>NC_087445.1:75426712-76677024 GCF_036321535.1 Camelus dromedarius | reverse complement strand
CCAAATCCACCCCTCCTTAACCAGGGCCCACTCCTCCTGCCTTCAGTGCCCAGGAGAGAGGGCTGGCAGCCTGTCGCCCTGGCACCGGATCCCAGAGCTTCGGGGCAGGAAGGTAGCCCAGAGACCCTTCTGATGGGTCCTTGCTTTATAAGCAGGGAAACTGAGGCTCAGAGAAGGGGAGGAACTTGCCTGGGGCCCTGGAATAGCTGAGGGGCAGGGCAGGATGCAAGCCCAGCGGCTTCTGGCGTGGCATGCCACCCCCTTCCAGGAGCGCTGGAGATGCTCACTGTCCTTCGTGAAACCTACGCCCGTATCTCCGTGGACTTATACAGCCACCATCTGCCTGTGGTCATGGACACTTGAGACGGGAGTGTTCTCGAATGAGAGGTGCTGTCAGCGCGAAATACACACCAGATTTCAAGCACTTAGCACAGGACAAATGTCAAACATCTCATTTCAGTATTGATGACATACTGAAATGGTACTTTGGACACACTGGGTTAAACAAAATGTACCAAGTTAACGTAATTTTCCCTGGTTCCTTTCACTTTTCTGAGGCTCCTGGACAATCTTTAGTTCTGTCTGTCTCTATTGGACAGCGCAGATCGGGAGGGACAAGTTGGCAGGAGCCCTGTTGATGTATCCTGGTGGTGTGATGTCACAGGGACCACGAGTGAGCGGGGGGAGAGGTGAGAGGCGTCTGTGTGGGCTGGAGGGAAAGAGGTCGGGGCATAGAGGACACAGGACAGGAGGAGCCCCGGAGACGGGAGGGGGCTTGAAGCTCAGCTTTGCCCCTAAAAAAACTCTTGTTTCCTCTACTCTCAGCAAGCGTGTGGGTTTCCCACCCGAGCAATCCTGGCGCTCCCCGCAGTCAGCATGGACCCCACGGGGGAAGGACTCAGCCTGGCAGACTGGCCCTGCTTCACCTGCCGGTCACAAGTTCAGGGTTGTCACCTGTGCTTCTGACAGAGTGGGTGTAAATCAGGGTCCCACCACCCCCTCCTTGGGTTTGATCATTTGCTGGAATGCTCACGGAACTCAAGAAAGCACCTTGCTTACTGGAATCTTGGTTTGCTATAAATGATCAGCTCAGGGACAGGCAGATGGAGGAGGTAAACTGGCAAGGAGTAGGGGCGGGGCTTCCACGCCCTCCCCGGGTGCATCGTCGTCCCAGCAGCTCCATCTGTCCACCAGCCCAGAAGCTCTCCAAACCCCACAGTTTCGGGATTTTTATGGAGGCTTCATCATGTTGGCACGACTGGTTATTAGCTCAATCTCCAGCCCCCTCCCTTCCCAGGAGGATGGGATATGGGCTGAAAGTTTCTAGTCACGGCGTAGTTTATCCAGAGACCAGCCAGCCCCCCAACTTGCACTACCCAGGAGCCCACCCAGAGTCACCTCATTAGAACAAAAGATGCTTCTATGACCTTAAAGCTCTGGTCAGGTAAGGGGAGGGGAGTGGCAGAGACCAAACATACTCTTCTCTCACGGCGAAGTCCCGAGTGCTGGAGAGGGCTCAGTCTTGCCCTCACTGAGACCCAGCTCCTCCTGGAGACAGGGCTGGGAGGCCTCAGAGGAGCATCCCGTGGGACCCAGCACATGGCTGGTGCTCAGGAGACCCTCCCAGGTAGGGCCCTGAGGGGACAGGAGAGTTGAGTCTTGAGTGCTGAGCTTATGGTGCAAAGGAAGAGCACTGGGTTGGGAGTCTGGAGTCCAGTCTGCTCCTAGCTCTGCTGCTCACGGGTTGTGTGACTTTGGACCAATCCTTCCTTCCCCTTTGTGGCCAATACCGCTGTGCCCTGCTCTAACCCACTGTCTCTCCTCTCCCCAGGAGAACGGATGTGCTGGTCATGACCCCGTGGTTTGCTCCCATCGTCTGGGATGGGACCTTTGACTCTGCCATCCTGGACGCCCAATTTAGAAACATCACCATTGGGATGACCATATTTGCCATCAAAAAGTAAGTGAGGAAGCTTGCCCAGGGTCAACGAGGAAGCCGGCCTGGCAGCAGAGGGGCCCTCCTCTCTCAGTGTCCCTTCTTTCCAGGACAAGGGGCTCAGCTTACAGTGTGGGCGAGGGGTGCAGAGGCATGAGTGTCTCTGGGTGTAGGTGAACTTAGTGGGTTCTGCAGGGGGACCTTGCGGCAGCCCCACGCCTCAGAGTCATCTGCTCCGGAGGTCCCTTTCAGAGACAGGTAGCTGATGCTGACCGCTCCCAAGTGCCAGGGGCTTATGGCCGCCGCAGCCCGCACGCACGGCTGCTGTTACCTGAGTCTGTTGCCCAGGGAAGCTGATTATATCTAACAGTTTTATGGTGGAGCTTTTAGGATTTTCTCTGTATAAAATCATGTCATCTACAAACAGAGACCATTTTACTTCTTCCTTTCTGATTCAGGTGCCTTCCATTTCTTTTTCTTGCCTGATTGCTCTGGCTAGGACTCTCAGTACTCTGTTGAACAGGAGTGGCAAGAGTGGGCATCCTCGTCCTGGTCCTGATCTTAGGGGAAAAGCTTTCAGCCTTTCACCACTGAGTAGGATGTCAGCTGTGGGCGTGTCGTACGTGGCTTTACTATGTTGAGGTACATTCCTTCTATACCCAAATGTGTTGAGAGTTTTTACGATGAAAGCATGTGGAATTTTGTCACATGCTTTTTCTGCATCTCTTGAGATGATCTTATGATTTTTCCCTTCACTCTGTAAATGTGGAGCATCATTTATTGATTTGTGTCTGTTGAGCCATCCTTGCATCCAATGGTTAATCCACTTGATCGTGGTGTGTAATCATTTGAATGTGCTTTTGAATTTGATATGCACATGTTTTGTTGAGAATTTTTGCATCTGTATTCACCAAAGATATTTGCCTGTAGTTTTCTTTTCTTGTAATATTCTTTATCTGGTTTTAATGTCAGGGCAACTCTGGCCAGGTAAAATGAGTTTGGGAATGTTCCCTTCTCTTCAGTTTTTTGGAAGAATTTGAGAAATACTGGCATTGATTCTTCTTTAAATAACTGGTAAAATTCAGTGAAACCATCTGGCCCTGGGCTTTACTTTTATGAGAGATTTTTGATTACTGATTAAATCTCCTTTCTCATTATTGGTCTGTTCAGATTTTGTTTCTTCATGATCCAGTCTTGGTAGGGTGTATGTTTCTAGGAATTGATCCACTTTGAGGTTGTCCAATTTGTGATGGATGGTTGTTCCTAGCAGTCTTTCACAGTCCTTTGTGTTTCTGTGGTATCGGTTGTAATGTTTCCTCTTTCATTTATGCTTTTATTTACTCATGTCTTCTCTGTTTTTTTCCTTGATTAGTCTAGCTACATGTTTGTCCATTTTGTTTATCTTTTCAAAGAGCCAATTCTTAGTTTCTTTTTAAATTGCTTTCCTGTTCTCTATTTCATTTATTTCTGACTTAACCTTTATTAGTTCTTTCCTTCTGCTGACTTTAGGCTTTGTTTGTTCTTCTTTTTCTTGTCCCATGAGGTGTAGAGTTAGGTTGCTTATTTGAGATCTTTCCTTTTTTAAAAAAATGCGTTTATCACTATAGACTTCCCTCTTGGGACCGCTTTGGCTCCACAGGCACGCTTTGGGATCTTGTGATTTCACTTCCATTTGTCTCGAGATGCTTTCTGATTCCCTTCTTGATTCCTTCTTGGACCTGTTTGTTGCGCAGGAGTGTGCTGTTTGATTTCCCTGTGTCTGGGACTTTTCCAGCTTTCCTCCTGTTATGATTTCCAGTTTCACACCGTGTGGTCAGAAAAGATGCTGGGTGTGGTTTCAGTATTTTTGAGCTATACCCTCCCCCCTTTATGGTTTCAGTATTTTTAAGTTTGCTAAGACTTGTTTTGTGGCCCAGCGTAGGATATAGCCTAGAGAACGTTCATGTGCACTGGAGAAGAACGTGCATTCTGCTGCTGGATGGGACATTCCTTAAACGTTTGTCAGGTTCGTTTGGGTCTGTAGTGTTGTCAGATCTGCTGATAACTTACGCTTCTCTTCTGGATGCTCTATCCATTTTTGCAAGTGGGATATTAAAGTCCCCAACTAATATTCTATTGCTGTTTATTTCTCTTTTTCATTCTGTTAGTTTTTGCTTTATATGGTTAGGTGCCTAAATACTTACAATTGCTATACCTCCTTGATGGATTGACCCTTTCATCATTATATAATGACTTCTTTGTCTCTTTTGACCATTTTTAGCTTAAAGTCTGTTTTGTCTGATATGAATATAGCTACTCCTTCCTTCTTCCGGTTACCATTTGCTTGAAATACCTTTTTCTACCCCTTCACTGTCAGTCTGTGAGTGTCTTTAAAGCCAAAATGAATCTCTTGTAGGGAGCTTATTGTTGGATCTTGTGTTTAAAAATATTTCATCCGTTCAGCCATCTTGTGTCTTTTGACTGGACAGTTTAATCCTTTTATGTTAAAAATAGTTTAAAGTAACTATTGATAGGCAAGAACTTGGTTTTGCCATGTGAGTAATTGTCTTCTGACTGTTTTGCAGACCCTTGTGGCTTGCTTTGTTCTCTGGCTGTCTTCTGAGGCTTTATAACTTTTTGTAGTAGTGGTTTTGTCTGCTTTATCAGAGTATTCTGAGTCTCTAATACAGGTTTTTCCTTTGCCATTACTATGAGCTTACATAAAACATCTTATATTTATACCTGCCTATTTTAAGCGGAGAGCAGTCTAACTTTGATGGTGTACATAAACTGTATATTTTAATTTCTCCCTCTCTCACATTTTAGGTTATATAATTTATATATTGTTGTATTGTGTATACATTAAACGTATTGTAGTTATGGTTATTTTTAATACATTTGTTTTTCAGCTTTTAAACTAGAATTGTAAGTGAAATACATACCACTGTTACAATATTATGGAACCTAACTTTATATATTTACTATTACCAGTGAATTTACTTATATATTAATATGTTTTTATGGTATCAATTAACATCCTTTGCTTTCTGCTTAAGGAATGGAGTGCTCCAGCATTTCTCATAAGGCAGGGCCAGTGGTGATGAATTCCCTCAGCTTTTGTTTATTTGGGAAAGTCTTTATCTTCCCTTCATTCCTGAAGGAGAATTTTGCTGTGTAATATTCTTGGCTGAGAGTTTTTTCTTTCAATTTTTTGAATATATCATCCCACTCTCTCTTGGCCCACAAAATTTCTTTTAAGAAGTCTGCCCATAGGTATGGTGGTTCCCTGGTTTGTGATGACTCACTTTTCTCTTGCTGCTTTCAAAATTGACTCTGTGTGTTTGACTTTTGACAATGTAATGATAATGTGACTCGGGGTAGCGCTTTTCAGGTTCAACCTTTTTGGTGTCCTTTGGGCATCATGAACCTGGATGTCCATTCTGTCATTTGGGTAGTTTTCAGTAATTATTAGTTTAAATATATTTTCTGTCCCTTTTTCTTTCTCTTTTTCTGGGATTCTCATAATGAGTATATTATTTCTTTCTGTGGTGTCTTATAAGTCCCATAGACTTCACAATAAATATTGTATTGTGCATGATTTATCACTAATCTATTCATCTGTTCATCCTTTGGTCCACCCAGCAGTCCATATTGCCCTTGATACAAGTGCAATTCAGTTTTGAACATCAACAATCCCTTGCCCCATCTCTGTGCATATCGCTAACTAGAGTTCACTGTGTGTTTACAGATTTTCTCTCTTCTAGGTAAAATGCACACACAATGAAATGAACGTACTGTCATTGCGTTTTTGCTGAATGTTGACAAATACACGTAACTGTGTAACCAAAATCCTTTTCTACTCATATAGCATTGCCATCATCCCCGAAAGTTCCCTCGTGCCCCTTCCCAGTCAACATCCACTGCTGCTTTCTCACTGGCAACGCCTGTTCTGATTTATTTCTGCTATAAGATTATTTTTGCCTACTGCAATTATAAAGTATGTGCTCTTTTTTGTTGCCTTTTCCAACTAAGAATAATTATTTTGAGATTTATCCATGATTTTGAATGGATCAGTAGCTCTTTCCTCTTTGCTGGTGAGCAGTATTTAATCACATGTATTTATTATAGTTGGTTTATTAATACTCCTTTGGATGGACACCTGGGGTGTTTCCAGGTTTTGTCTATTATGAGTTAGTATTAACGTCATTGGGTAAATCCTTTGTGGACACTGGGTTTAACTGAACATCTAGGAGCAGAACTGTTCATTCCTAGGTTACATGTGTGTTTAGTTTTGTAAAAAATTCCAGGCACTTCTCCAAATTGATTGTAGCATTTTATGCCCCCACCCACAACACACAGAAATTCTGGCTGCTCGACATGCTTACCAGCATTTGATGACATGATTTGCCAAAAAGTTTTATACCTGAATCTTTGTAGATGCTTGTGAGTAGGTCTGTTGGGTAGATTCCTGGAAGTGGAATTGGGGGAAGGATATCCACATTTAAAATCTTGATATATTTTTTCATATGCCCTCTGGAAGGATTAAAAAAATTGATATTTTCATTAGTGGCATATGAGTGTATTTGTCTCCTCTTATCCTCAACCATATTGAATTATTCACTTATTCATTTGTTCAAAAGATCTTTACTAAACACCAGGGAATTCCAGGAGCCACCGTGCCCAGAACAGAGGAAGGAGGAGAGACAGGAAGGAGACAAGGTCAGGGCAGGTCTCGTAGGACCTGGTAGACCACTGAGGGTCATGGATTGCTTTTTTTTTTTTAAAGACAAGAAGTCTCTGGAGCATCCTGAGCTGGGAGATATCCATCATATGGGTATTATCTGTCCTTTGAACCATTGCCAACCTTGTTGATTAATAAAATGTCTTATGGTTGAGAATATTTGCTCAACCCCAAGCAATCTGAATCTCTCCTCTTACTATCCAGTCAGGGTACATTGTCTTTAGCTAGTGGAATGGCAATAATTTTTATTTTTATTTTTTGATTTTTAATTGTGGTAAAATGCACATAACAAAATCAACCATCTTGCCTATTTTTAAGTATACTATTCAGTAGTGTTGGGTATTCACGTTGTTGTACAGCCATCACCACTGTCCATCGCCAGAACTGTTCTCATCTTGTGAAACTGAATCTCTGTGCCCACTAAGCAATAGCTCCCTCCTCCCCCTCCCCCAGTCTCTGGCAACGGCCATCCTACTTTCTGTCTCTATGAATGTGCCTATTCTAGGCACTTCGTGTAAGTGGAATCACATAGTACCTGCCTTTTTGTGATTGGCTTGTTTCACTTAGCGTAATGTCCTCAAGGTGTGGCTAAGGCTTTATAAACTACGCCTGTTCTTTTGCCGCTGCTTTGGTCCTAAGTAACTGCCTCTCGTTCTGGGGTGCTTACTGGTTTCAGATACACGGTCTTCCTGAAGCTGTTCCTGGAGACGGCGGAGAAGTATTTCATGGTGGGACACAAGGTCAACTACTACGTCTTCACTGACCGGCCGGCGGATGTGCCCCAGGTCCCACTGCGGCAGGGGAGGCAGGTGGTGGTCCTCGAGGTCCGAAACTACAGGCGCTGGCAGGACGTATGCATGCACCGCATGGAGATGATCAGCAACTTCTCTCGGCAGCGCTTCCTCCACGAGGTCGACTACCTCGTGTGCGCGGACGTGGACATGAAGTTCAGCGACCGCGTGGGCGTGGAGATCCTGGCCCCGCTCTTCGGGACCCTCCACCCTGGTTTCTACGCAGCAGATCGCGGGTCCTTCACCTACGAACGCCGCGCGTTGTCTCAGGCTTATATTCCGAGGGATGAGGGTGATTTTTACTATGCAGGGGCATTTTTTGGGGGGTCGGTCCTTGAAGTCCACCGGCTCACGGCGGCCTGCCACCAGGCGATGATGGCCGACTGGGCCCGTGGCCTCGAGGCCGTGTGGCACGATGAGAGCCACCTGAACAGGTACCTGCTCTACCACAAGCCCAGCAAGGTGCTGTCCCCGGAGTACCTGTGGGACGAGCGGATGCTGCGGAGGCCGCCTTACCTGCGGAAGCTGCGGTACGTGGCGGTGCCCAAGAATCACGCAGAGATTCGGAACCGGTGAGCTCGTTCTGCCGCGCGCCCAGGCGCCAGGCTGCGGCGCGTGTCGGGGGTCGTCCCTCTTGGAGAAGGTACTGGCCGAAGACTTGACGAAGTGGCTGAGTCCATCTCCCTCCGTTTGCTCTTTTGGCGTGGCTCCCACCACTGGTCAAACCAACTCAGCTCTGAGTTTTCATTCCCCTCTTGTCCTGCGTTCTATGTAAACACTATACCCATCCTTAAAGGTCCGACAAGGTCACCTTCCCGTGAAGCTTTCTTTGTGTCTCTTCTTCCTGCGGTGGAAGTGCATTGCCCCTCCCTCTGCGTTTCCCTAAGGCACTAGGTGTACCCCTTTGGCTGAGTCCGCCATTCTGCCTGAATTACCCACCCGTCTTGCTCATTATCGCGTGAGCTCCTGAGGGCAGAGGCCAACACTTGTTCATCTTTCTATCCATCAGTACCTACCTCAGTGCCTTATGCCCAGAGGCTCTCAAGTCACGTTCACATTCGAATTTAAGGGCCCCTTCAAAGCCTAGTTTCCCAAGTCATAGGGCAACTGGAGAGGCCCAACCTGAATTCACTGCCTTGCTTTGGTTTGCTGGTGTTGGCAACTTGTTGCTTTCAATTGTTTGTCGTTTTCTTGTTGATTTGTGGGAGTCTGCTACATATTTTGGATGCTAGTACTTTTATTAGATACATGTTAAAAATAAAAACACCTTCCAGTTTTTATGCTGCCATTTTGACTCTTTTGATGCAGGTAAATTTAGGAAGTCATCCCCTCCTTTGAAATCATGCAGACAGCCTCCTATGTTATCCTCCAAAAGCTTTAGGCTTTTGCCTCACACTTAGGTCTTTAATCTACTGGAATTGACTTGTGTGTGGTTTTAATGTAAGGGACCAATTTCATTTTTCTTCCTCTGGACAGCCATTATCTGAGCACCATTTACTGAAAATGTATTTGGAAACTTATTGAAAAGTTCTTCCCCTTGCTGACTTGTAATATCTTCGGTCGCAGAGAACCAGTGTCCCCATGTGCCTGGGTTTATTTTGGGCTCTCTAGTCTGTGTTCCATTTGGTCTATTTCTCTATCCTTATGACAATAACACACCATCTTAGTTACTCTAGATTTGTAAATAAATCTTGGTATCTGATCGGGCAAGGCCTCCCACCTGCTTTATCAAGAGTATCTTGACTGCCCTCAGCCTGTTGCATTTCCATCTAACTTTAAAACTCTTACAAATTGCGCAAAGGAGGTTTCTGGGTTTTTTTTTTTTTTTTCCTTAAAAATCAGAATCGTGTTGAAGATGTCTGGCATCTTTTTAATATTGGATATCCCAAACCATGAGCACATTTACTTAGGCCTTCTTTAATGTCTTTCAATAGAACCTCATAATTTTTCCCATAAAGATCATGCAAATCTTTTTAAAAGATTTAAAAATCTTTAAAGATTAAAAAAAATTTAATCTGTCTTTCTCAACATTTTATTTTGAAAAAGTTAAGACATACACAAATTTTAAGGAATTGTACGGCAAATATTCACATATCTATCACCCAGGTGGTACCACTAACATTTTGCTACGCGCTACGATTCTTCCACTCACACGTGTCATCCATCTACCTGAGCACATCTCCATCCCTCCCTCCCTCCATCAACTCATCTAAGTTTTGTCTGCATTTCAGAACAAGTTACAGGTTTCTGTGTACTTGAAATACTTCAGCATACATACTGTGAACTCGAGTTCAATATTTATTTAGAGTTCTTCTTTTTTTTCCGGATAAAATTTGCACAAAGTGAATGTAAATTCACCGCACAGATCTGAAAAGTACCATTTGGTGAGTTCGACAAGTGCATACTCCTGTGTACCACAAACTCAACTGAAATACAGAGCATCAGTATCATCACCCCCGAAAGTTCCCTTTCCAGTCAATTCCTGCTCCTAGCCCCCAGAGACAGCCACTGGTCTGACTTTTTATCACCATAGATTCATTTTGCCTTTTCTATAACTTTACAAAAACGGTGTCGCAGAATTCTGTTTGCCTTTGCCTGTTGGCATTTTAGCGACACTTCTTTGCATGTTTTTAGTGGTGGTTCTAGGGATGAGCTCATGCATTCTGAACTTTTCACGTCTTACTTGAGTTCATGTTATACCATTTCATGGATGATGTAAGAACCTTGCAGTCACATATGTCCATTTACCGCCTCCCTATCCTACAGTTGTCATTTGTGCTACATCTCTGTACATTACGCAACCCAGACTACAGTGTCGTCATTCCCATTTGAAACACTCATATTTATTCTTAAGACATTAAGAGTAAAAATTTGTCCTTTTAAATGTCTCAGATATTTACCATTTTTGGTGCTCTTCCTTCCTTCCTAAATGTCCGAGTTTCAATCTAGCACCGTGTTCCTTCAGCCTGAAGAGTTTCCTTTAGCAGCTCTTGGCAGGCTGGTTTGCTGGCAACAAATTCTCTTAATTTCCCCTTATCTGGATGTGTCTGTATTTCACCTTTATTCGCGAAGGTAGTTTCACTAGCGCTAGATTCTGGCGGTGTTTTCTTTTCATCCCTTTAAAGATGCCAATGCCCTGTCTTCTAACCTCCATTGCTTCTGATAATAATGCGTTAATGCTTTGTTTTTGTTTTTCTTTTGTTCTTCTCTTGTAATAATAGGTTCTTCCCCCTTTGACTGTTTTTAAGACATAAAAAAAAAAAGCCTCTGGATTCATCAGTTTGATTGCACCCGTGTGTGTGTGTGTGTGTGTGTGTGTGTGTGTGTGTGTGTGTGTGCGTGCGTGCGTGTCTGGCTAGTTACACACGTATGTTTTGATTCTGCTTGTGGTTAGCTGAACTTCTGGAACCTGTAAAGTTATGTTTTCATCCATATTTGGGAAGATCTCAGCCATTATTTCTTTAAATGCATTTTCTGCCCAGTTTCCCTTCCCTCTCTGTCTGTGACTGATCACTTGTGAGTTAGATCTCTTGATATTGTCCTACTGGTCTCTAAGGTTTTGTTCATTTTCTTCCCCCAATTTTTTCACTCTGTTTTTCACATTAGAGAAGTTTTAAATGTACCTTCGGGTTTTCTTACATTTTGTTGTGCCATCTTCAATCTACTATTAAGCCTTTCTGATGAGCTTTTAAATTTTTAGATACTATATTTTTCAACACTAGAATCTCCATTGGGCTCTTTTTCAGTTCACTTTCTTCACTGAGGTTCATATTTTTTCTTTCATTATGAGCATATTTTTCTTTACATCCTTGAACATAATTATATTGGTGCCTTTAAACTCCTTGTCCACCAAGTCCAGCATCTTGGTGGTCTTCACTGATTGCCTTGTTTCCCTGAGTATGGGGGCCACCAACTCAAGAAAACACATTTCCTGTTTCTTCATATGTCTCCTCATTGTGCATTGTCCTGTAGAAATCGTGATGATTCATTGTGGAGACAGATTCTGTTATATTCTTTAGGAAAATTGTAATTCTTTTGTTTTAGGAGGCAGTAACTTGGCTAGCTTCAAAATTTCAAAGTCTATGTCTTCTGTGGTGGGTCAGAGCTAAATTCTCTCTTATTCTTTCAGGATCCGCTTGGTGGCTGGAAGTCTGTCCCCCACATGGGTAGTTCACAGCTCCGCCAAAGACATGGGCTGAGTTTATACACAAAATTCAGGGCTTCTCCTCTCTGAGTCTCTCATCTTTGGTATTTCCCCCTGCAGTTTTCAGCCACCGTGATTGCTGCAAGCATGTCCTCTTGTTCTTCAAACCAGTAAGATGTGATTTTTTAAAAAACTGAATTTTAGCTGCATGTTGCTGATGGGCACCTGGTCTCAGACTAACAACTGTAAACAAAAGGAATCTCTTCTGGTGTTGATCTCTTCTTCCAAGTGAAGGTTCCCTTCCAAATCTTCACCTTTGGTCACTTGCCAGAGTCTCCAGGGAATTCTGCAGAAGTGTAAACAGCTCTTATATGCAAGAGGGTGGGTTCACTATGAGCTACTCCTCCATTACTAAAAGCAGAAGCTCTTAATTTTCTTCCATATACATTGCACATGGTTAGTAAGTTCACTTCTTGGCATTTAATGGTTTCTATGGCTAGCAGATGTTTTATTCCTATTACGAGGGATCAGCAAACTTTTTCTGTAGAGGGCCAAATAGTGAATGTTTTAGGACTAGCAGGGCAGGTAGTCCCCGTCACAGCTGCTCAAGTCTGCCACGATAGTGCAAAAGCAACTGTAAGTAAAACATAAACAGAGGAGTGCAGGTGTGTTCAAATGAAAATTTATTTCGGAAAACAGGCAGTGAGCTCGATTTGGCCCACAGGCCATAGTTTGCCAATTCCTGCTGTCACACCAATGAATTAGTTACTGCTGACCCGTGGTGTGTGGGAAAGCTCCTTATTGTACACTTTGTGGATCATGCGTCTGGCTAGCTTCTTGAAATCTTTTATAAGTCTCAGCTGACTTCTTTCTAATTGATTCTCTTGAAATTTCAAAATAGATGATCCCATTGATGGTTAATTATAATATAAACAATAATACTTTTCTTTCTTTTTTTCTAATAGTCCTGTTGACTTTCTCTTTTCATTCCCTCCTGAGACCTGTCCAGCTCTCAGGGTGACGGTGAACAGGGAGGCAAGTCCACACTGTCTGGGTCTCGGTGACCCCAGGCCAGCTCCTCTGGGGCACGTGGCAAGTGAGCTTCTCCCTCCACTCAGCAATGCTGACAACTTGGTAGAAATGTGTCCACAGTTCAGCTGTTCTCCAGAAGTTCTCCTGCATGAATTTAGATTTATGTAGCCCCACAAATCACTCTTCTTTGGATTCCATCCACATTTCCACACAGGACGTCTACTCAGGGGTCTGTGCCATTCTCTGAGTGGTCCCACCGTGTTGTCCCGTCCAAGACCCCCTAGGCACGAACACCTCCTGTGGGGCCGCTGCGTCATCACACCATGGGGAAGGGGCTTGGTGTCCTGGGTTCACATTACCACTCATTTCTAGCTAGTCTGGGTTTATTTCCTCTTTGACCCAAAGGTATTTAGAAGAGTATTTCTCCCCATGGTTATTTTGGTATATTTTTTGTGCAATGCTTTAGTTGTTCATTTCTGGATTCATCGTTTTTAAGTCAAAGGGTATGACCTATGCTTGCTTGGCATCATTTGCCCTCGTGCTAGCTGGCTCCCTCCCAGGTGTTTACACACAACAATGTGCCTCTGTAACGCAAATTGTGAAAAGAACCGTATGTTTACTTTGGTAACATCTCCTGCCAACCAGTGGGGGATGAACAGATGTATCTGCTTATTCATTGTCCTTGCCTTGTTGATTCGGGGGGGGGCATGTATAAACCTGATTTTATTCATAGGAAGTCTGCGTATCTCTAAGTCTAACTGTCACTGGGTTCAATCCTGACTCTCCCATTCTTTAGGGCACAGAGGTGGAAAAAAAATCTCTTTAAGACTCAGTTTCCTCATCAGTGAAATGGGGACAATAATCTTATTTGGTCCATGGACTTGTCAGGAGGATTTGATGAGATAAGTCATGTGGAGAACAGCAGCCCTGGAAGATCTCCGGCACCATGAGTTCTTCCTGCTGACGTCACCTTGCTGAGAGCCCCCTGCTGCCATCAGCCCCCCACCCCTCCCACGCTGCTCCCTGCCATGCATGCGCCACGCGCTCGGACTCCACTGACCCTCCAGAATGCCTTTCTTCACCGCAGTCTGGTTGGGTGTCCCTCAGCGGGGGTCCTTGGCACTGGGGCTCCCACCATCAAGCCCAGGCTGGCACTGGGCTGGACTGAACCCAGGGCTCACTGCCTGTGTCTGTAGGCATGGACTGTCCTTAGTGTTGACCCCTGTACTCAGAGGCACCGTAATGTGTCATCTGCTTCTCAAGAGAAATGTGTGGGGCCCCAGTGATAGGGCTTCCACCATCCCAAAGCGGCCAAACTGAGCTGCCCTGTCTTCCCTGTCAAGAACCCCTCCCACCCTGTCTGTCTACTCATGAGACAGACAGCATCTTGGCTCCCGTGGGTACCAGCAAGCACAGAGCAGTTTTGGTGGTGGTGGTCAGTGGTGTTTCATGGAGGACAGTCTTGCCTTGGGTGGTGGCTTAGGTGGATGTAACTTCCAGCCACTTCCCACAAACATACAGTCGTGTAAAATTCTCATGGGCTTGGATTCATCATTCACCATCCATCCACTATCCGTGGTGAGACATACTTACCAATTATTTTTTAAAAATGATCTTGGCTTTAAATGACTTAACATAAAACCCCTCCAGTACACTGAACTGTATGTAGCCTTCTTCAAATTCTCTCTTCTGTATTTCCATGCGGTTTGAATCCTTGTGGACAACAGACCTAGGTTCTGGGTGGGGAGGGAACGCCACCCAGGAGTCAGTCAGATCTGGACCCTGAGAAAGTTGCTTCCCTTTAGGGGCTCAGTTTCCTCATCTGTAAGCGGGGGTGACAACAGTATTTTTCTCATGGATGAGAAGTTGTGCCAAAACTCTGACTTGCTACCTGGCATGTAGTTGCAGCTCAGAAATGGGGGTTCTTAGCATCTTGTGTGTGATCAAGTGAGTTTCATCGTTTCTAGCTAAGACCAGCCATCCCCACGGCACCAGGGCCTTCTGCCACCAGGGAGGGATTCAAAGACCTTGGTCCATTTCTCTTCCTGCACTGTTGAGGTCTTAGTGTGTGCAGGGACTCTCCAAGTGCAAAGTCATTGAACTTTCCTTCATGCCACCAGGTAAGGTTGGCCGTTAATCCCATTTCACAGATGAGGAAACTGAGGTTCGAGTGGTAATACCTTTCCACGGTCACCAGGGGTCTCTCCCTCCTCCCACTGAGCAGAGCCTCCTCCCTTCCAGAAGCTCAAAGTGCTGGATGTGTGGGCTGGGGGCTGGCACAGGGCCAGCCCAGGGGTTACTGCTGGAGGACTCTCAGACGTCATTTGGAAGCTGTGGCCTGCTCCAAAGCCCCCAGCCAGATGCTTTGACCTTCTGGCTCCTTCCATGAGGTCCCTCTTCTGCTCACACAAGCCCAAAAGTGTCCTGCTCTTTGAGAACTTGACGTGGAAGGAGCACATTCAAGGCGGTCCCTAGGTTGCTGAGCTGCCCTAGGTGTGCTCTCCTGACTGAGAGGAAGGCGCTCCGTGATTGGAGGGAGAGGGAACAGGCAAGAGATTCCAGGTTCCCCCTCTTCAGTCCTGGATGGCAGGTCAGGCTGCTCGGCTCAGGTGAGTCTAGGAGCTGGAGGACGGGGTGGGTGGGGACAGGGACGGCCTAGTAGCTGGGTGGGGGAGGAGCGCTGCTCGCGGTGGGCGGGGAGATGGGCGTGGCCAGAGCGCGGACTGGGCGGGGTGGGGCAGGGCCGGGGCAGGGCCTTGCGCCCGGATGGGTCCCTCCCAAGGACCTTCAACACCGGCACTCCCAGCGCTTCCTCCCCCTCCCTCCCTGGGGTCTCAGCCTCAGGGTCTGTGACGCACCCCCGACCCCAAACAAGGCACAGAGACTCCGAGGTTTGCAGCAGAGAAGGGTTTAGTCAGGAAGCAGCCAAGCGAGGAGACGGAGAACACGTCTCGTATCCACCCCTGCCTCCCCGAAGGTGAGCGGCTGGGATGTTACAGGGCAACGAAGCAGGGTGGGCAGGGTGTGGGCAGGTGGGGGAAGGTGGCTGGGGATAAGAAAAAGGTGGGGTTATCGTGGTTCTGCAAAGCTGAAAGTAAGCTACACTCTTCTTCATGGGACGGACGTTCACTGGATCCAAGGATGGAGTTTGTGGGCCCCGTGTGGTCGGACACGCGCATGCCCAGATGCAGGGTTGCTTCATGGCGGAGCCGCCTACAGCCTCTTTCTTCTCACCTCCTTTCACCTCCCCCGTGTGCACCTCCCATCCAGCTGGGCAGTGTGTGTGTGTGTGCGCGCGCGCCTGTGTCCACTAGGGATGCCCAGAGGAAAGGGTCCTACATAGAAAGGGGTAGATCGGGTCCCCCAAGGCCATAGAGGGCTCTAAATTCCAGAGCAAACTCCCTGGTCTAGGGGGCCATAGCCCTCCCCACTCTTCTGGACTCTGCCCACCTTCTGTGCCCCCAGCCAGTCCCTGCCTCTCTTGGCCTCAGCTTCCCAACTATCCCATGTGCGGTTGGCATGGAATTATGAGTCTAGCCCAGCGGGGACATGGTCCGGGTTCTCCATGCTGGGTGGGTGTGGCGGAACTCGCTCAGAGGCACATGGGCCTCCCTCCTGCCGGGCAGCCAGGTCTCGGGTCCCAGTGGACAGTGTGTGCATGTGACCCTGCCCCGCAGCGCCCGTGACACCACCGGCTCTCCACGCTGTTGTTCCTGCGTGTCCACCCTCCCAACTGCTCTGTGACTCCCACATCCCCTGAGCCCTGGGATCACCTCCGCCCCACCCAGACGGGCTGCAGGGTGCTGGCCAGGTTGCCATCTGTGGACAGGGAAGTCGCTGTCCTGGACCCCAGACTCCATCCTAGGGTCCAGTTCAGTTCATGGCTGGGTCATGGGGACCTGTAGGCAGCCGCGGACATCTACTCCAGACAGAAAGGACAGGCCACCCACCCCCTCTTCCCCTACACCCCTCTCCTTGTCTTCTTGGCAGGGCCCTGGGACATGAAGTCCAGCCTGTCCCTGACTGCAGCCCTGGTTGGTAAAAGAGGGACTGCAGTTGCCCACGGAGGAGGGGTGAGGGTTGGGGGTACTGACTGTCATTAACAAGCCCTCTGGGCACTCAGTGATTTCACTCCACTTTGTAGATGAACTGTGGCCTCAGCTCTCAAGGTCACTCAGCTCTGAGTGCCCAAGTCCAGCCGTGAACAGGAGACTCACAGTCACTGCTCTTCGCCATCACTGAGCCCTGCCCGGACCATCAGAGCCTTGTCCTGTGCTGGGCTCCCCGGCCAGGTGACCTCCTGAGTCCAAGCACTTTGGGAACCTTCGTCTCCCAAACTTAATCCCCGCAAAACCCTCTGAGGCCTGAGCCGCTGACCCCATTTCCAGCAGAGGAGACTGAGGCTGAGAGTCACCACAGGAGCTTGCCTGTCCCAGGGCTGGGACGTGGCCCCTGTGAGCTGCACTCAGGTCACTCTGACCCCAAAGGTTGAGCTTAGCACAGGCGCTGGAGGAGGTGACTCTGAGCCGGGTTGAAGGGGAGTCCATTGTGGGTGGGGGGCTCCGGGGAGGGTGCATGTGGGTGTCTCTGAAGGCGACGAGGGCTTGGCATGGTCCTTGGGGGAGGAAGGCTCTAGGCAGGCTGGAGTGGGGGTGAGGGGTGCACACTGGGGAGGGTGTCTGGACCACACCACACAGGACTCTGAGCATCAGGCAGGGAACTGGGGGTCACTGCAGGTTGTGTGTGTGGGGGAAACATGAAAGGGATGTGTCATCAGAGCCATAGCCTCCTGTATTTGGTGGGAGCATAAAGGGTGCATTACTCACCCCCATCCAAGCATGAATCTCCAGGAACCAACCAGGCTGAAGAGGCTGCCTCAGTTTCCCCCAGTGCACAGTGGGGGCGGTCTGTCTCCCCTTGGGACCAGGCACGCTGCCTAGAGGGCCCGAGAGGGCTGCTTGTCAAAGCAGCTGTCTAGGAGAGGGCTGTGCCTGAGAGGGGTGAGTGAGGGGCCGAGGGGGCGCCACACACGCCCGGCTTGGCACGAAGCTCTCGTGCACGCTGCTGTTCTCACGTCCAGGCAGGTGACGCCCTGTCGTCCACCTGCCAGGTGGAGAGTGGCGTCGAGCTGCTGTGGTGGCAGACCCAGAGACACAGAGATCGTGTGCCCGAGGCTGCCGTAGACACAGTGGGGCCGAAGAGGAGATGCTGCTGGGGCCGAGCTGGGGCCGAGGTCCGAGGGTGGTGAGGATGCTGACTCCCGGGACCCAAGTAAGGGCAAGAGCGGCAGACGCCCTGGACGGCGCCAGGCGCCCCACGCCAGAGTCCGGCTCTGGGGCTTCTCGGCCACTTTTGTGGGTGTGGGGTGGGGAGCACTGGCCTGGGGAGGAAGAGACTGGGAAAGGCTGTCCAAGAGGGGGTGTGGGCAGTCACCTGGTTTTCCTGGACATCAGGGGACTCTGGGTCACAGCTCATGTGGGTGTGACGCACTCCAGAGTTGCGGGAGCTGGTCAAGCGCACAGCGAGCCCAAGGACAGCGTCCCCACGGCAGAGGCTGAAGCCCCACCTGCGCTGGTCACCCGGCCTGGGGTAGGACCTGTCCCTGGTCCTGGCCTCTGTGTGGTGGGCCTAGTGACCGGAGGAGAGGCCAGCTTTGCAGTGGTCACACCCACTGGGTGAGTGGTGTTCTGGGGTGCCTGTGGGTACAGACGGGAGTGACTTGCCCTAAAATGGTGTGAAGGAAGTACATCAAGGACAGTGCCTGGGTGGCAGGCAGGGCTTCCTGCCCATGGGCAGCCCTCCTTGGAAAGTCAGCTAGTCCTTTGGACCCAAGAAAGCAGAAGGCGCTGGAGGCTGGGGCTGAGCCACTGGAGGCAAGCTCAGCCTGTTGACTTAATGTCGTGTCCGGCAGCAGGGAGGGCCCAGGGTGAAACTGGTGGTGGGGGTGGCCGAGGCCGGCAGATTAGGTGGACAGGGCCCTTTGTCATTCCAGTCTGTAAGTGCTTAGTGGCCTGGCTAGCCAGACCCTGGGATGGCCCTTGTGACTCGCCAGTGCTCGGGACAATGAGAAGGTGCTGCTGGTAGTCTTGAGTCCCTCTGCTTCACGTGAGGAGTGTTGAGCTGGCTCCACGCCTGACCTCATGCCCTTGGTGAAGGTCAGCATCTTCAGGACAAAGTCGTGGTTGGTGATGGAGTTAATGGCACTGAGCACATCGAGGCTGTCAGGTCTTCCGCTCCGGTGGGACAGGGGCAGAGGGAGAGTCAGCTGTGCTCTGCAGGGGCCACAGGCCCGGGAGACCGAAGCGCACAGGAAGGAGACTATGGTTGGCTGGGGTGGGGCAGAGGAGACGGGCGAGTCTGCTCAGTGGGCACAAGATTCCTGGTGTCATGATGAAGATATTCTCAAACTCGACAGTGGTGATGGAGCACACTCCAGAGGATGCAGTTAACGCCCCTGGAGTGTACAACTTAAGTGATGGACGATTGACTTATACTGGAGCTAACCTTAACATATAAAATATAGAAAAACACAACATATAAAAGAGAAACAAAATGTGGCCGCCACAGACAGGTGCGGTGAAGGAGGGCTCTGGGGTTGTAGCTGGCACTGGCTGGAGCTTAGGGAATGGCGCTGAGGGAGGAGCTGTGGCTGATGCTAGGGGCACCGCTGGCTCCAGGTGTGGAAAAGGCCCGGGAGCTGGTGTCCCAGGTGAGGCCGGAAGGAGGCTGTCCCAGGTGATGGCTCTGGAGCCGGCTCTAGGACTGGCTCTTGTCTGAGACTGACTTTCATGCTGGCATTGTTGCCAGATTTGGTGAAAAACTAGTGACTGAAATGGCTTTAGCTTGAGCTAGTCCTGGCATTTAAGCTGGGGTTGGCTCTAGTCTGCACCTTGTCCTTGTTCTAACCTGTGGCTGTTACCAGAGTGAGCACTAGTCCGTGTCTGGTGGCAGATCTGGCACTTCAGCTGACTCTACTTGGCAGGTCAAGGTACCTCTAGCTCTGCAGCTGGTGCCAGGCGCTGCCCTGGCTCCGCAGGTGACAAACAGTCCTGTGATGGCCTTCTGGGCCTTGTCCAGAGCTGCCTAGCTCCAGAGCTGCTGCTGGGCCGATGGTGGCGCTGGCCCTGCCCCGGAGCTGTGGCTGAAGGCGGCACCGCGGTCAGTGAAGAAGCTGGCTTGGCTCCAGCGCCAGGTGTGGGTCCGCGGCCATGTCTGCAGCTGGATCTGGCTCTTCAGGTTGTAGTAGGCCCGGTGCTGGAGCCAGTTCTGGAGCTGGAGATGGTACTGAGGCAGCAAGAGGAGCAAAGATCACCGACCAGACCGCCCTTCCATGTGCCTTCTCAAAGAAAGAAAACCTGTGCTGCTGTCCACCGTCGTGCCAGCCCAGGATTGGCTGCAGAGCTGGGCTGGCTCTCGCTCTAGCAGTTGTGCCCCAAGTGATGCCAGAACTGGCGACAGAGAGGGGGATGGCTCAGCACAGGAGTCGAAGGCAGAGCTGGGACCACGTGGAGGTAGCTCCAGACTGCGCCAGGCACGAGCCCGGGATCATAGCCTGTCTCAGAGTGGGCACTGGACCACAGCGGCTGCAGGTTCTGCGCCACACGTGGCTCTGGCTCTGCCTCTTACGCCAGAGCGAACTCTGGCTCCACAGCTTGTGCTGGAGACGCTGTAGCCTTGCAGCCCCCCACGCAGTGGCCGTGGGTGGGATGCCGCCCCACCTGTTAGGCTGGGAGCTCCGAGGGCAGCAGTGGCGTCTGGGGCTCACCGTAGTACTCCCGGTGCCTACACACTGCAGGGACCAGACACAGGTGCTGAACACGTGAATGAGTGAATGAACACAAGAATCTTTATCTCAGGTTTCTCATCTGTGAAGCAACACCTACCTCTCAGGCCCGCTGGGAGGATTACATCGGTTCCATAAAATTTAACTGCTTACTGTGGACCAGGCGCTGTCCTACAGGCTGAGAACACAAAGCTGAAGAAGCATGTTGCTGACTGGAGCAGGACTTAGATGAGGAATTGGGGGCACAGGCACGTGTCCCCGCTCAGTGAGAACAGGTGCCGGGAGCGAAAGGTCCCCAGGCGTCCCTGTCCAGCGGCTCCGGACCAGCCCAGGTGGGGCCTGTGGTGAGGGAGGTGTGAGGTCCTTGGTCTGAGCGCCCAGGCTGCCCCCATTCCCACATACCTGTTCCCTTCACTGTCCCCAGTTTTGCCGTCCATGAAATGGAGCTGTGAGGATATCCATTCCCAGGTTCCTCCATGATGTTGGTCTTGATCTTTTGAGACATTCAAAAAAGAACTACCCATGTTCTGTCTTCCCACCGGTAAACCCGGAGGGCAGGGCTTGAGTTCACCGGGGCACCAGCCAGTGCTCCCAGGGGACTGGCTGGAGTCCTCCTTCTGGTCAGTGGATGAGTTGGGCCGGAAGTCCTGGACTCTGACCCCAGTGGCCATAACAGTCAGGGTGTTGAGGACACACAGGTCAAGCCACTTCTGGGATTACTTGAAAATGGCAGCCTGAAGTCAGAGGGACCATCCAGTGAGGGTCAGTCCTGCCAGCCGTCAGGACCGGGGGGAGATCTTTCCAGATGGCCACCTAAAGGTCTTCCTCCATTCTTTCTTCTTATTTCCTTCCCCGGCTACCTTGTATCTTATCGTGTGCATGGTCACCATCTATTCACTCCCCTGCTGGAGGAAACTGGAGTATTTCCAGTCTTCTGAAGAAGGTGCAGTGAATAACACGTGCACGTGTCCGGTATAGACGAGTTTCTATGGGATGGGCCCCTGACGGGGCTGCTGAGCCAGAGGGTGGTGGCTGCACTGTAATTTTGATGGACACACTCCAAGTGCCTCCACTGGAAAGGACATGTATTGCCATCAAAAACGAATAAACACTCCCGTTTCTACACAGTCCCAGGGCGTGTTGTCAAACTATAGGGGGTTTAGGTTAAATCATAACTCAGACTGAACATGTTATATTTAAAACTATTCTGATTTTTTGTCAAGTGTCTGATAATGACTTTGGTGCATTGTTCTCTGTGTGGCTACTTTCCTTCTCAATTTCTCAGCACTCTTTACATAAGAGGATGAGAGCTGCTTTGACCCGTGGTGGAAATATTTGTTCCAGTTGATTATTCCTTCTTTTTCAATCCATGTGCTTTCCCCTCGTGTGCTGCCAGGATGGACTGGTTCTGAGACTGACTCTGACCCTGGTGTTGTTAAGATGTCAGTTCTGCCCCGGTTTATCTACTGATTTAACACACACTCTATAAAACACCTTAGCCGGTATCTCATCGTGGAAACTGATGAGCTAATTTGGAAAAGTCTGTAAGAATACAGAGGCCAAGAACACTCAGGACAGCCTGGAAGAGGACACGGCGGGGAGCGTCACTGCCGGATGCTCAGACTGCCTGCAGAGCTACAGTAACCGGGCAGCGAGCAGCGGCCAAGGACAGACGCGCAGCAGCAGACGCGGGCGGAGCCCAGCCGGACTCCCGAAGGTGGGCGTCCAGGGCTCTTACAAGCTTGATGAAGGACTCAGACGTAGAGCCCGCACCCCGTATCCTTCCATCTAAATCCAGTCCACGCAGACTCACACAGGGAGGCGTCTTATTTGTAACTAAGAGGCGCTGCAGAGCAGCGGGAGGGTGCTTCTCAGCAAAAGGCCCCGGGCCCCCTGGTAGCCATCGGGGAGAAGGAGTTCATTCTGACTCTTACCTTGCACCAGAAACATAAATCAACTCCGGCTGGGTATTAGGTCTGAATGCGAAAGTTAAAAACAATAAAACTTCTAGTAGACACCATAGGAGAATATTTTCATGAGCTTGGAGGAAGCAAAGATTTCTTAGAACACATACACTAACAATGTAGAAAAATTGGTAAAGTGGGTCTTTTAAAATTAACTCTCCATGAAGTGACATTACTGTGAGTATACGAAAGGCAGGCACGGAGAGAGGAAAAACACTTGCCGTATATTTATCTGAAAAAAGACTCTAAGATGTGTAGCTAACTCCCTTTCATTATTAAGAGAAGGATGCGTAATCCATCAGAAAGCCGGCAAAGATTGGCACAGGAATTTCCCAACGAAGGCAGCCACGCGGGAGCGGACACGACTAGGCTCCCCGCACCGTTACTTGGGAGGAAAACGCAGGTTAAAGCCGCAGGGAGGCACCACCGCGCATGCGCCGCAGTGGTGAAAACACAGCCCGTGACGCAGCGCGTGTCGGTGAGGACGCGGGGCCCTGGGATGCCCGTCCGCGGCTGGGGGGGCAAACCGAAAGCCGCTTAGAGCAACGCCTGCGTAGCACCCCCTAACGGTGGACACACACCTGCTCTATGACCCAGCAGTTCCGCTCCCAGGTAAACACCAGACACGCGCACACATCTGTTCACCAAAAGCCTCCTTCCAGAATGTTCAGAGCAACGTAAGTTGACGTATCTCCTAATCAGAAACAACCCACAGACGCACCAGCAGGGGAATGGATAATCAAAATTGGTTATGATAGTTCAGTTCAGTTTAGTGAAGTAAAAAGGTCCCCTTGGATGGACCTCGAGGACACTGTAGTCAAGCCAGTCCCTGCGGGGCAGGTTCTGGAGGACTCCACTCGGACGAGGGGCTGAGGGCAGCCGGAGTCACAGAGACCAGGAGGAGGGCGGCGGGGGCTGTGAAAGGAGGCAGCGCGGGGTCGGCATCGCAGAGGGAGCTCTCCGAGGGGGGACCGGGGACTCAGGCACACCCCAGCCTGGGTGGAATCTGGCCTTTTGACCTGATGAAGCCTCGGGAACATCGGCGGGAAACTGTGGCAGCCTAGCAACTTCTCCGACCCTCACCCTGAAACAGCTGTGATTCCTTAAGGACGGGCATTTACTGCCTCCCCTTAAGGGCCGATCACAGTTCTACCCGGGCAACCTTCAACCTCCTCGCGGCTTTTTGTCTTTGTAAAGACGCTCTTTCAGGGTTACCCGAATCTGTCTCCCAGACTGCAATTCTTAAGACCTCAGACAAGCTCCTGGCTTACTTGCAGCCCCCTGCACGTGGGTTGATAGTGCCAAGGTCTGGGGCGGGGGGCAGCTAGTGTTCAGTGGGTGGAGTTTTGGTTTGGGAGGAGGAAGAAGTCCTGGAGACGCATGGAGGTGAAAGCTGCAGAACCGTGAGCGTACTGACTGCACCGAACTCCACTCTTAAACGCGGATAAAGTGGCGAATGTCACCTACACTCTAGCGCAACAAAAAGCAGTGAATCTGAGGAAGGGGCCACCGCTGCCTCCCAGGAGGGTGCAGGAGCAGGAGCCTGTGTATTTTTTACCTCCATCTGCACTGCTCCTAGTTGGGCACCTGAGCACACAGTAGGCACTCAATAAACACCTTCTAAGATGTAGCGCTGGGAGCCGGTTCCTGAGAGAGGGCACCAGTGCAGCTCCGTCAGTGAGCTCCGAGGAATCCCAAGGGAGCACACCCAGACTGAGCGGGGGCCGCGCACTTCACAAAAAACACCAGGGAAGTCCGTGAAAAGGCAACACGGGAACCAGAAATGGCGCAGAGGGCACGCCTTCCTGGTTCCTAGAGGCTGCGCTGAGTGGTCATGGCGGAGCCGCTGGCCGTCAGGGGACTGAAAGGTCTGAAAGGGGCTCAGGGCGCCCCTCACCCTGAAGCCTCATGGCCGCAGGTGGGTGAGGACTGGCGGGGAGACTGGCCCAGGGCCTGCTGCGGCTCCAGGGCTGGGGTGGGGTCCCTCGCCGGGTCCCTCCCCGTCCCACCAGGCTGTGTTCCCCTGAATCAGGGAGAAAATGTCGGTCCTGAATTGATGATCTTTTGTAAAAACGACTGCTAGGCCCCGACACAGAAACATTCGACATCGAGTCCGAGCCTCTTACAGTTGCAGAGGACCCAGAAATGAAAAATCACCGACCACATTAGAGAAAGTGATGCTATCGCGTGACTTCCCTCCGTCTTCTCGCGAGAGGGGAAAGCAGGCCAGAAAATGCAGCCTTTCAGGCCGGGGTGGGGGGGTGGCCGCTGAAGGGCACAGCAATCACTTTCAGTAGGACACACAGACCTTGGCAAGATGCCAGGAGGAGCCGGATCCACAGACACAGAGAGGAGGATGGGAGCAGAGCTGTGGGCGGGGTGGGACTTAGTGTTTCCTGGGGGCAGCGTTTCGGTTTGGGAGGGGGAAACAGCTCTGAGGGTGGACGGCGGCGGCGGCGGCGGCTGCGCAACAGTGTGAATGTGCTTAATGACGCTGGACTGTGCACTGAAAAGAGGTTAAGGCGGTAAAACTGAGGTCATGTGTATCGTAGCACCATTTAAAAGAAGAATTAGGAGGGCCACCTTGTCCTGGATTGCCTGAGACTCTCCCAGTTTCGGGACCCATAAAGGCCCACGGGTCAGACACCCAACCTCCAGCCCCGGCCGGCTGCCCCGCACCAAAGCCAAAGGCCACGCAGCTGGTCAGAACTGCAGTGCCAGCCACACCTGGGCTTCCCGGGGCTGCAGGAATGGGGCAGAGTCGGACCCCGGACTGAGGGAAGGGAGCCATGTGCTCATCTGAGCCCCAGGAGGGAAAAGCTCTGTCCCCAGTGTCCCGCCTCTCCCTGGGCACACACACACACTCGGGCCAGCGGCAGGTTTCCGATGGGAGGAGGCACCCAATGAAGACACTGTTGCTCTGCAGACTGGGAGCCCCGAAGGGGGTTTTAGCAGGGCAGGTTTGGGGGCCCCAGCTGGGGTCCTGGTGGAAGGGGATGGCAGCAGCCAGCGTGTGGAGATGGAGTGCACCGGTCACTGTGGGCAGCGAGTCTGGCACTGCCGGTGTCCCTGCAGGTCCCCTGATGCTGTGATGGCTAACTCTGCATTTGGGCATTGCCCTCTGCTGAGCCTCAGACCCCACGTCCAACAGACACTGCAGAGCTGAGACTCAGCTGGTGGTGGTTTCAAAACATGTCTGCATTCTGAGCCCCCTTCCCATCAAGGAGGGAGCTGAACCCCAGCCCCCTTGCACACAGCCTGGCTTTGGTCCCTGACTCTGACAAACAAAATGCCAAAGAGGTGATGCTGTGGGACTTTGCAAGACAGGTCATGAAAGGGGATGCAGCTCTGTCTGTCTTGGGGACACTGATCTTGGAAGAAATCTCATCCAAGCTAAGAAGCCCAGGCTGCTGGGGAGGCCAGTAGGTGTCTCAGCCGGGAGCAGCAGCAACCAGCAGATGTGAGGAGGCCTTCGAGGTGACGGGGGTCCAGCCGCCATCATCCTTCCCCCAGCCACGAGGGTGTGAGAGACAGACAGAGAGACAGTGCTGAAGGAGAAATGACCACAGGAGGAACTGGCCAGATGGGAAGAGCAGGAAAAGAGTGGTCCCAGAGGAGGGCACAGCACAGGCAAAGGCCAGAGTCAGGTGGAGCACAGAGGGGAGGTGCTGTGGGAGGGGCCAGGCTGGAGAAGCAGCAGATCGGAGTGTTCTGGAAAGATGGTTCTGGCTGATGGAGCAGACAGGGAGAGGACCAGGGAGGCTGCGGGAAAGAGGAGGGAGCCTCACCCAGAGCAGCAGAGAGAAAGCAGGACAGGTGAACTGGAGACACACTCACAGGTGGGACTGCAGGGCTGGTGCCCAGCAGGTGTGGCTGAGGGTGAAGGAAGAGGCAAGCGCGGTTCCCAGGTTTTTCCCTTTGGCACCTTCCCCAGCGCTCCAGCGGGGTTCCCACCGCACACTCAGTCCGCGAATCCCGCACCCCGCTTTCCCGACGCACCTGCGCTTGTCCAGCATGGAGCTGTTCCAGGAGAAGCAGGGGCCCGGGTGACCGTGCCAAGGCGGGCAGGGCAGGGCTGGCGCTGAGAGGCCCGGGGAAGAGAAAGCCTGCCCAGGACTGACTTTCGGGCCGCAGGCGGTCTGCACGGGGAATCCCAGTTCTGGGAAAGACCGCTTTGTGCAAACGGGGGTGAGGGACATTCCTAGAGTCTCGAGCCACCCGACCCAACCAGGACCAGGACCAGGACCGAGGAGGGTCTCAGAAGGCCCCAGAGCTGCCGTCCACAGGCGGCTCTGGACGGCCACCCCGCGCAGCCCTCGGGCGCAGAGCCGCGCTTCCCCGCCGGGGCCCTTCCCACCCGGGGCCTCGCATCCCTCGGCGGCCGCCCGCGGCTTCCGAGGCGCCCACATGCAGCCCGGACTCCCCGACACCCGTCCCCGTGAGGGGACAGTGGGCGGCGCAGGGGGCCGATGTGGGAGGACAGGGGGAGAAAACTCAGGGTCCCAGAGACCCCAGCCTCGTGGAGGGACCGGGTCTCAACGGGCCCCAATGAGGCCACGCCCCTCCCGGCCACGCCCTCCGGCCCCTCACTAGTCCTCCACGCCCCGCCCCCACCCACTAACCAGGGACCGAGTCACCTGTCCCTGCGCCCCCAAGACGGGTCCCAGACTCCCGGAATGACGGACACCGCGGCCCCTGGAGTCCTGGTCTCCGCCCTCCCTCCACCAGGCCGAACCCCGAGCCCCAGGACCTTTAGTCGCCCCCGCCCCTCCTGGCAGAGCGCGGCCCCTCCGCAGCCCCCAAGTCCGTCTAGAGGTGAGCCCCTAGTTCCATCCCGATCTTGAGGCCCCTTCGTGGGCCAAAAGGTCCGGCCGAGCGGCTGTTCCGTGTGGCCCTGGCTGCGCCTGCCCAGCTGGGCCTCCGCCCAAGGAAGCCAGGAGATGGTGGTGGGGTCTGGACCAAGGGGTCTGGACCTGTGTCCCACCGGGAGAGGGGAGGGAGGGGGATGGAAGCGGCATCCTGACGGTGGATGTGACCGCCACCCCGGAAGTGCGTGCCAGGTGCACTCCGGAGGCCTCTTTACTCTCTTCCAGGCACATCTAGGAGGTGCTGTAATGCGCCTCCTTTACAGGGGAGGGAACTGAGGCGCAGGGAGGGCAGGCAGTCTGGACGGTGGAGTCAGGGCGCCGGAGTCAGCGCACCCCCTTGCCGGGCTTAATCCTTGAATCCTTAATCCAGCCGGCCAGCAACATCCTCAAGGCCAAAAAGAAAAGGCTTTTTCAAGCTCAGGCTCAAGTGAGTGTTCAGGGGGGCAGAGGAAGGCTCCCTTGGGGCTCATTCTCAAATTAAAGAAAACATACATCAGAGAGAAAAATAAATCCAATGATACGACAGTGTTATTTTTACCTAAATAGTACCATCTTTCAAGTCACGTCCAGAAACCTGACGTTTTCACTCAGCAAAATGTGTAGATGGTCATGTTTGAATATATAGACTTCATCATTTTTTAAAAGCTCATGCATTGTATTTCAATGTATGAATAAATTGGTGCCTTTAATTATTTCCCTGATAATGGACATTGGCATTATTTACAATTTTGTGCAATTACAAATAGTTCTTTCTTCTATCTCCTTGAGCAATATGGAGTGTTTTTCTCTTTCCTAATACATATGGCAAAATATCTTCTCTCAGTTCTCCATTTATCTACTGATTTGAAGTGTGATAAATATAAATGTATAAATATTATGTAAATAGAATATGTAAATATATTTATACATATACAAATAGAATATGTAAAATATATATCAGTGTAATAGAGTTTATCAAATATACCAAAATATATATGTTTATTTCAAGACTTCTATTTCCATTCCTTTCCCAGTAGAACTGTGTTCTAACATCACAATTGGATGAATAGTTTCATAATTTAGTAAGGCAAGCCGTCTCCTGCTTTCTGCTTTTCAAAACTGACTTATTATTCCTGTACATTAACACTCCTTTAAGGAGTTTAAAATCAGTTCCTTATGAATCAGTTTTTATGAAAGAATCTATTGGGGGTGGCTGTGTATGAATTGAATTTTTAGATTTATTTTGAGAATAGTGACATTTCCAAATAGACAGCTACCCCCCTGAAGACTCTTTATTCCCCTCGTTTCTTTTTCTTGCCCAGTTGCGCTGGCCAGGGCCTCTGGTGCGATGGTAAATCCTGACAGTGAGGGTGGGTCGCCCTGCCTTACTCTGGTGGGGATGTCCCCCTGCTTCAATACTACACATGCTGTTTGATGAGGTGTTTGATGCTGAGTAAAGTCTCCTCTGGTTTTGTCGCAAAGACAGCTTTTTTACAGCATGATTGGTAATTTCTATCAAATGGCTTTTTAGCACTAATTAAGATGTTCCTATGGCCTTTTTTCTTCTTCTGTCTATTAATACAATACTTTTTATTGATAGAGTTCCAAAATTGACCAATACAGAGAAACCAGTAGCTTTTATACTCTTAAAGCAGCCACTTACACAAGAGTCCAGATCAGGCAAAGTCAGATAAGAAGTTGTTTACAGTGGAGTCTTATGGGGTAAAACGTAAAACCGGGGAGTGGTCAGCACAGAATCCGGGGGACTGGCTCTGGGAGGGAAGGGATGAAAGCCACACGGACGCCCCATGAGGAAGCGGGCTGTCAGGTCCCCGAGCTCCTGCGTCCTGAGCTGCTCCCGTGTGCTAAGAATCACGGTCCAACTCACAGGCGTCTGCAGGAGCAGAGAGACCGTGTGTGTCCCACAAGGCTCTCCTGTGGTTACACAAGGAAAGAAAGGCCAAAAGTAACTCCCTGGGTTAAGGAAATCATGAATAAAAGGTGAGAAGAAATAAAGAAAGCTCCGTTCTCACTACCAACTTGAGGAGGGTTGACAACGTCTGTTTTGTTTATCCCTTTGCATGCCGCAAAATCTTCAAAGATTCTCAGGACCTCTGGGTTCTCGTCTAGGGTGCGGCCTGCAGGGGCGATGGGTTAAGGTGGGTCTGGGAAGTTGAGGCAGGCCGGCCAAGTCCTTGTCGGGGGGGCCCTCTCCCAGGCAGGACCCAGGCAGGGTCCCCAGGGACAACCCCAGGATGGCGCTCTCCCTGCCAAGACATCCAGACAGTTGGGACCCTCCAGAGCCTTCAGGGTGAAGGGCATCTGAGTGCCCTCTGGGACAGGAGCCGCCCGAGCCCAGGAGCTGCCTGCATGGCTGAGGACCCTGAAGTGGTGCCCTGATCTGAGGACTCATAGGAAAAGGGGCCCCTCCACGGTCCTCGTCCTGGAGCGCAGAGAACTGTGTTCTGCTGACGGATGCTGGGGAACTCCCTGCAGACACCCATCCTGGGCTCAGGTGCCCTGTGCTCCAACACAGTCTCCCCTCAGGGCCTCCTGTGTTTGACGGCTGGGTGGTGGGGAGGTACCACACCAAGAGAAGGGAGCCAGGCCATCAGTGCCTGCCTCCAGGGGCCAGCGACCATCCCACCTTCTTCTCCTCACCCTGAACCCCTCAAGAGGGGACCCCCATTTTCCCAGCATGGCCATTAGGGCCTGTCCTGCCACCCCCATGAAGGCACCCATCCTGGAGAGGGATGGGCTCTCGGTGTGGCCCTCAGCCCCTCCAGGCCGTTTGCCTCTTCCAGCCTCCTGGGCCTGGCCTCTCCCTGGGGGAGTCTAGGTTGCAGAAGCTGCAGCCAGGCCACTCCTAGTGGGCAAAGGGCACGTCGCACCCCCTGCCCCTCCCAGCTGTACACCTGTGGCGTGTGTGGTCTACACACTGGCCTTGCTTGGGCCGAAGGTTTGTCCCGCACAAGAAGTGGGGTGGACAGTGAGGAGAGAAGGGACCTGTGAAAAGCTGCCCGGTGCGGGGAGGAGTGAGGTGGCCAGGACGCCTGGGAGCGGTCTGGGCATCGCTGGGGGCCCTTGCAGTTTGTAGTCATGATGTGATGAGGGGACCACCCTTGGCTCTGCACTGGCCTCTGCCCCTCTCCCAGCTGGGGGCAGGTGCAAAGAAAGCAGAGATTTGGGGTCCCAGGGACCTGGCCAGGACCACGGAAGGGCAGGAGCTCAGCGTGCGCAGTTAGGAAGGGCATGACGTAGGGGAAGGCAAGTGGACGTCGGGCAAGGTTGGCAGGCAAAGACCCGATGGGCTGGGGGCTTGTCTGGGGAAAGAACCCATGTTAAATGTGCTGGAAAGCCACTACACGAGTGCTGGCCAGAGGGGCTGGCCCGAAATGGGGGTGTTTATATGTGTAGAGTGAGGCCAAGGGAGTAGGTGGCAAGGGTCCAGTGAAGGAAGGGAGGAAGACAGGGCCCTGAGGGTCCAGGATGTCAGAAAGATCATCTTTGTGGATGAAGAGTGACCAAAAAGGGTCGAGTCACCGTGATGGAGAGAGACAGTGCAGGCTTACACTCACACACACACAGCCCCTGATCGGTACACAGGGTGGAGTTTGCCCCAAAGGCTGAGCGCTGCTTTCCGGGGTGCTGGCTGAGGTGGGCCGCCCCCTCGGTGGTCACGCCACTGTCCTCAAGGCCCCTCCTGCGGCTGGAGACCCTCACCGAAGAGCTCCATCATCTGAAAGTCCTGATGGTTCGTCCTGTCTTTGAACTAGGCGATGCCGTGGTCCCTCTCCATGACAAACCAGATGCTGATGACAGGTCTCCACCCTGGAAGTGACACGGACTGGAGCCACAGTGGACCGATCAGAGTCCCCAGGGTCAGGGAGAGCAGAGGGAGGAGGAGGCCTGTGCAGGGAGTTGTGGGGTCAGGAGGGATACAGGCTCAGACAGTCCTCGGGGAAGGGTGACATGGATGGGGGATGCAGGGACCATCCACTTTGGCCCCTCTACTGTCCTCAGGGTCTCTGCCTGCAGCCAAGGTTCCCAGAGGCTCATTTCCGTGAATTCTCCCAAACGCTGCGGGGAGCTTAAGAGCAACTGGCCAAACCCCAGACTTCCCGAGCAGCTCTCTGCATGGAGCAGAAGGGGCGACGGGTACTCTACCAACAGTGTGTGGTGTCCCCAGGGGCAGGGACCCTGCACGTGGGGGAAGCACAGGTGTCCTGGCTCTGGGTGCGGGACCAGCTTTGGTGAGAAAGGGTCACCACTGGAGGGCTGGCCTGGGCAGGGAGCGCCTGGGCTCCAGGGAACGGGAGACAGTTGCTTCGCAGATGTGGTGTGGAAAGACCGGGAGCTGCTGGGAGAACTGACAGATCCGAGCACTGGACGGAGGAAAACTGCCCCGTCCCCCGACCCCCGCCCCAGGTAGAGAGCTGAGGTTTTCAGGGCACAGGGATGGTGAGTCTGTCACAGGGACATGCAGCCAGATTCAGTCTGGGTGTCACCGTGCGTACTCCGGCAGAAATGCTCTCCCTGGGGCCCCAGCCCTCCGTCAGTGGCCACTTACAGGATTGGAATTTCCCAGGTCTTATTTCCAGAAAAGACATTTTAAATAGTTGGCATCCACTGGGCTTCCCAGAAAACAGAAGCTGCCTTGGAGCCCATCTCTGGTGACGGACGTGTCCCCAGGTCTCTAGAGGGTGAGCCCTGGCTTCTCAAACAGAAGGCACCCTCCTCCCTCCCAGCCAGGGGCACCTCCTGCTCATGCACTCGGCCAGGCTCCTGCCCTGCCGGTCCCGTCCGCCCTGCCAGTCCCACCTGAGGCACCGAGCAAAGCCCCCAGCCTGTAATTCTGCAGCACCTTTGCTCACATGAAATAAAAGGAGAGTTTCAATCCCCAGCGTCACGCCCAGTACACCAGGGCGTGATTTCCGAAGCACGTGGACTCCCGCATTAATGTTCCCAGGCAGCGCCGATGTGGCCACGTAGAATAAATGGTCAGGAACTTCGCCAGCGAACCTTGCTGACTTCTCCTCCCCCAGACCCCAAGCAGGGGCTCAGCTCCTCTCTGAAGCCCTCCCAGTCCCGCTGCGCCAAGCGTGGGGAGACTGCGGGCGGCAGGACTGGCGATCCTCCCGGGCCAAGCTTGCCCATCTGTGACTCAAGGGAACTGCATCTTATTTATCTTTGTGTCCCCAGAGCTCAGGATGGAGTAAACCAGCACCCAGCGCGTGTGGCTGAGCGAGGGGCGTGAGCTAACGGCGCAGCTCCCTTCCCCCGCGGGGGCTCATGAAGGGACCTTCAGAATCGCACCATCAGGCCCGTGGGCAGGAACCTAACGCTCACCGTGCAGACAGCGGCCGGCAGGATCCTGGCCAGGCTGATGGCCTGCTGTGGTGCATGCCCCGACCCCTTTCCCTGCCCGTCCCCGCCGCAGCGCCGGGCTGCGAGATGAACCCACCAGGGCCCCGCCAGGTGCAGCAGGAAGACAAGCCCGCCGCCTGCCCCCCGCCCACCTGCCCACCTGTCCTGTGGACAAGAGGCCTCTGTTCCTCGTCTCAGCAGAATCCAGTCCCACGGTTTGCACTCTGCCCTCAGGGATCCCCAGTGCCTGTCCACCCATTTACCCCGTTTCCCAAGCACCCGCAGCACTGGGCTTTGCCAGGGGTGGATGGGACAGTGAGACAAGGCTTGGAAAGCACGCTCCAGGTAACGGCACTGCAGTCCGTTTTCCGTACACGATGGTGACTTCCCCTTATTTTCAGTCCCCCCACCATCACCTTTACTCATACAGATTCTCCTAGGAGAACCAGCACACGGAGGACGTGGCAGACACAGCACCGCCTGGCAGGCAGCAGCTGGCCCCGGAGCGCAGGCAGGGAGAGAAGCCCGTTTCCAGCAGCCCCCAGGTGGGGACCGGGGAGCCCAGGGTGGGGCGGGGGGACACCCACACGATGTGTGTTCTAATCTCCAATAACCGTTGACGTTCCTCGCGAAGCTGAAGGGTGGCAGGGGAGACGGTGCTTCTCCCTGGGGATACCCATGTGTCCGGCCCAGTGCTGTGTGTACCGTTTCCCTAAAAGCTGGGCGAGGAAAGGATGTCTATAATAAAGGCTTTAGTCAGGAAAATACAGAAGAACTGTAAGGACTGAGCCCGGATATGTCTAAAATGACTAACATCTGCAGAGGTGTCCGTAGCGCAAGGAAAATGGCCTGTGAAGATTGGGGTGAAAGAGAGAAAGAGATTAGATGGTTGAGGGAGATCTGAGAAGCAAACAGAAAGGACCAGAAAGGAAGTCTCTTTTTGTATGGGAAGAAAGACACAGCAAGGTGTCCCCGTACTTGGGTCTGGCCTCCCACCTGTTCAGCAGAGGAAGCCGATCCTGGACGGAAACGGCCCGTGAGATTTCCGCAGGAGCTGCCACGGCCCCCACCTCCTGAAGACGGGTGGGTTAATGGGCCCACTGAGCAGAGAACTGCAAAGGTACCGGACCCCTGTAAGAGTCGGACGTCCCCAGATCCAGAAGCAGGGGGGCCGCAAGCAAAGCAAGAGGAGAGGGTGGGGCAGCTGCGTGGGGAGCTCCCGGCGGTGGCCAGGTGGATCTAGACTGTTACCTCAGAGGTGGCCCTGTGAGCCTTATCAATCCTGGCCTCACAGGCCTCCATCCATCCATCTGTTCATGTATCCACCCATCCACCATCCCCCCCACCTACTCATCCATTCGCTTGTCCATCCATCCATCTATCCAACCTGCATTCATCCATCCACCCACCATCCACTCACCATCCTCCTATCCTTCCACCACACATCCACTATTTATTCATCCACCCACCATCCATCCATCACTCATACATGGATGCATTTATCCATCCATTCTTTCATCCCTCCACCCACCACCCATTCACCTACCATTCATTTATCTCTTCATTTGCTAGATCATTGAGGAACTTGAGATAGAAATTATGATGATGATGGCCATATGTTTCTTTGTCCTGACACGATGGAGGGCCCCAGGTCCTCTAACCATTACTCTTGCCAAACTCTATCCCTTGAAACCAAGGGCAGTTTTGTTCTGATGACAAGCACCCCTATGCAGGGCTGTCCCTGGGTTTGGGGCAGGACCAACAACCAGCATCCTGGTTTCAGAGCAAGCTCCTGCCTCATCCTTGGGTCTCCCAAGGCTCACTTTCCTTGAGAGGCTGAAGGTCCCTCTCAGGATGAAGGAGCCCAGTCCTTTCATGGGTGGGGAGGAGGGGGGAGTCAGACATGGGCGTTTAACAGGAAAAAGACAAAGAGAGGGGATCTTGGGTCCTTAGCCATCAGGTTGACCATCTTCAAGAGTGGGAGGTGGCCGTGGGGAGGCAAGTGGGCAGAGAAGATGCGGGAACCTTGGACTCTGCAGGGGAGGCCAGGAGTTGGGGGTGCTTGGGGCACAGGCTCGATGTCAGGGACATCCAGGAGGCAGCCCCAACAGGAGGCACTGAGGGTCCCGCGGAGGTGAGGCTGTGACCAGGGAATGGGTGGCATCTGGGCATTTGCAGAACTCAAATATTGTTCCAAGAGCACCATGGAGTTCCGAGGTTTCTGATATGTTTGGTAATAATGTGTTTGATTGTTAATATTGGCCCTAATGCAGTATCTTGCAAAACAGTAAGGCTAACATTTCTCACGTTTCCAGAAGGTCTATAAGAAGGGCTTGATATATGCCAAGTTCCTTTCAAGCCATGACTTCGACCCCCCCAAGGGAGCTACTTCTTAGAAAGGCTGCCTGACTGGCTCATAGCTTCACTGGGATGAATCATTGTGTGCATTGCGCACTGAGGACGGAAACCTGGCCAAGGCCTCCCTGGTGGGCGGGAAGGAGGCCCGCCGCCCCGGGGCTCGGCTCCCCCTCCCCTCCCTGAGACGTCCTCAAAGACGCAGGGGGGGCTCTGGCTGAAGTCCACCTGGGGCTGGGAGCAGTAGGACTGAGACCCTGAGCCAGTGCAGGTGCCTGATCTGGGACACCCTTTCTCCCACCACCCACCTGTCCCACAGGCTCTCACCTCGTCAGACCGGGCGGAGGTAAACCCGGGCCCCTCGGCTCCCAGCACAGAGAGCAGACCCAGCCCCGCCGCCAGGACGAGCAGCTGCATGTTCAGGGCCTCACGTCTGCTCTGCGCTCCCCTGGCCTCCCTGCCTCTCATTTATCCTCTGGCTCCAGTCTGTCCAGGAGACAGGATCCCGCCCCACCCACCACCTTCACCAAAGGCCCCTCAGTTTTGCTGTGTAGGTGGTGATCCAATTGTTTTGTTTGGAACCTGTGAATGGATGTTCTCAGTTTCGGGTAATTAGCTCATTACTCTCGAGCGGGATGCCTTCTGAGAGCCTTATCTGGGAGGCTGTCATCAGAAAGGGAAGGAGGGCCCCACTGGATTAAGAGCCAGGAGATAAAACACCGGCTTCCCTATGCTCCCCGCCCCCCACCCCCTGCCACAGGGCCTTCCTGCACCAGCCCTGGTCCCTCGAGCTCCCCCAGGAGAGCTGATCCACGTCCTGGCTCCAGCTGTCACCTCGGAGCTGATGGCCCCATGCCCTGCTTTACTCCCAGACCTCCTGAACCCTAGGCTCAGCGTCACGCCCTGAACGCCTTCACCAGGCTGCCCGTCACACCACTGCAGCCCCTCCCCAAGGCAGGCTGGATTGATCTTCCCCACAAATGTCCCCGGGCTCCTGTGTTCCCATCAGGGCCCCAGTGTGGACCTGGGAGGCCTCGCTGGAACCTTCTCCTCTGCTGCCCACGCAGCCCGAACACTTTGCCCCCAACCCCTACCCTGTGTGTCCTGAATCTACTTCCTCCCTCTGTTCCTGCCCCTTCCCCCCTCATTCCAGGCTCCTGGGTGCAGCGCCACTGACTGAAGCACCTTGGGTGGTCTCTGCTTTCCCCACCCCCCATTCTGCACCCAGAACTTTCTACCAAAGTGCAATGGCATCATCTCGCCCCTGTGCACGTGTACATGCATGTGTGTTTGTGTGCATGTGTGTGTGTCCTCATGTCTGTGTGACATGCGTGTGCATCTGAGTATGCACATGCACACATAGGTGTGCACACATGACCTTCTGTGTGCATGGATGCACATGTGCGTGTCATGGGCACAGGTGTCCGTGCGAGGGTGTGTATGTTTCATTGTGTGCGTATTGTGCTGTGTCTGTGCTGCAGGAGAGAATGTGTGTGTGTGTGTCTGTGCATGGTCGGGGGAGATTCCAGAACATTCCCCCGGCTACACAGTTCTTACTCCAGTGGTGGGTGGCCCCATCCCCACCAGACCCAGAACCTTCTCTGAGCCCTCCAGCCTGAACTTGCAGCCCCTCTGCTGGGGATGCATCACCGTGTGGTCACGACAAAGCTCGGGCCCCCTTCTCGGGGGTCTTCCCGCTGCTCCTGAGGGGTCAGCCACGCTGTTTGTCCCCTTTAATGGCTCCTCACACACCAGTGACACTCGTGTGGCAGGAGGGAACATCTGCTCCATGGAATTAGCCTGGCATGTGCCCCGCCCACCGAGAGGCCCTCGGAGTCACCGTCTCACTGGTCCCTGGCAGCGCTGCGCGCGGTGCCCTTCGCGGCCGGTCCAGGCCAGACCCGTCGGTGTGTTAGACTCACGGCAGGGACCCCTGCAGGTGCAGATGGGCTGAGGGGCGGGTCAGCTCCCCTTGAGGTGGGAGACCATCCCGGATCATCCAGGCGGCCCAGAGCAGTCTCACCTGTTGGGAGGGGCAGGGGGATGGTTAGAGAGGGGGGACAGGAGGATGGGACAGGGTCAGAGTGACGCCTGTGGGGTGACTGCGCTGGACGCTGCTGGCCCTGACGGTGGACAAAGGGGCCGCCAGCCCCGGGAAGGCGGTGGCCTCTAGAGGCTGAAAAAGGTGAGAAAACGGATCCTTCCCAGGGGCCCTGGAAGGGAACCAGCACGAACTAGAAAAACAACCCTGGTCTGTGAAATGGACGGTTCGTTGGGGAGGCCGCCCTGCCGTCCGGCAGATGAGGATGCGGGGCTGGTCCGCTCGGGAGAGGCAGGAGGTGGCTCTGCACGGAGGGCCTGGTCCAGGCCCGTGGGAGTGTGTGTCTGTGCTTGTCTGTGTGTCTGTGCGTATGTGTGTGTGTCCGTGTGTCTGTCTACGTGTGCCTGTGTGTCTCTGTGTGTGTCTGTGTGTCTGTGTGTCTGTCTGTGTGTCTGTATGTCTGTCTGTGTGTCTCTGTGTGTCTCCGTGTGTCTGTGTGTCTCTGTGTGTCTGTATGTCTGTCTGTGTGTCTCTGTGTGTCTCCGTGTGTCTGTGTGTCTCTGTGTGTGTGTCCGGGTGTCTGTGTGTATGTGTCTGTGTCTGCGTGTATCCGTGTGTGTCTGTGTGTGTCTGTGTGTGTCTGTGTGTCTCTGCGTCTGTATGTCTGTCTGTCTCTGTGTGTGTCTGTGTGTGTGTCTGTGTGTCTCCGTGTGTCTGTATGTCTGTCTGTCTGTATGTCTGTCTGTGTGTCTCTGTGTGTGTCTGTGTGCACCCACATGATGGTGGTGGTTCACATAACAGGAAGTTCTCTCACAGTTCGGAGGACAAGTGTCTACAACCAGGTGCCGTCGGGATGTCACCCAGGGCGTGTCCTGAACCAGTGGCGTCTGTGGCCGCAGCCCAGCACCTGAAGCCCTGGACACACGGCTGCCCGGGCTCTTCCTAGGGTGGGGCTGGGTGTCCCTGTGACCTCTGCCCCCTGGTTCCTGTCGTCCAGTCTGACTGTCCTGGTTCCTACGAGCTGTGAGAGCCACAGGACCATGGCCCTGAACTGTATTTCCACATAAACCCACTGGAGAGCCTTCTGGCACCTGCAGTCAGAGCCCCGGTTGGCCAGATGCTTACAAAGAACAGTTAGCCCGGCGGCGCCAGCACCGGGGTCTGTGCAGAGCCGGCGACCGGCGTCCTAGGCTCTGTCCTCAGACAGAAGGACAAGAGACGTGAAGCTTGTGAAGGGAGAGCAAACCCGTGGAGGGTGCGCTGAGGCCCTGCAACTCGTCTGACCCTGCACATTTCTGAATTTGGGGAGGAATCTGAGGGTCTGTACGTCATGTCATCAGCACAGGGCCAGCTTTTGGCCCATCACAGCTTTGCCCACCCACACCCATCCTGCCCCTGGCTCTCCCAGGCCGTTGCTCTGGTCACTTCTGATGGACGGGACTCGGGCCCTGGGGCAGCAGGAGTCAGGGCTGAGGAGGACGCCCCCCCCCCAACGTGAGGCCTCCTGCTGGGAGGGAGGAGCCCCCTCCTCTGACCCCGGAGCCCCTCCCCGACAGCCACAGGAACGTCTCGTGCTGCTGCCTCTTCTGGGCTCTCTGGGGGCTCCTCTCCAGGCTGGCCGTCGTGGAGGTCCCCTCCCGCCAAGGTCGAGGGCAAGGTCAGCGAGGCCTCCCTCCCCACCTTCACGTGCCTCTGGCCCCTGACTCAGAACGTCTGGCCCGAGCCAGCTGGTCCCAGTGCTGCCCCCACCTCCAGCCGCGGCCACGCTGGCCGGTGTGAGCGTGGGCCTGGGGCCTGGTCTGCCTGAGCCGCTTTCCTCCTCTGAAGGTGTGAGGGGAGCTCCCCCTGCCTCCCAGGGTCTCCCGAGGACTCTGTCGTGTGACGGTCGCCCTGGCTCTGGCCCTCACCCTCCTAGGGGAGCCAAGCACACTGCTACCATCCATTCCTCTCTGCCCTTGAACCTCATCTCTGCTCTGTGAGGCCTGGGCACATCACCACCCTCCAAGTCCAGATGCAGAGACCCAGGCCCACAGAGGGACAGCGATTTGCGCAGGGCCCCTCCCAGCCAGAGGCCCCTCCCACGGCCCTCACCACCTGCGGCACCACCACTGACCAGGGCCCCCTCCCCTAGGTGCTCGGTGTGTGTCCCGGCCCCCAGACCCAATGGGCCGCAGAGGAAAGGCCCAGGACTCTCCTGGGGGCCTGGCCAAGCAGCTTCTGCTGCCCCAGCCCCTGGGGTGTCTCCTGCAGGTTTGGTCCAAGGCCAGGAACGCTGCCCCTCCCTCCAGGAAGCCCTCCGGATTCTCCCCCGCTCCTGCACAGAGCTCTGTCTCCATCTACCTCTGATGGACAGGGGAGGGGCTCCCGGGCACAGGTGGTGACGATTGGCTTCCCCTTTTGCAGGGAAGCTTCTGCATTCTGTTCCAGAAGAAATGCATTAGCCACCTCGAGCGTCCTCACGAGCCACCCCGCCGGCACCAGCTCACTGCTCCCAGACGCGGGCAGGCGGCTGCTCCTGTCACTCTGGTTGCAGCAGCCACCACCTCAACGAGCCTTTCGGACCCTCCTGCCCAGCGCCCCCCCGCCCTACCTAAAGAAGACTGTCCACATCATATGTCACCAGGGGAATGCAAATTAAAACAACGAGATGCCACTACACGTCTACTGGAGTGGACAAAACCTGGAGCGCCGACATAGCAAACGCAGGTGAGGATGCGGAGCAGCAGGCGCTCACATCACCGCTGGTGGGAGCGCAGCGGGGTTCAGCCACTTCGGAAGATGATTTGGCGGTTTCTTGCAAAAGTCAACAAACTCACATGATCTGGCAGTCCTATTTCCTGGTTTTTATCCAAAGGAGTTGAAAACTTACATCCACACAAAACCCACCCACAGATGTTTTCAGAGGCTTCATTCATAATTGCCAGCACTTGGAAGCAACCAAAACGTCCTTCAGTAGGTGAAAGGATCAATAAACTGGTTCATCCCGACAGTGGGATATTATTCAGCACTGAAAAGAAATGCGCCTTCAAGCCATGGAGACATGAAGGGATCAAACGCGTATTACTAAGTGAGAGAAGCCTGGTTACTGCGTGATTCCATCCTAGGACTTTCTGGAAAAGGCAAACTCAGGGAGCTGGTAAAATGCTCAGTGATTGCAGAGATGGATGGGGGCGGGTGCAGGGGGGTTTTAGGACACTGAAATCGTGTGATACCACAGTGATGGATACGTGCCAGACCTTTATCCAACCCCACAGAGTGTGCAACACCCAGGGTGAACCCTCAGGTAAACTATGGACTTTGTGTGATCATGATGTGTTAACGGAGGTTTATCAGTCATAAAACATTGACCACCCTGGGGGAGATACTGAGAATGAGGGAGGCTGTGTATCTGCGGGTTAGGGAGTCTCTGAGGAATCTCTGTGCCTTCCCTTCGATTTTTGCTGTTAACTTAAAACTGCATTAAAAAAATAAACTCTTGATTTTTTAAAAAAGCATACAATTCGGTAGGTAGTATATTCTCAAGGTTGTGCAATCATCAACACTATTTAATTCCAGAAACCTTTTCATCGCCCTGAAGACCTTCTTTGTGCCTGTTAGTAGTCACTCCCAACGCCTCCCTCCCCCAGCCCCTGGCATCCAGTCATCGATGCTCTGTCCCTGTGGATTTGCCAATTCTGGACTTTTCTTATAAATGGAATCATACAAAATGTGGTACTTTGTGTCTGACTTCTTTCATTTTGCATAATGTTTCAAGGTTTACCCATTTTGTAATGTGTATTAATACTTCATTAATTTTTATGACTGAATAGTGTTCCATTATATGAATAGCCCACTTCTCTTTATCACTTCATCGACTGATGGGAATTTGAGTTGTTTTCACTTCGGGCTCTCAGGAGTGATGCTGCTATAAACACTCGCGTACCGGCTTTCGTGTGGACATGTGCTTCCATTTCTCTTGGGGAGACACAGGGAAGTGCAAACTCCCAACCTATGTTTCTAAGCAGCTGCTCTGTATATATTCCCACCAGGAGTGAAGGAGGGAGGATTCCAGTTTCTCTGAATCCTCTTCAACACTTGCCATTATCTGAATTTTAAAAAATTATTGTCAGAGCCACACTAGTGTGTGTGTGAAGTGACATCCCCCTGTGGCTTTGATTTGCGTTTCCCAAATGTCCGCTGCTCCGTCGCTGTCTCCGCGTGTGCTTGCTGCCACCTGCGTGTCTTCTCGGGAGGGACGCCATCCACGAGCGCTGCGCGTTTTCTCCGGGCTGCTTGTGTTCTCAGCGCTGAGCTGTGGGAGCTCACTGTCTGCTCTGCATAGTAGCTTCTTATCAGAGACGCAGACGTTGTAAACATGCTCTCCCAGCCTGAGGATGGTCTTTTCCCTTCTTGATAGTGTCCCTTGATGCACAGAGGTTTTAATTTTGGTGAAGTTCAATTGATCTATTTCTCTCTGGTTGCTTGTAGGTTGCGGGGGTGGGGCATACGTAAGAAACCATTGCCTGTTTCAAAACCATGAAGACTTAATCCTATGTTTTCCTCTAAGAGTTTTATAGTTTTAGGTCTCACATCTTTGATCCATTTGGCTTAGTTTTTACATACGGTGTGAGGTAAGGATTTGACTTCCTTCTGTGGTATGTGGATATCCAGGTATCCCAGCACCACTGGTGCCAAAGACTATTTTTCCCGATTGTCTTGGCACCTCAACTAATATTTGCATTTGTGTTTGGGGGTGTGGTTTGACTTACAGTTCCTTGGAAATGCTCTCTACCCAGAAGTTGTTTACCTTTGGCTGGAGGGGCTTCACGCAGTGCATATGTCGGCTGGTTTTTAGTGAGGTGCTCTGTGGGTCTCTGGGGCAATTCCTGTGCTTAACTTCCTTTTCTTGGGCTCTTTGCTCAACTCACTCTCGTCATCGGCCTAGATCATGGCTGTATCTTTCTGGCTGGTTTCTCCGTCTTTGTATTTGCTCTGCCTCCATTCTATCCTCAATGCGGCAACTGGGGTGACCCTTTAAAGCCATAAGGCACACCTGGACTTTGCAAACTGTCCCTGTGGGGTCTCCATTTCTCAGAGCACATGATAAAGTCCTCATGGGGGCCTGCCCTCCCGACACCACTGGTCACCCACCTGTCTGACTCACCTGTGGCCCGTCTTCCCTTCGTCACCTGCCCCAGGCCCTCTGCCCTCCCCTGTCTCCCTGGAACACACCCGACACTCTCCCACCTGAAGATCTGCACTGAATGTTCCTTCCACCTGGAAGCCTCTTCCACCTGCCGATTTCATGGCTCATTTCCTCCGATATCTTTATAGTGTGTGCAAATGTCACCCTGGGGAGGCCGTCTCAGGCCTGTCACTTAAAATATAAACCGCCCCCTTGTCCCCACACTTCCTACTCCACCCGTTCCACTTTGACTTCTCCCCTTGGCACTTATCACTGTTTAAAATAATACATAATTATATGAATCAGCCTTCAGATCAGGACGCAGAAGCCATTCAATAGGCTGGGCAGGGATGGTCCGTAGGATGAACAATGAACTGTGAAGAACTATGGAGAAGAGCCCAGGGCTACAGCAGAGCGGCTAAGGAAGGGTCAGGCTGGGGAGAAGGCCCCTCCCCAGGGCTGGGTCCAGACCTTGTTGAAGAAGGGGAGACTGAAGCCCGAGGGATGGTGGGCAAGTTCGCTGGGTCACGGTGGGCCAGAGCTGGTCCACGGTCAGGACAGAGGCCGGCGGTAGGGAAGCACAGGCTGAGACTGGCAAGCAGGAGGCCTCTCTCCTCTCCCAGGGGCGGGTGCGCTGAGGCTGGGAAACCTACAGGGCTCACCGGGAATCCACTTGCCCAGGTGCCTCTGACTCTCCGCAGGAAGCCATCCCTGGGGATTCCCTGCATCAGTGTGCTGAGTGGAAGTGGACACCCCCGACTGGTGCCGCTGTTAGTCATCCAGCAGGAGAGAGAGAAAGAATGAAATGGAAGCACCCCGGGCCCAGGAAGGAGGCCCCTTCGTCCTAAGCCTCCTACCAACAAAGCTTAACTCGCAGCAGGTGCAAAAGAGGAGTGTCTGCTGGGTCCGGCCCCATCACTGCAGAGCAGACAGCGGAGGACAGCGCACTGACGCTGCATCACAGAGGCAGCCCACTGACAGCGGCTCCATAAGCGCTTGCTGACATTTTCTGTGCTTGTACTTCCATCCTGCCTTCATTGTGAGAGCGGCAGTAAGCTTTCTGAGGACAGCACGTAGTTGTATCATGGCTTTTAATCTGTTCTGCCCATCCCTGGTCTGCTTTGTGTACTTAGTCCTTTACATTTGGCAGAATCATGAACGTGTTAGGGCTTGTATTCATTTCCTAGAGCTGCTGTACCGAAGTGCCACATATGACATGGGTTAAAACACAGAAATTCATTCTCTCACAGCTCTAGAAGCCAGTAGTCTGAGGTCAAGTGAGACGGGGAGGGAGAACATGCAGTCAAATGCGTGTTCATGAGGAGGTCACCACTGTGGGCACGGGGACTCGGTCCTCCTGAGCACCTCCGAGAAGCGGGTGGGACCAGTCAGATGTCCCACTGGGGAGCAAGGAGCCCAGGACGGGTAGCCCTGAGCTCCCATCCGTTGCACTGGGTGTGTTAACTCGCCTGCACATCCGCTCTCACCACGTGTGTCAGGGGAGACACAGAAGGAAGGATGCAGGCAGGTGAAACGGGAAGCCATGGTCCTGTCGGGGGCAGGGACTGTGTCCTCCAGCTGCAGGAGGGGCTGGAGGGGGGATCGGCGCCATCAATCACAGTCCACCCCTCGCCCTGCTCCGATGCACCCCTGCCCCATATTGAATGGTTCTGGCCAGCGCTGGAGCTGAGGCTCCAGGGTGGTGATGGCCATTCCCCCTCAAGTGATGTGAATGGACGGCTAGCGGAGCAGCCGCAGTCCCGCTGAGCAGCCGTTCTTGGACCCTCTGTGTAGGCATCCTGCCTCCCCTCTCCCTTCTACACGCCCCTCAGCCCCAGCCGGCGTGCCCTCTGGTCTGGTGTTTGCTAGGTGGGGCCGTCAAAACCTTCTGATACCCAAATACCAAGGAAAGCAAGACACTGTCCACTTCAGTGAGGCACCTGGGAGGTGGCAGCACCGAGACTCGAAGGCGAGACTCAGCAGAGCGGTGAGAGCCGGGGCTGTGGAGGGGGCAGCCCCCGGCAGCCACATCACGAAGGGGTGCAGAACCAGAGAAAGGTCCCGGCCATGGCACTGCGGCAGGGCTGTGTCCCCCCTCCTGCCCCCCCATCTGCCGGTGGGGTCCACCCTCAGTGGCGCACATCCAGTGTCCAGGAAGCACACAGTTGGAGAACTGGGCAGCGTTCAGCCTGCTGGGGCACAGGGCACAGGGGTGGAGGACGGGAGCCCTGGAAAGCTCAGCCACCCCAGGCAGAGGGTTCAGGGGCGGGGGCACCCTTGTTCTCTCGGTGAGACCTGCGTGTTGTTCCAGTGTTTCCTCGAGGATGAATTAAACTGGTCCCTGTCACAGATGCTGAGAGCAGTGACTCCCACATAACAACCTGACTGCGTGCTCCCTGGGCACCGCCGGGAGGCGCAGGGAACAGGGGAAGCTCTCCTGTCGATGAGGAGACTCAGCGCGGCCGCTCACCTCCGGCTCACCCCGGGGGTCGAGGCGGGGGCTTTCTGCTCGGCCGCACCTTCCAAGCTGGAGTGATTCCCGGATCATGCCAGCGCCTTCAGTGCAAGCCCCAGGGGGACAGAAAGGGCCAATTCTTACTATTTAGCCAGTGCTTGGGGTGGACAGCCTACAGCAGCATCCAACCTCGGGCCATAGAGGCACAAAGACACCATGTGTGACCCCAGCACCTGCCCGCAGGGCCCCCGTCAGCCGTGGGTCTCGGGGCGGGGGGGGGTGTTCAGGCTCGGAACTGCAGGGCCGGGGAGGAAGCAGCCCAGGTTCCTGCTCGGGACGTGGCCGGGGCCGAGGCCAGCAGAGCCGGGGCCCAAGGAGGCCCAGCCGCGACGTCCGCACAGACTCGCACGGGGCCGCCTTGGACTCTTCCAGCCCGTTTATCCGAAAGGAGTAAGACGCGAGGCCTGTCTTGGGTGATGTGGGGGCCAGAGCTGATGGGGGAGAAGCTCCCAGGTGGCCGGGATTCTAGAAGCATGAAGTTCAGGGGTTGGACAGGCTCTCCGGACCCGCGCGCTCTGAGCCTCCTGCGGGCTGGGAAGGCCCGTCACTCGTCCTCCGGGGAGCCCGCGCCGTGACCCAGAGCCGCGGGAGCTAAGGGGCCCCCGCTGGAGAGGAGTCCACTGAGGCTCCGGAGGCGAGTCGCGGGCTTACTCCTTTAGGGCCAAATATCCAGTGACCCCCTGCCAGGGGGCCGGAGCTCTTCCCACACCAGCCGGCGAACCGCAGGAGTCAAGCCCCTGCTTTGAGGAATTGCGGTCAGAACGGGGGCACCAGGCCGTGGACACGCGTGCGGGAAGCGAGCCGGCCCGTCCGGAGAGAACCGCGCGCTCTCCCGGGAACGGCCGGCGCCCGGAGCCGGAGCCAGGGGCCCCGGGGAGGCCATGGCGCTCCTCCCTGGGCCTGCGGGGAACTCCCTGAGGAGACGGCACTGAGACTGAGCCCAGGCCACGAAGTAGTGCCCCGCCCCCAGGCAGCTCTGGGGTTTGCATCCCAGGCCCGGAGCCAGGAGCGCAGAGCATCAGGGCGGGGGTGGGGTGGGGGGGGTGCTTGGTCCCCGGGACCCCGGGGCCCTTAGCCAAGTGCACCCCGCAGGCCTGCAGCGCTAAAGGCCAGTCCCTCTCTCCTCCCAGGTAAGCTGTGCTGAAGATCCCAGCCGGGGCCCTGGGAGGTCGGGGTGGGAGGGAGGGCCAGGAAGCCAAGGCCTGTGCTCCGTGCTGAGCGCACACCCGTCCGTGCTGACAGCGACCCCCTGCCGATGGTGCACCTAAGAGTTTGCGCCCTTGGGCGGGGCTGCAGCATTATGCGTCCTTCGTTGCGGGGTGGCTCTTAATGGTCACTCAGCAGAGTCCAACAATAACCACGAGCCGCCTTCCCGATGCAGAACTGGCCGGGATGCTGTGTGGGAGGGATGTGGTCTGTGCCAGTTGCTCAGGTGCCAGCAGCTCAGATGGGTATAAACTGCAGCCTGGTGTGGAGCCGGCACAGCCTCACCCAGACCCCAGGTGACCTGCTGGCAGCTGCGAGCGCAGAGCCCCGGAGATGAAGGCCCTGTTCCTGATCATCACTCTCGGCCTGCTTGCTGCCCTGGAGGCACAGGACCCCCTGTCCTTCCCCTTGGAGACACAGGATGTGAGCCTGGGTGGGCGAGGGGGGCAGGTGGAGGGACAGGTGGACTGCCTGTAGGCGGCAGTCCCAGGGGACCTGTCTTAGGAAGGGTCACTGAAGGTCAGCTATGACCCTGTGCTCTCTGCAGGAAGGGGTCAGATGGAGCAGGAGAGCAGATTTGTGGGGTCACAGGCACTCCCTGCCTCTGTCTGGGGCCGGGAGCCCTGAGTTCCGGGCTTGTTCTAACTGAGCGAGGGGTGTGGACACGAGAGAACCCAGACTGCCTTTAGTAGGGGCTGCAGCTGGGCGCTGGGGGGCTGGGGCGCTGGGTGAGGAGGGGAATCTGGGCCATGCTGGGGTGGACTCAGGGGCTCAGGACCCCCATCTGCTCAGATCACAGGGACATGGTATGTGAACGCCATAGTGGCCGACAATGACCTGCCTAAGGAGAGGAGGCCCAGGAAGGTGTCCCCTGTGACAGTGACAGCCCTGGACGGTGGGGACCTGGAGATAATGTTCACTTTCCTGTGAGTGTCACCCACTGTGGGCCCTGCTCCCCGCTTCCCTCCCCCTGCCCTGGCCTCGGGGTGGCCTCCAGGTGCCCCTTCCCATCCCAGTTGGGGTGTTGGTAAAATGCATGTCCCCTTGGCCTTGAGGGGAAAGAGTCCTGGGCAGCAGGGGTGACAGTGGAATTTCTGGGGACACTAGGCAGAGGCCCACGTGTCAGGTGAGCTCAGGTGGGCGCAGGTGTGTTTGCTGAGCATGGCTTCCTTGCTCCGCCCGTCTCCCAGGAAACAGGGTCAGTGCCATGAGAAGAGAGAGGTGATGCGGCCAACTGAGGAGCCCGGCAAATACATCACCAGTGAGTCCCGGCCCAGCCCCCTCCAGAGCCCAGGCCTCCCCCTGGGGGTCCCTGCCCTGTCCCCTCTCAGGAGATGCTCACCTCTCCCTTCCCAGGGGTCTCGGCCTGACGTCAGACACCAGATGGGACAGGTTTGTCCACATCAGGGATGAAGGGACCACGCCCTCCCTCTGGGTGGTCCTGGCTGTTCCCCCCCGGAGGGGAGCTAAGGGATACGGATGCAGAAGAGGGCAGGGCAGCTCTGGAGCGTCCAGCCGCAGCCTCTAAGTCCTCCAGCCTCTCCTGACTCCACAGCTCTGGTTGAGGCCTTGCCAGGAGGAGGCTCCTCCCCACGTCAGGGTCACTGCTGGGGCAGCAGCATGTCCTGGGCACAGGCCCACTGGGCACCTGGGTGACAGGGAGCTCGGTACTGCCAGGGTGGCAAGAAGCGGGAACATTCGAGTGTTCCTTAATGCGGTCTCAGATATCTTCTCTAGGAACTGAGACACAAAGGACCCATTTCTCCCTGTCCGTCTGCAGATGAGGGCAGGAAGCATGTGTACATCTTTGAGCTGCCAGTGGAGGACCACTACGTCTTTTACTGCGAGGCCCAGCACCACGGCAAACGGTTCAGAGCAGGGAAACTCTTAGGTGAGGAGCTGCCATCCTGGGCCCTCGGAGACCCGCACCTCCTGACCCGGCCCTTCAGGCTCTGCTTCCAGAAGCCAGCGGAACCGGCATCAGCCACGTCCCAGTCCTGAACATGAACAAGCAGTGGTCCTTGTGTGTCTGGCCCAGTTTACTTCCCCGGGTGGCCGGTCTGAGCTCCCTCAGTGACCTGACCACTCACGGGGTGGATTCCAGCCACTGCTGCTGCAAAGAGCCGCTTCCCGGGGTCTCGGACGCGGGGCTGGTCAGCGTGTTGCTGATGGAGGCTTTTTCCCAACAAGGACCCTCCAGGGCGAGGGTCAAGTCCAAGAATTCTCTGGTCAGAGGGCAGCACGTTCCTCTGGGTCAGGGACGTGACCCTACAGGTCAGCCTCGGAAGCCAGCCCGGGGCCCCCCAGAGCACTCACGGACTCAGGGTGTCCCCACTGCTACCCCCCTTCCCGGGGATGTGTCAGCTGGGTGGGGGCCTGTCTCCTCTTGACCTGCTCTGTGTCCACTCCCCGGCTGAGCGCCCCTCCTGCCCTCGGCCACTCCAGGGTGAACCCTGGTGCAGGGAGGGGCCCCTGCTCCCTGGATCTGCTCCCCAAGTCCGGGGCTCACCGGGTGCCTGGCCTGCAGGTAGGAATCCCGACGTGAACCAGGAAGCCCTGGATGCTTTTAAGAAGTTCACGCAGCGCGAGGGATTACCCCAGGAGGACATCTTCACTCCTGCACTGATGGGTAAGGGGGCGGCCCTGCTGTGTCCCCGTGTCCCTCCCTGTGTCCTCTCCTCTTTCTCCACGCAGCCCATGACCCTCCTGCCCCTTCCCCGGCGCCTGCGTGGGGAGACACCTGTGCTGTGACGGGTCACAGGGCCGCCAGGGCCCCGCGCTGGGTCTCGTGACCCGCGTCTGCGCTGCGGGTGGGGAGGGGCCTCGGCCCTTGTCCCGGCGTCTCCCCACCCCTGGCTCTGTCTTGGTCTCTACAGAAAGCTGCGATCCTGAAAGTGATTAGGGTGAGTGACCCTGAAGCAAACCAGAGTCCTGGGTCCAGTGGGACGTCAGGGGCCACCGGGGCTCCCCAAGCCGCAGGCAGGCGGGGCCCGGCCTGAGCCAGGAGGGACTTCTCTGCTCCGAGAGCCCCTCTGGGACGGGACCCTCCCTTCGATGCCTGTTCCTGAGCTTCATTGCCAGACATTTAGGCCCCCTCTCTGTTCCCCCAGTGTCTGCTGGGTTCACTGCTGTGCGCTCGGGAACACGGGGTCTGCCCCCACCCACCCGTGCACCGGGAGCTGGATTCTGCCCCCTAGTGGCCTGCATCTGCCCTCCCCCTTCCCCTCCTGGCCTCACTGACCGCTCCCCCTTTCCACGGCAGGGGCGCCGAGTCTCCACAGCAGCCCCGGGGCCGCCCCACCGGGACCCTCTGTCGTGTAGGACAGGGAAGGGGCCCTGTCCCGGGGGCCTGGGCTGCTCCGCCCCCCTGGCCCCCCCACTTCCTCCCCCAGCCCCCTACCCCTCTCCTGGCTTCACATAAAGAGCTTCCGCATCCTCAGTGGCTCTGCTTGTCTGTGGGGTCCCTCAGGTGGGCTGGGACCGGGAGGGGGTGTGGACGCGGGGTGGAAGGGTGGGAGGACCCCTGCTGTTCTGGGTGTCCCTGGTCCTGTCTCAGTCCAAGAGGCATGAGGGTCAGGGGAGAGGTGGGTGCCGGCAGCCCTGCCCGAGGTCCCGTGGGGGTTCCTGCAGGTCTGACGCCCGTGAAGCTCAGGGTCTCCCTGGTCCTGGGGGTGGGGGGAGGGGTGTGAGGATGACAGGGTCAGCTCCAGTCCTCAGGTGGGGTCACCTGTGCAGGTGGGAATGGCCTGGCCCCCTAGCTCCCCACTGGCTAGAGGCTGAGGTAGGAGTGAGGGGAGCCCCCAGTGGAGGATGCAGGAAGGGGCCAGGCTGGCCCAGGCCCACCAGGATGGGGACAGCAGGACACGGGGACCCCAGCTGGGGTGGGATTCTGCTCCTGCCCCTTCCCCCACTCCTGGCTGGACACAGGCGCTGCCCCCGGGGAGGGAATCACTTCAGCAGTGACCTTGCCTGCATATTCTGACGCCAACACCGCAGTTTCCCAAAATCACCCTGGGGCTTGGCGATGCGTTGCCTGACAGCCAGGCAACAGCGTCCAGGGTCTCCTCTCTCGTGGTGGGAGGGTGACCCCAGACCAACCTCCCTGGAGACTGGGGACAAGGGGGCTCCCTCCACTCAGGGTCAGGGCAACTTCCCAAGTCCCAGGCCCACAGCCCCCAGTGGGGGAGGCCAGCCTTCCCGGGCCCCTCCTGGGCACAGCAGGCCCTGCACACAGATGCTGGGGCTCAGGCACTTCCTTCCCTGACAAGGAGACACCAGATGGGGCTCCCCCGGCAGTGCAAGCCCCTCACCAGTTTAGGGGTGTCTGGGGGTCCGGCCATCTCAGGCTTTGGTGGTATATGTTCCACTTTCTGTAATGACAACTCTCCTGGCCCCACTGTCCCTGCAATGGCGTGAGGCCATCAAACTGGGTGCCTGGTGGGGGGACCCGGTGAACAGTGCCTGATCCACTGGCCCCTGTCCTGGGATCCGGGCCCTGGACCATTTGTCTGCCTGGTGCTGCCCTGCCCCTAAGCGGTGGGTCCCCCTACCTGGCTGCCCCCGAGGGGCTGTGCAGAGAAGGGGCTGGCGCCTGGCCAGGGTCAGGGCTTAACGATCAAGGGCTAAGACTCGGGCGGGGGTGCTGGACCCGACAGGAGACAGTCCTCCTCAGATCTCCCCGGGAGGCCTCCCTCCACCTGGAGAAGCCTGCGTGGAGCTTGGGGTCTCTGCACCCAGCGCCTGGGCTTGAAGGAGCCTACTCTGGGGTCCATCTTCCTGGCCAAGGGCAGCAGGGCCCGCCGTGGAGACGCTCTCTTCTGTCTGGGAGCCCGAGCCCGGCAGCCCGCTCCCCAGTGCCGTCCGCACCTCCCCACCCTGGCCCGGCCTGCAGGGCGTCCAGGTGCGGGCTCCGGGCTGGGCCGTGGGCTGCAGGGAGGCCCGGACCCTGCAGGGCCCTCGTGTCCGGGGAGGACGGTCAGGGCTGAGGTGAGCGGGGAAGCAGCGTGATCTGAACAGAATCCTACAGCCCGCACTTCCCAGGGGACGGACCCCGGAGGCCCCGGAGGACCTCAGCCTCTCAGAGGCAGCTGGCGTCGTGGGGGCTCACGTCCTGCCATCGGACCACTGTGCTTTGTCCCCACCCGGGCCTGGTTCTGGGGCAGAGGCCGAGGAGTGGCCCCGAAGCAAGAGCAGCCCTGCAGGCCCAGGTCAGAGGTCCCCACGGCAGTGGCAGCCGTGGGCACAGTGTGGGGGAGGCACTCAGAGAGGGGTGGGAAGTGGAGCCCGCGGGTCTGACCGCACAGAGCTAACTTCCCTGCAAACGTGGCACTTTTGCTTCTCTCTTTCTGCTCCTGGTGCGTTTCCTCCAACTCTTGCTCAGTTGGGTCCCCCGGGAAGCGGCTGCTGAGACAGGTGGGAGAGGGAGGGCGTGCGGGGGTGAAGCCTGAGAAGGATGGGGTGGGGGGAGGAAGCCGTCCTGGGGAGCCCTGCAGGGTCAGAGAATCAGGTGAGCCCACGCCCCCTTCCTGGGCACTGACCTCCCCACCGTCTCCGACCTCCGGCATCAGCTCAGCCTCCAGCAGCACCTCCTCCTCAGCTGCCACCACGCCCGGGGAGCTTGGGCACACAGGGCCGTGTCTCCGGGTCTGCCACACAGACCCAACTGCCACTCTCCACCCAGCAGGAGGGTGACAGTGCGTCATCTGCATCGGCCTGGACAGAGCAGCAACATATCCAAGAGCTTCGCGCTGACCCAGGCGGGGTCGGGGGGCCCCTTGGTCCCTCTCTCACACCCCTCGGGTACAGACCTCTCTCAAACAGCTACCTTGACAAGAGGCCATCTCTGGACCCTCCAGGCAGCGGGTCCCACCCTGAGGGGAGCACAGGGGAAGACTGAGGCAGCCTCCTCATCCTGGTTGGTTTGGGGGATCCCATGCTTGAGTGGGGGATGGGTAACGTGCCCACTCTGATCCCTCCTAATCTTGGATGCTGCGGCTCTGATAAGACAGCCTGTATCGTGTCCCCTGATCCCCTCCCAGACAGCGGTGACCCCGACACCTTGCCCGATGTCCAGAGCCCTGGGTGGTGTGGTCCAGACATCTTCCCCAGTGTGCACCCCTCACCCTCACTCCAGCCTCCCTCCCCCAGGGACCCTTCCAAGCCCCTCCCTCCTCGGAGCCTCTGCCTGCAGTACCCCTCCCCACAGCCCCCCATCCACAGGGGACTTACCTCCGAGGTTGGACTCAGAGGTCACTAGCTCAGGCCCCCGTAAAGCACAGCCTTTGGGGTCAGATTGCCCTGGGTTCAAACTCACAGTGGGGCCACCTCACAGCCCTGTGACAGGCAAGCTCCTGTGACTCTCAGAGCCTGTTTCCTCCATTGGAAACGGGGTCAGTGACTCTGACCCCGGGAGGGTTAAAGCGGAGGGGATGTGGGTGTTACTCGACCCCTCCAGACTCCTGCCACGTGGCACATTATGGTCCCGCCTTTGTCCTCAAGAAATTGTGTACACACGTCAGGGAACAGAGGTGTCTTTTGCTCCTGTGGGTCTCCGGGTGTCCTCTCAGAGACCTCAGCCTTGGGGCTTTGTTTTCTCAGGCCTGTCAAGGCCATTCCCTGGTCCTTTTCCAAAGTAGCTGTACTCTGACAAAATAAATTTTTTCACATATTGAGACACAGGGAAGTCATTCTGGCTTATACACGAGTTAACTTGAATTTGATGCTGACTAGAACAGCCTGTGTGTGGCCCATCCAATGTACACTGTACATCTGCTTTAACCATTAAAGAAAAGGGCACATGGACCACAAGTAAAGAACATCCATGATAAGAATAAAGATTAGGGGGGGAGGCTGTAGCTCGGTGGTAGAGCATGTGCTTAGCATGCATGAGATCCTGGGTTCAATCCCCAGCACCTCTTTTTAAATAAATAAACCTAATTTATTAATAACCCCCCCAAAATAAAATTAAATTTAAAAAGGGATCATCTCAAAAAACATATCAAAAAATACAGATGAAATGCCCCTCTTCCGGGACACCAGTGCTGGTCCTCCTTTGATGATATGCCTCGTCCCGGATGCCAAGGCCACACTGACCCACCATATATGTGCTGGCCTGTTTCCTTTTTCTTCTTCTACCTTGAAGAACTGCATCCCTGACTTCCTAACGTTCTTTATCCTGACAATATACAAACCTGTGCTGGAAACCCTGCCTCTCTGGAGCAGTTTCTCAGAGGCATCTGGGAAGCGGGCTTCCAGGCTAGTCCTGAGTTTGGCTCAAATAAAACTCGTTTCTATTATTATTATTGGTTGTTTATTATTTTTCATCGACAACTCTTGTCTTCCAGTCTCAAAGGCACCCACAGTGCTTGGACTCAGGAGGTTGCCTGGCCGGGGGAGCCCCACACAGGACAAGGCTCTGATGGCCAGCAGGGGCTCAGTGAGGAGCAGTGATCCTCAGTCCCCCTTCATGGCTGGACTTGGTCACTTAGAGCTGAGTGACCTAAGGTGCTGGGGCCCCTGTTCCTTTGTAAAGTGGGGTGAAAACACTCAGTGCCCACGGGGCCCCCTAATAACAGTAACTACCCCCAACGCCTGCTCCTCTGGGCGGTGGGCTTCCCCCAGCCCCTCCCACAGCAGCCTGGACAGCCAGGGACAGGCTGGACCCTGTGTCCCGGGGTCCTGTGAGGGGGACAAATGGTGGGGGGGGGGTGGAGGAGGAGGAGAAGCGGCGGCTGGACCTTCTCCCTGCCCGGACTGAGTGGCCACTGCCGCCCCCAGGTCACACAGGCCCAGCCGTGTCCTGAGCTGGACCCTGGGGTGGGGTCTGGGGACCAGGAGAGCAGGTGAGGGTATATTCAGAGACCCCTGTGTCCCCAGATGTCCAGCACACCCAGCCCAGCATGCTACATCTCGCATCTGATTGGGGGATGGGGTGGGTTCACGGGGCTCAGGGGACGCGGGGGTTGCCGAGCCGGTGACGGTTGGACCACAGCGGAGCCGCGCGGGGAGCGGTTCGTGCTGCGCATGCGCGCTGTGAGCGTGCGCGGGAGGCCTGTGCACCGCCAAGCGGGCTGGTCCTCGCCACGCCCGTCACCCGTCCGGGGCGGAGAGCGCGGCGCGTGCTCGCAGAGCTGGGCCGATGCAGGTCCCTGTCCAGCCCCTCCTGAAGCCAGGAGAGGTGGGGACTGCCAGGGGCCAGGAGGTGGGCAGAGTCCGGGGGAGCAGGGAGGGTCCCCGCCTCCGAGGCCAGACTCAACCCTCCCCTAGGGTTTACACTGGGAATGAGAGCCCCTCAGATCTTGGGGGACCCCTGCTCACCCCTCGCATGTGGGGCCCATTCCCCTGGGTAGCCTCGCGCGCTCGCACGCACACACACGCGCACACACACTGACTGACAGCCCTGAGGGGGGAAGTGAGAGGGGTGAGAAGGAGGTTGGGGGCAGCTCTGCCAGGGGCAGGGGTATCCAGCATCGTAGCAGCATGCCCAGGCCCACAGAATGGGGAAGGGAGAGATTGCAGGCTGATGGGGGGGGGGGTCCCCTGGGCACTGCCTGGGCTGGGGTCACCCCTAGAGCTCCCTGGAGAAGACAGGGTCTGGGGGTCCTGGAACAGGGATGAGACCACCTATTGTGGAGGGGCTACGGGAGATGAGGCCTCAGCTCCCTCTCTGTAAAGCGGGGTGCCGAGACGGGGGACCCCTAAGGTCCCACAAGCTTGCAGAAGAGTCTGTTGGACTTCGTTCTCCATCTGTGACCCACTGTCCTCCAGGTCCTTGGAAAATGCTTTCTACCCTCTGAGGTCCTCTGAGCAGGGGCAGTCTGGGGACTTGGGGGGCTAGGGACCTGGGGGTGCAGAACATGACAGAGCCCTGGACCACTCATTGGGGACCAGGGACAAGACCCTCCTTGTTGGCACCCTGGGTCCTCATTTGTAAGTGGGTGGAGTCATTGCCCTGGTTGGGTGAGGAGGCCTCACTTGTGACCTGGACACCGGGACAGTGGAGGGAGAGAGAGGAGCGAGGGAAGTTTCTGAGGCCCCTTTCTTCCCACAGGAGCTGGCAGGTCCTGCTGCTCTGCCCCCTCGGCCCTGGTGAGACCACTGCCTTGAGGACCCCAAGCAAAGGTATGTGATTAGTTTCCTGCCTGGGGCTGCGGTGCAGGGACTGACCACCAGGGGGCAGCTATGCCCACTCTACTCAATGGAGCAACTGGAGCAGAGAAGGGACACCCGGGGTCATTCTGGGCATCCCCCTGCCTCCGACCCAACAGGCACCTTTTATTACTAGCCTCCAGGCCCACAGTGTGAGCTGCAGAGGCGGGAAGGGGTCTGAGATCCTCTATTGATTCATTCAGCTACTGTGCCCTGGGCACTCACCCAGGAGCACACAGCCTGGAGGGCCAGACGGACAAAAGCAGGAAAGCAAATCCCTGGGAGAGAGAAGAGCATGTGCTCTAGGGAAACGAGTCAGGGTCCTGGAGGGAGGGCCGGGAGCTCCTGGGGGGGGGGTGTCTAAAGGTCTCCAGGGTGATCAGGATGCTGTGACCAGAAAGACCAGAGGCACCAGCCCTGCAGACTGTGAGCAGTGAGCGGGGGAAGGTCGAAGGTGCAGAGACTCAGAGACCGAAGAGACTTTGGCCAGAGAGGAGGGTGGGACAGGAGCCAGCGTGACTGGAGAGAGCTGGGGAGGAGAGGAGGGTGGGAGGGAGGAGGCCAGGGCTGGACCCGGGTCTGGAAGGCTGACCCGCTGTCTGTGCTGGGTGACAGCGTTCCCCTGACTTAGCACTTACGAGGACAACATTGACCATCTCCGTGTCTGTGAGAAGGATGCAGGCTCAGCTCAGCTCAGCTGGGAGCCTCTGCCTGGAGGACTCCCCAGACGCTGGGCTGTGGTCTCAGTCGAGTCTCCGTCAGGTGGGTCTGTCTCTGAGGTCACTCACAGGTTATTGGTGGCATTCAGTTTGGACGGGGGCTCAGGTCTCTCCTGTCTCTGGGCCAGGACCCAAGGCTGGGTCTTTGCTCTGGCGCCTCCTAGGGCAGCTCATAACATCTGATCTTGCTTCTCCAGAACATTGAGTCAGAGACAGAGACAGAGAGAAAATAAGAGACAGAGACAGACAAAGACAGAGAGACAGAGAATGAACTCAGGAGGGAGGGGACCCAGCAGAAGTCACAACCTTTCATAAATGAGTCTTGGAAAACACAGCCCATCCCTTTTATCACAAAGTCCATCCACCCTGAGGGGAGGGGATCACACGGGGATGTGTGATCAGGAGGCAGGAACGCTGGGAGCCGTTGAGGGGCTCTGGGCCGAGATGACACAGGACAGAGGAACTGGAAGGTCCTCTGCTGGGGGGACTGGGAGGGGGCGTGGCTGTCCCTAGGTCCCAGGCAGACCCGGCCTGTCTGAGCTCTGCTCTGTGCCCCGCCAGCCCCTTCTGCGGCCCTTCCACTGCTGAGCCTGCAAGAGGGACGTGTGGTCCCAGCCCACGGGTGTGCAGGCACTGTGGGTGTGTACAAGTCTCTGCACCTGATGACACCCATGAAGCAGATGCCAGAATGACCCCCACTGTGCAGACGGGGAGACTGGGGAGGCCCTGAGAGGCACGTGAATTCTCCAGGGTCATATCACTGGTGAGAAGGAGGAGTGAGGTCTGAGCCCAGTTGTGTCCCCTGAGCCGGGGCCCAGGCTGACCCAGGCCTCCTCGTTGGTGTCACTGTGCAGGGACATGGCATGGGGTCAGGGGTGAGCAGTCAGCAGCCTGGAGGGGCCCTTGGGGAGCTCATGTCTGAGCAGGAAGCCTGGAGAAGGGCACCCCAGGAAGTCACCTCACTTCTTGATGACAGAGCCCAACAGAACTTGGAGCCCAGGATACCAGGTGTGTGTTCTAGGGAAGCCCCGGTCCAGCTCGCTTGGCCAGAGACCTCAAATGAGCACTATGTTCTCCTGCTGTGTCCCGATGTCCCGAGGCCGTAGCCACAGACGCGTCTGGCCATTTGCCCGGAGGCACCCAAAGGTAACACAGGGACCACCAAGGCAGCCGGGTCCAGGCCAGGCCACCTCCGGGATCCCACCTGGGCAGCCCTATGTCCCCTCCCTGTGTGTGTGGAAGGGGAGGCATGGTCCATGTCGGGTGGGCTGCCCCGAGCAGGAGCAGGCCGATGAGGGGGCAGAAGCCTGATGGGCCTGTCCTGTGAAGCACCAGGTCAAGGTGGCTGGGTGAACGAGGTGCTAGGGTGGTGACCTTTGGCCCGAGGTTCATCCTAAGTCCTGGAGGCAGACCTCACCGCATCCCAGGTAGAGGCTGTGCAGACACAGGTCTGTGCCCGATCTGGGAGCAGAAGTCCAGCAGGTGGAAAAGCATCACCTCGGGCAGGCAGAACTCCATCCTCAGGACTGCTGCCGGGCGGTGTCTTTTCAGAGCTCCGTGCAGGAGATGGTGAGGAGCTGGTCAACAGAGGCGCCCCCTCCATCCCCCTGGGTGAGCGGCAGCCCCACGGCCACCGAGGGCAACACAGGCTGGAGCGAGTACCGGCCAAAGGGCTCCCCAGAATGAGAGCCCTAAATGGCTGGGGAGGCCTTGCACCTGCTCCCACAGGAGTCCCGGAGCCGGTTCAGGACCAGCAGCCCTGCGGGGAAGCCAGCCTGGAACCCTCCTCAGTGCTGGCTCCCAAGCCACACCTTCAACTCACTCCCCCCCAGAAGGTCCCTTCCCGCCCCTGTTCTTGTTCTGGGTTTTTCTTTTTCCACTTTACACTTTACATGGTGTCTTATATTCTCGGTTCTAAATTTAAAATATTAAAACTTCATTTCACATCATTTTCAGCTGAATAGTTGATAAGCATTAAGTCCACTCACGATGCCGCGTGACCTTCAGGCCTGTCTTGGAGCCGACTGCCTCACTCCTCAGAAGGAAGCCTGGGACTGAAAGCCATCGGCCCCCAGCCCTCCCTCCCCCGCCCCCTGCACCTCCTAATCTGCTCTCTGTCTCTGTGTCTTTACCTGTTCTGGATGTTTCCATAAATGGAATCGTGCAACACGCGGCTTTTTGTGTGTCTATTTTGAAAGAATAGTTCATTTTTGTTTTCTTTTTCTACCTGAAATAGCACTTCTGTTACATGAAGGGGAAATCCCGATGGAGTAAAGGTGGAATGCACAGAGTGAAGCCCTTTCGGCAAACACGTGCACAGTCTCAGGGCAGAGACCCCGTTCTAAGTGTGACAGCAGCTCCCTAGGACAGAAGGGACACGCCCGGCTCCTCCCGGGCCGAACAAAACCGCGAGAAACGCGGAGAGAGCGGGTGAGGCCGCACCCAGACCTGAGCTGCGCTCCTCATGCCCAGCAGAGAGAGGGCGGACCCCCCTGCGGGCCCCGAACTCTCCAAAGTCAGTGCTTTTAAAAGGGCCCAAGAACAAACATGCAATTCCAACGAGAGGCCGCACACGTGGTCAGTACGTGTCAGAGACGCTTGACCTCACTGATGGGGACACGCAGACGTAACCACTGTGGAGACAGCACCGGCCACCGTCACACTGGCAGGTTCCTCGTCTGGAGGTGACCAGCCCTGGGGACGACGTGAGGGGCAGAGGCCCCCCGGGCCCCCCAGAGGGAGGTGTGGAGGACACGCCTCTCTGGGAGAACCGTGTGCATGCTGTACCCAGGGCGCTAAGCCTAGGCTCACCCACAGGAGTTCTTGCACAGGGTTTTGAGATGTATTTTCAAGTGACCCATCACAGCGTTGGCCAAAATGGCAGGGACCTGGAAACAACTCTAGTGTCCATGGAGGGGGACGGGGTCCATCAGTCCTGGTCCACGCGGACGGGCGGTGCTATGCAGCTGCCCCAGTGGGTGTGCGGGTCTCCGTGCTGACAGGGGGAGATCCAAGGGGTCCTTTTTCATGATACGTGTGGACAACCATCTGCATCCAGGAGCTCGTCTGTAAGACTACGTGTATCTCATGTCAACATGCAGACACGTGTATATGTAAATGAATCTGCATCTCAGACAGACAGACAGAGACAGAATGAAACCAACAGAGCCAGAGGGAGACACACCAAACCACTCACAATCGTCGGCCTGTGGATGTGTTGCAGAAAGTGTGTTATAGCTCAGTTGTGACAGCAATCTGGATCCGGGCAAGAGACCAAGCAGCGCTCTGAGAGCTGGAGAACTCAGGTTTATTATACCAGCGGGCCCAAAGGAGTTAACACTCCAAGCGCTGGACACCGTTTGCAGGTTTATACAGGCTTTTATAGGCTGCCAGTTTACACTTTCCAACATCATATGCAAATAAGGTATAACAAAAGTTGACTAATTAGGAACAAGCTTTGTAGAAATGGACCAATCAGGAGGGAGAGATGACCAATCAGGAGGGAGAGATAACCAATCAGGAGTGAGCTCCATGCAAATGAAGTACTACAAATAGACCAATCAGGAGTTAGCTCGGGGAACCAATAGATTTTAGGGGTAAGTTCCACTTTCCTAGAAGTAAGCTGTTTCAGAGGCAAAGAGTGAGATAAAGCCGCTGGGCCAGGGAACTGGATGGTGCGGGCAGGAGGGTAGTGGCCCTGCCTGGGGGTCCTGCTGGTCTTTTTTTATGGGGCTTCCTGCCTCAGGTGAGACTCTGAGATCTCTTCTCCTTTAGGTGATAAATTTTTTTATAAAGTGTGCATATTGCTTATATAATTCTAATATTAAAATCATAAATGTTATCTTTTTATCTCTTATCTATGGAGTAATTAAAGTACATTATTTTGTTTTTAAATGTTTTTTACTACAAGGACAATAAATGTAAAATAGTGAATTCTGAAAGAATTAAGAACTAAATAAAGAACAAAGTCTCCCGCCTGGAAGGAGGGCCCTAGCAGGTGGTGTCCAGGTCCCCTCCTCCTCCTCTGTGGGTGCCTGTGAGCCCTTGTGGGTGTCGGGCGGGGAGGATTCCTGGATGTGTGCTGTTCTGGAACCTGGTTTCCCCAGGTGGACAGTGGCCAGTCCATCCTCTTCCTCCTTTGCATTTTCTGTGGCACCGACTCAGAATTTCCCAAGAGCTCCTCCTGTGAATATAGAATTCATTTCCGATTTTCACTCCCATCACCGTGCTGAAGGGAATTTCTGTGCCCCTGAATCTGTGTTGAGAACAGATCCCTGGAAGTGGAGGGGGCCCAGGGAACCCCTCTGCAGCGTTTTGGAAACATCGTCTTTCTTGGAGAGCTGGGTCTTTCTGGCTAGGACTTCGCTCCCTTCAGGCTGTGGGAGGTTGGGAGGGGAGGGAGCCTTCCTTCTGCAAACCAGTTCAGCCTGTCCCCACGAAACCAGGCCCCATTGCTCTTCTGTCGTTTTGTCTGTGTTGTGCTTCCAAGGGGGGGGACACCACACCTGCCCAGGGACGGGGCACTGCTGGGGACGTTCTCGGCTAAGTGGCCACAGGGGCTGTCCAGCCTTTGGCCCAAATGGCTGGCCCCAGGAGGCAGGTCTGGGACTCCCCACTCTGCCCCCATCACAGAGAATCCTGTAGGGTTCTCATGGAGGTGGGGTGGGAGGCTCGTTAGCCACACCTTGCCCTGAGGTGTGGTCTGCATCTCCCAAGTCAGCAGCAACTTGTTAGCTCATAAGTCCCAGGGAACTAATGAATTCATGGTGGGTCCTTCCTGACTGCACTTCAGAAGCTTCCATGTGAAAAAGGAAGCAAAGCGTGGCTCCCCAGTGTGCCCTGGCAGCCCCTGCCTCATCAGGTAGCATCTAGGGGACCCCGCCTGAGCAGTGAAGGCAGAGCTCCCTACAGGAGAGTGTCCCGAGGGGCTCAGAGGAAAGGTGTCCCGGGGGCAGAGGCTCCAGGGGGACTGGGGCAGGCAGGAGCAGCTCGACCAGGGATCCCCAGAGAGTGGCAGGCTTTTCTGCAAGTAATAAAGAGCAGGCCCAGCTTCAGGGACGCTCAGGTTGGAGACAGTAAGTACAGGGACGCTGTAGGTGCCTAAGTGCCTGGCACCGTTCTAAGTGCTTCACCTAAGTTGACAAAGGCAGTCCTGACACCCACGGGAGGTAGGTCTCACCCTGCAGTTGGAGGACCCAGGGTTACGGAGTCCAAACTCGTGCTGCTCACCGCACGACAGGCCAATAAACCAGGAGACGAGGCGTTGGGGCAAGGAATAACGACTTTATTAGGAAATCTGGCAGACCAAAAAGATGGCAGACTAACGTCCTGGAGAACCATCTTCCCCAAGTCGGAATTCAGGCTCCTTTTATTCTGAAAAGGGGAGGGAGTGTGGTTGGTTGTTGCAGACTTCTTGGTGTTGGAATCCTTTGTCCTTGCAGCCGGCCACCTAGGTCAGATCATGGTGTTCTTGTAAACCTCCAACAAGACAAATGTTATTTTCTATTCTGCAACTTATCTTTGTACGAATGGTGTTGTATCCTTAAAGGTCAAAGCCTTGAGAATGGGCTGTCCTGTGTATTTCAGGTTCTAGGCAACTAGCTTTCTTTATAAAAGATCACCGGCGTGGCGCGGCCGGGAGGATCCACTAGAAGGCGCTGCAGCGCGGGCTCGCTGGGGAGCGGGGATTGGGCCTCGCGGGCTACCGTCCGCGCTATAAAAAGCGCGGCGCGCGCTCGTACGTCCTTTCTCCCGGCGCAGATGGAGACGCTATGGAGGTTTCTCAAGGCCTTGGCGTCTGAGCCTTGGCCTCTCCGTGGACCCCACCGCCCGCGGCCGGCGAGCTTCGCGCCCCGCGGCTCCGTCCTGGATGCCGGTGACCAGAGGTGCGCTGGCTGGCGCGCCCTGGGCCTGCGGGACGGACGGGCGTCCTCGGCGTGGGGGTGGATGCGGCGAGGCTCCCGCGCCTCGATGGGGCCTCGCGAGTGCGGGGCGGTGGGGGCTTCCCGCGCCCCGCTGTGCTCTCTGGGCTTGTCCAGAGCCGAAGCCTCGGGGAGTAGGGCCAGGTGGCAGTAGTTTAATGGGCGAATCGGGACATTTCAGAAATGTGCCCACCGCCCTCCTCCCCCCGCTCCCGCCTCCCTTCACCCACACGGCTTATTGTGAGAATTTAAGGGAAGGAGTCTTTAACGCCTGCGTAAGTCACTTCACATTTCTGGGCATCTGTTTTTAAACGCATTGTCACTGCTTCCTAGGTTCTTTCTAAAAGCGGGGTGATTGCCGAATTGTAGCAGTGTGACTGCTCCTACTGTAGTGGTGTGTGGGTGTGGGCACGTATATATACAGTATGATACAGTGGGTGTGTGTATGCAGTAGAGTGGGCGTGTGCGTGGCCTCCTGGTGGAAAGGAATACCTGTCGTCATCGCCCTGGTCGCGTGATCCCTGATGTCCGCACCCGGTGATGGTGGCCAGGACTGAAGTGCCTCTCATGCAGTGCCGCTGTATTGTAACCTGGATTTTCTACACCCCTCAAATTAAGCCGGGAATAAAATGGAGGGTGACTGGGTTTGATGAATAGAAACGTGTAGACCTGGAGGTCAAATGCAGCAAAACAAATCCTGGATGAAATGCTTTTTTGTGAACTCGTCAGGTTCTCATAAAGTGGCTTTCTTTTTCCTCTAGGGGGTTTGCCTGCTGGGAACTGAGCACCTCTGAACTCTCAGGTGAGCTGACACATTGGTGCTGGGAGATAACTTTCTTGCAAATTCAGTGCCTTCTGTGTTACATCCTAAGCGCCAGGGCCAGGTGGTCCACAGCAACTTGGTTGGGATAATCAAAGCCTGGATTACCTAACTTTACATACATGCTGCCCCTAGAGGCGTTGCATATGTGGCTGCGGTGTCACGTGTGTGTCATCAGGTGGCAGAGAGAAGAGAGGCTTGTCTACGCCCAGTGTTCTGGCCTGTGAACGTCTGGATGATTGATAGTCTGACACTTGACTGCGTGCGAACTGTTGGTGTGTGTTTACAGGCAGCCTGAGGCCTGTCAGGTAAAAGCTCTAATTCTTTCCTAGTTCTTGGCTAGCCTCAGATAACGAGGTTGTCCCAGCAGGTGGGCTGCCCCCACAGTGATGAGCGAGGGAAACGTGAGTGGGTTTCAGTTAGGCTAACTTGCTGAAGGGCTTGAGTGTTATTTACCTGTCACGTTGGATTTAAAAAGAAAGATGGCACTAAGATTTCCCTTTCGGGGGTGAGCTGAACGGTGTAAACTGATTTAAACTGGGCTGTGCAGCCAGAAGCTCTCAAGTTGCCAGTTTCACATGTTAAAGAGACAGTTCCAGAGGCTAGCGATGCTGGCGTTCTCTGGCACATGAGGTTTTTTTGTTTTTCTTTTAATTCCAAAGAGTTGTTTCTGTGTCACCTTCTTTTGTTGAGTGGTCTTCTCTGATTAGATTGGTCAGTACCTCGTTAATAGCTTTCTGGGAGGGGCACAGATTTCTGAGGCGCCCCCCCCCCCCCCGGCTGCACTGTGATTCCCCAAGTTTAGCAAACACCAGCCAGGTGCCAGAGTAGGCAGCCCAAGTCGTCTTTTTCTAATGTTTGGCAGGGGATAATTAGATGGGTTTTTTTTTTAACAGTGGTACTGGGGATGGAACCCAGGAACTTGTGCATGCTAAGCACAAACTCTTGTTACACAGCTACACCCGCCCCCCGCCCCCGAAGTCTTTTTTAATCTTCTCTTCGTGCTGCCCAGCAGGGGTCTGAAAGGTGACCGCGGAAGAGGTGAAAGATCCCTTGTCTGGAGCTTTGTGCACTGGGTTTGAATTCCAGCAGTGATGGCAGTGAGCTTTTCTTACACTGATACGGAGCCAAGCGGTTCTCTTACTAATATGAGAACAGTGACAGCTTGTGACCATTGGCCAGAATGACCAGCCATCACGATCCAGAGCCAGGTAAGAGGCCGTGCTTTTCTGAGCATCTCCTTGGGCCTTGCTGGGTGGGAGGGAGGGGACAGCTGCCCCATGGATGGCGGACCTGCCGGCACCACGGATGCAGCTGCCCTGCTGCACCCGTGACGTCGGGGCACAGAGGAAGCGGCTATTTCTACGCTCAGTGCTCAGAACAGTGGGCACTAAGAATGGTTTGTAGCCGGACAGTACGATTTTCTTCCATAGAGTAAGGCTCGTTGTGAGGATTAAATGAGATGCATGAGCACGTGGCAAGCTTCGGGCACAGTGGGATTGACTGAGGGTCTCCTTCGGTCATTCAGTAGGTCTGTCTGGGGGAGACTTTGTAGAAGAAAGCGTTGGGCAGGTGTGACCTGCTTCCCTGCCTGAGAGCTGCTGAGCTGGTATCAGTGGCCTGTGTCCTGTCCAGACCCGTTACTCCCTGTGCGGGGTCTGGAGCCACCTGGTCCATGAGCGCTTGTGCTGTGAGGACCCTTGACAAGGAGCAGGAGACGGTTTGGTCATTCTGGAAAGAGCGCCAAGGGTCGCTCCTGGTATTGGCCCTGTGGGTGAGACAGAGGTTAGGGCCCTGTGTGGAGCCCGTCCATGGGCCAACCGTAACCCTAAAAATGATTACCCGGACCAGGGACCTGGAGGGCAGAGGGGGCTGTGGCCCCCTGTCAGGTGGAGGGCTCAGTTTGCTGTTGAGGGTCGAACAAAAGCTGTAGGTGACTGGCTCTCAACCAGCGTGTCCCTCCCAGGGCATGTGGCAGTGGGGAGGGGTCCCCATGCTGGTGGGGCTGAGGTTGAGAAACCTGCTGTAGAAAAGCATGGTTTGGGGGGATTCACTGATGAGATTCCATGTCTCAGATCCGTGGGCCCAGCTCGGTTCTGTGCAGCTGGTCAGTGGAATAGACCTGCAGATGTGGGCTCTTGTCACTCCAGGACTCGCTTCAGGACAGGTATGTTGGTGGAGGGGTTCTCACAGACCTGGACCCTCATTGTGGACACTGGCTTGCCAGAATCTGGTCAGGGGTAGTATATGAGGTTGTCCTAATTTCAGAGGAGGGCAGGGGGTCGTGGGTGATAAGGCACTTGGGTGGCCACCAGGAAAATGAAGGTGAGCCCTGACTGGGAAAGGCATTGCCTGGGCAGAGGCTGGTGGGCTGCCAAGGGTCTGCCCTGCACCCCAGAGGTGCTCTCAGGAGATGCTTGTCCTCAGCATCCTCCAGGAGCAGTCCTCAGGCCCAGCAGAACGAGGGGTGGAGGGTGGGAGTAAACTGAGGGCTTCATGAAGCTCCTTTGTTGCTGAGCTCTTGGAGGGGGGCAGCATGCAGGTCACCCTTTCATACAAGCACGTGGCATCTGTGTCCAGGCCTTGTGCGCTTTGCAGAGAGGTGAGAACTGGGGTTTTGGTGGTTTCAGGTATCCAGCAGAGCCGCCCTCGGCAGAACTGTTGGTGGCGTGCTCTGGGCAGTGCGGCAGTAGAGTGTCTGCTGACCTCTCTGCCGGGCTCATCCTAGATGGTAGAGCCTCGCTGATTCCCCCACAGAAACTGGGTGGTGAGTGGGGTATTGAGAAAGAGGGGAGCTGGGCTTGGCATGTCTTGTGGGGGAAGGCGGAGGGGGCCTGAGCAGCTGTTTCTGCTGTCCTGAGGTCTCCAACCCAAGGTGAGGAGGCTAGACCGGGTGAGAGAGTTGTGGTCCCATCTGTCCAGCACCAGGAGGCACTGCTAGGGGGTCGTTCTGGTTTTCTGTCTGCAGACGGGGTCCTGCTGGCCAGACGAGCCCGGGGCAGTGTGGGCCTCAGCATGCAAGGGCGGCGGAGAGCTGGAAGTCATGGCCTTGGGAGGTGTCCTCCAATGAAAAGAACCTGCAGGCTTACAGAGCAGTGGCGTGTTGGTGTGCTGAACAGCAGCTGTGTGCTTCCCTGTCCTGGGCCAGCAGGGCTGAGGCAGCAAGTGCGTGACAGCCTGAGCAGAGAGCCCCTGGGACCCAGGAGCTCCAGGGGGGCCAGTGGGCACGGCACAGTGGAAACAGGAGCTGGGCCCAGTGGTGGCCTCAAGGCCCTGGGGGCAGTGGTGACGGCCCAGCAGGCCCCTCATCTCTCATCCTAATTCTTAAATCCTCTGGCCTCGGGTGTTCAGGGAGTGAGTGGAGCCCATGGTTCTGAACTGGCCTTCACCGTGTGGATCATCTCCCCCACACAAGGAGGGGAATCTAGGTGAAAAGCAAGTTGACCCATTTGGGATGAGGTTTAAGGAGCCCAGTGCTGAGAATGTGGGTGTTTAGTTGAAATCTTGGGACAATGTCTTATGCAAAAGATACTAAAGTGAATGGAAGGGTTTGTATAATGCATTTTTTTTCCAAGGAGGGTGTGTCTGTTGGCAAATCTAGAGAATAAATTGGTCTTGAATAAACTGTCCTGACGGGTTTTCCTTAGTGGCTCAGCTGAGGGGGTCGGGCTCCTGGGCTCAGCTTCCCGTCGTGGTGGGGGGAGCGTGGCCCTCAGCAGGTGTTAAACCACGCAGCTCGCTGAGGTGAAGAAGGAATTCCTACACTGGGCTGCACTGTTTGAGCAGCAAGCATTGTAGGAAAAAGTTTTTAATGTTGAAGTTCTTAGAAATAATTGTGTAAGTCACATCTCCCCGAACCCCGCCATGATCCAGGTCGGGGCAGTGAGACCAAAAGCTCAGCGTCTCACCCACCGCCTCCCGCTTTGTCCAGTCGTAACCCCACGACGAGCTGCAGGGAGGAGAGGGGTCACCCCCACCCCAGGCCTCCAGCCACTTGGGGGCAGGGGTCCAGAGTGGGCCAAGGGGACTGTACTCACAGAAAAGCTATTTACATCACATGTTCCTCAAAGTAACAAAACCTGGTTTGGCCTTGGCAGGTCCCTCGACCAGCGGATCCTTCCCTCCTGTTCCAGCCGCTCCCGTCCGGGTGGTCCGGATGCCGGGACCCCAGAAAGTCCGGGGGGAGGGGGCAGCCCTGTCCTCTGCCCGGGGAGGTTGGGGGGGGGGCGGCAGGTCAGGTGTACTTGGTGTTGGAGATCTTCTTCCAGAGCAGGGTCTTGAGGTGGCTTAGCACCAGCGAGTGGTGCGCCTCCACCTGGCTGGCCAGCCCGCTCAGCGTGGTGCACGTGCGCAGCTGCTCGCCCAGCTCCTCGCGCAGGTCGGCGGGGGCGCCGGGCAGCAGGTAGTCCCGCAGCAGCTCGCACACCTTGGCCAGGTTGGGCTGCACCAGGTCGCCCTTGCACTGCCTCATGAGCGTGTCGCAGGGCGCCCGGCAGTCCCGGCCGTAGGTGCAGTCGGCGCTGCGCTCACAGTGGCGGCCCCGCAGGAAGCGGCGCACGGCGGCCTCGGGCGCCACCTGCTGCAGGTCCGCCATCTTGAAGTCGTACTTGGCGGTGTAGCCCACGTTGGCCAGCGTGGTCTCACACATGTAGAAGGTCCCATAGGAGCCGTGGAAGAGCTCCTCCACGAACTCCAGCAGGCCAATGGCGATCTTGGCGCGCCAGGGCCACGCGGGCCCCAGCCACCGCTGCAGGGCTGGGTGCAGGGCGGGGGGCAGCAGCGGGCGCAGCAGGGGCGGGAGCGCAGCCGCGGGCCAGGAGCTGTGCGGGACGCCCTCGGTGACGTAGAGGTCCCCGCAGTAGCCCAGCAGCCGTGAGGCGTGCTCCTTTTCCTGCAGGGACAGCAGCAGCAGGAACTCGTTCCGCTGCAGCAGGGCCCACACCGACTTGGCCTCGGCCAGGGACACCCTGTTGTCCTTGTTGAAGTCGGCCATGAGCAGGACCTGTCCGACCAGCGCGGGCAGGGAGGGCAGGTCTCCCAGGTTTGCCTAATGTTCAGGGCCAGAAGAAAAGGAGGCTGGGGTATAGGGGAGCTGGCCGGCCAAGCAGGCTGCACGCCGGACCCCACACGTCCGCCAGGTTTGGGGAGCCCAGCCTCCAGCCAAGAGGATGGAGGTGCCCACTAGGGACCCGGAGGCCCCCTCGCCACCTCCTAGAAGCCCACGTGGCTGCGTATTTCCCGGAGCTGCTGCCAGCGCTGGTCCCCTAGTGACCCTGTCTCCACCAGTGCTTGGGGAGCCTGGAGCTGGGGACCTCAGCACAGAGGTGAGGAACACTCAGTGGGGCCGGTCACTTCTCATCTGCTCCCTCGCACCTCCCTGCTCTCCCCACAGATGCCCCTGCATCTGTGTGGGGCCTCCAAGCCTAGTGGGTGCTCCCTAAGTGCGAGTCGGCTTGGGCCCCTGGCTAGCCAAGTCCCCGGGCGTGAACTCCACACAGCCCCCAGGAGAGCCAACAGACCTTGAGAAAGCTGAGGGTCATCTCCCGGAACTCCTTGATCGAGGTGCCCCGAGTGGGCTTGTTGAACAGCACCAGCTCCCGCCGGGGCGCCACGTCCGACCCAGCCTTCGAGTGCAGGCTCTCCTCAATGCCACACTTGATGGTCACCTCCTTGCCCTGCCAGAGCCCGCTGTACACCTGCACGGGACCACAGGCATCCATGCAGGCCTCCCCTCTGGCTGCACCAAGGGCACCTGAGCCCTGGGGCCGACACTGGGCCGACCTGCTGAGCTCACCTGCTGGCCCGGGTCGGAGGAGAGGCAGGTCCTCCACTCCACCCTGTGCAGGTTGCACAGGTCCTGGCAGATGGAGCCTGAGATGATGCCTTTGCGGTACTGGTCACACTGGGGAGAAGGAAGACACCGGGAGGTGGCTGGGGGAGGTAGAAGATCCTCTCCAGGCCCCCTCCCAGCCCCTCCCCCTTCCCTCCCCCCACCCCTACGTGCTGCACCCTGGGTGGGTGGGCTGGGGCCCCATCACATCTGCCAGTCACACCCCCCCCCCCGTTCTTAGGCCATAGCACTTCTCAAATGGGGCCCAACCCGCTGTGGCCTGCAACCTGGCAGCCTCTGGCCACATCCCAGCCACACTGAGCACCTGCCAGCCCCTCCCCAAGTCAGGAGCTGCCTGCCAACCTGTCCCTACTGTCCTGTGAGACACCAGGCTTCTCGTGTGCACAACTGCTGAGCAGGTATCCGCTTCTCCCTGGCCTGGCCTCCCGTGTTTGTCGGGCTCGGCCCCTCCCCGTGGGCTGAAGGTGGGCAGTGGGACCTGTGTCCACTGCTGTGAGGGAGCTGGCCGGCTGGGTGATGAGATCAGGCTGCCTCTACTCCTGTAATGGGGGCTCCTCCCAGCCCTCCAGCAGTTGTCACTGTGGGCTCGCCCTGCCCGCCTGCAGGCCACCTCACTAGCCACTACATAAGCTAGATGCTTTCAGCAGTACTCAGGCCGGGCTCCAGGTAGCTGCGCCCCTGCTGGCGCCTTCCCCATTCTGGATGGGGCTGTGCAGCCCCCGGGGTGCTGGGGGTCTGGGGTGACCGAGCAGGAAGGTGAAGCTGGAGGTGGAGTCAGGCCCTTCCCTTGGGGGAGTTGTGTCTGGAGAGTGCGGGGTGAAGTCCTGGATGTGCATCACGTTGCCATGGAACCCAGGGAGCTTGGGGGACAGGGAAGGGAGGGTGCAGAACGTGGTGCCACCCGATCTGCAGACGATGGGGGGCAGGGAGATCAGGCCCCTGGGACACCAGAGGCCCTGGATTCTCCTGCGTGAACCGAGGAGGAGGCCTCTGTGCTGCTGCGTCATGAAAACCCACACACTTTCATTCTGCCACCTTGCAGGGAGGCCTTCCATCATGGACCTGCTCTGATCCCCCACCACCCAGAGCCGCAGCGCCCCCATGGGGCGGTCTGCTGGGAAATACGGGCAGCAGGGCTGGGCTAGGGCTGAGGCCAGTGCCCGCCCGCCAGCCTGCCCACCAGGGTCAGGGTGGGGCTCCCACAGGAACTGAGGTAGGCAGTGTGTCCTGCAGCCTCAAGACTCCTGAGGCCCATCAGGCTTAGGGCCTCACATCCCAGTGTGCTTCCCGTCTGCAGACTGGACCATGGTGGGGACCTGGCCAAGCGCCCAGAGGCCTGTAGGCACCTGATCTGTGACCCCTGGTCCTGCCTCCTGCTGCCCTGGGGAGCCTTCGACAAGCTGTGGAATCTCTGAGACGCACGAGGACAGCAGGTCTCCTCTGGAAAGGAGGGGGTGTCCCCACAGCCCCAGGGCCGGGCCTCAGGAGAGCTGGGCCCAGCAGCCTGGGGCAGCCCCTGCTGGTGGGAAGGCCAGGCCACTTGAGGGAAACAGAGAGGCACAGTCCTCCTTGGCCCCCCAGGGCCCCTCAGTCCTCTGTATGTTGGGGGCATCCTGCAGCCACACGGGAAGAGCTCAGAAAACACCCACCAACTCTGATGGCCTGCTCACTGCACCCCACTGGCCAGACCCCCACCCCATGCCTCCTCCCAGGTTTCTTGGCCCGACAGGCCCCCTCTACCCTGGCCCATCCTGGACCTCCCCAGCAGGGCCTCTCCTTGTCCCCTCCCCAAGGCCAGCTTCATCTCCACGCACGTCTGCCCTTGGGTATCCCCAACCCCCAGACCTTGAGGGCAGAGCCAGGTGTTGGCATCCAGCTGAGGCCTGGCCCCTGGAGGCCACCAGTAAGCATTTCTAGAAAAAAACGAGTGTACCTGAGAACAGACTGAAGGTCCCGACCTCCCCCACCTCCCCGCACTGTCCCAGAGCTGGGCGCTGCCCCCTTGGTGCCTGGTGCTTGCCTGGCCCCTAGAGACACTCAGCCAACCATCGGCCCCCTGCAAGTCCCGCCATGCAGACTGTCCCCGCTCTGGACCCCCATGCTCCTCCCACCACCACCTCCAGACTTTCCCAAGTTTGGCCCTCACAGGACCTTGGCCAGAGTGGGCCTGCCTGAGCCCTTGGGGGTGCCTCCCAGCCCCCCAGGAGGAGGGCCCGTCGTTCTGCAGAGGAGGAGAGACTCCAGGCCCTCAGCTGGTGTGAGGCAGGTGGATACAGGTTCAAAGCCTGGGGTCTCCCACGGCTCCCCCTTCCAGACCCCAGGAGCCCTGCTGCAGCAGGGCAGGTCCTCCCAGGCCTGTCCCCAAGGCCCGAGGGCCCCAGAACCCCGGTCAGCTCGCCCATGGCTCCAACCTGCCTGGAAAGGCCAGTGGATCAGGAGTCGTCTGAGATTTGCCGAGACCCCTCCAGCCAGTCACAGGGCGTCGTCAGAAGCAGTGAGTCAACCAGGTGTGCACGCTCATGAGCCCAGCCTCACTCACGTGGATGAGCACACTCAGGCTCACACACCTGCACCCTCCCACGCGTGAGCTCACACACACGCATCCTCGCTCTAGAGGCCTTGGGTGGCGACTTCTGTGCCATCTCTGGGCAGGTGGCCCTGAAGGCCATGCCCTGCAGCCTCCTCCGGGGGACCCCTGGCCCCAGGAGGGAACTTCAAGGTCCCCGCACCTGCCTGTCCCAGTCTCAGCTACCACGTTCTCTCTCCCAAACACCTCTTGGGTCAGCCCCATCTGTCTCTCCGTCCCTAGCTGCCTGCCTGTGCTCTGCGGGGCCATCTCCCTTCCTCCCCACCGACCCCCGCTTCCTCCAGCCCTGGCCAGAGGCAGCTCCACATGGGGCAGTCAGCACAGTCAGATCCAGCTTAGAACCCGCTGAGCTGGCACCACGGCGGGAAGGCGCCCATGGGCCTGCCCTGACGTGACACTTACGATGACCACCTGGCAGATGTGCCCGCGGCAGAGCTCCGCATAGGACGAGTAGTGCACGTATGCCATCCAGCTGCCCACAAAGACGCCCAGCCAGACCAGGAAGACATACTTGACCTTGAGGCCCGGGAGCCGGCCCTGTCGGGGGTGAAGGGGGGCAGTGAGGAAGTGCCACATTCGGGGGTCTGAGCCCCACCTCCCGGACCCCAGCCATGCTGAGAGCCTTCCCTGAAGCCGGCACCTGCTCCACCCAACGTCCAGGACTGCTCGCCGCCACCCAGGCCGCTCAAGCTCTCAGACCTTTAAATCTTGCAGGCAGACAAAAATAAATTCCCAAATGTGGGGGATACAGGGTACACGAATTTTAAACAAAATTTCCTCCTGTCCTGCCCTCATTTCATAATGACATTTAACCTCTGTGCAAGGTCAGGCTGGATAAGCACCCCCCACCTCCCCGCCACACCACCCTCTCCCTGGTGGAAATTTCAGGCCGGACCAGGGCCAGTAGGGAGCGCAGGGCTTGAGCAGAGGGCAGGGCCCCAGCAGCAGTCACCCTGAGAGCCTTTAAGAGACGCAGCTAAAGGGTGGACACAACTCATGTGCCCATCGACAGATGAGTGGAGAAACCAAATGTGGTCCATCCATACAATGGAATATTATCCGGCCATGAAAAGGCAGGGAATTCTGACACAGGCTACAACACGATGAACCTAGAGGACATAATGTTCACTGAAATGAGCCCAATGCAAGACAAATTGTGTAGGATTCCACCCATGGGAGGGCCTGGAAGAGTCAAATCCATAGAGACAAGAACTGGACAATGGGTGCCAGGGGCTGAGGAGGGGAGGGTGGTGAGTGTTTCCTAGGGACAGAGTTTGAGTTTGGGAGGATAAATGAGTTCTAGAGATGGACAGTGACAGCTGCACAACGTGAAGGTGCTTAATGCCTCTGAGCTGTGCACTTAAAAGTGGTGAAGAGGTTAAATTTACGTGATGTATAATTTACCACAATAAAGCTGAGAGAAATAAGTCACACAGATGTCTGGGGTGGGTGGGAACTGCATCCATGGGGGGCTCAGCCCCTCTGCCAGGTTTCTGCAGCTGAGGAGTGCATGGAATGACACGATGTGAGGGTCCCAGAGCCCTGCAGCAGTTGGGCTGGGGGCACTGTCTCCCATCCAGCCCCCAGGCCGGGATTGCTATCCAGGGTGGCCAACTGATGGGATGGGATTACCAGATGCCGTCTGGTGCAGGGGCTCAGACACTCTGACCGGGCAGCTGAGCCCCAGAGAACAAGGCCTGGGCCCAGGGGCCAGGAGAGCAGGAGGGCGGGGGGCTTCAGGCCAGGCTGTCCTTGGAGAAGGCACCACTGTCCGAGCTGGCCATACACCCCACCTCCCATGGCCAGGGAGCAACTCCAGTCCCCGCTGGTCCTGGGTCTGAGTCACCTGGGGGCTGGGGGCTGGTGCTGAGAAATGGGGCCATCGGCTCCCCGCTGAGGATGGGGCAGGGGCCTCCAGGCCCAGCCCAGGCAGCTGCGGTCATTTTCACGCTGCTTCCAGGAGAGGCAGGGTCCTCACCTCCTGCTTGCCTGGCGCTGCCTCACACAGCTGGCCGCCCCAGGAGGCGCTGCAGCAGGAGGACCCGTAAGAGCTCCGGGGCCAGGCTCAGAGCTTCAGAGACCCCTCAGGAGTGATGGGGGAACTGGGGTGGCCCTGGGGCAGCGTGAGGGGGTTGGGCCCCAGGCCCACTCGTCTCTGCCACCACGTCTGTTTCCGCCAGTTTTGTTCAAAAGGAAAAAACAGGAAAGCAGAGGACGGGCAGGTGGGGGGGCTGGGGAGCTGGGGGTGTTGTTTTGGCAGCACAAGGTCAGAGGACTTCCAGCTGCTGGTGAATAATGCCCGGAGGCGGAGGTGGGCAGGGCCTCTGGACTTTCAGCTCCAAGAAGGCCTGCAAGGCCAGGCTGACTCTGGAGGTCCCGGGGGACAGCCAGGAGGATGACAGGCTGTGGCCAGCATTGGACCCAGGGACTGAGCTGGGGCAGACCCAGGCTTCACAGACTGACTGCAGGACCCGGAGCTTGCCGGCAGGGCCCACCCCAAACCTGCCCACCCTATGGCCAGACCCCCTCCAGCTTTGGGCCTTCACATGGCAGCCCCTCTCCCCATACACCGTCCCCACTTGCCTAGCTCTGAATGACCCCTGGGTCCTTATCTCCGGTGGGCACTTCCTCCAGGAGCAGTCCCTGACCCCCATCCTTCTACCCTGCCCTGATCCCCCAGGTCCTGTCTCCCACAAGTGAGTAAGCCCCTGGGACAGGGGGGGTCTTACACATCAGTGGGTCCTGTGTAGCTGCGCCCTGACCGTGGCCTGCCCTGGTTCCTGGTGGAACCCCGAGAGGGAGGAAGGTCACTCTGGAGACAGTAACAGCACACTGATTGGCAGTCCCCCGGCCAGTGGCCCACATGCACCATGACTTCCAAACCTTGCCATCAACTCAGAAGGGTGTTTCACAAGTGGGGCAACTGAGGCTCAGTGTGTGTCCTGACATTGGTGGAGGTGGGTAGGCGGGGCTAGGCTCAAACCACTGGGAACCCACCAGAACCCCTCTCCCGCCAATCTGCTGTTCCTAGTCTGAGCTCAGAGGCCTGACACTCAAGGTCCAGGATCCACGACTCTGGCCTCCCCTGCAGCAGCTTGGTCAAGACCCTTCCCTCGGACTGGGGCCAATGCACACTCCACCTCCCAGCATGGGGTGGACGTTCAGACCCGCAGCGCCCATCTTGCTTAGCGCAGGGCCGGGACCACCACGCACCCTAAGGCCCCAGGCGGGCAGGGAGGGCTTCTCGCACAGACAAGAACTGCAGCTCCCACCCTTCTCCCCAGGAGGGGTCCTCCCGGCCTGGCCAAGGGCCGCCCTGGGGAGGCCAGGGAGGTGCGGGCGGCTCTAACCAGGGCTGTCTCCTTCCCCCTGGGGGCTGGGGCCCTGGAGGGCATTGAGGTCACAGTTTGGCCTGGATGATTTGGGACGCTGATGTGAGCCTGGATCAGACCGCCGGAAGCAGAAGTGACAGGGTTCCCAACAACTGACACCCACGGCAGCCTGGGCTTCCCCCGAGACAGCAGGGCCCGGAGAGGGGCCGTGATTTGTCCAAGGTCACTGTGGGGTCAGGGCACACTCCTGATCTGGGACTGGCTGAGGGCTGACAGAGGGAGCTTATGTCCTTCTTAGGGTGGTTCTATGCGTCCCAAGTTTTCCATCACAGAAAAACAAACCTGATCTGCTGAGTAGAGGGAAACAGAGCGGACCTGGTGTGGCTCCTGGGCCTGTGGGGGCAGGGTCCAGCCCGGGGCGGGGTGGGGGCCTTTTTCAGTCCCAGAGGCAGGGGCTGCCACCCTGCAGCATCCGCGGGGCCCAGACCCTCCGCTCGCCCCATCGACCATCCCACCCCGGCCCCCAGTGCCCTCTTGGCCCCCCAGTCTCCCCGGGGGCCACGCATCCCAACGCTCAACGACCTTGAGTCCCGAGTCCGACCCCGGGCCCCAGGCTGGACGCCGCGCGCCCCCGACGCGGCCCGGGTACCCAGGGCGGGGGCGCGCCTACCTGCAGGCCCTTGGAGAAGGGGCAGAAGAGCACCAGGTGCGCCAGGCGCCGCAGCCGCCGCATGGTGGGCGCCGACTGGTGCGCGGGCCCGGCTCGGCTGGGCTCGTCTCGGCCTCAGCCCCGCCGGCCGGCCCGCAACGGCCGCCGCGCCTCCTCCCCGCCCCGCGTCCGCGCCGGAGTGCTCGCCTCTGCCGGCCGGCGCGGGCGCGCGGGGAAGGGGAGGCGAGGGGAGGGGGCGCGGCGGGGACGCGCGGCGGGGGCGGGGCGGGGAGGAGCTGGCGGGCGGGGGCGCGTGGCCGCGAGGAGCGGGGCGGGGGCGCGCGGCGGGGCGGCGTGGGGGGAGAGGGAGGGCCGGGGGCGCGGAGGGCCGCGGAGCCCGGGAAGGGGGCGGAGGCGCCCGCGGCCCCGCCTCCACCCCTCCGCGCCCCAGCGACCCTCAAGGATGCGAAAGGGGAAGGCGCTGAGGCCCCGCCCACCCGCACCCGCACCCGCAGCCGGGCCGACACGGGAGCGAACTGTCACGGGCAGGGCTGTCGCGGGTGGGGCTATCTCGCGCGCCCCTGCAGAGGGGAGGCCGGTGACGGAGCTGTGCAGCCTGCGGAGGTCCCCTGGAGAAGGGTCGGACTCGTGGGGCGCGCGAGGGGCAGTGAGCCCCGGGATGGGAGAGGCCCGAGAGGGGTCCGCGCCAACCACCCGGCCTGATAGGGGTGGACACTGACAGCATTTGCCTCTTTCTCCACTTTTTAAAGAAATACAGTAAAATGCACCCTGTTCGCTGTACCAGTGTTTACAAATACAGTCCAGTGGGCACCACCGCGTTCAGGCTGCAGAGCTGTTCCACCCTGGGAAAGCGCTGGAGCCCCTCTTTCTTCAAGCCCTCCCCGTGGCCCAGTCCTGGTAAGCTGTGGCTCGTCCCCTGCACGTCACATAAATGGAATAAAGCAGCCACAGCCTTGAGGTCTGGCCTCTGTCACTGGGCAGAGCGCCCTGGAAATTCAGCACCCCTCCTGGGCCCAGGCACCAGCTTGATCAGCCCTTCACCCCTTGAAGGCCCTTGGAATTGATTCTGGTAGTTTATTGTCACTCGGGTAACACGGAGCAGGGGTTGTGGAGCTGTGTGGTCAGAGTGGGTTTAATTTCCTCCAGCAGCTGCGGGGACAGTCACCGGCAGCACCTTTCCCAGCCCCCCCCCCCCCGTGTGGGGGAGCTCTAGTGGTTCCACATCCTCAGCAGCACTTGGTATTGTCCCGTTTTAAAGTCGAGCCATTCTAGAGATCAAAACTGCAGTGAGGTATTGCCTCACACCAGGCAGAATGGCCATCATTAAAAAGTCCCCAAATGATAAATGCTGGAGAGGGTGTGGAGAAAAGGGAACCCTCCTACACTGCTGGTGGGAATGTAGATTGGTGCAGCCACTGTGGAAAACAGTATGGAGATTCCTTAAAAAACTAAAAATAGACTTACCATATGATCCAGCAATCCCACTCCTGGGCATATATCCAGAGAAAACTCTAATTGGAAAAGATACATGCACCCAATGTTCATAGCAGCACTAGATACAATAGCCAAGACATGGAAACAACACAAATGTCCATCGACAGATGACTGGATAAAGAAGATATGGTATATATAAAACGGAATGCTACTCAACCATAAAAAAGAATAAAATAATGACATTAGCAGCAACATGGATGGACCTGGAGATTGTCATACTAAGAGAAGTAAGTCAGACAGAGAAAGAAGAATGCCATATGGTATCACTTATATGTGGAATCTGAAAAAAAAGGCACAGATAAACGTATTCTCTGTGTCTGACACAGACATAGAGAACAAACTTACAGACATAGAGAACATAGAGCTTCACAGACATAGAGAACAAATTTACGGTTACCGGGGGGAAAAGAGGGGAGGAAGGGCTAAACTGGGATTTGCAGATACTAACTACTACATATAAAATAGATACAGAACAAGCTTCTCCTGTACAGCACAGGGAACTGTACACAATATCTTGCGGTAACCTATAATGAAAAAGAACAGGAAAAGGAATGCACGTATATACACATATGACTGAAACATGATGCTGTACGCTAGAAATTGACACAGCACTGTAAACTGACTGAACTTCAATTTAAAAAAAGTCTAGCCCCTCTAATGAGTGTGTGATGATGTCTTTTTGTGGTTGTTTTTGCATTTCCCTAACAGCTAGTGATGTGAACATTTTTTACATGCTTAGTCAAGACCTTGTATACTCTTTGGCAAAGTATCTATTCAAAATTTGTGCCCATCTTTCTATATGTGTGTGTGTATGTATGTATGTACGTATGTATATATATTTTGTTGTTGTTTCTTTCCTTGTTGTTGAGTTTTGAGAGTTCTTTGTATTTTCTGGGTACCACTATGTCATCAAATATGTGATTTGCAAAGATTTTCTCCCAGTCTGTGGCTGTCTTTTCATTTTCTTGACAGTGACTTTCAAAGAGCACAACTCATCCTAATTTTGATGAGGTCTAGTTTCTCCGTTTTTTCCTTCTATGGTTTGTGTGTGGCAAGTCTAAGAAATCTCTGCCTCACTCAACCCAAGGTCACATGATTTTCCTTTGCGTTTTCTTCTACAAGTTTTAAGTATTAGGTTTTACTTTTAGAGCAGTGATTCCATTTGAGCTAAATTTTGTATACGGTGCGAGGTATGAGTCAAGCCTGTGTTTGGTTTTGGGTTTGGGGAGGGTTTGTTTGTGGGGTTTGAGCAATGGATAGCCCATTGTTCCAGCACATCCGTTGCAAAGGTGAGTGGCTGTGATGCTTTGGTAGCAGAGTGCCTCCGTGAGCCACTGCCCTGTGAGCAGCTTTCCCCAGTACCCGAAGGCTGGTTTTCCAGCAAGTTCCAGAGGGCAGATTTCCTGCATTTCTGCCGACCCTACAGTGACTTCTCTGCCATCCCATGAGCCACAGCTGAGCCCTCCCGTCAAGATCTCAGCCTGGGAGGGGGTCTCTAGCTCTGCCCTGCAGGGTCCTCCTTGTGTCTGCTTCTCGATCCTGTGTTGGCTAGTAATTCTTGTAAACTTTCCCGATTCCAATTGCCACATGGATACTATCTCCTTGAAACAGAGCAGAACCCTGTGGGGCCTCTCCAGGTCAGACTCCTCCATGTCCTCTGCCTGCCTCTTGTCTGTAGAAAAACTTCAAAGAATAAGTTTTATAAGAGAAATAAGAAAATACAGAAACAGAGAAACAAACAGGATAAAATAATAGTAGTTTAGTCATTAAGCAAAGGTCCCCCCCTCCACCTGTGCACCCCTGGAACTCCCCTTTAAAACCTCTTGCCCCCTGATTGTCACGGGGGACTTGGCCTATGGACACGAGTCCACCCTCCCCTCCCTCCCCCTCCCCTCCCCCAGCCCACTGCCGGCCTCTGGAATAAAACAAACTTTCCTTTCTCCCAGCGTGTGCTTCTCTTGATGTTGGCTTTCGAATGGCAAGCAGCTGGACCTGAGTTTCGGTGACATCCTGATGAGGTCCAAACTGACAGGTCTGGTGCAAAAGGGACGTGGGCATTTTTATAAACCTTACGGAGACCCACTACATCCCATACTTTGGGCCACGTGGCCCATCCTCCAGCACCCAATGTCCTCAACCAAATGATCCTTATCCTTGGGTGGATGACCATGATAGTCCCCTAGGAGAGTTCAAGTGGCAGGACCAGATTTAAGTTTGTGTGCCCTCGATCCCCTGATGGACCATCCAAGCTGGCAGAAGGGTTCCCTTAGGAGAAAGGAGTGGCAGCTGTTCATGAGGTTCGGGGCAGAAGCCTGACTGTCCCGAAAAGGCCAGCATAGCCCCCAGCCCACCCTTGCATCCTGGTCATCACCACGGTGACCAGAGGTGCTCCTCTCTGAGGTCAGCCACGTTCAGTGACTGCACTGCCTGCCTCAGGTGTGTGGGCTGGGAGGAAGGGATGGGGCAGTCAGTGAACAGAAATCAGAATGGTCAGGAGAGGCCATGCCAACACTCTGCACCACCAGCACGGTGGGCGTGGGGAGTGCAGAAGGGTCCCCGGCACATTGACCGCCAGCCTGCTGTTGGGAGGAGTTTCTGGTAAAGAAGCATCGGGTCAGGCTGCAAATGAAGCGAAACACGGAACGCTGCTTTGTGACCGGGACCACAGTGATGTGGCTGGAGGCAGCTGCTTGGCTTGGAATCAGAGCCCCGCAACCCGGAGGGGCATCAACTGCACGAGCAGAACTTCTGACACCTGCTACCGCACGGATGACATCAAAACATTTCATTAAGGGGAAGAAACCAGACACAGAAAGAGGTCCACTTTTTGGAAAAGGATTCCACAATAAATGATTCCACTTATATGAAATATCCAGAATGGAAAAACCTTTAGACTCAGAAATCCGACGGGGGGCAGCGGGAGTGTGGAGTGACGGCTTCCCGGGTACGGCGCTTTCCTTTTGGGGTGATGAAGATGTTCTGGAACTAGATAGAGGTGCTGACTGGACAGCAGTGTGAATGTCCTGAACAGCGCTGAGCTGCACGACCGTAAATGGTTAACGTTATGTTCCAGGGGTTTCATCTCAATGAAAGAGGCCACAGGGGAGGAGGAAGTCAGGTCAGCCGTGACCTCAGCACCTCACCAGCGCCGTCAGTGTGGCGCCTAAGCGTGCAGCTGTCTGGATTTGAGAGTGCGTACTACGTGCAGACACACGCAGTCACACACGGCCCTCAACACGCACTTGCGCGCCTGCGTGTGGCTCACGTAGCAGGTCACGCTCCCCCTGCTTTTCTTTGCTTTTCTCAGTAGAACTGAGAGCATCAGCTGTATTCCTGGCGACCCACAGATTCTAAGTGAAGCTTTCAACGTCGTGTTTTCATTCTGGTGGTACGTGAAAGTTGTCTGACATCAAAATAAAAATAAGTTTCCTTTTGGCATCAGAAAGACTTATTTTTGCCCCAAATCTTGGACTCCTAGACAGCTTCTCGGGCAGACCCCTGGGCCCTGCAGAATGTGTTTCTCTTGAGAAGCGTCCGCAGTTTGAGGGCCCAGGGCTGTGTCTCTGTTTTAAGGGTTGCACAATGTTCTGTTGTCTGAGTGGACCCTCCTTTCTGTAACCAGTTGCCTCTAGACGAGCATTTAGGAAGGTCCAAACGTTCTCTTTCTTAACAGGCTGGGGGAGTGACCAAAGAATTCTACAGCTCCTTCCTTAATTATTAACTTGGGACAGGTTTCTGCGGATGACATTTCTGGGTCAAAGGCCCTTAACCAGCTGCTCCTTGAGCCCCCGCCCTGGAGATAGAGACACAGGCACCCCCACCCCCACCCCATCTGATGGGGCCACTGATGGGGGTGGGGGCGGTGCTAACTGTGAGGACGTGGGGGCTGCAGTCCTGGGGGGAGTCAGCCTCCTGCCTGCTGCCCTCCCTCCCTCCCTCCTGGGCAGCAGACTGCCCTCCCCGTTGACCCCACCCTCACCACTCTCACTCTTCATCCAGCCCCCAGATTGCCCCTGATCCTTCCTGCCTCAGAGCCTTTTCCAATGCTGATCCCTCTGCCAGGAATTCTGCCCACTCCACCTCCCCTCCAGAGCAACCCCTTTTGGGTGGGTCCCTCTCACAGAAGACTTCCTGATCTGACGGTCACTCAGGCCCCCTCATGCTGGGCTGCCCCATTGGACCCTATCCCCCAGTCCACCCCCCCCCCCGTCAGTGCTGGGCTGTCCATTGGACCCTGAGGTCCCCGCAGCCAGGGCCAAGTCTGCCCCTGTCTAGGCCACAGTGCCCTCTGCCTCCCCGAGCCTGGCTGGACCTTGGCCCAGACCAAGACCTTGCAGGACGGTGGCCCCGTCCTCCCTGGAGAAGCACCTGGGAGGCCAGCAAGTGGGTCAGGGCAGGGCTGGAGAAAGGCGGGGGGAGGGCAGGGGGCGGAGGGAGGTCGCAAGGAGGGAGAGACCAAGGGGGAAGAGAGAGAGTGCCGAGCACGCAACCGGAGTAGCGCTGGCTGGGTGCGCGAGGCCAGGAGGGTGGTGGCCTTGGGGGTCGTTGAAGGCTGAGCTGGCATCAGTCGTGCGGGTTCCAGTCCTGGCCCCACCATGGCGATGTGTGACTTTGAAAGACCAGTCATCTTCATGACCTGCAAAGCGTGGAGGCATAGTCCTATGTCTGAGGGTTCCTGTGAGAATCTTCTGGAAAATGCACTCCCATGTTTGGTGTTCCACTAGGGAAGTTCTGCACTGGGTCTAACCTCAGTGCCTCCTGCTGTGATTTCATCCGGGTGTCACCGCCCTGTATGGACCTGACTCATCCTTGAGGATGCGGGTTGTCAGGCTCCCAGGCAGCCCCAGGGACCCTCACTCCTGGCACAGTGGGAGTATTGGTGTGTGACTTCCAAGAACAGGGTCTGGCCTGGCTCTCAGTTCGCTGGCTCTGAGGGAGGCTAGCCACCCTGTGGAGGGGTCAGCATGGCCAGGAACGGAGGCCTCCCCCGACGGCCAGCACCAACATGCTGGCGAGGGAGTCCTCCAGCCCCAGGTGAGCAAGCCTGGCTGATGCTTTGACAGCAAGGTCGTTAGATTCTGTGTCAGACTCACGTAGCTGAGCCGCTCCCGGACTCCTGCCCCATAGAACGCTTGTTGTTTTAAGTTGCTAAGTTTGGGGTGCTTTGTTACACAGCCATAGATCACTAATACAGGATGCTTTCGGAACTGAATGCACAGAAAAGAGTCCATAGGGAGAATATTCTGGAAGAGCAAGTGATAAGGAGGGGTCCAAAAGGCATTTTAAAAAGAATCCCTCAGCTCAGCCTCTAGAAAATAAGATCAGTTTCTGGGGGAGGGTGTAGCTCGAGCAGCAGAGCGCATGCTTAGTGTGCATGAGATCCTAGGTGCAACCCCCACTACCTCCTCTAAAAAGTAAGCAAATAAACCTAATTACCTCCCCAAGCCCCGCCCCCAAAATAAAAAAATTAAGATTAAAAAAAAAAAGAAAGAAAAGAAAATCAGTTCACACGCTGTGACAGGAGCCAGAAATCTCATGGGATCAGCCCCACCAGCCCTTCTGCGCCCGGGCTCTCCAGGGTTCCTGCTGCAAGGCACATTCTAGACACGCAGAACTTCGTGGTTCTTGAAAGCACCCCCCTGCCTCTTTTGACCCGTGCATGTGCTGTTCCTTCTGCCTGCAGTACTCTTCCCACTTCTTGCCCCAGTACTCACCCCTCAGGCCTTACGTGAGGCCTCCCCTCCTACAGGAAGCCAGCCTTGTTTGCTGCTCATGCTCCCAGGCCCACCCACGCACTCCTGCCCCCCGTGCTTCCCTCTCACACCCAGAGCTGTGAGCTCCCCAGGACTGGCACCTGTCCTGTCTCACCTTCTGTGTTCTGGAACCGGCACAGACAGTGGCAGGAGCAAGTGCCCTGGGGCCACCATAACAAATGAGCACAAAGGATGACCAAAAATGACAGAAGTTTAGTCTCCCAATTCTGGAGGCCAGAAGTCCGAAATCCAGGTGTGGCTGGGCCATGCTCCCTTCGGAGGCTCTGCGGGAGGGCCCTTCATTCCCACCCCTGCTGTCTCCAGTCCTCCTCACCAGGGGCATCGTGGCTCCTGTGTCTGCTCTGTCTTCTTCCCCGGGTCTGCCTCTCCTCTGCGCATCTCCTGTGAGGACGCTGGTCATTGACGATCTCCCCGTCTCAGGATCCTTAGCTTAATCACATCTACAAAGGTCCTTTTTCCCGTTCACAGGTCCTAGGGCCGAGGATGTGGATACATCTATGCAGCCCACTCTAGGCAGCCAGTGCACTAGACTCCCAAGAGGCCCTCCCACTGCAAAAAAACCAAACCTAGATTCTGGGATCCAAGAAGCAGGGGTCTCCCAAGACCTCCTCTGACCTCTGTCGGAGCAGGGGAGCAGGTGAGCAGTGAGGAGGCAAAACCGGCCCCAAGGGCAGATGCCCGCAGCTGTGCCCTGCACTCTGTGCCCGTCACCGCACCTCCAGCTCTGTGGGGCCCCCACCGGCACAGGTGCGGCCTCTCCCGGCACCCTAGGCTTGGGTCAACAGGCTGCTCATAGATTAAGGTCAAGCAAACGTAAATTCAAAAATCAAAGACTGTTGCAAATGTTGACCACTATATATAAAAATTGATAAAAAAAAACAAATGTTTTCTGTATAGCACAGGGAACTGTATTCAATACCTTGTAATAACCTTTAATAAAAAAGAATATGAAAATGAATATATGTATATATATGCATGACTGGGACATTAGGCTGCATGCCAGGAACTGACACATTGTAACTGACTATGTACATCAATTAAAAAAAGAGAAAGCCCAAGGTCATTCTCTAATATCCTCAGACCTCCTAGGAAATCAAATTACTGTAAAACTGAGCTAAAAATAAAAATAGTTAAGGTTTATTGATCAAAAAAAAAAAAAGAATAAAATCAAAGACTGACAAGCACGTGAGTGAGAAAACAGAGGAACCCACGTCGGATGTAGGTCCCCATGAACCCTAGACCCTGGACTCGCCAGAGCAGCTAAGTGCAGAGAGAGGAAAGAGAGCCTCACGGAGGTGAACGAGCATCACCACTGCTGCTTCTGCAGAATCTCCGTTTGTCACCTGCCCACGTGCTCTACCGCATGCAGGCTGATCCCTGGCAGTGTCTGAGCTCACTGTGGCTTGAAGGCCTTAGCCAGGATGTGCCCGGGAGGATGTGGAGGGGAGAATGCTGCCCGGGGAAGATGGAGGTGCTGGTTGGGGAGGAGGTGGAGGATGGGGGTGCCCACAGGGAGATGGCCAGCCTGGTTCTGTCCCGGCCCCGCCAGAGCTCCTGGGATGTGGAGAATGTGCACTCCTGCCTGCTGGCCTGTCCATACTCCTCGAGGCTGATGGCTCCAGGCCCCTGAGTCCCAGCACCCATCACCCCGCTGGCCTGGGATGCCCTCAGCAGGTGATGAATTAAGATGAGTGTCTCCTGCCTCAGCTCCAAAGCTCTGGTGGCCCCCGAGGCCCCTGCAAGTACGCTCAGAGCCTTGGCTTTACCCTTCCCAAAGACGGGGGTCCTAGAGGGCTGAGGACCTCCGATTCCGGGGCAAGCAGGGAGATGGAATCGGCTTGAACAGGAGGAGGAGGGGAGCAGCAGATGGAAATGTCTCATTGCTCTTGGGTTTCAATTTAATCAGTCACTACGAAGCTACTGGGATGGAATGCGATTACCTCACGGCCCTGCACATCCCAAGACACACACTGCCATGGATTACACACTGGGTACAGAGGCAGGAACACTTGTGCACAGAGAAAGGCAGCATCTGAGCTGGGAAGCCCAGGAGGGCTTCCTGGAGGAGGGGGCTCCAGAACTGAATCCTAAAGGAAGCTGAAGGGAGCCAAGGTAAGGAGGCATCAGTCAGGAGTGGGCTTAGCAAGGACACCCGAGCCAGAGGCCAGGACCCACTCTCTCTCCCTCTCCTTCTCCTTCTCTCTTTGTCTCTCTGTAGGTCTCTCTCTGTTCTGATGCTGCCTGGGCCTGGCTGGAGGAGAGGGAGGAGAAGCCACCACAGACGATGCCCGGGCCCCTTCCTCTGCCTTCCCCACCACTCCTGGGTGCCCCTCGGGGGATGGCAGTCCTCGGTGGCTGTGTGGAGCTGCCCTCTGTTAAATGACAATATTCAGGAAAGGTGAGATGGTGGCTTGTGCAGACATGAACTGAACACAGGGCTAGTGTTCTCTCACTCAGCGCCAGATGAGGAACCCGGCAGGTGCCACTCCCTGGTCACAGAGTCAGAGACCCACGTGCTTACTCAGAGCAGAGGCGCCGACTTGCAGCTTCTCCGGACAAAGGCGAGATCAGGCACCAAAGGGCAGACACCCCAATGCTGACACTTCTTGGAAAGGAGAGGCTACCTACCTCCTTGGCCTTCGACAGTCCCAACTTCCCCGCTTCCATCTCCCTCGGACCCTCGCCCTCCTTCACTCACCAACACACACAGGATTCAGGAGCGTCTGACCCAACCAGACGTGCAGGTGTTGACAAGATGTCCCAAACGCTTTGCGCTCGCTGGGCTGGGGCGGGGTGGGGAAGGCGGCTCCCTGTTGTGAGGGTAAAACTGGGACTGTGCTTTTTCATTATGATTTTTGGTTTTTATTTTGTTTTGGGATTTTTTTGAGGGGGAGGTAGTTAGGTTTTAGTTTATCTTTAGTGGAGGTACTGGAGGCTGACCCCAGGACCTTGTGCACGCTAAGCACTCGCTCCACCACTGAGCTGTACCCGCCCTGCCGCTGTTAATTTTCTTGCAGCCCAGATACACAGAACGTAAAACTTACCATCGTAACCACTTCAAAGTGCACAGTTCAGCGGCACTAACTGCGCTCACTTGGGTGTGCAACCAGCACCGCATTGATCTCCAGGGCTCTGCCGTCTTTCCAAACTGACACTGTCCCTGTTAAACACTCTCCCCCCACCCTTCCCCCAGCCCCAGCCCCACGCCATCTGCTTCCCGGCTCCGTGGCTCTGAGTCCTCTAGGGCCTCCCATGAGTGGGATCGCACAGGATCTGTCCTATGTCGGTGCGTTTCTCTGAGCACAGTGCCCTCCAGTTTCATCCATATTGCAGTCTGTGTCGGGACCCCCTTCCTTTTGAAGCCTGAGTTCTCCTCCACTGTGTGGTTGGACCCTGTCATCCTTCCTCTGTCCGTGGCCACTCGGGTGATCCCAGCTCTCAGCCACTGTGAGTGGCCCTGCATGATCAAGGTTGTACAAGCTTCCGTTCGAGTCCCTGCTTTCAGCCTGGGATGGAGTTTCGGCTGGGCCATTTTGCTTGAGCCATCAGCACTTGAAGACACCCAGCAGTGCCACTCCACGGACTTAATCGTGGAGGGACATTCAGAGCATGGACAAGATGCCCCATCAGAACGTTCAACACCCATTGCTTGCGCACTGAAAACTGGGGTGGGGAGCTTGTTGTCCCTGGGGAGGGCTGGCCAATCGGAGCACGGTGGCACACTCTGCCACTGGTACCCGCTGGCTTGGCTCCAGGATGCCCAGGGCACGCTGTGGTGGATACAGAAGGAGTTGCGGAAGGACAAATGCCACAGTCCTGTTCTAAGGAAGGGAAGCTGTGCACGTATGTGGGTGTGTGCAAACGTACCGGGGCTGTTAATGCACGTGGAGAGCCGAGAGATCGTGTCAACAGGCTGCGCCAGGTTCCACAGAGCAAAGAGGGGTGAGGTGACTCCCTGGGGCATCTTGGCCTTGCTGTGAGTGTCCCTCCAAGTTTATCTGTTTGCAGTCTCCGTGGGATGGGGCTGGGTGGGCACACGAAGGGAAGACTCTGCTTAAAGGCTCTGGCCCAAGGTTCCTCCGAGCACGACCACAGGCAAATCAGAACCCGCAGATCCTGCCCTGGCGGGCGAGACCTCTCCCTGGAAGCTGCTCTGCAGGGCTCCGCCTTCCGAAGGCAGGGTCTCCCCAGAGGGCACGGTGTGGGGGCGGCACCCTGGGGACCCCTGTGGCCCGCAGGACGGGTCCCTGTGATGCTGCGGCCTCGCTGGACTGGATGCTGGGCGCCTGCCACGGCCTCTTTGCACTTTGTCTCGCCGGCCAGGCCGTGTTTCCCTGGGCCGGCCTGGCCTTCTGCCCAGGCTTTAAGAAGGCGGTGTAGAAACGGATGCGCCCTCAGTGCTAGGGTGACACAGGCAAGGACAGAGCTCTTGTGGACACTTGGGTGAGGCAGGGTCCAGGGCCCAGCCCTGCACAGGCTGGGTTGGCTGTGTCTGGGCAGGGCAGCATGTGCCCTCGGAGGCCCTGACCAGGACCTCCGCACACATCCCCCTCGCAGCTGTGGCTGTGGGCCTCCCCACTTACCCAGCGGCCGAGCCCTGCCGGCCCGGCGCTCCACAACTGGCCAGTGCCCTCGGTGGGGACTCGATTCAGGTGGCAGGGTCACCAACCCCTGCTGAGCAGACATGGCCCTCCCCCGGACACTGGCCCTTGGAGGGATTTCCGGGCTGAGACAGGCAGTTGGGTGGGGGGATTCCCTCCCCAGGGCTCAGGGCCAGGCAGATGTGAGCAGATCTACCAGGGTGTTCGCACCTCCTGGCCTGCGGCACCGCCCCCCCCCCCACTACCCCGTGTCTTCAAGTGCTGATGGCTCAACACCCATCTGGGTAGGGGTCGTGTCTGCTGTGCGGCTGGTTTGACAAAATCCAGTGACCAGGCTCGGTGAGGGGGGCTCCCCGCCCACAGGTCAGAACCCCCAATGGTAACTGGGAAAAGCCCCCTGCCGTCCAGGACACCCCAGGGCACAGAGAGGCTGCACGCCCGACAGACCCCACGGATGGCCGGCACAGTCTGGCTTTTTGCTGGGGGAGGTGGAGGACGGGTGGCAATCAGGGTTATTTACTCATTTGTAATGGAGGCACTGGGACCGCAGGTGCGCTAAGCAGCACTCTGCCACTGGAGCTATGCCCTCCCCGCCACCACAGACTTTTAGGGACCCGGGGAAGTGTTTTCATTTCTTTTCAAATCAGGAAAACATCGAAAGAAAAAAATAAACTTTCAGGGTGGGACATTCGATCCACCTTATGCCAACACAGTCATAGAATATAATTTTCAGTGTTTTTGCAGAGGGAGGCGTCCACGGAGGCCAAGTGCTGAGGGCTCCACGGCAGCCTGGACACGGACAGAGACATGTCAGTGTGGAGCCCAGGAGGAAGGAGGGAGGAGGGGGAGGAGGAAGGGCAGCGACCGCCCGTGTGCTGGGCACCAGAGCCACAGAGCCAGTGCAAGAGCCCACAGCCTCGGTGGTGGGTGGTGGCCTCTGCTGTCCCCCAGCCTCCAGGGGGCCACCTGACGCTGGCAGCCGCTGGGGCCCAGCCCCCGGGCTGCTGCTCCCTCTGCTCCCGGCCCGTGTGCTTGGGAGACACTGAACCACAGCCTGTGTCCCAGCTCTGACCTCGTGCAACTGGACGGATACGTGGGGTGGGGAGTTCTGAGGAAGGGAACAGAGGCAGGAGGAGAGAAGCCCCTCAGACACCGTACCATCCCCAACACTTGGCACCATCTCCAGGCCACCTATACCGTAGGGCCCACTAAGGGCCCGCGCGCTGCTGGCAGTCCAGGGATGACCACTGTGTGCCTCGCCCGGCGGCCAGCCCTGGGTGGGAGGGAGGCTCGGGTCAACTCTCAGGGGCTCTTCCCCGCTGGGGAGCGGAGAGAATCTGGGGCTCCCCTCTGTCCGTCCTCACGGTGGCCAGGGCTGCTTCCACTAGAGGGCAGTGCTGCCCGTCGGCAGAGGCCCCAGGCCGGCTTGGCGGGTGGAGCAGAGGATGCAGGAATACAGGGTGCGAGTAGAGGAATTGGCTGAACTCTGGGGAGGGGGTCCCTGGATAAAATCCAGGATCTCTGGTGAGATCTGAGCTTCAAAGAAACAACAGATGACATTTTTTAGTACAAGTATGTCCCAAATATTATATGGGACATACTTCTACTAGAAAAGTATTCCCTGCTTATCTGAGATTCAAATCTTACCCGGTGCCCTGTATTTTACTTGCTAGGCCGGGTGCCTGTACCTGGACAGCACAGGCACCTGCAGGGAAGGAATCCAGGTGGGGCTGCAGCCCAGCTCCGCATTCATTAGCTCAGTGACTGACATCCGGGTGGGTCACCAGGAGGCCGCACCTGCCCTACACAGTGGCTCAGGTGAATACTGGCAGTGGTGCTGGCGGAGGTGGGGCAGGATGGGTGGGGTGGCTTGGGCTGAGCTCCGGAAACTTGCCTCTGATCTCTCACCCAGAGGTAGCAGGACTCACTGATCTTGACTTAGGACTCATTTATCCAGGTCGGTGGGTGGTGAAGGGTGTGGTGAGAATCAAAGGCCAGACATCTGGGTCTGCTCAGTCTGGAAGGGGCAGCTTCAGTGGTAGTTAACGTTGTTGGAACTCTCTAGACTTGTGCAGTGCACAACCTGTGTATCTGTGCCTGGTAGTCGTGGGCAGTGTCTCTGCTTCCCTTTTTTCCACCTGCCAGACTTCTGCTCCCACCACTGCCCCCCGTGCTCCTACAGGAGTGTTTTTGGTTATATTTAAGAGTCTAACTGGGTTATGGATGGAGATAAAGGCTCTGACTCACTCTTGCTCCCCTTGGGGAGTGCTGTTGTCCCGGTGCCATGAGGCCAACACTCCACACTCTGGTTTGAGTTGGGGGTGTGTGTGTGTGGTGTGTGTGCATACAGAGGGGCAGAGGCAGGAACTCAGACGCACGACTCCCTGGAATGTGTTCTCCACCAGGAGAAGCGGAGAGGGCAGGACAGACAGAAACAGCAGAGGTCTGTGAGGCCTGTGGGCATGTTAGCTGTGTCCAGCTCACTGCAATGACCACTGAGTCCTTGGGTCTAGGTAACTGGAGGGCCAACCCTGGTCACCGCATAGGAGCAAACCAACTGTTCCCACCATTGGTTTTTTCCCGATGGCCTCCGGAGTCCCTGGGGCCCTTTCTGTGGGAGGCGGGCCCAGCTCAGCAGGTCAGGCCCTCTGAGTGTCCCCTAGCCCCCGACAGCCTGGGAACTGGCAGCCCCCAGGCAGCACAGAGTCTCCTCATCTGGACTAGGAGTCCTCCGTTCATTCATTCGGGTGCCTGCTGTGGGCCAGACACCTGTTCAGGCCCAGAGCTGGAGCCGGGAGCCACACAGAGAGGACTCAGGGGCTAGACCACGGGAGTGAACCAATGTGAGGAAGCCGCCTGCTTCTGCCCACGGAGGCCAAGGGCTGCCAGGACCCTGGGACAGCGGCTCCTACCCCCACACACAGGCCGCCCAGGCCCGGCCTGGTCTGGGGGAGGACGAGGACTCCCTGTGATGCAGGAAAAACGGATGTGGGGCGTGAGGAGGGCCATGTCCCAGGTCTCGGTTGAGCCCCTGGGACGTGCCCTGCCAAGTGTGGATCCTTGGCTTTGCACAGGAAAGAATTCAAGAGTGAGCCACAGTTGAGTAAAGGTGGATTTATTCAGAGAGATCCATTGAAAGGCAAGAGAAAGGCCATGAGGTGTGGGGGTTGGGTGCTCAGATCAGAGTAAAAGTAGGTACACACTCCATAGACAGAGTGTGAGCCGTCTCCAAAGGGAGAGAGAGAGAGAGAATGCGGCTGTGCAGCATCCAGTTGCCAGTTTTTATGAGCTCAGTGGCTTCACATGCTATTAAGCGGAAGGACCAGTCTAACTAGCCGGGGGAAGGGGCTGGGAGTCCCAGGAAGTTGGCCATTTCTCACCCTTTGAACTTTTGTGGCCAGCCTTGGGACTGCCATGGTGCCTGTGGGTATTTTTCACCATGGTAATATATCACAGTGGGCGGAGAATGAAGCTGGAGGTCTGCTAGAAGTGGCGTCTTCCACCATCCTGAGCCTCGAGGCCTCCTGGGGGTTGAATCTTCCACCATTTTGATGTTAACTGCTGTATCATTCCTTGAATGGTTGTGCCCTGCCCTCTTCCTGTCTCCCTGTCCCCCTTCCAGAAGCCTGTGTGGGCAGCCCCGGCTCACCCCAGCAGTGAGGCTCTGGGACTGAGAGGAAATGCGGCCGGAGGGACCCACGTCAGCTGAGGACCCCACATCCCACTGTGAGGGCCTGGCCTACCCCAGTCCCTTATTCCCACTTGACCAGGAGGGACAAAGGTTGCCAGAGGGGAGAGGTCACTGGCCAGCAATGGCTGGCAGAACTCAGGCCTAGGTTTCTGCAGAGCGGAGCGCCCGACCTCCCACCTCCCACCTCATCCTCCCCACGGACCACCCTGAGGGAAAGTGAAAAATCTCACCCTAAACTGGTGAGTCTGGGTCTCCAGATTGGGTTTGCCGAGGCGCTGCCAAAGGCCCTTGCTGAGCACTTCGGGGCAGGGCTCCGGCCTGGTCACAGTCAGGCCTGGGTGGGCGGGGGTGGGGGTGAGGGAGGATTCAGGAATTCAATTCAGCACACCCAGGGGAAGGGGAAGGGAGGCCTGGATAGCAGGGCCAAGCCCTGGGCCCTCCTCCCTCCCTCCCCCCTCCCTGCCCCACCCCCCTCACAGTGGGGAGGGCACCCCTCCCACACACACCCAACCCTGGGGGTGCCCTTCTCTAGTGCTTGTTGCAGCCTCCCTCCCCGGCGGTGAGACAGAACAGAGAGGAGAGGCAGCCCTTCGGCCAGGAGTGGAGGAGTGGATGGCATGAGGCAGAGAGCAGCCTGCTTGGTCTCCAGCCGAGTGGCCCCATGGGCTGGCCTGGGGACCACTGGGGCAGCTGATCGAGTCTGGACGCCATCTGGGTCAGGGGTGAGGTGGCCTGAGGGCAGACTGCCCAAGGAAGAGCGGCTGACAGGCCTGGCATGTCACATAGCCTGTCTCATTTTTTTAATCTCACTGGGCCCCAGGCACCCTCCCTGTCCCCCCTGCACAGCTGGGGAAACTGAGGCCCAGAACGGAAGGGCCAGTGGAGGGCACCCCATGGGGGAGGGAGCTGGCAGGGCCACCTGGGTCTGACCCTGAGATGAAACGCCCACACCAGACCCCATCTCTCACTCCCTCTTCCCCTTCTGGGCCCCTGTTGATCCAATGAGGGGCTGGCAAGAAACATCTCCAAGGACCCACCGGAGCCCCAGGGTACTGGCTGATGTCAGAGGCTGGTGGGGCCGTCAGGGCACCTGGCTTGGGGGCCTCCACATGACATGAACCTTGATGCTTTTATGTCTTTCAGCCCCTCTTGTCCCCAGTTCCCTGCTCCCACCACGAGTGAAGCCTGGAATTTAGACAGACGCGTCGAGGGCACCAGAGGCTGTGCGCAGGGAACCCAGCTCCCCAGCGAGGCGGGGGGTGCTGCTGTGCAAAGGGCTTCACCCCGGACCTTCAGCTCTGGCTCCTCTTGGGGGCTTGGTGGCCCCTCCTCCATCCAATGGCATCTCCCCGACTTCTCTGTCGTTCTCTCCATGCTCCTCTGTCCCTCTGTCCGAGCCCAGAAATCCTTTTGGGGAAGTATCACATGGGGTGCTGCTTGCCCCTCCCAGACCCTCCCCCTGCCCTGTGACCCAGGAGCTCCAGACAGTCCAGCCAGATGGCACTTTCCTGTTGGCCCCTAGCACGGGCTCCATGTCCCTGGCTCCCTGTGCCCTGGCCTGCTGGCACGGCCCTCACCCCCCACCTCCCTGGGGACTTTGTGGCCCCAGCACCACCAGGCGGAGACCCAGGCATCGGGCCCAGAGGCCGTACCTCATCTATTTTTAAACACCAGCCCATGAAAGATTCACAGGCTGCTTTATTTACTGGTGGCGGGATGGCGTTGGTGCCTGTGGCACACCCCCTAAGAGGTCTGAAAACACACAGGCCCAGACAAGCTCTGCCAGAGCGCCCCAGCGCAGGCTCCCGGGGGGCCTGCTGGGACGCTGCTCAGAGGATCAGAGGACCCCTCCCTGATCCGCACCCTCCCTCATCTCCGTGACAGCAGAGTCTTTCTCCCCTCCCTGGCTTTCCTCCAGGTCTCCATCCTGGGCAGGTCTGATGGGAGAGGAATCCACCTTCTCTGATCTGGGGTGCAAAGTCGGGAGTGGCCTCACTTCCAGCGAGAAGGGGCAAACGGTGCTTGCTTATCTTGGCTTCCAAAAAAGGGAGAGACTTGGCCCTTCCCTCCAGATGCCCCACCCAACCCAAGACAAACACGAGGATCTCAGGACCTCAAGGAGGCCAGGAGGTAGATGGCTAGGTGGTCGGTCAGGCCCAGCCCAAGGGAGCAGTGCCTCGCCCCTCGCCCCTCGGCTGCGGCCTCCGGTGGCCTCAGGAGGTGGTGCCGATTCAGCCTTGATTGTGTCACCTGGTGTCATGTGCTGCCTGGCGGAAACCCAGCAAATGTCCAGGAAGGCTCTCAGCTGTCAACTGCAGGGTAGCCTAGCAACGGACCCGCCCAACATCTTTCCTGGCTGCTTGTGGGAACAGGGCCGCATCCTGGCCCATCAGACTAGTGCTTCTGGCATGGGAGGAGCTCAGAGGGAGCCCTACTCTGTCCCTGTTGAGTCGTGAGTCACTGATTTTAGAGAAAATCTCTTTTCTCATATCTCCACCAACCTAGAAGATTCTCTGGTGATTCACTTTCTAGAAACAAAAAGAGTTATTGTTAGCTTTCCAAATAGGGCATTACCGCAGAGTATTGAATAGTTGTTTCAGACCCACACCTGTGGGGTCTGGGCCTCTCCTCCCCCTCCTTTCCAGAGGGAAAGTGGACGTTTTCTTTCCACAATTCCCCGAGGAGAGGAAGGAACCGGGGAAGAAAGTGAAATTGAGCAACAGCCTGTCCGTCTGTCTGAGGACGCAGCAGCGGGGGCAGGAGGACAGGGCAGAGGGCAAGGCAGCCTTCCCCGGGCAGTGGGTGTGGGGTACAGGAACTGGGGTCAGCCGCTCCCCTGTCCCCTCCAGGAGCCCTGATTTCCCATCTGTAAAATGGAGATGCATTTACTCTGGAGAGCTGAGCCCCGACTGCGTGCCAAGCATTGGTCTCAGGGCTGTCATACACCAACAATCAGAGCAGACGGTCCCAGAAGAGCAGCCGTGGGAGGTGGGGAAGGACACCAGAGACACCGACCTACAGACGGGTAACTGAGTCACAGCAAGTGCAGGAAGAGTGAGGCAGGAGAAGGGATGGGAGTGAGGGGTGGCACCGCCTGGGCAACGGTGGTGGGCTGGAGCTAGGGGACCAGAAGGGAACCCTTGGGTAAAGCAGCTCTTTCTGCACGCCAGGTTGTGAGGACTGGATTCCATGGCTCCATGAGGACCGTCTGGGGACCTTCAGCTGAAGGTCCTGTGAAAGCTGCTCCAAGAAGCCCACCTACAATGCAGTCTCCCTGCCAGGACACCCCTGCAGCACCGCTGCTGTAGAACGTCCACATGACCCCCCAGCCTCCTCTCCCGAGGCCTCGCTGTCGCCCATCCTGGGAGCCGTAAATCTTGCAGCCAGCCCAGGGAAGAGTGGTGCCGGCGCCCTCTAGCCCTGCCCCACCACCCGGGTCTCTCGGGCCACCTCTGCAGGGGGCAGCAAGGTCCTGTTCCAAGAGCTGCAAAAGAGGCAAGCTGGTCTGTTTGATACAAAACGATGACCAGACGGATTTGGAAACAGACTGAATGAAAGAATGCTCTGATAGGTTTTGCTGTGAGACGCTCGCAGGAGTAACACAGATGAAACGACCTCCATTTCTGGGAAACGCGGAGAACGTTTGTGAGTGGACTACTCCACCAGCAGCAGGGAAATCCCACCTCCCTTTGGGCCCTCTGAGGCCCCCATTCACCCCATGATTGAAGCTTTTGTACTTGTCAGCCAAAGTAGCAGTTCTAGGAGTGTCAGTGAAGTATTTTTGTCACAGATCACCTCGGCATCTGAAAACGGAAGGAGGCCAGTAATAGAATCCTTAAGGCCCCAGTCGCTCCATGCAGGTGGCCACTTCCTAAGTTGCAGTAAACACAGGACCCCAGCCCACCAGCTGGAGGGGGCTTGTGCTGAAAGGAAACTTGGTTTTATAACTTCAGTGGGCTCTGAGACCCGTTGGCTCTCCCCACAGGGGGTGACCTGGAGCACCAGGAAGGGTGCTCCTCTTCCAGGCCGGTGTAGCTGCACCTGCCCGGCCAGGCTTGCCCATCACTGAGGCAGCGTACACAGCCATCTGACATCTGCTCTGTCCGGGCGCAACAGGAGCGCCTGAGCCCCTGGCACCCAATGCCGGCAACCCCAGCCTCGCCCAGAAACACTCCTCGAGCCTACTCAACACGCCCCGCTCCCCTTCGGTGCGCCCATCAAGCTCCACACGGCAAGAGCTCCCCGCAGTCGCCAGAGGGGACTCGAAGGGGCAGGCGGCCCGTCCAGGTGGCCGTTGGTCACTAGGGTGCGGTTCAAGGGCCCCTTTATGTGACGATCCGGCTGGCACGGGCGGCCGCGTCCTTGGGTCGCCTTTGGGGCCGCGGTCTGGGCTCGAGGACGGCGCCGGGGCGGGGTAGCCCGGAGGTGGGGGACATGCGGAGTGCCACAGCCCAGGCGACCCCTGCACGGATGCGGGGGCTGGGAAGGGGCGCGACGCCAGGAGCCGGGCGGCCTGGCGGTGGGGCAGGGACAGTGTCGCGGGACAGTGTCGCGGGGCAGTGTCGCGGGGTGGGGCAGTGTCGCGGGGTGGGGCAGTGTCGCGTGGTGGGCCGGGGCCGGGTTGGGGGCGGGGCCGGTGACCGCTCGGCGGGTGGGGACGTCGCGGGGCGGGGCGGGCGCACCTAGCCGCTTCCCCGGCGCGCTCCTCTGCCCACCAGGGCCGCCCCGCCCCGCCCCTCCGCCCTCGCAATAAGGGGCCCGGGCGGGGCCCGGCGGGGAGGAGGGTCAGCCGCCGCCAGCCCGCGGCCGGAGCCTAGGCAGGGATCCCGCGGCCCGCGCCGTCGGGGCTCCGAGGGCGCCGCCGCGCGCGTGCGGGCGGCCATGGAGCTCTGGCCGTGGCTGACCGCGGCGCTGCTGCTGCTGCTGCTGCTGGTGCAGCTGAGCCGCTCGGTCAAGTTCTACGCCAAGATCGGCCTGTACTGCGTGCTCTGCTTCGCAGCCTCCGCGGTGGCCGCGGTCGTCTGCCTGCTGCGCCACGGCGGCCGGACGGTGGAGAACATGAGGCAAGGGGTCGCGGGGTAGGGGGCGCCGCCCGGGGGTGGTGGCGGTGGCGGCGGGAGGAGAGCTGCGGGGAGCGCCGCGCCGCCGCCGGCTTCCGCTTCCCTAACTTTCCCTTCTCCTTTCCCTCCTTCCTGCCCCGCCCGCGCCTCTCCCGGGATCTCGGACGCGCCGAGGGGAGAGCGGATCGGAGAGCGCGGCTGGGGAGGCGGCCGGGGAGGGGCAGGGGTCCCCAGAGCCGGCGTCACAGTGTCCCCACGCCCTTGCCCGGAAGCCCCGGCCCGGGGCGGGCACGGACGGATTTGAGCAGTTCTCGGCCTCGGCGCTGCCCCTGGCTTGCGGGGTATCCGGCGGCTCTCCGAGAGGAGCGCGGCCCCGCCAGGCTGGCGGAGGCCCGGTCCTGCTCCACCGCGGGGAAACCGAGGTCAGGACGGCCGGGCTCGACCCGGGGTGGGCCTCCGGAGCACTGCCCCGCCTGGACCCGCCGCTCAGAGCGTGGGGCGGCCCTTATCATCTCTCCAACGGCCCTCCTGCCCATCTGCCAGGTGATGAGCGCACCTGGGCTTTCCTTCCAGGCAGGTTCCTCTTCTCGTTCCTTCCTCTTTGGAATGTGGGCTGGTTCCGCGCTGGGGAGGGTGGGCGGGGACTGTGGGCCCTTGGGGTCCGGCTTCCAACGGTGGGGGACGGGGCAAGAGCAGGGTGGTGGCTGGGATTTCCTCTAGACACCCTCCAGAGCTGGGGAGCTTGGAGTTGCTGCGGAGGGGTGGGGTGGGCCCGGATGGGCTGACCAGAAGACTTGGGGGCCTCTCTAGGTCAGAGGTTAAGGGGGGGCATGGCCACTGAGAGGGGGACTCCTTGCCCTTTCTCCCAGTTTCCATTTGGGAGGGGCTGTTGCAAACATTTCATCCTGTAGCTTTTGCAATGATGCCTCTCAGCTGTGGCTTGGTGTGGGGATACAGTGGTCCCTGAGGCCCTCACCACCCGTGTGCTTAGAGGGCAGTGGGTGAGGGTTCCTGGCTTTCCGCCATCTCTGCCCATGTCCCTCTGAGCAGGCTGAGGCTGCCGGGACTGGCCCGCACTTCATGGGCCCTCCAGGCAGCCTCACAATCGCCTTTCAGGCAACTGTGGCTCCCGTGGCACCAAGAGTGGGCTGAGGGACTGAGAGTGGGGGGCACCCATCATGGCCCCAGCCAGCACCCCAGGAAACACAGACCCCACGGGCAGCCCGCTTGTTTCCCTCCTAGCTGCTTCCCCAAGCGGCCTGCCCTCCAAGGAGGAAAGGAGAGGAGGAAAGGGCTCCTCAGGGTTGAGCCCCCACCTGCAGGGGTGTCCGGGGCTGCACATACCTCTGAGGGCCCAGCCTGAGATTAAGGTCCTGGAATCACCTGCCAGCAGCAGGCTCACTGCCAGAGTCTCTGCAGCACCTGCTGGGGACCGTGCCTACCATCCTCAATTCCAGTCTCCATTTCTGTCTCCTGAGCACCCACCGTGCACCGCAGATGCCTCAGCCTTGGGAATAAGGATGATTATTATGTGTCCATTTGATAGATGAATCCGAAATTCAGAGAAGCCGCTTGAAACTCTGGCCTCCAAGGAGGGGCGGGAAGAGGGTGAATGGCAGGATCCCAGAGCTAGAAAACGGTGGACCCAGGATGCAGCCCCACTGAGAAGGATGCTAATGTGCCCTCACTTCATTTTTCCTCTGTCTCACCCAGCTCTGGGGGCCGGGGGCAGTGCCATGGCCACTGCAGGGCTAGAGACCAGGCTCTGGGGAAGTCCTGAGTTCTGGGAGGGGCCGCTTTGCCTGCCCCTTCACTTTCTGGTCTTCCCCCTGAGCAGCAGCCCCTCCCCATGATGGGGCTCTGGGTGGGCACCCAAGGAGGCCTTGGCCATTTCAACTCGAGTTCTGTGTGCCAGGAATTGATGGGAATGGAGGAGCAGTGGCAGGTGCTGTTGTGCCCAGGCTGAGGGCAGAGGCCAGGGACGTCCCAGGCTGGCGGTGCCCTGCGTGCTGGGCTGCGGGGCAGTAGCAGGTCACGTTTCCTCGCCCTGGGAAGTAGATGCCCTTACACCCATTTGACAGAGAAGAAAGTGAAGCCCAGGGAAACCGTGTGTCAGAATTGGGTTCGGCTGCAGGATCAGGAAACCCAATAATAGTGGCTCAACCAGGGGAATTTACTTTTTCATGCATCACAGGCGACCAGAGCAGGGGAACCTGGGGCCACGGAAAGTGTCCTGCTCCTTGGTACCGCGGCCCCGCCGTTCTCAGGGTCCAGCATGCTGCCACTGTGGCAGGGCCTCTGGGGACTGAACTGCATGTTCTGCATCCACCCTAGTGGCCGAGACCTGGGTGACAGAGCGAGGCTGCAGGGAGGCAAGGCCGTGAGGCAGTTGGTCTGCGAAGCCCACACCCACTCAAAGCATCCAGGACCCGCACTCTTTCAGCCAGAGACCGAGGGGCTGGTGGATGCTGGTGCTGCCGGCCACTGTGTGGTCCTGGGAGGGGTGCTTGGATGGGGACACCAGGCAGTTGGGGAGCTGCAGCATCTGGGGGCTGGCCTGAGTTCCTGGTTTCACAGGAGAATCTGGCCTGGTTTGGTCGGGGTAGGGGGTGAGGGGCAGACCCTCCCCCCTGGGGGTACTTCTGCAGGCCTGGCAAGCAGAGCTCCTGAGATGCAGACTGCTCGTTCATGAGGGCTAGGGGTGTGATTACTGCCCCCAGGATCCAGCCCCCTGGCATTCACCCCACTCCCACACCCCCCTTGAGACCTCTGCGTGTCTGCACAGGCTGGAAGCCCCCAGCTCCTGTCCCCTCCTGTGCTCCAGCTCACACAACACTTGGAAAACATCCCTGGCCTGCCTGCCAGGTGGCCTTGCTGGGGCCTCCTGTTCCCTGGGCAGATAGATGGCTCTCTGCTGCTCTCCTGGAAGGGCCAGTGAGCTCCTCCCTCTGGGCCAAAGCCCATGGGGTCTGGCTGAGGACTGGCACCCCTTGGCCAGAACAGTTGGGTCTCCCCAAGAGCCATCAGCCGGAGTCCAGGGGCTGAGGGCAAAGGGCAGCGGGTGGCCCAGACCTGAACTTGAACCACCACCCAGGGACCTGGAGCAGGTGCTGGTGGGGAAGGGGCCTCTTGCTTTCATTGACTTCGGCTTCTTTTCTGCGGATGTCATCGTCCTCACAGCGGCTGTTCCATAGGTGTCACAGGCGGTCTGGCTTCATCTCAATCAGTTCCTCCACACTCTCTCTGTTTCACAAGTGGAAACGGAAGTTTGGGGGGGTCAAGTGCATTGCCAAGGTCACAGCTGGGGAGAAGGGAGTCAGGACCGAAATCTGGGTCTGTCTGACCCCGGGCTTGGGAGGGACCCAGGTGTCCTCGGGCCAAATGCAGATGGGCCGAAGAGGCTGGCTGCCAGGAGCCAGCCGGGGCTCCCTCGGGCTCCCAAGAATCTGTGACATTTGTGGCTCTCCCTTCTAGGCTGGAAGGCTCCTGAGAAAGATTTAAGAAGGGCCAGGATATCCCCTCAGTTAAGGAGATGGCTGCCCCCATGGACACTTGGGAAGGGCCTGTTCTGGGGGGCCGCCTGCCTTACCACAGAGAGCTGGCGCCGGTCAGGCAGCTGCCAGCTATCAGCAGTGCTTCTAGGCGCCTCGGGAGCTCGGCCCAGCCCTGCGCTACCTGCCCTTCAGGCTGCCTTGGCTCCACCTCCTGCTGGCCTCCCCTGGGGAGGCCGGGGGCATGAAGCTGGGGCCTGTAGGAAATGGGACAGGGGCCAGATCTGCGTGCGCATGTCCCTGGCTAGCACCTGTGGCTCCTTCCCCAAGCTTTGGGGCCCTGGCTCCTTGGGGGAAAGAGGGGGCAGCCCCCGGCCCCTGCAGCTGGAGGGAGGGGCACCGGTGCCTGGTTGGGTGTTGGGGCACAGCGGGGCTGGCGTCAGGATGGGGCCTGGGCTGGGCAGGTGGGGCTGCCTGGAGATGACGGCTGCTTTGTGCCTCCTGCCAAGAGAGGAGAACGGAGCCACCTCCAACCTGGCCCGGGGTTGGGCGGGAGCCAGGGGTGAGGGGGGCCTCAAAATGAACTGTGACTCCATCCTGCACCCTGGAGCTGTCACCGCACCTCCAGCAGGCCCTCAGCCTGGCGTGTTTCACACAGTTTTCAAAAGCCAGGTTAAGAGGTGGTAGGCTCATCCTGGTTTTCCTGCTGTGTGACTCTTGGCAAGTCACTTAACTCCGCTGAGCCTTGATTTCCTCATCTGTAGGGTGAGGAGTGGGGTTACTGCCTGAACAAAATATGACAGTTCCTGTTGAGCCCTGGGGGGCCTGTAGTGGGCGTCCAGCCGATGCGGGGCTGGTGCCGGCCTGGTCTGTCCCCCGGCAGTCAGCAGCTGTGCTCCGGGCCGGGACAGACTAGGACTAACCGGCTCTCCTGACTCTCCCTGCCTGGGCGCCCAATGCAGCTGCCCCTGCAGGAGCCCCTGCAGACTAGGTTTGCTTCCTTCCTCTTTGAGGAAACAGTGTTAAAATGATAATAAGTACTTTCCACCACTTCTACAGAAAGCCACGAAAACCTGGGGGCCTCGGGGCAGGAAGGGCGGGTGCCCCGTGCCCGCCGCCTGCGGGGAGTTGTCTGGTCGCCTGGAGGGGCAGCCCTCGCCTGGCTCTGCTCCGGGACGCGCCTTGCTTTCACAGCTCACGGTGGTCACACTGGTGGCTGGATGTTCCGGTTTGTCTGAGTGCAAGTCTCTATAAAAGTGCAGAGAGTGTCACCATGGGAACCTCCGTCTCCTGCAGCAGGTGGGGCGGCCCGGGTCTGCCTGTCCCTGCCAGAGCCTTTGGCCCTGGGGGCCTGGGCTCCGGCTGCGGTGGGAGAGGGCCCTGCTGGGTCTTTTACGTGGTGTCTTTCATGGTTCAAAATAACCCAAAAACAACCCCCAAAACCCAGTATCCAATTGACCCCTTAAATTAGACGCAAAAAGAAAATACGGAAAAGTCCCACTTGGGAATGGCTGCCTAGCACTGAATGTATGTAACGCGGCTGAGCTGTCGCATAAATGGTTAAAAGGATACGTTGTATGTTATGTATATTTCACCACAGTTCAGAAAAAAGGAGAAAGAAAAGGAAACTGGGCCTGCAGATGCCACTGCCAGGGAGAGCCGCTGTCCTTTGCAGATGTGGCCCGAGCCCTTACCCGTGAGCTTGGCAGGGAAGCTGAACGATGTGTCCTTATTAGAAGTGGTAGCGATGGCCCCAGCAGTAAATCAGCACAGATCTTTGCTATTTTCTGCAGCCCTGTTTCTCTCTCCTCTCCCCACGGGGGCACTTGGGTGTTTTCAGCTTTCCCTAATTCAGACCACACGCACGCCCGCCTCAGCACTGCTTTAGGGTGAATTTCTGGAAGATGGTTGCAGGTCAGAGGGACCGGGTTTCTCAGCGCCTTCGCCAGGTGCCGCCAACCCGCCCTCCAGAAGCCTCTGCGGTTTCTCACCTCCGCTAGCAGCCCGAGGGCCGTCTCCCGACTCCAGGCCCACGCCTGCCGCTGTCGGACTCTGCCCCGTGCCGTCCGAAGGAGAGGTTTGTTTCACGTGCGTGTCTTGGATTGCCAGGGAGGTGGCGCCTTCCCCACGCCTCTTGGACATTTTTCCCGTTTGTGAATGACCTGCCCATGCCCCCTCCTCGCCCCCTCCCATCCTCATGGTGACCTGAGGAGCTGTCTTTTGCAGAGAAGTCCTCCGAGGCTCCCTGGGTGAGACAGAGCGTCCAGCCTGGGGGCCGCAGAGCAGGTGGGGACAGATAGGCAGGTCTGGCCCGAGCTGGCGGAGGCCGGCAGAGCTGAGGAAGGAGGAAGCCCTGGCTCTCAGACCCGGGGAAGGGTGTCTGGTCTGATGGTGAGGGCAGCCCAGGGTTTGCTGCCCCCTGGAGCCTCAGTTTCCTCACCTGCGTCGTGAGATGTGGGGAGGTGTCAGGCTTCGTGAGCCTGGCAGTTGGATGAGAGTCTGCCTTGCAGACACAGAAGGGGCAGATCCTATAGGACTGCACTCCCGGGAGGGCCCTGGGGGGCTCAGCTCCACGGAGGCAGGAAGTGGATGGTGGGGCCAGGCTGGGGGAGGGTGGGGAGAGCGAGTGTTTAATGGGGACAGAGTGTCAGTTTGGGAAGGTGAGAGTCCTGGAGACGGATGGTGGGGGTGGTTACAACAGCGGGGGTGCACTTAATGCCACTGAACTGCATCCTTAAAAACCCTCGAGATGGTCAGTTTTACGTTGTGTGTGTTTTATCACAGTCTGAAACACTGAGTCCGGCTTTGGGTCAAGGGCCCGGCTCCGAGTCTGCTCTGCTGAGGGTCAGCTCTGGGCCTAGGCCGTTGACTTAACTCCTGGGATGCAGTGGGAAATCCCTCCCTTCCAAGATCAAATGACCGGGGGCAGGGGGGGTTGGTGCAGGAATCTTCAGAAGTGAGACAGTTTTGGGTCGGGTACCCTTGGGTCACTGGCCGCACACCGTCAGCCTCCTGCCGCCTATGGGACGGGAAGGACCCCGGGTGCCCCGCTGGAGACACAGCAGTGACCTCAAGCCGCAGGCTCTGCTACCCCTCAGGCTGACCCCTAATGGCACCTGTCCTGTCCCAGGTGTAGGCGGCGACCCCGCAGAACAGGGGGCCGGAGCCACCCTTCCTGCCAACCAGCTGCCTACGGACACCGTGTCCCATGGACACACCCAGTCACGCCCATCCTGCGCTGCTGGGCTCCTCAAGGTCACGAGTGCCCCAGGGCAGCCTCCTGCCGGAACGGGCCCCCACACATCCTGGCGCCACTCCCTTCTCTTGTGACCTCCGCGTGTCTCTGAAGGGGCAGCGGTGGGGGAGGAGTGCGAGCTGGCCAGGCCGGTCTCACCAGGGGTGGCACCTCTCAGCTCCTTCAGCTCTTTGTGAAGGTCTCCGCCTGGGACTGGTGCTTCCTTCCTGGGGTGGCTCTGCCTCGAGGGGCAGTCACTTCCCGCGGGAGACGTGGGGGACGCGGGGGCCTGGCCTCCGCTGCAGGGGCTTCTCCGTGTTGGGTCCTTCAGTCAGAGAACCAGACCCAGCCTGACTCTGGGGGCTCTCGGCCTCCTGCTTCGCTGCCAAGCAGGGGTGCCGGCTGAGGGCTGGACAGGTGCAGGCCCTGGAATGAGGACGTGGAAGGAGGCACCCCCACCCCTTGCCTGGGGCCAGGCCCCCGAGGCCTTGCTCCTGAGTGTCCTTGTTTAAACTGTATATTTCAGTTTGCAGCGCTACGCTAACTTCTGGTGCAGCACAGTGATTCACTTATACGTATATGTGTATTCCTTTTCAGACTCTTTTTCATTATAGGCCATCACGAGATAATGACTATAGTTCCTTGTGCTGTACAGTAGTAGGTGCTTGTTTCCTGTGCGTGTCCTGGACCTTCCTGTCGATGGTGGGGTGGTGGGAGGCAGGGCCACACCGGCTGTACCATTGAGAGGTTGAGGGACGGCACCTGAAGGCTCTCAGAGAAGGCGAGCTCAGGGTCAGGTAGCCAGCTGCGAGGGTGGGCCAGAGGCCTCTCTGCTGGGGGTCTCTCTGCTGTGTCCCTGTCTCCGGTCCTGCACTGAGATGCCCCTGCCCCGGCCTGCGGGCCAAACCTGGGACACACGGCCGGTAGCGGACCTCTGCTCACTGGCCGCATCTCCACTCTTAGCATCATCAGTTGGTTCGTCCGGTCCTTCAAGTACATATACGGCCTTCGCTTTGAGATAAAGGGCCGCCAGAAGCTGGAGGAGGACCGCTCCTGTGTCATCATTTCCAACCACCAGAGCATCCTGGACATGATGGGTAGGAGGGGCTGCAGAGGGCTCAGCCCAGGCCCCCGGCCAGCGGGAGGCGTGGGCAGTGGGGGGTTGCTGCTTCAGGGAGGGGGAGCTGGGTCCAGATGAGGGGATGGGGGACAAGGAGGCTGACACTAGGACCTGTGCCTCCTCAGGCATGGGCCTCAAGCTGGGTGACAGGCGACAAGGCTGCCTGTGTCTGGTGCCGGGCACCTGGCTCTGCCACTCATGGCAGCCAGAAGCCCTGTGAGCACCCTCCCTCTGCAGGGAAACTGAGGCTCAGATGACGTGCCAGCTAGCCAGCCATCAGGAAGGCATGACTCAGCCCAGGCCTGTTGGGGGTCAAGGCCCAGGGCTAGCTTCCTCCTCCCTCGGGAGGTGGCTACCCTGCTCAGAGGCTATCTCTCTGTCTCTCTGTCTCTCCATGTCTCTATGTCTCCATGTCTCCCTTCCTCCCCTGCTCTGCCTGCTGTCCGGGCGCCTCCCACAGGCCTCATGGAGGTCCTCCCGGATCGCTGCGTGCAGATCGCCAAGCGGGAACTGCTGTTCCTGGGGCCCGTGGGCCTGATCATGTACCTGGGGGGCGTCCTCTTCATCAACCGGCAGCACTCCAGGACGGCCATGACCGTGATCACCACTGTGGGCGAGCACATGGTCAGGGAGAAGGTGAGTGCCGGGGAGCTATGAAGCAGCAGGTGTCAGAACAGCCCCAAAGTGTGACTCCCTTTTGGCAGAAAAAAGGGCATTATTGGGGGAGGGTATAGCTTGGTGGTGGAGCACCTGCTAGCATGCACGAGGTCCTGGGTTTGACTCCCAGTACCTCCATCAAAGGAATAAATAAATAAACCTAATTACCTCCCCCACAAAAGAATTTTAAAAATTACAAAACTTAAAAAAAAACAAACAACAACAAAAAAAGCGCATCCTGGGAGCATCTCTGTAAACTACATCCAGAAAAGTCGGGTGGTGGTGTCGGCTGAGAAGTGGGGCTCCTGGGGGTGTGTGGCCTCCCTGGGGCAGCCCCCGGGCTGTGGGGTGCAGCCCGCCCCAGCTGCTTTCTGTCCCCTCCACAGCTTAAAGTGTGGATCTACCCCGAGGGCACACGGAACGACAACGGAGATCTGCTGCCTTTCAAGAAAGGTGCCTTCTACCTGGCAGTCCAGGCCCAGGTGCGTCAAGGCCGCGGCCTCCTGGGGCCGCAGGAGCGGGGAGCATGTCCAAGTTGGCTTAAGGCTGAAGGTGACCTCCTGGCCAGGCTGGGGCCACGGGCGCTCAGGGACCACCTCCCACTGGGCAGGCAGCAGGGCCTCCCTACCCCTCTAGCACCTGGTCCCTAACCTGCTAAGGAGGGCAGGGCAGTCCCTTGGGCCCCTTTGCCCACTCTGAGCCTCAAGCTGGCCCCTGCTCAGGCCCAGCAACCAGCTGGAATAACATCACCACTGTACCCGCACCTGGCACTCCAGCACCCCACTTTCTAGCTGGCCTGGCAAGGGCCCTGCAGAGGGAGGCTGGAAGGGAGGCAGAGGCCTGCTGGCTGGGCTCTCTCAGGAAGGCTGTGCCAAGTTCAGTTCAGTCCCCCCGCACCCCTAGCTGGGGCGGGGCTGGGGAGTGGGCAGTGGGTCCAAGAGGGGCCTGTGTAGGGGACGTGTGGGGCCAGAGCTGGAGGTGGGGCAGCGTAGTGAGCTGTGAGCCCTCTGCGGGGTTTTGTATTTTCCCTGTCCTTCACTTCTAGGGGTGCAGTTTGTCCTAGAGGTGTCCTGGGGTCTGAGGGTGATGGCAGGAGGGGCTGGGGGCACATCCATCCGTGAGGTGGGGTCTCCTGGTGGGTGAGGGTGCCCTGTCTCGCCCCGTCGTGTGCTGGGGGATGCACGCAGAGGAGAGCCGTCGTCTGGGGCCAGGGAAGGGGGCCTCATCCTGCCTGATTAGCCAGGCTGGCAGCTGGGCAGAGCTCTGCTGGTTGCCTATCACCTGTGACAGGTGGCCTCTAGCGCCCCCTGGTGGTCCTGAGCAAGGCCAGGCGAGCCGTCCTTCCAGAAACTCAAGCAAACCCAGGGAGGTGAGGGACCTGGGGCGTGGGGTGGAGGCGCCCCAGACTGGGGACAGGTGTCTGGGCTCTGATCCCAGTTCTGCCCAAGCAGGATTCTCCCGCCCTCTGGGTCCATGCTCCCTCTTGCTGAGAGGTGGAAGACACCCCTGCCACTTGCTGGGGGCTGATGTCATTTCCCTTTGCTGGTGGAGGAGGGGTCTTGGGAGAGGAGAGGAGATACTGAGGGAGCTGTGGATGGGGGGGAGCAGGCAACGCAGTCTCAGCCAGGAGACTGGACGTTTCCTGTCATCCCCCCCACCCCGGAGTTAATGATTACCCCTCGGTGCCATTTTTGACATCGGAATCACCACTAGAGTCACCACTGGACTTGACCCTAGTGTCTGCCAAGAACAGCAGCAGGCCTTGCCCCCTCCCCTGGCAAGAGCTGCCTCCAGCCTCCCTGGAACAGAGGAGAGGTTGGGAAAGGAGAGGTGGGCAGAAAGACCTCAGCAACCTCCAGCCAAACTGGACAAGGGCCTGGGTAATCTTAGGACCCAGCAGGGGAGGAAGACATGAATCAGATGGATATGTGCGAACCCAGGAGGTCTCCCTGGAGGAGGGGGTACTTGAGTGAAAATGTGTAGGATGAGTTCACGGAACTCTGGGCCACTCAGGGCATGAAGGGTGTCCCAGGCCCAGGTTGGTATGGCTGGCTTGCAGTCACAGGGACTCCTGGGACCTCCCCGGGTGCTGTGGGCAGCCACAAGGCGGGAGCAGGCAGGTGGCAAGGCAGGGCTCTCCCCGCAAGCTCGTCCTTGCGGGTCAGGGTGGCTTGGGGGTGTGCCCCAGTCTGTCCTCAGGCTGCCATGTCTGCTGCCCACAGGTGCCCATCATCCCCGTGGTGTACTCCAGTTTCTCCTCCTTCTACAACACTAAGACGAAGCTCTTCACCGCAGGTAATGCCCCCACTGCCTGAGCACACACACGGGCTGTCTGTTCTCAGTTGCTGAGACACCCGTGCCCCTAAGAGAATAGTTCCCGCTTCTGGGTGGTGTCTGTAGACCCCTGCCACTCCACGACCATCTCAGGAAGGAAGTCGGGGGGAAGAGCTAGGGTCCCAGCAACAGGCCGTGAGGACACTGAGGCTCCCACGGGTGGACTGGGTGCCCTGGCTCACACACTCAGCCCAGGCCGTGCACACCACTCAGCAGACTTGAGGTGGGGTCTTTCTGAGCCAGCGCATCTGGGCCTGACTCTCAGGGGCAGCAGCCTCCCAGGTGCCCCCACACCCACCGGCCACAGAGCTCGGGACCTCCCTCGCCTTCCCTCCAGACTCTACGAAAGGGTACCTGGTGCCCAGGTGGGAAGTGGGGGTCCGGGGTGGAAGCTGCCTGCCCCCACACCTGAGACCTCAAGGCTGTCTAACCTCACTGTGGAGGGTGGGAGTGGAAGGGAGAGCGGGTGCTGCCTGGGAGCAGGCAACAGGGTCCTTTTTCCGGGAGGAAATGTCCTGTGCCCTGGGGGCACACACTGGCCCAGACCACTGAGTACGTGCTGGAGGGGCTGGTGTGTGATTGTCAGGCGTTTTCAACTGAAAGCCAGCCCCCTGGGACCAGGGTATCCAGGGAAGAGCCCAGCCCTGCCCAGGCCCTCGGGAGGCTCCACAGGGAAGGCAGGTGGGCGGCAGAGGAGGAAAAGCTCCCCAGGAGAGCCCCTAGGCTGCTGACACCCCTTGTCCCCCAACAGGGACCATCAAGGTAGAGGTGCTGGACGCCATTCCCACCAGCGGCCTCACTGTTGATGATGTCCCCAAGCTGATGGACACCTGCCACCAGGCCATGAGGGCCTGCTTCTTCCACATATCCAAGACAGCCCAGGAGAACGGGGCCCCTGCAGGGCCTGATGTCCGGCCAGCCCAGTAGCCAGGGCCTGGGGCAGGGCAGGACCTGTCCGGAGAATGCACAGAGGGACCCCGCCCACTGAATAGCACTGTGTCCCCTCCCTCGGCTCCCCCACTTCCACTCAGGCCCTGGAAGCAGGGGGCCCCTTCCTGTCACTGGCCTCAGATCCAGGCCCCGATGTCCCTGTAAAGGAGTCAGCCAGAACCTCCCGCAGCTCTGAGGACAGGGCCTCGCCCACCCTTGTGCCCCCAGGGTCCACGTAGGAGCGGGTCTGGGCCCCGGGGGGTGCGGAGGGATGCTCTGGGGTCCCAGCCGCGGCCTGCATCAGGCTCTCAGGGAGAGACGGGGGCTGAGGAGAGAGCAGGACACCTGGGCTCCTGCCACCTGGGCCTCAGGGAGCCTGAAAGCAGGGTCTGCGGCTCCCACCGTCCCCGGGGAGCAAGTCTGCTGAATCTGGACTGCGCTCCATCGTTGTTTTTTATAAACATACTCTTGGAAGTGTTTGGTGAGTTGTGGTCCCTTCGAGGGCAGGCAGGGCTTCTGTCCGGAGGCGCAAGGCACAACCTGGGCAGCGCGTGGGAGTCTGCAAGCTGCCCTCCCCTCCCCTCCCCAGGGCACAGTGTGGGAGCCCCCGCCCCGCCCCCCCTTGGCGGGCTCCCCTTCCAGGGGCTGCGCCCGCGGTCACCCTATGATACTTTCTTCCATGGGAGTCACAAGCATGCCCGGCGAGCTAGGAGACACTCGGATAGGAGGCTGGAGATTTGCTTTGTGGCTACTGGCTTGGGGCGGCGGTAGGCGGCACCAGAAGAAAGGTGTCTCTGTGGCCAGTGTCACGGTCACTGAAACCACCTGCTTTAGCCCCTTTTGGAGAGAGAGCACCAAGACCCCACCTAAGAGGGCCCAGGGGGCTGGAGGCCTCCTCCCTGCCCCGAGGCCACCCTCCTCTCTCCCACCAGGTGGTGGTGGGCCTGGGGGAGGCCCGTCAGCCTCAGAAGGCCCCCACAATCCATGGACACAGCAGCTCAAGTCTCATTTTATTCTAACAAAGATCAGGGCTGCCCAGTGAGCAGCACTGGGCCCGAGGCTCTGGGCAGGGAGCCCTCGTACCTCCCCTCAGCCAGGGGCCCACCAGGCCCTAAGAGCCGGCCAGGGCTGCAGGGGTCTGGCTGGGCTGTGCTCTCAAGGCTGGAGGGCTGTCCGGGCTGGGGCTGGATTCACACAGGAAGACCCCTCACTCCACCCTGCCCCACGTGGGAGCCGCGGGGGCCTCCTCGGCAAGAAGAGGTGAGGGGTAGGGGACAGGGCCTAGGGCAGGGCAGGGCCAGGACAAAGCCTGGGGCTCTTGGTGGCCAGAGCTGGCGGCCTGGGCCAGGCCCGTCATAGCTCCTTCTTGCAGGAACCTAAGGGTGCATGGGGAGCGTGAGGTCAGAGGTCACTGCTCCCACCACTTTCCAGCCCAGCCAGATCTCCCCACTCCCACCCTACCCTACCCTCTGGCCTCTCTGGGCAGGGACCCACTCCAGCCTCGGGGGTCCTAGGCAACCGGGGAACTCCCAGGATGGGGAGGCGACGGGGACCACGGCACTCACAGGAACCCAGCTGCTCCTCCAGGAAGGAGATCTGCTCACTTAGAGAGTCGATGCGGTCCAGCTGCTGGAGGGAGTGGGCCAGGAGGCTGCCGGGGTCAGGGAGCCCGTGCTCCAGGGCCCGAGAGGCCAGGCTGTGCAGTGGGGCCAGCACAAGCTGCAGCTTCTGTGGGTCAGACAGAGGGCTCAGCTGGGGAAGGGCCTGTGTGACCCTGGGCCAGCTTCTCACCCTCTCTGTTCCACAAGGATTTAAGGAAAACTGCTGTGGCCAGCAAGGGCTCAGCCAATCCCCAACCCAGTTCTAGCTGCAGGGCCCTGGAAGTCCACTAGAGGGAGCTTCTGCACCGGGAGAGCCCGGAGGTGGGTGGGCACAGATGGACATCGCACAGGCCAGCCAGGCCAGTGGTCCCTGAGGCCTGGGATCCCGGTCAGAGGAGCTAAGAGAGGCGAGGGAGCTTCTGAGGGGTCTCAGGCCAAAGGCCCTGTGGAAAGGCCACAGGGTCACTCTGCCCCTGCAGGGACAGAGTGGGCTGGGCCTAGGTTCAGGCTCTCTGTGTGGCCTGAGGGGGTGGGGCCGTGCTTGGCCCCTCCTGTTCTGGGGGTCCCAGTCATCATCCGCTGCCCCTCCCCAGCCAAGGGTATCCTGGGCTGTCAGTATCCAGGAAGCCTCCCCACAGGGCACCCCTGCTGAACCCCACCATCACCCCGAGGGTTGGATTCACATCGCAAGGCAAAACAGGAGGTTCCCAGCTGAGGTTCCCCTGGGTACCCAGCCCAGGCCTCACCTGCTCTAGCACGTCCACCCTTGACCGGAGCCTCTGCACTTCCTCCTTCACCTCACTGTCCACTCCTGCGGAGATCCGGGAGTGAGTCAGGGAGGCCTGGCCCCCCCCGCCCCGCACCCCACCGCAGGCTGGCCTCGTGTCCCAGTGGGGGGCCTCCCGTCCTCTGCTCCAGGGGTGGGGCACAGCCCTGGAGACGGATTCCAGCCCCGCTGTCGCTGTCGTGGGCGCCCCTCCCCGCACTCCGGGCCCTGGTGGCCCCTTCAGGGCACCCTGGGATGACGTAGCCGCACCTGCCCGCCGCTCAGCACTGGGGCCCCCGCCGAGCTGAAGGTGGTCCGAGCTGAGGCCCGCGCCGCGCTCTTGGCGCTGGGCTGCCGACGGCGCATTATTACTCACGGTACGAGTTTGAAGTGTCACAGCGCGTACCAAAAGTAATAATGTCCCGTCGCCAGCAGAGGTGCTGTCTCTCCAGGCTGCCCGGGCCACGGATGGGACCCTGGTAGGGACCTTCTTCCAGTCTTGGCTGAGTCGAGGCCCTCCCCGCTGTGCCCATGAGAACCCACCAGCCATCCTTCCTCTGGGGAGGAGCCCAGGGTGGGGGCTGGCCCACGGCCCAGGGCCGGTCGCCCTCCGACGCCCCCACCACACCCAGCAGCCCCCGGCCCTCCCTGCCCACCCCTCGGGTGCAGCAGCAGGTGGGGTGGGGGGAGTGGGGAGTTTACCTGTCGTGGGGTTTGGGGCCGGCCGAGGCGTCCCTCTGTCCGGCAGGCGGAGTGCCCCGTCCATAGAAGGGCTGTGCCCCTCCCGACACTGGCACCAGTAACTGCCTGCGGTGTTGACACAGCGCTGGGGACAGCCACCCCCTCTGGTGCTGCATTCATCCACGTCTGCGGGAAAGGGATGTCAGGCAGGGGTGGCGCCCAGCTGTTAGTGGGCTACCAGGACACGCAGGGAGTCGCCCCAAGGACCCTCCCCCTTGGGGGATGCGGGACCCAGCCTCACCTGTCTGGCAGGTGTCTCCCTGCCAACCTGAAGGGCAGTGGCAGCGGCCAGGCTGGATACAGCGCCCTCCGTTCTGGCATGGTGGCTGGCATATTGCTGTGGGTGGGGGAAACCCACCAAGAACTCAGAAGGGTCCGCAGGGCCCCGCAGGGGTGGCAGCCCGGGGAGCGGTGTTGTGCAGGAGATGCTCCCCTCAGGTTTTGAGAGAAAAGCAGCAGGTGTTTTGCCCAGGGTCCGGTGGGTGGGACAGACCGCTGCCTAGCTGGGCTCTATTTTAACTAACGCTCGGTGCTCCGGGGCCCTCACCTGCGCCACAGGGTCCAGGCAGTCCGCTGACCCTCTTCCAGCCGGGGCAGCAGGCATAGCGAGGGCGGGCGGGGGCCGGCCCAGGGCTGCGGCGGTAGGCGGTCCTGTAGACGGTCCTGTGGGATGGGGGCAGCTCAGAGGGACCTGATCCTCGTGGGGTGGCCTCTGTGGGTGCCACCAGGTCTCCTGGGCCCAGGCCAGGGTTTCCCCAAACATGCTGAGTGAGGTACCCCCTGCCCTCCCTGTCCGCCGGCCTTCCCAGCTGGCTCAGTCCCCGTACCGTCCAGAAGCCACATGAACCACCTCCCTCAGCAGGGACAAGGTCACTCAGACGTGCCCCCAGAAGTCCTCTCCCTCATGGGGGGCACCTCAGGGTCACTGCACAAGCCATCTCCCTGTCCCACGCTGCGGTGTTGACAGGGACCCAAGGCTCGGCAGGAGGCCCAGCTGTGCCCAGCATGGAGCAGAGGTGGCATCTCGAGGACAGCTTCCAATTCTAGGGGCGGGGACCTAGACCCCAACAGGAAGAAGCTGGCCACACTGTCTCCCCCGCCACCTCCCACCAGGGAGGTCTGTAAGAACCTTACAGAAAATAAAAGCTTTTTAAGACACACAGAGCGGAGCAGAGACACACGCCCCTCACACTGGCGCAGACTGGGATGTCCTGGGTTTTGGAGGGGGTGGGATCTCTGTCTGCCACTGTCAGGGGCTATCCTGGGCAGAGGGGGGCCACTGGAGCCCCGGGGGCAGGGCCAGGGCGAGGCAGGTTTCAGGGAACCAAGTGGGTGAGATCCGGCAGCCAGCAACGCTGCGGGGCGGGGGTGAGCGCCTGGGCAGCGGAGGGGAGCAGACAGGGTGGCCGGCCCCTCTAACATGAGGGTGGGGGAGCAGACGCGCTGGGCGCCCTCGGAGTAGCAGAAAGAGGGGTGCTGTCTGAGGCTACGACGGCAGCACCCCAAGTCCAGCACTGCCCGGGTAAACCCCCGTCAGTCTCTGCCATCCCCTCGCAGTGGCCTCGGCAAGTCCTTCCACCGCCCTGGGCACCCTTTCCCTTCGGGGTGCACCGCCCTCCCAGGGCTCACGTGTGGCCATGGACAGGGCCCCGCGGCGGGCGGCACTCACCGGTAGGTGCTGCAAGCTCGGTACCCGTCGCAGGTGGTGAGGAAGGGCTGGTACACGCGTTGCACGAAGGACTCGGACACGGGGCCCCTGGGAACCCTGACAACACACACCCTGCGGCTACAGGGGTGACAGGGGCCAGAAAGTCAGTGGGGGCTCCCAGGACAGGGACCCTCCCAGTCCCAGAACCCAAGGGAGCCAGGAATGTGTGGAAGGGGTTTCCTGATGTCACCCTGGGAAGGACTCTCAGCAGGAGCCACAAGGAAGAACCATGGCTCCCCGCCCCAAACACTAGGGGCTGCCCTGGGGAGGGGCTGAGGGCTCCTGGCTGTGCACCCCCCACCCCTACCCTGGCACTCAGAGGCCCGAGCCCAGGCTCACCCAGGCCGGTAGAGGTGCTCGGTGCCACCAGCTGCCAGCACCAGGAGCCACAGCAGAAGCAGCTCCCGGGAGCCCCACATGGCCTGTGTTTCCGTGTTTCTGGCTGCTCCTCAGGGTGGCCTGGAGCACAAAGCACGACCTTGTCATCCCTCTGCAGGCCGCCCTCCAGCCCGTGTCCCCGCTGCAGGCTGTCCCCTTGGCTCCATGACACCTGCCCAGCTCAGCTGCTTTGTTGGGACCTCCCATTGCAGCGGGAGAGTCTGCAGGGGGTGGAGGCCAGCTCGTCCCACCCCCAGTCCATCTGGACAAGCAAGGACAGCCCCTCGCTAGCCACATATAGCCTACCCGAGGACCACAGAAGGGCCACAGCATCTGGCACCCTTGCTGGGGGAGAGAGGCACTTGGACCCTGTTGGGATTGGCGGATGCCAACCTAGAAGGCATCAGAAACTCAGGAAAGTTCACTCGGGAAGGTGGGGGCCCAGGGGGAGCATCTGGACCAGTTCTCCCTCCCCGACTCAGTTTAGTGCCCTCCGTTTCACAGGAGGGCAGGGCTTTTCCCAATCTCAGCCTGCAAGTGGGTGTTAGTGGCAGAGCTGGAACCATCCCAGCTGGCTTGGCCCTCATGGCCTTCAGTGACCTCATCTGCCAGGCGGGTAGCCAGCTGCGGTGCCATGAGAGCCCGTCAGGGGTGCAGGCGCTGGGGGTGCGGACTCCATTATGGTCCTCCTCAGAGTGGGGCAGGCGCCTGCACTCAGGAGGGGGTTCCTCCTATGCTGCGGACTGAAGCTGTAGTGCAGACCACCTCCAGGGCTCCCAAGACAGCGGCCCCCCCAGCTGCCCGTCTGGTGGGCAGACTGGAGCAGCGCCCCCACAGGCCAGTGGAGCTGACTGCTGTCCGCACCCTGGCTGTGGATGGGAGCCAGGGAGGCCGAGAGAAGGATTCCTGGGAATGTGAGAAACCCCAGCCTGGAGTTAATGGTCTGCAATGAGCCAAGGGGACCGGAGCGGGGCCATCTGCACAGTCCGGGGCGGCAAGGCCTCTGTCCCCATAGGCCGCCAAGGGTCTGGGGCGCTGGTGACCCTATGCTCTGGGTGCCCCACCCAAGGTCTCCAAGGGGCCAGGTTCGACCCACATGGGCCCCCAGCAGGAAGGGGCACAGGAAGGAGGTGAACTGTGTGTGTGTTGTGGGTAGGCGGAGCAGAGTCAGGGTATGGTCCGCCCAGTCCACTCGGGGATTCAGCGGGGAGTTCCGTCCATGCCCCTTGACCACTGCATCCCATAGCCCTGGGCGGGGCGGGAAGGCAGGGGTACAAGGGTCCTTCCTGCATCCCGAGGGGGGAGGGGCTGGATGGCCAAGCAGGCAGAGGCTGCAGTGGGCAGCTGAGGTGTTGGGCTTGGTTTGAGAGTGGCAGGGGTGCTTCTCAGTGGGGCAGGGGAATGACCTTCCAGTCAGAGCCAGCTGGCTTGGAAGGTGAAGTCTGTGGGGAGCACACTGTTAGGCGGTCCAGGCAAGAACTGAAATGGTGGAGACAGGTGGCCGGAGAGTGGGCCCTGGGACGGCAGAGGTCGGCTGGCGGGCTTGCGGGGCGGGGCGGGGACCCCTAGGGTTCCACAGACCCTGTGCTCACCCACACTGGGCACCTTGGGGGAGGCTCGTGCGAATGTACTGGCCCCCCACAAATATCCACCCCAGCACCTCCCCTACTTACTGAAAGCTGTTTAGAAAGGGAATCGTGTTTTTAAAAAGGAGAGGATTTTTGAAAGTCATGCTTTTCCCCTAGGCCAGAGGAAGCTGATGGCGCTGCCCAGCCTGTGCTGGGCTGGCATAATCTCATTTCCCTCTGGTGCTACAGCCCTGCTGGGGCTGTTGGCCAAGGTGCCTCCGTAGTGATCAGCAATAATGTCCTGACCCTTCTGAATGTCTGCATGAGCCCTGCCCACCACCTTCCCTCCCACCTGGCCTGGGCTGCATCCCTGCCTGGGGAGACTGAGTCCGCAGAGGGAGAGGCCTGACTCCACCGCAGGCGACAGCCCTAGGTTCCCCTCTTCCACCAGGAGAGGTGCTCTGGACGTCAGGACCCATGGGCCGGGGGTGGGGGGGGGCGAGGGCAGAGATGCAGGATGAGACTACAGGACTGACTCCTTGGGGATGAGCCCTCTCCACCGCCCGCCCCACGCCTGCCCTTCCCTCTGCACGGCTGGCTCCGTGGGGAGTGGGAGTGAGGGTGAAGTGACACCTCCCCCAGCCACCGCAGGGCACTGCTGGCCTGGGCTGCGAGATCTAGGGCCTGTGAGGCTCTGAGTCTGGCTCTGAGGGAGCCGCGCGGCCCAGATAGAGGGATGAGGGACTGCAGCGCCCCCCGCCCACACCCCCCGCGCGGCCCGGCCCGGGTCACCCGTCACCAGCAGGGGGCGCCCTTCTCCAAGGCCGCTGGGCCCATTCTCCGGAACCAGCAGCGGGGTCCGGGGCTGGGCTGGGGGTCGGGTGCCCGCGCGGCAGAACCCGGCGCTCCCGGACCGCTCACCTCTGGGCTCCCCGCGGTCGCTGTGCGTCGCCCCCCAAATCCGCGTGCGGCAAGGTCCCCGACCCCCTTCCCACCCCTAGCCCGAACGGCGAGCGGACCCCCGCTCTCAGCGATCCCCGTGCCCCCGGCCAGGCGCCCGGCTCCCTCCGCACTCACCGCCCGATCCGGGGCGCGCACGCGCCGCCGCCGCCACCGCGCTGAGGGGCCCCAGCCCCGCCCGGCCGGCCGCCCCGGCCCCGCCCCGGCCGGCCCGCCTCCGGCCCGCCCCCGCCCGGTGGGCTCCGATCCGCCGGCTGCCCGCCCCCATTGCGCAGGTTGGGAAACTGAGGCCCCGCGGCGGACGGCGGCCCCCGGGCCGGGCAGTGAGTCAGCTAGAACCTGGGGCTCCTGACGCACAGCCCGCCCCCGAGCACTGCCGCCCCTCCCAGCCCGCTCCCGGGGACGCAAGACTGAGACCGCAGCCAGGTGCCCTGGGGCTGCGTGGGGAGCCCGCACTGTCCTGGCCGGGAGTAGCTAGCTCTCAACCCCCTACCCCCACCCCAGGCTGAGCCCGCAAGTGGGTGGCCAGCTCGCTAGGCACCGGGGGCTGGCTAGAGCCACCCACTCACTGCCTTGCAGCCGCAAGCTGGGTGGACATCATGACCCCAGGCACAGAGACACGGCACTTCCCACTTCCGAAGATCACACGGGGAACCTGGGCAGAGCCGGGCTGGGTCTGAGTTGTGACACTGAGCCTCCCTCCCAACCAACATGCCAGTTTAGGAGGCCTGTGGGGCTCCCACCTGGCACCCTCTTTGTTCAGGACAGTTGGGACCACCCCCAGTGTGCCTGAGGCCCCCAGGGAGTTTCCCAACTGCATGGTCACCACTGGGGGCTCCCGGGCCAGTCTCTACTCCTTTCCTCCAGGGGGTTCCTTTTCCATATTTGCAACGTGGTCTAAAGCAGCTTCAGGTGGCAGAGTGGCCAGAGCCAGTGGCCAGCACAGCTGGAACCAGGTGCAGACATGCCCTCCCCGAGAACTCTGTCGTTTCTGCACCATGATTATTACAGCTGTCACTGTGCGTGAAGCCCTGGGCCTGCCCCCTTAGGTAGCTTCTGCCACGAAGGAGCCGGGCCCTCATCACCTAAGTGCACGTAAAATGTGCTCACGCTGGGCCAGGCCCCCTGCTGCTGCCCGGAGCATGGGGGGCTTTCTATGGCACTCACCTGGAGGACGAGGCTCCCTCATGCCCCGGACGCTGGTGGCAGCTGCTCTTCTGAGCGGTGGGGGCTGCCTGTGCCTCCCCCGTGCCAAGGTCTGCAAGTCAGAGACGTAGTGTGGATTAGTGCACATCTTTGACACTTTGCCGTCCAGGGGCTGAGAAAGGGGACAGGGCCAGCCTGATGCGGCTGTGGGACCTCAGGCCTGCACTTGGCCTACAGACTTTCGCCCCTGTGATGGCCAAAGCTGAATGGGCCTCTCAGGGCTGCCCACACCTTCAGCCTGGGTGAGTCAGTTGTCTCCTGCCCCGGGGGTCCTGAGACCGGGGGTGGAAAGGCTGCTGTGAATGAAGTGGACAGCCCCTCTACAAAGCCTGGGCTGCGAAGTGAGCGTCCTGAAGGTTCATGGGAAGGCGGGGCCTCTGGGCAGAGCCAGCTGCTGTGGGGCATCTGGCTCAGGCCTACTTTGGGGCAAAGGAGCTGAAGGAAGGGAGGGGACCAGGTGGCTGGACAGGGGCCCCTTCCTGGACCAGGGGGCTCTGGAAACCCCTGGAAGTTCTGAGGGCGGCTGGGGCAGCTGTGGCTGGGATGCCTATAAATCGTGAATGGAAGGGATCCCTGCCACTGTGGGGTCTCTTGACCCCCCAGCCCAAGCAGGCAGCCCCCACCCAGCCCCAGGCAGTAAAGAGTTAAGAGCTGGGCCCAGGGGTACTAGAAGGAGAGCTTCTCTGTCCTGTCTCCTGCCCCCGTTCAGGCCCTGAAGCTGGTCATTTGACCCTTTGACCTCCAGCCCTTGCAGACAGGGGCAGCCCGGGGCGCTGGGTCGGCTGGTCCTCACTCTGCTAACCGGGGGCAGAGGCCTCTTCTGCTTTCTCATCTGGGAAAGGTGTGTTCCTCACACAGACTGCTGGGGTGGACGTGAGAGGACCAGAGGGGCAAGGGCCCGGAAGGCTTTGCTCCAGCTCTGGGACTTGGGCTCCTCTGGGGGGAGGCAGGGACTGAGGGAGAACAACAGGAGCTCCCCTAGGGTGCAAGGTAGACCAACAGAGTGCACCCCACCAAGCTGTCCCTCTGCCTGGCCCCCCCCCCAGCCAACCTTGCAGAAGGTGGGGCTCCTCCTGGTACCCTGCTCAGCGCCCCCGACTTGCGCAGCTCATCCCGTTGGTGCCCCTCCCTGACCCCCTCAGGGGTGTTTGCCCACCCTTGGGGGATGCCCTTGGGACACCGAGGTCCCAGAAAAGAAGAGCGAGCTGAGATGGGCCTTGCTGCCAACCCCAGGGGCTTCCCCGGGAAAGTGGAGCAGGCACGGAATGGGGTCGAGGGGCAGCGCGGCAGCGGCACCGGCTCCTCCTTCCAGAGCTCACAGCCACCGCCGGGCCGCCCAGCCTAAGTACTGGGATCCGGCAGGCCAGGCTGGAGTCCGGGGGAAGCCCTCGGCCAAGGGGTCTGAATGTCCCCTGTGCGGTGGGGATGGCGCCAACAGGGAGGACGGCGGGATGGCGCCCACGAGCGGAGTGAGGGCCCACATTGCTCGGCCCGCAGGCCCCGCAGCCAGCCCGCTCCCCGCCGCTCCGAGACCGCCCCCGCCATACCTGACGCTGCCCTGGCCCGGGCTTGGCCATGGCCACCACTGCCGCCTCCTCGGGCGGGGAGTGGACCCTACCCCTCGAGGCACCTCCCGCCGCCGCTGGCCCGGCCTGTCCACTGGAGCCTCTGCCTTGGCCATGGGGACAGCTGACTCGGGGCAGGGAGGCTCCTCCCGGAGCGAGGAAGGGCGGCTTTTTATGCTCCATCCCGTGTAAATCGGGATTGGGATGGGCCCTTCCCGGCCGGACTTCCTGTGTGTGTTCTCCGCTGATAACGGGGATCTGTCAGTGAACAAACAGGAGGCTGGGGGCGAGTGGGGGGCCGCCGAGGGAGGGGCCTGGCAGAGGGGTGGGGGAGCTGTCCCCAGGGACCTCAGAGTTTAATCCTGAAGCAGCCAAAAACCATGCTCGGGCCTGGCCGCAGCCCAGCTAGTGAACCTGGGACCCCGCTGGTCTCTGTGTGATGGAGGACTTGGCTGGGACCCAGGGCCTTCCCGGGGCCGTGGGTCCACCAGGCTGGTGGGACCACATTAGTGTGACCCCACAGAAGGGCCTGTTTGTTCTGTGAACCCCAGCGCCCACACCTGCACCTTCAGACATGTGTCCTGGCATGGAAGTCTGGAGGGACTCCCAGTCCGGGGATGGGAGCAGCCAGAAGAGACCTGGGGATGGGGAAAGAGGCTGGGTGTTCCAAGAACAACCTGCTCTATGGGTCCCTGGGGCCCAGAGTGGCTGTGGTGGGGGGTGACAGCTAGGCACAGACATCAGCTCAGAGACTCAGGCCTTCTCTAGGAATGGGGAGTGAGCCCCCTGCTTCTGGGCGTGGGGTCCAAGCCGAGGCAGAAGCCCCCAGCTCCTCTTCCAGGGGTCCACGCCAGGGGATGGCAGTGTGTTCCCTGGCCCACTTTCCTCCCTTGGCCTCTAGCGGGCTGGTGGAGGGGTGGAGGCGGAGGAGAGGAACACAGGAGCCTCTGGGTGGCCAAAGGGGGTGCTTCCTCAGATGCTCAGGGTGGTCCAGTCCCCAGGTATGACCCTCAGTCTCCTCATTTAGGTGATAGCCCCAGGCCGAGCACCAGTTGCTGTGTTGGGTCAGGTGGGAGCCTGAGGGGAGCTGGGCAGCTCCTGAGGACACACGTGGATCACACTGTCAGCTGAGGGCTCTGAGTGAGCAAGGCCAGGCCGAACCCCGCTATCCTCGGGTAGGAGCCCTGCTCCGGGGTCAGCCCCCACCTACCCACAGCCAGGACACCCTCACTTCTCTGGCCTTGAGCACCTCCGCTCAGCCCTCCCTCCTTCTGGCCCCACCCAGCTGGATGCCTCGGCCAAGCAGGAGGTTGGAGCAGCTTGGGAAATTCCCCACTGGGATGCTGTGAGCTGGAGGGATGTCTCGCCCGCCCTTGCTGGCAGGTCTCAGCGGTCAGGAGGGCTGCTGCCCTCCCCACCCCCACAGGAAGGTCTGCTGCAGGCACAGGGCTATGGTCAGGCCCAGGGTCTTCTCTCTCCAGGACTCAATGTCCCCTGCGCTGAGGCTGGAGCTTGCAGGCGGAGTCCCCCATTGGCCCATCTCTTCACCGCCAGCCTGCCGTGGCCCACTCTCCCCACTCGCTCTACCATCTGAGGAGCCCTCTGCCCAGAGGGCTGCGTGTCCTGCTGAGGGTACTCACCAAGAGTGTAGGGCCTGAGTGGGGCTCTGCCCCCAACCCAGGGTGCCCCCTGTGCCCACATCACCCAGACCGTAGGCCCAGGGATCTGCTTTGTGCCCCTGGGTGGAAGAAACTGCAGACATCAGGGCTGGCTGGGTCCCACCCCTTATGTGTAAGGATGGGGAGATTGAAGCCCAGAAAGGAAAGAAACTCACCCCCAGTGAGTGGGGAGCAGCGTAGAGCTGAGATGGATCAGGTGGAAGCAGCCCCCCTTCTCTCTCTTTTCTCAGTGAACCCCCCAATTATTCCTGTCCCCCCACCCCAGGGGGCGGAACTGTCCCTGCCAGGGAAGGGCTGAGGTTGGGAGTAGCTAATTTGCCAAATTTGTGAAAGGTTTAATGGGTCACCCCTCCCTCTAAAGCATGGGCATGTTAGGGAAATTTCTGGAAAGATGCCCAGAACATAGAGGTGGGTTGAATGGTGGAGTTACAGGTGTGGGGAGAGCAGAGTCCTGGGTCCTCTACACCTCAGTTTGCTCCCCACTCTGCTGCCCACTGGTTCTGTGGTCCCCCACTGCTCCGTGACGCCCTCCAAGAAAACTCTGTCCCACTGCAGCCCCTCCTGGGCCGAGACCAGAACCAGCGCCAGAAAGGAGGCTTTGGCTCAGGGCCCCCCCGTACCAGCCTGGCCCTGGCCTGTCACCTAAAACCCCACTGTGTCCTCCACTCTCGGGTCCCAGAGCCTCAGAGGCAGACATGGGAGGTGGGCCAGGGTCCTGCCCTGACTGAGGGCAGTTCAGGGACAGGAGGGGCTGTACAGGAGGGTGGGCCAGGTGTGGGCAGAGGGCAGAGATGGGTACCATCTGACACCCTCTCTGACTCCGAGAGGGTTCTGGGAGCCTGCAGAGGGGTGAGGGGTGATTTCTGCCCTATGGGCCCCCGTCCCCAGGTGCTGGGGTGGATGGGGCCCACTCTGTGTTCCAGGCTGGAGGGGGCTCGACCTAGGGGGCCAGGACCACCTCCACCCTCCAAAGAGGCCGCCTGCCCCAACAGCGTCTGTCTGGGATCATCAAGCAGACCGCCTCAGCAGGGGTCAGTTTGGGAAGGAGCTGTGGTGCCTCGGACCCAGGCTTGCATCCCCCGAGGAAGGCCTGCCCACTCTGGACCCCTGCCTCCCATCCCCGTCCCCGGCCCAGCACAGAGGTGACCACCTGGTGAGACTGGTCAGCTAACTCCAGGCAGTCCGGACTGTCCACACCTGGGAGGCTCTGAGCCCGGGCCTGAGACTTCGCCAGATTCAGGTGTGGGGTCTAAGGCAGAGGCCACGGCTGGGGTTGGAGAGCTGGTGTTCAGGCCTCAGCTTTGCTTCCTGTTGCTGGAGGCTGTACTCACAGTGGGCCTCAGTTTCCCCATCTGCCCAGCGGTCGGTAGGGCGAGAGGTCTCCCAACCTGCCTGTGAGCGTCCTGACCTGATTGGAAGTGAGTAATGCGGACTTACCTCCTCGGAGCGTGTGGGTCAGACGGTGGGGTGTGACGGGGCTTGGCCAGGGCCTCCTGGTCCTCCTGGGACCCTCCTGGGAGCCCTCACCACCGGGCTTTTGGCCTCTGCAGCCCTGGGAGCGAGTAGACCCAGCCCCCCGCAGGGGCCAGCATGGGCATCGGAGGCGGCTAGAGGCGGAGGGCACCGGGTGTGCTGTGTGAGCCAGGCTGCAGGAGGGAGAGGCCAGAGCACAGAGCAGGGGAGAGATGGGGCTTCCTGTTTATCCCCCCGAGTGGCCTGCTGGCCTCGGGGACAGGATGGCTCTGTCAGCCAGATTCACACCAGACGTGACTGGACCTTCACCAAGGGCTGCGTGTGCCTGGCCCAGGGTCCTGTCCCCAGTGGGGCGGGGAGGGAGCTCGGGGACCCTGGGTCCAGTGAGCTGTCTGTCTACAGAGTAGGGCCAGGTCCCAAAGAAAATGAGAGGTTCCGCAGGGAGAATGGGGTGTGTCCAGCAGCCTGGGGTCTTCAGCTCTGCCCCTGCGCCCACTCTCCACTGACTCCTGGCTCCCCGCCCATAAGAAGTGCCCACTGCCTGGCACCAAGCGTCGTGCTCACATAATAAACACCCTGGAGCTGAGAATTTTCCATTTTCAGGTCATGCACCTAAGGCTCACGGGGAACGCTGATCATCTAAGTTCAGCCAATGGGGAATGGAAGCCCTGCATGTGGAACCCAGTGGTGCCTGAGCAGCGGGAGACCCTCGGGGGACCCTTGGCCCCTTCTTGCTGCTCCCGACCTCGCTCCCTGGGGACCACCTGTGCACCAAGACAAACTCCCTGCTCCCTTCCACTGCTGCTCAGGCATGGGGGCCAGGATGCGTCCTTTCCCCCATTCTCGGTTCCCAGCATGGACTCTGCCAATGCCGTCTTGGTCCAGGCCACCACGCTTCCTGCCTGGACGACCTCCTCCTCTGTCTGCTGGGCACCGCTGTCCCTACCCCAGTTCTCAGGGACTTTGTGAGGGGGGACATCAGACCACTCAACGCCCCTGTGTATGCTCTACTGAAGGCTTCCCGTGGCGCTCAGGACAAGGTCCAATCCCTCACACACATGGCCCACCCTCTCCCTGAGCCTGAGCACCATGGAGCCCCGTGGAGCCTCATTCTGCCTCCCCTGCTGCGGCCTGCAGGATCCTGGGACAGTGCCAGCCCGTAGCAGGTGCACAAAGGGCGGTGAGGGGCCGTGAGGGCACCGCACTCAGAGGTGGCCGGCAAACACACATTGCAGTGAGACGCGCCCAGTGGTGCCCACACTTGTCTGGCTTCTCCTGCTCCACCGAGACTCACCTGTACTGCTGTGATTTGCTCGTCCATCCTTTCCACGGGGAGAACGGACCACGATTTATGCACACACTGTTGCTGGCTTTGGGTCTCACAAACCATGCTAATGCTGCCTTGAAACATCTTTGTGCTGGCCTTTTGGCAGACGCACATATGAACGCATTTCTCTTGGGCGCCTATACCTGGGACTGTCCCGGGGGAATCGCCGGTCCCAGGAGCGGCGCAAAGCCAGCCGCTGCCCAGCATTTCTCCAGGGCACCTCCGCCAGCAGCGCATGAGCACGTGGGATGCCCCCCAGCCTCGTCAGCACTTGCTACTGTCCATTCTTTCATTTTTAGCCATTCTGATGATTTTGCAGTAGTATTGCTGTACTGTTATTTCTTTAACATAGGGAGATGAAGAAAAAGTTAATTTCTTTCTTTCCTAGAGACTCATTTTATACGAGAGACAGCAGGATGGGGGTGAGAGTGGGCAGAGGGCACTTGGGGAGCAGGGTAGCTCTGGGGGTCGAGCTCCTCTGCTTCTCTGAGCAGTCTGAGGTGCAGGCACGGTGAACGTCCCAGGGTACCCGGTGATTCTGGGCAGTGGAGAGAGGAGACACCACTGCTGGGGAGAGATTTGGGGTCTCCTGGCATAATTTCCTTTTCCTTTCCTTTTCTTTTTTTTTTAATTGAAGTATAAACAATTTAAACAGAACACTTTTTTTTTTTTAATGGAGGTGCTGGGGATTGGACCCAGGACCTCATGCGTGCCGAGCGTGCGTTCTACCAGAGCCACACCCTCCCCGCCCCTGGCGTAATTTCTGCTCTGGGTGTGCAGTGCGCCCCCAGTTTCCAGTAGCCTCCATAGAATGTTTGCCTCCAGAGCTGTCGGCCTGGTTGAGGTCAAGGTGCTGACTATGACCAGGAGATGCACGTGGGGTCCCTCCTGGAGGCTCACAGGTGGGCAGCGGTGGCCGGGGCGGGAGCCTCGCTGGGCAGGAAGAGCCCCATGGCAGAGCCTGAACCCTGCCCACCCTCCCGGCGCTGCGGCCCCGGAGCACCGCCTTCTGTCAGCCCCACAGCTCAGGCTCGTCCCCGTGCCGGGCTTTGGAACCCGGGCTCCTCTGGCCGTGGAGGCTGCCCCTCCCCAGCCACAGAGCTCCCCCCCTCCATCATGGGGGTTGAGGAAGGGGGGCCTGCGCTCCCTGCCTGGCACCCTGGACGGAAGCCCCACTCACAGACTGCAATTTGCTGAGCCCAACAGACAGGGCGGCCGTTAACGTGGAGGAGAAAAAACACTTTATCTCGTGGGACGGAAAGGGAAGTTCCAGAGAACCAGTGTGTCGGGTGAGGGGCAGGCTAATAGAGGTGGGCGAGGGCTCTAAGCCCACCCCGCTGCACCCCCGTGTGAGCCATGCTGTCCCCCCGCCCCCCCCCCCCCCCACGTAAGGAGAGCTGGGAGCCAGGCTCTCCCAGGCCTTTGGGGGAAGGAAAATAACCAGAGAGACAGCGAGGCCGGTCAGTGCTGCGAGCCTGTGGCTCCCATGGCTCTCACGCCCGCCCTGTGGGGTTGACACCACCACCTGACCCCTTTTATGAAGGCCGAATGACTTCTCAGGGTCACAGAGACTGTCCCTGGCAGTCTGACCTCGAGCTGAGAGCTGCAGCCCCCTCAGTCTCCGCGGGGGGTGGGGGGCAGGGTCACAGTGGCTGGTCCCCCACTCCCCAGGCCAGCCGCAGGCACCCCGTCGGCGACTGCAGCCAGTGGAGGCGGGAGGGCTGCTGGGAGCGGCGTGGGAGTCCCCTCCCCAGGGAGCCCGGGTCACAGGAGAGTCTGCCTCGCCTGCCGCCTGCTGGGTGGCCCTGGGCTCTGGGGAGTTCAGGGGCGTTAGTCCCTGCCCTGCCTCAGTTTCCCCATGTGTGGATCAGGGCGTGGAGGGCCTGGGGAGCCCTGGGGAGGAGCTGGGGGTCTCTCAACTCTGTCGTGGTGGACAGTTTATGCCCCAGCCTTTTCCAGGGCAAATGGGGAGGGGTCCACAGCTTCCACCAGATTCTCAAAGGGGCCTGTGTCCCCCAAGTGCAGAGCCCCACATGGGTGGCCTGAGGACCCTCCAGTCCACACTCCTCAGCTCCCAAGCTGCCTGTTATTATCTTAATATCCCTAAAAATGTAAAGAGAAGGGGAGAAAAAAGGCCAGCGTCTGCTGCCCGGCCAGAAATCTCTGTTTCCTCTCAGCCAGGAAACAGGAAGTGAGTGTGTGGGGAGATTGGGAACCAGGCTTGGGGAACAATAGAAACCCCCTCCGGAGGGGAAGGGAGACTGCGTCAAGGGGCCAGGGTGGGGGCCCAGCCTGGCCTCCCCCCAGTCTACGCACAGAGCTGGAGCACAAATTTAGTCTTGGTTCTTTTCCTGATGAAACGCTCAAATGCCCCATTGTGGGGGAGGGGGTGCAAGGCCCTGCTGAGCCCCTGGGTGTCAGGGCTCCTCGCATCTCAGGGACCATCTAGCTGTGCCTTCCCTTCACCTGTGGGTAAACTGAGGCCCAGAGAGGAGCAGAGCCCGGGCTGGGGAACATGGGGTGTGGGGATGGAGCACTCTGGCTGTCTGGTTAGGGCTGCAGGCCTTCCCTGGAGAGGCCCACGTGTACGGGGGTACAGAGACCCCCACCAGGCCCAGGGGATGAAGAGAGAGACTCCGCAGCCCCCTGCCCCCACCTGCTCAGCCCCCTGCCCGTGGCAGACATTTCTGCTCCAGACAAGCAGGCCTTGCCCCAGAGACCTCAGCCAGACCTCCCGGCCGGGCCGGCTCAGTGAGAACCAAGGGTCAGCCGGTGGCTAGCTGGCTGGCTGGCTGGCTGGCTGGCTGGATTTCTTTCTTTCTTTCCTTCTTTCGTTCAGTATAACCACTTTCTTGAGATTAATTCACACACCAGACCGCCCACCCGCTCAGAGCGCGCAGTCCGATGGCTTTCAGTGCAGAGCTGAGCAGTCACCATCACGGTCAGTTTTAGAACATTTTCATCCCCCCAGACAAAGCTGCCCCCTTTGGGGGTCTCTCCCGGTGCCCCTCATCCCTGCCCCTCGCCAAAGCCCCAGGGAACCGCCCACCTGCTTCCCATGCCCGTGGGCTGGCAGAATCCTAGGCTATGGGGGTGGGCAAGTGTCCACCCCGCACCGTGTCTGGAGGGGCACGCATACTGTGGCGTAAGCGGCTTCGTTCCTCTTTGCGGCTGAACAGCGTTCCCTTGTGTGCAGGGACATGTTCTGTCTGTCCCTTGGCTGATGGGCACGTTGGCTGTAGTGACTCGTGCTGCTGTGAACACGCGTGTGCACGTTTCTGTGTGACATATGTGTTTCCTCCTCTCAGGGACGACCCTGCGAGTGGGATGATGGGGCGTGGGGTCACTCGCGCTTAAATCATTTGAGGAGTTCTCTCATCTCACCACCCAAGCTGGTCCCACTCTCCCTGCTAAAACCAGGAAAGTTGGGGGCTGCCCCTCAGTCCTGCTGGGACCCTGGGATGGAGTCAGAAACACACACGTGGGACCCAGAGTCTGCAGCCTCCTCTGGGCTGAGGTGGGAGCCGGACCAATGCCACTTGAGGCTCTCGGGATGTCACGCAGCCTGTGGGCCATCCTCACTTTGCAGGCTGTGAACTAGGGGTCACATCGGACCCACAGGAGCCAGCCCCTCCCGTGGACGAGCTGGACTCAGCTGCTGGAGCCCCTGGGCATTGCAGGGGGTCCCCAGAACGCCACCAAGCGTGTTCTCAGGGCTGCCCTGCAGGAAGTCTCCCTGTCCCACCACGGTGCCTGGAAGCAGAGGCAGACCCAGCCCAGTCCTGTTCCCGCCATCCCGGGAAGTGGGACCAGGATCAGGAAGGCAGGGCCCCTGGCAGCCTGGAGAGAGCTAAGGTTTGGGGCTTGATCTGGGCTCTGTGCTCAGGCTCCCCAGGGCCCAGGTCCACCCTGGGCAAGCCCCATCCTCTCTGGGTCCCAGTGTCCTCCGTCTCAATGATCACTCAGGACCCACGGGCTAAGTCCTGGGCTTCCTCCTCAGCCCCGCCGCAGCAGGAGCCAACTGCGGCCCAGAGAGGCCAAGCGCCCCCCAGGCCCCCCGCACACAGCAGAGACGGGGCCAGACACCAGGCCGCGCAGCACCTCTCACTGCCCTCTCCTGCCCCTCCCCTCCCCGGCCCGGCTCTAGGATTCAGGGGACCCTGCATGAGTCAGCGCTTTGTGCCTGGGTCCTGGGCTCCTCACTCCCTGTGTGCTCTCTGAAGCCCACTCGTCACTGCACTGGGGGCTGCTCTGCCTTCCCCACTTCACCCAAGGGTGACCTGTGAAGGTGGCCCTGCTTCCCTTCCTAGGGATGGCAGGGATGCAGGGCAGGCCACCCTCCCTGCCCCACCAGGCACCCAGGTGTGGGCACCACCCTCACGCCTGGGGAGTTGGTGCTGCTGCTGCAGGCTGCTGTCCAGGCCCAGATGACGCCAGCTGGACTCTCAGCCAGGATGTCCCCGAGCCCACCCCAGCACCACCAGGCCCGCCTGGGGATCGCAGCTTCCTGAGCCAACCCCCGCTCTGGACAATGGCCGGAAATGCCGTGCTCAGGCTGCGGTCCAGGCAGGCCACCAGTGGCCCTGGGAGAGGCGGGAAGGCTGCTCTGCGCAAGCACCAGCCCCCCATCCCTGCCCTGGGCAGACTGGGAGCCCTGCCGGCCTGCAGACATCTCACAGGTAGCCAGTGTGCCCAGGGCTCCGCCCTGCTCGGATGCCCTGCCTCCACCCAGTCCCCGCTCCAGGCCCCACTGGGTTACGGGGCAATGCACAGAGGGCTCAGGAATGCACTCTGGGAGGATGATGGCTGTCCTATGGGGTCTGACTCTGGAGGCATAGGATGGGATCAGAGGCTCCCCAACCCCCGCCCCATTCAGCTCCCCCACCATTTTAAAGGAACACCATCCAGAAAGAAAAGAGCCGCCTCCCCTCCCTGCACTGACTCCCTGGAGACTGGGCCGTGCTGCGGAGGGACGCAGGCCAGGGAGAGCGAGTGGTCCCCCCACCCCCTGGAGCCAGAGAGGACGTGACCCCTCCAGGGGCAGAGAAGCCAGGGGCTTGCGGCCGGGGCAGGTCGAGAAGGGCCAGCCCTCTGGGCCCATGATTACTTGCTTACATTGTATTTTACGATTCCAGGATGAAAACCCAGTTTTTTGTGTGTCGTCTGGCCCATGAAGTAATGCACGCTCATTTTGAAAGAGCCAGTTGGACTGCACGCACGGAAGCATAAAGGAGAAAGCACCTCGTGACACTGCCTGGGGCAGCAGGGGCTCCCGGTGCCCACAGCACCCCACCCACCACTCACAGGCTGAGGGCCCGGGACCGGCAAGTCCTCCGTCCGCTCAGTCTCGGTGACTTCATTACTCACAGTAAGATGCACACTTGAAAAAATAGACTATTTTTAGCACAGCTTTGGGTTCATAGCAAAGAGAAGGTGTAGAGAGTTTCTGCAGAGCCCTCCCCCCATAGGCAGCTGACCCCACTGTCCCCACCCCTCCCCAGCAGTGAGCTTGTTACAGGGGTGGACCTCACTGACCACCACGCAGAGTCCACCCCGCTACCCAGGGTCGCTTGTGACGTGTTCGCCGGGTTTGGACAGGCGTGTAAAGACACGTGTCTACCGTACATCCTAGGCAGGCAGCCTCACCATCCTAAACACCCTGTGAGATGCACATGTTTTACATGTTTTGCATGGATAGTTTCGTGATTTTGGTGGACGTGCCCCATGTAATCCTCACCACCATCGACCCAACAGCTGCCCATCCCCCAGTGTACCCACACCCCCGTGGTCTGTGGTCACTATGCCCCCCGGCTCATCCCCGCCACACACACACACACAGAGCAGTGCCCTGTGCTCTACTCAGGGCCTCTGAGATGGTCCTCCCTGTGAATGGACCTATGACACTCCTGACTGGGACCCCATGTCGGGGTGGATCACTGTTCATAACAAGTGCATTTTAAAAGAAGGGGCCCACCGTTTCCCAAAAAGTAAACACAATCACCACCAGCCAGGAATGTAAATTGGTGCAACCACTATGGAGAACAGTATGGAGGTTCCTTAAAAAACTGAAAATAGACTTATCATAGGATCCAGCATTCCCACTCTTAGGCATATAGCTGGAGAAAACTCTAATTTGAAAAGATACGTGCACCCCAATGTTCACAGCAGCACTATTTACAGTAGTCAAGACATGGAAGCAACATAAATGTCCATTGACAGATGACTGGATAAAAAAGTTGTAATATATATACAATGGAATATTACTTATCCATAAAAAAGAATAAAATAATGCCATTTGCAGCAACATGGATGGACCTGGAGATCGTTATTCTAAGTGAAGTAAGTCAGACAGAGAAAGACAAATATCATATGATATCACTTATATGTGGAATCTTTAAAAATGACACAAATGAACTTATTTACAAAACAGAAACAGACTCACAGGCATAGAAAACAAACTTAACGGTTACCAAAGCGGAAAGGAGGAGAGGGATAAGTTAGGAGTTTGGGATTAGCTGATACAAACTACTATATACAAAATAGATAAACAACAAGGCCCTACTGCGTGGCACAGGGAACAATATTCAACATCTGTAGTAACCTATACTGAAAAAGAACATATATATGTATAACTGAATCACTATGCTGTACACCAGAAACTAACACAACACTGCCAATCAAATATACTTCAATTTAAAAAAATTAAAAAAAAAAAAAGAATTACCATGAGCCTCTCCACTCCTAAGTGTACACACAAAGGACTGAAGGCAGGAACCCAAACAAATGTCCAGGACACCCACAGCCTGTGGTTACTGTTAGTGACAATCAGCAAAAGGGGGGAACACCCGGAATGTCCATTCCCTGATGACTGGGGAGTGAAGGACTCAATGCGGTCTGTCCACACCGCGAAACACTATTCAGCTGTAAAAAGGAATGAAGTTCTGCCACATGTTACTGCATGGATGAAACTCGGAAACGTGGTACTTAGTGAAAGGGACAACTGTTGTCTGATTCCATTTATACGAAATGTCCCGCCTGGACAAATCCATACGGACAGAAAATAGGTCCCTGGGGCAGGGGATGGGAGTTACTATGTAACAGATGCAGAATTTTCATTTGGGAAGATGAAAAGGTTCTGGAAATTGACAGGGATGGTGAATGTGATTAATTCCGCCGAATTGTATCCTTGAAAACAGCACAAATGGCAAATTTTATCTCCTATATGTTGCCACATTTTACAAGAATTGATAATGTATATGTCAAAACTCATTGAATTGTACGTTGAACGGGTGAACAGCATGGTGTGTAAATTACATCTCCATGAAGCTGTTTTAAAAGAGGAAGAAATGCCCCAGATCTGAGTGCTTCCCCAGCACGTAGCCCAGAGTGTCTGCCCACCAGGCCCTGCTACCAACCCCACAAGATGTGGGGGCATGTTTTAGGGAGACCCCAGGAGCCAGTGAGGGGTCAGCACCGAGGCAGGTCCCAGCCCAGGAGGGAGTCTTCTGGGCCCAGGCCCTCTCTTCCACACTCACAGGTGCTCCAGAAACAGACGTGAGCCCAGCCTTCCTGGGCTACCTCTGCAGCCCATCACCCGCCCTCAGACTGGGGCCCGCTTTCCTCAGCCTTGGGCAGCTCCTGGAGTTCGGGGAGATGGAAGAGATCCCTTTTCAGGCCAGTGGAACCCTCCTCAGCCCAGCTTAGCAGACCTGCTGTGTGGCTGAGACTTGCAGTCACTGTGGGCCTGTGGTCACTGTGGGCAGTGGGAGAGGGGGTGACGGCCCTCTCTCTGCCTGACATGGGGCTCAACACTGACCCGGTCATTACAGGACACACAAGCACCTGGGAGGCAGGTTCTGATCCAGGCCGGTGCTTCCCTGGGGCCTTGCACAAAGAAGGGGCAGACACAGGGAGCCTGAGCTGGGCCTGAGCCCCTGGACTGCTCCCCACCTCCCTGAGCTGCCAGAGCAGAGAGCTGGTCCTGGAGGGGACCCACCACGAAGGAAGCCTGGTCTGCTTGGTCCAGATTCCCGTTTGGTCCTGGGGTTCCTGCCACCTGGAGCCTCAAACTCCCCCAGACCCCTGGACCACGAAGCCAGGGGCAGAGAGGAGGGGGAGGAAGGCCACCAGCAGGCGCTCAGTCCTTTGGCCCTGGCAGGAAAGACTGACCGGAGCCGGGGACAAAAGGCGGACGTGCGGCCGGCCATGTGCGCCCTTATCAGGGCCTGCACTCCCCGGGCCACGGGGCCTCTGCGGAAACGCTCCTCTCCGCCCGCCTTCCTGCCGACGGCCAGGCCACGCCGGGCACTGTGCGGGGGGGGGGGGGGGGGAGTGAGGGGACCCGGTGGGGCGACACCCACCCCCAGAGGAATGCGGCAGGGCCAGCGGGGTGGGGGCCACCTGGCCTGGGGTTCTGGATGGTAATTTGAGAAACCTGGTAGCATTACTCACGCTGCCTCCCTTGCTGCTGGGAAGGAGGAGCTGACAGCTCCCCCCTCTGTTAGAGGAGGAAACTGAGGCTCAGAGCAGCAGTGATGCTGGCAGGGGAGGGGCGGGAGGCACCCCGGAGCTCTGCTGTCCTGGGACAGGGTGGGGGCACCCTGGGGGCGCACAGCGCTCACAACCCCACCACACAGCACTTGGTAGCTGCTTGTTTTATTTCACGTAGAAAAGTTTGATAAACATGAGGAGGTGGCCTCAGGCAGTGGGTGTGGGGGCTCTGTGAGTTTCCCCACAAGGACCCACGGTCAGTTGTGAGGGTGGGGGGACCAGGGGCCTGTCCTGTCCCTTCCCACCACCCTGGGGGCAGATGCTAGGGGCTCTATTTTACAGAAGAAAAAACCGTGAGGTCCCACTGTCCCAGGGGCCCCGCCACCCCCCATCCTCCCCCTGCCTTCCCGGACCCCAGACCCTGGGCCCCAGCTGCCCCCTGGTGGACATGAGGCTGCTGCGTCAGGGTGAGGCAGCAACAGCAGGGCTGGGCTGCAGGGAGCCATCCACACTCCCTCCCTCCCAGCGCAGACGCACAGGACACGGGGCGGGTGGGGTGGTGGACCCAGACCAGGCCAGGGGCCCCTCACGCCCCTCTGCCCCTCTGTTGTGGCATGCAGTCTGCCTAAGGGCTGCCGCGCTGTGAGGAGGGTGTCCAGGCACGTTCAGCCCCAGGTCTCACGAGTGGATTGGGCCCTGGGCTGGTGACCTGGGCGGGCAGGTTTCCCAACAGAGCTCCAACATCTGTCCCACGGAGGCAAAAATAACAAGACGCCCCCTCCCAGCCCTCGGGAGACGCAGGAGCAGGCCAGGGTTTGGGGGAACACAGCCTGTCCTCTGGGGTTTGTCAGCACAGAGGGTGCAACTGTCCCCCAGCATATTAAACCCAAAGTTGGGGTGACTTCACGGCAGCGCCAAGCCCTGAGTTTGGGTGATGGCTGCTCTGCCCCTCCCCACACACACACCAGCCAGTGCCACAGTGGCCCCAGGTCTGAGGCTCTGCCCTCTAGACTTTGGACAAGTCTCTCTGGAGCCTCAGGCTTCCCCTCTGTAAAATGGGCAGGGGTATCTCCTGCGCGGCCCCTGCTGCCCACCCTGAGGCATAGTCCGAAAGGGCTGTCAAGGGCTCACAGCCTGACTCTGAAGTGCGGCTGGCTTGATTACTGACAGAGGAGGGGAGCGGTTCTCAGTCCTGGTACCTGGGGAACTCTCACAAATTCCCTGCGAGGACCCCTCCCAACCTTGGAGTCAGGGCTCGAGCACTGGGGACTTTGAGAGCTCCCCAGGGGTGCCAGTGTGAAGCCAGGGTAGAGGCCTCTGTCTCTGGTGGAACGGGGCCCAGGACACAGCTTCGGGACCGTGGGATCTCAGCTGGCAGCCCTCATAACCCAAGGCTCCCCATCCTGGGTGGCTGGGCGGGTGGGTGGGGAGGGGCTGGTCAAGTGTTCCTCCTTGCATCATGGGGAATCATGGGGAGCCCAGTCTGGGGCTCAGGTCCTGGGTCTGCTGTGGGATGTGACCCTCAGGTCCTCGCCTGTGATGGGGTGACAGCCGTCCCCCATGGCAGGCAGTGCTTGGCACAGCCACTGGCCATAAGAGCCCCTCCCGTTGGTTCTGGCTGGAGCTTGTGACCCATAGGTCCTAGAGGGTAAGGCCCCAGCCAGGATTCCACCACAAGGTCCATCGCCATCCCTGGGCCTGGCTGGGCCTCAGTTTACCCATCAGATGGGGCCAGGCCTGAAGCTTGAGCGGTACTGGCCCGAGCCCGTGCGCAGCCCTGCTGAGCTGAGGACAGGAAGTGCTCTGGCCACGGAAGGGCTGGCACTCGTGTCCAGAGCTCGTCCACACTCGGCGCTGGCCCAGCCTGGCCAGAGGCCCTGCCTCTGCTGACCCCACCCACCTGGGCTGCTCCAGGAGCACCCAGGTGTACTGGGGGCCCTGCAGCCGGCCCCCTGCCACCAGTGACCTCTGAGGTCTGGCCTCAATGCCTCACTCTCTGCAACGCTGGGCTCCCACCTCCATGCTGAGAGGCTCACTGGGGGCAGAGTCTCAGCACACAGCGACCTCTGTGCCCCACACCCCAAACGCAGGGCCTGGCACTAGGGGGGCACCAGGGCCTACTTGCCCAGCAGTCCGCACGTCCATTGCCCATGCCTGTCCCCCCCAGGTCTAGAGGAAGGGGGGTCAGAGGGGCCTGGGGGAGCCTCTCAGGACAGCCAAGCTGGGGTGTGAGGGCCCTTCTTGGGCCCAGAGACCGAGGGTCCTCAGCGCCCCCAGCCTCCCCACCCTTCCCCGCAGCAGTCTGGCTTGGAGATGGGCCGCGGGCCGGCCCCTGTGCAGTTCACCCACTGCCCACCGGGCGGCGGTGTTTCACCGCGTGGGCCGGCCCGTCCTCCTCGGACACAGCCCTGGGCGGGGTTTTGGGTGGGCGGGGCCCTGAGTGGGGCCCACGTGACGCGGCTCCCTCCCGCTGTCCAGGGCGGCCTCGCCCGTTGTTTCCTTCCAAAGATGCTTCAGGTGCTCAGGGGTCAAGACCAAGCTGCCGTGAAGCGGTTCCTTCTGTCCGCGAGAACCTGCGCTTCGCACGCGGACCCCCAGGCACCCCCACAGCCGGTGCCAGACCCCTGCCCGGTCTCGGGGTCTGTACCCAGGGTCCCACCGCCTGCGAGTGGCCAGTAATGCTGGGAGCGCGTGGGCACCGGCCTGAGCAGGAAAGGGGGTCCAGGCCCCTTGGCGCAGGCCCCTCCTGGCTCTTTGCATCCATCCGCTCACTTTGTGACAGCACTCAGGACAGGGAATCATGCTGGGCCTGGCCTAGGGGGCACGGTAGGAACGGGAGGGGCAGGGAGCTGGACCGGGCACCTCATGCTTCTGTTTTCCTGGGCTCCCCTGAAGTGACCAGTGCGGACGAGTATTCAGGCCGCTTGGTGAGGCTGTTGGCGTCCAGGCTTCCTGCCTTTGTCGCTGGAGAGGAGATTCCTCGTGGGCTGTAGACCTCCACACCCTTGCAGGGGGTGGGCCCCCGACCTCTGGGGCCCACAGCAGAAAACCCGCGGGGCCTTTCGTGATGACAGGGAACAGCAGTACAGGGCCGCAGCTGAGCCACAGGCTTATGGAGCGGCCTGTGCGTGGGGGACGGGGCACCAAGGGCTCCGAGAGGCAGACGTTCGAGGAAGAAGTGGAAGCAAGCAAACCTGAAGTTCATAACTGTAGTGAAAGGCTCTCACAGCTATGTCGGGTGCAGGCAGCAAATGTTGTTAGGATTCAGGAGGCCGATCTCGCAGCTGCTGCTGGCAGGAGAGGCCACTGAGGTTCTCTTATCTCAGCAGCGTATGCTCCCAACCACCGCGAGCTTCAGACAGGTCCATGGCGGTTGTGGCTGCAGTGGCAGTGACTTCCGGGTCCCTAGCCTGCAGCTGTGACTCAGTGGGGCATCTGTCTCTCCCCATAGAGCTGAGGTGTCCAGTTCAGTATTTGTCATAAAATATACATGACATAAAATTGACCATCTTAGCCACATTTACATGGACGGCTCAGTGGCATTGAGAACATTCGTGTTGTGCTACCATCACCACCACCCATCCACAGAACTCCTCCATCGCCCCAGGCTGAAACTGTTCCCGCTACACTCACTCCCCAGCCCCTGGCCCCCACCATCCACTTTCTGTCCCTGTGGATTTAACTCCTTTGGGGCCTTCATTGTATTAGTCAGGGTCCTCCAGAGAAACAGAGCCAATAGGGTGTGAGTGTGAGTATATATATTGACTCATGACTTACGAGAGTTTGAAGGCTAACAGATCTCAAGATCTGCACAGCGAGTCCGCAGACACAAGACGCAGGAAGAGCCAAGTTTGACTCTGAAAGTAGGAAGCGATCCTAGGTTCAAGGCCACCAGGCAGGAGGAAGTCTCTCTTATTTGGGGGAGGGCCAGCCTTGTGTTCTATTCAGGTCGTCGGCTGATTGGATGAGCTGCTTTACTCAGTCTACTGATTTAAATGTTAATCTTAGCCCCCACAAACCAAACCAAACCAAAACAAAACACTTTCACAGAAACACCCAGAAGAATTTTGACCAAATAATGGGCACTCAGTGCCCCAGTCAAGTTGACACGTGAAATTAACCAGCACCCTCATATAAATGGACCCCTACAGGATTTGTCTTTTTATAGCTGGCGTATTTCACTCGGCGGCATGTCCTCAAGGTTCTTCGGTGCTGTAGCCTGGGTCAGGATTTCCTGCCTTTTTAAGGCTGAACCATATTCTGTTCTGTGGCTGCACTGCGTCTTGTTTATCCGTCTTCTGTTGTGAACACGGGTGGCTTCCTGCTCTGGCTACTGTGAATAATGCAGCTGCAAACACGGGGGAGCAAACCTGTTGCTCTGTCCCTCCTCTCAGTTCTCCCAGGTATGTGTTCAGAGGTGGGCTTGCCAGACCGTGTGAGTTCAGCGGGTTCTGTCCTTTGGGTACACCTGTGTGGCCACTGTCCAAAACCAGACTTAGGGCATTTCCACTACTCTAGGAAACCCCCGCTTCCTGTTGAGGTGGAGAACCTATCCTCTCACCTGAAATAACCAAAAAACAACCCAAAATCAGACAAAAATGCTCCTAGCAGTGGCCTTGAAGGCGCTGGACACCAGGCAACATGAGACGACGGTCCCTGAGAGACGGCGGCATGTGAGGCGAGCCCGACGCCTGCCCCAGCTTCCTGCCTTGAGGGAGTCTCCAGGGACGAGAAGGGGGATGAGGTGGATCCGCTGGGTGAGAGTCGGGGAGGCCAGGCAGCTAGAGATCGTGACACAGGACGTCTGAGCAGAGGGGGAGCTGCCTGGAGAACTCCGGCCACCCGAGAGGGACCCTGGAGTACCCAGGGGAGAACTGGCTGAGCCTGCCTTGGAGGGGGCACGTGGGGAGCCGTCTGGGAAGATGAGTGGGAACGGGCCCCCTCCCACGGCCACTCGCATCAGCCAGACCTCTGGACACACTTGCCTCTGTGCCGGAGAGTAATTAGCCCAAGACCGAGCCCTGCTCTGGACCCACTTGACAAATCACAAAAGCGAGATTCAGAGCGATCGCGCTGTTCCCAAGCACTGTGTCTGCATCCCGGATCAGAGCTCCAGGAGGCCTGCAGGGATGCACAGTGCCCAGCACCCCGTGAGGCAGCAGGTGCAGAGCCAGGCGCCCGAGCAGAGAGGACCAGGCATGCAGAAAGCAGGACAGCGTGGCCCGTGATGCGAGTAACCAGCCCTCCAAGCCTCCCAGAGTGGACAGAGATGCTATCGTGAATCAGCAGAGGAAGACGCTGACCCGTCAGCGTAGCTGTATTCCCTGGGTTCAAAAGTTAAGTAGACCCCAGTGAGATGCCATTGCTAGAAAAACAGGAAAGAAGTGCTGGCAAGGATGTGGAGAAGCTGGAACCCTTGTGCAATGATGGTGGGAAGGTAAAATGGTGCAGCTGCTGGGAAAATAGTATGAAGTTTCCTCAAAAAGTTAAAAACAGAAGGGGAGGGTAGAGCTCAGCGGTAGAGCGCGTGCTTAGCATTCACGAGGTCCCTGGTTCATTCCCCAGCACCTCCATTAAAAATAAATAAATAAACCTAATTACCTGCCCACCACAAATCAAAAAAAAAATACAAGATTAAAAATAGAATTACCATACGATCCAGCAATCATACGCCTAGGCACATACCCAAAAGAATCAAAGACAGGGTGTAGGAGAGATATTTGCACGTCTGTGTTCTTTGCAACATCATTCGCAGCAGCCAAGGGACAGAAATGACCCAGATGTCCACTGACAGTTGATGGAAATAAAGAAAATGCAGTCCATCCAAACAATGGAATATTATTCAGCCTCAAAAAGGGAGGAAGTCCTGACTCTGGCTACAACATGGAGGAACCTTGAGGACATTATGCTGAGTGAAATAAGCCAGTCACAAAAGGACAAATATTGTCTGATTCCATTTACATGGGGACTGAGAGCAGTCAAATCCACAGAGACAGAAAGTAGGATGGTGGGGCCAGGGGCCAGGGGAGGGGATGGGGAGTGAGTGTTTACTGGGCACAGAGCTTCAGTTTGGGAAGATGAGGAAGTCCTGGAGACAGATGTAGCGATGGTTACACGACAATGTGAATGTGCTTAGTGCCCCTGAACTGTGCACTTAAAAATGATTAAGATCGTGGATTTTATACGATGTGTATTTTACCACAATTAAAAAGAATAATTTCCTAGAAAGTTAAGTAGAGACAAGGAAGACCTTACCTTAGAAAGTCCCCCCCTGGGGCCGCTCCCCCCCCCCCGGCCCACAGCCACTTTCTGATTCCGGCCCCCACAGACCAGCCCCGCCTGCGCCCGGGCCTCGGACGCCGTGCAAATGGAATCAGACAGCTCGGTCTTGTCTGTGTCTGGCTTCTTCTTCTCAGAATAAGTTTTAGAAAATTTAGTTAGTTTGCTTTTTTGTGGGGGAGGGAGAGGTAATTAGGTTTGTTTGTTTGGTTGTCTGTCTGTTTGTTTAATGGAGGTATTGGGGATTGAACCCAGGACCTACCACTGAGCTGCACCCTCCTCCAATAATTTTCTTTTAATTGTAAAGCACATACTGAATTTCACCATCACAGCTTGTTTAAAACACACGGAAGCCTGGACTGCTCTGAGGTGTTCCGTCTCAACCTTTGAGAAGGGGGTTTTGTACAATTAAGAGGCAGTTATGCTTGGAGGCGAGGGCACAGCTCAGTAGTAGAGCGCGTGCCTAGCATGCACGAGGTCCCAGGTTCAATCCCCAGTACCTCCATTAAGAAAGTTTTTTTAACCTACTTAGTCCCCCCCAACCAAAAAAAATTTTTTAAGAAAAAAAGAGGTAGTTACACTTGATAAAGGACAGTTAATTCGTGGAGGGAAAGAAAGAATGGTGATGGCGAGCTGAAGGCAGGGAGGCTCGTGGAGGAGGTGGGGTCCTCCTGGATAGGACCACGTCCACCCACCCAACAGCTCCTCGGGTCCCTGCAGGGACCAGAGGGACGAGGACAGTTTTGAAGACTGATCAGAATCTGGTCCTCGGCAGTTTTTTAGAAAGTGAGACCAGGCCTTGGCGTCCGCAGTGTTTCATTTCGATGTTTTCCATGCATAGCATATGCTTTGAGTTACCAGGAATGGCGTTTGGACTTTACCAATCTGCCAGCCATGTGTCTGCAACCCACATTTTAAATGGTTTTAAAGTAAACTTCTAGTTTCCGGATGGAGTCAGACTTAATGCAAACACATCAAAGACAGTGCAGAGCGTGGCCACAGACCCCGCCCCAGGCTCCCCAGCAGGGACATTTCACACCAGGGCAGTACAGGGGGCACTGTGTCAGTGCTGGTCATTACCCAAGTCCGAACTTCAGTCGGATTTCCTCGGTTCTCCTCCAAGCCCCTTTCCTGCCCCAGGACCCCACCCACGACCCCCATGACGATTGGTCGTCACATCTCGGGCTCCTCTGGGCTGCGACAGTTTCTCAGACTTTCCTTGTTTTTGATAACGTTGACGGTTTTGAGGAGGCCTGGCCAGGAATGTCCTTCCTTTGGGATTTGTTTGATGTTTTCCTCAGCACCCGCCCCAGGGGTGGGTTCTGGGGGAGACTACGGAGGCGAGGTGCCCTCTCCTCACATCGAGTCAGGGTGTTTATGGTCAACACGGCATCACCGAGGATGCCGACCGGGACCACCTGGCTGAGGTGCGCTTCCACGGTGTCCGCCAGGTTGTAACGCTTCCGTGCTGTCCTCTGCAAGGACGTCCCCGCACAGCCGCGGGGACGGGGCAGTGCTCCACCTCCTGGCGGAGGGGGGATCTGCATAAACTATTTGGAATTCTTCAGGAGAGGATTGTCTGTGATCTCCACTTACTTACTTCTTCAATCATTTATCTGTATCACTGCAGACTCCTGGATACTTGTTTTACACTTTGGGTTAGAACCCAATAACAAGTTACTCTGTTGCTCACGTGGCTGCAGCTTTGGCCCATTGGGGGTGCTTTTGAGTTGGCATCTGTATCACTTTGGTAAACACCCCATCATTGTGGGGTTTTTTTTTGGGGGGGGGGGGTTGAGCGCATCCTTCCTTTCTGGCGCCACAAGGTGCTCCAGGTTCATCGTGTGTGTCTCCTGCCCCAGCCCTAGAATCAGCTGTTCCTCCTTTCATTGGAGGACGGTGTTAGAGATCGAGATTTGGGTGCTGGTGTGATCATTGCTCCTGGGGCTTCGAAACTCCTAGGCCCTCTCACAGCCAGAGCAGGGAAATACAGGTGCCTAGTGGGACCTGTGTATATACACCTGTCCACAAATACTGCTCTGTGTCACCACCTCTATTTATACGAAGCTAATCACGAGTTCATACCGGTGCCTCCAACTCTGATCCGTCACTGCAAGGATCATTCTAGCAGCCCCCTCCTTATCTGTCTCTCTCACTCCAACAGTGACAAGCTGGCTCCCACCATCCACCTGCTTAATTGCCCCATCCCAGGACGCACATGTGGTGGGTTCAGAACTGCTATCCTGTACTCCTGGGGGAAGCAATCTTACTGGCATAATGCCTTGTTTTCTAATGGAGGCGCTGGGAATGGAACCCAGGACCTCGCGCGTGCTAAGCACGCACTCTGCCGCTGAGCTCTGCCCCCCCCCCCGGCATAGCGCGTTGATGCCTCCCACGTTAGGTGCGCCTGCAGTTCTTTTCCGGCGCTGAGCACGTCCGTGGTGTGGCTGCAGCACAGGATGCCGAGCCGCTCCCCTGCTGGTGGACTTTTGATCGGCTTCTGTGCCTTGGTTCTTACGAGGGAGCCTTCCTGGAATATTTGGTGAGTGCGGTAGGCAGGTTCTGACTGGCCCCTAGTGACCTCACCCCTACACCTTGAGCGTGGGTGGGACACGTGGACATGACCAGCTGTTCCTCCTGAGATCAAGTTACACGCATGGAGAGACCTTGCGGTAAGAATGCCCTAATCACGCCATCTGTTTAAAAGCAGAGGGTTTTCCCCCGTGCAGCTGCGGCGGGACAGGGGAACAGTCGGAGAGGAACACTGCACCGTCGTTTTAAAGACAGAGGGAGAATGTGCCAAGGAATGAGGGTGGCCTTTAGGAGCAGAGGGACAGCCAGCAGGAAACCGGGGCCTGGATCCTACAACGTGAAGAACGGTCTGGCCCCGAGCCCCCGACTGACCTTTGATCTCAGCGTCGTGAGACCCATGCCACAAGAGACTTCTGACCTACAGATCCATGGGCTAACCAGTGAGTGTCCTCTTAAGACACCAACTAGTGGGGTTTGTCATGCAGCCACAGATAAGTGATACAGCGGTGTGTTTTCATTTCTCCCAGATACATACTTGAGTCGAATTGCTGGGGTTTAGGACAATAGACGCACATTTAACTTAATAAGAAATTCCCAAAGAGTTGTCCGAATGGTCATGTCATTTTACATTCCCCTTGGCAAAACAGGAGAGTTTCGGGTGCTAAACGTCCTTAATAATAGTTGATGCCATCAGCCTTTGGACTGTAACCATTCTAATGGGTGAGGTACCACCTCACGGTGATTTTAGTCTGCATTTCCCTGGTGCCTGCAGATGGTGGATGCCTCTCCAGGGTTCCTGGTCATTTATCCGTCTCCTTTCGTCAAATGCCTGTTCAGATATTTTGCCCGTTTTTAAAGTTGGGTCGTCCGTATTTTTGTTGTTTGTTGGTTGGTGTCCTTTGCATATTCTGAACAGAGCTCCTTCCCCCGAGACTGTGCCGTGATTTTTCTCCCCGGCTTGTGGACTGCCTATTCAGCTGCATAACGGTGTTTCCCTAAGTTGAAGTACAGGCCACTTGCAATGCTGCGGCAGCGTCAGGCGGGCCGCGCAGTGCCTCAGCGAGGTTCGCGGTGTCTTTTGATGAGGAGAAACTTGGTTTTGATGAAAACCAACTTATCAACTGTTCTTCCTGTATGGCGGGTGCTTTTGTGACCTGAAAGAAATCTTCACCTACCCCAAGGTCATGAAGAGTTTCTCTTATGTTTCCTTCCAGAAGGTTCTGGTTTTAGTTTAGATCCATCCTGATTTCACTTTTTTTTTAATTGAAGTATAGTCGGTTACAATGTGTCCATTTCTGGTGCACAGCACCACGTCCCAGTCACGCATGTACAGACACGTATTCATTTTCATGTTCTCTGATTTCATTTTTATGCAAAGAGTGAAATAAAAGTCAAGGCTCCATTTTTTTTCTATACAGATACCCAGTTGTTCCAGTACCACTTGTTGACAGTATTTTCTCTCCCTACTGAATTGACTCGGCATCTTAGCTGGAAATCAATGGACCATATATATGTATGGGAGTTGCTTCCTGGATTCCCTGCTCTGTTTCCCATTAACCCATTTGTCTTTCCTCCTGCCAGTCCCATGCTGTCTTAATTACTGTGGCTTCATAGTAAGTCTTTACAGTGTAGGGCCTTCAACTTCATCTACTTTTCCAAAATTCTCTTGGCTGTTCTAGGTCCTTTGCAACTCCGTGACAAATTAGAATCATCTTGTCAAAAACTTTTTTAAAGCCTCATGCAATTTTGGTAGAATTTGCAATGAATCTCTGTGTTCTTTTGGGGAGGATGAATACCTTAGAAATATTGACTTTTCCAGCCTACAGATACAGCGTATCTCCCCAGCTATTTAGACCTTCTCTAGTTTCTCTCAGCAGTTTTCCAGTTTCCTATTTGAAAGATTTCTGTATTTCTTCATTATTTTGATTTCTTGCTATTTGTTTCATTATTTTGATCATTTGATTTTTTTGGTACTATTGTAAATTTTAAAAAATTTTATTTTCCAATGCTTCAGTACTAACACGCAGAAATGTAATTGATTTTTTTCTAAATTGACCCTTCACCCCTCGATCTTGCTAAATTTACTTATTAGTTCTAGTAGCTACTTTTGTAACTTTAAAAGGATGTCTACCTATACAATCATGTCTTCCTTTTAAATCTTATGTCTCCTATGTCTTTTCCTCACCTCCTGGCCCTGGCTAGGACTTCCAGGACATGGTTAAGCGGAAGCAGGAAGGGTGGACATCCTGGCCTTGTTCCTGGTCCTGGGGTCAGAAGCCCGCTTCTCAACATTACGAGGGACTTTGGCCGTAGGGTTTGTGTAGATGCTCTAATCTGTGAGTTCCATTCCATTCCTGGTTTGCTGAGTGTTCTCGGTGTTGAGCTTTGTCAGATGTTTCCTCTGCATCTATTCACGGGATCATACATGTTTTGTTGACTCTGCTAATACGGTGCAGATATTATGCCGACTGATTTTAGAAGGTTGAACCAGCCTTGCATTCCTGGGATGCATTCCCCTTGGTCACAGTGTGATCTCCTTATATATTGCTCACTTTGATTTACTAATATTTTGTTAAAAGACTGTGTCCTTGTTTATGAGAGATACTGGTATATAATTTTCTGTTTTTGTGATATCTTGTCTGATTTTGGTCTCAGGATAATGGTGGTCTCATAGAATTTTATTTTCTGGAAGAGCCTGTGTAGAATTGATATTTCTACCTAGACTCACAGGACTTCTCTGACCCTCCCCATCTGAGCCCATTTCTGCTTTTCTGCTGAATGTGTGGTTGCATTCACCAGCGGAGCCACTTGGGCCGGGAGCTTTCTTTGTGGCAAAATTGAAATTATCAATGGGATTTCATTAATGGTCATAGAGCTTATGTGGATCACGCATTCCTTCTTGTGCCTATTTTGATCATTTGCATCTTTCAAGGAGTTTTCCCGTTTCATCTAAGTTGTCCAGTTTTGGGCATCAGTCGTCAATAACATTTGCAGCATTATTGTCTAATGTCCGTAAAGGACGAGGTGGTGCCTCCTCTGTCACTCCTGGTGTTGACCGTTTGTCTCTTCCTTCTATTTTTCTTGATTGAAACAACTGGAAATTCATCCATTTTTAAAAATCTCTTCAAATAACCAGCTTTGGGTTTCACTGCTTTTCAGTTGCTTGTCCATTTTCTATTTTCTCTATATCTGCTCTTCCTTCTGCTATTCCTTCTACCTCTTTGGGGTTTAATTTCCTCTTCCGCCGTCCTCGGGAAGCTGGACAGCTCTGCCCGAAGGCCCAGGCAGCCTGGGCCCCCAGGAAGGTCAGGTCTGTGTTCAGTCAAGTGTCCTGACTGCAGACCAGGCTCTCTCTGGAGAGGGGGTCTTGGAGCCCCTTCCTCCCACACTAGGCAGGGGATGGGGAACTGTCAGTTCTGGAACCAGGGCTCCCACTACCAGCCCTCCGGGGCTTGAGGACAGAGCAAAGGGTCCGTGGCTCACCAGGTTCTGCCCTCACCCAGGCCTCGGGGTCCCTGTACCCCTCGTGGCCGAGTGACCTGCCTGGTTCCAGCATCCCTGCCCTGGCCTCAGAGGCGAAGCAGGTGAATGAGGTCCATGCAGAGCCACCTGCTGCCACAGGGGGGCAGTGTGGCCCCAGGAACCACCTTGTGTCGTGTGTGTGTGTGTGTGTGTGTGTGTGTGTGTGTGTGTGTGTGTGAAAGAGAGAGAGAGAGAGAGGGAAAAAGAGAGCGCGCCAACCCTTCCCCCCAGCCTCACAGGACTTCTCTTACCCTCACCGTCTGAGCCCCCTCCCCTCCTGAGCCCCTCCCCTCATGAGCTCCTCCCCATCTGAACCCCTCTCCACCTGGGTCCCCACTAGGGCAATGGCGAGCAGGTGGCGCCAGCAGCTTGGGGAACAGACCTGGGCGGGCAGGTGTGGGGTATGGGGGGGTTGGGGGGATGGGAGTGGGGGGACTCTTCTGGATGAGGCTGGAGACTAGTTTCCGGGGCTGGGGCTGAGCCTCAAGTGCTGGTCTGGAGTGTGCGGGCACTGCCAGATCTCGCGAAGTCCTCCTGTCCCAGGGTCGTCCCAGGGGCCTGGGCGCAGGGATGCTGGGTGAGCCAGGTGAGAGGCTGACACACCGAGTGGTCCCGCAGGTAGGGGCAGAGCACGGGACCTTCCCAGAGGTCCAGGTGGAGGGAAGTGGTGGGATCCTGCCCAGCCAGGGGGCAGCGGGGGAGGGGAACTGGGAGGAATCTGGGGGCTTCCAGCTCAGAAGCAGGGCAGAGCAGGTGGGATTCCCACTCTACAGGCCCCTGCTAGGTGGCAGGGTGGGCCTGGAGTTTGGCACTGGGAGAAGGAGATGGGGTTGGGGCTATGCCTGAGGGGAGCTGACCCCTCCCCTCCTGTCTCCTGGGCTGGAGCAGGTTCATGCAGCCCCTCAGGCCTCTGTCTGCCTCAGCAGCCCCCAGCCCTCTCCCTCCCTCTGGGGACTGAGCTGCGACCCCTTCCCCCCAGCCCCGCCTCCATGCTGTGGGCCCCCGCACATGGGCGGCCTGTCTAGGGCCGCCGAAGCACCGGTAGTATCATCGAAGCACTGGTTCCAAGGCAACTCAGGGAGGGGGGCATTTGGGGGTTAGGGGAGCCCACAGCATCAAGCTAAGGGGCATTTCTATTGTGCCAAGGTGGGTGGGGTGGGGCTTACCAGGCCCCCAAGCACACGCTCCCCCCCAAGCCCAAACAAATCAGAGCAGCAGCATATGGTCAGCAGGGCCTTTGTTTGCCAAGAAGGGCTGGGAAGCTGTGGAGGCCCCGCCCCATGGCCTGTCCCACCCGATGCTTGTCCTGGCCCAGTTGCAGCCGTCCCTGGTGCAGAGCCACAGGTCCTGGTCCTGCCAAGGAGACTGAGGTGCAGAGCAAGAAGCTGGTCAGGGCAGTGGCGGGGGAAGACCCCAGTCTCCAGGGTCCCCCTACCAGGACACTGGGAACCTGAGAACAGACAGCCTTGAACCAGACACAGCTGCCCCACGCCTGCGCAGCTCCTACTCGCATCCCAGTGAGCACATAGCTGTCTCCATCCGCTGTCTGGCAGCCAGTCTCTAGCCCCGACCCAGAGGACAGGGAGAGGGTCCCAGACACACCCCTCCCCTCCCAGTGATGGGAGAGGCAGCCGAGGGGCTCTGTTCCTGAGTCCCCCCCACCCCGGTTCCTCTCTCCCCTCTCAGGTGCAAAGATGAGGGGAACCTGGGGGTGCCCCGGTTTTCTCATCTGTGGAATGGGGTGGCAGTCCCCACATCAGGCTGTGCAGGACCTGGCTCCTGCTGGCACGTATTCTGGTTGGGGGCTCTCCTGGGGTTCCCAGGACAGAGGGCTGCAGCCCCAGGTCTGGGCAATCCTGCCTTGGCACCTTGGCTGCTAGGTGCCTGGGCCCCCCTGCACCCAGAGACTGGCAGTGGGCCCTGTCAGGGCCAGCAGAGGGAGGAGGGCAGAGGAACTGGGAACTCGAGAGCAGCAGGTGTTGGCGGCCTGATTGATGGTAGTTTGGCCAAGGGGTGGAGAGAGGGCAGGGGAGGCACTTACACACAGGTGGGGGACAAGGGCTGCTGGTCCCAGGAGGGAAGCCAGGCAGAGAGCGGGCAGAGCTCCATAGCTGAGTAGCCGCAGTGCAGGGGTCCCAGGGAGCTGCCCTGCCCCACCCCACCCTGTTCCCTTCCTGGAATGCGGGGTGAGGACCCCTCAACCTGGATGACACACTCCCTTTCCCCCAGGTCCACAGTTCCTGGCCTTCAGGAACCTCCCTGGGGACAATCCAGCCCGGGGAAAACTTCACTGTATAGTTGGGGCTACTGAGGCCTGGGGCCAGCTGGCCCCCTGATCGCGACCTTCACCATCCACCAGCCCTTCACCTGCTGGGGCCCCTGCCCCACTCCCAGCACCTGCAGCGGCATCTCCCCCATTCCAGGCTGCAGCTTCAGCTCCCCCCACCTTATACCCCACCCTCTCCTAACCCCCATTCCAACCCCCACCAGTCCAGCAGCCTCTGAAATGCAGACTGGATCTTGTCCACTCCTGCTTAAACCTCCTGCAGTTCCGCCTGGGACAAGCCTCAGCCCCTCCGAGGTGGGCACGGTCCCACAGGCCCCGCCTCCCACGGGCCCCGCGTTGGAGGCTGGGGCCCCTGGCTCGATCCACCTCCAGGAGCACTGGGGTCCCCTTCTCTCCTCCTCTCCTGGCTGGCTCCTTCTGTGTCTTGTTCCGGGCTCTGGTGTCACATCTGAGCCACTTCCCTGCCCCCAGCCCAGATGAGGGCCCTCCTTTGGGCTCTGGAATCCTCAGAGCCCGACCCCCGCTTCAGGCCCAGGGACCAGGACACAGGGGACTTTGAGGGGCTCAGGGAAGTATTTTAATGTCTTTTAAAATCAGCAGAAAAATCCAAATTTTTAAGAACAAGAAAATGGTTTCATATATAATACTAATATATATCTTTAAACCAATGTAGCCATAAAATCTAATTTTCACTACTTCTGTTTTGTATAGTGAAAGGGGTTCAGGAAGGCAAAGGGCCCGAGCCCACCAAGGTCACAGCACAGCCTGGTCCCTGAGCCACCGGACCCCAGACTGGTTGTGCTGGTGCCTCGCCTGGGACCAACCTGCCTGCCCTGCCCTGTGGGTCTGTGCCCCCTGGATGCAGTGACAGCGCCGTGCAGGTCCAGCCGCCCTGCGCAGGCCCTCAGGACGCCAAGCCTACCAGACCCCTCCCTGCCTCTCCCCTGGTCCGTCGCCCTAAGGCCATGAGAGGCCCCGGGGCTCAGGTGGCTGCCTGTCCCCAGCAGGCAACCTGGAATATTCTTTGAGCTGCTGCTACCAGGCAGGCTTTGAAGCCACCCAGAGGCCTCGTAAACTGGGTGATGAGGAAGATTAACCCCCAATAAACCCAGAAAGGATAAGGGCTCTTAGTGGAAGCAGCCGGGGAGTGGGGACGCCCAACTGCTGAGTGTGCTGGGGGAGGGACCCCGGCCAGCAGCCCCCCAGACTCATGCCTAGTGCCCGGGTGGGGGGTATGCCCGTTCCCGCCTGTGGGGGGAGGGGAGGTGACCGCCCTGCTGGGCCCAGTGCGGAGGCCAGAGGGTGTGGGGCTGAGCCTCTCAGCCCTCTCCCCACAGTCCACGTCGTGGGACCCACAAGTACCCCATTTAATAGCTGAGAAACTGAGGCCCTACAAGTCACATACTGCCCAAGCTCCGGGAACCTCTGTATGCCTTACCCACCAGGATGCACCGCCTCCTTGGGGCCGACCCTGGGCACCCTGGCTGGGCTCTGACCTGGGGCTGGGCCCGGCCTCCTCCCGGGGCTTTGCGGACCCCAGCCCCGCCAGCGCTGGCAGCAGCACGGCCCCGGACGCTGCAGGTGGCCTTTCCCAGCACCCAGGCTTGGGCTGGGGCAGCCGAGCCCCGGGCGTGGGGGTGCGCAGCTGTTTCTCGGGGCTTTCCTATGAGAAAGGGCCCCTCTGGCCACGCCCGCGTGCACCGCTATCGGAAGCCAAACTCGGAGCCAGGGAATGTCAACACTGCAGGCGCACCACCTGGCATCTGGGGCCCTAGAGAGAGCTCCTCCAAGCTGAGAAGCTCTGTGCTATTTATAACACCGCTGGGAGAAGAGGGGCAAATACTGTCAGCCCCTCCCCACCCCGCCGTGACCTCCAGCCCATGTTTGAACTCTCAGTGGGCAAACAGGCGGTGATAAGGCCCGGAGATTAGAGCTCCGAATAAACACGGCTTCTTTCCCCCGAAGCTTGGGATTCCCAGCCTCGGACCTGGGGAGGCTCAGGGAGCCCGAGCTGGTGGCCGCAGGGGCCCAAGAGCCCAGGCCGGGCCCCCGCGGGGGATCCGGCTCTGACCCCCCCGCCGGGCCGTCCCCTGCATCCCCCGCACACCCCGCCTGCAGTGAAGTTGCTCCAGTCACTCCTGGCAGCCCCCACCTCCCCCACAGGCAGACGTCGTGGGAATCAGCTCTGCCTCCAGAAAGCGGCCTTCGGATCAGATTGACACGGATCACGCACTGTGCACATTCAAACATCACTGACCTTGTCTAGCGTGGTTCCCCCGTTCCCCTAAAGCGGGGCAGGCACTCTCCACCTTTCAGGACTGGCTGGAGGACAAGGTGGTAGAGGTGACGTACTGGCACACAGCGCGTGCTCAGCAGGTGATGGGTCCCACCAGGCCCAGCGGGCCTCCCACCTCCACACCAGCTGGCCTTGCCCCCCTCGGTGCCCGAGGCCTGCACTCCAGTCTCCCTCCTGTACCCACTCTAGCTGGTCTGAGTCCCTTTGAAGGTGCAGGACCAGGAGGGGCCACAAGATCCAGCAGAGTGGACCGCATCTTCCAGATCCTGGTGGTCAGCCTCTGCTAATGCAACCAGGATGTTCTCAGTCTGGGGGCTGAGGGTGCCAAGAGCCAGAGGTGGACAAGGTGGAGTTTGAGATCAGCAGAAACGAGGCTGATGCTCTATTTGGAGCCGGGCGGTCAGCACCTGGATCAGGAGCCGGTCTCTGGGTGGGGTCAAGGGTAGTCCATGGCTGGGGTGGGTGTTCAGTCCAGGCCTGTGTCAATGCTCAATATATAGGTGGGACTGGGGCTCAGTCTATGACTTGGATCAGGGCTCTGCTTGGGCGAGGGTCAGGGCTCAGCCTGTAACTGGGACGAGCCGTCGGCCCGCGGCTGTAGCCGGGGTTAGCTGTAATGGGGACCAGGGCTCAGGCTGAGCTGGGCTGGGGCTCAGGCTGAGCTGGGCTGGGGCTCAGTCTGCACAGCCTGCGTCTGCCCCCAGCGGCTCATTTGCTGCCTAGCGTTTCCATCTCAAGTCACAGCGGCTGAACTTCGCTTCCTCTTTGGATCAGACTAGTCTTGGCCGGCACCCAACCGCTGACTCCCGGGGGAGAGGCCTTGTTCCCGCCAGTTACATTCCCACGCCTGCCTGGGGGGTGGCCAGAGAGCGGCGGGTGTCGAGGGGCTGCCTCCCAGGGGACCTGCCTCTCATCTTCCCCAGCCTCCGACAGCAGCCCGGGACTCTCGCAGAAGGAGCTTCCAGACCGTGGGGCCCCTTCCCCTCAGCCCTGCGCCCCGGGCCCTCTTCCTGCCCAGCAAAAGGCCTGCACACCAAGGCCAGAAAGGCCCAGTGCTTCCCGGGGGGCCCAGCCTGGCTCATGAATCTAGTCATGGGCCTTTGCCTTCTTGGGCCTCAGTTTCCCCTGTCCCCTGTCCCACTGTGCCCCCTCCCATTCCACGGTGGCAAATCTGACAGGCCAGGGGCTCCTGTAGTCCTGGCAACTCCTGGGGCCACCATCAGCCTGTGCGCCCTCTACCCCTACAGGGGTGGTGCCCAGAGAGGAACCTGTTTTGTCTTGAAAACCACAGATCCACTCCTGGACCTGGTGGGCTGGAGAGACCCATAGGCCAGCTTGACCTCAAGTGAAATGGATTTGCTCAGGGATCAGAGCCTGTCACCAGAAGGGTTGGCCTCTGAAGGGAAAGGCTGGCAGCCAGGGCCCCACTGGAGGAGTGCCCTCCACCTGGTGGTGAGCCCCGTCAGTTCAAGCCAGGCACATCCGAAGTCTTGTCCTGGGACAGAGCCAGGCCTGGGAATCAGAGGCCCCAGGCCTCTGTCCTTCCAGCCCTTCAGATTCAGGGGCCCTTAGGAATTCTTGCCTTTTTGTCCCAAAGGCAGTCACGGTGCTACAAGGCCCAAGAACCCAAACGTGTTGGAACCTCCAGCAGCCCTGAGGTAGCTGTCCCGCCATTCCCCGCTCCAGAGGGGAGGACTGAGGTCAGCACTGCTGAGCACAACCCCGGGCTCTGGCAAGCTCAGGTGCTGAGCTCTACGTGTGCACATCGTGTGCACATTGGTGTCCTGACCAACTTGGCAGAGATCCAATTTCAAAGGGGCGAAACTGCAGGCCAGAGAGGGGCAGGGCCTTGGCATGGGTCCCTGGGTCAGGTCTAGGAAGGATGGGAACCTGCCCCTCAACCCCCACCGTGCTCTCTGCCCTCCCCGGCAGGGGGTGGGTGCCAGGGTGGGCGGGCGAGCTGGGACAGGTGTCAGGCATGGGCCGGGCCTCCTGCTGCGGCTCAGCTGGTGTTGCAACCTGGTTTCCCCCACTCCAGGCTGTGTCCTGACTTGCAGTGGCCCCTGCCCCCGGGCCCAGAGGAAAGCCTCACCCACCTTCCCGGGATCGGGGTGACAAGTCCCAGCATGGCCTGGTCCACCGTGCCAGCTCCGAGCGTGAGAAAATGCTGAGCCGAGGCGGAAGGTGTGGCAGGCAGTGGGATGTGAGTACCATTAAGTGCTCACCCTCCTTATGCCTGAGAGGCCAGCCCAGCCCCAGCCACTTCCGTGGCCCTTTCCGGAGCTGGCCCGGAGACCATGCCCTTTCGGCCCCTCTGGTGCTGGCCCCTGGCTGCGGCTCCATCCACCCCACCAACTCTGCCCCTTAAGCAGAGCGCAGCTGCACACGGCTGGTGCTCCACAGTGGTCTTCACCAGGAGGCGGGGCTAGGCAGTTTGGCCTCGTGGCCAGTGGGGGTCTGCACAGAGTCCAGCTGCCAGAACATTTCCTTGTCCATCAGGGTCGCTGAGCTTGAGCTGGGCTGGCCCTTGGGGATGGGTGAGAGGACTGAGAGATGCCCAGTGGTCCCTCAAGAGGCCCAGGACAGAGAGCCACCAGGCTCCCACTGGTCGCTTGGGGCCTGGGCGCATGGAGGTCTGGTTTCTGGTCCTCGGGTTGCTGGAGAAAAGGAAGGAGAAAGGCAGCAGGGGCCCAGCGCCAGGAGGGTGTCACCTGTGAGTGCGCATCTCCCTGAGCCCTGACTCCCAAGGGGGCATGAGCAAGTGAGGGGACAGGAGTGCCTTCCTCTGAGACTTCAGCTGCAGTGGGCCCTGCCCGGGCACATGCCGGCTCTCAGCACCCTGAGCTGCTGGGTGGAGTGGGCTAGGGTAGACCGGATTGCCCAGCAGGATCAGCGAGTGTGGCCCCCCATAGCGGGACCATGGTGGAGGGCCTCCACGAAGGCCCTTCAGGAGCCCCTCAAGGCTGGGGGAGATGCAAGCTCTACCCAGGAACTCTGAGGGGTGGCTCCCTGGAGGAGGTGGCCGTGCTTTGCCTCTTGAATGCCAGCACAACTTGGCCTGGTGGCTGAGCAGCTGCAGGAGCAGAGATGTACCTGAGGGAAGGGCAGGGCTGTCACCTGTGGCTGACTGGGTGCTACCCTGGTGGGGGATGTGTGGAGGGGCCTGGGCTCCTGTACAGAGGGAGGGGTGAGGCCCCAGAAGTCTGGGCATTTTTACCCACATGTCTGCACCATGAGGCAAGAAGGCAGCGCCAAGGGGGTGCGGCGTGGCTAGGGGGCTGCAGGGGTCCTGGGGGCTGATGGATGGGCACTGTTCCATCAGTGTGCTGTCCTCGACCCCTGGGGCTGTGCCCTGACCAGAGGCTCTCCGGGGCCCACCTGCTCCCTACCCCCAGCTCACTCCCCACCCCAGTCCTGGGTCTTCTCTCTGGCAAAACCTGGCCCACAGTGGCCCCATGCCCCTCCCTCCCTCAGATCTCTGTGGGAATTCAAAGGCTCTGGCAGTACCCACAGACCATGGGACAAGGGGATGGGGGAGAGGTGTCCCAGGGACCAAGCAGTGGCAGCACGGTGTGGCCAGGGTGCCGAGGGGGACAGCAGAGGCAGCAGGAGCACAGAGCTCACAGGGAAAGGGAGACCCAGCTGAGAGCCATGGTTGTGGGGGATGGGGGCAGAGGAGTCAGGCTTCATCCTGTGAGGAGGCTGGAGTGAGGTGGAAAGGATGGGAGAGGGAGGAGCGGCACTCCAGGTTGAAGCTGGCATTTGAGGAGAGGCTCTGATTTGAGCTTCAAAAAGATGCTTCATGTGGGCAGGGCTGTTGCCCTGACATGTGCAGTCCCTTGAGCAGTGCCCAACTCGCACAACTATGCAGGGAGTACCTGCTAATTTCAGTGCAGAGAGCAGCCCAGGGGGCCTGGTCCCTGTGTAGAAAGGCCGCCTGCTTCCCAGCGGCTCCCAGCCGTAGGGCCAGCCCCTCCGCCACTGAGCCCGGCTGTGAGGACCCCGCGCTGGCAGCTTCCCCCAGGGAGGAGGCCCAGCGTCCATCTATCTCCCGGTCACCACTGCTCCTTCGCCATCTGCAACAGAGGAAGGAAGTCCCCTGTCACCGGCCCCACCTGCAGTGGCCAGTGCTGGGAACAGGAAGCCGGGTATCAGGCCACCTGCCCACCTGCCCTTGGCGTGCACCCCCGCCCAAGAGGAGCATAAGGGCGAAAGGAGGCTGGGCCTGAGGCTGGACAGATCCTGGGGTGTCCAGCTAGAGTCTCGGGGCTCCTAATGCCCACTCACCCACCCAGACCTGCCGCTTCTCCCCAGATCTGATCACACGGGTCCTGGAACACCTTCCCAAGGCTTGGACATGCCCGGGCAGAATTCACCATCTCCCCGTGGCACCCAGGGTCCTTCTGCCATAGGCCATCTGCCTGGAGACAGACAGCATGTGGGCCCTAAACTGAGAGGGGCCAGCACTGATGAAAGAAGGACCCAGACACATGCCACCCCTGGGCAGCCCGGGACCCCTGGCAGAAGCAGCCAGTCCCAGCTCACCCCTCTCACCCGGGGTGGGAGGACAGTGTGGCACAGATTCTCCTGGGGCAGGGCCCGGGCTGGGGGTGCCAGGCCGAGGCGTCTGAGGACGGTAGACCTCCTACTCATAGGTGGGACACTGAGATGCGGGGACAACGTGGACTTGCCCAGGCTGCCCAGAGGGTCAGGGGCTGTCTTCCTTCAGCCATCAGACGGTGGCCTTGGCGGGATGGCTCAGGGCAGAGGGTCCTGTCAACGAGCACCTTTTCTTGCGAGGCAGGGTCAGGACAGTGCCTCCTGCTGCCCTTATGAGAACCTGTGGGCACCGAGCCAGGGGTCTCTACAGGTCTTGTATCGGCTGCCCCACCACAGACAAGAGCCTGTGAGCCGGCGGCGGCACAGGGCACATCGGGGCCTGAGCCCAGGACTTGGGTTTCTGCCACGGCACTCACACGATGTCGCAAGAGCCAGTAGGAAGGCTGGCCGCAGGCACCGGGTGGGTAGGGGTGGGGGCCCCGGAAGACTTGTTGTGTGGGAAGAGGGGCTTTCTGGGATCCCATTCTCCCAGGATGCCTGACCTGGTGAAGCAGGCCACCCCTCTGCTCTCATGAAACCCAGGCCAGGCCCCAGGGCCCCGGCGAAGGGTGGGGGGCCAGGGGCCGGGGGCCATGGGCCAGGGGCCGTGGAACAGGTGTCTCCTCCCAGCTCCCCAGGCCACAAGCCAAACACTGGGCCTGGCATAGAGGAGGCAGGTCCCAGGCAGAGCTGCACAGCCCTGGGAGCCCTGTGTGGGGCTGCACCCATGGAAGTGGGCACATCCCCCTGCACTCCGCAGCTCCCTCCCAGGTGGAAAGCACCCAGTCAGGCCTGCAGACATGTGACCGACTGGCATGGCAGAGGCCATTCAACAGCCCCAGAAGGAGGGTACTCCGGGCAGGAGGCCAAGAGGCCAAGTTCCAGTTTGGGCCCAGCTCAGATAAACTGTGGCCCCAGGCAATGCCCCTCCCTCCCAGTTTTCTTCCCAGTGGGGTCTCAAACTCATCTCCACAGCGTTCACTCTGCTGAGCCTTTCCACCATCGCCCTGGCCTCCCTCCCAGGTACCCACATCCCTGCACCACAGCCTGGCCTGGCCAAGCCTCCGTCCCTGTCTGGGAGCCGGCCCTGTGGCCTTGTTCCCAGGTCTATCTTGGCTCTGGGCAATTATCTTGGGCCGGGCAAGGCTGCCCTAGATAGGGGGTACTGGGCGGGCTGGGAATGCCTCGGGCACCCCCAACCCGTGCCCAGCCTGGGCCTGGTGAGGTCACACTTGTAGCGGCCCCTGATAACAGGCCTGGCCGGGGGCTCTGGGTTCTGTATCCAGCGCCCTGTCAGGGGAGCCGAGATAACCCGGGTGGGAGCAGCCCCTCCCAATCCCAGATCCGACATGGCCTGGGCCTGGGCGTCCCGGGAGCGGTGGGTCTTCAGCCCCCCTCCCCCCGCCCTCCAGGGCTATCCTCTGGGAGGCTGTCACCCTGGGGATGCAGGGAGCATCTTGACTCCTGCCTCCTTCTCTCAACACTGTGCAGAGGGAAAGGTTGGGGCGGGGCCCGCCGGCCAGGAACTGTGGGCGGAGGGAGCATCACGTTGCTGCTGAATCCTCACCCAGTGCCCAGGCAGCAGGGCCTCTTCTGGGCGCATGCTGGGCAGAGCCAGGAAGATGCTCCCCTGGGCCCATCTTCTGTTGCCCTGGCTTTTGTACATGGCCCCCTGGGCCTGCAGTGACTTCTCTTGGCTCTTGCAATGCAGGGTCCCAGAGCCTTGCCTGACGCCCTCCCAGCCCTTCTCTATGGGCCCCGGCTCCGCTCCCCGACCGGAGCCCTGAGGGTAGAGCTGGCCTCTCAGGGTGCTCCCGGGCCCTGTGAGTGGACGCCTTTGTGACCCCCATGTGCAGAGAGGTACAGAGAGGGAAAGGGTCTTGCTCCAGGGTGTACTTGGAGGAGATTCAGGCCAAGACTCGAACCCAGGGCTGCTCTAAGACCAGAGCCAGGCTCCAAGCAAGGGCCAGGCCTCCTGCTCTGTCCCGGGGGGATTGAGGGCACAAAGGTGACATACCAGGACATGACAGGGGCTGGGCTCAGACAGGACCCCTCAAAAGGCGGGCAGTGGGCACACATGCATGGGCGGGGAGGGCGGCTCAGCCTCTGCAAGCCGCCAGGGCAGGGAGCACCAGGGCTGGGGGGGTAGGTGTGGGCCTCTGTGGCCGGACGGTTGAGCGAGCTGGGATCTTGTTGGCTGGCTCAGGTCGGGGGTGGCCTGTGGCCGTGGCTCACCCAGGCTGCCTCGGCTAGTGGGCCGCCTCCTGGGTGACCCCTTGGCCGGCCCGTTGCGTGCAGCCACAGGCAGCCCGTTTTCCGGACCCCAGGTTCATTGCACAAGCTCATGAGGTCGTCGACACAGAGGACCGAGTTGCATCACCGAGTTCCCAGCCTGGCTTCCTCTTTGCTCTGTTGATGGCCACGCAGTGGGTGAGCATCTCCCAACCAGGGCCCCGGGTCAGGGTGGGGACCTTCAGTTGCTCTGTCTCAGAAGCCCTTGGCAAGTCCCGGAAGCTGCATACCAGGCTTCTGAGACGGCAGGGAGCCACCTGCAGCACGAACCTACCTCAGTCTATCCAGGGCTCAGCCTCCAGTTTGCCAGGGCCCGCCAGTGAACCCCGGGACATGGTGACTCGTGGGCCCACCTTACAAACGGGAAGCAGAGGCATACAGGGGGAGAAGCCCTAGCGTCTTCTCGTCCATGAGCTCATCTGTTCTCTTCTGGGGAAAAAAACAAACCCTGTTCAGCCAATGGGGTGAGCATCTTTTCCCCATCTCAAACTGAAGTCTAGAGAAGTGCCTAGCCTCCCAGGGCCCCTGAAATTCCTCTTCCACCTCCAGGAAGTCCTCCGGACTACTCCACCTGGAAGGCATCTCAGCCTCCCTAGGCAATGGGGAGTCCTGCCCACCTGCTGCTACCCAGGCCCCAACAGCCCCCCTGCATCCTCCCGGGCCCAGCAGTGGCCCCTTATAGGTCTGCTTGGGGACAGTGTGTCGGTCCAGCTCTTCCTCTTCTTCCTCCATTAGACTTTGTACACATTAGGTGCTCCCTGCATGCTTGCTGACTGCCTCGGTTTCTCCACCAGTAGAAGGGGTGATGAGGACACAGGAGATGACAAGAGACGTCTGTGCCCAGGATTCTCAGGGAGCCATGGGCACCCACTGAGGCCAGGCCCTGGCCAGGCTGGGGTGCGGATGGGACGGCTCTGGCCAGAAGCCAGGCGTCGTGGTCCCCAAACCTCGTGGGGAGGGGCCCCTGGTACTGGCCTGCCCTATGGCAGGCCAGATAGCACAGCATGGGGCCCCGCCTGCCGTCAACCAAAGGGCACCTCGTTTACAAAACAGCCAGGCTGTACCTGCTGAACGCAGACAAACTGGCAGATGTGCAGGAGGGAAGGAAGGAAAAAACACGGGCGGGCCGGGCCTGGAGCTCTCCTCTGTGGGGACTGGCGGCCGCCCAGGCCTCCCCCTAGATGGTTCTCACAGAACCAGAGCCGCCCTGGAAGGGACGGGTCACATCTGCTGCCTTTTTTCCATTTTACAGCAGGTCTTACACATCTTGCCTGACAACAAAACTGGGTTCACATCCTCCGTCCTGTCCTTTGACTGAGTCCTCGGTCGGCCCAGACCCTACCCCACGCTCGTCCCCGTGGTAATCCGCCAGGCAGCGCCAGTGCCCCCTCGCTCTCTGCCGTCCTGCCCGCCCCGCCCCGCCCACCCCCACAGGCCCCCCCCGTGCAGCTTCTCCCCACGCTGCCTGTGGGCTAAAGGGGCCTTGGGGCGCCCCAGCAATCCAGCGTTTCGGGCCTGAGCAGGCCTGGGCCTCACCTCCCCTTTCTCTCATCTCCTTTCTCCTGGTTTCAGCTGGTGGGGAGTTTATTGCCCTGAAATACAGGTTCTAAACCTCACCCTGGCCTGCCTCTCTCTGCACCTGTCCAGGAAGCCTCCTGCTCACCTCCCTTCCAAGGGACCCGAGAGCAGCTGACTACCAGGGTGCAGGCTCCCAGTCACCCCAAATCCAGCAACTCCCTTGCAGCTGCTCCTGACAAGGGCATCTCTTCTCATCCACAATCTACTCCACTTTGCAGCAGCTCAGGGTACTGACCCCGGCTCACAGGCGAGGCTCTCAGGACCAGAGAGGCAGAGGGACTCACCCGAGATCACCTAGCTGGGCCGGGCCGCCTCCTCTCGTGCCCCCTCTGCAGTGAGACTCACACCAAAGCCCTACGGCTCCAGCCAGGCCCCCACCTCCCCGAAAAGCTGAAAAGCTCCCGGACAGCCAGTACTGGGCCCAGGAGCTCGCCCCTGCAGTGGGACCGTCCAGCGCAGGGCCATTACACAGCAGGCCCGCAGCAGGGCCCGATCCCTCGAGCTGGGAACCCGGCCAGCCCAGCCGCCCTGCGGCCGCCTCTCCCAGAGACCCTGCCTCGGAACACACTAGCTACCCTGTCCCCTCCTCAGCCTTTGGCCCCTGAACCCCCTGTCCTGGCGCGCCTCCAGCTCCAACACTCCCTGCCCCAAACTACCCACCCCCGACGAGACGAGCCCTCCCTGGCCCTGGTGCCTGCCCACGCTCTTCCAGCTCCCTCCTTGCTGAGGACTCCATTCCGGAAGACCGCCCCCACCCCAGACCCACAGCCACAGGCCGACATGCCCATTTTCCGCTGTGGGTACCGTTCTGAGCTCAGAGCCACATATCCCACCACTTCTGACCTCCCCACTCGGGTCTGCCTGGGCCCAGACCCGTGGCTTGACGAGGTCCCCACCCTCAGAGCCGCTGCACCCCAAAGCCAAGCCCCACCTCCTAAACCCTCACACCCCCCTCCCCCGCACCCCCGTGGTGGCCCAGCTCCCTGATGTCTCTCAGAGTCTCCCCAGACCACTCTCTCTGGCCACTTTTAAAGTCCAGTAACGGTGACAAACCCCTGACACAACGGTGCTGCCCGGGGGTCCAGGGCAGGATGGAGTCTAGGCTACTGCGGTGGAGAGGGGTCGCTGAGCCCCCAACCCCTAACCCCACAGCCTGGGAGTCAGGTCAAGCAGCGTCCCCCGCCCAGGGCGCCCTGCAGGCGCAGCGTGTTTAGACAGCTGGATGAGCCGGAGCTGGCCCGTGACCTGGCCCGGTTTCATTTTTAATTAGCCTTTCTGGAGGCGAACATGGGAGGAGGCTGAGCAGAGGAAATCACCTCCATCGGGAGATAGCTCGGCTGGAGGTGGGGGCGCACCCCCGGGGCCACGGTGGCGGGGAGCAGGGGCTCTGGGACTGGCTGTCGGCCGCTGGGATCCAGGAAGATGCTGAGGGGAGGCAGTGTTTCTGTGACCCAGGAGAGAACGCCGCCCCCACCAACCCTTCACATCACCGTCCTCCCCTCTGGCAGGAGAGCTGGGACAGACACGTGTGAACAGACGTGTGATGGAGGAGCTCTTGCTCTTGGCCCAGGGGTGGGTAGGGCAGAGCAGCGAGAGGGGCTCCGGGCCCCACACTCCCTGAGGCTGGGGCTCCGGAAAGCAGTAGGGGTGAGGGTGCTCAGGGGAAGACCGGCACGACCCTCCACCCCCCAGCCAGGACCCAGCACATGCCCGTGCCTGGGCCGGTGAGGCCCTCGGGGGTCAGTCTGATGGGGCTGGAGGCTGTTCACAGTGTGGCAGCCACTCAGACCTGCGGGGCTTCAGTTTCCCCTGAGCACACCGAGAGTCCTCTGCTGGCTCGAGACATCTGTGGGGCTCAGGGGCTCCTCTCACACACGAACAGGCAGGTTCCTGGGGGGACACGGTGAACACAGTGGCCTCCGTCCCCCAGCCTGGTGCCAGAGCTCACCACCCGCGCAGCCTGCCCTCTGGGTGACGCAGAGCCAGGGGTGACTTCTGTCGTCTGCCGTGGGTGGGGGCGGGACCCTGAAGCCAGCACCCCAAACAGCGCTCTGGGTGGCTCCCTTGTGGTCCTAGACCAGGGGCCGCCCAGGGGACGTAGTCCGAGCAGCCCGTCTCTCCTCAGGGCAGGGCCAGTGCCCACGCGGGCTCATGGCAGGAGCTGGGGAAGTCCCCAGCCACGGTTTGAGCAATCAGGTGGGATGACCCCCTCCCTCTTGGGAGCTAGAGCTGAACGGGGACTTGATGCCCCCCTCCAGATGAGGCGGGGCCACGATGGTGGCTGGGGTCCCTGGGACTGAACAGGGCAGGACAGGCCCTCGGAGGAGGTCGGGGGCAGTGAGGTCTGAGAAGACAGAGGAGGCAGGGTCCCTGCCTGAGAGGGAGGCCTCTGGACAGGTGGAGGAGGCAGGCCCGGAGCCGTGTGGTCCTGGGCAGCCCCGGCCCTGCCGGCCCCGCCTCTGCTGCCCCAGCCCCTGCGGTCCCTCCAGCTCTGACAGCCCAGCCCTGTGTTTCCTGAGCACCCACTGTGTGCGCCTACTGTGAGGCACTGGTGGGTGACAGTTCTGCTCCCACTGCGGTGGGCTCAGCCAATGCCTTGTCTACCCACTAAGCAGTGCTTGGAGGTAAACAGCTCCACCCTACACCAGGACGTGTCAGCTCAGAGAGTTTAGGTAACTTCTCCAAGGCCCCACAGCCCACAGGGGCAGACCTCCGAGTCCTACCTCCCAGACCATTCTAGGTACCTGAGCGGAGGCGGACACAGAGAGGCAGAACAAAGCCAGGCGGAGGCGGGGCCGGAGGGCAATGGCCTGCAGGACGGATGTGTTCCCGTGGAGGGAGTGGCTGGACAAAGTGTTGGAGGTGGGACTGGGTGAGGGTGTTCAGGGAAAACTCAGCCGCAGGGCAGGAGAGGAGGGAATGCCTGGAAGGCAAGGCCTGTGGGCTACTCGGGTCTCCTGCACCCCCTAACCACCTCGTGCCTGCCAAGAGTAGCTGCTGGCAGGGGAGGGGAGGCACTGGTGGCCCCTGCATTTCAGGCTGGGAAACTGGTGGCAGAGGGTGAGGGTGCTGGTCCCAGAGTATCCCTCACCCCCACGCCTGCCAGGCCCAGCCTCGTCTCCGAGGCCTCTTCCCTAGGCCCCCACCCACTCCAGGGATCGGCAGGGCCAGTGTCACCCAGCCTGCTTAGTGCAGTGTCCGGGCCTGCTCACAGCTTGGGCCAGCTCTCAGAAGGCCGAGGAACCTCATTTTTCGAGGACCCTGGTTTTCTACTTGTGTTTCCTGCAAGGACCGTTCTATTACCAGCTTCTGCTCCCTGGAAAGTCTCCAGAACACTAGCAGAAGAGAGGCCTGGAAGCTGACGGAATGGGATTTAGATTTATGGGGCTTGTCCCTAGATTGCTGTGTGGCCTTAAGTCACCTGCTTCCCCTCTCTGGTCCCTTCGGCACTCACGTCTAAGGTTGTAGTTGGGGGCCGGCTGGGTCGGTTGGAGGACACAGGCTGCTCTTCCCCAGCCTCCTCTTGGCTCCCTGGGATACACCCTTGGCCTGAGAGCACCTGGGGAGCCACTGCTCTCGGTCCCGTGGCCACCTCGACCTCCAAGGCCTTTGAGGCCCAGCCGGGGCCCTCCCGCTAGCTCAGTCGCTCGGCCTTCTTTCCAGGCTCCTCTGTCTGCTCTGGCCTCGGGGCTCCCTACGAGCTGTTCTCTTCTGGGAAGGCGCTTCCTCCCACACATGTTCCCGAGGGGCCTTCCTCCTCTCACCCCAGGCCCACCGACGCCGCCCTCCCCAGAGGGCCTATCACTCCTCCAGTTCACCGAGGGGTCATGTGTTGGCTCACTCTGTGGTCCAAACGGAGGCCCAGTGGTCAGCTGGCGGGGCTGGACAGGAGGCAGCCACTTCCTGGGCTGGCTGGTGACTCACAGCCCCGTTTCTGGGAAAACTCCCCCCCCCCCCCGGGTCCGATGGCGCAGGGCTCAGCTGTGAGGGCCAGCTGTGGGAAACGTGGCTGTGATTAGGGGCCGGGGTCTGGGTGATGGGCCGACGGGCCGAGGGGAAGGATGAGATGGTTGCTGGGACGCCTCCCACCGTCTTAGGCCACTGGGCTGGGCTCCCTAGGACCTCCCCAGCCATTTTTGTCCTAATGATTAAAAAAACACTCACACTCAGGGCGGAGGGCATCAGGCTCTGCCCACAGCCCCGCTGAATCCCAGGACAGCCCATGAGGCCAGCACCCCTGGGATCCTGTGGCTCAGAGAGCCCAAAGAGCAGCAGAGCCAGGCGCTGGCCAGGTCTGGGTGTCCGCAGGAAACAGGCGGCTGCTAAACGGGTGGGATGTGAGACCTGTCCCCACAAGGCTTCCAGGCCAGAGTCCAAATGCCATTTGCTCAGCAGGTCCCTAAAAAAACATCCTTCTGGGAAGGCTCAGAGAGGGGTGGGAGGCGAGGAGCCCTCTGGGCAGGTCGGGAGCAGGGCCCAGGCCTCCTGAACAAACAACTCGCAGCCCACCACAGCCGCAGCCGGGGCTGCCCCCTCCCGAGCCCATTTGGCCTCCCGTAGCCATCCGCCCTCATCCGCGGCAGGGGACATAGCGGTGATGGAAGTCACAGCCACTGCTCCCTCGGGCTCGCACCCTGCCTGGCTGGGGACCCCGGGCACGCCTTTGTTTTGTTTTAACAGCCTTGTTGGGGTATAATTCACATGCCATACACTCTACTCAAAGTGTACAATTCGATGATTTTAGGGTATTCACAAACCTGGCAACCATCACCACCATCAATTTTAGAACATTTTCGCCTCCTAGAGGAGAAACCCCTCGTCCTTTAGGTGTCTGCCCCAACATCACCTCCACCCCAAGGAACTCCTAAGCCAGTTTCTGCCTCTGGATGCATCAGTTCTGGGAATTTCACGCAAGTGGGATCGTACGTGCCGTGGTCTTTGAGACCAGCTCCTCTCACTTAGCAGAACGTCCTCCAGGCTCATCCAGGTGGGAGCCTGCATCTGCACTCACTTCTTTTTACAGCTGAGTGATATCCACGGTGTGGACGGACCACGAGTTGCTTATCCATCACCTGTTGATGGACATTTGGGTTGTCTCCACCTTTGGGCTGCTGTGAACGTGTGCGCAAGGGTCACGTGGACACATTGTCGCTTCTCCCAGGTGCACGTCCACCTAGGAGTGGACCTGCCGGGCCATATGCCAGCTCTGTGTTTAATCCCTCGAGGAAACCGCCACCTGATTTCCAAGCAGCTGCCCCATTCCACGTTCCCAGCAGCAGTGTCTGTGGGTTCTGATTTCTCCACCTGCTTTCCAGCCTTCCCTGAACGGTCCGGGCTCCTCCCTCCAGACGTGGGGCGGCCTTGCTGGCGGCAGGTGTGAGTGAGGAGGGCCCAGGACACACACACACTGGCGTTTACTCAACACCTGTGAGGCTGGTCCAGGGAGGGTTCCCCTGGGAGGCAGGAAGGCCAAGTCCCTATTTCAGAGCCACACGCTGGGCTGGGAGAGACGGCCCACCTCGAGTGAGGGCCCCAGCCTTGGGGCACAAAGTACCCCAGATTTCGGAATAAGGCAGGAGCTCAGTGAGCACTGGTCCCCGCCCTCCAAACCCGAGCTCCGCGCTTCCGCTGCCCAGGGCTTGCGTTGGCCACGGGCCTGAGGCCAGAGAGCAAAGGACCAAACTGCACCCAGGCGTGAGGTCCTGGAAGGTCCTGGTTGTCCCCAGAGCACCCTGGGCCACCTGTGGCCAGAGCATGAGTGGCTGCCCAGCTGAGGTCCACAGCCTCCTGGGCTCATCCCAGCAGGCTCCCGTGGGGTGCAGCCCCTGCTCCCCACGATGCTTCCTTTCAACCTGAACTCTCCTGTCCCACGAGAGCCCCCTTCTCGCCCTTTCACGCCCTGGCTCTGGCCCCTGGTAGCCCACACTTGGCTCACAGCAGCCCGCGGATGGACCTGGCCGGGGCTGGGGTCTCCAGGGTGGGGGCGCCCAGACCTGGATGCCGTGCTCACAGGGAGGGGTCCTGGCCGGGCCTCCGTCACACCCTCCCCGGCTTGGCTGAGCTGCGGCCGCTGCCCCCTCAGGAACTGCTGTGGACCATCTGGGCAGCTCTCGCCGCCCGCCTGCTTCCTAGAAACTGCTGTTCCTGCCCTGGGTGGTCCCCACGGAGGTGGCCAGACAAACATACCAGGTACCCTGGCCTCTGAGTCCCCAGAAGCCCCCAAGGGCTGGGGACATCGCCACGCCCGCTCAGCCTCCTGGTGGACTCAGGCTCGCGTTGGCGCTCTGCCCCTCGGCTGCCCGTGCGGCTCTGGTTTCAACAGTTCCGTGGGTGAGGGCCTGCGCGGAGGCAGCCGCGGGGCAGGGGAGACGTGAGACCCCAGAAGCCGTCAATTCCTCCCAAGGCAGAGGCCGGAGCTGCTCCAGAGCCCGTGCCTGGGGGCAGTGGACCTTCTGGAGGTCCAGATCGCTGCTCTGTCACCCCCTGCACCCCGTGTGCTTTGAAGCCTGTTGTGGGCCGCCACCCCCAACTCAGAGTGGGGACAGTGTGCCCAGTCCCCTGGCCCGACGGAGCGGACGCTCAGAAGAGATTTGCTGAATGAAGAGCAGGCGTCCTGTGCCCAGGGCCGAGCCACGCTGCCCCAACGTGTTCCCCAAGAGCTGCTCCCTGGGCTGGAGCTGGTCTGGGGGCCGTCACCCCCAAGCACAGGGCCAGCACACAGTTCAGGGTGCCCTGGGGGGTGGGCACACAGCCCTCAACGTGGTTGGCGGGAACAGCCTGCACAGAGAAAACCCCCTTAGAGGGGAGACGGGTCCAAGAAGGCGTGGCTGTGGGCACTCGGGGCCACGGCCCGAGAGGTGGTTGGGGCGAGGCGAGCCCGCAGGGGGCCTGGTGGCCGGGGGCGGAGGGACAGCTGCAGGGAGGGGCTGGCCCGTGGGTGTCCTCTGCCTTGGGAGTCCCACAGTGGGGCTGGGAATGGGCTCTGTACCAGGCGAAGAGACCCACCCATCCTCAGGACCCCTCCTCTGGGTGTGGGCACCACCGGGCAGGCCCGACTCTTAGTCTCCGTGCCCGAGGGGACCGCAGCCAGGGAATGTGCGTTCCCGAGGAGGAGCCCCGTGGGGGCTGGGGGCCGGGGTCCGGGGCGGGGAGGCCTGACCACACACACCATTTGTTCAGGCTGCTGCCCAGCTGTCGGACCTCACCCCCTGAGAGGACAGCCTCAGCCCATTTGGCATTTGTCCCCTGACTGACGAGACCCCGCCGCTCTGTTTAACCAGGGAGTGGGGCCCGTGCCGGGAGGCAGAGATGGACAGAGACTGAGAGAGAGACACTGAGGTGGAGACAGAGACAGACACCCAGGCTGAGAGAGGCCAGTCAGCATCCCACCCCCCCACCGTCCCCAGGACCCAGCTGCCAGGCTGGGGGGCAGGGCTGGGGCGGGGCCGGGGGCGGGGCCAGCCCCCCCCCCCTGTTCCTCTGCCTCCCCTGCCCTGCCCAGCCCGGGGGAGGGACCGGTGAATCAGGAGCGGAGCAGGCCAGGCCCACATGCCACCGGGCGTGGGACAAAGACCCCTTTGAAACTGAGATCAAATGCTCAGAGTTTTATTTGAGCCCGGGAGAGGCAGCCGATGTCGGGCCTCACTGTATAACAGGGGGGAGACAGGTGAGGCTGGAGCTGCCTCAGGAGGCCCACTTCAAAGGCCTCAGGGAGCCTGGGAGTCTGTCCTTCGGTCCTCCTTTCCTCCCTTCTTAGGGAGGCGTTTCTTGTCTTAACTGAGCCAACACTGCCCATGCCCCTTGGCCCTGGCCCTGACCCCAGGGGCCACAGGACTGGAGGCAGCTGGAGCCTCCACACACAGAGGCCAGGCCAGGAGGCAGCTCAAAGATGGGCAGAAAGGTGTTGGGAGCAGCAGCTTGGAACTGAGGGTGGGGTGATAGCCCAGGGTTCGGGGGAGGCCCCCTGGGCCAGTGGCCGTTGGATGCTGCTGGGAGCACAGGTAGGCTTGACCCAGTCAGTGCAGAGCAGAGAGGAAGTCACCTCCCACACTCGGTTAGAGCCAAGTGGCAGACCCGGCATTCGTCCTACCCAGCTGCCTCCGCTTGGCGTCCCGGCCCCGTGTGCTCTGTCCCAGGCCCAGCACTGGCACCTGCTCCCTTTTAGCCCCGTGGGAACCATCCGGCTGCATGATCCGTAGGGGACTGGCCAGCCACCCCCGGGGGGGGGGACGTCAATGTCCTGGCCCCACCCACAGACATCCCTGGGCACACGTTGGCTCCCTCCCTAATTAGCCACCCGTTCCACCCGCTTTGATCGCTGGCCTGGGAACCCAGGCTCTGCCTCCCCCAGGTACCTGGGTGTTTTCTGGGCTCCCTGCCCCGAGCCTGTGCCCGGCCTGCCCCTGCTCCCTGGCCCCCTGCCTCCCCTCTCTGGTGAGGCTCTGGCCTGGGGCCGCACACCCCTACTCCACCAGCTCAAGGTGGCCAAGTGGCTTGGAGGTGCCAGCTCTGTGCATCTGTGGCAAGAAGGTCCCACGGGTAGGGCCTGGGTAAGGGGCAGCCCAGGGCAGCCCCATAAGTAAACTCAGGATAGACCTAAGCTCGGAAGAGCCACAAGCAGGCGAGGGGCCTGCCATGCGGGGCAGGGGAGGGCGGCACAGACTCCGGAGGGCAGATCTTCCTGGGGCTGTACGTCGGGCGGGGCTGCTTGCAGGTGGGCGCCGAGGGACAGAGAGGACACAGCTGGGGAACAGCAGGAGTGAGTGTGGGGGGCAGGCCAGGTTCCCACCCCGCCTCTCTGGCTGGAACTTCCCTGCCCAGCCAGAAAAGCTGGGATGGGTTTCCCAGGAGGGTGCCCACCTGGCCAGCATGGCCTGGCAGCCCTGTGAGCTAGGCCCTGGGTCAGAGCCCCTGGGGCTTACAGAAGAATGAGGTTCCCCAGGCTGCACCCCACCCCCAGCCCAGGACTGATGCTCCCACAGGACCTCACCCCCAGGAGGAGGGGAGGCCGTGAGGACACCCAGAAACTTTCCCTCCCTGCCTCGGGGCCAGCGGCCTTTGAAGTGGGGAAGTTGGACAGGGAGGCTGAGAAGGGCAGGGGCATAATTAGAGGCGGAGGTTTCACTCGTTCACACACTGAGCTTCCCAGGACGGAGACTTGCTCCCCAGACAGGACCCTGGGCGGGGTCTCCAGGCTCCACAGCCAGCCTGGCTTCCATTTCCAAGAGTGCAGGTGGACGGCCTGCTCCACTGGGGGCCGCCTGCCTGTCCCATGACCCTGCCGACGGGGCTGGAGTGGCTCCCAGCAGCCCTTCCCTCCACCCGGGGCAGCTCAAGGGCCCTTGCGGTAACATTGAGCCTCGGGAGTGCCCCCTTCATCTCTCAGCGTCCTCCCCCCTGGGCTTCCAGCTCCTGTTTCTAGAACAAAGGGTGATGGAGGAAACCTTGGGGCTTTAGGCAGGAATTATGGCCAAACCCTGGTGCATGTCATCCCCAGGGGGCAGCGCACCGGAGGAGACCAGGGCACCAGGGCTGTGCCAGCCACCTCCATCCCGGCTGGGGCACAGCTGTCCCCCGACCCTGGGCTGCATCTGGATGGATCTGAGCTCATATGAGGGTGGGAGCCTGGGATGCGGCCTGGACACCAGACTCCCATCCGCAGACTGGTGTGGAGCCAGGACTGTTTCACAGCTCCCATCCCCACCCCTCCCTAATCTCAGAGCCTGCTATGGCCAGGCCTGTGTCTGGAAGGAGACCCGGACAGTGTCCTGGGAGGGCTAGTGGCGTCCTGGGTCAACAAGGAGAATGAGGCCGAAGGCTGGGCTGCCAGCCCACGGCTCTGGCCGCTCTGTCTCACCCTCTCCATCTAAACTCTGGGCTTCTGCCCGTACTGTGCCCTTGCCTGGAACACTCCTTTCCTTCTCTGCCTCTTGTCTGTCTTTCGGGTCTTAGCCTGGATGGGGGCTTCCACAAGGCCTCCCTGGACCCCCGCTGGCGTGAATGCACCTGCCCTGTGCATCCAGGTCTCAGTGCTGAGCATAAAGCCCAGTGACTAGCCCCCTCTCCCACTGGGCCACGCACTCTAAAGGACACAGCAGGCCTGTGTTCATTCATTCTTCCTTCCATCCATCCACCACCCATTCCCCCAGCCACCATCTTTCCACCCACCAACCACCCACCCACCCATCCACTACCCACTACTACCTATCCGTGCATCCATCCACCATTTTTCCACCCCCCCACCATCCACCACCTACCCATCCCCGCATCATGCATCCACTCATCCACTCTTTCATTCACTCGGCACAGGTTCACGGGGCACCTGCTCTTGGCCGGGCTCCACTGCGGGGCGGCAGGGATGCAGAGGGGAGAGCAGGGACAGCACTGGGGGAGAGATGCTCTCAAGGGCCTCTGGCAGCCCTTCCCGGAGGGCTGGACAAGGGACTGGAGTGAGGTTCCCGCCTGTCCCAGCTGCCACGCTCTGGAATGCCAGGCCTGGGTCATTGTTCCAGGGACTACGGTGCCTGCCAGCACAGTGTGAGGTCACCCGCAGTACATCATTTCAGGGAATGACCTAGTTACGGGCGTGGGAGGGGAAGCGGTGCGTGCGCGCGCACACACACCCCTAATCTCTTGCACCTCCTCCTTCCTCTCAGACCCAAGCCCAGCACCCAGGACTGAGTGTCTAGAACTGTGGGAAGGAGTCTAACCATGTACTTGGTGACAGGGCCCCTCCAACCAGTGCAGGGTCAGGGTGAGGGCCAGGGCTGGGGCTCCGGTCCCCTTGAGGCAGCCCCAGCTCCCCCCGTCTCTTGAAGGGCAAGTCACCCCTTCCTCTGACAGCACCTTCTTTGCTGGCCCTCAGGGCCTGTCCCAGTAGTGCTGCCAGGAAGAGTGGGCACTCCTCCTGACCAGAGCAAGGGCACGTTGGGGGTCCAGAAACCCCCCACCCACAGCCCCTCCAGCACACTTCCAGCTTCAGGCACCTCGGGGCAAGGGAGGGGAAGGGGGACCAGCCAGGACAGAGCCATTCTGGTGCCGCCGGCAGCTTCCACAGCACTGTCCTAGGGCATCACTCTGGGGCCCACCTGCACCCAGCCCCTTCCTCACTTCTGAGGACAACCTGGCATTGGTCTGCTCATTCTTGCAGGACAGAGGCCTGGGGGGCTCTCCGGACAGCAGTGATTGGCCTCCAGGCTCAGGGACCAGAAGAGCATAGACTGAGGGTCGTGCGGCACGCAGCCCCCCTGGGAAGCCCCCCGGGAAGAGGGTGGAGGAGGTGTCTGGAAAGCTTTGGCGGGTAAGTCCCAGCTGAGGTCTAAAGAGGGACAGAAATGTGTCGGGTGAGCCGGGCAGGGACTGGCAGGGGGTGTGGACAGCAGGGGAGAGGCCCAGGACCGCGCTGCGGCGGCTGGAAGAGCCGTGTCCCCCGAGTTTGGAGCAGTGCGCCCTCGGCTCCCCCACATGCCCTGACCCCATGAGCCCAGCCACACTGGTCTCTGGGCAGATACTCCCAGCCCCAGGCCTCACATCCTCCAGGTCCCCTCTGTCTGGGGCTCCCGGCAGGGGACCGATGCTGGCAGGGATAAGCACCTTCATACAGTGGAGCTTAATAAATATTTGTTAAATGAATGAGTACAGAACTAAAACAAGAAGATTGACAAGAAGCGGTCACGTGTGACGGGCTTAGACGGCCTGGGGTCCGTCTCTTCCAACCGCTCAGCCGCCTGGTGCCCCGGGCAGGTGGTGTGACCACTCTGAGCCCAGAGGTTGCTGGGTGCCCTGGGTCACACCTGTAAGGCACGGGCACCTCGAGGCCCTTAGGAACCACTGGGTGTGGCCCTGCTAAAGCTTGCCTGACCGGCGGCCTCCCCTGCCCCTGGTGACCCCCTCAGAGCAGCAGGCCAGGCCCATACTCACTGTTCACTGCGGTGGTTCAGGGGGTCTCAGAGCAGCCTGGAGGCGGGAGGGTCCTGAGCCCACTCCACAGTGGGACCTAGCGCTTTGCCCCTGGATGCCACAGACCCCAGTCCCCAGCCTTACGCCCTCAGTCACAGGAGCAGTGTGCATTGTCTGCCCCAGGACTCACGCCTGCCTGGCCCTGCCCAGCCCTCCAGCCTGACCTGCGATCCATGGGGATGGGGCTGTGCCTGAAGGAGAAGTTCCTGGACCTGGGAAGGCCTCTAGGCAGGGGAAGGAACTGGTAAGCATGGCTCAGGGTCAGGGCAGCCAGAAGTTCAGAAATGGAGCCTGGAGCCAGAGCCCAGCCTGGGAGGGCAGGGCGTGCCAGGCCTCAGCTTCCTGACAGTGTTGGATGCTCAGGTCCCTGCAGCTCCGGGGCCTCTCCGAGCCCGACTGGGACAGCAGAGCATGCCAGGTTGCCTAGAAGCTTTGCCTGGGGTGACTTGCTGGGGGACCCTTAGAAGCCCCCTAATGTAGCATGAAGGGCCTGGCCACACCCACTGGTAAATGGTGTATTCCTGCTGCCTTCCTGCAGGAGGAGGCATTTCCCTGGCCTTTTAAGATGATGGAGAAGGTGCCTCCAGGTGTGGAAGGAGGAGGAGCAGGAGTGTTCTGTGCAATGGAAGGAACCCCTGCCCAGCTGGGGAGGGCTAGTGATGAGGCTGGAGTTGGGGGAGACCAGACTCAGGGCTGACTCTCAGGCAGGAGTGCCTGGATCTTGTGAGCCAAGGCGAGCCATGGATGGTTCCTGAGCAGGGGTGCCTGGGGTGAGGCTGATAAGGCCCTTGGGCATGGCATGCTCTCTCCCTTCCCAGGACCCGCCCAGCAGCTGATCTGGGGGCTCAGGAGCGTCCTAAGTGGGGGGACTGGGGCTGCAGGGACACAGATTTCCTGTCCAGGAGCCACCCTGTCGAGGACCCCAGCCAGCCACTGGCTCTGACACACACTCCCTCAGGAAATCCTGGCCCCTGGGCGGCCCCCAGCTCAGCAAGGCCGGAGTCCCGAAGGATGACCCTGTGGGGAAGCGTCCAGTGGTCCTCTGTCCAGCGGTCCTCTGTCCAGCGCTCCCCACCACCCCTGCCCCCACAACTGCATGACCCCCATCTGCCCTCGCCCTCCTGATCCTCCAGTCACGCTGCAGGCCCCCTTCATGTGCACGGTGGCGCCTGCCCTGAGTACCCTTCTGCTGGGTGCCCCCAGCCCTACCCCAGCCCACACCTCTGAGCTGCGTCTGGTACAACTCCAGCCCCAACTCCCCCGTGGCTGAGACACCTCAGAATCTGATCCACATCACGGACTCTTGCCCTGGGAAAATGCACAGCTGGGCAGAATTTCACACCCAGTTTGCAGAGCTGGGATGACAGACCCCAGGAAGCTCAAGCAGGGCATCTTGGGAGGGGTCCATGTGCCTCAGGCTAAGCCCTCATCCAGGGAGGAAGTGTCCCTCCCATCTGACAAGGGGGGGAACTGAGGCAGGGCAGGGGCGTGGAGACACGGAGGGTGCCCCAGGGGTGTGCAGAGCTGGGCTGGTGGGGCCTCGGCCTGCTGGCAGTAGAGCAGGCGAGCCTTCAGGAGGGGCTGGAAGCACAAGTGTTCCCCATGGCTGCCCCCCACTGCCCCCAGGGCTTCCCAGGCTGCTGGGAGGCCGGACTCGCATGACCACACCCCTGGGGCTGGAGATGCCTGGCCAGAGGGCAGCCTCCAGCTGGTTATCCTTTCCATGCACAAGCAGCCAGAGCTCGGGCCTCCCCAGCCCAGCCCTGGATCAGCCCCCACCGGGGTGCCCAGTGTGGGTAGGAACCCAGCACTGGGACTAAGCCCAGCTTTGGATCCCAGTTGCCAGTGGAGACTGGGGTCACGTGTAATGTCCCTTGGCCTCAGGTTCTCCAAGTCACAATAGCCGAACCTCGAGTACCTGATGGAGCCCTAGGTCCAGGTGCTTTTATTGGGGACGAAGAGTTACGGCCCCAACACATGCAGAGAAAACCCCACCTCTGTGTCTCATCAGGCGGATGCCTGCAGGAGCTGGCTGAACCTCCCAGGCCTAAGCATCCCTGGCTGCAGAGTGGAAATAAAGTGTTTTCGAGGGGGTTGGAGGGGCAGCCATATACAAAGGGGCAGCGCTCTGTAAATGGGGCAGCTGGTCGTCCTCGAGTCCCTTTCCCACACCCTCCCGGGCCAGCAGCCCTCAGCCAGAGGGCCCAGAGGCTTTGTTGGCTGAGGGGATCACTGATGAGGGGGGGGCCCACAGATGAGTGGTTCTGCGCACTTTGAGTGTGCCAGGAATTTGTTAGGTGGGGGGCAGTATCAGGCCCCTGCAGGGTGTGGAATTTAATGGAACCTTTTTGCTGAAGTGTGAGTGACTGTCAGCCGTGTGCAGTTGGCGAGCGGGCACCCGCGCAGCACAACCTTGGTGAGGGGGAGACCGGGGCGGGTCCTCCAGGATCTGTGAAGAGGCTGAGTCCTTGGCCACCCTCCTTTCTCCAGGACAGCTTCAGGGGTGGGGCCCGAAGGATTCAGCTGAGAAAGCCGCCGGCTGGGGTCTCCATGCCAGCTGTGCTCTGGGGGAGGACACAGCAAGCCCACCTGGAGGCCTGAGGGACCCCTGGCCCCCAAGTGCTCCATCCCTTGGCAACCCAGGGCGCCCCACCCCCACCTCCCCCTCGGGATCAGAGCTGCTCAAAGACGCCCAGGCGCGCTTGGTTCCCACGTTCCCAGGCTTCAGTGGCAGGTGTTCCTTTCCACCTGCACGGCCCCTCCCTGCCCGCCTCCCCCAGCATGCCAGGGCCCTGGGGACACCACCCCTCCCCGGTCCCGCCCAGGCTCCAAAAATCACTGCCTGGAGACATACAAGACGCTGCAGGCCTGGTGCCCGTCCTCCACCACCCTTGCCGCCCACTGCCAGCGCTCGGAGTGAGTGGATGGAGGACGAAAGGCCCCTCCAGCACGCCTGGCCCAGGTCACCCTGCCACTGAGTCCACCTGAGTCCAGGGGGGCCTGGGAGGACTGCCTGGTGGGGAGGGGTTCCTAGGGACTCCCCCTCCAAAGTGAGTTCTGGGTCCTGACTCCTCCTTGACAGCCTTCCTATATGTCATCACGCGGGCTTCTGGGAGACGTGGTCACCACCCCTTCAGTGTCCATCCCAGGGTCGACCCCAAGGCAGGGCAAGGTGCCCCGAAGCCCCTAGCCTGGCAGTGAGTCCCGCAGACCTGGGGAGAACAGGTCTCTCCCTGCCACCTCCCCTGGTCCTCATCTGGGGATCTGCCCCCGCAGTTCTCAGGAGTCCCTGGGAGGGGGTAGCACCGACACCTCCCCCATCTGGGCCAGGCTGCAGCTGAAATTCTGCACCGACCAGGGCAGCCCCAGGGGTTCGAGGCCCAGGCTGGGAGAGGAGGTAATCTGCCCGGGCAGCACTCTTACGAACACGTGGATGCCAGGACCAGAGGAGCCCGGTGGCTGGAAATGGGGGGAGGGGCATGGGGAGAGGTGTGCCTGGGCAGGTGTCTGTTTCTCTGCACTGAGCACCAGCCACATTGTCCCCAGTGTGTGTGCACGTGCACATGCACTCCCAGCGGGCACACGCACACACACGCAGAGTCCCTGCCCACCCTGGCTCCGTCCTATCTTTCAGCCCCTTGGCCAGAGGCCTTGGTTCTGCCACTCTGATCCCAGAGTCTGGGGGCTGCTCTGAGAGGGGCTTGTTCCTCCCTGAGGAGGAAACTGAGACCCCATGGGGCGTGGCCTCCATAGGGCCCCTGAGCTGGCTGGGACACGGGATATGGAGGGAAAGCCAGGTTTCATGCTGCCAGCAGGCTCTGCCCTGCCTCGACGGCCCTGGACGCGGACAGAGGCTGCAGGGCTGGGTGGCCAGACAAAGGGCCCTTTGTGTCTCCATTGCCTGCCCTACTGCCTGGGTTAAAACGGCTGAGCGAGCCTCTTGGAGGCGGCCCCCCAACTCTCTGCAGGTCAAGACACAGGGAGAGGGTTCAGCGATCATTACTATGCCCCCACCCCCAGCCTTCCTGAGCCTGATGGGAGGCTGGCCATGAGGGGGATGGGCGCTGGGCCCAGAGCCTCTGCCCTGCCGCACCTCCCCACCCCTCCCCCACCCCCAGGCCTCGCAGCCAAGGCTCCCCTTCCAGCGCCATGCCCCACCACCAGCAGAGCCAATGCCAGAGCCCAAGGGTCCCAGGAGGTCAGGTCTCTGGGGCCCAAGACTAGACCAGGGATGCTGGGGAGCCAGCCGTCCTATGGGAGACCGTTCTGGGACCAGCAGCTGGAGGACCGCCCAGGGGTCAGGCCACCACCCCGGTGTGGTCTTCCTGTGCCCCTGCTGAGATGGGCAGGGCTAGTACAGGGGAAGGCAGGGGAAGGTGAGGGGTGGGGGCGGGAGAGAAGCTGGGGGGAAGGGGCGACTGGGGAAGTCCTGTCTCCCAGGCTCAGGGAGTTTCCTGCAGCTCACCCCAGCCCCTCGCAGTGAACTTCTAGGCTGGGGGGAGGGGAGTGGGAATGCGACACCCCCTGGTCTGTCCTGCATTGCTCCCCCCCACCCCCGCTCCTCCTGATACTTGCCTGGAGCCGGCAGGGCCAGCCTCTTGCAGCCTGCCAAGCCCGGGGACTGACCCCTAACGACCAGGACAGGGCCGGCCGCTTCTGGGCCAACAGCAGGGAGCAGGGGAGCTGCCTGGAGAGGAGATTTCTGGGGAGGAGCCACCCTGGGGTCAGCGCCTGGGCCGGGCCTGTCCACAGGGGCTTCAACAGTGTGGATGGAGCCCCATGACATGGAGTGGGGGACAGTGGGGGCTGTACCCCTGACCTCTGCGCCGTTTTGCAGGGCCCCTCTCTGCTAGGTGGGGCAACGATGTAACTGCCCCAGGGCACAGTGAGGATTCACAGAGAACACTCTGCGTCCTGCCTGGCCGCTGAGAGAGATGCCCCTCAAAGCAGGCACAGGCAGGGGCGGCTCTGCAGGTCTCTGGATGCGCACGCCCGCTGGGGGGGGGACGCACAGCCCGGCAGAGCAGGGCCACTGGGCGTTCCTCCCATAGAGAAGGGGAGGAACTTGTCCTCTGTCCCCACTGCCCCTCAGAGCTGTCCAAGAAAGGAGGGGAGGGAGCAGGGGCTAGGGCCACCCCTCAGAGACCTTCCAGAGGCCCTCAGGGCAGGTGTCCTCCAGCCCCCAGGGCCTTGCAAGAAGTCTCAGAGTCATTGAAGATGTGGGCATGGCCCTCCACAGTGAGGAAGACACTCGCCCATCCCAGTCCCCAGGCCCAAGCAGGGTGGGACCGAGCACAGTGGGGCACCCAGCCGGCCCTGAGGTCATGGTCAGCAGAGAGCCCCTGCAGCCTGGCTGGGCCCCAGCTGGCCCATTTTGTGGCAGATCCCTCAAGCCTTGTGAACTCAGCTATAAAACGAAGGCCACTGAGCAAAACCGGGCCCAAGCTGGGAGCGGTGGTTCCCCAGGATGCAGCTCACAGCACTGCTGGGGGTCTCAGGGGACCAGGGTGGGAGTGGGGTGACAGCTTCAGTCTCAGTCCTTACTCCGGTCATTCTGCCCAGAGGCCTGACCCAGATTCCTGAGGGTCATGGGCCCTCCTCCCCTCAGGCCCTGCCCACAGGTGCCCAGCAGCCTTGGGGGAGCCTGGGGAGGGGAGAGGAGGGTGGGGAGAAAAGGGGAGGGGAAGAGAAGGGCCAACAACAACCTACCAGGCGGGGGCTGGGGGGAGGCTCCAGCTTGTCCACACCCCAGGGACAGCCCTCCTGCCCAGGGCCCGTCCATCCGGTACCTCTCCCCACACCCATGCCTGCAGGCCCCTGCACCCACACATGCGCGTATGCACACACACACCCCCGAGGCTGTCTCTGCTCTGAGCACTCCGGACAATGGTGGTGTCCATTCGTGGGCCCATCACATGCTGCGATGTGAGTGCCAGGTGTGGGCACCCTCGGCCCCTGTCCTGGGCTCTACGGGCAGTGGACAGACCCAAGCTGACCAACAGCTCTCCAAGGCTTCAAAAAAGCCCGAGACACACTCCTGGTCCACGTTAAGAGCAGGAAAAAGATGGGCACCTGGGGGCCGGCTCCTCACCTGTGCCAGCCACCACACCCACACTGGGGGCCAGTGGTGGAACTGGCTCTCACCAGACAGACCCTCACTCTGGGCCAGCTCCATTCTGGGCCTCAGCATCCTCACCTCTCACGGGGCAGCGCAGGGGTCCCAGCCCCAGACTGCCCCCAGCTCAAGTGGCCTGAGATTCTGCTCTGGAAGTTTCTGGGCTGAGAGGCAAGGCCCTTGTGGTCGAGGGAGGGCAGGAGGTGACGGATGCCCCAGGAGGGTCCAGGTGGGCAGCCCCAGCCCCAGCCCCAGGGGAGGGTTCACACGTTCCCATCAGCCCCACCCCCTCCCCACAGCCCACCCCCTCCACCTGGAGCGTTTATGACCCCCAATCTCCTGCCACCTGGGCCTCCGGCACCTCCTCTCAGAAGCCAGGAGGACAGAGTGCTGTCTGCCAGGGGAGGGCAGGGCTGGAGCCATACCCTCCGAGCCCCACTCCCCCCAGCTCTGGGCCTCCCTGTGCCCACAGAGACCCTCAGATGGCCCCAGGGTCCTAGCTGGATAGAAATTCTTCAGCAGACGGGAGTCAGTCCAGGGTTCCTCCATGCATAGGCCTGCTTCTCACTGCCCCACCCCGCCCCTACCCGGTGCTGACAGAGACAGGCACGAAGTGGCCCCCTCCCCCGCAGATGCCCCCTTCCCCCACTGGGCCCCATCTGGACTGAGGGTTTTGGGCTGAAGGTGGTCCAGGCCTGTCCAGACTCACCCCATTCCTGGAAGCGCACGTGTCCCCAGCAGCGCTGCAGACTGCGGAGCCCAGCCCCTGGCACCCCTTCCCTGGGAACTGCAGTGGGAGGGGGCTTCCCAGGAGTGGGGTGGGGAGGCTGACGCTGGGCCAGGCCACAGTCTTGGGCAAAGTGAAGACTGATACTGGGAGTTTCAGGTGAGAAGCTGGGCAGGGCCAGGCGGGAAGGTGAGCGCTGCAGACAGGTTTCCTAATTTCCCTCCTCGAGGGTTCACCACCTGATGCCAACCTAGGTGGTCCAAGCCCCGTTTCTCTGATGTCATCCCTTTCCCAAGGCAGGGAGGTCCCATGGGGATCCTGAGAGAGTGAGGGGTGGGGGAGGGCAGCTGTCCGCCTGCCTCAGTTTCCTTATCTGTAATTCGGGGCAATAGCATCTCATCCGGCTGGGCTGTTGACGGTCTCCCCTCCTCTGTTTCCGGCTGCACTGTCAGCTCCCGGAACGCTGCTGCCTCCTCCAAGAGGCCCACCAGGACCTGGGGCTGGAGAGGGGTCCACCCCCTGAGCCGCATGGAAACAAGCCAGCCTGAGCTGGGATGCCCGCTTAATCTTTTACTGAAAAGATAATTTCTTTCTGTGCCATTGTCGGGTGCTGGGGGGGAACAAAGGGGCTTTTGTGCAGGCCCCCCTGGTATGACCCAGCAAGGCCCGGCGTTTTCCCTCCAAATGTGAAACCCTGGAACGGGAAGTTTTTCTCATAACCCTCTCTTTTTCTCAAGCACAGAATCACTTTTGTTGCAGAGGGCCGGCGCATGGCAGCAGGGAGGGCCTCGGGTCTCCCCTTCTCATCCCTGGAAGAGCGTCCTGTGTGAGTGAGAGCAAGGGGCCTGGCAGAGGGGAGGGGAGGGGAGGGGAGGGGAGGGGAGGGGAGGGATGCTGCAGTGTGCCCCTTCCCCGGGTCCTCCCTGTGCTCCCCGGGTGCAAAGCGGTTGAAATAAACACTCCTCAGTGCCTGAAGCCCATGGGCCCCCAGTGCCCACCGCACTGTCCTTGGGGTTAGAACTATCCCTCCTGCAGATCCATCCATCCGTCCTGCCTGACAGAAGGGCCAGAGGGCACAGAGCTGTGACTCCCGCACAGATGTCCACTGGCTCTTACCTTGTCCCCTGCCGTGAAGTTCCACACATTCACGCAGCACCTTCAGAATTAAAAAAAGCCAGGGAGTGGGGCGCAGGGAACCACGGCAGAAAGAAGATAAAAACACCAGCCCTTCCTCCCCGCAGGGGCAGCTTGTTAGCATCTGGGACATATCCTTCCAGTGTTTCCACTACACGCTTCTCATGTGTGTCTTTGTTCACAAAATTGGAGGCACTCTGCATTCATTCAGTCATTCATTCATTCATTCCACAGGTAATTATCAAACAGCTTAGGGCTGCAGGCTGCTCCCGCTCTGGGGATGCTGTTGAGAACGAGTGGTGCTGGGGCCTGCCTTACCCTCCAGAAGGTGACAGTGTTGGGTAAACACACAGAATTGTCATTTAAGTGCTCTTTTCCATCTAACCCTCGATCAGAAGCGCTGGCCCAGATCATTACATCTGCTCCTGCAACACCCTTTGTAGTAGTTCCTCCGGATCTCGCTGAAGGCGTGGCTCCTTGACTTACCAAACACGCTCAACGCAGCTTGCTTTTAAAGCTGTGTTTGTGTGCCGTAGGTTCAGAGGGCCCGTGGACCCGGCGCAGGTGAAGAGGCTGAGGGCCGGAGAGATGCCCTGCTGTGCGCATCAGTGACAGCAAGGGATCTGCTTGACTCTGCGGCTGCTGTCCCCCCGGCTTCCCATGGCAGCTTCTCTGTCCACAGACAGAATCATCCTTGTCTGGGATGCCTCTCTCCCACCAGGCTCTTGGGGCCTAATGAGGGGCTGCGGCAGTGAGACTGTGGGGCCAGGCAGGTGGATGAATTCGACCAGTCTCGGGACCTCATAGACGTGGAATCACATGGTTAGTATCCATCCTTCTGTAACTGGCTTACTTCACTCAGCGTAACACCCTCCATGCCCATCCGCGTGGCAGGCTGTGCCAGGACTCCCTTTCACAGCTGAATAGTCCCCCACAGCGTGTCTAGACCTCATGCGGCTTGACCCTTCATCCCTGGGGCACACGGGGTCGCCTCCACCTTTCAGCTACTATGACTGATGCAGATGAGAACACGGGTCGGCAAGTACCTGTTCAAGTCCCTGCTTCCAATCCTCGGGGGTCTATGCCCAGAAGTGGAACTGCTGTATTGTGTGGTCATTCTGTTTAATTTTTTGAGGAGCCATCATGCTGTTTTCCAAGGCTGCTGCCCTATTTCACGTCCCACCAGCGGTGCGCGCAGTTTCTAATTTCCCCACATCCTCACCAACACTTGTCATTTTCTGGTGGCCGTGTTTTTGTAACACAACGGTAAGTGGCTGTGCCGTGGAACCACCTCGAGATGTTGATTTGCTTTTCCCAAGGACCAGTGATGTTGAACAACATTTCATGTGTTTGTTGGCAAATCGTGTATTATCTTCAGAGAAATGTCTATTCGAGTTCTTTGCCCATTTATGAATTGTGTTGTTCGTTTTTGTTGCTGCTGAGTTGTAGGAGTTTATTATGAATTCTGGATATTAACTCCTTATCACAGGAATGATTTGCAGATATGTTCCCCCATTCCCCGGGCTGCCTTTTCACTGCCTTGATAGTGCCAGTCGATGCACAGACATTTCTGTTCTGAAGGCATCTAATCCATCTGTGTTTTCTTGTTGTCTGTGCCCCTGCAGCTTCCTTCTCCAACGACAGCTGCAAATTGCACTTTCCCTGGGAGACCTCGGGTGGGTCGTCCTTCCCTGAGGTTCTCCCAGGGGCACCCCTGAGACCAAGGTGCCGCGAAAGCAGCTTTGGGGGAGATACAGGAGGCAGTGCCAGGCAGTGGAGAGGTACTGCGACAGAAGGGTGTCCACAGAAAGAGAACTATTATTAATGATAGTAATATTATTAACCCAGCTCCCCACCCTAGGACTGGGTTGTCAGCCCCGGAGGGAAGCTCACAGAGAAGGGGGGGGCACTGAGGCAAACACAGGTCCTCCTGATACGTGACATTCTCGGGGACCTACCCACATGCTTCCTCCCAAGATCTCTCATACTGAAGCAGGCGGGAGGCTGGCTTCCGGGCAGTCATTGGCCAAGGGCCGCCCAAGGGCATTGACACCTGGCACATTAGTGGCCAAACGTATCACTTTGTGGCCAGGATGGGCAGCTGTGGTTGGCACCACGTGAGTCTTCTGGGGCCACCACAACAGAGGACCACAAACTGGGGGCTGTGAACAACAGAAACTGATCCTCCCAGTGCTGGAGGCCACAAGGCTGAAATCAAGGTGTCAGAGCTGCGTTGCCTTCGAAGGCTTCAGGGGAGGCCCTTCCTGCCCCTTCCAGCTTCCGATGGCTCCACTGTTCCTTGGCTTGTGGCCGTGTCGCCCCAGTCTCTGCCTCCGCTTCACGTGGCCTCCTCTGTGCCTGCGTCTGCTTCGGATCCTTTGAAGGACGCCTGTCGGTGGGTGCAGGGCCCTCCCTCACCCCGGATGATCCCATCTCAAGATCCTTAACTAACTACACCTGCAAAGACCCTGTTTCCAAGTGAGGTCACCTTCCGCGGTTCTGGGTGGACATGAACTGGCGGGGGCGGGCCTGCTCAGCCCACTGCGGGCTCTTAGGTTCCGCTGGGCCTGGCCCCCGGGAGCTGCTTCTGCTGCTAGCAGAGGTCTGGCCATAGCCCCCCCGGATGCACTTGCCCAGTCCTCTTATACACGATGCCTCTAGCTTCCTGGGGTCTCCCCCTCTTCCCGCCCACGGGGCAGGGCGGCCTGTCCCACAGCCCAGCTTGCTGCAGAGCGCCCTGGACCCCACTCCAAACTGACTGCTTGGGACGCTGCCTCTCAGACCCACAGAGGCCAGCTGGCCAGCAGGTGCGAATGCAACATGGGTCCTCTCCCAACGGAGGCCAGCTGGCTCCTTCTGGTCCTCAAGGGCGGTGTCCATCAGGTCCTAGACCACTGAAGCCCAAAAAATGCCTCTGGTGGGGAAGCCCCTGAGTCTCTGTAGGGCTCATCTGCCACTTGCCAGTCCCCCAGGCTCCCATGCTGTCGTCAACACGGCGAGCTTTTAGGATGCCTCACGGAGAGAGAAACTCCATCTATGGCCTCACGTCCATATCCCACGGGACGGGGCCAGGCCACCAGTCACTGTGGTCTCCTGATGCCCCAGCTCCGGTGCCCAGGTGCTCTGGGAAACAGCCACAGGCCCCTCCACAGTCACCATGGCAGACCTTGCTGTGGTATCTCTGGGTCCTTCCTTAAGGGACCCAGCCTCCATGTGACGAGCCGGGCTTTGGGTCTGAAGGCTGGCTCGGGCCCAGGCCCCGGATGAGAAATTCTATCGCAGCAACTGGCGCCAGCATCTGGCGCACCTGCCCTTGCCAAGCTTGGCTGCACAAGTGGGATAACCCCCGGCCAGCCGCCGCCCTGGGCCCCACCGGCCTCGCCCTCTGGCTGGCTGGCGAGAGAACACAGGTCCCCGTGGGCTCTGCCTCCTCGGGAACCGTTCTGCACACCTGCCTCTGCCCTTGCCCTTCCCGATCAGAGGACTTGGGTGCTGGGAAGCTGGGCTCCCCAAAGCGTCCCCTCCCACCCACCTCAGCTTATAGGGGACAGCCACCACCGAGCCTCATCCTCGCAGCGCCTACCCCGCAGCTCTTCCTGACCACGTGAGCTGGGGTGTCCTCTGGGCCCTCTGGGGAGGCAGAGATGGACAAAAGGCTCTCTGGTCCCTTCCAATACTCACCTTGTTCTGCCCCTGCCCCTCGGCAATGTGGGCTGAGTCCCAGAACCAGCTCCCAGGTCAAAGCCTGAGTCTATCAGCAGATTCTCCCCACCCAGCCTTTTGTCCACGGCCCTGCCCCAGCCAGCGTCTTTGGGACCCTCAGGTGTTGGGGAGCTGCCAGCTGGTCCTGCGGCCCCTCCCTGACCAGTCCGTATCCCCACCACCCAGCTGGGACTGGCCTAGAAGGGAGGGGGCAGGTCCCATGGGCATCTGTGTGGCACCCTGGGGCTGGGGGGACCCCTCGAAGGGGGAGCAGCTACTTCCAGGGGTGCCCTCTCCTCAGACACCCCCACCCCATGGCCCCACTCCAGGTCCCAGGGTCCCCTCCTCCCAGATCAGAGGCCTGACCCCTCCCCCAGGGACTTGCTCATCCTCCCCTCAAATGCTGTCAGGCCACTCAGGTCCTGGAGCCCAGAGTCACCCACCTCCAGCTCTGGCCACCGTATAAATCAGGACAGCCTCTCCCAGATGGCCATGTCGAGGCGATCTGCACACCTGTGGCGCTCTGGGTCTGCCACTGTCCCCTCACCTCCAGACTGGGGCTCTTCAGCCCCCTGGCTGGACAGTGGTCAGGTTCCAGAATCCCATCCTTAGCATCCCACTTCTGGGGCCACTCCGGTCCCAGCTGACCTAGTGTGGTCAGAAGGAAGATCCGAACCCCAGCTCACAGACAAAAGCGGTTTGCTGGGGCAGTGCAGGGAGAGAGAAGCAGCCTTCAGGTGGGAGCAACTCTGCCGGCGACGGGGCCAGCTCAATCTGCGGGGTGAGCTGGGGGACCACACAGAACCCCAGGACTCCCTGGGGGTGGGAGCCTATGTATTTACAGCTCCAGCCCCAAATGCTGTCACCCCTGGGCACTTCCGCCCACGTGAGGGCAGAGTGGGTAAGGTCAGGTGCCAACCACTGGAAATGAGGGGACACAGGTGGAGCATCGGCAGATTGGGGTGGCAGAGGCAAGGAGTGTCAGGCAGAATGAACAGCCAGGGTGGGGGGCCGGTGGTGGGTCAGGGGGATGAGGCAATCTAAGAGGGCTTCCTGGGGGCAGCCAGCACAGGCCTTACCCAGGTCCCTCTACTCGTCCTTCGGGGCCTAGCTCCCACTTAATGAGCATGTTGTTACCTCTTTCAAGGGCACAGCCCCATGGGGGAGGCGCTGTCACCACCCCCACTCTCCAGGTGAGGAAATCCAGCCCAGGGTGGCCAGGGGGAACCCGGAGGGGCCACCCACGGCCTCCTCCCACCACTCTTCTGGCCTCCTGGGCAGCAGCTGCCCCATGTCCGCAGGGGTCCCCTCTCCTGGAGGACTGGCAGCAGGGCCCAGCTCTCGGATGGAATCCTCCTCCAGCTACAGTCTCCCCAGGAGGCCATATCCGGTCCACAGCTTTGAAAGATGCCTGGGCCAGAGTCCCGGAGCCGCGCTTCAGCCCGCTACCCACCGGGGAGAAGGCAGGCCTCTCGCACTGGACCCCCCACCACCGCCACAACTGCCCCTTCCCAGCTGCCCATCTTAGCAAGCATTACCCCAGAAACTGCGGGTTCTGGTGGCCCCTCTCCAGACCACGTCTAACCCAGCCACCAGGGTGAGCTTCTAAAAAGTAATCATGAACCGAGTCACCCCCTGCATAAGCCCCTCTGGACTCCCCAGTGCAGCAGAGTCAAAAGCCTCCCTAAGAGAGAGTGCAGCTCAGTGGTAGAGCATGTGTTTAGCACGTACGGGGTCCTGGCTTCAATCCCCAGCACCTCCATTGAATTAAATAAACCTAATGACCCCCCTCCCCCCAAAAAAAGAATCCCAGTGCCTCCCTGTGGCCTGGGAGTTCCCGCATGAGGGGTCCTGCTGCTGCCCTGATGCTGTCCCTGCCGCCCGCTCCCTGCAGCCTCACTCCCCTTCCTCCTGTTTCTCGGAGGTGCCAGGGCCTGCCTACCACAGGGCCTTTGCACAGGCTGCTACCTCAGCCAGGACGGCTGCTGCTTGCTGAGATGGGTCCCCAGGTGGACACACTTGGCTGCTCTCTCATCTGTGTGGTGAGCTCCTCTGTGCCTGCACACAGTAGGTCCTCTGTGAACGAGGGATGAATGAGGAGGGGTGAGGACATGACTCACCCTCCCCCCATTTGCAGAGGCTCTGGCTCCCCCGCCACTGCCCAGGGTGGATCTTCCATCTGTCCCGGGGCCCAGGGGCCCTGAGAAACCTCTGCAGACTGCAGGTTCGAGAAAAGACAAGATGTCTGAGGGCTCAATGAAGGGCTCCCCCTGCCCAACCCAGGGCCCCCTTCTCGCCCTACCCCTCTGGGGTTCAAAGGGACCTTGAGGGGCAGACCAGACCAGCCTGAGAGGAAATCCTTGTATTTTTTGAGGACAAATGGAAACAAACCGCTTCTTGTTTATTTCCTGGTGAATTGTGTGCAGGCGGAGGGGGGCTGGGGGCGGGGTGCTGGGGTTAACTCTTTCTCCTCTGAGTTTAATTGTCCCCCTCTTCCGGCCTGGGCTCCTCCGAGGCTCCCTGCGCCTGGGGAACTGTTTTCCTGAAGCCGACTCTATCGGGGAGGGAGGGACTGAAAAAACACACACAAATCAAAGCCTCATCAGCAATAAATAAACCCCTGGCCTGTGGAGTCTGAGAGCCCGGAAACACTCCCGCAGCAGCCCCCATAACCGGGGATGTGGGGCCTGGGGACCTGGGGCACCTGACTGGGAGCCTGGAGCTGGGCTGGCCCGGGAGGTGGGGACCCCTCCCCGCAGCTGAGAGGAGCCAAGCTAAGCCTGCAGGCGGCTTTGGGGATCCTGGGCTGGGGGCTCCTCCGGGGCCAGTTTTTCCCATCACCTCACCCAGAAAGGCTGCGCCGGAGCCACTGTCAGGCCCACCCTCCAGACGGACGACCTGGCGTCCTCTTCAGCAGAGGCTGTGTCGAGCCTGGGGTAGAAGCAGACCCAGGGTCCCTGGGGTTCCCACCCCTCCACTGCCTTTGCAGGGGGTCCCGGACCCACCTCCTCTCTCAGCCCTGCACGGTTTCCCCTACAGCCTCGGGATGCAGGAATTGATAAAGGCTGATGAATAAACCCACAGGCGAGGTGTGGGATTCACGCACAGGAGTCAGGCAGCCCCACCACAAGGAACGTCACTCTGGGCCGGGCAGGGGCCTGACCTCCCTGTCCTCCCTAGAGCCTGGTGGCGGGCACCGGCAGAGTCATCCCCACCTTACAGAAGAGGAAACTGAGGCTCTGGGAAGCCCCATAGGGAGTGGGGGCAGCCCCTGGGGAAGGCCCGGGTGGACCTCGCCCTCACCTCACACTGTCTGGAGGTGGAGGGGACTTGGCAGCCCAGGACCCCTCCTTTGCAGAGCCTGGAGAGGTGGTCTCTAGCCCACCTGCCTCTGGCCCCTTCAAGGCTTTGGCCCGATGGCCTCCCCTCTCCATTGGCCAGGCTGGACTCTGCCCCCGGACGCGGATGCGCTGGTTCTCACAGCCCAGCCGCGATTCCCACACTCTTCCGCAGACGGGCTCCTCCTGGCTCTCAACCCCCACCCCCCAGCTAGTTGGAAACACCAACCAGATGTTGGGACTGTGGCCCACAGCCCGGGGGTGGGGGTGGGGGTGGGGAGGAAGTGGCTGGTGGCGGGGGTGGTCTGCCTGGAGTGCAAGCAGGGCCTGACAAGGCTCAGACCTGTGTGGGGCTTGGGGACAAGGGCCAGGGCCATCAGAGAGAAAGACACAAGCCGCCTACCCCTGCCACTGCTCAGATGGGGAGACAGGACCGCAAGGCCCCAGGGCTGACCCGCCCCAGCCCAGGGACGCAGGCCTCCTTTTGGGTTTCTGCCTCATTACAGGGCAGGTCTGGCAGGCACTGGAGAGCGGAGACAGTGGAGGCTCCGTGCCTGCAGGCCCCACCAGACCCATCAGTCACTGTGCGGGGCTTGTGGGCACCCACCTGTGCCCTGGGCCACCAGTAGCCTCGTGCCATCCCTGCAGTCCACACTCCCAGTGCCTTCAGAGGTCCCGCCTGGGCCACAGAGTTGGATGACAGCCCCTCTCCGGCCCTCACACACATGCACGTGTGCGCAAAGGTGCACACACACGTGTATATGCGCGTTCAAGCATTCATGTGCACACTTGTCCACAAACACAAGCATGTGTGCATACATGCATGCACTCACAGACACCTGCCCAGCATGCACGCCCAAGGACAAGCAGACACGCCGGGACACTAGCACGGGGCCACACACGCAAAAGCCCACGCTCGTGCTTGCATGTGCATATGCACACGTGTGTGCACTGGTGCTGGTGATGCTGTGTTCTTGTGCATGTGGTAACACACTTGTGCACCATTGGGGCACACCTACGTGCACACACTCACACATGTGAACAAGCACTCATGCACACAGGCACCTGAACACTTCCTCCTGACAGGTTGCTCCCGGCCCGCCCTCTGTGCACCGCCACGCACCACCAAGCCTCACCCAAGCCCAGATCTGCCCAGGCCCCGGGCCCGGTCAGGGCTCACGGGGGAATAGCCGCAGGGTCTGGTCAAGAAGCGGGTGGGGGGCGGGGTCCAAGAGGAAACTGTGAAGCTGTGTGACGCCCCATGGGGAGGTGGAGGGATGTTCTCCAAGAGGACAAGGCCCTGGAGGGACCTCTCTGCTCAGCCCCAGCGTGGGCAGAACCAGGACTGCTCCCCGCACAGAGCCTCCAGACTGGTCACCCTGGGAACCTCCCGCCGTCTGGAGTCCTGAGAACAGGACCCTCACGGCCAAGGCACTCAGCCCACCCCGGGCTCTTGACTCAGTCCCATGTGTCACCGGATAAACATTTATTAGGTATTTCCTGCCCAGCCCCAGCCCTCAGTGCCTGTCTCTGCCATGAGTGTGTGAGTAGGGGTGCTAAGTGTGTGCAGGCTGCTGTGTGTGAGAAGGTGTGTGTGTGACAGGGTGTGTGCATCTGCACAGGTGGCAGGCCCCTCTGGCGGAGCTGGCTCCTCTTCCTGGTTTGCAGGGTGGGGCGTGGAGGCAGGCCCCGGCTGCCCTCCTGGCTGAGGGGCTTGGGGCCATGGTCCCTGCCCACCTCCCCCTCGCCCTCCTGGTGCCTGGGCGCCTCCTCACAGGGGCCTGGCCCTCCCAAGGTGACCTGGACCTGGCCTCTGGATCTTTGCCCTTGTGTGTCTCCCAGAGCACCACCCTCCCCTCTGCTGATTTATGTGACCCCCATTCATCCTCCTGGCCTCAGCGCCCATCTCAGGGGTCTCTGTGGACCCCCGCCACACCGCAGTGTTGCTTCTCCTGTGGGTGAGTTCCTAGGGACCCCAAAGGCTGGAGATATGCATAGAATGTATGAATGAATGAATGAGTGAATGAACTAACGTGTGAAAGAACAAGCCTGTGGTTGGCTGGGAAGAGCATGAGGGAGCAGGGAAGACAGTTAGGAACCCAGCCCCGCTCCTGCTACTCCCAGAAATGCCTTCTTCTGCACCCTCTCCAAGGGCCGCCCTGGCCCATGCTCAGCATGTCCCCCCATCCTGTATACGCAAAGACCAGGGCTCAGAGAATTTGAGATGTTTGCAAAGTCACTCAGGCCCAAATGTTTAACTGCTTGGGTAAGGGCAGTGTTACCCCATCTAGCACCTCTCTTTGCTGGTCCCAGGCAGGACTGGTGGGGGAGGGACGGGGACTAAGGGACAAGGAAATGAGTCAAGCACCCGGCGTCCAGGCTGTCTGCCACTTGCGAGCTGTGTGACCTTAAGCAGGTTGCTCATCCTCTCTGGTCCTCCCACATTTTCCCTCCTGTAACCAGCTGTGCATCAGCCCCATCGGACTGTGAGCAGGGTGAGGGGGCTCTGGCTCCTGGGCTGCTCCGGCTGCACTCGCCCATGGCCCATGACCCTGTGACCCGAGGTGTGCAGGCTGGGCCAGGGTGAGGAGCTCGCCTGCCTGCGTGCCCGTGGGAAGCAGCGGGTGAGGTGGAAGGAAGGCTGGCTCCAGCCAGCCTGGGGGAGGGTGAATGCAGGGACGGCCACCGGGGAGCTGCTCATTGTGACCAGGGCTCTAAGGGAAGGAGGGAGGAAGTGGCGGGGAGACTGCAGACCCCAAGAAGGGAGAGGGAGGGGTGGAAACAGGTGAGCTGAGGTCAGGCTCGCCTGCCACCCAGGCTGCCCCCTGGAGACTAGCACCTTTCCAGCCACAGCGCGGTCAGTGCGCGAGGGCCCAGCGGGACGGTGGCCGCCGCGGGGCCCCTGGGGTGTGACCGGCCAGCTGGGAGTCAGGCACTGCAGTCAGACAGAGATGGGACACACTGTCCTGTTGCAGGAGACTCTCAGCTGGGAACCCTGCAAACCTGGGGTGGAGCCCCGGGGACGTGGGGGGCCCAGGAGGCTGTGGCCATCCAAGCCAGGTGGGTGGGAGCATCTGATGGCACTCTATTAGTGTCCTGTGGCTGCAGTAATCACCAGCTGGGGGCTTAAAACAACAAAAAATTTCTTTTCTCTCGGTTCTGGAGGCCAGAGTCTGAAATCAGATGTTGCATGGCCGCTCTCCCTCAGAGGCTCTCGGGGAGGGTCCCTTCCCTGCCTCTCTCAGCTTCTGGCGGTTACTGGCCCTCCTTGGTGGCCCCATCGCTCTGATCTCTGCCTCCTTCTTCATGTGGCCTCCCCTTCTGTGTGTCTGAGTCTCTCCTCTTCTCTTGTGAGGACACCCGTCATTGGACATAGGGCCCACCGTAATCCGGGAGGGTCTCATCTTGAGATCTTTACCTTAATTACATCTGCAAAGCCCCTGATTCTGATAACATCATGTTAGGAGGTTCCAAGTGGACATACCCTCTGAGGGCCGCAATTAAACCCCCCCAACACCAGTGACCCTCAGTCCACCGCCAGACGTCCGAGAGCTCCCTCCCCAGGTGCTGACCGCAGCTTCTGGTGCCCTCAAGTCCAAGTTAGTAGGGGAGGCAGAGGAAAGAGCTCCTGGCTGGGTAGCAGCTTGGGTAAAGGCCAGGAGGCAGCACTGGGATGCTAGGGTCCAGGCCCAGGGGCAGGGGGCTCTCTCTGCCCCTCTGGTGACTGTCAGCTGTGGGCGGCCTCCTGGCAGCGTGTCTGCCCTCTCCCTGCAGGTGGCTGTCTCTCCTCGCTGTGGAGGTGGAGGCCGTGGGCCCTGCAGCCAGGAGCTGGGCGGCGGACAACAGTGGCCGTGGGCAGGGCCAGGCCGGGGCACAGAAAGGAGACACCTTCTGTGGGCCCGAGGGCCTGGGAAGCCTGTGGCAGGTGCGTCCCCAGCCCCCACGGCCCAGCCAGGGCCGGGCTAAGGTTTCCCAAGCTGGTGCTGAGGCTGGACCGGGGCCTCCCCAGTGCAGGCCGGCCCGTGGCCCAGCTCCCAGGGCGCTGCAGAAATGTCCTTTTGTTGGCTGAACAAAGCAGCTTTGAGCTGGGCCCTTATCTCAGGCTGCAGTGAGATGGGACACCACAGATCCGGGCGGGAGCCAGCAGGCCAGCCTGGACGGGTCTCCCCAAACAAGAGGGGCAGGGAAAGGCATCCGGAAGGGGCTGAGGGGGTGAGGGTGCGCGGGTGCTGCCCGCTGCATCGGGGTCTGTCTAGGCTCACAAGGGGCACAGCAGGCCCATCAGATAAGGCGCAGGGAGACAGGCAGGTGCGGCGGGCGCGGGAGTGCGTAGGTGGGCGCGGGCGGGCATAGACTGGGTTGGGATGAGGGCGAGGTGTCCGCACTTGGTGACAGTTCCCAGTGGGTCAGGGGCTGCTCCTTCCTTGGCCCGTGCCTGGGTCCTGCTGCAGACAAAGCCCCCAGCCCCGGGCACCTCGAGGGCAAGGCCAGGAAGTGTGTCCTTCATGGGTCCCTGGCACCCAGCCCAGCCCAGAGCCAGCCCCTTAGTGTCCCAGGGAGCTCAGATTGAGCCAGGTGGCAGGGTGGGGAGCCAGCCAGAGTGTGGCCTGCAGGGGTCCAGAGGGCAGGACATCTCACTCTGTCCGTGGCTGACTCGAGACCTGCTGCTGCCCTCTGGCCTCTGCTTCCTGACCTGTGCAGTGAACCAAGGGCTCCAGGGAGACTCAGCCCCGCTGCCCTGATGTCTCCGGACCCACCAGGAGAGCCCCCAGTGGTGAAAGACGGAGATGGAAAATGGGCGGGGTTGGTGAGCCGCACAGCTGGCTGGACCCCAAACCCCTGACAGGTGGGAAGCATCTCGGGCAGCCTTGCGTCTGCACAGCCCGCGGGGTCCTGGACACAGACGTGGGCATTCAGCCCCCACCCTTGAGGCTCCTCCCCGCCTGCCCCTGTCTCTCCCTTGTCTCTGTGCCTGAAAATGTGCTCAGAAAATGTCTATCGAATGACTGAGTGAGTGAGAGAGTGAGTGAATGAATGAGTGAGTGAGAGAAAGAGAGACAGACAGAGAAAAGAGGAAACAGGCGTCCCCCCAGCCCCGGAACCCTGGGTGTTCCCAGCAGGAAGTTCTCTCATCAGGCCCAGAAGCTGCCCAGCCTTTCCGGAAGAGGAGGGTGTGGGAGCTCGGGCCAGGCGCCCTGGGGCTGCAGGATGGGGGATAGGAGAGGGCACACATCCCTTCTGATGGTGGGTTTGAGGTGCGGGGGTGGGGTGAGTCTCCTGTCTTGGGGGGCTGATCTGGGTAGACACCATCCCCCAGCCCCACCCCCTCAGCTGCCTTTTGGGGCTGCTGGGCCACGGAAACCTGTCCTGGTGTCTCAGGAGGGCTGGAAATGGGCTACAGCACCTGCAGGCTTGTCTGAACAGGTGTATTTCAGAGCCGAGTGTGGGGCGCAGGGGGCCCGCACCCTAAAGAGCTACAATTAGCCCCTGGTTGGATCTGGACCTTAGAAGGACCAGAGTTTGTGCCTCGGCCGGGAAGAGGGAAAGGCAGCCTGGCTCCTCTGCCCCACCCCCGTCCCGGGAGGTGGCGGGGTGCAGCCTCACTGAGGTGAACGTTCCCCTTCTGGTCTACGATTGGGTCTTTTTCTGTTTTAGTGGAGGTACCGGGGATTGAACCCAGGACCTCATGCATGCTAAGCATGTGCTCTACCACTGAGCTATACCTTCCCCCCGATGGGGTCTTTCTGTTTCCTTCCTCCCACCTCCCCCTGACTTTCCCACAAACATTTTTGAGCATAAAAATAACTTCATTGGGAATGATAGTCACCGAGCGCCTCCTTCTGAGCCCCCAGCCCGAGGGGGCCTCGCAAGCATTCCCCAGCCCACAATGGGCCTCTGAACATCAGGCCACTGGCAGCTGTAGCTGAAGAATGTTTCTCCAACAAAAATACCCAGGCTGGATTTATTTGTAAGTAGCCTGTGTCTGGGGGTGTGAGTGTGGAGGCAACGCCAGGAGTCCCTGGGGCCGGATGGGGGCGGTCTTGTTGATGCCGTCAGTTTTGACCGGGGAATATGACTTTGGTCATTTAGAACATTTGCTAAGTCACTTAGAATCTTTATTTATTGTGAAAACAGTCTTCGTACAAAACATGGCCCCCGCCCCCGAGGAAATAACGGTTCCCACGGGGCGGGGCCTAGGCAGCTGTGGGGCGTCAGGGCCTCGGGGCCCCTGTGGAGGTGGGCTGGGGGTGCTCTGCGGCTTTTCAGAGAACAGCCTCACCACATCGCTTAAGGGAAGAATCGGCCAGCCCTGGGGGCTGGGGCTGCAGAGCCCCGGGGCCCCTGGGCCCACCCTCTGAGCCTCAGGGCCCCCACGTCGGCAGGGATCACAGGGGAAAGCTCATGTCCAGGCGCTTGGTACCCGGGCCCTGTGCTGGCACAACATCGTGTCTCACTCCTCTTCCCACCGACACCCCGTTGTTCACCTGCCCTCCTCGGCCGCGCTCCCAGCTGGAATCTTGGAGGTGGCTGGTGGCTGGCTTCCACCTGCTCCCCTCAGATCCCTCGCAGGGGCCCTTGGTTCCCACTGGGCTCCCCTCAGTTTATGGGGCTATGTCGTTAGGTGCATTCTGAACCGGGCCAGCTGTCTCTGGAAGACTGTGGACATTTTTATGGGCCTCATAACCTAACAGACCCATCGCCACTGCCGCCAGCGAGTCCCGGCTTTCCCACAGCCTCAGCAGCCCCGGGCCAGCGCCCTCCTCCAGGGTTTTGCTCGCCCGGCTTCTCTCTTTTAATCTCAAACCTTCGTGTGTTCCCACTTCTGCAGACATCTGCGAGGAGAGCCCACCACTTGTCAGGCATTGCCTGGGCACCGGGGGTACCCAGAGAGAGAGGAAGGGACAAAATCTCTGCCTGCGTGGAGCCTACCTCGAGGGGGGACACGGGCCGTGCCAGTGGGGTAGGGCTCGTAACAAAGCAGGAGGCGTGGGAGGCGGGCCGAGGCCAGGACGTCCAGCCGGGGCACCACATGTGAAGGCTGTGCGGGGACAGCCAGCAGGGTGCAGGGAAGGGTGTTGCAGTCAGAGGGAACAGCCAGTGCGGGTGCTGAGGCAGGTTTGCAGTGGGGTGAGCAGGGGGCTGGGGAGGCAGGGGATCCAGTAAGAGGCCCAGAAACAATCCAGGGGGAAGGGAGAGAAATGGGCCCATTTGGCTTCATTCTGAAGTTCCAGGTGACTGGATTTGCCAACAATCCCACAGTGGGAGATGGAGAATGAGGGGGTCAAGACGCTGCAGGTTCAGGGAACTGGAAGGCCGGAGCAGCCGCTGGCCGAGACAGAAAGCTGCAGGAAGACCTGGTCAGGGGGAGACGGGGCTCAGGCTCAGAGACATCGAGGCTGAGGTGCTCTCTGGGCCAACGGCCGATGCTGGCTCGGAGTTCCTTCCAACACAGAATCCTGCGAGAGAACTCCCGGCCCAGATAAGCATTTGGAAGTTGAGCCGGGTGGGGTGTGCAGCCCGAGGTCAATGGTCTTAATGAAGGAGGCCAAGAGGCAGGAAGAGAGGAGGGGGCAGGAAGAGAAGAGGCCCCTCCAGGGACCCAGAGGGGAGTGACAGAGGTGGCAGCAGCCACGGAGACGGTGTTCCAGAGGCTGGTGTAGGAACATCCCGGGGTGGCCAGAACACAGCACCATAGACCGGGTACCTCGAATGTGTGCTCTCCTGCAGTTCTGGAGGCCAGAGTCCAAAACCAAGGGAGCCCACATTCCCTCCAGAGGTTCCAGGGAAGTTCCTTCCTGCCTCCTCCAGCTGCTGGAGGCCCCAGGCATCCCTGGCTTGTGGCCACATCACCCTAGTCTCTGCTCTGTCTTCATGTGGCTTCTCCTCTGTGCCTGTGTCCCTCCTCTGAGGACGCTGCTCATTGGACGTAGAGTCCACTGTTATGCAGGAGGACCTCATGTCAAGATCCTTAACTAACTGTATGTGCAAGGACACCTTTTCCCAGATGAAGTCTGGCTCTGTGCCTGTCATTGGCTCTCTGGAGATCGAGGGCAGAGATTTCCAGAACGGCGACACCTGGGCCTCTGCATCTCCTCCTCCTCCCCTCGGGGCTCCCTGGCCTCTGCCGGTCCACCCCTGCCCCTGCCCCACTCCCTGCAGAAGTCAGTGTCCGGAACCGCTGCAGATGGGCAGGACCCTGCCTGGCTGTCCGCAGGCCTGGGAGGTGCAGCCCACCGGGTCCCACACCTGGCTGGCACCCCCTTACTGCAGGGGCACCTCTCTGAGCCTCGCCGCCTTCACCAGGACTGGGGGCCCCCATCCAGCCTCACGGGGGAGGGTGAAAAAACATGATGGGTGGAAAGGCCCCCTCCTGCTCCTGGCTCCTAGTAGGCACACAACAAATTCCAGTGCTGATGGTGGCTATGCCCGGCCGCCAGGTCCCTCTCCTGCTCTGAGCCTTGTTTCCCCATCTGCACCCCCAGGGAGGCTGGAACAAACATCTCGAAGATCTTTCTGGAGCAGCGTGGATCTGTGGGTTGATGTTCCCGAGTGAGAGAGTTTTGTACAAGATGCTGAGATGCAACACCTGATCATGACATCCTCTGGCCAAAAATTCATTAACCAGGTTTTTTTAAAAGGGTGAAGTAGAAACATCCAAAGCACGCAGTGAGATGTGAGGACCAGGCACGAATGCAGAGGGACTCCCAGTGCCCGCTTTGTTTAATTATATACAAATAGACTTCTAAAACTTGGATGAAATTGGCAATGTTAACCAAAACTTACACTAGAAAATGGAGAGAATGCAGATATACCAGGGACCAGAGAAGAAGGTGATCAGCCTGACCCCCCCACCTCCCACTGAACCACCGCTGGTCGTGAGCTGGATTCTGCCAAAGCTTCGGGGAAGAGATCGTTCCAAAGCTGTTTAAACTGCTTCAACCCATGGAGAGGAAAAGAAACGAGGGAAAAGAGAAGCCTCCAATTTTATTTTATAGAAACAGTATAATATTAATATCAAACCCAGCTAAAATTGTGCTAAAATGTATTAAATTGCAGACAAATTTCACTTTTGAAGATCAGTGCAAAAACCCTAGGCAAGTATCAGCTGGCAGGACCCAGCAGTCCATAAAAAGATGAAGACCTCCCTTCTCCATCCCTGGCTGGGCCCTGAGAGGCAGGATTCTGGGGTGCACCCCTGCACCCCAGTCTCCATCCTCCATGGACTCACCTACTGAGGCCATAGATGGGGAGGGGGAGGGACAAGGGCGGGGGAGGGGTCTCAGCTCCAATGCCTCCCTTCCTGCAGTGGCTCATCCCTCACCCGAGGGGCACAGCACCTGCCGGACTGCCTCTCCCGGTCCCTGTGCTCACCTGTCCCCAGCCCTAAAGGCCGGAGTTCATGTATCCCCCAGGCTGCATGAACTCTTGTTGTTTCCCTGACCCCTGCCTGCACTTCTGTAAACAGTCCCTTTATTAAATCTCCTCAAATTACCTCATTTGAGCACACCACCTGTTTACTTTTTGCACTCCAAATTATATGGTTGTATTTTACCTTTGACTAGCTCAAAAGAAAAAACCAAATATTTGTCTCTGTTGATGTCCAAAAGGCATTGGACAAAATTCAACAAAATTATTGATTAAAAAAAAGCATAATTAGGGAGGAGGTAGCTCACAGTACCTCACGGTACACTCTACTGCTCAGCGGTAGAGTGCATACCTCACATGCATGAGGTCCTGGGTTCAACCGCCAGTGCCTCCATCCAAAAAAAACAAAAAACAAAAAATAAAAAACAAAAAACAAACCTAATTATGGCCCCCACAAAATAAAAGTAAAAAATAAAATTAAAAAATTAAGTCAAATTGAAAAGCACAATTAAATATGACCAGATAAATCTTCCCTTAACTTGATAAAATATCTATGTAACCCCAAACCAACAGCTTGCTTTCTGTGAAAATTCTGAAAGTGTATCTATTAAAGTCAGCAGAAGACAATGGCATCCAGCAATAGCTAACATTGTTCTGGGGGTGCTGGCCAGTGCAATTAGACAAGAGAAAGAAATAAAGTTGTAATTACTGGAAAAAGAAGAGATAAAGTCATCATTATTTACAGACATTGTTATTAAATATCTGAAAAACTGAAAGGTTTCAAATAATAAAAGAATTCCTTACAGTGGCTGAGAGCAAAGTAAACACAGGAATCTCAATACATTTCATGTGTGCAAACATTAACTCAGTAGGCAGTATATGAAAGAAAGGCCCCGTATATGATTACTCTAAAAATTATAAAATATTTGGAAATCAATAAGAAATATCCCAGATCCATATTAAGAAAGATTTGAAATGGTTTTCAGGACTCAGGATCCTTCCATCTCTCTGTCCTGACCTTCTGTTGTGTGGTTTCCTTTCCGAGTTTGCCAAGTGACCCAAGATGGCTGCTGGAGCTCCAGTCACCACCTCATATTCCAGACAGCTGGGAGGAGAAAGGAAGAAGACCCATTCATGCCCTCCTTTACAGGGAAAGTCCCTGGAAGCACCAAACCTCACTTCTACTTCCCTCTCACTGTCTAGAACCTAGTCCTATAGCCACACCTCTCTGCCTCAAAGCTGGGAGGTGCAGATTCTTTGTGCTTTGCTGCCACAAATAAAATCATGTTACACAGGGGGAAGGGAGAAGGTCATGGATGTTGGGGTGGGCTTCTGTATTCTCTGCCAGTGTGAGAAGGGCAAACTAGCCCCACTAGGTATCAGAACCGTTATAAAGCTACAATAATTAAAACAGTGTGATACCCAAAGCAAAGGCAAGATCTGCTGTGTAGCAACATGGGGAAAATATTTGCAAAGTGTATCACTCAAAGGACTCATTTCGCTCATATGTAAAGAGCTCCAACAAATCAATAAAAAGGCTACCAATCCAATAAGGGAAAGAAAATGAAAAAGCAAAGGATATGAACAGAGAGTTCACATGAAAGGAAAAGCAAATGTCTTATGAAAAGATGAGAGAGACTCAACCTCACTCTTGGCAAGAGAAATGCAAATTAAAGCTGCCCTGATGGCATGTTTACCCATCACATTGGCTGAGCCTCTGATTACACACTGTTGGCAGCGCTGTGAAGATATAGGAACTTGCATATATTACCCTAAATGATTGTAAATGGTTACAGCCTCCACAGGGAGCCATTCAGCAAAATCTCTCAGAATTACGAACGCACATCCTTTGACCCAGCGGTCCTACCTCTAGGAAGGCATCCTGCCCACTGCCATCTCAGGTACCAGGTCATGGCAGCATGGTTCCTGAGCTGGCCAGAAAAAACATAAATGCCCATCAGTGGACTGTACAAACCACGTGGTAGACTATTCAACAGGCAAAGAAAGGAGCAAGGAAGAAGGCTTTCAGGTGTTGATAATGGGCATTTCTGTGTGCTGTACGTGCAGTGAGCGATGCCCAGTGGTGTGCAGAATGGGATCCCTGTTCTGTCAGGGAACAGAGGGGGCAGAAATGTACGCTCGACGTGCCTGGAGAATCTGGTCTAGGGAAGGGCCCACAGACACGAGCACCTTGTGGCCCTCAGGATGGAAGTTGCGAGCCCAGGATGGGGAGCAGAAAAGTTTTCTCAGTACATTCTTTGGATCCTTGCTGATTTCAGAACCACGAGTGCAGGTGGAAGGGTGGGCAACAGCAGGGGAGGAGGAGTGAATAAGGGGCTGGGGGTCCTGCCAAAGCCTGGCCTCCTGTTCCAGGTCTGGATCAGGGCTCTGGGTGTGTGGGAGGAAGTGGGGAAGGATGACGAGGTTGTTTATTCATTCATCAAACACGGCTGCTAGCCCCAGAACTCAGTCCTAAACAAGCAGGCTCTTCCCACTCAAACTCAGACCTCAGCAGGGGCGACAGGGCGACAGGGCGACAGAGCACCATTGTGGGTGGGCGTTGACAGTCCTTTGTTGCAGGGGCCATGCTGTGGAGGGCTAGACCCCAAGGAGGGGGGCCTACCAAGCTGGGGACCCAGACAGAGGGACGAGAATGTGTGACGCCAATGCTGGAGGCCTGTGGGTGGTCTCCACCCAAGAAAGTTCCCCTGGAGGGGCTGGAGGTTCAGCCCACGGATGGGGGAGGGGTGAAGGGGGTAAGCCCCTCCGTCTGGGCTGGGGTGGGGCAGCTCCCAGGTCTCACTTTCTGGGAGTCCTGGCCCAGGTTCATCAGCATCTCATCTGCATGGCCATTCATCCTCTCCCAGCATTCCTAGCCCTTTCCTGCACTGGAGAAAGGGACTGGGTCTGGGTCCCCCTCCCAGTGCCCCCCCAACTGCCCCTCTCCAGAGGGAAGGACAATGGGGTGGGGAGGAGGTGCAGGAGGGGTCTGGCTGGCCAGCCAGGCTGGCGGGAACCATTGTGTATGGGGCCCTTAGTGTTTGCATAGCAAGTGCGTTGGCTGCTGAATGGGGCACAGGCATCCCAGGAATGCTGCCTGAGCCTTGGAGGGGCCTCCTCTCCAGCACTTGGCCAGCCTAGCCCATCCTTGCCAAGCTTCTGCGTCTTCCTGTCACTCACACCTGTCAGGCAGAGGGGGCACAGGGATGAGATTGGCCAGGTTTAGGCACCAAGTGGGAGTGAGCAAGGGCTACTGAGCACAGTGGTACAGGTTGTACACTGCACAACACCAGGGTCCATCATGAACCTGGGAAGCCACAACTGCTAGCAGCCCTGCAGCCTCCGTATTGACCTTAGTGATCTCAGCAGGACAATGGGACAGGGCACCCGTGCCCTGAGAGCGTGTCTGCTCTCAGCCCAAGGTGGGAACAGACATGTGGGAGAGGGGAAGGGGAGATGGGGTGGAAGGGGAGGGAGAGGAAAAGAAATCTAAGTCCATGTGAAGGGAGAGTCCCTTTGTCTGCCAGCCCCTCAGGCTGCTGGAGGCTGTGGGGGTCCCAGACACTGTGGTGCAGTCCACCCTGCAGAGCGGGGGTGATTGCCGGCAGCTCAGAAGTGGCCCCTGCCTGTTATCTGCAAAATGGGGGAGGCAGTTAGGATGGTGCCTGCCTCCCAGGGTTGGGGAGGTGAGTGGGTTGATGAATATCGGAGGCCGGCCTGCAGAAATCACAGCCAGTCTGACTGGCAGTGCTCCCGGAGACACAGGTCCTGGGCTGTGCCTTCACGAGCAGGGAGGGGTGCGGGGAGGGTGCACTGGGCACAGAGAGCCTTGAGGGCAAAGGCCAAGGGGTGTGAACAGACCTGGGGTGTGATGCAGGAGAGGGGAGGGCTGTCGGTGACATCAGGGAGGTCAGCCCACATAAGTGGGGAGGGGGGCTGGGAGGACAAGGGAGGAGGGGCAGACCTGAGGGAAAATGAAGCCGGGGGGTGGCTGGGAGGCCAGGGCCCAGCAGGCCCACCCTTTCTCTGCCCCAGCCATGCTGTCCTGCAAGCGGTTGTCTGTGGAAGCCATAAGGAACTCAGGGGTTATGGGGCCCTGACCGGCCCTGTCTTGGCATCCATGGCCCCGGCAAGGGGACACTGGTGGGCAGCAGGCCAGCTGGGAGCAGGGGGTCGGGTCAGGTGGGATCCCTGGGAGGACCCAGCTTGGGGGAGGACAGCCCCTCCATCCTTTGTCAGTGGGAGGCAGTGCCGCCCAGCTGGCTCCCCTGGGGACTAGACAGAGAGGGGTGGACATTCTTGCCCACTCCGAGGGGCCATGGCCCCGCTCTGCCACACTTCTGCTGTGGGGTCTTTGGCCAGTGGCTCCAGGTTCCCAGCCTCAGTTTCTGTGACACGGGGATGGCCACTGTCCTCGCCTGCCAGGGCTCCACAGAGTGGGTCGAGTGGGTTCCTGTCAGCACCAGAACAAGCCAGGAGGGCTCCCCAGTGGAGGCAGCACTGGGAGTGGAAACATGGCCGAAGGCAAATGGGACAGGGTCCCTGGTGCTGGGAAGGCCAACTTCTCACGGTGAGGATGAGGAATGGGAGTGACAGGGGCTTAGGCACGGTGAGCTCAGGAGCCTCTTGGGGAGGATGCGGGGGGTCAGACCTGGTGAGGAGAGAGCAGAGGACAGAGAGGAGGAGAGGACAGTAAGGCCAGGAATGGAACATGGGGGCCCTGGCCAGCAGTTGTTGAAGGTCTGGGCTGTCTGGAGGGGTCTGGGGGGCCTACAGCTGGGGCAAACCTGGGGCAGGCATCAGTGGGCCGGGGCTGGAGGAGCTGGGCTGCAGGCCGCCTGCAAGGATCCTGTCCGCCTGCAGATGAGAGAAGTGGCATCCTCCAGAGACCCTCTCCCTGACCACTGACCTGGCCAGACCCTGGCCAGGGGCCCACGTCGGCCTACGTCTGTCTGCCCAGCTGAGCCTGCACACCGCCAACACACGGAAGGCCGGGCATCACCTGGGGGGAAAACCTCTCTCTCTTCCTTCCCAGCGCAGACATCAGTGGCCCAGTGAGGCCCACGAGTGTGTAGTGTGCTCCACCCCAACACATGCGTGTGTGCACGTGGGACAGTCACGGGGACCTGGCTGGGTGCCCATCAAGTGAAGGTCAACTCCCCCCTGCTCTAGGATCCCCCTCCTCTCTGGGGGTCAGTCTTCCACTTCCATGAAGTGGGGGCACAGAGGACAATCTTTGAGACGCATCATTGGGGTGGGAGGTGCCAGGGGCTGTCCACACAGAGGCAGGAAGGGGGTGGGCCTGCATCTCAGGGGGCTGTAAGCAACTGGGCTGGGTCCCAGCTGTGCAGGGGGCAGCCTGAGATCTTCCCAGGCCTCCAGCGAGTGGCAAGGATGCCCAAGGGTCAGGGCAGAGAGAGGGCACAGCACCCTCCCAGCTGCTAAGGTGGGCTCCAACCCAGGCAGTGGTGCTGGGGGGCCTGTCCCCCCATTTCAGGTGGGGTTCAAGTGCCAGGCAGGCCTGCCAGGAATCGGACCTCAGCCCAGCTCTGGCCCCTGGCATGGGGCCCTGGCTCAGCTCCCGGGCTCTGACTGAAGGGGAGGCCTGCCTGGGGCGAGGGACCAAAGGGACAGGACGGGCAGGGGCAGGAGCAGGACACTCAGGGTCAGGCCCAGACTCAGGCCATCAGCGGCCCAGGATGTGGGTGGGAGGGCTGGCCATCCAGACAGAGTCGAGAATGTGGCCCCACACAAGGGCACGCTGCCCCGCCTGCCCCCCAGGCCTGGTCTGGCCTTTTCCTGCCTCTAAGGGTGCCCTCGGGGAACCCAGGCCCTTACAGGACCTCATCTTTGCCCCCTTTCTGATGCCTGTGCTTCAGAAGGGAAACTGGGTCAGGATGCCTCCTCTGCATGTCTGCTTTGCAGCAGGGGACCTGGGTTCAAACCCCACCAACCACATGGGCCCTGGGCTAGGTCACCTCCCTCCTTGAGCTGAGCTTCCTCACTTGGGAGGGGACAGTGCCAGCGCTCACCTCTGGGGCAGGAGTAGTGCCAGGGCAGACAGGGGCCTGGAGAAGACACCCCAGCCATTCGAGCTTTTGTTTTTTTAATTAAGGTGAAATTCACATAATATAAAAGAAGCCACTTTAAGATGAACCACTCAGTGGCATTTAATACCTTCTCTATGGTGTGTTTTAGTTTCAGAGCATCCTCATTACCCCCAAAGGAGACCTTGTCCCTGTTAGCAGTCACCCCCTACCTGGCAACCCCAGCCCTTGGCAGCCACTGACCTACTTGCTCTCAGCGGCTTTATCCCCGTGGGCGTCTTGTATCCATGGGGGCCGTGGCAGGCGCCCTTCGCTACAGGCATCTCGTCCTCCTCCCCGAGCACATTGTGTTGGCGGCTGATCGTGTGGCTGACATGTCAGGACTCCACTCCCTTCATTCACTCTTTCTTCATTCATTTGTGCCGAGGGCAGAGATCAGCTTGTCCCCACAAGTTCCCCAGAACAGCCCACGTAGCCGCCGCTGTCACCTCACAGCCCACCAGGAAGATAGCACTGCCCCAGCTTTCAGGTGTGAAGACTGAGGCCCGGGGGGTGGTTAGATGGCCTGACATTGCTCCCAGAGAGCAATGCTGTGCTGTGCTTTCAGGAGCGGGGAGAGGTGCGGGGAGGGCACACCTGGCAGAGCAAGGCGTGACAGGCCTGGGGTCAGGTGGATGGTCTTAAATTGCAAAGCAGGGCTTCCCCTCACTTCCCTGAGGCTGGTCCCCCATCTGGCAGGGGGCAGGGCGAGCCTCTGGACTTGGGGGCTGGGCCAGGAGGGAATGAGGGAGCCCCAGGCCCCCACAGAAGGCTTGCCTGGGCCCATCCCAGCCCCACGCTCCCAGCAGCCAGAGAGAAAATAAACGCCCCCACTCTGCCCGGTAATTACTTGCGTCTTGGGTGAGTATCGAGGTGATTAATGGTGAGAAAGTGGCCATGCTGTGCTGGGGGTGCGTCGGTCACTGTGGGTGCGGGGCCTTTCCCAGCCTGGTTGCCTCCCTGTTTTGCTCCTAGGTCACCCCCAAAATGAAGTCTTGAGCAGAGAGAATGGACAGTCTTCACAGGGAGATGTGTGCGGCCCAGCACTAGCTGGACGGTAGGAGACGCAGGGAGGACCCCCCAGCTAGGACGGCTCCCGCCCCTGCCCGGGCCTGGGGGCCCACCCCTCAGGCACCCTCCTCCTGACTCTCCTCCGGAGACCCCCCTTGCAGCTACTGACCTGGAGGCAGGCCCGCGAATCCCAGCCCCTGGCGGCTCGCGTGGAGGGTCTCTGGGTCCAGGGTTTTATAGGAAGGTCCCCACCACGGACCCGTATCAGAGCAGAACACAGCAGGAACCCAAACCACCACATCCCACCACCTAGAACCAGAGTGGACGCCAGGGCACCTGAAGTTCCAGGCTTTGGTTCGCTTGGCCCGGAGATGCTGCCCCTTCTCGTCCCATCACATAGTAACCGTTTCCCATGGTGCTGGAACTTTCCACAGGCACAGCTTCTAACAACCACACATTATTCAGTTAGACAGACATGGATGGTTTTCTTAGCCAGCCTCCCCCTACATCTGGCTTGTTTCCGGGTTCTCCCGGTTATAAATAATGCAGCCACAGGAGTCTCCCAGAGGCGGGTTTTCTGGGCTTCGCATTATTTCCTCAGGATAAATTCCCAGAAGTAGAATCACTAGGTCAGAAACATGAACATTTTCTGCCTCTTGCTACACATTGACATCAGAATAAATCTGGGATTCCGTCTGGGATGGAGGCGGGACGCTGTGCTGAGCCATCTTCTGAGGCTGGGATCCCCCTGGAACCATTCTCTCTGCTACACACCCCGGAGGCTCAGGAGGAGAGCCTGGGCTTCACCTGGGGCATCGAGGCGGGGGGCACCAACCTCTGCGAGTGCCCCGAAATTCCCACCCGGGACCCTGCTCTGCCCATGCTGTGGGCCCCCTGAAATCCCCAGCCGGGACCCCGGTGGCCCCAGAGCAGGCTCAGCAGCTCACGGCAACGCGGACATTCAGAAGACACCCCTTTCTGCCTGTTTCAGTTTGTGAAGCCCTGTGACCCGGCCCTCCCTTTCCCTTCTCACCGGGCCTCCAGCTCCCATGGATTTTCCCGTTGACTGCACCCCAGAGGCTGGCCTTGAACAGGCTCCTCTCCTCAGGCCGGTTCCCAAAAGGACGGTCAGATTCCATTTTCAGCCTCAGGCCCCCAGGTCCTAGGCAGCCGGGCAGATCTGGGGGTTGACACCCTGCAGCTGGGGCCAACTCCAGGCCACACTCTTGCCAACTCACAGCAGCAGACGAGGGCCCCTGCTGCGGGCTTAGAGCCTTGGACCTGCAACGGGCTGTCTGCCTGCCCACAGCCTGCAAAGCTGTACCCTGAAGGCCAAAACCCAGCTCCAGGGTCGTGGGGGGCTTGGCTGGGGAGAATTCAGTAAGGCTCTCCAAGTCTGACTCCAACCCAGGGCCTCAGAGCCTGCAGCCCTAGGAGGACCACCCCCATGCCGATAGACACATTTCCATGTTGTCAGTTTGGTTAGGAAGCAGGGTGGTGATGCCCACCTTCCAAACTCCAGGAAGAGCCCAGACTGGGGAATGGCGTCGAGGAGGGGCCATTGGTGTGGCAGGAACCCATGGAAGGGCTCCATGCAATAGTGTAAACAAACCATAAAGCGCCAGCCTTGCTTTGTGGATTGTCATACGCCCATCAGAGCTACAGGCTGATGCCTCCCCAGGTGGCCTGTGGTCCTGGGTAAGACCAATGTCCTGAATGGAGGAGTCTAAACTCTTCATAATTCACCCTACATTTCTCATACTTGGCCAGTCCTATGGGGTGAACGGGGTGAGAAGAAATATTCCCTCCAGAGGAGAAAAGGCAGGCTCAGAAAGGGGAGGGGACTCTTCCATGATCACAGAGCTGGTGAGAGTGGGCAGGATGAGGCCTTGAACCCAGTCCTTCGTCCATCAGTGAGGGAGGGGACGGTCCCCAGGGGAACATTTCCTGTCCTGGAGATCTGGCCTTCCTAGAGCAGGCTAGGAGGACAGGGTCAGGGACCCAAAGACCCCCAGTGGACAGCTGGCTGAAGACCCCAGGGCCAGGGGAGGCCGCAGCCCAGGAGCTGGATACCCCTCCCAGGTGAAGCCCCGCCTCCTTGATCTGGCATCGCTGTGGCACCTGCGTCTGCTCCTCTTTGGCACGATGTCTAAACCTCTGGCCATCCCTCCGCTCCCCACCCTCTGTGTGCCTCACTGCAGTTCTCTGGGGGTTTGCTGGCCTCACTTTACAGATGAAGGTTGGCGCAAGGGAGCTGGACTCGCCTGAGGGATGGTGAGGCTTTGTGGAGCCCGAGCAGAGTCCAGCTCCGTGGCTCCCATATGGACATCCAGCCCCCTCACCGTCTTACGACAGAAATGAGACTCGTCCAGCAAGGGCCAGGCTGGCCTGCCTGCTTCCCGAGGGGACACGTCAAAGCCCAGGTCCTGCCAAAGTGGAAGGGAACATTCTCCTAAGAGTAAACAGAAACTGTGGCCTCGCCGGAGGCCTCTGGGGGCCCCAGACTCCCACTGTGAGGCTCTGAGGCCCCCTGAGTGCCAGGGTGCGGAAACACCTGCTCAGCCCTGGGATGAAGGTGGTGGGCACAGCTAAGTGCGCCGGAAAACACTGGGGTCAGGCAGCTTCCCGAGGGGAACCAACACCCTCCCCTCAACTGGCTGCCGAGCCAAGGCTGGGGAAGGAAGTGGGCACCGGGGCTGGTGAAGGGTCCGTGGCTGGAGGGAGGGGGCCCATTTCTGGGCCTGGGTGGGAAGGGGGCACTGGCACCCAGGTGGCCAGGGGTACAGCCCCCAGCCAGGCCAGGTGACCTCAGGAGGAAGTGGGTAGTTTCAGCGTCTGCTGTGATGGGCTTTGGGCCAGGGGGTCCGCTTCCAGCCCTGAGGTCGCTGGCCACAAGGGCCTCTCAGGCTGTCTTGGCAGTGGCACAGAGACCAGAGAGGGTGGGGGACGGGCCTCTTGGAGGGTTTCTGGCTGCTGTTTGGCAGCTAGGCCTCCCAGCTCTGGCCGGGTACCAGATGGAAGCCCAAAGTTCATAGCAGCACTATTTACAGTAGCCAAGACATGGAAGCAACCTAAATGTCCATCAACAGATGACTGGATAAAGAAGTTGTATATACAATGGAATACTATTTAGCCATTAGAAAGAATGAAATAATGCCATTTGCAGCAACATGGGTGGACCTGGAGATCATCACTGTAAGTGAAGCGAGTCAGACAGAGAAAGACAAATATCACATGATATCATTACATGCGGAATCTAAGAAAATGACACAAATGAACCTATTTACAAAACAGAAACAGATTCACAGACATAGAAAAAAAACTTATGGTTACTAAAGGGGAAAGTAGGGGAGGAATAAATTAGGAGTTTGGGATTAGCAGATACAAACTACTTAACAGAAAAATAGGTAAACAGCAAGGTCCTCCCGTACAGCACAAGGAACTATACTCAATAGCTTGCAATAACCTACAATGAAAAAGAATATATATGTATCTGACTCACCATACTATGCTGTGCACCAGAAACTAACACAACACTGTAAACCAACAATACTTCAATCGAAAAAAGAAAAAAAAGAGAGTATCAGCTTCAGGTATGGCTGAATCCAGGGCCTCCTGGTAATGCGCCATCTAGACCTTGTCTCTGTCTTTCTCTAGGCTCCTTGGGCTCCACTCCTCACAGCACGGCAGAGATGGCTTGTGTCCCCCCAGCTCAGCAACTCCTGTGGAAGATGGACTCTGCACAAGGCTTGGACCCCTGTCCCAGCCAGCCTGGGCCATGTGCCCACCCTGGACTTAGAAGTCCAAACACACGAGCAGAGGACTGGGGAAGCAGTAGGTTCCGAAACCACAGTTGTCCACCAAAAGTGCTGATCACAAGGCAGACCCAGAAGCATGGAGGGCCCACTTAGCCCATTTCAGCCCCTCATAGGTCCCAGAAGTGTGTCCATTCTACAGCTGAGAAGCCTGAGGCTGAGAGCAGGAAAGCCACCTGCCTTAGGCCACCCAGCTTGCTAGACCGTGAACAAGCACTGTGGATCAGGGGTTCCTGACCCCAAACTCTAAGATGCAACCCCCAAGCTCTCCCTCGGGCTTTAGGAGTGATTCCGGAAACCCTCTGCAGCACGAGGTCAGTCATCACCCCAGGGCAAGGGCCTGCCTGCCCAGTGCTCCCCCTTTTTGGGGTTGACATTTGAGGTGAGGCTTCTTGATGTGGGGCATTGGTAGGGAACTGGGAGAGCCAAGTCCATGGAGTAAAGCACGGCCTGTTTGTTCTGGAGCTGGGTCTTTTGTCGGCGCAAATGGCGCTCATACAGGCCGAGCCGGGGACACCACGATAAAGCGCATGTTGCGATAAAGCAAGGCACACACGTTTTTGGCCCAGTGCATCTAAAAGTCATGTTTACGCTATACTGTAGTCTACTAAATACGTAATAGTATTATGGCTAAAAAAGCAATGCACATGCCTTAACTTAAAAATTCTTTATTGTAAAAAAAAATGCCAACCATCGTCGGAGCCTTCCGTGAGTTGCAATAATGCCAACGTCACTGACCACAGATACTGTGACAAATATAATAACCATGAGAAAGCTGGAACTGTATTCAAGAATTACCAAAAGGTGACACAGAGCCAGGAAGGGAGCCAGTGCTGTTGGGAAAATGGCTCCACTCGATGAGCTTGACGCAGGGTGGCCGCAGACCTTCAATTTGTAAAAATCAGAGTATCTGAGAAGAGCAACCAAACGAGGCCTGCCTGAATTCTAAACCAAATGTAAACAAATGTGAACACACACACTGGCACAACAGGAAGGTCGGGGGGCACAGCTCCCGGCGGCTTGGGCCTGGAGGGCACCCCACCCCCTCTGGCCCCGCACCCCTGCACCTCGGGTGAGGTTCTAGGGAGCCTTTTCACAGCTCCTGGAGGCCAGGCTGCCCAGAAGATGCTGAAACAGAAGAGCTGAGGTCCAGGGAAGGGCGTAGGGAACATGGGTCTTGGGGTTCCCTCCAGCCCATGCCAGCCCCCAGTCCCGCGCTAAGGAAGCCATGCATCTCGGGCCAGCCCTCGACGGCCCAGAGTCTCACATGAACTCGAGACACCGTCCAGGGAAAACAGCGCCCCTCCCCCACGTGTGCCCTCACTGCCCCTGGCCTGGGGGACTCTGACCATGGCCACCGCCAGGCCGCAGAGGCCTCCCCCACAGTTGAGTCAAAGGACGTCCCTGAGAGACTCCGGCACTTTGGAACACAGCTCGTCTGGGTTAATTTCCTGTTCCATCTGACTGACTGCGCATGGGGCTCCCAGCCCACCGTGAGCCCAGAACTTTCCTGACCTTGAGATGCAGAGGACTCTGGGCTACAGGGGGTGAGCTCCCCATCCCTACAGGGGTGTGACCACAGGTAGCATGCCGAGGAGTGGACCACAGGATGGGAGCTGGAGAAAGTCCTGCTCGTACTCGCTCATTTGACCCCCAGATTGAGTGTCTACACTGCGTCCGGCTCTGTAGACCCCCGGCAAGCTGCCCCACCCAACCGCCGTCCCCAACCGCCGTCCCCATCCCCTGAAGATAACTATGGCGTCTGATCACAATGGCGGGCCCGGCGGTGGGCGTGCGGGGCGGGGAGGAGACCACTCCAGCTCAGTCTCTAACCGAGGCAGAAAGAAGGGCCCTTGCTGGGGTGGCAGGGATGTAACCTCCGTCTCTACGCTAGTTGCTTCTGTCTGAATTTTTATAATGGGCGGGAGGAATTTTCATTTGTGTGAAAAAACATAACCAATAAACACAAACATGTTTGTTTTTTCATCAATTGGCCTTGAAGTGAAACAAGAGCCACTCCCCACGGAGGGGGGAGAGGCCAAGGCCTCCTGGGACCTGCTGACAAGGGTGGCCCCAGCCCGGGGCCTCTCTGCCTTGGTTCCCCTCTTGGGACGTTCCGAGGCCACCCAGCTTAGCGGTGACCAGAGGAGGATGCCCGGTCAGAAGTGTGGTCCTCCCTGCGTCTCTCCCCTCAGCCATGCCCCCTTCCAGTCCCTGGCCTGTGTGGCTCTCAAGACCACCTCCCTCCTGCCACTGCCATGTGTGGGCTGAGGAGGGTCCCCACGGGGTCGAGTCTGGCCCACTGGGAGGGGCCCATGGAGGGAAGCCATTTCCTGGCTCTGGGCTCCTAGGAGATGGGGCCTCCCGTGGGCATGGGGTGGGAAGTCTGCCCCTTGGTCGCAGCACCAGCAGAGCCTGGACTCCCCAAATCTCACAGCCCCTCCCTTCTTCGGGGGCCTCTCAGGACCCAGACCAGGTGAGCCACTCAACCCAGCACCCAGCTCAGGACTGTGTGGCACGTGTCGGGGGCAGGTGTAAATCAGTCGTGGGGGGTTGACAAGTACCTCTGGGAGGTGGCCTTGGTCCTCCCCACCTCTCAGTGGGAGCTGGTCCGAGCCTCAGGCCTATCCCTCCATCTCCTGGGGTCCCCCCGCATGTCCCTGGAGCTTGTGCCTTCCTTGGCTGTGTGTGGCAGGGGAGGAAGTCCAGACTGAGTCATCACGGAGCCCTGTGGGCTCTTCTTCTAGAACTGTCCCGATGGGGCCATCCCTGCCACCTGCGGGGTCTGCAGGCAGAACCGGGGACAGCCCCCCAGAGCTAGGGCCACTTCAGGGGGAGCTGCTTCCCTGTTGTCTAGAGTCTCCTTTGGAACCAAAATCCCACACCTTTGAACAAGAAGAGAGCTGATGAAGAAAAGGCCAAGACGCGGTTTCAGGGGCTTTGAGTACCTGTGTCCGTCTCATATTCCTGCTGGGCTGGGACACAGAGTCTCGGCAGAGCAGGCTGGGTGCCCCGCTCTCTGGGCTCTGACCGCACCTTCCGTCAGATGGAGGACTCGGGGAGGAGGGGCAGATACCAGCCGGGCAAGGCCCAGGCGGGGCTTTCAAGGAACATGTTCACGAAGATTCAAGGAGCAACCGTTTTCCTCGTTCTGCAGAAACAGGAAGCGGGGCTCCTTTGAGGACCTGTCAGCAGTACCCCTCAGGAAGCAACACCCAGAAGGAACCACTTCCAGACGAGCCTGTCGAAGCACACCATCCTCCCTTTCTACCTGAGGCACGGCGAACTTGAACCCACCCTGATTTAGTTTCCACTTCAATGCCAGCTCAAGATGCTTGTAGCCCACACTAATCCGCTTGCAGTGTTCCGTGCTTTCTTCCGAGGGGCTGAGCCCACAGCTTGGGTGAGAGAGCTGGACGTGCCCAGCGGCACAAACACGCAGCTTGCCAGTTGGAGTCTGTGTCTGGGGACAGAGCAAGCTCAGGTTTCAGTGTCGTTGTATTTTAGCAAGAATGTGGCACGTCGCCCCCACCCTCTCCCCCATCGGGGAGGGATCGGCCCAGCGCTGTGGACCAGCGGACACAGGACAGAGGCCTTTAGCCACCAGAGATCCAGGACCTGAGCGGCACCCTCCCTGCCATCTGTGACAACCCAAGCCCCACTTTACAGCTTAACAGACATCAAGGCATCTCCTTGTGCTGTTTCGTCGTTTCATCTGAAGAGGGACCTGCTGGAGCCACGTGCCAGCGAGTGGGCGTGGAGGCCGGTGCCAGCAAACCTGGGCTCTCTCCCCTGGCGTGAGCAGCCTCTCCCCGCCCACCTGTGGGGGACTGGGCTCAGCCACACCCCATTCCCCCTCACCAAGCCCTCCTTGGGTTAGTCTCCTGGGCCGCAGCAACAAACGACCACAAAATGGGAGCCTTTGAACTACAGACAGCGATGCTCTCCGAGTTCTGACCCCACTCCAGTCCGACCTCACTGCAACTTGATTACGCCTGCAAAGACCCTATTTCCAAATAAGGTCACATTCACAGGTTCCGAGAAGAAACTATCCTATACATCTTTGCGGGACAGCCGTGACTGGCAAGTCACAAACCGGGAACCGCCTCCTGGCGGGCAGAACCGAGCACAGTAAAGGAGACAGGTCCCACGGACGGTGCTGCAGTCCCCTGATTTTATTCTAAGGGCCGAGCGTGGGCCCGCCAGGCTAAAGGCACAAGCCAGCCTTTGGCACCCGTGGCCGGTCCCTGTGGGAGCAGAGGTGGGTGCAGAGGAGGGTGTGCTGGCCCCGCTCTGCTCAGCCATTTCTCCCCAGATACCTGCATGGCCCCTCCCTCACCTTCTGGGGTCTCTGCTCCTGTGTCGCCTCCTGCACTGACCCCACCCAGCGGCACCCAGCGCTCCGCCTCTCACCTGCCTCCGGCCACACACACCACTGTCTTCCTCCTTCCTCAAGCACGAGGGGTTGGTCACTGTCCCACCCCTGCACCTGGCACAGCGGAGAAGGAGCCTGACAGATGCCTCTGAGTCCACAAAAGACTTTCTGGCCTCCCCGACCAGGGCACTGGTCCTGCTCGACACAGACCTAAGAGTTCCCAACCCCCTGCTCTGTGCGCTGAGCGCTGTTGCATTCCTCAGCCCGGGGCCGGCAGGGCCTGGTCCAGGCGCAGCCGATGGAGGGGTTTGGGGCTCAGGTGGCCTCCAAGTGCAGGTATATAACTGCTGACAAGGGATCCCAGCCCCGGCCCGGCGAGGGGCCCAGGCACACAGACAGACAGAGGAACAGACAGACAGGTCGCTGCAGCTGGTGGCTCAGAACCCCGCATCAAGTTCCCGGGGACCAGACAGCCCCATGCAGGGGTCTGGGTTGATGTTGGAGGGACAAGGGCTCTCCCCACCCACAACTTTGCAGAGCTCCTGGCCGCGGTGGACAGAGCGTGGAGGTCCCCTGGAGACGGCATCTGCTTTCCTTCACATTTCTTCCCTTGAATTGACTCCAAGCCTCACTGTTCTAAGTGAAGAGCAGACGTTAGTCCAAACACACCCAGGACCTCCAGCTTCGGGGAAGGGAGGACAGACACCCCACCATGAGTCGGGGCCCCCAAGGAGGGGGAGGGGCCCACCTCCCCCAGCGCCCTGCTCAGAGGATGCGTGGCAGAGGGGACCTCCCCCTACACTTGCCCCACACCAGCAGAGCCCTGGGCCCCTGTGGCCCCTTCCCAGCCCTGCCTCCAGCATGGGAACCAGCTCTCCTTCCATGAGATGCTTGGGAACCAAAGAGGGAAAAATCAGTGAGGCCCTTCACCCCTGCCATATCAGGTGGCTGAGGGAGTGGGGTGCCCACGGCAGGTGCTTAGGGCATGGTAGTCACCCCAGTGCAGGGCAGGTCCCACGCGTGGGTCACCAGGCTGGGCCAAGGAGGGGCAGTGGCCCTGGGTTCCCACGTCTGCCAGCGCCCCCCACCCCTACCTTAGGGCCCCGCACCCCTGGGAACACACCAGGGAATCCCATCAAGGCTGCTCCCACAGCACTGAGGTATTTTTTATCCTCCCTCTGACCGAGCAATAGCCGGTCTGATTTATGTTGCATGAAGACCCTCGGTGGCTGAAGACCTTCGGTGGCCAAAGCCCCCTCGGGCGTCTGGCGCTGCTGGGCAGTCCTCTCTCCAGCTGGGGCCAAGCAGTCACAGCCACATGAAAGATGGCTTTCCTGGCTGATTTTTGAGAATTATCGCACCAAACATTAACCAGAGAGACGCTGATAGTGACCAGAAGGAGGCTGGAGCGGCCAAGGGAAAGGCGACTAGAGGGGGAGGTTGCAAAAGCCCCTTCTGGACTGCAGAAGCTCCGACCAGGCACGGCCCCCTGGTATTTGCCACCAGTGTGCCTGTTTGTATTTAAACTGCCCAGAGCAAGCCTCTGACTCAGCCAGCATTCCCACGCCAACACTCAGCAGCGCCTCTGGTTTTTGGCAAATTTTTTCCTTAGCTGTCAAGGCAGAAATATAGAAGAATTCTGGTCTTACTTAAGGATTGTTGGGGTTTTTTCCTTTTCCCCTGGAGACGTGAAAATAACTCACAGATGTGCCGTACCTGCTAATGTTTGTGTTCCGTTTTATTTCAGGAACAGAATTCCCTGTGCTCCCTGTAACCCAAACCTCGGTTTCCAGGCCCATTTTCTTTTTAACAGGGGGCCGTTGGGGGGTATGTGGGGGAGGGCGGAAGTCCTAGACATGTTTAAATGTGTCTGGAGCAAATGGGAAGAAACCCAGGCAGCCCTGAGAAACTTGCTGAGAGGCTGAGAGTCCCGCAGGCGAGGGCTGAGGCCCCCCTGGGGGATGGGGCAGCCCCAGAGGGCAGGGGCTGCAGAGCTGGGGCAGATGGTCCGCAGGGGCTCCTGGCTCCTCCCCAGCGACTTCTGCTGGGGCAGAAAGATTCTGCTGTGAGACGCCTGTATCTTCCCTGTGAAGATAAAAACAGACTTTTTTAGGAGATCTCTAGCTATTTTTAGCCCCAGAGAGAAAGAAAGGGAAGGAGGGAGGGAGGGAGGGAGGAAGGAAGGAAGGAAGGAAAGAAGGAAGGGGCAAGGGAGAGGGAGGAGATGGGGGAAGAGGGACCCAGCCTGGCTGGCTTCTCTGTGAGTGGGTGACTCAGGCCTGCGGAGGCTCTGTTCTTACTGAAGCCAGAGGGGTGGGGCCTAGCAGTTTCATCCCCTGGGGCCCTTTCTTTTTGGAGAAAGTTCTGAGCTGCAGCCAGCAGGGCCAGGCAGGGTGGAAGCTCCCTAGGGCCAGGGCCAGCCCCACTCCCAGTAGGCACTGCAGGGGTCCCAGGATCCACAGGGGTGGGGGGGTTCACAGGGTTAGCCCACGGGCCAGGTGGGCTCCACAGCGCCCTCAGTGTCCTGTCTGTAAACCGGGCATGGCGACAGCTTCCCTGCCTCGGCCAGCCCCTGCCAGCCCCTGCCAGCCCCTGCCAGCCCCTGCCTGGAGCTGTCAGCTCTAAGCTAGACAGCCTTCCTGAGCCCACCCACCGACGTCCCTCCTCCATGGTTTAGCAGGCCCAGCCTGCTTCACACAATGCCCCAGGCCCCAGGTGGGCCCTTCCTCCTTTGAGGCTGGCTGTCTCCCCACTGGGCACCCAGAGGTGAGCCACTGAGCCCTGAGTGACACGACCCCAGGCCCAGCTCCGCCAAGGCTCTGTGGGCAGCTGAGGGGGACTGGGGGCCTTCTCAGAGCTGGGGACACCATGCCAGGGCCACCTGCCCCTGGGTTCTGTGCACTGAGCAGTCCACGGGCTCCTGGGGAGAGGCGAGTGGTCCCTGTCAGGGCCTGCACTCCTCTGACTGCCCCGCAGCTGAGTTCTCATGTGACAAGCACCAGGTGCGCCCCGTGGGCCAGTCTTGTGGCCCCTGGAGCCCACACCAGCCACGCCGATCGGCTCCCCTGCTCAGGGAGGAGTCTCCCTGTAGGGGACTTGCCCGGGCAGCACACTGCCCGGGCTCTGTGCCTGCTTCTGGGATGCCGACCCTCCTGCCCAGGCTTTGTAGGCAGCAGTGGTCTTACAGTCAATCCGCTTCCTGGCTCTGAGCTGCCAAGAGGTCTTGGGGCTCCCAAGCAGTGACCGCTGTGGGTGACAGGTGGATAGCACCCTCAGCAGGGCAGGGCTCTGTGCAGTCACCCATCACCGGGCCATCTGTTAGCCATGGGTTAGTCTGCCTCTGTTGTGGGGGAGGTGGGGGTAGGACCCACAGGCCCCTGAACATAGGACTGCACCCTCGCCGCCCCCAGCCCCAGAACGCCGTATGATTGGTGCGGGGGTTGGCAGGCCCTCGGGTCTGGGATAGCTTCCTGGAGGTGAAGGCTGATGAAGGAGGGGTCATTTCAGCAGAGGATGTGTATGCAGATGGCAGAGCAGGGAACTGACCCACTGCAGACTGCCTGGGGTGCAGAGCATGAGGGGGCCTCTGCCATCAGGCCTGGTGAAGCTGGCCCAGGAGAGATGCCAGCACCTGCAGGTGGCCCCGGCCAGTCTGCTCTCAGTGTAGGCATGTGGGTGCACACCCCGGCCTGGGTGACAGTGGATCCCTGCATGTGGGGTGAAGGCAGGGTAGGACGCACGTTCTAGACCCCAGCCTGCCCCTTTCCTTTTTGGAATGATGAGGGAAACCCTCAAAGCTTGGCCTGAATGCATCCTTAGGAAAGAGCAGCAGAGCCCCAGGCCCACCCGCACAGAGAGGAGCTGCTCACAGCCCAGTGTCCGGCACCGGGGACGGGGTAGCCCGCCCTGGCCCATCCTCCTAAAGCAACACCACACAGCCACTGAATCCACATCCTGGAAAGATGCTCAGACCTCTGGAAATGTTCTGAGTTGGTTTTAAGCAGGAAAAGGTAGACAGGGTTTTAGAAATCTCTCTGTAGAGGAGGAAACGGAGGCCCGGGGGCAGTGACGGTCCTTCAGTGGGTCTGCTGGTCAGAGGCCAGTGCTGGGCCTGGGCCTGGCTGTGTTGGGGTAAGAGTGGGCCCCTAGGCTCTCTCTTTCCAAGCAAGTCACCTATGTTTTACAATCGGCTTCCAAAGGTGGAGAAGCCCTACCCCTTGTGTTCTGGAATCGACCCACAGCTGCCCTGGCTGGCACATCCCCCCACAGATCAGGCCAGTGCACCCATCAAAAGCCACCCCCCCGCACTGTTCGCAGGCCGGCCTCCAGGCCCTCGTCTCTTCCATGGACCTCCCTCCCCCGCTATAGGGCCACCCTAACTCACACCTGTGCCTGCACCCTGCGTCTGACCTGCTGCCCCCACACTGTGAGCAATACACAAGGGCAGAGAGGGCGACCCCCAGCCCCGCTGGTTCTGGGAGCCCGTCCGCCTGCTGAAGACCCAGGCTGGAACGTGGTCTGACACAGAACCAGTCTCATCACAACCTCTCTGAAAAATCAGGAGCGTCACACTACCCCTACCCCGGGCTGCAGGGTCACAGGGGAGCCCCTGAAGCACCAAGACCAATCACCCCTGCATGAAGGAAAGGGAAGGAGCCCGGGATCATGAGGCTCAGCCCTGGCTACACCCTAGAATCCTGGGGAGCTCTTTTTTTTAATTGACGTACAGTCAGTTTGCAATGTTGTGTCAGTTTATGGTGCACAGCGTACTAGTTCAGTCACACGTATTCATAAGTATATTCATTTTCATATTCTTTTCATTATAGGTCACTATGGGATAGTGAATAGAGTTTCCTGTGCTGTACAGTAAAAACTTGTCATTCTTTGGGAGTTTTAAACATGCTGACTTGTCCCCCAAGCAGGCCAAGTCATGCTGGACCCCCGGCAGGAGGATGCTGGGATGGGTTTTCTTTGGGGGGCAGGTATGGGCCAATGCCAGCATGGCCTCCCCAGCCCATCCGGATGATGGCACCCCTGTATCTCTGGAAGCAAGAGACAGGGGGACTGACCCAACTCAGCCTGAGGTCCTTCTCCCCTTCGGGGCCCGGGCAGGCTGGCCCCCAGGACTCTCACCCGTCCCCTCTGCAAGCCAGGTCTGCAGCCTCACTACCCCTGGTTCAAGCTCCCCTAGACAACTTGGGATCTGTCCATTCAGCAGCCTCTGCAGAGGACTGCCCAGCAAACCCAGTCCCGGCTCCCGCCACAGCAGGACAGGACCCAAAGTGGTGTCCCACTGCTGTGCCTCAGTTCAGCTTCTGGCTGCCCCAGGCCCCACCCTCCCGTTGGGTTTTTGAAGTGGCCAGCACCCCAAATTCCTCTCTCCTCCCTTGTTTCTCCTTAGCTTCTCCCACATCCACTGACCAGGGTTTCCCTAAGCTGCCCACCCTGTAAGAGGTCTCCAGGGTCTAGGCCATCTGGCCCTCCAGCCCTCCCCTCCCTCAAACTCCCTGGCCTGAGCAGACTGATAAAGAGGGACAGGAAGGGGAGGCCAGAAATCTCCCGCCTCATTTGTGAATGAAAAAGCTTGGGGCCCATTTGCCAGGGCCTGGCCCACCCCTTTCCCAGGACTGGATGGGAGGGCGTCCCAGCCCAGCCCCTGTCCTTGGCCTCACACACAAGGCACTTCTGCTTTTTCTGGGGTCTCCTTAGGGCCCCAAGTTGCCCATGGGACAGCCCAGGCAGCAGGTGGCACAGGGGTTAGAAGCTTGGAAGGCCTGGTTGCCCGTCTGTGCCATGAGCTAAAGAGAGAGCCCAGCTCCTGGGCAGAGACCCAGGGTAGCGTTGGCAGGGCTGGGAAGATCCAGGTGAGACTCCCCTCCTCCCTCCCTCCCCACCTCCTGCAGTGCCCCCTCCTCCAGTGCTGCTCCTTGGCAGAAGGGTGAGAACTTGCTCCCCAGCCAGGGCTGGATGGGACTTTACTTTTGGTCTGGGTCCTGCTGGCAGAGACGCAGGGCTCCAGTGGAGGGCACACAGGCAGTGGCTCCCAGAAGAGTGCCTGGCCTGAGGTTCTCAGTTCATCCCCGGGAGTAGAGAGGGATGTGGCCTGCAGAGATCTGAGTCCATGAACTCGGGGTATGCAGGGGAGGGACTCTGCAGCCCCCTCTTCCTTCTACGGAAAATCTGCTCTTCCAGGCTGCCTGGCTGCTGTTATATAAACATCTCTGCTGCCTCCGGGGGCCTCCTCTCCCGGGCACTGACCCCGACAGAAGTTACCCCAGGCTCTGAGAAGTGCCGCCAGCTTCTGGGAGGAGGCAGGCCAGGGAGGCTCCAGCAGTAGCTGCTGGGGGGCCAGGACTGACTGTCCCTCTTGTGCTCATGACAGCATCCCAGCTGCCAGCAGTGCCCAGCAACAGGTGTGCCAAGAAGGGCAGACTGGGATCAGGTCTGTAATATGCCCACCACCGGGCACCCCACTCTGCCCACCTCTCTGGACCTCCCCAGGAAGGGCTGCTTCTCTGCCAGTCTCTGGGATTTCTGCAGTCCTGAGGGTTCTCCTGCCCCGGGCCCCTTACCTTGCGAGGCCTCTGTCAGCCTTTAAGGCTCCCCTCTGGCATCACCTACTACAGAAACGTCGCCAGGATGCAGGGCTGGGTGGTTGCGCCACCTGTCTGGGGCTCACTACCCTGTGTTGAGATGAGGGGGTGCTGTCTGTCTCCAGTGCCAGACTGTAAATTTTGGTTTAGTTAAGGCAGGCATTTTGGACGCCCAGCACTTAACCTAGGTTGGCACAGGATGCCCAAATCTGGCCTCGCGGAGGAAATAAATAAATCATCCGGAAGGAGCTCGTGGGAGGGGCCCTGGCTGTACAGGTGATAGCAGCAGGTCTGTTTGACCCATGCGTGCTTTGCCGCGCGCCTTATGCTGGAGGCGCTAGAGAAGGAACCAAGAAGCGTCTAGAGGCGGATCCCTCCTGGGGAAGCTGGTGCGCAATCCATCCGTCCAGGCATTGGCCCCAGACTGTTTCCTTGGGGCATTCAGAGCCCCCTTTCCAGATGCTGAGGCCATGGCGCCACCGTCCCTCAGGGTCAAGCGCCCCAGCCTTCAGAGCTACGGGTGTCTGACCTCCGTCTCTCAGAGGCTTAACTGCGACCACGTAGCCCCTGGGCCAAAGGTGCGCCCACGGCTGCTGAGGGCACGACTTCTGCCAGAGTCCCCGTCCCGTCCCAAGGTCTCCCAAACTGGGCTTCGGTCGCTCCTCCCCATCTCCCCGGGCCCAGCTCCTCCCCGGGCACGACTTTCCTCAGGCTCCCCATTCCCCACTTGGCCCGCGCCACCTCGGCTATTGAGATGCAAATCGTTGCCAATTGTCGCCGAGCGCGACGACTGCCAGAGTCGGATCCTTCCGCAGCCCTGGACCAAACTTTTGGCTTCCGAAAACTTTTGAACAAGAAGTAGTCCCTAGGGCCGGGTCCCGACCCTTCCCGGCATCGCCGCGGCCCCCAACCCAGGAGGATTTGAGCTCAAGACACGCGCCCCAGTCCGAGGAGGCGCGCGGCTGGTCGGGGCGCGCTGAGGGGCGCGGCCAGCGAGGGGAGAGGGGTGCGGAGGGATCGGCGGGGGCGGGACCCGGGGGCGGAGCTGGCGGGGCGGGGGCGGAGCGCACGGCGGCCCAGCGCCTCACTAGTGCCTTGGCCGCGGGAGGGAGCGAAGGGGCGCTGGGCGCTGGGCGCGGGCGCGGGCGCGAGCGCAGTGAAGGAACGATCTCGGGCGCGGAGCCGGGCCGTGGAGGCCGCGAGAGCCCAGCGTCGCCCCCCAGCCAGAAAGGAGAGGGCAGTAGCGGGCCGCCGCCGCCCGTGGGACCGTCCGGCGCGCGTGTGTACGCCCGAGCCTAGCCGGCCGGGCGCAAGAGGCCGCCACCGGGCGCAGCGGGCAGCCGGCGGGCAGGCATGCCGCCGTTCCTGGCGCCCCTGCTCTGCCTGGCGCTGCTGCCCACGCTCGCCGCACGAGGTAGGCGCCCGCCCGCCCGCGAGCCCGCAACTTTCCGCGCCTTCGGAAAGTTTGGCGGCGCCCTACGCGCGCGCCCTGGGTGGCTGGGAGCGGGCGGCCGGGGTGGGGAGGGGAACCGGACGACCTCGGATGGGGTGGGAGCTGGAGTCCCGCGCTCGCGGAGAAGGACTGAGCCTTCCCCGCGCCGCTTGCCCCATCGGGGCGGGCTCGGGCCGCTCGCGCCTGGAACCGAATTTGGAGCCGGGTTTGAAGTCGAGTTTGAAGCCTGACGTGGGCCGCTGGGGGCCCCGAGGACCCAGCCCTGGACTCGCCCTTCACCAGCCGCGCGTGGGGCTCGCCGCCGGTCCTGGCGAGCGAGCTGCCTACTACTTTTCGATTTGAATCGAGTCGGTTTTGGTTTCCTGTTGCTTTGGGGCCATTTATCTTTTTGCTTCGCCTCTGGCCCGCGCCGGGGGCGGATGTTGGGCCCGGAGCCTAGGGTCCGGGGCGCCGCGTTCGCCTTTACTGAGCCGCACCGCCGGACCCGGCTGCGGGGCGTGGTGGGCAGAGGGGCGCGAGGTGGGCGCGGCCTCCTTCCTGGTTAAGAGAGTTCGCACGGGGCCAAGGAGAGGGGCGCGGACCAGGTGTCCCCGGGCTCCTGGCTGCCCCACCAGCGGTGTCCGCTCCCCACGCCGGCTTGCTGCCCCCACACCGGCTCGCAGTTTTTGTGGGGTGGGCGTGTGTGCGGAAGACCGAGCTGCGTGCAACTGGTGGGACTTCCACTTTTCGGAGTTCAAGTTTGGAAACCTTGCGGGGGAGTGGGGCGGGGGGCAGTTTGGGAGAGGGGCGCTTTTTCCTCTCCACTTCACATCGAGGGGAATCTAAGGAATCTAACGGTGATTAATTCTGCTCTTCCCCCAAAAGTTGGAGGGAGAATTAGCTCCCCAGTTCCAGAAGGTAGGGCCCCCCATCACACCCCATCTGGGCCCCCATGGGGGCTTAATTTACACACCCCTAGTAAGATCGAGAGAGAGGGGCTTAATTGATCCCTTCCCAAGAATGGGGTCGAATTCCTAACAAATGGGGCATCTTCATCCCCCTCTCCTGGTTGTGTGTGAGGGGGCTGCCACTGAAGATGCCCTCCCTGGGGAGCCGGTGTTGGGTGTCCGTGGAGGCGGGGCCATGTCCTCGGGTGCAGTCCCGGTGCCCTAGGAGGCGGCCCTGGCGGGACAATGAGCTGCTCTGATTCCTCTGCCGGCGCTTTGTTGGCGGGCGGGGCAGCGGGCCCTGCAGCTGTCGCATTTTCCCACGAGCGGGGAGCTGAGTGTAGCCACCGCCACCCCCTCCCCAGCACTGCCCCCTCGAAGAACTTGTTTGAACAGCAGCACAATCCTGGTGACTGGTAGGGGCCCAGCCCAGCCAGGGTCCCAAGTGAAGACAGGTTGGGAAGTGAGAAGTTTGGGAGAGTGGCCAGGGTCATCTCTGCTTTTCTCCACCACTGTCCAGAGGCATTTCAGACTACCCGTCCCCACTTGGGGCATGACTTATCCACCTGCCATCCAGCCAGCCTGTTCCTCCTCCCCCTAGTTGTGACTTCAGAACTCTAGGCAGAATGTCGAAGGTCCTTGGGGTTCGTGCAGGGCTTCCTGGGACCCCCTTGCCCCCAGCAACCCCATGATGGGAGGTAAGGGTTGGGCAGTGCCCCTTGGGGTGTGCCCTTTCTAGTACTGGCCAGACTGACCTCTCCTCTTGCCCCTCCCCAGGCCTGCGATGTTCCCAGACCAGCGAGACTTGCTTGAATGGTGGGAAGTGTGAAGTGTCCCTCAATGGCACCGAGGCCTGCGTGTGAGTATGCGCCCCTGCGGGGACCTGTTGCTTTGTCGGGAGCAGAGCCCTTGCCTTCTGCAGCAGGGCAGCAGGGGCAGAACACTAGGCCATTGTCTTCTGGAGATGGCCCAGAAGGCTGGGCGCGGTCACGTGCTACTTTTATTGGACGAAGTCTGGCAATTACTTAATCACCAGCAATTATGCTGCGTGTGGAGCTGGTCTGGCTGCTGGAGGTTTGAGCACTCTTTTGTGGGCCACCTAGGGTTCCTGCGGTGCTAGGTGGGAATCCCCAGTACCTGTTTCTTCCTGAAGTCCCTGAGAAACAGCTGAGCTGCCGGTGGGGGGGGGGGGGGGCTCTGGAACATCTATAGAGAAGCTGCGCCCTCACTGCCCTGCCACTTGGGGGTGCCTCTGCCGGGCAGGTGAGAGCCTCCTGGGCAGGTGATGCCTGTCAGCAAGAAACTGACTATTTCAAAGCCAAACCCGCCCTTCTCAGCCCTCTGCCTTCCCTGTCCACTCCTCTCTGGTCTCAGGTGAGGTGGGGGAAGACTAGCTGGAACTCATCTCATTGGCTGTGCCCTTCTCCCCAGGTTGTGGGGGCTAGTAGGACCTGCAAGAAGCTTGGTTTTGGTTCTGGCATCTGCAGTTCTGACCTCCTAACTGGCTGGCCCTGCACCTTCCCAGCCTTGAGTCCTCAGCTGTGAACTGAGGGAGATGGTGACCTGCCTGGATTGTCCCGGACTCGGGCAGGGAGTCCGTTTAGAACCTGCCTTCTGCCTGTCTGTGAGGACCAGTCAGCAGCCTTAGGGAAGTGTTTCTGTGGTGGCCGATGCCCTTCAACTTGAGTTCATCCCTGATGGGAATAATGAGGAGGTGCCTGGTGGCTGGAGAAACGGCCCCCTCCTCCCCCTGGAGGCTGCAGAAGAAGTGGCTCCCCAGCCGGGTTGGCGCGCCCTCATTCCAACTGCTGAGGGCCCATTCCCTTGACAACCCCCAGCCCGGGCTTACTGCCTGCCCAGCCAGTGGGCAGGCAGCCCCCTCCTTCCACCACCCCCACCTCCCCGCCAACTGAAGCCAATTAAGCAGGTCTGTGAGCAGTTTAATGGACAAAGCGGATTGTGTCTTTGTCAGATGCTAATGAATGCACACTACTTTTTTTTTTTTTTTTGCTTTTTTGGGGGCCTTTTTCTCCTCCTGCAGAAGCCTCACCGACGCTTGATGCCCTAAATCTTGTTTCCTTTCATTCAGAGACCGACAGCTGGGATTCAGTGGAAGTGCAGTGGCTATTGTTGGGGGAGGCGGATTAATGCTGTTTGATTAATTATGCGTGGCTTCCCAGAATGCATAACTCCCTTCCCTGCGCCGTGGCGCGCTCCTGCCCTGGCTTTGCCGCTCACTGGTGTGTGTGTGTGTGTGTGTGTGTGTACGCGTGTGCGTGCACATATGTTGGGGGGTACTCAAAATCTCTGTTCTTCTGCAGAGGGCTTTGGGAGGGTAGGGGGAGTGTTGTGCTGGGGAAAGTGGGAGCGGTCTCTTCTTGGGGAGTAGGGACAGCCTGGGGTCTCCAGGACTGAGGCTCGCGCCCGGTGCTGCCAGGGCCAGCCGGGAAGGAGGTGCCTTGGGCCATCAGCTGCTGCAGCTCGCTCCCTGGCCTCAGGGTAAGGCACTTCAAGCGGACAGCACCCTGCTGTCCCACCCCTCAAACCCGGGTGCTTTGGCGGTCCTGCCAGCCCTGAGCCATGGCCCAAGGCTGGGGTGCCGGCCTTTCTTCTCCCTTGGGCCTGGTGCCCCGTCCTCCTTGGTGGGAAGCCTGCCTCTCTGGCCTGGCACCCGGCCGAGCTCGGCCCACAGAGACCCCATTGTGCACACCCCACAGATCCACTTGGCAGATGAACGGAAGCGCCCTCCTCAGAGGCCCCACCTCTGGGCAGCACTGCTGGGGGCAGGGGGCAGGCGAGGGCCCAGAGTGGGGACGGCCCGGCCAGGCGCAGCCGTGGAGAGGCACGGGTCCGCGCCCCCGGGGGTTGCGAGGCTTGCTCTCCCAGCTGAGGGAAGCCGCTTTCTTTCCTCCGAGGTGTCAGGGTGCAGGCCTCCGGAGCCCTGCCGACCTGGTGTGTGAATTCCAGCTCTGTGGCCTCCAGCTGGGCCCCTCAGAAAGCCCTTTGACTTTCCGTGCTGACTTGCTGGCTCCCCTGTGGACAGGGCGTGGGAAACGGTGGTGTCAGTGTGCCAGGCATGTTAATACCTGGTGAATCATCTGTTTCCACCCCGAAGAGAAGGAACCGTCCCCAGAAGCCTCTAGTCAGGTGGCTGCAGGGCTCAGAATCGGAAAAAGAGGTTTCTGCTGGTGCGAATGCCTTCCCAGGAAGTCAAGGGGTGCAGGGGCCTGGCCGGCCAGTGGCCTTGGAGGAAAGGCTTAGTTGCAGGTCCCCATGGGCAGAGTGTCATCTCTGGACAGTGGCTGTGTGTGGTGGCCCGGGGGCTGCCACAGGGGGCTGGTGGCCTGTGGGCAGGCTAAGGGGGGCCCTCTACCCGACTCCAGCCTCCTTGCAGGCCCCATTGGGGCCGAGGAAATACGGAGGTGGACTCCCCCTCTTTTCTTTCGATTGAGGGGATGGGTAGGAAGGCCTGTGGCAACTGCTGTCTGTTTGGGTGAGCGTGTGTTTTCGGTCTGAAAGGCTAAACAGGAGCTGCTTGGTTCTAGGCTGGGAACTGAGGCCCCAGGATGACTAAGATACTCCTCTTGCCTGTGAGAAAGTCAGAATTTCACTGGGGGCCTCTTCCAGGTGATCAGAGAAGTGGGGTGAGCCCTTCCACCCAGAGCACCCGGCAGGAAATTCCTGCTGGCTGGTGGGCCTCAGCTCTGGACAGCCCTGTATTTGAGGCCTGGCTCTGCCACCCAGGGTCTCCATGACTGCAGATCATCAGGTCACCTAAACTCAGGTTCCCCCAGTCTGTGTTTCGTGGCTGATACACAATTGATCTCTGAATGGTGCATAAGGATTGCATAAGAGTGGCCTGCCGTAGGCACCGGGTGAGTGTCTGTTTCCTCCCTGTCTTCTCCTTTTGAGCTGACAGTGCTGGTTTCAGGATCCTCATTCTCGAATGTTTAGTTAGCTGATAGGTTAATTCAGAGAACCCAAAAGGTGCAACCTGGTGGGCCGGAGCCGGGGTGCCGCCCAGGAGGGGCTGGCCGATTTTGAGGATCTGATCGCCTACGATGGCTCCAGTCAGCAGCCCTCTTGGCGTCCTCCCGCACTTCTGAGTGCCTGGTGTGTGCTGGGTTCTGCTCTAGGCTTTGGTGCAGTGGGATCAGGTCAGACACAGTTTATCTTCTTTCTGCCCCTGCCCCCATGGAGTTGACCTTCTAGTATGAGGGCAGGAGAGGCAACATGATGTACATGTGACGTGTCAGGTGGAGGTGAGCACAGTGGGTGGGGCAGCCTGGCCCCATGTGGCTCGAAGCAGCCCCGTAACACCACAGGGATCAGGGCGGAAATGGGGGAGCACAGAGATGTCGACGCTTGGCCCCAGGATCACACAGCACAGAGTAGAGTCCAGCCCTGGGTCTTTCTCCAAAGTTGTGTTCCTAACCACTGCTGCATCCTGCCCGCACTGCCCCAGGCCCTCCCTGGCCACCCTGCCAGGAAGCAGGGCGGGGACTACAACTTCCCTTTAAAAGAGGAGGTTCAGAGGGTCGGGTGGGAAGTGGCTCGGCTGCCCGCCCCGGCTGCGGAGGGATGGAACGTCGTGTGTCTCTGTCACCTGGTCCGTCTGTTTCCACTGAGTCACCTGCAAGTCTTGGGCGAAGCCGGGGGAGGAGCAGGTTAATCCTCACCCTCGCCCCTAGGCTGCGAGCAACAAAGGTCTGGTTCAGGACTTCCTCTGTTTATGCAGCGCCTGGGCTTCAAGGACGCAGGGTTAGAAAAACACACCTTAAACGCACAGCGTCAGCTAGAAAGTCTCACCTACTGACTCTGACTGTGGAACAGCATCAAGGAACACACATTCTTTAAAGGAAGGTGCCTTCTTGGGCTTGGCCCTGGCCCTGAATGACAGCCAACATTTTTTCCATTGAAAAAAATAATAGTAATGTTTTTTAAAAAGAGAAAGAAGATAAACTGTGCCCTTAGCTGAAAGAGGGTGGGGCAGGGCAAACAGCTGGTGGAGAAACTCTTAACAGGACAGCTGAGCTGGGCCTGGGCTGGGTGCTGGGACCCCCCCCAGAAGCTAGGGTGGCAGGGGGGTGTCCAGAGGGTTCCACTCCCAAGTGCTGGGTGGCACCTGAAGTTCCCACAAGAGCTGGGAGTGACGCTGTTCCTTGCTGACTGTGACTTTGCTGGGTGGCAGTGGCCGTCACTGGCACATGGGGTCTGCTGGGCAGAGGGGTTGCGCCCTCCTGGGGTGGGGAGGGCACCTTTCCTGTTTCATGTCTCATCTATAAATAGTGAAAGGATGTGGTTTTGCAGAGTTGATTGAGCGTCTAGATTGCTTTCCTCAATAATGTAACGATCATAACTCCACGCACAGACAGCCGCTTTTATTGGGCATCATAAAACCCCAGGCAGACGTTTTATCCAACTGGCTCACACCCGCTCCAGGTGGTGGCCAGCTCTGCCTTTTTTTTTTTTTTATCCCCAGTTTACAGGTGGGAAAAACTGAGGCTGAGAGTTGAAGAGGCTCTTCAGGGAAAGGGGGTGGGGATCTGAGGCCAGCTTGCATCAGCTTTTGCCTTCATGTACAGGCATATCCAGAACTTTCCAGAGGCTTTAATGAGCGGCTGGCTTTGGGGCATCGTGACTATGGGTCAGGATGTGTTTGATGGTCCTGAAGTTCCTGGTGGGGCTGGGGCTTGGCTGTCTCTGGGGGCCCCACCCCATGCCCCGCCACGGACAATCCAGGAGACACAGAACCAGCCTGGCTCTGGTTTGCTGTGCCCCTCCAGACACGTGTCTCCTCTCTGAGCCTCGGTTTCCCCCTCAGTACTTGAGGGTGTTGGATTAAGTGGTCCTTGGTGCTATATCCTTCCAGCTACATGCTGGCAGGACCCCGGGATTGGCCGGCAAGAGCCTGGGTGGTGGCGGTGGGCAGCAGCAAGGTGCGGGGAGAGGCACCCAGGAGTCAGGCCTGGCCGCGATGCAGCGTGGCAGACTCTGCCCGTCTGGGGCCAGCTCTGGGCTGTGGTGCTCTTGTTACCGGGCTGGGGACACACCTGCTGGAGATGGGGCAGGGCTTGACAGGCACTCCAGAGGAGGGGCAGGTGGGCAGAGGAAAGCCCTTTGCCAAAGTGGCCTCAGGTGGCCTTTCTCGAGGCCTCGCCCCACCTCAGCCTGCTCTCTGAGAACATAAGGGAGTCGACGGCTACACTGGAGGGGGTGGGTAATACGTACATGTACTTTGGCAGTAAATTGCCTATAGCATAAGTTTTATGATTTCATCGATTTAAAGCGTACATTTAAATGTACACTTAAATGTACATTTCAAGTGAAGTGGGGCATTTGGTACATTCACAAGGTTGTAGAACTGTCACCCCAAATAGAACCCCCACACCAGTTAGACAGGCACCCCCATTCCCTCTCCCCCAGCCCCTGAGGAGCTCCGATCTGCTCTGCGTCTGCAGATTTACCTATTCTGGACACTTCACACGATAGGATCACATGTGTGGCCTCCGGCTCTTATCCGGCCTTCTTTCACTCGTGTGTGTCAGTGCTTCACTCCTCTGGGCACTGGACTTGACCTGCCTGAGACTGTCAGGGATGGGCTGGCGGTGGGCACCAGCATCCAGGACCTTGCGCAGTCTCGGTCTTGGACAGGAGTCCAGAGGAGGTGGTGTTGGGGGTGGTGGATGACTGGAAGGCTTCCTGGAAGAGCTGGTGCTCATCTCTGTGCTTGAGTGGGGCCTGGTATGTCCCAGGTGTATTAGTTAGGATGGCCTGTGTGTCTTCTGCTCCCAGCCTGCTCGGCGCCCCACGTCAGCTCGCAGCCTCAGGTCCTGTCCCTGGGCCTCAGCTTCCGCCAGCCAAGCCGGCCCGGGGCAGGAGTGCCCAGGGCTGCGGAGCCAGTGCCCCACCTGCCTGGTGCTGCAGGAAAGCTAGGGGAAGCGGCTTTACTGAGCAGGTGCTAGGTGCGGGGCCGGGAGCGGGCCAGGCGGACGCAGGCCCCACCTGTGCAAGAGAGGAGGCACATTGCTTCAGCACCAGGCTTCAGGGAAGACGCCTTGACGCCTACTGCTCGTGGCCCAGTGCTGTAGGAACACCCTGTCCGTGCCCCAGGCCTGCCGCCGCCTTGGAGTGAGTCCACCACAGAGATGGCAGGCAGATGGGCTGGGACAGGTCAGCAGGCAGTGCAGCCCTGGGCGGAAGGAGCGGGAAGTAAGGCTTTGGACCATGGAGGGAACACTGAGACCCTGAGACCCTTGGTCCCTGCCCAAGCCAGCTGCCTCCTCCCTGGCCTTTTCCTGTGGTAGGAGCACATCTTTTCCTGGACCCTCAGGGTCAGCGTGGAGTTACCCCCAGTGGACCCCTGGCAGGAGGTACTCAGCCTTATGTGAGGGGGAGAGGGCTGGGGGCTGGCCCCCCGCTCTTAGCATCAGACAGGCCCCCTCCAAGCTGCCCCCGGGGCTCAGGGAGGCTCTGTGTTTGCTACTTGGCACCAGAGGGGCCCGGGACCCTTGATAGAGCAGCCCTCCTGGTCAGTGGTAGCGTCTGGACACCTGCTTGGCCCCAGTGGGGAGGGCTGAGACGGTCCTGGCATCACAGGGCCGGGAGCTCTCCGTGCGTTTCTGAGACCCGTGGAACTCTGGGGGCAGAAGCCCCTTCCCCAGTGCTTCGCCACTGCTTGGCCCCTTCTTGCTGAAGGTTTCTTCCCCACCTGCACCCACTACCCCTGGGATGGAAGCGTTCTGGGAAAGGTGGCCCGAGACCTCCCCGTCCACGTCCCCCAGCCCCGGGGGCAGGGATGGGTCATCGTGAATCAGGTTAGCATCACCTTCTTCCCTCTCCCTCCCTGACACAAAGCTGCCGCTTTGAGTGGACGCCCACTAGGTGGGGTGTGGATGCCTCAGAAGGGCGGCCTCGCCTACCAGGCAGCCCACCTCTCTTGGGGTCCCAGGCCTCCCAGAGCCCCCATTTGGCGCACTGTGGTTCTCAGGCTCCCCTGGGCTGGGGGCTGGGGGCCGTCTCTGGAGCCTCCCTCACCTGAGCCACACCGGCAGCTCTCTGGGCTCTCAGTTTCCCAGAAGGAGCACCTGGGGTGCTGGTCTCCAGTGACCTTGGAAGGGATACACTGGGGGAGGCTTACCACCAACGCCCATGCCGTGGTTCCCAAACCTGAGAGTCACTCAGACAGGCTGCCAGGCCCTGCCAGGCCCGGTCTGGGAGTCCTTATGCAGCAAGTGACAGGCCCAAAGGCTGCCCCAGCACCTCAACCCAGACAGCCCCCTCCCCCCACCAGGCTGCCCGGGGACAGGTGGGCCCCAGGCGGGAGCTACTCTTACCAATGGGAGGTAAGGCCGAAGCCTAGATTGGTCACTGAGATTTTCACCAAAGAAACGGCTGCGTTGTGACTCTGCTGCACCAGGTCTGGCCTCTGTCCCCGGCCTGTCCCAGCTCCCCCGCCCATCATTGGGCTGGGTGTCAGTCATGTGTCCCTGAAGTGCTTGAATTGGTTGTCCTTTTAAGCTAGGTAAACGGTCCCCTTGTCACTCTGTTGACACTGATTTGCTGAACAAACTCATACCCTACAGGTAGCACGGAGGCCAGCCTCACCCAACCCAGCAGAGGCTGCGGGCAGGCAGGTCCCACGGTGTCACAATGATCCTGGTGTGAGTGCAGTGGGCCCGGGAGAGGAGCTGGGGTTCGAGAGGTGGCCAGGAAGTGTCTGAGACACCCAGGACGGGGGACACAGCTAGAGGCTGGCAAGAACCTCAGCTCTGGTCCTCGTGCCGAGGTGATACTCAGGCACTGGGCCATCCCCTTCTCCGGGGACCCCTCGGGGACCAAGGCAGCAGTGTGGCTCCTGGCCTTCTGCCTTCGTCACTTCCTGATCGTGGCCCAGCATGAGTCACAGCCGGGCCGCAGGCACCTGCCCCGCAGACCTTTTGCCGGACAGACCCCACGTTAGGGAGCCCACTCACTGCACCAGGCCCCGGTGAGGACTGCCACCCTGTTTACCCATCAGGACACAGCTGGGCCCCGGAAGCTGCCGAGAGGTAGCAGCACCGGCTTCAACCCTGGCCACCCTTCCCAGGTGGTCGTGGGCCCACAGCAGAGCCGGGGCTGCTGGGGGAGGACACCCGTGAGAGGAGGTGGGCGGCAAGAGCAGCTGCTGGCAGCCTCTGGAAAGATCTGTCGGTGCCTGAGCAGCAGGACCGGGGGCCCTGGGACCTGCCTCCCACCATTTCCTCTCAGTTTCGGTTGTTGATAAGCGGAAACTACACAGTTACTGGAAATGAGAGGTTTGGGGGAGAAGCCAGAGTTTTGAGTGTGTATATTTTTCCCTGACAGCTTTTCAGTAAAAGATGCTGGGCTGAGACTGGGCCAGGACAGGGGACAGGCAGGGGACAGGGTAGGGGACAGGCCACACTCCACCCTCTGGAGTGGAGTGTGGACAGGCTTCCATCTCCCCTCTGTCCGCAGAGGGCTGGGGAGGTGACTACCTCTGGGCCTCCAGGGTCAGCCTGATGGTCTCTTTTCCCCACTCGCCAGACTGGTCCTGGCTCCCAGGGGCTGGCCCCACAGGGTGGAGCTCCCCTCACTTCCCCCTCTCGGGGTCAGAATGAGGACAGCCTCAGGCCTGTCTGGTTAAGAGCCAGAGCAGGGAGGCATCCGCTGTCGCAGGGGCTCAGACCGTGGCAGCATCCTCTCTGGGGGCCCAGGGTCCAGGGCTGGCACAGCATGCGCACTCAGTAGGTTTCCGGTGTGCGAGCTGGGAAGGGCTGGAGCCCGGTGGGCATGGAGCTGGAAGTGGAGGCAGGTGGGCAGATCCAGGTTTCTGGAAGGCCTGGCTTCCAGGCTGCCGGGAGGCGCTGTCCGGTTGCCCCGCACCGGATTTCCCCTGTTCCCGCTCGCTTGTGTCTCTGAGCTGGGATGGTGCCGTGGTCAACAGCCCGGGCGTGGAATCAGCTTCCTTCCCCCACCTGGGCTGTGTGACCTTGGGCTGCTCACTCACCTCTCTGAGCTCCCCCTCCCAGGAGGATGGGACTCAGCCTCTGCAAGGAGCAATAAAGCATCACACGAGTTCCTGACTAGTAAGGGTCATCCTTGCTGCCCGTCCCTTGTTATTCTTCATTCCCCGTCTTATTTTGAGGTCATTGTGGATTCACACTCAGCTGTAAGAAGTAACCAATCCAGACTGGCCCCATGGGGTGCCCTCCGTTTCCCCCAGGGGGAACGTGTCAGTTCAGTTTCACTCCACACTGGAGCCTGTTCCTGATGCCCCGAGGCCTCATCCTGAAAGCTCTCCCAGAGACCAGTCCCACCCAGGACTTGGGCAGGGTCATTCTGGGGCAGAGGGTCATCCCCAGCCTGAGAGCCTCCAGCGTTCCCTGCAAGAAAGAGCCCCCCCACCCCAGACGCCAGCTGGCCCGGGATGCCCAGTGTCCCCAGGGTGTGACAGGGCAGGCCCTCCCCTCGTCAGGCCCACCCGGGCCTGGGTGCAGCTGGCTGGATTCTGCCTCTGGTGTTTGCTGTCTCCCTTGCTGCTGGTGCTGGGCCCGGGGTGAGAGCAAGGGTATGAGTGGCCGGCCGGGGGGGGGGGGGCATGGGGGCCTAGTGGTCTGCCTGGGGCACTGCTGGGGGGCGGGCAGGTGGCCTACATGAGCTGGAAGAGGAGGCCAGAGAGAGGCACTGGTGATGCTTGCAGGATGGGGGTGGCCTCTGGGATGACCACTGAATTCTGCGCTGGGCGCTGCGGCTTAGTAAGAGGCCGCCCACAGCCGGCCCTGCCTGCTGCCCATAGGCAAGGGGGTGTCCTGGGAGCCGTGGAAGAACGTGGCAGGGGCTCGCCCTTGGCTGGCCTGTCCAGCGGCCGGCTGGCTGTGGGCTTCATCCCTTGTGTCCCCAGTGCCAGTGGATTGGGAGGAAGGTCACGCAGGTACTGTGGGTGCTGCTGTGACCCTCCTGATGGACAGAAGGGACATTGGGGAGCCAGGGCTTCCCAATTCCCAGGCCTCTCACCCAGAACCCCGCCCTCCCCCCCACCTCCCCCCGCAGGGTTTTGAGTTTCAGCTGATCTTGTGGGGATGTGAGAATGCATTGTCTGCTCCAGCCCTGGCCCTCCCGGTCTGGGGAGATCAGGTGGTCAGGCAAGAAATCCAGGCCTTTGGGGGTTGGGGGGACCCACACCTTCCCTCCTCTACCCATGGAGCTCCTGCGGACCCTTTGGCCATCTCTGGGGAGGCAACCCTGCTCCGACTGCCCTGGGTGGCTGGCGTCTGGCCACCACTGGTGGCAGGAGAGGTTAAGAACTGCATTCAAATCCAGGCGGTACCATGGGCATAACCTGCCTGAGCCCTGGTTTTTCTCATCTGTAAAATGGGCCCGGTGTGCACCTGCAGGGCCGTCTCCAGATAAAGCTGGCAGAGGCCAGGGGTGGAGGAGAGGTGTCCTGATTTTCTTCCTTCTGGGACCCGTGTCAGGGGGTCCTTGGTGTCCTCGTCCCGTGTTTTCAACCAGACACAGGACGGACACAGAGCGGGGCTGTCGCCCAGGATCCGCGCTGGTCAGCGGGAGAGGCTGGCAGCGCCAGTGGGCAGCCCTCCCCTCTCCCCACACCCCCGAGACAGCATCTGCTCCCGCGAGAAGAGGCGCGAAGTTACCAGAATCGGTTCTGCCTTTGGCGTGGAGCTTGGTCTGCAGTTGCTGACTTAATTAATCGAGTTTTGGATTAAGTCCTCCCCGTGGTACCGGCTACACAAGCATCGATCCTTCGTTACATCAGAGGAGAGTCTGGGAGCGGGGGCCCGGGCCCCGCCCTGCTTGGGCACAGAGGCCCCTGGCGGCAGTGGGGGTCCCTGGGCTCCCTGGCAGTGGGGGTGCAGGCTCGTCCACGTGGGTCTCGAGGGGCCGTTGGGGGTGAGCTCAGCGGAAGACACACATTCCAGCCTTTCTCCAGCTTAGGGCTCCATCTTCTGGGGGGCAGTAGAGCAGGGGCGTGGGGGGCAGCAGGCTTTTCTCACACCCAACAGCCCCTGGGCCTCGCTCGTGATGGCCGGTTCCTGGGAGACCCTGCACTTGCTCGGGTGCCTTCTGCAGGGTTGGGAGGGGCTGGCCGGCCAGGGCCCCCCCCGCGCCGCGGGTGAGTCTGGGCTGCCTCTGCCCGCTGCAGCTGGGTCATGTCCGGGAAGCCGCTTGACCTCTGCGCCGGCCTTTCCGTCCCCTCAGACGGGCGCACAGCTTCCCATGTCGAGGGTGGGGCGGCTCAGCTCTGAGCGCCTGGGGGTCAGCGGGCCGGGGACATTGTTTTCCTTGCAGTGGGAAAGGTGGCTTCCCGAGGACAGGTTCCGTCCCACACACAAAGGGCTTCCCTGGAGCCAGGGAAGGAAGCCGTCCCTTTTCCTGCACTTCCTCTTTCCAGGGTATTTTAAACCATCCGAAGATGCAACTTGGGGAAAAGATTCAAGACAAAGAGCAGAGAGTGCTGGGAGCAGCTGCTGGGCTCAGAGAGCCTGGCCCTGCGGCCATGCACCCTGCTCCCCCTCCAGGACCCGGCTCCTCCCCTGCCCGCTGCCGCCACTGCCATTCTGGGCTGAGGATTAACTGTTGTTTGGGGTTGGGGCCTGTCGGTATCAGACCTAGCTGGCCCCCTTTCTGGGTCCGCAGTCCCTCTATAGCCCTGACTGCCCCTTTCCTCATTCCTGGGCCCTGGGGACCAGGGGCAGGACCCCCACCCTCCACACCACACAGCTCTGTGCTGCCCCAGCCCAGCAGCTGCAGAGGCTGGAGGGAGGCCACAGCTCGACCAGGTGCCGGCTGGTCCCCCTGCAGTCACTTGCTGGGGCAGCGGGGCCACAGTGGGGGTGGAGCAGCGGTCCCACACTGGTCTCCAAACTGCCCCAGGCACACCCCACGCGACCCCCACCCCGTGTCCCTTAAAACCGAAAGGAGAGAGCCCAGCAGAGTTGCTGGCTTGGTCCTAGCCCAGCCCTCAGACAGGTGTCTGGACAACAGACGCTGCAGGCTTGAAGGAACCCTGAGGGCTTTCCATGCTCTGGCTCTGTCCTGGGTGCCCTGGGGAGAAGAGGGCGGGGGGCCGTGAAGAGTCACCTGGCTCTCATGTCTCCTCTGGGCTTTGTTCCCCAGAGCTGAGCTGTCCCGGCTAGGCCCAGTGAGAAAGGACTCCAGGAGCCCGAGTGGGGCGCAGCGGGGGGAGGCTGGCAGATGTCACCGAGCCCCCCACCCAGCCTGCCGTGAGCTCATCGTCCCTCAGCAGCTCCCGCCTCCTGGAAGGTGTGGTCCCCCACTGGGGTTGGGGGGGGGCTGGGACTGGCCAAGTAGGGGCTCAGGTCCCAGGACACTCCCCCACCCAAGCCCTGACTGGGAACGCAGTTGTGCTCATTGCCCCTGTCTTCTCTGGGGAAGGAGTCTGGGGCCCCCCTGTCCTGCTTTGTCCTGGCCTCAGTCTCCCCTTGTGGCAAGGGGTCAAGAGCCTCCTCTGCCCAGTCTGCAGGTGGTCCCAGTGGCCTAGGCTGGGCCAGGGGTCTCAGAATCTTCTGGCCAAGCTGCCCAGGGGTTGGTGGGCCTGCCTGGTGGTGATTTCCTGTTTTGTGCCCAGTGTCAGTGGTTTAGGGGGAGGGCAGGGGGCCTTAGCGGGCCTTTATTTGGCACTGCGGGTTCACCCAATGGGGAGGAGGGGGAGACCACACCGAGCCACCCATGCTCCCCCCCAGCCCCTGCCACATCAGTGGGTCCTGGCGACATGGTGTTGGGTGGAGGGTACAGAGCAAGTGCCCCAGAGCCCCAAACTTCCCTTCCTGGGCAGAAACCCAAGAGAGGAGGCAGTGCTGGTGTGGGGAGGGGCTTCTAGGCAGGCACTCTGCTGCAGGCAGAGGCGGGGCCCAAAGAATGGGTAGGAGGGGCCTCTGGCCGTGGCACATGCGACCCAGGCCCTGACTCCGGGCACTTAGCAGGTGGGGGCGGGGCAGCGTTTGAGGGGGCAGCCCCCCTGTATAGCTCGTGAGCAACCACTCTGCCCTCTGCTACCAGAGGAGACTTTGGAAACTTTGGACTTCGACAGTGGCGGAAGATGGGCTGGGAACAGATGCTGGGGGGGTGGTGTCCTGGGGAGGGGCAGGTGGAGTATCGCCTTCCCTGGTACACCTGGGATGGGGGAGCCCCCTAAGGACAGGACGGCTAATTAGAGCCAGGTGACTCCTTCCACCCTGGTGCTCAGGGACACAGGCTGCCTGGTGGGGCTTCCAAGCGGCCTGGGGCCCACAGAACTGTCCCTCACTGTGTCACCTTAGGAGTACAGGCCCCAGGCTGGCAGACGTGGCCTGCAGCCAGGGTTACAAGCTCTTCTGCTGCACATCCTGGCCCCAGGCAGCACAGGGTGGGGCACCTCTGTGCCAGGGAAGCCCTTGTGTCCCCCATGGCTTTCCTTAAACAGATGCACCTCCCCCAGGTGCAAAGTACATGTTCCCAGGGATGCATCAGTAAATTGCGTGCAAATCAAATTCACCAGCACGTGTCCCCTCTGCCCAGATGGCCAGGTTGCCTCTGCACAGAGCCCTCTGTGAGCACACGCCGGCCCCTCGTACCCCCTTTGCACTCACAGGGAACTGAGGCCAGGGAGGCAGTACCCATCTGTGCTGCGGAGAGTGGAGGCTCCTCTCACGCCCTCGAAGTTCCCTTGATCAAACTGCATCTCACCAGTCCATCGGTGGAGCCCCGAGGATGCATCTCCCCGGGGCATCTCCTGCAGGAGGACGGAGGGGCACCACATCACTGACCCCCGTCCCCAGCTGGCCAAGGTGCAGTGTCCCGTGCTCACCCTGGCTCTGCCCCACTTGACCATAAACTCCTTGAAGGCAGAACTGAGTAAATCCCGCCTGATACTTAGTCCCTCCCCATTGGAACTAAGAGGGAGCTGTCATCCATCCCCTGGGGGTGGCAGATGGCCGTTAGCTTAGAAAGGAAAACAGCACAGTTTAGAATTAGTCCCGGGTGAAAGGGTGAGAGGTCGAGGTAACATCTGCCTCCGGATGCTTTCGGGAGTTGCATTTCTATGGAGCTGTGCTGGTGATGGGGGAGGGCTGGCGGGGGAGGGCTGGCGCCCAGCACAGTGGAAAGATTGAGGCGGTAACAAAGCTGACGCCAGGCTGGGGACACAGCCATTTGGCACTTCTCCGGGCAGGGAAACCTGCCCCTCCACAGCCCTTCCCCGGAACCCCCAGCCCCACCTGTCCCTCACCTGCTGCCGGCCAGGACGGGTCACCCCAATGGGCGTGTGTGGGACGGGAGAGAAGGAAAGTGGAGGGGCAGATGCTGGGGTGACCTCCTCCAGGAGGGGAGCGAGAAGAAGAGAGCCATCATGGGCCCTGGGGGGCCGGGAGCTGGGCCGTGCAGGGGACAGGGCCATTGTCCGGTTTGTAGGGGGCTCACGCCTCCCACCTTGGGTTCTCAGCACTGTCCCCCAACAGCCCCCCAGCAGGAGGGGTGTGGGGCCAGCAAGGGGTGTTGCTCACTGGAGACCCTGGCCCGGGCCCCTCTGGGAAGTTGCAGAATTGCAAGGCAGGTGTTGGGTGCAACTTCCTTCTCCAAGCATGGGCACCTGTCCCCACTGGGCACTTCTGCTGACCCACCAGGATAAGTGTCAGGACAGAATGGCCATCAGGGGCTTGGTCACTGGTGCTGGTGGCCCTGGCCATGTCTGAGCGGGACCTCCCACCTTCTCAGGCACCGTGGGCAGAGAAGGCAGCAGGTGTCTCCCCAGGAAGTCCAGCACGATGGCCAGGCTGGGAGAGACATGCAGACAGGTACAGAGGAGAGAGAGATGGCACAGGCCGGGGGCTGCCCAGAGCTGGAACAGAGCTCGGGAGAGTGGGGTGAATGGCCTTTGGGGCTGGCCTGAAACCTCTCTGCCCACCCAGGCCCTGCTCTCCTGGCTTGGAGTTTCCTCCGTCCCCGCATAGGTGCCTGGCACGGCCTGGTTGCGCCTCATACATGGTGCTTCCCCATAAAGCGCCTGCCTTGCTGTCCCACCTCCAGAGCCTGCCCCTCCCCGTGGCCCTGCCTGTCCCCGCGGGGTGCTGGCGGGGTGGTGGCAGTGCTTAGGCGCAGCCTGGAGCCGGCCCGAACGGGCAGCATGCCTTCACGGCAGTGTCCGCCAGGCCTGGCGGGAGTGGGGCAGACAATGGGCCCTCTCAGCTGCCAGGAGTCTCCCTGGCTCATGCCCCGCCTGCTGGGGTGGCGGCCACCATACCCGGCTGGGAGCAGCTGCCGCCCGCGTCCCCGGCCACAGGCGCACCTGCTCCCCGGCCGCCCTTTGTCCACGTTGCTGACGCCTGATTTACTGGACACGTTTTCCCTCACTGGCCCAGCATAACGTAGCCTCACTGCTGATGATGCAGCCAGTCCTGGCTGATGCTCCCACAATCCTCCACGTTAGGCTCCCCATTCAGGTTTTGGGGACGTGCGTTCAGGGGCACACTGCCCTATGGCTGGAGGATTTAGGGTTGTGCATCTGGGCAGGGTCTCCTGGTCCACTTGGGAATACTTAATGTCCTGACACATTAAGGTGCTGGGCAGAGGCCTGCTCTAGTGGGGGACCCCAGGGTGTCCCCCCTTCCCCAGGACCAATGATGGAGGCCTAGCCCACAAGAAGGATGGCACTGGGCAGCCCTGTGTCAATTCCCCCCAAAGCCATGGGGTGGGCCTGCCTCATCTTGCCCACCCGGGTGGGCTTCCCTCCCCTTGGAGCTGGTGGGGCAGGGGCAGGGCACAGAGGGTGTGCAGGAGGCATGGACAGGGTGGGCTCCTACCCGGCTTTGATGACCAAGTGTTCTCTGTCCAGCACCCACCGCCTGCCTGCTCGTCAGTAGCTGGGAAGGAAAAAAGAGCCTTTTCTCCAAGTGGGAGAGGCAGCCAGCTCCTGCCTGACAATGGAGACCATTGATAGGTTGGGGGAGGTGCTGCCTCTGTGGCACCCCCGCCCCGACACTGGCGCTCCAGATTCCCAGTGCCACTCAGGCTGCGACCAGGAGGCTTGTAACTGAATCCGTGCACAGTGAGGGCCACGTCACCCTCCCCAGACTCCCGGGCTGTGTTCTTAAAGGAGCTCAAGGTGCCACAGCGCCGCCGGCCGCACTGGGGGTGCATCCTGGAGTCCTAGCCCTTCACAAGGAGCCAGCCAACCACCCCCCCCCGCCCCCACCTTCCTGAGCCCTGGCTCAGGCCTGAGCTGCCTCCCCTGGACCCCTCCCAGAGGGGCAGCTGGTTTTCTTTAAGCCAGTTGGTTTGGGACTTTTGGCTTCTGGCAACAGATGGTGGGCCGGAGTGGCCATTTTGCGTCCTCCCTGCCTGCCCTCCCCAAGCTGCAGCCACAGATAAAAGCCGTCAGGGAGACAGACGCCTCCCAGGCCACAGGGGTAGGGGAGCAGCTCACCTGCTGAGAAACAGGCAGACCCCGGCCCCCCCAGACTGCCACCGCCACCCCCCTGGGGCAGAGCCTCTGCTGGGGCCAACCCTCCCCCTTCCTGTGCAGCTTTGATTATAGCCCCTATGGCAGGTGGGAGGGGAGGGAGGGAGGACTGTCAGGCTGGCATTTGTTGGGGGTAGGGGTCCCCGAGTGAAGGCCATGACCACAGCTTTGGGTGCCTGGCACCAAACAACAGCCCCTCCTGGTGGGCTCTGAAAGGGGGGTGGTCCGGTACTCGGGAGGGCTCTCTCTTCAACCAGGGGACTGGAGGCTCCTTGCTAGCCCCCCTTGCTGCCAGGTGGGAGGGGGCCCCACCCTGCCGGTGCCCAGCGCTGTGGGCCCAGCGTCAGGGCTGCCTTCCCAGGCCGCCGCGGGCTGGGGGCTGGGCCAGGGCACGTTCTGCCTCAGAGGCTTTGCTGCTGGGAAGAGTGATGCCTGGCTGATCCCAGAGCCTTTCCTGAGCTGTTCCCTCGAGTGCAAGGCCATGAGGTGACCTCGGTGGGCAATTTACAGCCCAGCCTCTGGAAGCTGAGCCAACAGGTGGCCAAGAGGGGAGGCCCTGGGGTAGGGATGGCAGGTGCTAAGCCCCTTCCCATGGGGAACACGTGAGACCAGGCCTGGGCGGGAAGTCAGGATGTCCCCCTTCTGGGTCATCTGCTCCCACTACAGCCTGAGTGGCGTACACGGTGGGGTAGTCATCGGCCGACCTGGGCCATCTCAGAGAGCTCAGGAGCCTGGTCCTCCTTGACCTTGGTTTCTCCAGCTGTGCAGTGGGTGCTTCTGCTCTTGCCTGACGTTGTGTGGACATGAGCGGTGAAGACTTGATCCCAAAAGGGAAAAACTGTGTCTGGGTGCTCCATGTGGGTGGGGATGGGGTGGCAACCAGCAAGATCCCTGCTGCCTTAGACCCCTGACCAAGAGTTCCACGTTAAAAGGAAACTGGTGGCCAGGGCACCAGATGTCTGCAGTCCTTTCCGCATTTGACATCGTATTGGTGTTGAAAGAGGAAAAGGCCAGGAGCTCTTTTATTACGCAAATAATGCACATTCATCACAGAGAGGGGGTAAAAAGCAGACAAGCCCCCAGAACAAAAGGTTTTACAGAGCACCCCACCAGAGCATGGCTGGGACTGGCCCGTGTCCCCCTTCTCAGTGGCTTTCCAGGTGCAGACAGATGCCTACGTGGGTTTGAGATCTGAGCCAGGTTCTGCTGAACCTTCTGGTTTCCAGCTCGTTCTCCAATTAACATAATCACTTTTTTTAATGGAGGTGAATTCACTTTATATAAAGCTGACCTCTTTAAAGTGTACAGTTCAGTGGCGTTGGCACATTCGTGATGTGCAACCACCCTCTCCGTCTGGTCCCAGGACCCTTCCATTGCCCCTTGGGGGGCCCTGCCCGGCCACGCGGGCCGCCCATGGTGGTGCCTGACTGGTGGCGGGGGCTGAGTGGCGGGGCTGGTGGGGGCGGCTGGCTGGGGGAGCCGGGGACTCACTGCTCTGCCGTGTCCGCTGCAGCTGCAGTGCGGCCTTTGCCGGCCAGCGATGCCAGGCACCCAACCCCTGCCTCAGCGCGCCCTGCAAGAACTCCGGGACGTGCCGCGCGGTGGACCGCAGCGGCGTGGTGGACTACGCCTGCAGCTGCCGCCTGGGCTTCTCGGGGCCACTGTGCCTGACGCCTCGCGACAACGCCTGCCTGGCCAGCCCCTGCCTCAATGGTGGCACCTGTGACCTGCTCACCCTCACCGAGTACAAGTGTCTCTGCCCCCCGGGCTGGTCAGGTGAGGGCGCCTGCGGGGGGCGAGGGGCGGGCATGGCACCCAGGGCCCGCTGGGAGCCCTAGCCCAGTGGGGGCAGCCAGAGCCTGGCCCGCCCCCAGCTGCCCGCATCCCTGACCTGCCTGGCAGGTGCCGGGCCCCTGTCTGTGTGGCCGAGAGGAGGTCCAGGGCTTTGCTGGCCACTGGGATCGGGGTCCGTGACCAGAAATCGCCCAGAGCCCCCACCCAAGAGTCCCGTGCCCCTTTCCCTCCCTAGAGGTGTCAGGTTTTGGCTCAAGGGCCCCCACCCCTCCCTGCCTCTGTCAGAAAAGGGGATACTCCCGCCTCCGTCCTCCTAGGAGCGCAAGCCCCCCCCCAGGAGTCATGATGTCAGCATAGGCTCTGGAGGGCGACAGGCTGGGTCAGCTCTGGAGGGCCACCCTCCCGCCACACGTCCTGGGGTGGCCACTTAGCCTCGAAGATGCCGGGGTCCTGAGGTCTAAGGAGATGATGCCGTTTGGCATCCCTGGCTGGCACCTCCTCTGTGGTGCCTGGATGCTGGGGACCAGGAGCAGGGAGCCCACCTGAACCCCTCGCCCCTTCGACCCCCAGGAAAGACATGCCAGCAGGCTGACCCCTGCGCCTCCAACCCCTGTGCCAACGGTGGCCAGTGCCTGCCCTTCGAGGCCTCGTACATCTGCGGCTGCCCTCCCGGCTTCCACGGTCCCACCTGCAGGCAGGACGTCAACGAGTGTAGCCAGAACCCTGGGCTCTGCCACCACGGCGGCACCTGCCACAACGAGGTCGGCTCCTACCGCTGCGCCTGCCGTGCCACCCACACCGGTCCCCACTGCGAGCTGCCCTACGTGCCCTGCAGCCCCTCCCCCTGCCAGAACGGGGGCACCTGCCGCCCCACCGGAGACACCACCCACGAGTGCGCCTGCCTGCCAGGTACTGCCCCTCGGCCCCTGCGGGGGTGGCTGGGCTTCCACGGCTGGCTGGTCGGAGGGAAGGCCACCAGAGGGGGCCGGGGTGCCCAGTGAGGAGAGGGTGAGGGACCCTTTGGCAGGGGTGCAGTGGGTGGAAAGCTGGGCAGGCTGCACCTAGGAGGGGAGATTGGACAGCAGCATTGGGTGTGATGTAGGGACAGGTCTGGAATAGGGGCCACCCTTTAGGAGGTGGCTTGTGTAGGGTCCAGGCACCCACCTGCCCGGTTCTGCTTGGGGGTGTATCTGCTGTGTCTGTACAGCTGAACCCATAACCCCCAGTGCTCCTCCCTCTGCCAGGGGCCTGTGGTCCCTGGAGCCCCAGGGTGGGCTTCTCTGCAAAGTGCAGGCCTGGGTGTACCCTCTGCCCCGGAGCACCCCTGCCTTCGTGGCCCTGGCATCTCGTCCTTGCTCCGAGTCTCTCAGGGCAGTGGGCACCAGCCTCTTTGAAGCCACTCAAGAGTCTCCCTTATCTTTAGTTCCCGGGAACCACGTGTAACAAAACTCTCCACTACCTCTGGGAGCACCCTCACTTGTGCAGCCCCAGAGCTTCTCCCATTTCCTGGGGCTGGCACTGTCGTCACTTGCCCTAGGGGCGGCCCTTCCTCCTGTCCCCACTTGTCTCCCACTGGTGGGCGGGGAATGGCAGGCAGGCGCAGCACCCTCTGCTGTCCCCCAGCAGCTCCACCATTCCTGCTGTACATCCCGGCCTTCCCACCGTAGTTCTCATTTGAGTAAATTTTGTTGCTGCTGATCTAAAAATAATCATGAAAAAGAGGCTTGAAAACCTCTAGTCTGTCGACTACACGTGAGCGGTTAGGCAGGAGCCGGGAAGGGGAGGGTCCTTCAGGTCGGGAGGAGGAGGGGTTGGTGGGTTTGGGGAGCTGGAGTGGGGCCCAGGGTCCGGCTGACCCAGAAGTGATGCAAGGGCTGCCCCAGCCCCCACGCTGCCCAACCCAGCCCGGGCCCCGCAGAGAGGAAGTGCTCTGCCCACCTGCCATCCGCGAGCCCTGGGCCTTGTCACTGCAGCAGCTGCCTCTGCGTGCAGACGCCAGGCGCGTGCATTTCCTGTGTGTCACTGGGTGCCCCCTCACCACCTGCCTGCCCGGCACTGCTGGCTGCCTGGCTCTCTCCAGGGGGCTGAGGGCTGAGCCCTCTTGCCAGGCCCACCCCTGTGTTCTGGGTTCAAATGCCTTCTTGGTGGCTGTGGAACCCTGGGCATCGACCTTACTTGTGGCCACTTGGGTCATGATGGGCTGTGGTGAGGGCTGGGGGCGCTGAGGGGTGCGAGGAGCCCCACCAGAGCTGCCCCAGCCGTGGAGCTGGTGCTGGCCCCACCTGGGCGGGGGTAGGGTGAGGTCCATCTGCTTTAGAACAGACCCTCTGAGGCAGGGGAGAAGCAGCGCTGAAGGCCCCGATGCAGGAGAGGCGCTAGCGTGGGGGCTTCTGTTTGGGGCACCTCCCTAAACTACTATCCCATTTGCATTTTGGCTTTTCCTGGCCTCCTGCTTTGGCTCCAGGGCTCCAGGTGTTGGGGGGCCTCAGAGGGAGGGGCAGGAGGGGGTCCAAAGGCACCCGGGAGGGGCATTAATTAGTAACTGGCTGCAAGTTTGGCTATTGCCAGGCGCACCTTTCTGGGTTGATTATTGAACCAGCAGGAGTTGAACGGATTAATAGCTAACTGGCTGGCTGCGGAGGTGGTGCCGCAGAGGTTGGCCCAGGCTAGGGGAGGAGGTGGGCCCCGTGCCTCTGTTCCTGGGAAGCTGAGGGCTGCGTCTGCACTCTCCCTCAGGAGTCCCACTGCATCCTAGGTCCCACCGTCTCCGGCTTCCAGCTCCGAGGGCTCCCAGCCCGGCGCAGCCCCTGGAAGATAGCATGTCTGTGGCCGCCTGCGGGGGTGTTGCAGAGAGCCCAGCACAGTGCCTGGCCCACAGGCAGTGCCCACCTGTGGGACCCCTACCCAGAATGTCTATCACAACAGAGCCTCTAGAGCTCTGGGCGCCCGGGTCGCTGTCTGCTCAGCTAGCCTTTACAGAATAATTCCTTGGAGATGACTGCGTTGCTTGTGGGCTCTGGAGTCTGCAGCTTGGCCACAGGCGTGGGATGGGCAGGGCGTGGGGCATAGAACCCAACGGCCTCAAGGCTGTGGGCATCACGGGGCGGGCCACAGAGGGGCAGCTCCCCATCCTGAGCGGGAGGTCGTGGGTCCAGCCAGGAGGATGCGAGAGCCCGGCATAGCGAGCTTGGTGGGGCAAGTAGGGAGGACTGACTGGGCTCCTGGCTCCTCCTGCCACAGGCTTCACCGGCCAGAACTGCGAGGAAAATATTGACGACTGTCCAGGAAACAACTGCAAAAACGGAGGTGCCTGCGTGGACGGCGTGAACACTTACAACTGCCGCTGCCCCCCGGAGTGGACAGGTGTGTGCACGGTGAGGCAGGGATGGGAGTCAAGAACCTGGTCCAGGCTGGGGAGGATGCTGTGACCTGGGGCCCACCGCAGCAGGCGGCACAGATGTGGCATCAGCTTGATCTGTGTGGGCCGTTTGCAGCCTGGCCCCAGGCAGCCCTGAGCCAGAATCAGGTCCCCAGGCTGGATAGGACACAGGGACGCTGGCCAGTAGGACATGGGCCCTGGCCCCAGGGCTGTCTCCCTTATGGAGATGACAGGTGAGCGTGGACCCTGGTGCACCTGTGCCCACAGAGCAGCAAGAGGAGAACCCCCTCCGGTGCCCAGGATGCAGAGGAAGGGGTCATTCAGGCTGGCGGCGGGTGGGGTTCACCAGAGGAGGGAAGGCTTCCTGGTGGAGGTGGGCCCTGCACCTCGAGGGGTGGGGGTCTCATCCAAGGGTCTGGAGGCCCTGCCTGGCCTGACGGACCCGACCTCTGCAGGTCAGTACTGCACTGAGGACGTGGACGAGTGCCAGCTCATGCCCAACGCATGCCAGAATGGTGGCACCTGCCACAACACCCACGGCGGCTACAGCTGCGTGTGCGTCAATGGCTGGACGGGCGAGGACTGCAGCGAGAACATCGACGACTGCGCCAGTGCCGCCTGCTTCCATGGCGCCACCTGCCACGACCGCGTGGCCTCCTTCTACTGCGAGTGTCCCCATGGCCGCACGGGTGAGCGCAGGGCCCGGAAGGGCAGGCTTTGGCCTTCTCGCTGCCCTCGCTCGAAGGAGGGCCTGGCGGGTGGGAACCTGGGAAGGCTCGTGCAGACGCAGATTGCAGCTTTTTGGGGCCTGTGAGGAGGACCTGAAGGGGCCTTTCTGGGGGAAGTGGGGTGGCCGGGGTGGGGGTGGCCCACAGTCGGGCCTGCTGGTGGTGAACCTCCCAGAAAATCCCATGCATTGTGGGACGCTCCCCAGGGTCACTGGCCGTGTCACGGTGGGAGGATGGCATGTGGGCAGCCTGGGGGGACACAGTGCCTCTGCTGACCATCCCGCCCCGCCCAGGTCTGCTTTGTCACCTCAATGACGCCTGCATCAGCAACCCCTGCAATGAGGGCTCCAACTGCGACACCAACCCCGTCAACGGCAAGGCCATCTGCACCTGCCCCTCAGGGTACACAGGCCCAGCCTGCAGCCAGGACGTGGACGAGTGCTCACTCGGTACGTCTGGGCAAGGGGCAGCCAGGTCCCAGAGGAGTCCATCAGAAATGTACCCTCTCCTTAGAGGGTTCCTAGTCTGATGGGGGAGGCAGGCCCCGACTCTGGACCACCAGTCCAATGGGGGAGGTGGGCACATCCCAGAGTGTTCCAGAGGCCAAGGCTCTTGGAATGGCTTCTCATCCAAACCATGTCTCCCAGGCGCCAACCCCTGTGAGCACGCAGGCAAGTGTATCAACACCCTGGGCTCCTTCGAGTGTCAGTGTCTGCCGGGCTACACTGGCCCGCGCTGTGAGATCGACGTCAACGAGTGTGTCTCGAACCCGTGTCAGAACGACGCCACTTGCCTGGACCAGATCGGGGAGTTTCAGTGCATCTGCATGCCTGGTACACCACCAGCCCCCCGCCCACCGCCCGTGGGCAGGCGCCTTTGCCTGGCAGTGGGGAGTGGGGAAGCCGCGTCAAGGCAGATGGCCCCCGGGAGTGCCCTGGCCACGTCTCCTCGGCCCGGGCATCCACGCCCGCCCTAGCCGCACCCTCCACAGGTCTCTGGGGAAACTCGGCCAGTCCTGCAGGGCATGGCCGAGAGTGGACCAGAGCTGGGCAGATGGGTGGGGTGCTGGGTGGACTGCCAGCGAGCAGGGCATTGCTTTTGGTGTCAGAACCCCTGGCCATGGTGGGGGCCCCCGAGGTGGTTCACACCCCCTGCGCCCCTGACTCTCCCCTCCCCCGCCAGGCTACGAGGGCGTGCACTGCGAGGTGAACACGGACGAGTGTGCCAGCAGCCCCTGCCTCCAGAACGGCCACTGCATAGATAAGATTAATGAGTTTCTGTGCGAGTGTCCTACGGGTGAGGCCTGGCCTTGTCCTGCAGGAGCCCTCCTGCTCTCCAGGAGGGGTGCCTGATCAGGTCCCCCAGGGGCTGGGCTGGGGCTGGGGGAGAGTGGGGGCTTCTCAGGAGCGGATGGGGCGTTTTCAGGCTGGGTGTGCTCGCCCAGGGCCCAGAGACCCTCCTTCCTGCTGGAGTCTCTCTGGGAGCAGCAGTGTTCTCGCCAGCCCCCTAGGGGCCGGGATGGGAGGAGGGCCAGTCTGAGTCCCTGATGGCTCACAGCTGGGAGGGAGCCAGCCTGCCGTGGACATGATGGCTGGGAGGAGGGCTTAAGGAGCCTGGGGTAGGGGGTGGCAGCTGAGTCTGTCCCGGAGAGAGCTGGGGGCTGCGGGACACCAAGCCCAGGGAGGCGTTGTGGGTCAGAGCCTTGGACCTCCCGAGATGCAAATCAGCTGTCCCAGACACCGAGCGGGGAACCCCATTCACAGCCCAACCCGGCTGTAGGCACAGCAACCAGAGTTCAGTCTGGGGAAAAGGCCCTTCTGTGAGGGCGCAGGAGGGGTCTGACCTGAAGGGCAGGAGCTGAAAGGGGACGAGGAGAGAAATGGGTTTGCCCGGTGCTGGCCAAAGCACTCTGGGGGGACCCCTCCCTCCCAGGCACTCCCTGCTCTCGGCTGGCTGGGGCTCGGCCATGGGGCCGCCATCCCCATCGCATCTGACCGCCACCCCTCTCCCCGGCCGCAGGCTTCACTGGGCACCTGTGTCAGTATGACGTGGATGAGTGTGCAAGCACGCCCTGCAAGAATGGCGCCAAGTGCCTGGATGGGCCCAACACCTATACCTGCGTGTGCACGGAAGGTGCGGGACTGCCCAGTGGTCCCGGGCAGAGGGAGGAAAAGCAGACGTGTAGGGTCCAGGGAAGGGGGACGGTTGGCAGTCGAGGCTGGGAGGGTACCTCTCAGTCTGGGGCCTCTGGTCCAGGGGCCAAAAGCAAAGCAGGGCTCTAACCCTGGGCAACAGGGGGCCATCCCAAGACAGAGACCCAGTCTTCCCCAGCAAGGGCATCAGTGACTCAGTCTGGTTGGTGGTGTCCTGGGACAGGACGATGGCATGCCCAGAAAGCAGCCACCCTGAGCCCCCCAGTCCCCGCCCTACAGGCTACACGGGGCCCCACTGCGAGGTGGACATTGACGAGTGTGACCCTGACCCCTGCCACTACGGGTCCTGCAAGGATGGTGTCGCCACCTTCACCTGCCTGTGCCGGCCGGGCTACACGGGCCACCACTGCGAGACCAACATCAACGAGTGCCACAGCCAGCCCTGCCGCCATGGGGGCACCTGCCAGGACCGCGACAACGCCTACCTCTGCTTCTGCCTCAGGGGGACCACAGGTGCCTGGCCGGGGCTGGGTGGTGGTGCTGGGGCTGGGAGGGCGGGATTGACACCTCCGACCCCACCCACAGGCCCCAACTGCGAGATCAACCTGGACGACTGTGCCAGCAGCCCCTGTGACTCGGGCACCTGCCTGGACAAGATTGATGGCTACGAGTGTGCGTGTGAGCCGGGCTACACGGGTGAGCCACCTGGCGCGGGGCCCCGCGGGGCGCTACCTCCCCTGCCTTCGTCTCTGCCTTGCCGAGGGACCAAGACCCCTCTGATCTACAAAAGTGATCTGGGACCCAGAGGGCAGGATGGTGTAGGTCACTGTCCAGGGCCCAGCTGTCCAGCCGCCCGTCATGGCCAACAGCAGCAGAGACCGTGAAAGGGCTGGGGCTCTAGCTGGTGTGGGGATGGCCATCTTCAACCTTCTTGTTTCTGGTCAGACGCAGCCCAGCAGGGCAAGAGTGGAGCCAGGCTCCCGGGAGCATGTTCTGCTCTGCTGCTGCCCTCTGCCCCGAGCTCGGCCAGAGCCTTCAGGGCTTCAGGCCCTTGTCAGCCAATCTGTGCCCCCAAGACCTCAGAGGGGAGAGATCATGTGGGTGCCTAGTCTGGGCCTCAGGAGGCCCTGGGGAGGGGGCTTATGGGAGGGCTCAGACGCCCCTCCCCGGGATCCCTCCTGCCCTTGCTCCTGTTGGGGTGGGCACGGGTCCCTGAGCCCTGCCCCCGCCCCGCCCACAGGGAGCATGTGCAACATCGACATTGATGAGTGTGCGGACAGCCCCTGCCACAATGGGGGCACCTGTGAGGACGGCGTCAACAGCTTCACATGCCGCTGCCCCGAGGGCTACCACGACCCCACCTGCCTGTCCGAGGTCAACGAGTGCAACAGCAACCCCTGCATCCACGGGGCCTGCCGGGACGGCCTCAATGGGTACGGGCCGGGGCACAGCCGCCCGACGCGCCGCGTCCTCGGAAGCGCTACCCCAGGGAGGTGGCTGCTCGGTGGCCGGCGGGTGGCAGGCCAAGGAGGTGCCAGCGCAGAGCTCCCACGGGCCAGCAGTGGGCCCCTGGCTGAGTGGGAGGGCGCTCCCCCAAGCACTGACCCGCTGCCAGGGCCTCAAAATGTGCCGTCTGGGCACAGCTCCTGGTCTGTGCCCATCGCTGTCCTAGGCTCCGTGTGGTCACTGGCCACTTTGGTCTCGGGAAACATGTTTGTGCCAAGGCAGCAGCCGGGGTTTCTGTGACGTTGTGTCATAATGAGAGACGATTATTTTGGTCTTTGTCCTGGTTCCTGCAATCACTCAGGTGTACAAAAGTGGAAGGGGCAGCTTCTGTTATTTGTCCAAGTCCCTTTCAACTGCACCTGAGTTTAGGAGGCTGCTGGGTCACCTCAGTGTGAGGCTGGGTGCCCAGATCCATGTGATGAGGGGGCTGGATCTTGGGGTCCCACCCTGACCTGCAAGGAGGGAAGAGGGGCTGCTGGCAGGGTGAGCTTCTCACCAACAGCCAGTGATGTAATCGGCCGTGCCTATGTGAGGACGCTTCCAGAAAAATGTTCACAGGGAGTTCAGAGAGCTTCCGGGCTGGTGAACGCAGCTAGGACGGCAGAAGCTCTGAGCCCCTCCCCATGCCTGGCCCTGTGCACCCCTTCTGTATGACTGTTCCTGAGTTTAACCTTTTATAACAAACCACTCATCAAGTAAGTGAATTGTCTTCCTGAGTTCTGTGAGCCATTCCAGCTAATTGCGGAACTCAGGGAAGGGGTCTGATTCAGAGCTGCTTGGTCAGAAGTACAGGTGACAACTTGGGACTTGCAGTTAGTGTCTGACATGGGGCCAGTCTTATGGGACTGAGCCCTTAACCTGTGGGGTCCACACTAACTGCAGGGAGTCAGTGGCCAAATTGAATTGTAGGAGACCCAGCTGGTGTTTGAGAGCTGGAGGGTTTGCTTGGTGTGCGAAGAAGCCCATGCACACATGGTGTCAGAGTATTAGTGTAGAGAAGAAACACAAGCTCACCTCTAGTTTTTGACTCTCATCACATGCGCAGCACTGCTCCGTCTCGATGGGGCCATTGAAATGGGCACGGACCCCATGTCCTCTTTTTGCACAGAGAGGGTAAGCACTCTTTTGAGGCCACACAACAAGTGAAATGGGCACTGTCCCCAATCTGGCTTAACAAACCCTCACCACTGTCTTGGACAAGGTGGGCTATTTAAAGGAGTGTAAAAGACTCTGAGGGTCAGAGTGGACCAGCATCTCCATACAATCAGATCATAGGATGGTGGCAAAGCTGGGAGTGCCCATAGCCTGGGCCCTCCGCTCTTGGGCCATACCTGAGCAGCAGTGTGGTCACCTCTGCAGGTACAAGTGTGACTGTGACCCCGGGTGGAGTGGGGCAAACTGTGACGTCAACAACAACGAGTGTGAGTCGAACCCCTGCGTCAACGGGGGTGCCTGCAAGGACATGACCGGTGGCTACGTGTGCACCTGCCGAGAGGGCTTCAGCGGTGAGAGGGGCAGGCGCTCCCAGCGCAGAGCGGACCTTCTGGGGCAGTGGGGTGGGCAGTGCCGAGCCAGGTCACGGGCATACGTCTGCTGGGGTTGGCCCCAGGCAGTGCAGTAGGGCCTGGCCATGGCACCCAGGGAGATGGATACACTGACTGCTGTCCCTCTCTGTATAGGCCCCAACTGCCAGACCAACATCAACGAGTGTGCGTCCAACCCGTGTCTGAACCAGGGCACCTGCATCGATGACGTGGCCGGATACAAGTGCAACTGCCTCCTGCCCTACACAGGTGAGGGCAGGGCCTTTGATCGGGCGCAGGGCCTGTGCAGGGCCTGGGCCGCCCTCGGAGCGGTGGCTGAGGGCACGGTGGTGGGTGGAACCTTTGGTGGCAGAGCTGGGAGCTGGGCCTGGGCTGTGGGTTCATGTTTGCACTGCCGTGGGCCCTGGGGCCAGGCCGTCCTCCGCATCCGCTGGCCGAGCCTCAGGGCTTTCTTTGATGGCGGGCCCTCTGTGTGTGGAGAACAAGGAGTCTTCTGTTGGCACTGTGAGCCGCAGACGACGTGTCCCTGGTTGTCTCAGCCTCAGCCGTTGGCCAGGGGATCACCCAGATATGGTCCCCTCCTTAGAAGAGATTTACCAAGTTTTAAAAGATAGAAGCCCACAACCACCTGGGCCACCAGGCCCCGCTGGGAGTGGGCAGAGAGTGCCACCACTGGGGACAGTTCTGGTCCTGGAGGTCCTGAGAGGGCCCTGCCTGGCCTGGCCGGCAGTGATGGGGGCCTGTGACTGCGGTTCTCATGACATTGGGAGGCCCGTGGCCAGATCATTGTTTTTTTTTGAGCAAAGCTGGGGACCTGGACTTTCTCTCCTGCATCGGTGAACAAACTCCCCTCGGTGGCTGTCCATGGGCCTCTGTGCCCAGGGCACACCCCAGTCCCTTTCGGCCACGTTGACATCGGAGGCGGAGGGCCAGCGGGGAGGAGCCGGCCTGTGCTGACCTGCTTCCCGTCTGCCCGCTTCCTGCTTCCCTCTGCACAATTGTCGGAAACTCTGGCGAATTTCCGGCCTGCCCAGGTCGCCGTGGAAACCGATAGAAAGAAAGGCCCTGGACAATCGCATGGAGGGGCCGGGGAGATAGCAGCCGTGAGGAAGATAATGCTTCCGTGCTGCCTGGGGACTCAGCCCCCACGGGCTGTAAACAGGAAACCCTCCATCGGGCAGTGGAGGAAAAGTCACCGGTGTGCGCAGTCCTGGCCATACTCCCGTCCCCGTCCCAGGGGTCCTGACGCCGCACCCGATGCCCGCCCCCCCCCCCATAAGTAGGACGTGCTTGAGGCTGAGGCTGGCATGTCCCCTGTCCCCCGGCAGCAGAGGGCTCGTCCCTGCTGTCACGGCCTCCGTTCAGTGCCCCCCCCCCATGACGGGCACTTGCTGCCTGTGACACAGAGCCCCTGGGGTTAGATCCTAGGCCACCCGCTCAGTGCAGGGCGTTCTGCCACCAGGAGGCGGGGCGGGGCGTGAGGTGGGAGCAAGGCCAGGGCCCCGCGATGTTGTGGAGGGCACAGTCCGAGCCCGGTCCTTACTCCTGGTGCTCTTGGCGCAGTGAGACCCAGGCAGGGTCCTGTAGCCTCAGAGGGCGCCAGGGGTTCATCTGATTTGTCTTCAGTTCAGCGTTCACACAGGACTCCAGAGCGGCGCCATATGCCCTCCTGCGGAGCCACCCAGATGTGTTCTGATGGTGGAACGACCGGCAGGCCGTGGCCACGTGGCCTCTGCCACAGAGCTTTGACCCTCTGGGCTGGGGCTCACCTCCTGTCCCTCCTCCCCTCAGGAGCCACGTGTGAGGTGGTGCTGGCTCCGTGTGCCCCCGCGCCCTGCAGGAACGGCGGCGAGTGCAGGGAGTCTGAAGACTACGAGAGCTTTTCCTGCGTCTGCCCCACAGGCTGGCAGGGTGAGCCGGTCTGCTCCCTGCGGCCCTGGCTCGGGCCAAGTCCCAGGAGGCGCTGGGACAGGGAGGATGGGAGGTCCAGGGCACACAGGCATCTCCGGAGCGAGAGTTAGCAAGCCCCCTCTTTTTGGAGATGAGCCAGGGGGCTGCAGAAGAAGGAACTGACCTTGCTGAGCCCTTCCAGACTTGAGCATCGAAATCTTGCTTGGCCCCAAATTGGGGGACACCAAGTCGGAGGGCCCTTCCTTCTCGGGATGTCCCCAGAGGACTGTCCTCCAGCTGCGGAGGCCCGGCTTCTCGGGGGCAGGGGAGAGGCCTGTGGGGCGCGGGGCTAATCTGACTGCCCCCGCTCCGCCTGCAGGGCAGACCTGCGAGGTCGACATCAACGAGTGTGTGAAGAGCCCGTGCCGCGGCGGCGCCTCCTGCCAGAACACCAACGGCGGCTACCGCTGCCACTGCCGGGCCGGCTACACCGGGCGCAACTGCGAGGCGGACATTGACGACTGCCGGCCCAGTGAGTGGCCAGGGCGGCGGGACCGCCAGGCTGCCCTGCCCGCCCTGCCCACCCGGCCCACTCCAAGACCCCCGGACCTGTCTCCCCAGGCGGGCTCAGGGCAGGAAGCTCGTCGGTGTTGGACAGGAGGGTGGACATGGAGCACCTGGGGCGGGGTTGGCCCAGGCAGTGTCCGGCATCTCTCCAGAGAGGCCTGGCCCCCTCGGTCCAGCTGGGCCCCCCAGGAGGGAGTGCTGGGGACCGAGCGTCACTGTGGGCCTTGCATGGACTGAGCTGGGTGGTTCCAGGTGGCCTCTGAGGCTCTCGAGCCAGACTGCAGGGCTTCAAGCGCGTCCCAGCATCTCCCAGCCAGATTCCAGGACTCCTCGCGCGCTGCCATGCCCGGCCCCTGTTCAGCATGGCGCTTGCTAGTCCTTGTCCCGACCACCCCTGAGCCTGGTTCACAGACCTCTGGGGTCCAGAGAAGCCAAGTATCTTGTCTGGTGTCACTGACGAGCAGGAAAGACTGTGACCCCAACCATGATTTGTCTCCTCATTAAGCCTGTGTGTCCTCCAGCTCTTGTGGCCTGGGGACTGGGAGCATATGGGGGTGTATAGACCCCAAGTACGGGAGAAGGGGCGCCGTGCAGCCTTCCAGGTCAAGGGCTTCCGGCCAGACCCCTCTGTGGCCGTGGGGGCAGTGCCAGGAGCCCTCCCACTGTTGGTCACCTAGGCAGTGGGGGTGGTGCCCACCCCTCAGACCTGTCCTCCTGTCCCCTCCAGACCCGTGCCACAACGGGGGCTCCTGCACAGACGGCATCAACACAGCCTTCTGCGACTGCCTGCCTGGCTTCCGGGGTGCCTTCTGTGAGGAGGATGTCAACGAGTGCGCCAGCAACCCCTGCCGCAACGGTGCCAACTGCACTGACTGCGTGGACAGCTACACCTGCACCTGCCCCGCTGGCTTCAGCGGGATCCACTGCGAGAACAACACGCCTGACTGCACGGAGAGGTGCGTGGGGCTGCGGCCATCAGCACAGGTGCCGTGCAGGGCGGTCCTGCTCCAAGGGAGGGCTGGGGGCAGGTGGGATGCACAGCGTCCAGCAACCGGTGCCCCCGAGCAGGTGTCCGCCCAGTCTAGTTGAGTTAGACGTTGTTTGTTGTGTTGCCATGTTCCTCCTGGAAGAGCCATTGTCCACTGACCAGTGTGACTTGGAAGCAGTAACCCTGGTAGTTTATCCTGAGGAACTGGACCAAGGACCTTGTAGCCCATCTTGTTTCCCTTTTTGCCTTGGCTGCCAGGAAGCTCAGTATGAATGTCATTCTTGTCTCTTTTTACATAATTATCTCCTACATTGTCTATGCAGTTCTGGTTTCTCTTTCATTTTTTATCTTAACCACTCTTTACCTTAATGTGTTATAAAGCCCTTCTCAACGTGAATTATAAAGAAGGCTGAGGAGAGAGTATGACATGATATGAGAGAGCCTGAGGTCCCTGGCCCTGCGTTGGGGACCTCCTGGGACTCCTGTCGGCCTCCTGAGGTCAGCCAGGCTGCTCCTGGCCTGTCCTGGCACTCAGGCCCCCTAGCCACGCTGCGTCAAGAGGGAGAGGCCAGCACGGAGGCACCTGCTTGGGCACCCTGCTCACCTCCCCACCGCTGCCTACCCTCCTCCAGCTCCTGCTTCAACGGCGGTACCTGTGTGGACGGCATCAACTCCTTCACCTGCCTGTGTCCACCTGGCTTCACAGGCAGCTACTGCCAGCACGACGTCAACGAGTGTGACTCTCGGCCCTGCCTGCACGGTGGCACCTGCCAGGACAGCTACGGCACCTACAAGTGCACCTGCCCGCAGGGCTACACAGGCCTCAACTGCCAGGTGAGGGGGGCCGCGCGGCCGGGCCTGCCCACATCGGCTCCAGCTGCCCTCCCCGCCCCGGGTCACGGGAGAGCACACCAGGCTCAGGGGGCGGGGATGGCCTCAGTCCGGTGGCTCCTGGGGATTTGGGCTGCCAGCCTGGTGCCCAGCCCTGGGCCCTGCTGCCAAGAAGCAGTGAACAGGGGCCTTCCAGGTCAGGCAGCAAAGCTTTATGGAGAACCAGGACTAGGTGACCTGGGGGAAGACAACTAAAAGCTGGTGTCTTTATGGAAGGTACGTAAAAAAGTACTGGAGATTTACCTTCGTTGAAGGTTTTCACATAAGACACTGGTAACAGAAGAGTTCCGACAAAGTTGTTTGCTTCTGAAGAAAAACTTTTCCTTGAATGAAAGGCAGCTAGTGGTCCGGATTCACTGAGGGCCCAGAGCAAGAGAGAGACCTCCGCTCCACCCCAGGCTGCTCCCTAGCAGGGGGGCCCAGGGGCCTCAGTTTCCATTTTCGTGGGAGGGGGTCACGAGGCACCCTGGGCGGAGGTCCTCTGCCGGGTGGGCGGCCCTGTGGGAGCTGGCCTGGGTGGGGCTGCCGGAGCGAGGCTGAGCGCTGCCTTCCCCAGAACCTCGTGCGCTGGTGTGACTCCTCGCCCTGCAAGAACGGCGGCAAGTGCTGGCAGACCAACACCCTGTACCGCTGCGAGTGCCACAGCGGCTGGACCGGCCTCTACTGCGACGTGCCCAACGTCTCCTGCGAGGTGGCTGCATGGCAGCAAGGTAACTGGCTGTGTCCCGCCCTGGCCCAGGCTTCCCGGTGCCCCCAGGACGGGAGCCCCGGCCTTACACTCCCTGCCGTGTGCCCTACAGGCATCAATGTCACACACCTGTGCCGGAACGGGGGGCTCTGCATGAATGCGGGCAACACACACCACTGCCACTGCCAGGCCGGCTACACGGGCAGCTACTGCGAGGACCAGGTGGACGAGTGCTCGCCCAGCCCCTGCCAGAATGGGGCCACCTGCACCGACTACCCTGGCGGCTACTCCTGCGAGGTGGGGACCTGGCCTTCATGAGGGTGTGCATGTCTGGGTCGGGGGAGGGGGTGTCACCGAGGGCCAGGCCCTGGTCTGAGAGCCAGCGCAGCAGGGAAAGGTAAGCCCAATAGATGTGTATCCCTTTCAGTCCCACTAAGGGAGGGCTGGGGTAGTCAGGAAAGGCTGCCTGGAGGAGTCGTCCTGTGGGGGCATCTGGAAGAGAAAGAATATGCTGAGAATTGGGACAGGGTTTTCTCTCCCCCAGGTTTGCCATGGGGCCCTCCTCTATCCTAGGGGACGGGGCCTAACCCCCAACTTAGGCTGTGAACCACAGCCTACTGGGGCCCTTCCTGGGGTCTCCATCTGGGTCCACCAGGTGTGAGGAACCCATGGCTTTGCTAGACAAGAGGGCAGCTCACATGGCCCTGTCAGCCTGCACAGGGGGTGGGGGGGCCTGCACCCTAGCTGTCCACTGACCACAGGCCCTGCCCCTTGCGGTCCCCTGCAGTGCGTGGCTGGCTACCATGGGGTGAACTGCTCCGAGGAGATCAATGAGTGCCTGTCCCAGCCGTGCCAGAACGGGGGTACCTGCATCGACCTCACCAACACCTACAAGTGCTCCTGCCCCCGAGGCACACAGGGTAGGCGCTGCCACACCCCAGGGCCAGGCGTCGGGGAACTCGGGCAGGCACAGGGCTGACCAGGAAGGGGCTGAGAGAGGGAGCCTGCCGGATTGGCCGCCAGCATCCTTCTGGGCATCTGTGGTCCCAGTCCTGACCCCTGACCGAGGGGGCACGCTTGGGAGGAGTGGGGCTGGTGAGCAGCCAGCACAGGGTCTGATGGTGCCGGGCCCCTGCAGGCGTGCACTGCGAGATCAACGTGGACGACTGCAGCCCCCCCATCGACCCCATCTCCCGGGGCCCCAAGTGCTTTAACAACGGCACCTGCGTGGACCAGGTGGGCGGCTACAGCTGCACCTGCCCGCCTGGCTTCGTGGGTGAGCGCTGCGAGGGCGATGTCAACGAGTGTCTGTCCAACCCCTGTGACACCCGCGGCACCCAGAACTGCGTGCAGCGCATCAACGACTTCCACTGCGAGTGCCGTGCCGGCCACACCGGTGAGTACCCTGGCCGGGGCCGGGGGTGGGGGCCGGGGGTGGAGGGCCAGCCCCTCACACCCGCTCTCATCCCCAGGGCGCCGCTGCGAGTCGGTCATCAATGGCTGCAAGGACAGGCCCTGCAGAAACGGGGGCACCTGTGCCGTGGCCTCCAACACCGCCCGTGGGTTCGTCTGCAAGTGCCCCGCGGTAGGTGCTGCCAGGGCAGGCGGTGGGGAAGGCCCCGCGCGGCCAAGGGCTCCCTGGTCTGAAGGTGACAGGAGAACGTCCTCACTCAGTGCATCTTGGGGTGGAGGGCCCTGAGCCTGGGCTTGTCCCCCTACCAGAGGGCAGAGGCTGGCTTGAGTGTCTGACTCCGTCCTCCTCGTTCTCTTCTAGATCATGTGTTTTGTGTCAATAAACTACTTTCATAGCAGCTTCAGGGTTATAGAAAAGCGGTGCGGGAGAGTCCCCACGCACCCTTCCCACCACACCCAGGTTCTCCCATTACTAGCATCTTGTCGTTGGATGGTACACTGTCACAGTCCCAGCGTTGATGCATCGCTAAGTCCGCTCCTGGCGTCCGGCCTCCTGTGGGCTCTGATGCAGGCCCGGTGTCACACCTCCACCAGAGCAGCGCCACGTGGAGGTTTTAGTGCCTAAAATGTACCCCTTGCTCCGCCTGTGCTCCTTCCCTTCCTCCCTCCCGACCCAGGGCAACCCCTGCGCGTTTTTTGTTGAAAGGCTTTCTTTCAAGGAGTCGTGCTCCCCGGGGAAAGACTGCCAGCCCTTCTTCTGGGTGGGCGGATGCGTGGCTCAGCCAGGCCTGGGTGCGTCCCAGCCCACCCTGATACCCCCTGCCCGCATCCTTTCCCCCGGCAGGGCTTCGAAGGTGCCACGTGTGAGAATGACGCTGGCAGCTGCGGGAACCTGCGATGCCTGAACGGCGGCACCTGCATCTCAGGCCTGCGCAGCCCCACCTGCCTGTGCCTGGGCCCCTTCACCGGCCCCGAGTGCCAGTTCCCGGCCAGCAGCCCCTGCGTGGGCGGCAACCCCTGCTACAACCAGGGCAGCTGCGAGCCCACGCCCGAGAGCCCCTTCTATCGCTGCCTGTGCCCCGCCAAGTTCAATGGGCTCCTGTGCCACATCCTGGACTACAGCTTCGGGGGCGGCGTGGGCCTCGACATCGCCCCGCCGCAGGTAGAGGAGGCCTGCGAGCTCCCCGGGTGCCGCGAGGAGGCCGGCAACAAGGTGTGCAGCCTCCAGTGCAACAACCACGCCTGCGGCTGGGACGGCGGCGACTGCTCGCTCAACTTCAACGACCCCTGGCAGAACTGCTCGCAGTCACTGCAGTGCTGGAAGTACTTCAGCAACGGCCACTGTGACAAGCAGTGCAACTCGGCCGGCTGCCTCTTCGACGGCTTCGACTGCCAGCGTGCGGAAGGCCAGTGCAAGTAAGGCCAGCAGGGATGGCTGCTCCTCACGGCACGGGAGGAGGGAGCCACCACTCATGGGGCAGGGAGAGGAGGGAGCCACCACTCACCACTCACGGGGCGGGGAGAGGAGGTCGAGAGAGTGGGCAGAGGCGGAGGGAGGACCCTGAGCTCCCGTGCAGAATGGCGTGCGGCCAGAGGCTGGCCAAGGGTCTCCCGGTGGACAGGGCAGGCACAATTCCCTGAATGTGGCCCGGGGAGGGCAGCAGGATGGAGGTGGGCAGGTTGTGGCTCCGGGGCTCCAGGCGCAGAAGGAGTCCTGAGCGTGCCCTGTGCCCGCAGCCCCCTGTACGACCAGTACTGCAAGGACCACTTCAGCGACGGGCACTGTGACCAGGGCTGCAACAGCGCCGAGTGCGAGTGGGACGGGCTGGACTGCGCGGAGCACGTGCCCGAGCGGCTGGCGGCCGGCACGTTGGTGCTGGTGGTGCTCATGCCGCCCGAGCAGCTGCGCAACCACTCCCTGCACTTCCTGCGCGAGCTCAGCCGCCTGCTACACACGAACGTGGTCTTCAAGCGCGACGCCAGCGGGCAGCAGATGATCTTCCCCTACTACGGCCGCGAGGAGGAGCTGCACAAGCACCCCATCAAGCGCTCTGTGGATGGCGGGGCTGTGCCCGGCACTCTGCTCGGCCACATGAAGGCCACGCTGCTCCCGGGGGGCGAGGGCGGGCGCCGGCGCAGGGAGCTGGATCCCATGGACATCCGAGGGTGAGTGAGCTCCAGCGCGTCTCCCCGCCCCAGCCCCGGCCAAGGCCTCCCCGACCCTCAGGGCTGCCCCCGAAGGAGGAGGTACACTCTCCACTCGATGGTGAAGGAGACCGAGGTTCCAAAAGGACCCAGGACTTCCGGGTCCTGTGATGGACAAGGGGCAGAGACAGCATTCCCACCGAGGGCTCTTGATTCCACAGCCCATGCCCTGGGGCCTGGGGTCAGCTCTTGGAGGAGGATCGGGCCTTGAGATCTGTCTTTCTGAAATGAGGAAGAGGGATGTTCAAGGGACGCACAGGGCCAGGGTGGGAGAGCACTTTGAGGGGTGTCCGTGATGAGCACCTGAGTGGGCCCAGCTAGTGCTGGTGCTGGACGTGGTGGGCGGCAGGGGCCCTGTCCACCTTCTGGGTTGTTTCCAGTCTAGACCCAGCTCCCTTCCACCCCTCGGGTTCTGGGAGCATCTCTCCCGCAACTCACTGGGGTGATGCCATGGGGGCAGGACTGTTCCTCCAAGGCAGCTCGCTGGGTGGGCGCAGGGAGGAGGCTGGGTTCTGAGCCCCCTGACCCTGCCGTGTCCCCCAGGTCCATCGTCTACCTGGAGATCGACAACCGGCAGTGTGTCCAGTCGTCCTCGCAGTGCTTCCAGAGCGCCACGGACGTGGCTGCCTTCCTGGGCGCGCTCGCCTCACTGGGCAGCCTCAACATCCCCTACAAGATCGAGGCAGTGCAGAGTGAGTAGCCCGCCCCTCTTGGCCCGCCACACGCCCTCGGGCGCTGTTTGCTTGTGTTTGGAGGAATCCGCCTGGGAGGGGCTGAGTCTCCCAGTGACCCCCACCCCAAGATGCCCTGTGTGCTGTTTGCCACCCACAGGCACGTGTCATGCCATCCAGAGTTTGGGAAGCGCGTTTCTGGCATTTTCTGCCTGGCATGCTCCCCCTACCCATAGTGACAGCTGTCTGCAAGGCTGGCCCAGGGGAACCCGCCGGGAAGTGGGGGCCTTTTCCCTCCCCACCCCTTCTCCTGATTTTTCTTTGTTGGGTATTATTTCAAAATCATTACAGCTTTTTAAAAAAAAAAAAAAAAGGAGAGAGGGAGAAGAATTGATCGGTGTCATGTGAAGTGTTGAAGTTTGTATCTCGAAAATCCCCCTAAATCCTTTGTCTTAACAGCTCAATGCGAGTGCAGTGATTTGAAGTCGACTAATCCTCCTCCCTTAAAGGAGAAAAAAGTGAAAGCCGGCTCCAGATAGCCCGCTGGTGCAGGAGAGAATTTAGCGATAGTTTGCAATTCTGATTAATCGCGTAGAAAATGACCTTATTTTGGGGGGCGGGATGGAGGAGAGCAGGCGAGGAGGCACTGGCCGTGGAGCCAGCGCGCTGCCCCCCGGCCGCCAGCCTGCCTTGTAGCGCTGCCTGATGTCCAGGCGCCTGCCCGCGGCCCCTGTGCCCGCAGGTGAGACGGTGGAGCCACCCCCGCCCCCGCCGCTGCACTTCATGTACGTGGCCGTGGTCGCCTTCGTGCTGCTCTTCTTCGTGGGCTGTGGGGTGCTGCTGTCCCGGAAGCGCCGGCGGCAGCATGGCCAGCTCTGGTTCCCCGAGGGCTTCAAGGTGTCGGAGGCCAGCAAGAAGAAGCGGCGGGAGCCCCTCGGCGAGGACTCCGTGGGCCTCAAGTTAGTGGACGCTGTGGGCTTGCGGGAGGCGGGCTGCCCTGCAGACCCCGGTCTCCCCGGCAAGCTGCCTGAGCCACGGTCTCGGGGGTTTTCTGGGGAGCCCTGCTCAGTCCTGCTTCCCTGACCCTCCGCCCCCAGGCCGCTGAAGAACGCCTCGGACGGCGCCCTCATGGATGACAACCAGAACGAGTGGGGCGACGAGGACCTGGAGACCAAGAAGTTCCGGGTGAGTCGGGGGCCCCAGCACTTCCCCAGTCCCCTGCCCACCCTGCCTGGGCCCGGCAGGACATGCTTCTCTGCTTGACCCCCTTCCTTAGTTCGAGGAGCCGGTGGTTCTTCCCGACCTGGACGACCAGACAGACCACCGGCAGTGGACCCAGCAGCACCTGGACGCAGCCGACCTGCGCGTGTCCGCCATGGCCCCCACGCCACCCCAGGGCGAGGCCGATGCCGACTGCATGGATGTCAACGTCCGCGGGCCGGGTAGGTGCGGCCGGACCCCTACTCTGCCCCCAGGGGCTCCCCGGCCGGGTCAGTCTCCTCAGGCAGCCTGCGCTTCCCTGACCTCATGATCCACCTGTCTCCCGCCCCTGAGCGCTCGCAGTCGGTACCTGGAAGCTTAGCCAGGAGGGGCAGCGTGCTCCAAGGTCTCAGCGGGATGGGAAGTCCCAGGAGTCTCGCTGCCTGTTCACTGGCTCCCTCCTCGGGGTGCCTGTCTAAGCTCACTCTGCCCTCCAAGTTGATTTCTCCTCCCAAAACACTCCTTTTAAGACACTCAAACTGTTGGTTTTCTAACCACCCATCTCTCACTTCGTCTTTCGCCTGGACGTGTTGTTGGTGAAGATCTTGAACAGGTCAGAAAGCAGAGCCTCGGGGTCCCTGTTGCCCACCTGCAGGCTGGCCACTGGACTTGACTGGGAAGCTTGGATTGATTCCGTTGGCCCCAGGCAGCATGGCCTTGTGTGCAGGGCCACCATGGGCCACATGTCCACAGGGCTGCCCACCAACCGAGGGCCATTGTTACTGCCCAGAGCAGCTGCTGAGGGCTGGCCTTTCTGACCAAGCCCCCGCCCTTGTCCCGGCCTCCCTGCAGATGGCTTCACACCCCTCATGATCGCCTCCTGCAGTGGAGGGGGCCTGGAGACAGGCAACAGCGAAGAGGAGGAGGACGCACCGGCGGTCATCTCCGACTTCATCTACCAGGGTGCCAGCCTGCACAACCAGACGGACCGCACCGGTGAGACCGCCCTGCACCTGGCTGCCCGCTACTCGCGCTCCGACGCGGCCAAGCGCCTGCTAGAGGCGAGCGCTGACGCCAACATCCAGGACAACATGGGACGCACCCCACTGCACGCAGCTGTGTCTGCTGACGCCCAGGGCGTCTTTCAGGTGGGCAGCCCACCCACCTCCCCTCCTCCTGAGCAGGGGCAGCTGGTGTCCTTCCTCTGCACTTGGAAGGAGGCACGAGGCCAGGAAGGTCATCAAACCCCACGCGTCTTCCTCACAGGGAAGCCAGGCAGTCCAGCAGGAGGCCAGGGGGACCTGCAGGGGGCAGGGCCTCCCCGCCTCACCCAAGACAGGACCCCGATGTCCCTCTGCGTCTGCCCCTCACGGCCTTGTTCCCCACTCTGCTTTGGCCGCAGGCGTTGCCTCTGGCGTTGGGGCAAAGGGATGTAGGCTGCTACTTGCAGCCTGCAAACCTGGGGCTCTGGCCTTGCCGAGGATCCCAGGACAAGGGGGGATTAGGGACTTGGATGCCTGGGTCTCTGGGGACTGTCCTTGGCAGAGGCTCCTTTTGAAAGCTGCCAGCCAGTCCCCCTGCCACAAACCCCCAGGCTATGGGCAGCACTGCTCTGCACAGACGGGCAGGTAAATGGGGCACAAATAGGGGAGTTTTATAGGGATTTATTAATTCTTAACATGTCCTTCTATGAAAATAAGAAATTTTTTGTTCTTTTTAAATGGAGGTGCTGGGGATTGAACCTAGGACCTCATGCATGCAAAACACATGCTCTGCCACTGAGCTACACCCACCTGACTGCCCCCTATTCCTGGGGAAATAAGAAATTGAGAACAGTCTAACAAGCTCCTGGAGGCAGGCTCTGGCCATGGTGGCACTGGTGGCCTTTCTGACACAGGGGTACCTAAGTTCCCATGGGTGCTTTGCAGGAGTTAAGTCCAGTCCTGCACTCAGCTTGGCCCCCAGTGGAGTTCTTCCCTCCCTGTGCGCCCACTCCCCACTGTCCAGCCTTGCTGGGGCCATTCAGACCTCCGGACGGGCTGCTTCCAAGTCCAGGATTGATTCCTAAGAACATGTTCCCAGCGGGGGCCTCAGGCTCACATCTGCTAAGGCTGAGACCTTCCCTGTCTTCTAGATCCTTATCCGGAACCGAGCCACCGACCTGGATGCCCGCATGCACGACGGCACGACTCCGCTCATCCTGGCCGCCCGCCTGGCTGTCGAGGGCATGCTGGAGGACCTCATCAACTCCCATGCCGACGTCAACGCTGTGGACGACCTGGGTGAGCCGGCTGGGCCCTGGCCACGGGGTGGGGTGTGGGCGCCCGCGGCCACCTGCTCTTCCCAACCCACTCTGCGTCTCCAACACAGGCAAGTCCGCCCTGCACTGGGCCGCCGCCGTGAACAACGTGGAGGCTGCGGTTGTGCTCCTGAAGAACGGGGCCAACAAAGACATGCAGAACAACAAGGTGGGTGGGGGGCGCTGGCTGGCAAGTCACTTCCCCTAGCGCCCTTCCTGATCGTGGGACGCCCCCAAGCCGATGACTTCAGCTCCAGGAGAACCTCTGGGCACTTAGACGCAGACTCCTCAGCAGGGTGCCTTGTGTCGGGGCTCTCTCCCCTTCATTTCGTATCTACAGGTCCCCTCCCAAGTGCGGGGCGTGGGTCCCAGCAGTGGATGGGTGGCTGCAGCTGTCCTGTGTCACTGTGACCTGGACCTCATCCTCTGTTCCTGGCTGTCACCCGGCAGGGTGGGGGGTGACCCAGGTGGTGCAAATTGAGCTGAGGCTGGTGGGGGTGGGGGGCTCTGCATTCTGAGGTCCTCAGTTGGAAATGCAAGGGCCGCCTTGCTACACATGGACTAGCCTCTTGTCTTGCTCAGCGTCGCCATGATCTGTCCCTGAGGCTAAGGAAGCTCTTCCCAACCCCAGTCTGACCCCGCATCTCCTGAACCTACCTTGGATTCCTCTGTGTGCCAAGCCCCACCCCACACTTCACTGGCCTATGGCTGCATTTCAAACGGGTCTCCCTCTCACCTGGGTGAGGGAACACTGAGTGCCCAGTGGGGCTGAGGCATGATCCCACCTCCTCCTGGAGAGGCTGAGCCTCAGAGACGGAGGGTCTGGCCAAAGGGACTGTCATGGTATGGCAGCAGCCGTTGCCACGGCCTTGTGTGTACCAGGCAGACACCATCAGGTCTCACCCTCCACACAGCAGCCTGGCAGGGATACGAGGCATGTCTGCTATGCAGATGAGGAAACTGAGACCCAGGGAAGGAGCTCAGATGTCAGTGTCCCTCAGGGACCATCCGGTGTCCATAGTTGCTCAGACCCCCACGTCCCTGAAATTGCGGCCATACTTGCATCTGCGCCATTTTGGAGGGAGGGAAGAGGGGCCACGGCTTAACTTTCCAGTGGAGTCTGCGACCCTACAGGGCAAAGCCTTACTGATTAAGAATGTAGGATCCCACAGACCATCTCTGGGTGGGTCTTAGAAGATGTAGTTAAGGTGTTTAAGGCTTTTTTTTTTAAGACTTAACAGTCCAGGTAGAACACTGGAGAGGGTCCACAGCAGGGAGGTGGGGGTCAAACTGCTGGTTCCTCTAGTGACAGGGCATTGATGGACCACTGGTCAGGGGACTCCAGGGACGGGGTGAGGAAGGGGTGCTCAGGCACCTGCAGCTGGTGGCTGGGCGTGGTGTCCACGGGCGAGGAGGAGTAGCTGTGCTGCGAGGGCAGCGTCAGGAACTGGGCAGTGGTCGTGGGTGGGGTGACCATGATGAGGGTGACCCGCTCACCTGCTCCCTGTCCATTCCCCCAGGAGGAGACGCCATTGTTCCTGGCCGCGCGGGAGGGCAGCTACGAGACCGCCAAGGTGTTGCTAGACCATTTCGCCAACCGGGACATCACAGACCACATGGACCGCCTGCCTCGCGACATCGCGCAGGAGCGCATGCACCACGACATCGTGCGGCTGCTGGATGAGTACAGCCTGGTGCGCAGTCCCCAGCTGCACGGCGCCGCCCTGGGTGGCGCGCCCACCCTGTCTCCCCCGCTCTGCTCACCCAATGGCTACCTGGGCAACCTCAAGCCGACAGTGCAGGGCAAGAAGGCCCGCAAGCCCAGCACCAAGGGCCTGGCCTGCGGCGGCAAGGAGGCCAAGGACCTCAAGGCGCGGAGGAAGAAGTCCCAGGACGGCAAGGGCTGCCTGCTGGACAGCTCCAGCGTGCTGTCGCCCGTGGACTCCCTGGAGTCGCCCCATGGCTACCTGTCGGACGTGGCTTCCCCACCCCTCCTGCCCTCCCCTTTCCAGCAGTCTCCATCCATGCCCCTCAGCCACCTGCCCGGCATGCCTGACACCCACCTAGGCGTCAGCCACCTGAGTGTGGCAGCCAAGCCCGAGGCGGCGGCACTGAGCGGGGGCGGCCGGCTGGCCTTCGAGGCGGGACCCCCACGCCTCTCCCACCTGCCTGTGGCCTCCAGCACCAGCACAGTCCTGGGCAGCGGCGGCGCAGCTGTGAATTTCACCGTGAGTGGGGCCACAGGCTTGAACAGCCAGTGCGAGTGGCTGTCGCGGCTGCAGAACGGCCTGGTGCCAAGCCAGTACAACCCGTTGCGAGGGAGTGTGGCACCCGGCACCCTGAGCACACAGGCCCCCGCCCTCCAGCACGGCATGATGGGCCCGCTGCACAGCGGCCTGTCCGCCAGCGCCCTGTCCCAGATGATGGGCTACCAGGCCCTGCCCAACACGCGGCTGGCCACCCAGCCCCCCCTGGTGCAGACACAGCAGCAGAACCTACAGATGCCACAGCAGAGCCTGCAGCCTCAGCAGAGCCTGCCAGCGGCCAGCCTCCAGCAGCCACAGAGCCTGCAGCCGCAGCCACCGCAGCCGCTCCTCGGCGTGAGCTCGGCTGCTGGCAGCCACTTGGGCCGGAGCTTCCTTGGTGGGGAGCTGAGTCAGGCAGATGTGCAGCCCCTAGGCCCCAGCAGCCTGGCGGTGCACACCGTCCTGCCACAGGATGGCCAGGTCCTGCCCACATCACTGCCGTCCGCGCTGGCCCCGCCCATGACCACTGCCCAGTTCCTCACGCCGCCCTCGCAGCACAGCTACTCCTCCTCGCCGGTGGACAACACGCCCAGCCACCAGCTGCAGGTGCCTGAGCACCCCTTCCTCACCCCGTCCCCAGAGTCCCCTGACCAGTGGTCCAGCTCATCGCCACATTCCAACATCTCCGATTGGTCCGAGGGCATCTCCAGCCCGCCCACCAGCATGCAGTCCCAGGTCACCCACATTCCGGAGGCGTTCAAGTAAACATTCGGCCGCCCAGAGGGACCCTGCTTCCTTTCCCAAGCCCTGCTGGGGCGATTGCGTGCGCTCCGTGGATGCTGCGGCCGACCAAAGGAGGTTTTTTTCAAGAAACGTGTTTTTATACAAAATAAGAGAACAAGGATTTTTAATTTTTTTTTTTTAGTATTTATTTATGTACTTTTATTTTACACTGAAACACTGCCTTTTTATTTATATGTACTGTTTTGTATGGCAGCAGGTAGACTTTTATCTGCTCCAAGAAAATAAACTAGTTCTCAGTCGTGATTTTTCCTACTTAGGATACAGAATCCTAGGTATTTGTAAAATATAAACAAAGATTCATGATTTATACATGCCATTTATTTATTGATTTCCTTTTTTTTTAATCCAAAAAGAAATGAGGTTGAAGAAGGGAGGTTTGAACCAGTTTTCAAAAAGTTGCTGGGGTGCCTGGCCTGTTGTGATCTCCCCAGACGTGCCCCCCAACCCCCAAACCCGGACCCTCCCGGCCCCCCCGCTCCTCCCAGCACCACCTGCATTTTATGGGAAGATGCATCTAGAGACAACGAAGCAAAACTTTGACACCTTTGGCACGTGGGTTAATTTGCGTCTAAAATAGGAATGTAAAATGATGTGGTTTATGCGTTTTGGTGTTCCTTTAAGTGACTTTTAAAAACATGCTTTTAAAAATGTGGCCTTGGTGTATACCAAGGGTACATTTCATGGTACCAATCATGAATCTTTGTTTTGGGTTCAGTATTATGTAGTTGTTCATTGAGCTTGTGAGTTCTTGTTCCTTCTGGAGGCTCCTCTGCCCGCCCCCTACCCTGCCCCCGCTGATTCTGAAGCATGCTGTAGAGTGAGAAGTTGGAGATGTGGCCGTGTGGTACCCACCTTTGGACACCATGGTGGGGAGGCCCACTCTCTTCTGGGGAAAGACACTGCCTGGGCTGCCCCATTGGAGGCCTCACAACCTGAACTGCATCTTCCAGGTTCAGCAGAAGATGGACAGGCACTCCTGGGGCCCAGCCGCTAATGGGCCCTGGTATTATAGGAGACTTGGAGAAACATGGCTGGGTCCAGCCACCGTGCACAGAGCCCTCGTCCCCCAGCTCGGTGGGGTGCTGGGGGCGCTAGGAGCCTGCTTGTGGGCCACCCCTCCTGGTTTAGGGGGGTGTGTGCCTGGAGGAGGAGCAGATTCTTGATATAGTATCAAGTGTAAGCCTGTGGCGGAATAAACGTCTGTAAATACATTTTTAAAGGGGATTTTGTTTAAGAAATCTGAATGAAAGCAAATCTGTCGGGACATGCTAATAAGGAATGTCGGACGGAACCCAGTCCTCGAGACCTGTGTCTGCTGGACCCGTAGATCCTATGAGCAAACCCAGGGAAGGGTCTGCCGCCCCACCCTCTCCCGCTCCGTCGGGCAGCACCACCTCCTCAGGGCAGCTTCTCTGGCCTCACCAGGGGCGTTTGCCATCCCTAGTGGGCATGACCAGACACTGCCTAAGATGTTGCTTCCTATTGTGTTTTATAAAATAGAGTGTAGTTTACATAAAAAGGAAACTTTTCAAAAACATTATCTACATGCAAGAGGGTAGGTGATGTAAATGATGTATTTTTTTCATCTTTTTTGTTAACTGATTTGCAATAAAAATGGTCATCCAGGTTTTGCTAAACTTGGCTGAGGTGCTGGCTTGCTTCCTGAGAGAGGGAGGGCACGCCGTTCTGCTGTGCAGTCACGCGGAGTCCCTGGCCCGTGAGTGCCGGGGTCACTGTCTCAGAGGTTGTACAGTGGCCCTGTCTGCCTGGGCCAGCCTCCATGCGGGGAGGCAGAGACGCAGCTGTGAACAGGGCATGTGCAGCCCTGTCTTGGGAGACTCAGCCACCCTGACACCAGGCTCCAGGCTTTCCCATCCATCAGTGCCTCAGAGGGTGAAGGCACCACATCCCCAGCCTGGGGACTTTGGCAGGGAGGCTGCTGTAGGCAAGAGGGGCACAAGGAGGGCCTGGAGTAAGCCAGACCCTAGCATGCGAGCAAAGGGAGCTGCAGAAACATCTCAGCAGGGGCACCATGGGGGTGACAGAGTAGGGGAGGTTCTGTGACCACAGGGGGTGCTGGCTGAGCAACACCCTTCCCTGGGGAGTCCTGCGTAGGGCCATCAGGCACCCACATGGGCCTCCCTGTCTCCCTCCTGCCTGGGCCTCTACCTCCACCTGGCCCCACCCCTTCTCTGCCTGACCACGCCCCTCCCACTGGCCCCACCCCCAGGCCAGTGGATTCAAACCAGGTCAACCAAGGGAGAATCTGATGACCTGCTTCTACTGCGAAGTGCCACCTGGGCCTGGCCTATCCAAGCACAATTGTGAACCCAAGATTTCCTCACTAAGTTTGGATGCTGCATTCCTGGGACAAGTTCTGGAAAATGGAATATGGCAAATGGCTGAACTTTCACTTTCAGAGGGAGTGGACCCAGCCTGAATTCTGCCCGAAGAGCTCTCAGCACCCTGAAATCACACTCCTAGGTGTACACACAAAAGAAGCGAAAACAGACCCAAACAAGTCCACGTACACATGTGCTCACAGCACCCAAGAGGTCGGAACAACCCAGATGCCCATCAGCTGACAAATGTGTGAACCAAATGTAGACCCACCCTCTGATGGCTGGTTTTACATGCCGAGCGGCTGGGCCCTTGAGCCACGTGTGAGCCTGCCTCTGGATGAGATGAGCGGTGGAGCCTGTGGGCGAGTAAAGAAGACGCCCTCCCCCGTGCGGGTGGGCCCGTCCAGCCAGGTGGAGACCCGAACAGACCGAAAGGGTTGAGCAACGGGGCCGTCCTCCCGCCTGGCCGCTTGAGCTGGAGCACCTGGCTCTTCCTTTCTTCAGATTTGGACTGAAGCCTTCTCTTCCTGGGTCTCAAGCTGCTGATCACAGACCTTGAGACTTAGCCTCTGTCATCATGTAAGCCAATTCCTTAGAGTGAATCTCTCTACATGTTGATACATCTTGTTGGCTCTATCTGGAGAACCCAGACCAAATACACATATGATGGAATATTATTCAGCTATAAAAAGGAATGAAGCCCTGACACCTACTACAGCGTGGCCAAAACTCAAAAACATGCTAAGTGATAGAAGCCAGACACAAAAGGCCGCGTAACGTGTGAGTGCGTTTGTGTGAAATGTCCGAAGCAGGTAAACCCACAGAGACAGGAAGCAGGTTAGTGGTTCCCAGGGTGGAGGCAGGGGCGTGGTGCAAAGTGACTGCCCAGTGGGTCAGGGTGATTACTTTGGGGGATGAAATGTTTTGGAACTTGGTGGAGGTGGCAGTTGCACACCATTTTTAATGCATTAAATGCCACTGAATCGTTGGCTGTACAATGGTTAATTTTATGTTCTATGAATTGTATCCCCATAAATTATTTTTTTAAAAGAAAGAACTCCCTGCAACCTGTCCTTCTCATCGTGGATGTACAGTCTGAGTCGGCCCGCTCTGCCACCCCACCCTCACAAGGACCCCCGCCCGGCCACCATGCACCTCCCAGGGAGGACACAGCCCCTCCCTTGGACTAAGCTCAGCCAAGACACCCCTGACTTGGGGGTCTGTTATGGCCTGAATTGTATCCTCCCCAAATTCATAGGGTGAAGCCCCAGCTCCCAGAGCTAAGAATGTAGCTGTGTTTGCAGACGGGGTCTTTACAGAGGTGATTAAGTTAACATGAGGTCCTAGGGTGGCTGTAATCCAGTGTGACTGGGGTCCTTATAAGAAGGGGTGATCACGACACAGACACACAGAGGGACGATGTGAAGATGTGGGGAGAGGACGGCCAACTCCAAGCCCAGGAGACAGACCTCCCAGGACATCAGCCCCACTGACACCCTGATCTCAGGCTTCCAGCCCCCAGAACTGTGAGAAACGAATTTCTGTTGAGCTACCCGGTCTGCGGCACTTCGTCATGGCAGCCCCAGCAGACTAACACAGCATCCCAGGTCACCCCTCTCAAGTGCCCGGTGCGTGTCCTAGGGGCCACATCCCCAGCAGCTGCAGCCAGCTGGCCCCGCTGTCTGCCCTGGTTGCCTGGCCCTCCTCGGTGGGGGGGGGGCACAGCCCAGGGGTCCGACTTGCACTTGTCAACACGCAAAACGCAGGAGGCCAACACGTGGCTGCCAGTCCACCCTCTTGACTGCTTGGGGGAGGGGGCACCTTCCTCCAGGACTTGAGGATGGTTTAAAGCAGCACCATCCAACAGAAATGGCATGCAAGCCACATGTGCAATTGCAAATGTTTTAGTAGCCACAATTAAAAGTAAAAAGAACCAGGTGAAGGTTATTTTAATAATACCTCTTAGTTAACCCAATATATCCCAAATATTATCACCTCAGCCTGTAATCGACATAAACAGTTAATGGGATATAGTTTAGATTCTGGTTTTTTGGGGGAGGGGAGCAGGGAGTATCCTGTGACTTTGAAATCCAGTTGGGATGAGGAGGGTAATAGCTCAGGGGTAGACTGTGTGCTTAGCATGCATGAGGTCCTGGGTTCAATCTCCAGTACCTTCATTAACAAAATAAATAACAAATAAACCTAATTACCTCTTCCCCCGAAAAAAAAAATTTTGAAAAAAAAAGAAGGCTATGGTACACCTCTGTCCTGCCACAGCTCAGGTGCGTGATCACCATGTGTGGCTCAAGGCCATCACGCTGGATGCTCGGATTGAGATGATCAAAGTGTCCAACTTCTCAGCACTGCAGGGAAACCTAGGTGTATCACTGGCATGGTGTGCTCTCCACATTGTCCTGGACTGAGCCCCAGATGTGGCTCTGCACCCCTCTAGCCATAGCAGAGAGGGGATCCATGAGCCAGGAGGGACAGCATCAATGCCCAGATTAAACAGACTGGCAGGGCTACCCCCTGCCAGAAAGCCAGCAGAGTGTTGTGGGCGCTGGTGCTGCTCAGAGGGCCATCGCCAGCTGCCCGCTTTCTGAACATCGGCAGGCGAGGCTGTGCTTAGCAGGGAGCTGGCCTCCACTCTGGTGGGACTTTGTATCTCATCACGGGCCAATGACAAATTGTTTGTGGACCAGCCCCATCCAGAAACCATGGCCGGGAGCCATGCTGGAGGGGGCAGAGCTGTCAGTGGACAGATGATGATGGAGAGCTTTTTATGGTCACTTCTCATGGTGGGGTCCTGGGCAGCACAGCCAAGGATTATTGTGTCCAAGTAATTCAACCAGAAACCTAAGTGATGTGGTCCAGCTTGATCCCATGGCCAATGGAGACCTGGAAGCACTGTGTCCCAAAGGGTGTTTGGTGGATGGTTGACGGGTTTGGGAAGCCCTAGGTCAGGGGGTCCCTTTCTGGAGGACTTCTTAGACCTCTGAAACGATCGTGTGGACCGTGAGTCTCTAGGAGGGAACGCATGTGCACTGGTTTCCAAAGGAACTCACCGTTACCACGATTGAGGCGTGGCGTCAGTTGGGCACAGTGGGGAAACACTGCTCCAAGGAGTCGTGGAGTCTGCCTGCTGGGCTTCCTTACTGTGTTCCTGTGTCTCCACCTGCCCCGTTGCAGCCAGTGCACCTCAGGCAGGTGACTCAGTGTTTCCGAGACTCAGTGTCTCAGGCATTAAGCAGGAGCTCTCTGAGCAAACCTCCTGGGCTTGCGGCAGGGATGGGACTGGCAAGATTGCTGACACGGAGCTCCTGGAATGGGGCACGGACTCAGAAATAGCACAGAGTTCTAAAGTGTGTTCTTCGCGCTGCCCCTGCAGACCCGTGCACTCACTCAAGCCAGGCAGCAGTCCCACTCAGTAGATGCTGCCCCCAACCCCGTTCAGGACAGAGAAACCCAGGCTCAAGGAGGTGGTGGTCTGCACCGCAGAAGCATTGCTTATGTGTAACAACAGACCTGCCGTGTGAAGGGCCTGAGTTACATTTTATACTTTTTCACATGTGACCCGTTCCTGAACCACGCGGTGCATGATGCGTTACCAATATTTGTTATCAATCTATAGTTCTCTAGAGATTCACGATAACTACTACAAATCTCCGTACACCTGAGAGATATTGCGGGTTTGGGTCCGGGCTGTGCAATAAAATGAGTATCACAGTAAAGGAAGTCACACAAAGTTTTTGGTTTCCCAGGGTATATAAAAGTTGCGTTTACACTAGACTGCAGTCCATTAAGTGTGCAATAATAGCATTAAGTCTAAAGAAACAACATATACACCTTAATTAAAAAATGGGAACAGTGGGGAGGGTATAGCTCAGTGGAAGGGCACATGCCCAGCATGCACGAGGTCCTGGGTTCAATCCCTGGTACCTCCATTAAATAAATAAGTAAATCTACCCCCCCCCCCCAAAGCAATACAGTAACAGACAGTAACTAATAGCAGTAACATCAGGCCGTTTCCCTCTCTTGGACTGGCCCACTCCCAGCTCCCGGGAGTGCACTATATTTCACTACTATGTTTTCACTTCACTAATAAAAGTCCTGTTTATATCAAAAAAAATTAGTAGTAACATCAAAGCTCACTGGTCACGGATCACCATGACAAACATAGTAATAATGAAAAGTTTGAAATACTGTGGGAATTACCACACCATGACACACAGACATGAAGTGAGGGCATACTGTTGGAAAAACAGCACCCATAGACTTGTTCAATGCGGGGTTGCCAGAGCCCTTTGATTTGTAAAACACACAGTATCTTTGAAGGGCAAGAGAGCTGCCTCTGCCTGTACTGTAGTCTTTGTCACCCTGTTTCAGCATTTCTTCATTTAAAAAAACAAGCCTTAGAAAAGTGTGTGTGTAAATTTATGTAGGTTACGTATCCTCCACCAATCATTTTCTCACTTGCAAATTAAAGAAAGAAAGGATGCTGACCTGAAGTGGCATTCTCCCTGGCCATACCTGGCTAAGGACTTACCCAGTTACCAGAGACCTAGTGGGTGCAGGATGAGTGCCAAATATGGATCCTTTATTTAAAAACGACACTTACCAGCCCCCACTGCTGTGAGGATTAAATCGCTGAGCATAGAGCCTGAAAAACGCACGTCCCCTTTAAGCACAATTCCTGGAGGATTCAGGGAGGACCTGCCTTGTTCAGCAGACCCCACCACCCTCAGGGAGGGCAGAGATGAACCCTCACCAGAGAGAGCTGCAGTCTGGGGGTGCTGCTCAGGGCCAGAAACCATTCTCTGGCTGCACTGGTGCCAGTCCTGAATGAGCCTGGGGGATTCCTTATGCCAGCACCTGGAAGCCCAGAGCCTCAGCTGTCATGGGAGGAGCTGCCAGCCTGGCAATGGCTTAGCCTGCCTACTCGGAGGTGGCTCTCTGCCTCCCCCTGCTGGCCATGCCTCACCAGTGTCCCCTTTGGCAAGCAGGTGGTCCCCATGGGGATTTCCAGTGGGCCAGGTGAGGCTTCATTATTTACAGTTTATGTCTGCACCTCACCTAACACTCAGGGCCATCTCCTGCAACACGGCTGTTATCCCATTTTACAGATGAGGACGGTGGGGCTCAAAGAGGTAAATGACTGCCCCAAGTTCACTCACGTGAACCAGAACTCTGGGACTCTCCAGCCAAGGTTCCCATCACCCTCTGAGGGGCCATCTCCCCTTGGAGGGCTACGAGGGCCTGTCGAGCCTGTACTGCTCAGCCCTGCCAATCTTCAGACAGGGAAACTGGCGCTCATGGAGGGACTTGCCAGCGTCACTTTGCCAGGAGTTAACGCTGCAGCCAGCCTGGTGCTCGGCAACCTGCTGGTGTTCCTCCAAGTTCCACTCTAGGGCCTTCCTAATTCCCAGTCCACAGTCCTCCCAGGCCTCCAAGTCCGCACCTGTAACTTAAGTCACCATCGATGCTCAGGACTCCTGCCCTCCCATCCTGTTTGCTCCCTTGGCTGACGTGTGTGGAGCATCTGTGCTGTGCCGGGGGCTGCAGATGCAGCTGGCAGCGAGAGAGCCTGTCCTGCCCCCAGAGGTCATCCAGGGTTCAACTGTCCCCACCAGTCTGCCCCTAAACCCCTGGGGAACCCAAGGCCAGCTCCTGGGCTCCTGGCTCTGGGTGGTCTCCCGTCAGAGAGACAAGGGGAGGCTAACCTGATGTCATTCCTGGCTGAAAAGCCCCCAAACACTTCCCATGCTTTCAGAGACCAAGTCTACGTGCCCTCAGGGAGCCTGCAGAGCCCCATGCAACGCACACCCACCAGCTCTTGCGCCGTTTCCCGCTTTCTGGTTTCTGCTCCTTGCCACTACAGAAGCTTCTGTTTGCTTCAGCCACAAAGGCTCCTTTTTTTCCATCCTGCCTCTACCTGACCCCCAACAGGGAGGATTCTGCCTTGCCAGGTGCCCTCACAGTGCTCCCTGCCTGCACTGGGCACATTCACAGCTGTCCAGTGTCCACGCTCCCCCAGGGATAGCAGCCAGGCCTGTCTGTCCCATGGACAAAGCCTCAGCACTCTGCAACACCTGGTGTGCAGTAGGGCTCAGCAAACATCTGCGTTCAGTTTGGGGAAGGACGGCTCCCAGACTTTCCTGAGGCCCCGCTGCAGCTAAGGAGCCACAATGCAGGTTTTCCTGCGACTCCAGGTCTCTGTAGCCCCAGGTGGGTGTGGACTCAATGTCTCCCTGTGCTTTCTATTTCATCCCTGTTTGCTTATCATCTTAGATGCTTACTACTTGGCTTAATGATTAATAAAAGAAAGTTCTCTAAACCTTGCTAGGCGCCAGAAGTGTTTCCAGATGCTGCAGATGGGAGACAGCGCTGTCCTCGTGCCAACAGTGACACTGACGGTGGTGACATTTATCAGGCCTGGCTGGGGCTTGGCCTGGATGTGGATTTCCTCCTGAAACCAGCAGCCAACCTGGAGGCACGACAGGTGCCAGCATACGCAGGGGCCCGACACACAGGTGCTGCGGAACAGACTCTAATGTGCAGCTACCTGTGCCTGGGGACTGCTTTCTCCCAGAGGGGCAGACTCCCACCCCTCCTCTCCAGCCATGCAGTCCTCCTCAGCCCTGTTAGCGCCTCTGGAAGCCCTCCCAGCCTGCTCTTTTCACCTCTGTGGCCCTAACATGCTTTCTGACCAGACCACTCAGCCAGCCCCATCTCATGAAGGCTGTCCCTTCTCTCCAGGCCGAGCTAGGCAGGCCCGCCTCCTGCACCCCCAGCCTCAGCACCCAGGACTGAGGGTGTGTGTGTCGGGGGCAGAGTGCCTGGCACGGAGCAGGCTTGCCCTACAAACAGCCCCAAACCACATTTGGTGCCCCAGGGGGAGTCAGGGGCAGAGGCTCAAGGCCTTGGGCCACCCGCCTCCGCCTACACCGAGACTGCTGCCCTACCTCCCAGGGGCTACTCTGAGGACTGCCTGGCTGGTCGGTCATCAGAAGAGGGCCAGTTCCACCAACCAGGAGGCTACAAGCCCCAGGCTGGGGATGCTGAGTGGGCAGCCCCTGTCCCCCTGTGACAATGTGCTCACCATCTAGACCAGCACTGTCCAGTGGAATTATAATGCCAGCCACGTATAGAATTTTCAACTTCCTGGTAGCTATATTTTTTAAAGAAAACAGATGAAAACATATTTTATCATATATTTTAATTTATTTAACCCAATATATTCAAAATATTATCATTTAAATAGGTGGTAAAAGGCTACCAATGAGATCTTTTGCATTCTTGGCACTGAGGCACATCCTCTGCACAACCAAGAGCCCATCTTGGTTCGGACCAGCCACCTGTCAGGTGCTCAGTGGCAGCCTCCTTGGAAGGCACAGGCTAACAGGAGAGGCCAACTGTCATAATATGGAACACAATGTCACAATGAAAGGACAGCCAGGTTCTCTGGCACAGGCTCCGCCCATTGTCTGGGCAAGTGTGCAGCTCTGGGTCCTGTGAGCTCTGGGTAACGTGACTACAGCTTGGGTCACCGAGTTTTGCATGAGGAGCTACAATTTTGTCCCCAGAAAAGAGTGGGTGATCCTAATCCACATAGGGGTGCTTCAGGGAGGAGGAGACGTTTGTATCCAATCTCTAAGTATGAGCCAGGGGAGGGACTGAGAAAAAGGAGAGGAGTGGGCATTGCAGGCAAAAGGAAGCAAGCCTAATCAAGAAGAGAGACGGCCCTGGGGCAGCGCACCTCCAAGGCACAGCCCCCCATCCTCGCTTCCCCTGACAGTCCCAGTTCACGTCTGATGTCTTGTCCCAGCATGTGTATCAACAGTACCCTCTTTTAGTCCTCAAGTTGTCTGGGTGCTCACCCTGCCTAAACCCTGGGATGACAAGGATAAGGAAGCTGACAATGGCCACACAGCATCTAGGTAGCAGACTGGGCATTAAAGCAGACGGTCTTCGACTCAGAGCCTTGCCTCCATGGCACGATGACTCGGCTGTGGGCCCAAGAACCATCTCCTTCACATCAGGTTGCAGACCTGAAAACCTGAGAGGGTCTCCATGTAGGGGCTTAGCAGGAGGAAGGAGAGGGAAAGATGGCCCCAGGGTCCTTGCAGGTCCACTTTGCTGACCATGGTTTTCCTTAAAGTCACCATCTAGGAGTCAACACCACGCTTCACCTTTGACAACCCACTCAGGGCCCAGAGGTCTCAAATTTGCCCTGGGCAGGTTGCCTTCTGCAGCTTCTGGTGTTTTCAGGTTAGAGCCCGCCAGACCTGACCACAGGGCTCCCTGGGTCACTAGAGGGGAAAGTCTGAGCCCCAGCTACTGTGCTCTTTGAACTCAACCCGAGAGTGGAGGAGCGAGCCCTGGGCCTGGGAGCGTCAGTGCTTTTGCCTCTGCACTGGGGTGGGGACAGGTGGTGGTGGGGTGTGTGAACAGCCACATCCCCCTCTGCAGAGTGATTTGTTGGGACAAAGTGACTGCAGAACAAAGTGACCACCAGGAAGAAGGGGATCAGGTGGTGGGGCCCACGGATGCGTTCTAGCACGTGTTCCCTAACTTTGTATTTAAACAGGCTGGGAACTCGATTTCTGCAAGGCAAATGTTAGCTTAGCAGAGTGGCCACGTCAGATGGGCTGAAATTCTCCCCGCACCCACCTGGTGCTCTGACAGCGTGGCTGCTCCCTTGCCAGCGTCACAGAGAACAAACAGAAGAATCACACTTCTTCCTTCTTCCCAAGCTTCAGGGTCCCACCAGTGACCAGGGTGCCCTCCCGCCCCCACCCCCCCAGGGCCAATGCACAGCAGCAGCTGGGAGCTGCTGGAAGCTGCTGGGAGCTGAGTGGCTGGGCGTTGTGCAATTGGACAGGCACACTTGAAGGAACTAGGGCAAGCCAGAGGGCTGCTGTTCTTCCCTGTCCTTGCCAGGCAGGTGGCAGGTGAGTGGGCCGGGTCAGGTGGACGCTTCTTCACCTGCTAAGCCTCCCACTTCTCAGTGGGAGAACAAGGGTACAAATGGCAACACCTCGTCTTCCCTAAGATCCTCCACAGTAGGGCTCAGATGGTGGCCGGGTGGGCGCCAGGACGGGGTAGGGACAAGAGGCTGAGGCCCAGCAGCCTAGTGTGTCACTCCGTACCTCGTGGGTCGCCTTCATTCAACACAAATGTCCACTCAACAACGGTTATGGAACAGCGCAGAGAGCCCCTGGCTTCCGTCCACGGGGCATCACTGGGCACAGAGGGAACCGCTGCTCACTGGGAGAAGAGTCAGGGGGCCTTGAGGAGGCTTAGGGCAGACAAAAGAGGGGCCTGGGACTGCGCGGCCAGCGCCCGGGAGACGGGGGTGGGGGTAGGGGGAAGGAAAGGACAGGACGGATCGAGTGCCCGCGGAAGGCGACGGCCGAGCCGGGGGAGGGCGGGGTCTGGGCGAGGCGGGGCGGCGCGGCTGGGGGCTGCGGGCGGACAGGAAGACCCCCGAATCGGGAGCCTGGGTGGTCAGTGGAACTCCGACGGGGGCCTGTGGACTGGGGGCCGGTGGCGTCTGTCCCTTCTTGACTTCTGTGCGGAGAGACGGCCCTGCTCCTCGAGAGCTAGACGTGGACGGAAACGAACTTCCCGGGCCGAACTGGAACCTGGAGCCCCGAATGGCCGTAACAAGGTCACTCCCGGGCAGCCGCGAGGCGCGCACGCGCAGTCCGGCGGGCGGCCGGCGCGTGCGCGGCAGCCTTCCGCCCATCTCCCAGGCTTCGGGAGTCCAACGGCAGAATGGGAGGAACGCGCCTGCGCCAGGGCGCCGCTCGGGTTCTCGGCTCAGCCGTAGCCGTTCTCGGTGGGTGCACCTGCTGGCATCGGTCGTTCGAGACTGATTCTTCCCTAGGGTCTGATTGAAGAATCCCGACTCTTCTCACACCCTAAGAGGAGAAAAGACTGGGAGAAAGAGCAGGCGTAACCCAGGTAACGTCCTAGGGCGGTCCTCACTCGCCCCATCGGGCAGGTGGGCGAGGGGCGGGGCCAAGCGTGGGCGGTCAACGGCCGTACGCAGGCGGGGCGGGGCCAGGGGCGGGACGAAGGGATGGAGCGGTGAAGGACAGGATACCGGCGGGGGCGGGGCCAAGGAGCGTGGCGGGGCGTCGCAAGCGCAGCTGCGAGGGGCGTGGCGGGCGGGCGTGGCGCGTGCTGACGTCGCAGCCGGACACGTCGGCGGCGCGGCGGCCGCGGCGGCCACGGCGACCGGAGCCGGATGTGCCAAGATGGCTGCTGCGGCTGCCTTGTCTATTCTCGTCGCAACCACCGGGCAGTCTTCCGCCGGTGGCTCCTGAGGTGCTGGCGCCTGGGTTCGCGGAGGGACCAGGCGGGAACCGGCGCGAGCCTCGGCCGCGGTGCGGCGCGCAGGTGAGGGCCGGGGTCGGGGCGGAGGGAGGCGGCCGGGCCGGGCCCAGCCCCGAGCGGCCGGCGCGTCCCCGGGGTGCCCCAGGGGGGTCGGGCCGGGGCGCCGGGGGTCGGGCGGGGGCCTGCGGGTCCCGTGAGTCGGGCAAACACCTTTATTGGCCGCCCCGTCGGGCTGACGTGATCCCACCTGTACTGCCTGCCGGGCTCAGCTGTGTTGATACTTGCGTCAGCCGTGGTCGCCTCGGTGTAGGGTTGTGTTGGAATGGCTGAAGGAAAAGCCGGACCTGCAACTTTCTAAAGAGTAGAACCCTTTAGGGAATTTCTGTAGCAGTTTAGCGTCTTCTTTGCTTCGAGGGTTCTAAAGTTGTTCTGTGCGCATTGGTTGAAAGACTCGTACTGAGCCATGCTGGCGATGAGGTGGGTTTACGTGTGAACCAAGGAGCAGCGGTGTTGCTGTCTGTCGGTAATCTCCTGGCAAGGTGACCAGGATGTTGCAACGGAGGTCGAGTACTTGTATTTTATATCAAGGGGTAGAGTAATGTGTAAACCAGCTTGCCCTTTTTGTGATGAAAGTATTTCAGTAGAGCATCTGGACATGACGCAGCCATTTAAAACCCGCTTTTGCTTCTTTACTTAAAAAGTTTTAAATGCCTTGGAGGTTGAATGTGAGTTGCTTGTTAAGGTTTTGTTTTAAATACATATGACGCAGATGTTAACTAGAGAGGTATTTCCCATCCCCAATATGGCAAGAAACAGTCACAGATAGTTGTTCTTAGAGTGATATTTTGCAAGTTTCAGCACAACCAGCCTCCCTGCAGTTTTTTTTTTCCCCTGTGCCCTTTCATAGGGTTCTGGGTGCTGTTATCTTACAAAGATACAGCAAGAGGCAAAAAATCACTTTATTGCTCCTTGTGACTCATTCACTGTTAATAGCTGTTACTACAGTAAGTCTCAAAATTGTACTCAAAGTTTTCTTTAGAGTAGTGTGTAAAATTTAACATGGTTCCTTCTTGCTTCTGTAAACATCTTTCCTGAGTGTCAAGGTGTCCTTTTGGATCTTTGTCCTTTTTAGCAGTGTTTAGACACCCCCTTCTTCTTTTTCTTAAACATCTAAATGTGTTTGATTCTTTACTTAGAAAAGTTGGAGTTTATGATGTTTTTGTGTCAAGTGTCCCATAGTCTGATAGGTACATCACTCTAGCAGCCACCGTGAGGGGGGATTGTAGGCAGAAGAGAGATTTCTTGGCATTCTTGTTGGTTTACATGCTTACACTTGAGGGGGCAGGTCTGGGAGGAGAGGAGTGTGCTTTAAGTATTAGTTCAGTAGCCAGGAATTTATATTGAAACAGTTTGTGCTTATTTCACACAGATCCGAGGCAGTTTAATTGAAGAGCTAGGTTTATGAATAATGCATCTTTTGGAAGATCAGCTGGTTCCTTTGAAACAGTCTGCCTTTTTAAAAGTTAGATGACTTGAGGCTACAGAATGACTTACTGAACAGAATAAAATTCTCTATAGTCATGAGATAAATGATACGCAGTTGCATTGTTTTTCTGTTGGGGAATAGAAAAAAGAATCGAAAGAGTAATGTTCATGTCACAAGATTGTTCCAAATGAAATTGGTATATGGCTAAATGCTCTTGTCAGAGGGAGGGAAGGGGACGCTACTTTGTAGGGAAGTGATAGTGTTTGCTTAAAAAACGATTCTTAGCCTAGGAGTTGAAAATAATTTTAAGAAAGTTGCTATAAGGAAAACACTTAAATATAAATGCTTTGTGAAATTTGTAGATTGTGATAAGATTTCCCTATTAAATAGCCGAAGGGAGTAGGGCATCCCAGAATCCACTGTGAATAGAATTTCATAAGATTAAACCCAGAAAGAACTTTAGAAATCATCATTTCAATTCTCTCACTTTATAGATGAAGAAATTGGGCCACAGAAAGAGAAGTGGTGTGTCCAGGCCGTTCAGCTGGACGCCCAGACTTGCTCTCACAGTGACATCTGATGAATAAATCCTCTAGGCCTGTGCTCTGTTTTTTTTTTTTTTTTTTTTTTTTAAACAGCTGAGAATGGTTGAGGGTCTTCTGCTGAAACCTTACAAAGAAGTCGTCTTGTCCTGTAAGATGTCCTGGGTGCCTCTGTTTCACAGAGAAGAGGAAGAGGCTCTTGCTGATTCTACCCTCAGTCCACATAAAGCTGAGCTGCAAAGGTTCTTTGTTTTAAAATGACAGCTCAGAACCAAAGGAAGTCTCTGATGCTGTTCCTGATGTATTTAATCCCATTAAATCTGAGTGAGTTTCAAAGTGCTTGTCAGTCAGAAAGGGTTCCCTGTTGGCCTAGGGCAAGAGTGTGTGTGGGCAGTAACAGTAACTCATTCGTAGGTTTATAGGACTGGTTTTCAGGTAGGAATAGGCACTTTGATTTATAAATAGCTTTATTTAATGTATGCTCTTACGTTTTCTCTCTTATCTGGATATCAGAAAGATTTCTGAGGACAAAATCATTATATATCTGCAAAAGTGTGTGGATGAAACTCTGGAATCCTTCCATCAGTTCTCCTTCAGTGTTTACTTTTTTCTGTAATGGGCTCGACTCCTGTTCGTGAGGGTGGTGCTGGGTGGAAGGACTGACACATAGAGGGGGGCTTGGTAGAGTCAGTGCTTGGATTTTTGTCTTAAAAGTTCAGGTTAACCATTCAAGGTTATACTTAGTGTGTTTAACTAACAAACAACAACAACAAACGCTGTAAGAGGATTTCTGCCCCTTTGTTTTCCTTAAAGTCTTTGTGGGCACTCTGCCTATTATTGACCATTTTTGAATCAAGTCAGTTGGTCAGTTTTAAAGCTGCTTTAGGATTACTTGGGATTTTCATTCCAGGCATAGTTGTTGCATCTCCAACAGTCAGAGGCAACTTGTTTTGCTAGTGATGTTCAACCAGTCACAAAATGAGATATTTTACTTGGTGGGATAAAAGGCATTTTAGCTGGATATATTTCAGATATTTTGTAGCATATTATTCTGTATTTTATAATACTCTTTAGTTAGTGGGAGGACCAAATTTTAAACTTTTGTTTTCCTTTCGAGATTTAGAATTAACCTGTATGACAAGTATGATATGCAGTCTTAACAGAGGAGTTGGCTCTTACTAGATGTGCTGATAATTTTTAGGAAAATGTGGAGGAACTTCATACCTGGTGACTGGCAGTTAGGTTCTGCTTTGTCCCTGCCAGCTTGGTGAGGGCATCGTGGAGGCAGTGGGCATTCCACGTGGGTACCTAGCTGGGTTATGGAACTGAATTTCAGAGAAGGGCAGCGACTTGTCTGAAGTCCCTCAGCTAGCTTGGGGCACAGCCAGCTTCTGCGTCCTGTCCCTGCAGTGTTCTCGCTCCAGGCCTCCCCCACCCCCAAACTCCCCAGAGCAGGAATGGCTCCTCAAGGACCACAGTCCTCCCGGGAATGGGAAGGAGAGATATATCCCTTGGGACTTAAATGATGCAGAATCATTTTCAGTCTTTTTTTTTCCCCTCCTAGTTTTCCTGATTGCAGCCATGACTTTGAATATATGGATCTTATGCTAATTTTTGTTCTTTGTCTTTTTCAGTTCAAATTAAGGAAACCTATATCCTGCTTCTTTCTGTGAGCAGCGCCTGACTGTGCAGGAGATCAGTCATGCAGCCGCAGCCCCAGGCGGTCCCGTCAGGCGTGGTCGGGCCACCTCCAGCTAGGAACCCTCAGGGCATGTTCTGGTCCAGCAGCCGGTATAGGAGACAGGCAAATAATCACGCCCCGGTGGCCCCGGTCACTTGCCCACTGCAGCCGGTGACAGATCCTTTTGCTTTCAGTAGACAGGCGCTCCAGAATACGTCTTTGGACAGTTCGTCTAAAAGTAGCCCATCAATTTTGCAAGGCCCGGCCCAACCGTCGTTTCTTCAGCATGCTGGTCTGCCTGTGCCCCACACAAATGCCAGGGATAGCTCCCGGGGGCCCTGCGAACCTCTGCCTGGACCTCTGTCACAGCCCCGGGCAGATTCCAGCCCGTTTCCTGGCCTCTTGACGCCCTCAATGCCACCTGGGCCAGACAGGAGCAGGAGTGCCGAGGTCACTCCCAGCTCCAACCCCGAAGTTCAGCCTCTGCTGTGTCCTTCTCAGTACATTCCAGGAGCGGGTCCTGACAGCTCTCACGGGGGCCGTCCGCAGGGGAGTGCGCCTCAGCCCGACAGACCGCTGAGTCTGCCAAGCCTGCACGACGGTGCCGTGGTACCGGCAGCGTCCCCTTTCTCCCTTCAGCTTCATCAGCAGTTGCCAGGGCAGTGGGGGCCCGTGCAGGGAGGCCCACAACCCTCAGGTCAGCATTACTGGTCTGGTGCAGAAGGACCTGTTCAGAACACGATGCCCCATGCCTCCGGTGTTGCCCAGTTTCCCACTCCGTCCAACCCGCATCAAGGTCCTGGCCACGAGCAACAGAGTCCCCTGGTGTCTTTACCAGGACCCTTGGTCAGTGATGGAAGAAATGAGGCAGTCTGTCTGCAAAGTGGAAACCACTCGGCAAACAACTTGGACCCTGAGAACACATCCAGGCAGAACTCCAGAGCTGGGACTACTCGCGGAAGCCACGAGTTCAGGTCGAATCCAGGAGTGAACAAGGAGCAGTTGCCAGACCTTGCTCTTGTCAATCCATTCGCTCAGGGAAATAGCCCAGAAAGCCATTTGCACTACCCCCCGGGGGCTGGGGGCAGCTGGACCCTGCCGGAAGTGGGCTCGGGAGCGCTCTCCATGTTTTTCCAAGGAGGAGAGACAGAGAATGAGGAGAACCTCTCATCTGAAAAAACAGGCTCTGCTGCTCAGTCCGACTCAGATGGTTTGTCCCCCAGCCTGGGACTCGGCCATCCTCCTGCCCATGTGGGAGCCAGAGGAACCTATCAGCTCTTTCTCAAAGGTTCCAACAGCGAGACCACGCAGCAGGGAGAAGACATGCAGTCTTATTTTACCCAGTCTGCAGGCTTCCAGCAGGATAAACCAGCCACTCAGAATGCTGCTCTTGACGTGTGGGGTGATGCAGCCAGCGCAGGGACTCACAACGCGGGCAGCTCCCAGTATGAGAATGTGGAAAACTTAGAGTTCATGCAGAATCAGGAAGTTCTTCCAAGTGAGCCCCAAAGTCTGGACCCTTCCTGCCCAGGCGATCCGCTCAGATATGGACCCCTTCCCGGGCCAGCTGTCCCCAGACTCAGTGCTATGGGCCACACTGGAAGCGGAGGCCCAAATATCGAGGCCCCAGATGCAATGCCACACCCCGTGCGATCTGATAGCACATCCTCCAGTTACAGCGGCAAGAGCCCCCGGGGCCTTAGCAGTGCAGCCGCGTCCGACGACGCGGGGGGCACCTTCATTCAGCAGGAGGTTGGAAAACCTGAAGATGAGGCTCCGGGGGGTTTTTTTAAGCAAATTGATTCCTCTCCCATCGGAAGCAAGACAGACAAACCCACCACAAGCCAGAACTACTGCAGCGGCCTGTCCCAGCCCTCAACCCCCAGCCCCCCAAAACCTACGGGCATATTTCAGACAAGTGCAAATAGTTCTTTTGAACCCGTGAAAGCCCACCTCGTTGGAGTGAAACCGGTTGAGGCAGATCGCGCCAACGTGGTGGGTGAGGTGAGGGGGACCAGCGCTCACCAGAAGCAGCGCAGACCAGGCGCTGCCCCGCCTGACGCCTCCCCGGGCAACCTGGAGCAGCCACCGGACAACATGGAGACCCTATCCCTCCCCCAGCTCTGTGCCCTGCCTCTCACCACGCCTGCGGAAGCCAGTCATGGGCTCCTGCACGCCAGGGCGCCGCCCTTGGAAAGTGTGCTTCCAGCACCTGAGAAAAGGCCCTCGACCAGGGCTCAAGGAGCTGGGAAGTGTGAGAGCCCAGCCACTACTCTGTGGGCGCAGAATGAGCTGCCAGATTTTGGAGGCAATGTCCTCCTAGCCCCAGCTGCTCCCGCACTTCACGTGCCTGCGAAACCTCGGCCACCTGAAGTCATCCAGCCTCCAGACGAGGGGTTGTCTGGTCGGCAGTCCCGGCAGCCTGTCCCCATCCCTGTCCCCACCGTGCAGAGCGGGGATGCCATTGGTGCTTCTGAGAATCTCGAGAACCCTCCCCAGATGGGCGAAGAGGAGGCCCTCCAGTCCCAGGCAAGTCCCGGTTATGCCAGTCTTCTGTCCTCGCCGCCCACCGAGTCTTTGCAGAATCAGCCAGTCTTGATCGCCCAGCCTGATCAAAGCTATAGTTTGGCTCAGCCCACGAATTTTCCTGTGTCCTTACCGAATCCTAATGAGAAGAATCATTCCTGGAGAGATTCATTGGTGGGAGACAAGGCCACAGTAGGCAGCCGAGCTGTCGGGGGAGATTCTGGAGAAAACACTGCTTTGTCTGGGGCTCTGGCTGGCTCTCTCTTCTGCCCGCCTCTGCCTCACAATCTTGCCCAGAGTAATTCCCCACAAGTTTCTGGTACCTCTGAAATGGTTTCTAACCTGCCAGCCGATTTGGTGATTCAACTGTCGTGTCATCCAACTCCAAAGAACTTGCTTCCAGAAAGTCAGAAGACTGAAAATGCAGAGAACGTGCTTCCCGAGTTAGTTAATGGTCCTGGGGGAAGCACCGGCGTGATGTTAGTACCACCTGCAAACGGTGCCTCGGTACCCAGTAGTAATAAGGCAGATCACCCCAGTAACCGGGATGGAACTTCAGGAGCACTAGACTGCTCTCTAACTAGGACTTTGGAAAATCCTGTGAGAATGTATAGCCCGTCCCGTTCTGATGGCCCAGTTCCTGGTCAGCAAACCATCGCCAGTCATCCCAGACCACCTGAGCCTGGGCCGCATACCCCAGACCATTTCTACCAACAGGTGATGAAAGATGCTCAGGACCAGCACAGCCTAGAGGGAGCCCAGCAGGGGCCAGTGCCACCTCCGCCCCTTCCACCGGCTCCCAAAGCAGCACTTTCAGAGCCTCCAGACCCAGGAAGTCCCCTAGCGCAAGGACAGCCCCAGAACTCAACCCATCCTCCTGCAAGTCCGTCTCCAGCCGACGCGGGCCAGCAGCTGCTGCCTCGGCCACCTCGGTCCTCCAGCGCGTCCGTCGTGTCCACCAGTTCGAGCCAGGCAGCCGCGCGGTCAGACCAGCAGTGGCCACAGCAGCCGCCTCCAGACCTGGCATCCTACTACTATTACAGGCACCTGTATGACGGCTTCCAGTCCCCGTACCCGCCGGATCCTGGCCCCGCTCCCCACTACTACCAGGTAGGGTCGAGCTCTCAGGCTGTCAAGTCCTCTGACCAGTGGTTTTTCCTGCCATGTCGTGCTCCTAGGCAGGGTCCTGTTGGTCAGGTCTGAGATGCCCCGTAGCCCCGTTTCTGGCACCCACTGCTTTGTGAGAGGAATGCTCCTGGTCAGAGAGCTCCTCCTGAGCGCGGCCCCCCTCTGGGAAGTCCAGGTTGCGCGTTAGCGTGTTGGGCTGGGTTGGATACCTGCTTAATTTCTGTTGAACACAGCATACCCCAACCTATGTGACAGAAGGGACCTCTGTTTGCTGTCAGACCCGTTGGCTCTCCACAGACCCAGAGTTCTGGGTCACACACTTTGGGAAACGGATGGCCTCGTGAAGCTTCTTTGTGGTTTGGACACCAAAAACCCACCTGAGAACAACAGGACACGTCTAGACTTACCAGCCTCTCCTTTAGAATTAGATCATTTAGGGAAGAAAGTTAGGTTTGGAATGTAATCCAAATGAAACAGCTAAGCCGAGAGGTGGAATTCCATAAACTTCCCCCAGGTGATACCTGGTGATACCGGCAGCAGAGCAAGGGGCCCCTCTGTGCTACACAGAAGATTCTTGCCCCTTCACGGTGATGCAGACTCACAACTGTTTAACCTTGCATTAATGTGAGAAACACGGTCCAGGTGGGCACGGTTGGTTACTGCCTGCTTCTCACCACCTCTAGCCCTCGCCAGCATCGTCCACACCCAGCTGAGGCAGGAGGACTGTGGGCCAGAAGTGTGGCATCCACTGTGTCAGCAGAGGCTGACAGAGCAGGGCTGTCACCAGTGGCACTGGGGGCTGCCCCGGTGATGGGGGCCCGTGCCCACCTCTTGGGCTTTGGGACGTTTGTATATGTGTGAGCAGTTACACGCCTAACCCCTGAGGCCTGCGAATCCTAGATCCAGAAGGAACCCCGGGGACTTTTATTTCGCAGAAGGAAGTTATGTGCTGCCAAGAGCTCGGGGAGGGAGCCGTGTACCTGCATTGGGTCTTCTGTGTAGCGGCTACTTCTGCGTCCCAGAGGTTCCACCCAGCACCCTGCGTCACTTTGTGGGAGCCCACTTCTTTTTGCTTTTCTCTGTTTCATTGCATTTTCCATCAGGGTCAAGAATCAGTCCATCTTACGTGATTTCTCATTCTCTGCCAGATGATGGCGAGGGTCAGGCTCTGAGACAGAAGGACTGACTCTGGCTTGTGCCCCCGTCACCTCATCTCTGCTTCTGGGCCCAGCATGTCCACTCCTTAGAGCCATGGGGGTTCATTGATCTGAAATGGGCTGAAAGCTTCATGCAAATAGCATGATCCTCCTTTTGAGGCTGCTTGTAGCTTCAGGACCCATTTTAGTGGAACCCTTGTTCCACTGAGGCACCTGAGACAGTGTCTGAAATAGGGCCCAAGCTTGGGGGTCATGGCACCTACGCACACGACGCCTCAGGAAAGAGAAGCCTCGCAGCCCTGGGAGAGTCACTGCCGCCCGCTCCCCGGGGCCTGCTGGCCTGCGGCCGTGTGCCGAGCGCGGTGGGCCGCAGGAGGGAGAGGCTGCACCTGCCTGTGGCTGCGGCTTTCACTCTAGCTTTTTCTTTCGTGTCAGTGAAGGGAGCCCTGCCTCCAGGCTCCTCCTGGAGAGCATCACTGTGGGTGCTCGTGCCAGTTGCTTAACAAGTTGGCTCTTCGTATCTAATGAGACATCCGTCTTTCAACAGGATGTCTATGGCCTGTACGATCCCAGATACAGGCCCTACGACAGCGCGACAGCCGCCTACGCAGACAGCTACCGCTACCCCGAGCCCGAGCGGCCCAGCTCCCGCGCGAGTCACTGCTCCGACCGGCCGGCTGCCAGGTGATCGGTGTTCATGCTGCTGGCTGTGCTAGTAACTTAGTGATTTCAGAAAGACCGTGTTTGTGAGGAATGATACAAGCCTGTTTAATGTGTTTGCATCTTGTCAGCATGGACAGGTGGTAGGATGCGTTTTTAAACTGAACTACTGCCTGTTCTTTGCACCTTGAACTACCAAGCACATTGCCACACAGTCACAGTCGTGGCTGTGTCGTCAGCTGCACTGGTTGGGCCGGGCCCTGTGCGGGGCCACTGTGAAGCCACCAGTGCCCCCATGCAGGGTTCCTTCCGGGCCAGGCATTGTCCCATCGCTGAGGCACACACACAGCTCTTCGGGCTTGCTAAGCGAACCTTCACGGTCCTTGGACCAAGGCAGCTTTCCCACTTGTGGTTACAGAGGTGCCCTGCTTCCCAGGCCAGGCAGGCTGGGCGGAATTCAGAGCTGGCCCGCTGGCCCGCTGGCCCTGACAGCCTGGCTTCTTTCCCCAGAGCCTGTGCCCACAGCAGCACGCCCTCACACCTCGGGAGTGACCTGTCCCACGGGGTGGGGTTTGCTACAAGGTCATGTGGTCCTTAACCTTCATAGAGAAAGTCCGGTCACGGGTGAAGGCTTCATGCACACACTGCCTTTCAAAGCCGTGGGCTCCTTATGCTGGTTCTTTGAGGCCTCAGTAGCCTGTCTGGAGACAGGGCTCTACCTCTGTGAGCCTTCTCCCGTGCAGCTGGCCTCTCTCCACGCAGCTCCACAGGGATGAGCTGACCTGCATGTAGCCTGGTGCTCTGGGTGCTTCATGTGCGAGAGTGCCTGGCGTCCCCAGAAGCAAGGTTGGAGTCCCAGTGGGCAGGTGTTTTCTGGTACCCCTGGGAGGCGCAGGAGAGTGGAGGGAGGAGCCAGGCACATCTGGCCCTTCCTGTTTTCCCTGCCTCTGCCTGCCGCCTGCTGCTTAATGTGGCACTTCATTCAAGAGGCCACGGAGGCTCCGTGCTGCTGGGGGGCACCTGCGTGGAGGCTCGGTCAGATTACCTTGCAGTGGTTCTGTCACCTAATCCGCAGCATCTCCACGTCTCCCCCACTTCCTTGGGATGGCTCTGGGGAGCAGCCTCCCCTTTCCTGCCCTGCGTGCTTGTGTATGCACAAGAGTGTGTGCCTGGTGGTGTTCTCGCACAGCGGGGAGCATCAGCTTGTCTGTCTACTGCATGGTGTGAGCTCTTGAGGAGGGGACACACCTTGTGTTTCTGTGCGTGTGTTTTTCCTGATAGACACGCAGGGTTGGCCAGGGCAGCCAGGAGGTGGCACGCTCCGGGGTTTGCCCATCAGGTGGTTTTTCCGGAGCCCCCGCTGATGTGTGCAGGCAGGGCAGTCCAGTGTGCTCCCCACAAGGCCCCCAGCCCAGCGGGTATTCGTGGGGCTGAGCAGGGCCGGGTGGTGGCGGGAGCACACTCCTCACGGGCAACACCCCACCCCCAGGGGTGAGCTGGCTGAGTGAAACATTCCTGAAGGGGCATGTTTTCAAAATCAGATCCTGCCTGAGTCTTACTCTTAGAAGACAGAAATGGTGGGAGGGTATAGCTCCAGCGGTAGAGCGCATGCTTAGCATGCACAGGGTCCTGGGTTCAATCCCAGTACTTCCATTAAAAAAAACCCCAGAAAACCTCACATAAACAACAACAAAAAAAACACAAAAATGCTATTAAGTCCTTCCAAGAATCTTACTGCCCCAGAAGTTCTGACACCTGACCTTCCCGCTGAGGTCTGCCTTTCCTGTGGTGAGAGGTAGTGTCCATCTGGGTCTGTGAAGCTGACCTTGATCACTTCCGTGGTGAGTCCCGAGCCAGGCAGCTCTGAGGACACCAGGGGCCCCTTACCTTACCACTCCGCGCGTGGTCTGTGTAGTGGGTGTCAAAGTCGGCCTCAGGTTGGTTTGATAGCTTAGTGCTTTTTGCTTCAGCAGGCATGATGACAAAATCGTGAGGAGCTGTTCCAGCGCCGGCTTTTATAGGACACAGCACTGAGAACGCAGAAGAGAGTCCGTTCTTTTATGTGGAACACCACTTAAATAGTTACTCCCACAGATACATCTCAATTCGCTATGTGTAGGGAATCCCGCAGTCTTATCACCGTTACTGGTTTGGATCTTCTGATTAGAATTTTCTCACAACCAAGGTGCTTTGATCAATGCCTGGTACTCTGGTATAATTCATATTGACTGATAGCTTGTGGCACTTTAAGAAATAGGTAATTTGTTTTTTAACAGCACCGTGTGTTTTTCAGGCAAGGGTATCCTGAAGGTTACTATCATTCCAAAAGTGGATGGAGCAGTCAGAGTGACTACTATGCAAATTACTACTCCAGCCAGTACGGTTATGGAGGTAAGTGCAGGGCTTTTAATCGGCCAACCACTAGCAAACCTGTGTTTAGACCATTAGTGCAGCCAGGTGCAAGGCAGCAGCCTATGGGATTTCTTAGGGGACTTCCCTTTTTGTTAGTCTTATGATTTTATTCAAGAGCCAAAGTAATTGAAAATGAACTGTATCTGGCCATAATTGTATTTTGTTGCTATTCATTAAAAAGTTGTATCTTAACTATAGAATTAATGCATTTTCGTCACGTTAGTAGTTTTCTTTGATTTTTTATTTCTTTGATAATTTTCAGTAGTCCTAGAGTGGCCTGGCCCATGTGTGGCTGTTTAAATTGATGAAAGTAAGTAAAACGAGGGACCGCCTGTTCTTTGCACCAGCCATATCTGACATGCACGGGGCCACACGTGGCTGGGGTCCCCGTGTTGGATGGTGTGGACATAAGCTGCCCCAGGTGCCACCGGCGTCGGGCAGTGTATGAGAGTGGGTGTGTGTCCCCTGAGCAGCCCTGCTGGTCCCCCTCCCTGGCAGTGACCAGATGCAGGGTCCGGAGTCTGCAGCCCCTCGCTGTCCTGACACATTCACCCTCCACATCCCACACGCCTCTTCCTCCCCTTTTACGTTTACACTGCTTTACACATAAGTTCTGCACACAGCTGCCCAAAATGGAGTATCTGGTTTGTTTGTAATGCTAACGTGCTTTTTTTAAAGCAGTCTTCCCGTTTTGAGAGTATTTATTTAGTCTCTCTGAACCACATTAGAGAGAAAAGATATGAGTAAACTGGATAGTCACAGGATCAACTATTAAAAAGCAGTAACTACAAGTAACAACTTAATAAAAATGTTTTTTCGGGGAGAGTATAGCTCAAACGATAGAGTGCATGCTTAGCATGCACGAGGTCCTGGGTTCAATCCCCAGTACCACCTCCAAATATAAATAAATAAAACTCAGTTACCTCCCCATCATAAAAAAACAAACCAAGAGAAAAAAAAAATAAAGATGTCTTTTAGCAGTTTTTTTTTTCTTTTTAATTATGTATATTGAGAAAAAAACAGCCAGTGGCCATTGGGTATCAGTACAGTCAAGACCCAGAGGGGTACTCTGGGTCTCACAGCTAACATCCCCAGGGTTGTGTTGGTTTTCGGGCAGAAAGTTTGGTTCCTCTAGGAGGCAGAAAGCATTCTTTGGTCCTGGGGTGCCGTGGTTTCTCCAGTGATGGCTGAGGGGTGTCTTGCACATTGTGTTGACCTGTTGATCTCTGGCCTACAGCTCCTGGTCGCTGGGATCGGTACCACTATGGTTCTCAGTTCAGGGACCCCCGCTCCTACGACCGGGGGTATTGGTACAACACTGAACGCGACGCATACAGGAAGGAGAGCTGTGCTTATGGTGACAGGTTAGTGACACACACCTTGACGGTGAGGGTTGGTGGTAAATCAGAGCCGTGCTTGTGCGTCTCTGCCCTGGTGTCCTTGTGATTCACTCAGGAGCTCCAGTTGTGTTGGGTTTCTGGTGGACGGCTGACGTCACAGTCACCGTCTGGAAGAGGAGGATGGACCAGGCGCTCCTGGCGGGTCTTTCTCTGGGCTGCTGGAGGAGGCCTGGCCTCAGAACCAGTGCCGGGGGCCGGTTCGCTCCTCTCCTCGGTGCCGTGAGCGGCACGCCGGGTCGACTTGCAGCAGTGCCTTGAGGCTTACAGTGGGGCCTGAACTTGGGCTCAGGAGACGGCAGCTCCTCACTCGAGGGGGGCTCCGACCCGTGTTCTTAGGCCCGGGACTCGGGGTGATGTTTGCGCGGCGGGCAGCGGGGCCATGGTGGGGCCCCTATGTAGTGGGTGCACGGCGGCCCTGGAGTGCCCTCCCAACTTCCCTTCCCCCGCCACTGCCCCACGGCCCCTCCAGGCCCGAGAAGTACGACGACCAGTGGAAGTATGACCCTCGCTTCACCGGGAGCTTCGACGACGACCCCGAACCCCACAGGGAGCCCTATGGCGGAGAGGCGGACCGGCGCAGCGTCCACAGCGAGCACTCAGCGCGCAGCCTGCGCAGCCGCAGCGGCAGCTTCAGCTCCCAGTCGCAGCAGGTGGGCGGGCGCGCTGCACCGGCCTCGACCCGGCGGGTTTGCCCGCCTGCCCAGGCCTCACGGCGTCCCTGTTTGCTTTCTGCTCTCGAAGAGTCAGATTTACCGAAGTCACAACATGACGGCTGGTTCCTACGAGGCACCCCCTCCACCAGGCTCCCTCCACGGCGACTACGCCTACAGCACCTATGGCGGCAGTCTCCACGGTGCCCTGGGCTTCCCGGAATACAGCTACCCCGCCGATGCCGGCTGGCCCTCCGTGGAGCACGGTGTGTGTGGTTGAGGACCAGCTGGGCCTGTGATGAGACACAGGGACTGGGCTATACCTGGGACGGGTGCTGGTGATGGCCTGGCCTGGTGGCTTCCCTGCAGAGAAGGGCACCTGTCCTGCTGAGTGACAGCTTGCCACGCTGGGCTGGCAGCGTCCCTTGGGCTGCAGTTTGGCTCACAGGCTTGAGAGCTGCCCAGCCTGTCTGTTGTGTCCATGTCAGTGTGACCGAGGACAGGCTCACGGCCGAGCTCTCAGGCAGGGCCTTGTGGTCGCCCTGTGCTGACTACAGGGGTCAGCGGCTTTTGGAGGAAAGCTCTAACTCCACTCAGAAAAACCCCTGTTCATACACTTACCACACGGGCCACGTCCTCAGCTCCCCTCTGAAGTGTCTGGTCAAATGCTGTTTCTTGGAAAACTGCACAAGCATGTGTGGAGTTCTGCGCTATAGCAGCACGAAGCAGAGGTGGGATGGCTGCTTCGCTAGTGTCCTGTCTGTTAAGCACCTCGCTGTCTGTGGGCTGGGGTGCTTTTCCTCTTGGTCACTTTCATTTTGGTTTCTCTTCTGTTTTCTTTTTTTCAAATGGAGGTACTGGGAATTGAACTAAGTACCTCCTGCATGCTCAGCGCGTGCTCTACCAACTGAGCTATCCTCCCACACCCTCTCGGTCACTTCGCTGCTCCTCCGACGCTTGCTCTGAGGTTGAGGGCGCAGCGGGGGCTGTGGGAGGGTGCCCCAGCCCAGGAGGCGGTGCGCTGCGCTGCTTTGTGTAACACATGCATCCTGGCGGTTCTTAAAGGAGCACTGTGATTTAAAGGAGAATAGTTCTCGTGTTTAATGATTTGAATGTTTTTCTGACATATGTTTAAGTTCTATTTTTTAATAGGATATTTAACAGTTACTGATCTCTAGTAGAAAGTCGGGTTGTCGTGATAAACCTGTGATTCCAGCTGCACAGGCATCTTGAGAATTTAAGCTGTTGATCTAGTTCAGAAGCATTAAAATGTAACAAGCCTATTGTTTCCTTTTCACTTTATTTAACGTAGCTCCATCAAGACCAACGTCTCCTGAGAAGTTCTCAGTGCCTCATATCTGTGCCAGGTTTGGTCCTGGGGGTCAGCTCATTAAAGTGATTCCGAATTTGCCTTCGGAAGGACAGCCTGCATTGGTTGAAATTCACAGCATGGAGGTAATTCCACGGGTAGAAATTCCACGTCACAGCCCAGGCTGCCCCCTGCCCTCCACTCTGCTTGGCAATCTTAACATCTTCAATTTGTGAGTCGCTGTCTGAAAAAACAACCTTGGGAAATGTTTATTCTTGTAAATCTTCAATTTGTAGATCTTTCTGGTTGTTTGGTCGTCTGTTTTTCCTCCCAGAAGTTGGCATTTTAAGAATCTGCTTTGGGTACCGTGTTAGACTTGGTTTTACCGTGTGTTCATTTTCTGTGCTTACTTGAATTTCTGATTTTGGAGGGAGGACCCTGTCCATGGTCACTTTCCTGGTGATTTTGGAGAGTGGGTGGAGGTGCGTTATGATCTCCGGGGGCCGGTGTGGGTTGCCCCGTTCTGTGCCCTGGCAGGCCTGTCCTGTGACTTCTTTCCAGGCCCCGCCTCAGAGTTTGGGCAGGGAGAGGGAGGGTTGGTCTCACTGCTTAAAATACAGTTAGAAAATCATTGTTGTAGAGCAGACATGCCTGCGGTCCGTGATGGAGGCCTTTGCCCCCCACGTCGAGGGACAGGCCATCCTCAGGACCGCGTCTGTCACTCCATCTGCAGGCAGAGCCAGCAGAGGCAGGCCGGGTCAGGCAGTGATGTGCCTGCACCCCGTGAGCTGCTCTCTCTCTGTCCCCCGCAGATCTTGCTGCAGCACAGGCCGGAGCAGGAGGAGATGCGGTTGTTCCCAGGACCTCTTGGCAAGTACGTGCCCCACGGAAGCAGTCCGCCACGCATGTCCCGGCAGTGCCGAGCGTGGCCTCGCAGATGCAGTGTTGCTGTTCACTGAGTGTGTGTTCTTTTTTCAGAGATGACACCCATAAAGTGGATGTTATTAATTTTGCGCAGAACAAAGCTACAAAATGTTTGCAGAATGAAAATCTAATTGACAAAGAGTCTGCAAGTCTTCTTTGGAGCTTTATTGTTCTGTTATGCAGACAGAATGGGGTATGTTTCTCTTTGCTTTTAGGGTGGTTCTTTTGTCAGGCTTTATAGTCTTAGGGATCCTCAGTCCCCCCAAGGAGCTGGGCAGGTCTCTGGCCCAGGCTGTGCACGGGGAGCAGTGCTGCCATCCAGGACTCCCCTGGGAAGAAGGGCTTGGCAGTCATTTGGGGAAGTGGGAGCCAAGCAGGGCCTGTGGTCTGGGGTGGAGGGAGGTTTGGGCTCACTGTCCTGTGCCTGTCTGGTGGCCCATCTTGGTCCTAGGCAGGTTGGGAGCAGCGCCTTGTGCCCTAGGGGACCAGGACCAGTCCTGTCTGGTCGCTCTTGCAGGAAGTTCTCTTCGTAGTAAAGCCTTTGTTCTCCTGCCTGTCCCTGCTGACCCTGACAGACCGTGGTGGGCACGGACATCGCGGAACTGTTGTTACGAGACCACAGAACCGTGTGGCTTCCTGGGAAGTCACCCAGTGAGGCCAACCTGATTGATTTCACTAGCGAGGCCGCGGAGCAAGTGGAGGAGGAGGAGTCGGGGGAGGCCCAGCTCTCGTTTCTCACTGACAGTCAGGCCGCCACCTCCCTTGAGAAAGAAACGGAGAGGTTCAGGGAGCTGCTGCTGTACGGCCGGAAGAAGGTGAGCCAGCTGAGCTCAGCGCGGGGCGGGGCCCGTCCTGCTCCCGGGGGTGCCAGCATCCGGGCTGAGCGCAGTGCTGGGGGCCTGGTCCCACAAGGCACGTCTGGCACCTGGTGTGTCATCTCTGAAGGCATGGGTGGCAGTTTCTCCTAAGCGTTGCCAGTGTTGAAGACTCGCAGGTTGGCTTTTAGGCATTTGACGATAAACACGTTGACTGAGCTCAGGCTGTGTGGAGCCCGTCTCAGGGATCAGCACATGTGCGAGGTAGGAAGTTAACGTGCACGCGCGCAGCCGGGGTGCCCTCAGCATTGCTGAAGTGAGGGTGCTGGGTGGGAGCCCTGCTGGGAGTGAGCTGGTCGCACAGAGCAGGGGCTGAGGCCTGTAGGCAGGAGGTCGGTGGAGAGTGCCTCAGAGACTCGGCATTGGCCCATGAGAGTGTGCTCTGGTTGTGCAGAACACAGGGGCCCAGACAGGCACATGGCAGGGGACACCGCATTGGGGCATGTTCCCAGCACACGCCTGCCTCTGGCAGCACGGGTCTGGGGGAGGCCAGAGTTCTTGGCACTTTTATGTTATGATAAAATCAGAAAGTTCATACCTGATACTTAAATGACCTTAACATGGACGTTTTACAAGTGATCAAAGTCGCGTGTTCTGTTAGGTTTGATTACATTTATCTCTATTGCAACATTTTTGCCTCCTGGTCAGAAATTCTTTAAATTATGCCCCAGATTATTTTGGATCCAGGGAGGCTGCTGTAGTGAAGGCCCTGCTTGTGCAGAGAAGACACCCAAGGAGGCCTCATGGGTCCCCTGGACCCGGGGGTCCATGTGCCTGTGGCATTTCTCGCAGTGGGAGGGGCAGCTTGGGGGTGGCGGTTCAGCCGCTCCATGTCCCTGTTTCTGATCGGTGTGCTTGTTCCCTGTGCTGATGTTGAAAACAGGGACCTCCTCCAGGAGGGACTTTGTGACGAGGGAAGACGGCCCCACTTGCCTTCTCTTCCACTTTGGGACCAGGAGCGGGTGTGTAGGGGGACCTTTTTCACGTGCAGCTGAGTCCTCTCCTCCCTGAGTGTGCGAGTGACACATGTTCCGTTGCTCCTGTTTGCTCACATCACTGCGTTGTTCCAAGAATCAGAGAACCACTGAAATGTTTTGCAGGATGCTTTAGAGTCTGCGATGAAGAACGGCCTGTGGGGTCATGCCCTGTTACTGGCGAGTAAGATGGACAGCCGGACGCACGCCAGAGTCATGACCAGGTACAGAGCTCGCCGTGTGGACTGTCCCTGGGTGTGTCTGCTGGTCAGTGCGATGCCCTGGCGGCTCCTTGACGCACACAGTCACCTGTGCTCCTGTCAGCAAGAGCCATGGGCATCCCGCCTGCACTGCACCTGGTGCCGCCATGTCCGCGTGCGTGCAGGGCCCTCGTGCTCGGGTTGTGTTGCTGAGGGATTTAAATTTTCTGTTAAATGCATGGGTTTTTTTTCTATAAAATCTCAGTGAGTTCTGTAGTCTTCATCTTTTCCAGCCTTTTATAAAAGCATTGCGGCGCGTATCCTTTGCTTAGATCAAGTGTCAGGCCAGTCCTAGAGGGGCTGAGTGAGACCAGACTTGTGCTTTGTTTCCTGTTGTTTAAGCTGGGCTGAGTTAGCTCTGTCTCTCTTCGTGTCTGCCCAGGTTCGCCAACAGCCTTCCAATCAATGACCCTCTGCAGACAGTCTACCAGCTGATGTCGGGGCGGATGCCAGCTGCGTCCACGGTCAGTGCGGGGTCCACGACAGCCCCCCACAGCCCAGCTCTCTGCTCAGAGCCCGCTCCCGGGAGAGGCCACCTCCTTTGATGCGAAACCTGGGTGTCTGTCCTCTTTTGCCTCCTCATTGTGCTCATGGAGCTCAACCACCACAAAATTAAAACGACACTCTTTCCAAGGATAAGGGTTTTTCTGCTCTGTTCTGCCTTCAGTGCTGTGGAGACGAGAAGTGGGGAGACTGGAGGCCACATCTTGCGATGGTTTTATCCAACCTGAACAACAACATGGACGTGGAATCCAGGACAATGGTCACGATGGGTGACACCCTAGGTGGGTCGGGCGTGGGCGTGGACGGCTGACGTGGGCGGGCAGCTGTCGAGCTGCTAAGGCCATGAGCCTTTCCCTCCGGAGTCTCCCTGGTGTCTCCTGTCAGCCCTCCGGCTGCTGGGAGAACCCCCATGACTGAGGCTGGGCCTGTTTTATGTCTCTTCAGCTTCCAAAGGCCTCTTAGATGCGGCGCACTTCTGCTACCTCATGGCCCAGGTTGGATTTGGGGTTTATACCAAGAAAACCACAAAACTTGTCTTAATTGGATCAAACCACAGGTGAGAAATCGAGTAAATGTAGCGTCATCCGTTTCCTCTAGAGAGGAAGCGGCCCCTCCTCTGGCGAGCCCGGACACACACGTGCGGGGCCGCCGGTGGCGCCCTTGCATCTTCGACATGCAGTTACACATTCCAGGTGACCTGCTCCAAGATTAACTCATTTCCTCAACAGTTTGCCGTTTTCAAGGTTTGCAACCAACGAAGCTATTCAGAGGACAGAGGCCTATGAGTACGCTCAGTCCCTCGGGGCGCAGACCTCCTCCCTGCCTAGTTTCCAGGTGGGTGGGAACCGCGCGGGCTCCGGCTCTGACGGTCGGGCTGACAGGGCTTCAGTTGTTCCGGGTTTTTGGTGGTTCAGGGATTTTAAATTTTCCCATAAGATAATGAAGTGTTTTTGGAAACTTTGAGATGATTGCTCGAGAACTGAACCCTGTTGAATTGAGGGGTTTGTGTTTTGGTTTTTATGTTTCTTATGTTTATTTTTGGGGGGAGATAATTAAGTTTCTTTATGTATTTTTTGATTAATTAATTTTTCAGTGGAGGTACTGGGGATTGAACCCAGGACCTTGTGTATGTTAAGCATACACTCTACTACTGAGCTATATCCACCCCTTGTTTTGGTTTTTTATACTTTAAATATTAAAAACCTTTAGCATTCAATGTCAAGTAGTTTCCTGGCAGCTTTGGCAGTAACATGGGGACCGCACTGCCTGACCCCGAACTGTGTGTCGGAAACGCTGACTCCGCAGACCAGGCGCCACAGAGAAGGGTTCCAAGCAGGTGGCGGTCATCGCGGGGCACATGCCGCATTGTGGTCTCTGTAGTCAGAGCTCTGGCAGCTCTGTTAAGGGTGTTGAAGAGAAGTGAGTTTCTTAGCAGCTTAGTTGTTCACTCTGATGTAAACCAGCTCAGGAATCGGGATCAGTTCTGCTGCGGGCAGGTTTGGGGGCACGCAGGAGAGATTAGAAATGTCCAAAGCAACATCCTCCTGCAGGGCGACCCCAGGATGATGCTGGGAGGCGGTAGCGGGGGAGGCCGGGCACGCCAGCTCCATCTGTCTGTTTCAGGTGTTTAAGTTCATCTACTCCTGCCGCCTGGCTGAGATGGGGCTTGCCACGCAGGCCTTCCACTACTGCGAAGTGATCGCCAGGAGCATCCTGCTGCAGCCGCACAGACACTCCCCGGTGCTGCTCAGACAGCTGGTACAGGTGCGCCTTCCACAGCGTCGTCCCCACCATGCCGGCACGTGGGGTCTCTTGATCATCCAGGTGCTCGTGACCAGTGGGTGCTCTAGACTGACTCTTGGCTGAATTGAGACACTCACTTTTCTTGGGCAGGGGATGGTGTCTTCCACCTCAACATGGGAGTCTCGTGCAGGTGCAGAACTTAGCAGCGAGCTTTGGAGTAAGAAGGACCCTCTCCTCCAGGAAGTTCGTGTCTTGAGGCATCTTAAGTCTCGCAGTTAACAGTGTAGCTTCCGGAGTCCGGCCTCCTGGGTCTGGTTCTGGCTGCGGGACTGCTGGCCCCAGGTTCCGCTCTGTAAACCAGAGACAGTGTGACCAGCCCTGGGCTTTGTGAGCCGAAAGTGTGATGGAGCAAGACAGTGCCTCGCCAGCCCCGAAGTGGCCGCAGCCTGTGTTCCTTTCCCCCAGGAGCTTCATTTTTGAAAGCGTGCTTGTGTGATGCCTAAAATTTTCACTGTGGATATTTTTAGACGTACAAAGATAGAATAACAAGTGAACCCTTGTTTTCGTCCCCCAGCTTCAGCAGTTAACATGAGGCCACACTTGTTTCATCTATTCCCACCCCTGGCCCCCACAGTCCCCCTCCATCCCCCCTTCCCTCACCCCGCAGACCAGAGTGCAAGGAGAGTGGGGTGGAGGCAGGGCGGTGCTGCGGGCCCCGTGCCGGCGCCAGTGGCTGGTTGCCCTGATGTGCGTGCTCAGCCTCGGTGTAAATGTTTAAGGACCAGTCACAGAAGCACAATGGAGAAGGGCTTACATAGCGCATTAAAACACGTGCTCCAGACCTTAACGGGTTCCGCCAGCATGATTTTGCTTGCCATCCCCCGTGGTAATGGCCTTTGTTTCCAGGTTGCCTCCCAGTTACGCCTCTTTGATCCTCAGCTGAGGGAGAAGCCGGAGGAGGAGTTCTTTGTGGAGCCTGCCTGGCTGGCCGAGCTGCGGCGGGTGGAGAAGCAGGTCCAGGTGTGGTTTGCTTCCAGTCAGAGGGCTTGACACTGAGGGTGTGGGGCAGATGGCACAGTTCTGGAGGCACGCATTTGTCAGAGCCCTAGTTCCCGGGCCAGGCTGGCGCTCCTGGAGCCCAGCAGACTGAGCGGGTCGGGGGTCAGCGTCCAGTGACGCATTTCTCCTTAGGAGGGCACCGTGGTGTGGAGTCAGGACGGAACCTTCCCCCTGCGCTGTCCCAGCACCCCCAGCTCTGAGGCAGGGCAGTGTGACGGCCTGGCCCTCACTCAGCTGGCGGGCTTGGGCACCAACAACCCACTGCTGGTGCCGCCCGGGCCCAGCGCCGAGCACCTCAGCCAGGACGTGTGGCTGCTGCCCTCAGGTGAGCCAGCACGCCTTTCTCTGCTTTATTCCTTGGTGAGCCTGCTGCTCTCCCAGCTTAAAGGTCTGGGTGAGTGGGCAGGTGGCCTCTTTGGCTGGGAGGTGGAGGAGGTGGGGAGAGGACTCAGGGAGCATGGAGAGCCAGCTCTGGGCCAGGAGGCTGCTCACCGGCTGTGCTGGGGTCGCACTGTGGCTTTGAGCCCATGCCCTATGTCCCGCTGAATGATGTCCACCCCTGGCCCTGAAAGGTGCATGTTCCACCTTTGCCCAGCCAGACCAGTGATGTCCCAGCAACTTCAGCCTTTGTGCTTTGATGATTGAGTTCCTGTTCCTTAACGAAGGAAACGTGTCCTGCTGGGCATGTGCGAGAGGCTGTTTAGTAGCTGCCAGATGGCTTTTCAGGTGACCAGAGTGAGCTCAGCACCTTAAACCTTCTTGTCCATGTCTCCATGCAGCTCCGTCGATGCTCCCTGACAGCCAATCGGCCATCCCCGCCAGGGTGCCGATGTTCCCAGTGCCACAACCCATGGGCCCAGTCGAGCCGGGCCCTGGCTATGGACCCCCCGGGCCTGCACTTGGCTTTCCAGAGTCCCCAGGGCCTGATCCAGCTGCTCTGTACCCGGGGCCTGGCCTGCCGCCTGGTGCACCACCTCTCCAAGAGAGTGACCACCTGCTCCCGGACCCCAGGAGCCAGGTCCCAGGTGGGTCTGCCAAGGCGCTGTCCTGGGGGAAGAGCTGAATTGGGTTTAAGTCCAAGGAGGTGACTGGGGAGAGATTTGGAGCAAATTCTTTTACTTAGTGTGTACCCAATACTCCAGAAGTCCTAGGCTGACTGGGTTGATCCAAGGTTGGTGACCTGGTTTTCTTTAGGACATGAAGTGGGAGTGGGTGGCCAGGGTGGGCAGGCCGGCATCGAGGTGCCTGGCCTGCGGCCCCTGTGAACCTTACGGGAAGCTGTGCCCTCCTCGTGGGAGGCAGATCCATCACCAACCTGCACCTGACTGTCTTCCTGACAGCCCGGCTTTAACAAAGAAACCGTCTCCACGAGTCCGGGAACATTTTCCGTCTTGGTTTCTGCAAACAGGGTTGGGGAGGCATGGCCGGGAGGAGCTGTGTGTCCCCCGTCGGCGCCTCACTCCCCGGCTCTGTGCTTGGCCCCGCCAGGTCACGCCGTTCCTTTCCCTTGACAGGAGCGATGCCGCAAGATGGTCCCTGTAGAAGCTCACTTCTGGAGTCAAGAGAAGAGGATTTTGGTGGAAAATTTGCTCATATGGTACTTCCCCACTTTTTTAAAAACTGTTTTCCATAAACACCACTGAATAGGTACTCAGACTCTGTTCTTAAGTTGTAAGTAGGGAGATGATACTTAAAATTATGGAATTATTTTTTCCATTGTTTCTTAAAGAGAAAGCTTGAGTCCTTAGACCATGAAGACATGGTGAAAACATCCATAGGGAAAAAGGTGGTTTAATGCTGTAGAAATAAGGGGCTTTAAGGAAGGAGTGCTTGTCTATAATGAAACCACTCTGTCAATTTTAACTTTTCTAAAATGGAGAACTTCCCCCAACTTTTGCGTTTCTTTCTACCATAGAATCCCTAAAATTTTCAGTGGCTTTTTGAAATGGAGATTGACTTGATCAGATATGTTTGCTATAAATGGCACATCTGTGCTGTGATCCCAGTGGGGGTGTGGGGGCGACAACCGCGTTCTGGAAGCTTCTTTACAGACACCAGCTCTTTATGGGCCCGTCGGTGGGGGTGGCTGCAGCTCACACTCTCCTTGTGTGCTCTCCCACTAAAGTGTTCTGTCCCCGGGAAAGCAAGGGTGGCAGGTAACTGTGCTGAAAACAGCATCTTAACCCAGGGTAAGTATTTTCAGAGAAGTGTGTCTTTGGAGGTACACCTACCCCGTTCTGCCCAGTCCCGTCCTCCATGCACATAGGTACCCATGTGTTCCCACCCAGCAGTCCCATTCAGCTCCAGAATCCACACTTGAATATTGTACAGCTCTATGAAAAGTCTCTCCCCAGTGCCCCCTCACTCCCCTCTGCTCATCATGGTCAGGAGCCTCTTGGCAGCACTGTGAGGGCTCCCAGAAGTGCCCCAGGTGAGCCTGCCCCCGTCTTTCCTTGGGACAGGGCCCTTCGAGGACACCGCTCAACTCCGAGGCGCCTCCAGCCTGGGAGGGTGCCGGCTCAAGGTCCCTGCCACCGTCTCCGTCCCTGACATCGGCACCCGAGATGAAGAGACCTGAACAGGTGGCCAAAAAAGAGACCAAGGAGCCTAAGAAGGTGATGGGCAGCCCACCTCCAGCTGGCAGGGCCGGGGCTGGGCAGGGGGCTCAGCCACTGGAAGCGAGGACGGAGCGTTTGTTTCTTTTTCGTTTAAGCCAGACATTTTCTCAAAGTGCAGTAAGCATGTGGGAAAGCGTGTGGCCCTTTCTGTGAGTCTGTGTCCACGTATGACCAACCACCCCCGGATCGGAGTTCCTGGGGGCCCCACGAGTCCAGGACTGTGGACGTCCACCCCTGCAGGGTGGCCTCCGTTCTGGTCTCTGGCTCCACCGCTTAGTTTTGGCTGCTTCCCAGCTTCGTGCAGAGGAGGTTCACCCTTGTCATTATGGCGTAGTGCCGTCTGTGCCACAGTTTTATGCACCCTTTCTCCTAACACTGGATGTTTGGGGCTTTTTCAGGTTAGAGTTTCTGAAATAAAGCCACATGAGCGTTCTTATCTTTTGGTGGCAGAGGCACTTGTTTCTCTCGAGTGTGCCCCGAGGTCACAAACAGCTGTGTGTCCAGGTTGGAGTGAGCTGCCAGCCAGTCCCCTGGGCATTGTCCCAGGGGCCCCTCCGGCAGCCTCTTTGTTCACAGTGGCAGCCGCAGTCCAGTCCTCGTCCCCGCGCGCCTTGTGCTGTCAACCCTGCTCGTTTTGGCCGTTCTGCCGGGATTGGTGACACTTGATTGCGGTTTAGTTTGCATTTCCCTGGCAAGTGATGGCGCTGAACACGTCTCACGTGCTGCCTGCCACCCTCTGCGCTTATGTGTGGGGCCACTTCCCGTCTTCCCCTGCCCGTAGCTGGGCACTCAGTCACCTGCAATTCTTTGCCTGTTGTGGCTCCGAGTCCTGCCTGATGTCCCATGTATTGTGTATTGTGAGTACCTCCTCCCGGTCTGTGCCTTTTACTTTTGGCGGTAGCTTATGAAGAACATGGTTCTTCAAGTTCAGCTCATGAGACTTTAATTTAATAGCCAATGTTTTAGGTAAGCACAAATGTAATGCCAGACATGCATGAACCACAAGGTAGAACACGGCCTTCAAACAAGCTGTGAGTAAGCAGTTACTCCCCTCCCCACTCCAATAGGCGCATCACTCTGCTGCAGGTTCAGGGGAGCAGGCTGGGGGAGCGTATGGGGTTTAGTACAAGTGAGGTCACCCGGGAGCACCGAGGGCCTTGTCCTTGGGACCTCTCTGCCACCTGTCCCAGCGCTGTCACTCCTCAGATGGGAGATGGTCATAGGCTGCTCACTTGTTGGCATTTAGAATGAAAAGCTCCATAGTGCAAATGATTATTCTAATTTTTTTAAGTTGTGGTTAAATATACACAAAACTTACCATTGTAACTGTTGTTAGTGTGCGGTTCTGTGGCATTAGATATGTTCACATCATAGTCTAACCACCACCAGCTGTCGCTAGGACTTTCTCATTGTCCCAGACTGAAACTCCCCACTAAACACCAGCTCCTCCTTCCCGCCCCCGCCCTGGGCATCTGCTTCCTGTCTCTGTGGGTTTGACTCCTGGGTCCCGCCCTCAGGGACTCCTGCAGGATCGCCCTTCTGGGTTGAGCTAACTTCACTCAGCATGATGTTCTCAAGGTTGTTCTGGTGGTTTTTATATTTAGACTAGTGAATCCTGGTTTTCTCGTTGGCTGCCTGGGAAGAGAAGGACAGAAGCTTACTTGCCAGATGACAAGAACAAATCGGTAAGCCTGGCGAGCGGGGCACTGAGGAGCCGGTGGGCGCCGTGTAGCACGTCCGTCCGCTGGTCTGCACGCTGCGTCTCAGCTTCAGGATGAACCCAGCAGGTGCCTCTCAAGTAATCGGGTTCTAGTTCTTCTCTGCTTCAACGACTGAGTGTTTTGTTTTTGTTTTTGTTTGTTTTTACTTTGCATAATTGTGGCAGATCGTCTGGGATGAAAAGAAGAACCGATGGGTGGATGTAAACGAGCCGGAAGAGGAGGTGAGCTGGGGGCACTTGCTGTGACCGGAGGGGGCCCCTCAGTGTTTGGGCGGGGGCGCTCTCTGAGAGGCTTCAGCTTGCATTTGTCCGAGAGCAGATTTCTGAAGTGGTCTTTTCCTTTACAGAAGAAGGCTCTGCCCCCGCCTCCAACATCACTTCCCAAGGCTCCGCAAGCTGCCCACCCTTGTCCCGGAGGGCCCCCCAGAGCCTCTGTGAACATGTTTTCTAGAAAAGCAGGTAACAAAGTCAAACCAGAGATCAGAGTGAGTTTGGTTAATTTGTCCTACAGATAGGCCAGAGTTTAGCAATGATGAGGCACATGTTAGATGGTAGTTTGTCACCTTACAGGAGGGAATCCTGGTTGTATGAGGATGAGTCGTGGAGGAAGATACCAGGTCTCTTAGAGATTAAAACAGGCCTCAGAGGCCAGGTGCCACTAGTGAGCAGGTCCCGTGGTCGGAGAAGGGCTCTGGGAGCGTTGTGGTGCGAATGGCCCTCACCCCAGGCCAGATGCCGCACACGCGCTCAGCCCTCCGGAGAGCCCGCCTTCACGCCCCGCCCCTGCGGCTTGCGGGCTCCTGCTGCCCTTTGGAGCAGTGGAAGCGGTCATCACTGTGCTGGCCTGAGCCCGCTCCCTCCCCGTCACAGGCGGCAGCAGAGCACGCTACGTGGACGTGTTGAACCCGGGCGGCCCTCAACGGAGCGAGCCAGCGCTGGCCCCCTCGGACTTCTTTGCTCCGCTTGCCCCCCTCCCGATCCCAGCTCACCTGTTCGGACCACACCCAGGTAGGCAGCACGGGAGCAGTGCCCATGGGAGCCCTGGCGTCCTGACCTTTGACCCTCTTTCTGAGAGCCTGTGGCTTTAACCTCCTTAAGGAGAACGAGCAGCCAGCGCGCCGAGAGCCTGAGGTTGGCCTGTGCTGGGTTTTGGGTCTGTCTCCCATTGCCTCCATTGGGGCGGGCACTGTGTGGACCCTTCTCGGCTTCTTTCCAGTGAACCACACCCCCGCCCCCCAAGATTTTGGACTAAATGACCACCTCTCACACTGTCTCCTCCACAGATGCAGAGGACGCACCACCTGCAGAGGGGGCTGGCAGGGAAGGGCAGGCACCAGCTGGGGGTCCAGCCAACCGAGAGTCTGCGTCAGAACCCAAGGTGAGCGGAGCCGTGGGACAGAGGGGAGGGCCCAGTGGGGAGTCAGCCCTGGTCTTCTGCGCGTTGAGTTCCATCGTGTGCACAGAGCACCCTGTGTCTCCCGGGAGTCTCTTTGCTATTGAATGTCCGCCGGGGGCTGCAGGTTAGAGCCACGTACGTGTTACGCAGTGATTTTGTCTTGCTGAAATCACAATAGTAAAGACATTTTTTTGAATAATTAAAACGTATGTGTGAAATACAGTCGTTTAGCATATGGTCTCTGAAGTTGAATGGATCTGGGTTTCAGCCCTGGTTCTCCATTAACTGCCATTTAAAGTTTGGGGAAGTCACTTACCTAAGCCTCAGTCTCCTGCTTGGTGGATACGGTGACAAGACCATCAAGTCACCAGGCCGTCGCAGGGCACAGCGGGCCCTCCTTAGGGATGCGCTGGTGGTGTTGGAACCTGTGGGACGGCCGGCCCCACTCTGCGGGTACACACAGGAGCGCTGTGCGTGGAGCAGAGTGGCTTGTAACCTGGGCAGAGGGCCGGCCCGAGTGCTCTGCCTCCTGTGGGGACTCTGGTTCCCTGGGGTGTGCTGGTGGCTGCATTTCTTCTTTTTCCTGGCAGGTGTTCAGTTCTGCGGCCCCGCTCCCTGGTTCTGAACTGCCCCCCTCCAGAGCGGACGGCTCCCAGGGGGGAGAGGTAAATGGCCCTGGGTGAGAGTATCTGTGGAAACTCTGAGCTGAGGAAGGTCGTTTTTATTGTCAAAACAATTTTTTCCTTTAAAATGGATATTAATGGGTATGAAAAAGGCAGCTTGGGAACTTTTGAGAACTTAAAAGTGTTGTGCTCTTAAAAAGTCACAGTTGTTTCAGCAGAATTGTTTGGGGGCTCCAGACAGAGCAAGGGGTCGAGTACGTGCTCACCAGCCAGCGTGGCTTCTGTGTGGAGTTTGTCAAGTGCCCCGAGGTCATGCTGGCTGAGGCCCGGGCTGGCCGGACTCCTTCCCCTGAGCCAGTGGTGTTTCTTAATAAAAACTGTACCTTAAAATAGGAATTTAAAGCTAACTCTGGCTTTTTCCCAATGAATTGTATTGACTCTGATGGCCTCATAAGCTCTGGAATTACACTGACAGCTTGGAGCAGTGACTTGCATCTTGATTGTTTGATTTGTCTGTCTCTGTGTGTGTTCTTACTGTTTTGTAGCTTTCGCGCTGTAGTTCAATGAGTTCATTATCACGTGAAGTCAGCCAGCATTTTAACCAGGTACCTGTGGCTGGCCGTTCTCACTGGACTTGGACTTGAACTGGGCTGTTTGTCTGTGTCGCTGTGCTGGCTGGTCCCTTGCTCTCGGTGTCTAACATTACCTCTCGTCTCAGCCAACCGTCACACGACTGAGGATGCAGTGTTCCTGTCTTTAAACCTTCTGGAAGGGTGGTGCTAGATATCCAGATACACTGACAGTCGAATTGAATGAAAACGTTCATAGTGAACCAGCAAGTTCTGGACTCCTACACTTTCTGAATTGATTTTTCCAAATGACCAGCCTCAGGCATAGCCTTACATGTGTGTGTGTTTCAGAAGCCGGGCTGCTCTCAGTTGAAAGGAGGAGTTTGTTTTCTGACGGAGCATGAGAAGCTTTGTTTTAGGCCAGGTGGGGTGGCAGTGACCGCTGCCCTGTGGTCAGTCTGGGTGGGACGTAGAGGAAATATTCCGTCTTCACGCGTATCGTGGAACGAAGCTTTGCCCACTGCTCGGCAGAAAGGCTTCGTGTGATTGGTTTGCATATTAAACCACTGGATTTTGTAGCTGCATACTTTGGGCTGAAGTAGCCAGAAGTCGCTTCTAACTGCTCCAGCTGATGCCAGCGGGCCCCTCGGGGCCCCGCACTGCCTCGCCTGCGTGCTGTGGTCTCTGAAGCGCTGTGCTCTGCATGTTGCTGTGGTGTTCGCCATTTCTCTCTGAACCACTAAATAATTAAATCCAGTGTTGCAAGAAGTATTTAGACCTGCTCCTGTGCATATTTAGAAGTCGTACAAATCCTGACCCAGAAATAGTGTATTTGCAAGTGAAACACAAACCACTTTGTAAGTTAGTTGTTGAGATGAACTCTCTGTGGTTCTCAGGCTCCCAGTGCTCACACCCCTACAGGGGGCCCTCCCGGGGGAGCAGTGCCCTTCTACAACCCTGCCCAGTTTGCGCAGGTAAGCGCCCTGGCTGTCCCTCAGGGGCGGGTGGGAAGCTGGAGGAGGCCTTTCCCCCACCGATGACCCCGACTTGCCTGCTCACCCTTCTCCCTTCGCCGCCACCGCCATGGGTATGAACGCCGCCACTGTGCCCGGGGTCCTCCCACCTCCTGCTGGTCCACCTCCCTCCCCTGTTGGCCTTGGCCACCCCTCACCTGGTACTTGTGACCTCCAGGCAGGGAATGTTCCTGAGTGTTCCCTTTGATTTCTCCCCACCTGCCTTCTCTCTCCTCCCTTCCAGGCTCTTTCCTGCAGAGTAAAGACGGCTGCCCGTCTAGGGGGAGCTCAGGGTGGGACGAGGTCTGCGGGAGGTCTTGGCATTCAGAACGTGTAACCTTCCCTGATCCCCGGTTGTCCCGAGGCAGCCCCAGCCTCTCTCCTCCCAGCCACGGGCTTCTGCCTCAGCTGGCAGTGGTGGCCTTCCCGGCCTGCCGCCCGCACCCTCCCCTGGTCCCCGGGCTGCCACCTGCTTGTTCACTTCAGGTTTCCATGGTTGTTTTCTCCTCTCCTGTCATCTTTATCTTATGGGTTATGCCTTTACAAACGCTCCCTGGCTTTCATTTCAGTTAGGATTTTCGAGGGAGCAGGAGTAGATGTCCACTGTCTTCCCATGGGCGTCCCTGTGTCCTGTCAGTAGCAGGCCGGCCCCAGGCCCTCCCTGGAGTCTAGGCACTCAGCTGTCGGGTCAGCCTGACGAGACTGCAGGCACCCTTGAAGGGGATGTCAAGACGGGGTACTGCCTTGGTCAGTTATCACGGGTTTGCAGCAACAAAACACGCAGAACATTCGTGTCTGTTGAGAGAAATGGTCTGTTCTGGCTTGTTCCGCTGACCCGCTGATCCTTCACGGAGGGTGGCCCACCTTGGGGGTGAGGGGCCAGGTGTGCGAAGTCAGTGCTGTCTGTGTTGTTTCAGGCCTCTGCTGCCTCGGGAAGTTCAAGGACGGGAAGGATTGGCCAGAGGAGATACCCAGCATTGAGCTAGAATGGTCCGTCTGGATTAGCGTTTGGAACCCTGAAATTATTACCCTCCACCGAGAGCTCAGGCCGATTGCCTGCAACCTCTCTTCTGTTCCCAAATGGACGGCCGTGATTCAGAAGTACCTTCATTTCCTTCTCACCACCTGTCTTTACACAGTATCGCCAACAGTGATTCCACACCTTTAAGATGCTGAATGACAAGAGTAAATCTTTGACTCAGAATCTTTCATTCCTTTTAAGGATCCAACATTCTTAGTCATTTAAGGATGTTACACTAAGCAAAGCTGCAAACATCTTGGCTACAGGAGGACCTTGCTTTTCCGTAACTAAGGCATCTCTCAAAACCTAACAGTGAATTATTGCCAAGTCACCCCACGGGGTCCTTCAAGATGCTAGAAGGAAGTGGTGGACCTCTGACTCAGAGGGAGGCGTTGACACCCACCCTACACGCAGAGGCAGTGGGCTCCCACGTCACTGTGGCTGAGCCTGGGAGGGCGTTCCTCTCAAAGGAAATGTGGGGTTAATTCAGCGAGTTCAGTCAGGCTCTGCGGGAGGCCTTGGTTACTGAAGTGCATTTCTCTCTAGCAGAGCTGGGTCCAGCTTCACTTAACCTTCCTGATCCGGCCTGTGAGGGGCTCCACGCAGCCGAAGGAGCTGTCTTTGCCCGTCCCTAGGGGCGGCTCCATGGCGGGGAACGAGCCACAGGGAACTTGTGTTCTGACGTGACTGAGCCCAGCTAGTCAGCCACATTAACACCTGGTCACTTGGGGGACTTTGAGGTACGTGTGCGTAGCCTGGTCAGACTCCCCGTCGGAAGCTCTGGGTCGCCGTGCTCCCCGAACCAGTCGATGCGGGGCTTCCTCCTGGGCGGTGTTCACAGCACAGCCCCGCTGACTGGCTCCTCTCCCCTGGTTGACTTCATATAAGGAGTTGGTAACATCTCGAAAAAAGTAGCTTAAAATAATTTCTTGACGGAAGCTCTGGAACCTGATCTTTCTGCCCCTGAACTTCTCCCACACCGAGCTCCGGGGGAGCTAACGCGTCAGCTCTCGGCCACATGAGGCCGCAAGGAAGACCTCCTCCTGTGGGCTCAGAGCTTTAAGGCTTCACCGACTGTTCCTAAAACTTCACATTCTTGTTAAGTCTAAAGGGACTAAAGAAAATATTTAAATATTTATAAAAATCATTAGGAAGTAATTTCTGTAGATCGCTGGGGGAACACGGTTGGTTGGAGTTTTAGACCCAACTCTGAGGTTGTGTGTGGACCCGGCAAGGTCTGCCTGTCTTCCAGGGTCACTTGTCACCTAGGAGAGACCCACAGTGGTTTCCAGAATGCGTCACAGATCTGTGACTGATCCATATTCCTGTCACCTCGCTGACAGGCAGTCTGCCGTGTCCCTTGGTCAGCGCTCCGTTTCATTCCTGGGACCTGAGACCCTCCTGGCACCATCAGCTCCCCCGTCAGCCCTGCCCATCATTCTCTGTCGACTGCCAGTGACTTTTGACTCAAGAAGCTTCCTCTGAGGCGGGAGCTGCTATTTTTCCTAAATGCAAATTGTTACACTGCAAATTGTTAAATAAAATATTTTGCTCTCTCAAGCATTTCACCCTGCCTCTTTTTGTTTATTGGGAGCCAGTGAGTCTCCCTCTGCAAGGCCTGGGAACCCTGGGCCGCACCTGCAATTTTTTTTTTTTTTTTTTTTGGTTGGAGAAAATTAGGCTTATTTACGTATTTTTTAATTATTTGTGTGTGTGTAGGTACTGGGGATTGAACCCAGGACCTTGCGCACGCTAAGCATGAGTTCTACCACTGAGCTACACCCTCGTGCTCACCTGCACTTTATTGTACAGAGGCGCCTGGGCCACCTGAGCCTGTTCGCGATCCTTGCTTTTCATGGGCAGAGGAAGGAGGACGCCTCTGAAGGGTGGTGGGTTTGACATGGATACCCTTCCTGGTGGGAAGGAGATGAGGCAGTGCTGCTCCCTGGGGACCCCGGGCAACACCAAGTGTTCTAGGATTCCCTCTGTCCGAAAGGGCCCCAGCCCGCATACCTGCGCGGGCATGGGGGCGGGGGGCGGAGGCAAGGAGGCCGCAGGTGCACTGGCGCCCACCGGGGGGCGCCCCCCGTCCTCGCTGTGCGCGGCTGGGTCCTCCGACCGCCAGGGGCCGCTGCAGGCGCCGGGTCCCGGCCGCCCTGCCTGCCGGTTGCCGGGGAGCGGCCGCCGAGGCCCGCCGGGCTGGAGAGCAGGCGGCTCTGAGAGGTGGGGACACGGGGCGCGGGGCCCCAGGGAGAGGGCGCGGGGTGCGGCGCGAAGTGACCCCCGGGCGGGGGCGCGGCGGGAGTCCTGGACGAGGTCCGGGGCGGGGGCTCGGGGCCCAGGGGTACCAGGCGCGGGATCACCCCTGGGCGGGGGTGCAGGGATCCTGGGCCCGGCGCGCGTCGGGGCACGGGGTCCTCGGCGCGGGGCGGACCGCGCGGTCCTAGGCGCGGGGAACCCCTGGGCGCGGGTCTCGTCTCCCCTCCCTGCCCCTCCCCCGGGGCCCCGCGCCGGTCGTTGCCCTGAGGAGCCCCACAGCCGGCCAGGCTGGACTCGCAGGTCCTGAGTCAGGGGCCTTCGCAGCCGGGGCCGCTGACCTGCTCAGGGTCGCCCGCTCTCAGGGCGGGCACTGCGGGCCGAGCTATGGTGGTGGGCGCGCAGGTGAGCGGGGCGGGGCCGCCTGGCTGCGGGAGGAAGGGGCGCGGCAGGGTCCCCATCGGAGGCTGCGCCGATGGGGAGCTTACTTGGTCATGCCCCCGCACCCCACGGGAAGAGCAGGCCCCTCAGGAGGGTGGACTTCCACCATCCTAAGTTGCTCCTGCTTTCACCCACCTCCTAGGAGGAAGCCGCAGGCCAGAACGTCTAGATGCTACTTCTTGCTGGCCTGTTGCTGACCTGTCAGCTCCGTCACCTTTAGGAACAGTAAACTGGCATCAGGGCCACGGTGGTGGCAGGCTGATAGCACACTTTCCTTTAGGTTCCAGTCGGGGACTTCAGACCTTCAGGGCTTCCAGCCATGCAGCAGCCAGCCCTGGTGGTGCCGGACCACCCCAGGCCTGAAGGGGAGCCGCTGCCGGTCCTCTCCTCCGTGCCTCACCCAGCGACGTCTGACTTCGCACCCCTAACACTGGGCGTTGCCAGTAGCCCCAGGAGGAGCCATCTTCTGAGTCGGCTCAGCTGCTGTCGTCCGTGAGGGCCGGCCCCTGGACTATGCCATCTGAGTTGGCGTGTGTGGGGCACTCGGAGGCTGCCCCCCAGCAGCCCGCCGCCCAGGGGCATCTGCAGCCTGAAGTCAGGATGCTCAAGGGGCAGCTCCCAAACACTGAGGAAGACCCCGTCCCCGACCCTTGGTCCCTGCCTGACAGCCGGCAGGCACCTGAGAAGAGCCCAGTGCTCCCTCCTAACATCCCAGCACAAGTCACCGATGAGGATCCACATGCCAAGGCAAGAGCCTTCGCACCGAAGCCGCCGACGAGGCCCCGGCTGGAGCGAGCACTGTCCCTGGATGAGAAGGGCTGGAGGAAGAGGCGTTTTCGAACCAGCCGGGAGGACCTGGCTGGGCAGAGTGGGGCCAGCCCTTCTAGGGGCTCCCTGCAGGATGAGGCCCCCGGGACCCCCACCCACAGTGGCTCCCCACCCTGCCTGAGCACCTCCCTGCAGGAAATCCCCACAACCCGCAGGGCCCCCTGCAGCTTGGGTGGGGGCCCCTCCTCGTGGGGGAACTGTCTTTCTGGAATGATCAGCACTTCCCTGGACCTCCTGCACCGGGATGGGGCCTCGGCTGGGAGCACCCCCAGGCTGGCCAGCCTACTTCCCCCACGCCCGCTGCCTGCCATGGACCAGAACGTCGCCTCCAATGCCCTGAGGACAGCAAACAAGGTGGACTCGGATCACGCGGACTACAAGCTCCGCCTGCAGGCCAGGCTGTTCCGGGCCCACAGCAGCCTCGGCCCTGGCCGGCCCCCGAGCCCCCTGGCCAACGACGACTGTTCCCTTCACTCGGCCAAGTCCACCTTCAGCCTCCTGGCACCCATTCGTGCCAAGGACGTCCGGAGCAGGTAGGGCCTCCGGGGTGGAGGGGTGTCGTCCGCTGCCTTTGTGTTAACCTTCAGATGCAGGTCCCATGAGAACCACGGGAAGGTTCTCCTAAAAGCATGTGAGGTGCTGGAGCAGCTCTTCCACCACTGACCCCCTTGACCTAGCGCCTCCCCAACTTTGAGACATGCCTCTCATCTCTTGTAAGAACTTAGGGCTCCCCTAACCCAGGACGATCTCATCTCCAGGACATCCTTTACTACATCTGCACAGACCCTGTTTCCAAATAAGGTCATATTTGCAGATTCTGGGGGTCAGGTGGCAGACAGAGGGCCGTCTTCCCCTCCCTCCTCCCTTGGTGAGCTGAGCAGTAGAAGCCAGGCAGGTGGTCTCTCTCCAGCCCTGGAGTGAGGGCCGCTGTCCCCAGGCTCCCTCCTGCTCTCTCCATCAGCGAGGGAGGGGCAATGTTTATTATTATTATCACAAAGTGAGCTCCTTTGTTAATTTCATCCACCGTGAGTTTCTCGTAAAGAGCGAGATCTCTTTGCGCATTTGAAGTGTTCTTATACTGTCTGAATTATACGCAACTTACGTAGATGTAGCACGTGTTATAGAAAATGAGAAACACATCTCAAAGTTACAAGCAGCAAAGGTGGACTGATGGGGACACCTCCCTCTTCCAGACCCTCTGTATGTTCTCGGACAGGGGTGGGCTTTGTAAGCCACGTGGTCTCCGTGGCCGTGGGACACACACATCAATGGCCATGGCTGTGCATCAGGGGCACTGTTCAGGGACAGCAAAATGTGAATTCATGTCATTTCTTCATGTCACAAAGTACTTTTATTTTTAACCCCAACCTTTTGAAAGTGTAAAAGCGATTCTTGGCTCGCAGACTGCACACAGCCCAGATCTGGCCGAGGTTGGGCCGGGGACCCAGGGAATTGCCCTTGGAGGGGCTGCTCTCTGGCCACGCAGCGGACAGCCCGCTGGAGGAGACGGCACTACAGGCAGTGGAGGGGGTTTGAACACGGTCAGTGAGGTTCCTCCCTCCTGACGTGCTTAAATTCATGTCCTTCAAAGCTTGGTCAGGCTTCAAGAGTCTCCTGTGTGAGCCCGGGGCTTGGGAGCCACACTCCAGACCTTATCTCCTTCAGAGGGATCGGCGCCTCTTTGAAAGCTAAGATTTTCTCAACAAGCTGCAGTGAAAAGAGCGCGTGAGCAGTTTGCAGGTTTCTGGTAACTGACTCAGGCTTGACCCCAGGCGCCCCTTCCCTTCTTGGGAGCTCGATCAGATGGTGTAAACCCTTGGTGAACAAGCGAGCTGGGATTGGGGTGTCCACGGTGGGGTGTCCACCTTCCCGGAAGGTGGAGGCCAGCAAGTAGACCAGGGCTTAAGGGGTGCGTTTGCTGCGGAAGTGCCTGTCTGACCAGGTGAGAGTGGACCCCAGGACAGAGGCCAAGCTGGTGGTTACCCAGTTGGCCCAGCTGCAGGAACAAGTCCCCCACACAGGCCTCCTGCACCGCAGCGCCCGGTGGCTCTCCTCATCACATCGCAGAGCCCAAGCAGCCCCCCGTGATGTGCTCTCAACACTGGACAGGGACGTGTCAGGAAACAGGGAGGGGCCTCGGAAGAAATCAGAAAGTGTGCCGGCAGGAGTGGGCATCTGCAGGTCCCGGTGATGAGGGGAGATGACTCAGAGGAGGGCCCATCAGGCGATGCCATGTGCACCCACCAACCCATCTTGGTGCCCCTGGACGGGGAACGGGACACGTGGAGCTGATCGGGGCACATCCGTCAGGAAATGGGAACAGGTCTAATCAGCCTCGAGTTGTCACGAGCACTTGGGAGACAAAGGAGTCTGAGCTGGGACTTCACAGGCCTGATGACCAGTGTCCCCAGTGTGGGCAGCATGGGGGAAGGAGGCCTGTCATGGAACTAAGAAGACGTCAGGGACGGAGCAGGCCAACCCAGGGTGTGGCCATTGCCGGGGTCCCGATCCAGGGACCAGCCTGACTGAGAGCTGGGTTGGTAGTGGGCTCCTTCCAGAAGGAGGGTTCCCGGAGAAAGGCCCGCAGACAGTGCAGCGGGAAAACGCAGGGGCCTCCCTGCGCGAACGAGTCTCAAGAGGAGGAGGGAAAATTAGAGCAGGGAGGGGACACAGCCGTCACCACCCAGCTGGCCCCCTGCTCACCTGCCCAGGCAGGGATGGAGAAGGCGGCCACCAGGGCCTCGGTGCGGAGGAGCTGGACTTGGTCCCCACGGGAAAGAAAGCAGCCCCTGTAGACCTGGAGCAGGAACGCACTCGGGGTTGGGCGGGACCGGGACGGGCCGGCGCAGCCACCACCAGTTTCTGTGCGGTCCCCCAGCCGAGAACGGTTCTCACATTGTTGAAACAAAACACTGAGGCAGTACTGACACCCTTTGTGATGTGTGAAAGTCACGTGGAACTCAGGTTTCGGTGTCCCTAAGTAGAGTTTGACTGGCACACGGCATGCGTCATTCGGTTCCGTATGGGTGGTGGCTGCTGTCAGCCGAGTGAAAGAGGGACAGACTGGTGGCCCAGAGTGAAACACCACAGCTGCTCAAAGTGTCAGTGCGACCTTCAGGGCAAGAGAGGGGCAGGGCGGGCCTTTCTTGTTCTTTGTCGGGGCCTTGTTAACCATTTGCAGGTGGTGTCCTCTGAAAATCTGAAAGTGGATTTAACCGCCGCGTGTCACGTGCAGCACGTGTGCGCTCCCAGTGCTTGAGGACGAGGCCAAGGCCAGGCCCTCAGAAGAGGGCCTGCGTCCTCCCCGAGGTCTGCTTACAGCCAGAAGCCCACCTCGACCTCTGTCTGTGGCCCTCCCAGGGCCTTGCCTCTAAGAGTTTCCACAAAAAAGCCCAGAATGTCCCCTCATGTCCCTTCACCTATGGAGGTGAGAAAGAGAAGTCGGAAGTCTGGTGTTTGTGGAACTGCGGACCTGGTAGTCTCCTGAGAGGGCAGGGGACCCCGGTGCTCGGCTCCGGGCCAGCTGGCAGGGTCCTTAGGAAACCCCAGCTCTGGGAGAGAGGCTTCAGGAAACCGAGGCCTGAGGCCGACAGGCCTGCCCGCGAGGCGTGCCCTGCACCTGGCCCCTTTGTGGGCCATCCGCTCCCACCCCCAGCGCCCAGTTCAGTCTGTCCCTGTCCCCACAGGAGCTACCTGGAGGGGAGTCTCCTGGCGAGCGGGGCCTTGATGGGGGCGGATGAGCTCGCCCGGTACTTCCCAGACCGGAGTGTGGCCCTCTTCGTGGCCACCTGGAACATGCAGGGCCAGAAGGTAAGCAGGCCGCCCCCTCCCACCTTGACTGGGGCCAGGGTTCCTGCCAGGCTCTTTCCAGGGCCTCCCCAGCTCGCCCGTCACCCTCACCCCCGAGGAGCCTCCTGCCCGTAACACTGACTCGGCCACCTCTCCACCCTGACGACGGGGCGCAGGGGCCCAGGGCTTCTGTTGCACACACACTGTGTTGTTAGAGCGGCTTTAGGTTCACGGCACACCTGAGAGGAAGGGCGGAGGTCCCACAGGCTCCCCACCGGCGGCGCCCGTCGCAGGGCCCAGCCACTGCAGGCAGCCCAAGCCCACGGTTCCCCTTGGGCCACTCCTGTGTGCATCATGGATCCTGGCACATGTGGGGACACACATCCACCCCTGTCCTCCACAGAGCAGCGTCTGCACCATTATCCCAGTCTGTTTCTCATCGTGAGTCCCTCACTGGTCGGGGCTCCCCATCCTCTGCCCCACCACGCCCCGTCAGGGTCCCACTGCGAGCCGGGCGCTCAGCTCCCTCAGTCCTTGTGGACTAGGTGAGCATCCTGGCCGCCAGGCTGGGGCTTTGCATGCTGGTTTCTGGGGAAGCCCATTGGATGGACGCTGTCCCAACGGCCTCCTGTGCTGCCAGCGCCTGAGTCTCCGGGGGCGCCCTTCCCACAGTTAGCGGTCTCCCCCCTGCCTGTGGGGCTGGGCGTGGACGTCCTCTAGACTGTGGGTGACCCTGACACCTGGGTGAAGGAGATGACTGTGGCCACCAGTGGGGGCTCGGGCTATCGCCCACGTGTGCCAGTGTGTTTGCTGCCAAGAGGAGCGAAGCAGCCGTGTCCTGGGCTGACAGCAGGGTGATGGGCAGGGAGGAAATGGCGCAGGGCTGCAGCCCCCACAAAACAGTGACCTGAGCGAGACAGAAGTGATTGTCTCTCGGGAGGAGGCAGTTGCCCAGGCTGGTGGCTCCGTCGTCCTCAGGGAGCCACCCTGCCCATCCACCCATGGCCCTCACCCTGGGCCCAGAGGGCCAGAGCCGGCCGGCAGCCCATGGCAGGGCCGGCAGCAGCTGGGGTGAAGACCAGGGGGGCTCGCTTCCCTCCCTGGGGCTGCAGTGAGAGCGGAAGCACAGGGGAGGGAGGCGGGGAGCACACTTAGGGGACAGCCAGGCTCGGGGCTGGATGCAGCAGAGCAGACAGTGGCTGCACTGTGGGCAGGGCCGAGGCGGGGGGGGCATGGCGAAGAGGGGAGCCAACTGGGCCGTGACAGACCAGGGACTCCCCTCCCTTGGGAGAGGCCGTGGGGTCTGCAGGCCGAGCAGGAGCCCTGCATGCCAGCCTCTCCAGCCCCTGCCGGGCGCTGCTTCTTTCCCACAGGAGCTGCCCCCGAACCTGGACGAGCTCCTGCTACCGGCCGAGGCCGACTATGCCCAGGACCTGTATGTCGTGGGGGTCCAGGAGGGCTGCTCCGACAGGTAGGCGGCTCACCCACTTTCCTGCCTCTGCCCCGCCCTGCGTCTCTGAGCTGCTGGTCCCACCCAATCCCTGGGAACAGCGGCTCCAGTGGGCTTTCGGGGCCGAAGCTGCTATGGCTGGAGAACCCCGTGTGGGGCAAGACACAGGCCACGGCCAAGCCTGGAAGCTTTTCCTTCTCAAATGGTGACTCACAGAATTTTAAATAAATGAGATCTACCGTCTTGTAAGTGAATAGCTGATCTAAGAGACAGTGAGGGCAGCGAAGCCTGGCACGTCCCCTTGGCTCTGAGCCCAGCCCTCAGTGGTGTCGCTCACCTGTCCTAGGTCTGGCGGTGGCCCTCAGGTGTGTTTGCGAGTTGACCTGGTGAGGGGAGTGGGGTCCCCACCCCTCGAGCAGCAGTGGGAGGCCTGGCCAGAGCGGAGGTGCCCCGACTGCACAGACACTCGGAGGGGGCTCTGCTCCCCAGGGGTCCTGGCCTCCAGGGGAGGTGGCCTCACTCCTGCCCGGCCCTGGAGCTCTCCCTGGGCCTCTGCTCAAGTCTCCACTGGGGTACCAGCCCCGTCCATCACTGGGACCTTTGGGAGGCAGCGGGAGGACATGGGCCTGTGACCATCACCGGAGACGCCGAGGAAGCGGGTCTCCTAGGGCCCGGTGGACCTCTTGTGCTACTCAATCACCGCATTCCCACAGGAAGAGGAGCTTGCTTCCCTCCCGGCTCCTGGGGGCTCTCTGGGGCTGGGGCGGGGGGCTGGCGGAGCTGGGAAGCCCCATTCCCAGGCCGACTGCTTCCTCACCGCAGGCGGGAGTGGGAGGCGCGCCTGCAGGAGACGCTGGGCCCGCACTACGTCATGCTGTTCTCCACGGCCCACGGGGCGCTGTACCTGTCTGTGCTCATCCGCAGGGACCTCATCTGGTTCTGCTCAGGTAGGTGGCCCAGCTGCACCGCGTCCCCTTCCATGGCAACCACGGGGAATCGATCGGCCATGTTGGGGCTCAGCGCTCTTCCCCTCCCTGCAGAGGTAGAGAGCGCCACGGTGACCACACGCATCGTGTCCCAGATCAAAACCAAGGGCGCCCTGGGTGTCAGCTTCACCTTCTTCGGCACCTCTTTCCTCTTCATCACCTCGCACTTCACCTGTAAGTCTTGCCCCAACACTGGGTGCCATCTGCCAGAGTCAGGCTGGGGGCAGAGGGTGCCGGGTCCCTCGTTGGCCTCCCAGGACCTAAGAGGAGACCTCACGGGGGCCTCCCATCCAGATGGGCTCCATCCTGAGCTTGGAAAGGTCTGCTGGGAGGCGCTGTCAGCCTGGTGGGCCGGGTCCCCACATAGACGCCGTGTGATTAGAGCACTCTCAGAGGGCAAAAGGGGGGGGTCTTTGCCCAGGACGTACCCCCCAGGTGCCCAGGCCTGGGTTCAGAAACCTGCCTCTGTGGAGGCCCTCACCACACCATCCTTGCAGCTGGAGATGGGAAGGTCAGCGAGAGGCTGGTGGACTACAGCAAGACCATCCAGGGCCTCGCCCTGCCCCGGAACGTGCCGGACACCAGCCCCTACCGCTCCGACGCAGGTGAGCGGCCCGGGCAGTGCTGCTGAGAGATGCTTTACCCCAGAGACCTGCAGCAGCTGCCTCGCCCCCTGGATAGTTCAGTGGGGACGGACTGTTTAGAGCTTTTGAGAATCGAGGTCAGGAAAGTCTGGAGAGTCACAAGGCTTGGTGCCTGCCCACCCGCAAGTAGTGACCATGCGCACCTACTCAGCCAGGCCAGGCAGTGTCCATGCAGCTGCCAGCCCGGGTCTGATCCTCGCCGCTGCCTCCCGTCTGTGCTGTGAGAAGCTGGGAACCCGAGGGCAACTGTAGCCACTTGAAATGAAAGAAGGAAAGTCACAGACTCAAACATGACCCCAGAATGCTGCGGAGTCTGGCCCTCACAGCCCTGAGCCCCCAGGACAGCATTCAGGGCTGCCACCCTCTTCCCCAGGGTGTCCTTGCCCCACTGTGGCTCTGGGGGTTTGGGGACACAGACCAGTCCCTGCTGCCAAGGCCTGGGGAGGGCAGGGCTCATGTGCTTCCCTCTCGCACCCCAGCGGATGTCACCACCCGCTTCGATGGGGTGTTCTGGTTCGGAGACTTCAACTTCCGCCTGAGTGGCGGGCGGGCGGCGGTGGAGGCCATCCTGAAGCAGGACCCGGGGGCTGACGTGCAGGCCCTGCTGCAGCGCGACCAGCTCACCCGGGAGATGAAGAGAGGTGGGGCCCAGGGGAGGCTGACGCCCGGGACAGGGGGTGGCACTCCTGGGGTTGGGGTGACCCTGGGCTCCATGCTGTCCCAGGGTCCATCTTCAAGGGCTTCCAAGAGCCAGACATCCACTTTCTTCCGTCGTACAAGTTTGACATCGGGAAGGATTCCTACGACACCACCTCCAAGCAGAGGACTCCGTCCTACACGGTGAGCCCGGGCTGGCCCCCACGGGGCGGACTGGATACCCTCTTGTCCAGGGCGGGGACCTGGGTGAGCCAGCACCCAGCCTCAGCCCCGGGCCAGTGACCACTCAGCTCTGCCTCCCATGGGGCTGCCCTCCAAGTGTTGTTCTGAAGGGGGGCTCGCTGGCCCAGAGGAGGCCTGGCACGGGGCAGGTGCCCGCACGGTGGGCTCTGGGCAGGCGCTGGGAGTGTGTGCAGGGTTTGAATCTGGGCAGGAGATGCTGCCCCAGAGCAGTGAGGGAGAGGCCTCAGGCATACCTGGCCCCGTCCAGGGCCCAGATGCCCATTGTAAGCAAGGCTTGGGGCTCGGGCTCTGGGCAGGGCCTCCTGAGGGTGGGCGTTGACTCGGGACTCTGCTCAAGATCAGCTGGGGTGACGGGCAAGCAGGCCAAGGCCCGTAGCAAAGCTGCCTCTGGGTATTCTGGGCAGGACCGGGTCATGTACCGGAGCCGCCACAAGGACGACATTCGCCCCATCAAGTACGCCTCCTGCCCCGGTATCAGGACGTCCGACCACCGCCCCGTGTACGGCCTGTTCCGGGTCAGAGTGAGACCAGGGAGAGACAAGTCAGTATCCCGCCAGGCCTCCTCCCTCTGTCTGCTCCTGGGGCGGGGTGGGGGGTGCTGGGAGTGTAGTGTGGCTCCTCGGGTCCCGCAGCCCCACGTGGGGGCTGCTGGCATTGGTTGCCTGAAGTGCTCGATATGCAAGTGACATGCCAGAGGGTGGGGACCTCGCCCGGAGCAGCCCGAGGACAGCAGGGGTCACCCTACAGCCCCTGCAGGGGCCTTCCCGCCACAGGCAGGGTCTGGCACCGTTGTGGGCGGAGGCCTGCAGGTCCAGGCGGCCGAGGGAACCCCCGGGCCCCATTCCTCCACACGCCGCCGCCCGCAGGAAACACCACCCAAGCAGGAGCGGCTCGGAAGACCGGCGCCCTCCTGACGGCTCCTTCCCCACAGCATCCCGCTGGCTGCTGGCAAGTTTGACCGTGAACTGTACCTGATAGGAATTAAAAGACGGATTTCCAAAGAGATGCAGAGACAGCAAGTGCTCAAGAACCAGCACTCGAGTACTATCTGTACTGTTTCTTGAGAAGTTTGCCGAAGGAGGGGGATTCGCCACCTGCAACGTGGGAGGGTATTTGGCCCAGACTCCCTGGAAGAGAGAGGAGGTTGCCATCTGGGACCTCTCCCTGTCTTTGGATCAGGATGAGCCGCTCCTGGAATGGGACCAGCCCGTGCGTACTGACTCACCACCCCCGGAGCTCCCCTCACAGGGCGGCCCGCGCACGGCCCGACGCTGGCCTGCTCGCCCACAGTCCCTGTCAGCCTAGGCGTCAGGGCGGCTTCAAGCGGCTCGCAGGCTCTCCACCCCGCCGCCGCCGAGCCACCGCCGCCTCCTCCTCCCGCCTGGCTGCCGAGCCCTCACCTCCGTTTGCATGTCCAGATCCGCAGCCTCCCTGCAGCCCCTAAACACCAGCCAGGAGCTGCCCGTCTTGTCTGAGCTCAGGGCGCCCGGTAGTGCTGGGGAGGAGGCTGCCCGGGGCTGGGTGACCCTGGGATCTCGGATCCCACGTCAGGGACCACAGACAGGATCCGGCTGAGGCTGGGATGAGGAGGGGCCGGTGGTTCAGGGCCACAAAACCACCTCCCTCTCCTCTCTTGGTCTCAGTGATTTCAGACCATTTTCAGAGGCGAATGGCATTCATGTAAGAGGTGAGTTTCCCGGTCAAAGAAACCGTTAGAAGCTTCTAATGTCACCACCTGGCCCGCCTCGGCCAGCACCCCGCCATGTTCCAGATTTCTTCTTCCTCAAAGGATTTACAGCCCATCATTGCTTTGTGTCTTAGCCCATCTCTTAAAAACAGTGCAGGCTTTGAATGTGGGAAAATCTAGGGGCATTCAATCTAGTCTTTTAAATTATTTATTTTTCAGTATTTATATTTTTAAATAAATACATATATTGACTCTCAAACTCTCTCTGGCTAAAGGTTGAGTCCTAGAAAGAAACAATCTGTATACACACCCTGTTCTTTCAATGTTCTTATGAGGAGAGGCTGTCACATTCAAAGGCAGCATGTTTGGTCTCACGTGGTCTACCTCTGCTGCCTGTGCACCCACAGCCTCGTCTGCTGCCCCCAGGTAAGTGTTCACTGAAAAAGGGGCTTCTGGGGAGACCTGAGTACTTCAGACTTGAGTGAACCATGATGGAACGATGGAAAGTCAATTCCAAGAAGTAGACTATCAAACTTTTATTAGCGTCAGCTTCCAAAATGTGGAATGTAGATTTTAAAGCAATACACACCCAATCTTTTGGTACAAGTGGGAGAAATTCCACTGAGAAGGCAGTCAATCCCATCTAATCTTTAGAAACTGTTCAGATTGTCTGAATGTATAAAATTGTGCTCAGAAGAATGTGCGTTTGAGTTTTGAATCAATTGTGGTAACAGGGCTTGAAATGAGAATTTATGGATTCTTTCTGGGTGTTTTCTCTGACCAAAATCATGGAAAAGAGATTTAATGTGACACGGACGTGTGTTAGCTTTGAGACTGAGCTTCATGTGGTTGGGGGGCCATTACATACACCTGATGGGTCCAAAGTGAAGCAGTTAGTACCAGCCATCAGAGTTTAGACGAATGGGGTCTCACTTGGCAAGTGAGGTTAAAGCTCAAATTAATGCAAATGAAACTGGTGACCGTCTGGAAACTGAGCTTCATAAAGAAGCGTGGAACACAACCAGGCTTGAGGGCGGTTTTTAGAGCCCAGCTCTTTTCTCAGAAATGTGCTTTGAGTCCTGCACGGCCAGCGCAGGCTGCCGCCAGAGGTGGGGGTGCTGACAGGGAGGCTGCTGAGGATGACAAAGGCGCACTCGTGCTCAGGAATGGAGTGGACAACCTATCACATGGGTGCGCTGGAAAGGTGGCCAGGAAAAGCCCCCCTCCCCCCAGCAAGAGGGAGGGGCGCGGCACCCAAGGCACAGAAGTGCCCGGCCTGGGGGTGGGGGGGAGCGGCTGGCAGAGAAACCAGCCCTGCATGAGCGCCAGCTTCTAGGAGGCTCATCAGGAGTCGAGTGCAGCCCAGGCAAGTCCATCTGAACATACCTCAGGGGCACAGCCCCTCCTGGCCTGTCTGCCACGCGCCTCCCCCCCCACCCCCAACGCGGTGAGGACTTTAAGTCTGCACTGCAGGACCGCGCCTTTGACTCTCAGGCTCCCACCCCAGTGGACGGGACTGCGAGGGGAGCGCGGAGTCAGCGCCGGGCCCAGACGCCTCCCACCCAGGAGTCGGAAAGGGATGGAAATGGAACCACAGGCCCTGCAGAGTAAACAGACGAGAAAGGCGATGCTCACGTGTTTATTTTTCCTTGTACCCCCCCCCCCACGCTGGACTGCAGAGCCCGCACCTCCTCACATTTCAAAAACCACAATTTGGAGATGACTCCTCTATAAAACTGTGCGGTCCGAGTGCAAGCTGCTGACCACCAGGAAGCCGCCTTCTGAACCATGGCAGCAAGGGAACAGCCCAAGGCAGCCAATGCACATGTCCAGGCCCCGGCCTCCCACATGCAACCTGGGGACCTGTATGTGTCTGAGGCCCCCGCAGTGTCCTGGGTCACCAAGGTCACCAGACCTTTTTGAACTCCCCACCCTTCATCATGCTCACGGGCTTTGCCGTTTTCCAGCTGTCAGTTGTAAGCACCCCACCTCCCCCACCCCATGCACATCCACACCTCGGAGATTGGGCAAGAGGGTTCACAGTGCCGGGTCAAGCTGGACAACCCTCAGGGAGAGAAGCGGGTGCTCACGTCGCCCCGGGACCCACCATGGCACTCAGTGTGGGCAGCACAGGCCTCTCGGCAGCGGGCAGGGTTGACAGCCTGCTGGCCTGAGGAGACGGCTGGGTGCTCCCCCACCCAGGGACTGCCAGTCTCGGAGACCTCATGGAGGCCCCCTCCCAGCGAAGCTCCTTGTGGAGGTGTGGAGACCAACCTGGTCTGACTACAGTGGTGGCTGTAACCTCTGTGCTTCACCTGGTGTCCAGCTGCAGCCGTGGAGAGAAATCTTTATTCCACTGATTGGCACGTTCAATTCTGAACAGCTGTGCTCTGGTAACATTAAATAGGTTCACTGATGTTTAGGGAAAAAAGCCCGAGAGTGCACCATTTATGAATGTTTGCTCTAAAGTCACATCCCAAGAAGCACATAAAAAGGTGCTAACAGCTCTGGGTCTGCGGGTCCCAGGGCCTCTATCGGAAGAGCCGGTATATCCTGGGCAGGCGCCCGTCCTTGCTGGACAGCGCCGCCTGCACGTGCTCGTATGTCGGCAGGTCAGTCAGGTCCCCCAGTGCGGCCACTGCAGGCTTCCCCCGCAGCATCTTAGAAGCAACTCTCTTGATGTCTTCTGGCTTCACATCGCCTGGCACAGGGAACAAAAAGACATCGGGGGACACGTGACTCGTCCACGATTCCAGTCCTCTCCACGCAGTGGCTGCGATCGCTAAGCGGACTGAGGGGTCCCCAATCTCCCATCACTTCACCACCTCAGGACCCCAGAGGGTCCAAATGCAGCTGTGAGTGGACTCAGTGAATCGGTGAAATTTCTTAGGAATGGGGAAGTGTCTTTGGTTTAAAATTATGTACTTTCAAATGCGTACAGACATGCCCAACCCAATAGGAGTTAATACAATTAAAAAAGAAAGGACCCCCTCATCTAATGAGTTACCTACATGACGAATCCACAGGGGAGGAAAAAACCAAAATCCTCAGGGCTGCATGGACAGAAGGGTGCAGCCTTCGGAGGTCAGAACCCAGAAACCACACCCCAGTGAACACGCCCACCAGTAGGCTTATCTTCTATGGAAAACAAGGCCTTGGAGAGATGGGACTGTCATACTGAAGTGACTGAAGGGATCTCCAAGGAAGGACAAGGGGCCACACGTGGGGGGCAAGCACCGTCCCAGCAGGACTCCACACTCAGGAGACCCCAGGTTCCTCGTCTCCACAGAGTGGGAGGCCGAGCCCTTGTGGGCTTGCAGACCCTTCGACAATCTGATGAAGCTAAGATCAGCCTGTCCCACAATGCGTCACAAGCAAATCAAGTTTGGCATACAACTGGGAGAAGTTCCAGGGCCTCCTGAAGGTCACTGGTGGGAGGCCTCAGACACTTGGAGACCCGACCCCACCACAGAGCCCACAGGGTACCCCTGCTGGAGCCTCTCCATGTGCAGAACAGCACTGCGCCAGGAGCCTTCCGCCCATTTCCTCACTGAACCTGCTTTGAAACCCACAGTGATTGTAAGAAGCCCTTTCATAATGGGGGGCAAAAGCTGGGGTCATGCGGGGAGGCACTCAGCCAACACTGGCAGGGCGGGACGCGTGCCCCTGGCCTCCTCCGGGGGAGAGGCCGTCTCGGCCGAGCCGTGAGCGCGGTACTCACGGATGAGCGCACATAGCTCGTGGGGCAGCTTCCGGGAGCGGGTGGCCAGCACCTGCCTGCCCACGTCCTCGAAGATGACGGGCCTGGCCTCCAGGTTCATCATGAGCATGGACATCAGCTGGGTCTTGGCCCGCTCCAGCTCCACCTGCGGGGCACACGGCTCAGCTCTCAGGGCTCACTGCCGCCCCTCCAGCTGCTCGCCAACAACGCAGCCCACAGAGTGGCCGACGGAAGCGTCCCTGCAAAGGGTCTTCCACGTGCCCCAGGCTGAGGGAAGGGAAGACACCCGTGGGCTTGGGCTCCTAGGCAAATCCCGCCACACTTCCTCTGTTTTCTGGGTGGGGCTGGACCTACATTTGGTAGGACCTTCACCGTATTTTAAATAAGGAAGAAACATGCTAATGTTTAAACATTCTCATGTTTAAAAAGTTCGCCATGCAGTGGGCAGGGTGAAATGTCAAACACCCAAACTCCAGGACTCCAAAGCTGGCCACACGTCAAGATCACAAGGAAGACAGATGCGTGCAGATGCCGGGGCAGCACCCAAGTCCCAGGAGCAGGCCCCCCGGGAAACTCTAGGGGAACCTGCTCATCTACTAACCCTGCGACTCGAGCCCCTCAGACCAAGTGTGGAATCTACAGCTCCGTGACTCCAGGGGGTTACGGTTACAATGCTCAGCCTGGGAGTCGACGGTAGGAAAGAGGGGCGGGGCTGGGTGAGAAACGCCAGGCCGGTCGACCTGGGAGCTACCTGACTTGGAGGAACGAATGTCGGAAAACATCCTGGCTACTTAAGAGTCTGTGCTTTTTAAGTAAAATAACTTCTAATTTAAGACACATCTTTATTTTTGAAACTTCAGGCAGCTACCTTCTCTCAGACCGACTTCACATTAGAGAAAAACAGTTTTTCTAGCAAAACGCTAAGGGAACCATCAAGTGTTAATTTTTAAACACATTTGTATTTTTAAAATAATGTTCCTTTTTCTGAACTAAAAAGGGAGTACGTGATTCCTGCAGAAAACACGGAATGTGCAGAAAAGAAGCTCTAAAGGTGAAGGACACCCTCCCGCCCACAGGGCAGACAGCTCACGCGCTGGGCTTCGCTGCAGCTGCTGGTGTGTATGTGTGCATGCGCATGCATGCATCAGTCCATAATGTACATGAAATCGACTTAATTGTGCCAGTTCTGGTGCAGGAAGAAACAAGACTTCTAAACATGTTCAGTATAAAAAATGAAATTAAAAACATGAAACAAAACCTAAGGTTACTACGGAAAAGCTACACAGCCAGGAGGAAGCTAGGACAAATGCTGAGTGGCCCACACGTTTTGTACGGCGCTGCCTTAGTTCACTTGGTTTCCCAGGGCTGCTGAGAGGGGCCCAGGACGATCACAGGACGCACGGGGTTGGTCAGAGCACACAGACCTTGTGCTGGAGGTGGCTCTCAGCATGGATACGGGGAGGATGGGCTCCCAGGGCTGCAGGCCTGAGTCACCCCATGGGCCACACTACCCTGGCTGGGGTACTGGCGCTGTGGGCACAGAGAACGGGCCCACTGCCAGCCACCCTACACCATGGTCTCCACCTGTCCAACACTGTGGGGCTGCTGGAAATGGCTCCAGGCCGTACTCACCACGTCCACGGTTCCAGCCGTTAAAACAAACTCTCTGGTGATGATTTCCACCATCTCCCGAACCTGTAAGAGAGCGTGGAGCGGAAGAGCATGACCTGAGCCCAACAGCCCCGCAATGCTCCGAAGAAGGCGCTGGCGACACCCGGCTCACCTGTCTGGGGTCAGCGCTGGCATGGATGCACAGGAGGCCCGTGTCCTCATAGCTGTGATGATAGGAGGTCGCATTGTACATCCAGTGGTGCCTGTGAGGAGTGGGAGAGAGGGCCACCAGGAAGGTGGTATCAGGGTCCCGGAGCACCCTCGGCGGGCCTGGAGGCCCCGGGACAGCCAGGGGAAAGCATCCAGCGCACCTGTTGAGCACGTTGAGGTAGAGCCTGGTAAACATGCCCTTGCCGGGCCCACCGGCTGAGAAGGAGCCGCCGCCCCCCATCATCATGTTCAGCACCGCAAAGGGGATGAAGTCTGCCTCCTGCAGGAGATGGGAGGGCCGAGCTCAGCCGCAAGGCGGCCCTGGCTCCAGGGCGACCCGTCCAAGCTGCTGGGACTCACCAAGAAGGAGCAGCTCTCCAGCCCTATCATGATGTGCGTAAGCTCCGGGAATGGGGCAGGGCCCAGGCTGACATTGGACATGTCTCTTTCCAGCTGCAACCAAGCAGAACGGATGTGTGTGCACACATGATAAACCACACCACCAGACCATGCAAACTTCTCAGTCTTAAAAGCAGTTATACAGAAGCCATCCACGGATGTCAGAAAACTCCCTCTAGAGGAAAGAACTGCCCCCGCCTCAGGCCCAGCTGGACTCTCGTCTCACAAGCGCTCAGGGAGCATGTGGCATGCTTCGAGTAATATGCACTAAGGTAAAGCCACGAACGCACAGCTAATCCTGACACCTTCACAGGAACACACTGAAACGACGTCAAAGAGAACGTCCTCAACCCGAGGTCCCGGGACCCCCGGCTTTACCTTGGCGATGCCCCCGGTGTACTGCGCCACCGATCTGTCAACCTGCACAGCCGCCTCGCTGCCCCAGGCTGGGTGGGCCCCCAGGAGATGCTTTATGGCACATTCCAGCAGGCGCTCGTGCTCCACCCCCACTCCAGCCAGCACCATGCGGTCGGGGGTGTAGTAGTTTCTCAGGTAAGAATAAAGCACCTCTCGATTGATCTTTGCTATGTTCTCTGTGGGGCAGAAACGGTGCAGGCCAACTGTGTTTTCCCTGTAAGCAGCCTGAATGAGGGAAGCAAGAGCAACGCGAGTGACGAGAACACGACCAGGTCTCCGCAAGCGAGCCAGGCCTGCGGCAGCCCTGCCACAGAGGCCCCCACCACACGGGGGAAGCCCACCAGCTGCTCACTTCAGCTACGGCTTGGCAGTAGCAGTCTTGAGTGTTTACAAAAATGGTAAATCTGCTGCTCCAGAGCAAAAGCTCATAAGAAATGCAAAACAATAGGCTCACTCTAGAGCTCTGTCACTTTAAGAACTGGGAAGTTAAAGCCTTGCCTAAATAGCAGATCCAGAGACTAACACGACCCTCTAAACTGACTACGCTTCAACTTAAAAAACTGAAATGAAGACTGTTCTGTGAGGTGACATCGGCCCGGTGTGAGTGACAGCCTCACCTCGTGGATCATCTCGGTGAGAAGCGGTTCCGGGTCGGGCCTCATGTTGAGGTCCTCCAGCTCAAACTGGACTGCCATTCGGGTCATCTCAATTTCCTCATCTGCAAAGAACCAAAGACAAGGCTCAGACGGAGACTGCCCTGAGCATCACTGGCTGGCAGCTGCTGGCAGGGTCCCCTCCGCCTTCCTCAGGGGCAGACCTGGGGGACACTTGCAGGAGCTGGGGTGAGAGCGCCCTCAGCTGTGACCTGAAGGAATTGGGCCCCTCATCAGTCTCTGCCTGCTCTGAGCCTTGGCTCCCTCCCCATTAGAGGCACTCAGGACCTTGACCCGTCTGCTGCCATGAGGATCAAAAATCAGCCTGGGTGTGAAGGTGCTTAGAACACAGAACCCCAGACCAACGTCAGGGGTGCCATTTCATCAGCTACCTAGGACAGGCACCCCAAAAAATCGTCATCGGAACTGCAGCCTGGGACCTCAAGGCCACGGTGCTATGAAGCAGGGGTCAGTTAGAGCAGCTGGGACCAATGGCCCAGCCCTTGCTCCTGGCCCACTCCTGCTGGGGAGCTCAAAGTCCTGCCACTTGCAAGGATGAGTAAGGGAAGGGGGATGGGGACGTGGAAACTTCTGTTAGTATGTCAGGCAAGGTCTTTAAAGACAGTCTGAGGTGCCTTTCTGAAATGAAAGAAGCAAGGTCACCACAAATGTCAGAGGGCATAGAGACAAGGATGAAGCACCAAGGACTCTTCTAATCATTGGCATTATTTCTAACGAGACCCTGCTGTCGCTGGCAGGTGAGCCCCAGGGCTCCAGGAAAGCCACGCCCCTCCCTGGGGTGGCGCTTCTCCCAGTATTCCATCCCCCAAATCCCTCAAGCAGCCTGAATGCACACCTGTCAGCTGGGGGTGCAGGACCACATCAGCCAGCAAACCAACCACCGTCTCCAGGCCTTTAGAATCAGCAGACACAGCATACATGGTGGTGTCTCTGGAAAACCGACAACACCGGGCACTGGGCGCTGAGGTCGCGGCAGGTGTCAGCACACGCTTGGTGCCTTTCTCCCTTTCCTGCCTCACAGCGTAGGAAACACAGCTGCGTGCTGGCTACGCACTGGGCAGAAGACACTGTCCAGCCAGACCAAAGAGCCAGCTCTGAGAGGACTGCACCAGCACAGGCTCCCTCCAAGGTGAGTCATTTCATCCTGTGCTTTCTGAGTGTCCGCTATGTGAACTATCAAGATGGGAACAGGCCTGGCCTTAGGTGGCTGGGGAGCAGAGACTCCCTGTGGCATCAGCTCACAGCACGGGGCACGAGGATCAGACAGGCACCAAGTCGGTCGGGAGGCACTGGCATGACAACCACACAGCCACAGGATGGAGCAGAGTCAGGCAGGAGCCCACACAGAACAGACATAACCCACGCGGACAGGAGAGCCTTCAAGGGGAGACACGGCCGCCAGTGTCTTTGCAGACCAGGGGCCATTCTCAGCGGGGAGGTGCTGCAGGTCCACGCAGGACAGTGACAAGAATGAAGTCTGAGCTGAGATTAGTGGGCGGTGTCAGGGTCAGAACACAGTCTTGCCTGACCAGAAGGAAGAGCCCTGGGGAGACGGAGGGAGATGGGCTCACATACTGGGCACGCGTCTGGACTGCATTCAAATAGCTGGGAGCCAGGAGCTTTCAAAGACTCTTTTGGAAAATGTGAACACATGGCCTCCACGCTAACTCTAATTCTTTTCTGTGTAATTTCGTAGCATTCAGACTGAAACAACCAACCACGTGTGACCTCTGTCCACTCGTCTTGTTGCCTGACAGAGCTCTCTGAAAGGGGCCCACAGCTGGCAAACACCATCTGCCTGTGCCCACAGCACCCTGCCCCATCTGTGCTCCAGCTACTTACTGGACTTTCCCCCGTCCCCACACACACCACTGCCTCCTCCAGGCTGAGCCTCGGCACCTGCTGCTCCCCAGTCTGAGCCACAGTCCCCCTCACTCCATCTGGCAAATTTCTCCAAGAACCAGCCCCAATGTTGAGTTGCCCTTCCTTCCTTTCCTGACTCCAGACCAAGTTAGTTCTCACCCCACGCTCCCACCACCCTTGGTCCCTGGCTTCTTTGTCTACTGCCTAGGGTGCAGCCCTCTGCCCAATCTGTGCACATCTTGGGGACAGGGCCTGCTCGGCATTCCAGGGCCCAGCCAGCAGCCTGGCTCAAACAATAGGGTAAGCAGCCTTCTGGGGACTGCTTGGGCCTCAAAGCACCTTCCTCTGTGTAAGCGTTGCCACCCATGTGTTCTGCCCATCCAGTTCTCCACCCAATTCTCTGCCCAGATCAGGCCTCACTTCTCCCCATCCACCTCCACAGCCTCTCTGATGGGAGGGGCTCAGTGGGACTCTGACCAAGGATGAGAAGAACAGTTTCACCTGATGCAAAATGAGTCCGTATGTAAAAGCTGGTGTACCTCGATGTCTGGCAGTCACAAATACCCCCATGCTTTTCCAAGGTAAGCAGAATTTCATCTTTGCTGCCAAATCGATCAGTAGACTAGAAAGGATAAATAAAAACTAAGTAAGCAATCCAAAACAACCTCTAAAATACAACTTTTAAGAAAAAAATTACCGTTGCTTTAAAAACACATTGCATCAAATTATCTTTTAACTTAGAAATCTTTCATTAGTGTTAATTTTGCAATTTAATCATCTATTAAAATAACCACTTAAAAAAAGCAAAACTTGACAGATTCCTCCCAAGTATAACCTCAGAAATCACAACTTGTTGTAAAATGACTATAACTCAATAAAAAAGTTAAAAAAAAAATCACAAGTTGGACACTGACCGAAAATGCCAATTTTTCCAAAAAGTGAGCAATTCCACTAAGATATTTTGCTTCATATCTTGATCCTGAATTAATAAGAACTGGCAATAAAAAGGAAATTGACAAGTAAGTTCAAAGGGGAAGATTTAATCAAGAGAAACCTTTTAAAATTGTGATGACTACATAAGCAGATGTAAACAAACGAGACGATGAGTATGTTCACCACCTTACTCAGGACGGCCTCACAGCTAAAACACATGTATTTACAGACCTGCGCGCTTTATACTCGTGGTGGAAAATTGTTAGAATAACAGGAAGAAAGAGGGGAAAAGTCCACCACCAAAACAGCCACCCTTCTTACTTAGTCTACTAAGTTTTCAGATTTTATGCCATGCTTTTTCACTCAGGATACAATCCATTAATGATGGACTAATTACAACCGACAGTCAAGTGAAGTGTGTGCACGTTACAGCAAACGGGACCACCCACAACACGGCGAACAGTACAGTACTTACTTCCTACTGTACAGAACTGTCCAAACTTATTTTGGGATGCCACACGAAGCCCATTATCCAGTGTGGTAATTTTGGTTTCAAACTTTTCCTGTCCATCAACTGTAGCAAAAACGGGCTTGGGTACTCCAGGTAAGGGAGAAGACAGGGGGATGTTGGGGTAGGCACCACCACTACTAAACCGTCTGTACGCAGGGGTTCCAAACCTAAAACAGAGACATTAGCCCCGTTACAACAACATTGAGCCGACAGAACTCGTGGGGACCACCTACGTGCAGTTATCTGTATTCTATCTGTATTACAAGTCAGTCTCTCCCTTCATAAAGGATGTATTTCTACACGTCTCCAGAGATAACCCAGAGGGGTGACCAAACACACTACTGCGGGGGACGAATCCTGGCTGAGCCCAGGGGCCTGCCACAAGTTGGCTCAGGTCTTCGGGCCTCAAATGCAACTCTGTGAGATAAACAGTAATAACAGCACCTTACTCTGAGGGAGGCTGTGTGGGTTAAATCAGCTTTTCCACACAGAGCCCTGCCCTTCCACAGCCCCACTGGAGTGGAAACGGAAGCCCCACCTCTTCACCTAGACTGGAAGGCCACGTGTGGTCTGGCCTCTGACTTATCCAAACTCACCTCCTAACCGCCCATCCCCCAGCTAGGTCTGGTTCACTCTGGCCTGTTAGTCCATTCCCAGAGCACACTGGGCACTTCATCCCCAAAGCTTCTGATCTCACTGTTCTGGCCCACCCTGCTCTCACCCGCACTTTTCACATGGTTGACTCTTCTTTCATTCTTCATCTCTCAGTTTAAATGTCACTTCCTCTGAGATCACCCCTCATCATTCGACTTTAAGTTAGTCTTTCCTGTTTCCCATCACTGAATTCGACTTACGTGCTCCAAAGCTGACACTCTGGGCAGGCTACTATCTACCCTCACTGTCTGGGGACAGCGATGGTGTTTCTGTCCCCATCGCACCCAGGCGCCTACACAGTTCCTGCAGACAGAGCGGTGTCGACATCCATCCCTTGTCTCAGTGAAAGTGCCAAGTGTGGAAAAACGCAGGCCTGGCCACTGGAGCGCGATGGCGGCGGGTAGAGAAAAGGCCAGACAACAACAGGAGGGGACACGGCACGGCTATCAAGGGCACAGCTTTGGCGACCACAGAATCCTGGCTCTGTGGGCCCAAAGGACCTGAGGCCCCGCGGGCTCGGCCTCATAAGGGGGCACGAGGCAGGAAGGGGCCGAGGCGAGATGACACGTGACCTCGGACAAGCTCCCGTCCGCCCGGGAGGAGACGGCGGGACAGGAAAGCCGGATGGGGCTCGGGGCCCGGGCCCGCGGCGCCAGGCGGGGAAGTGCCCACGACGTGTCGAGGACGGGCCTGGGATCCCGCAGTCCCAGTCCGACCGCCTGGCGCCGTGCCTCGGCCTGGGGAAGCCAAAGATTAAACGTCCAGAGAGACGCGAACCTCCCCAGCCTCCGACCGACCCATGGCCGGCCCTCGACTCACCTCAGCCGCGAGCGGCCCCAGGAGCTCGAGCCTCGCAGCAGCCGCGTCGCCGCCAACACCATAGCCGCCATCTTGTGTCTCCGCCCACCGGTTCTGTCGTCACTTCCTGTTCCGCCCCTGACGCCCCGCCCCCCCGGCGCCGGCCCGCGACGTTCGGGCTCGCGCTTCCGGTGCGCGGAGCGGAAGCAGCGGCCAGAGCCTCGGAGCGGCGGCCGAGCGGCGGGCGACTGGGGCGGGCAACTCGGGCCGCGGCCGGGGCGGAGCCGGGGCCATGGAGCCGCCGCTGCCGGGCTAGGGAGGGCTGGCGCCGCCGGGCCCGCGGCGATGGCGGGCTACGCGCGCCGCCCGGGCGTCACCCCGCTATCCCGGGCCCGGAGCCTCGTCATTTCGGACGGTGAGCGGCGGAGCGGGCAAGGGCCGGGGTCCGCGGCCCGGTGGCCGTGCTGAGGTCCAGGTGAGGCGGGCACGCAGAGCGCCCGCGCAGCGCCGGCGCGCGGTGAAGTCGCTCTTGTTGTTATTACAGCTCCAGCGTTCTATGAGCGCCGGTCTTGTCTCCCCCAGCTAGACTGTGAGCGCCCCCATGGCAGGGACCTGGAGTCCCACTTCTTCGGCATTCGGCCGACGTTTATGTGCTATGTGCCCAGTCCGGTGCTAGCTTCCGTGGGAGACACAGGTGAGAGACCAGCCTCAGGGATCCCCGGTGCCGGCACTACCTGTAGGTACCTGTGCTGTAGCCTGAACTCACCCCTTGACCTAGCGATAAGCACTAGCACCACCGTGTGCCGGGCGCTGGGAGTACAGGACGCGAGGGGATAGGGGTCCCGCCCCCAGGAGCTCACAGTCTGATCTTGGATCCCCCCCAGCCAGACAGCTCTAGTACAGGATGGTAAATACTGGAGTGGAGGTATGCGCAGTGGGAGCAAGGGAAACCACCTCGTTCTTTCAGGGCAAGGGAGCCTTCATCCAGTAGGCAAGGCTTGGAAACCAGCTGCAGTGATCCTCTGGTCACTGCAGCTGGGCAGTGGGCAGCCTTAGTTCATCCTAATTCTCCCCAAGCAACTACACCGCCTCGTGTCCAGGGTGTCCTTGGAGTGTTCAGGTAGTTATGTGAGGGTCTGAGAGGCCATGGCAACCCACAAGGGCATTCAGGAGGTACCACAAGATGCAGGAGGATATATGTACCTGCCCCACTGGGCATCAAACCTATTGAGAGCTTTGTCAGAAACACACATGCTAGGGCCCATGGAAGTCAGACCATCTCTAGGGGCAGGAATCCAGGTGCTTGTGCTTTGAAAGTTCCCCAGGCTATGAGAACCACTGCAGTACAGACCCCATGTAAAAAAAAAGTTGAGGTCATAAAGGATTCCTGTGATCATGGTGGGGTGACGATGTCTCTTTGCAGATTTTGGCTATGGAAAGGGGAAATGTACTAAGCAAGGTCCATCAGGAGCCCAGAACACACATTTTGGAGGTAGAGTAGTTCAGTAATCCTTTCTTTTTCTCTTCATCAAACACACAGTGCCAGGCATGTGCTTGGTAGTGGGGTTGTTGGTTTGACAGCATGGAATTAGTGTACCTGGAGCCCAAAAGATCAGGTGGAGGTAGAATCCCACAGATTCAGTCTTGACCCCAGGGCCAAGGGAAAAAGGGCATGGGGCCAGAGAACTGGGACGTGGCGAGTGGAGGTGAGGGGGAAACCCTGCCTGAGGGTCTGAGGATACAGCCGGGGCTGGGGTTACAGGAACTAACTTTATGCAGGGTTGGCACCTGGGCTTGGGTAATTGGTGGGCCGGAAGGGCAGCAGTGTGGCTGGCTGGGTACTGGCAGCGGGAAAGCGGAGCAGTGATTCCCAGCGTGGCCCGCGGGCGCACTTTGCCCCCAGGCCAACTAAAACTCAGCCTGTGTGGGAGCTGAGGTGCATCGTGGTCATAAAGATTCTGAGGTGGACTCCATGGGCCCCAAGGTGTGGGAACCAAGGGGCTCAGGACAGAGAGGAGTAGGTCTGTTTCATTGGCCTGCGCTCATTTCCTAGTGTCACCGGGGTCTGGTGGAAAGACAAGGGCAGCCTTCCCAGTTTGCGCTGGGGCCGAGTTTGGGAAAGAGCAGTGCATGGGAAAGTCCCCTTTTAATGACCTTCTGGAGACTCTTTGCATGTGTGACGTGCGTTATCATTTCAGATGATAAACTTGAAGATCTTGAAGAGGCAAATCCATTCTCCTTTAAAGAGTTTTTGAAAACCAAGAACCTTGGCCTGTCAAAAGAGAACACGACCAACAGCAGGATCTATTCAAAGGTAGCTCGAAGGCACTGTTTGCAGTACTTTCAGAAAAACCCTCCAGAGGACGTCTCTCCTCTGATTGGCAGCGTTCCTTCCGAGAAGGTTTTGCAGGAGTTGTGGGGCACATCGAAGCAGCTGCTAATCCTGGTGGGGAAGCTGCATGGATCCCTCCTGCCTCCCACCTTCCCAGTAGTTCCAGCGTTGAACGTCCAGGAAGAAAGGCCTGCAGTGTCTTCTGAGTCTGAGCTTTGACCCCCTATTTTTTTTTTAGGAATCCACGAGGCACTCTCTGGGACTCGACCATAACTCCCCAACCTCCCAAACTGTGGGGTATGGCCTGGAATACCAGCAGCCGTTTTTCGAAGACCCGACAGGGGCTGGTGACCTCCTGGACGAGGACGAGGATGAGGACGACAGGTGGAATGGGGCCTACCTGCCGTCTGCTGTGGAGCAGACCCACTCGTCCAGGGTCGCTGCCAGCACATCACCCTGCAGCACCTACATCTCCTTTTTTTCCAACCCATCGGAGCTGGCGGGGCCTGAGTCTCTGCCCGCGTGGACGCTGAGTGACTCCGACTCTCGCGTCTCCCCAGCGGGGAGCCCCAGCGCAGACTTTGCAGCCCACGGAGAGTCACTGGGGGACAGGCACCTTCGGACACTGCAGATAAGTTATGAAGCAGTAAGTGAGGGGGGACTGTGTGTCAGGTCCCCAGTAACAGCTCAGATCTGAGCAGCATTCTTGGAGAAAAACCTGGAGAGCTCTGGAGGCCTCGATGGCCTGGGGTTTTGGCTCCAAAGACAGCAGTCCGCACCAGGGTCTCTGTGCGGGGCCCTTGCCCAGTGTGCCCGTAACCCACTGAAAGGCCCTGCGGGGGCTGCAAGGTCTGGCCCCCCGTAGGCATGAGCTGTAGCAAGGTTGAGACCCTCAGAGCTGCCCCTTAGAACAGGGTCCACTCCAACCGGTGGCTTAGGGACAGCCTGCCCAGTATTCTGAAGGCATTTTAAAAAGTAGTAATTACCTAGAAAAGCGTTACAAGGTATGAATATGATTGAAGTTGTGACTATAGGCCTTGGGAAAGCAGACAGCTTTATTCTTGGTCTTTCTCTGTAAGTGGACTGTGGGGTGACTCTGGAACATTCTGTGTTCCAGAGCCAAATGGCAGAAGTCCAGACTCCTGGGAGTGAGACACGCTGAGTTGCTAATGAGGATTTTCTTTTTCTGCAGCTCAAAGATGAAAATTCTAAGCTAAGAAGAAAGCTGACTGAGGTTCAGAGCTTCTCTGAAACTCAAACAGAAATGTATGTAAGCCTTTAGTTAGGATCACAGTTCAAAACGTCTTCTGACCCAAACAGAGCAATTTGAAAATAATGACGAAGTATCCAAGTTGAACCAAGCCCAGGTTTTATTGTATTAAATCCTCAGCATCAAACACGTTTCTTACGTCCCGTGTAAAAGTTTACATTGAACATGAGGCTGAAATCAACCAAATTTGGTGACAAGGCAGCAGAGCGGTCAGTTGGCTCCCGGTGCCCCTGACCTGGTGGCCCTGACCACGAGCTGACTCTGCATTGGCTCGGGGTTGTTGCCTCCCCCGCTGGGCCTCCTTGAGGTTCATTCTGAAGCAGCAGGCTCTTAACGTTTTTTATCCAATCAACCCAATTAAAATTTCTTCTGTTCTAATACTGTTAGCGTTACTCGTGGGAGTTATTAACATCTCGGGGCTTTCCTTTAACAAGGGTGAGGACACTGGAGCGGAAATTAGAAGCCAAGATGATAAAGGAGGAGAGTGACTATCATGATCTGGAGTCGGTGGTCCAGCAGGTGGAGCAGAATCTGGAGCTCATGACTGTATGAGCCGGTTTCCTTGTTTGCAGGAGGGAGGTGGGCAGGGCCTTTGTCTGCTGGGCGGAGCCAACAGGGACATTGTGAAGTGTTGGGTGTGTCACTCCCTGCAGGGGACCCAAGTCCCAGGCATTGTTGCTGCTGAGCCCTGCCCTGGGGGACCGGAGGCCTGGGTGGGCCCCGCAGGCAGGCAGTGAGCAGGGGCACGGATTCTGTGAGGAGAGGTCCCTCACAGTGGGCACCCTGAAGGTGGGGTGGGCCCGCCTGGCTCTGGGTGAGGGCGGCGGGGCCAGGAAGGAGGGGACGCCTGTGTCCACATTATGACGTCAGTGATGCCTTTCTTCTTTTTTTTTCTGTGGGGGGAATCACAGAAACGGGCGGTCAAGGCAGAAAATCACGTCATGAAACTGAAACAGGAAATAAGCTTGCTGCAGGTAACTAGAGGGAAGGTCGCAGATGCTTCACGTGCACACAAATCCCCCAAAACACGCCAGAGCCTCTGCTGGGGTTCTTCCCATCCCTAACTGACAAAGCATCCAAAATCAGGACAGTGTGAGCTTTCCTCTCAGGCCCTGAAAGAAGGAAGCCACTCAGTCCTGGGCCCCGGGCCTGCACACCGCGCAGCGTGGGGGACTGTAGGGCAGGGTGGCACGTGCTCGCGTGCTAGTCTCATTTCTGTGGGTCACCGCTGAGGAGGGCTGGGGACAGCGTCAGGCCCGCATCCATTAGGAGCCCCCCACCCCCACTAGGAAAGACCACCATTGTCGCCAGGTTTGGCCAGGGAAGTTCAAAGCACCCCCCCACACACACACAGGCACAGGTCTCTAACTTCAAGCGGGAGAATGAAGCCCTGCGGGCGGGCCAGGGCGCCAGCCTGACTGTGGTGAAGCAGAACACGGACGTGGCCCTGCAGAACCTCCGCGTCGTCATGAACAACGCACACACTTCGATCAAGTGAGCACGGGCTGTGCCCTCGGCTGGCCGGGGGCGGGGTGGGACCTCACTCAGCGAGGGATTTCAAACCACGACCACCCCACGCACGGCAGACCGAGGGCTCCCTCGGGGTGAGGGGGGCTGGATGATCCTGTTCACCCCAGGGTCACAGGGTGCACACCAGCCAGCCGGCCCCCTATGGCCCACGTGGTGATGACCATTCTCACCCTGGAGGCTTGAAGGTTAACGTCAGGCGGGCCTGAATCCTGGCTCCTTCGCCTACAAAACACCGAGATTTTGAGTGAAAAAAAATAATAATACTTTCCCTCATGTAAAAAGCAAATAAATTGGAAGAAGGACCTAGGACCGCGCTCAGCGCGGTAAGACTGTGGGAGGTGACGGCTGCTGTCGTTAGCGGCCACCCTCGTGCTCTGTCCCCGGGCCGACCCCAGCCAGGGCAGCAGTGAGTGACAAAGCCCATTTCGCTTAAGTGGAGCATGAAGAGTCTCTTCAGAGTAAATCCAAGATTTAACAAACCTGCACTTTTCACTCTGGGACGTGAACGCTTCTGTTGGCACTTTAGAGCAGCTGTGGTAGCGGTCTGTCCTGTCTGTATTCTCGTTTCAGGCAGCTGGTTTCTGGAGCTGAAACGTTGAATCTCGTTGCTGAAATCCTTAAATCTATAGACAGAATTTCTGAAATTAAAGATGAGGAGGAGTCCTGAGAACCACTGAGGGGCTTCCAGCTCACAGCTCTGTTTACACCCTGAAATAACTACCCAAAGATTCCAAAGCACCGCTGTGTCTTTACATAAACAGTCCTCACCCGTGATAGAAATCTTTATCATGCGAGACTGACGTCACGACCGGTCACAGTGTTACCAGCCACGCACGGGGAGGAGCCGCTCCTGGCTAGGAGGCCGCCCCTGCCTTGGACGCAGCCCCTCCGGGGGCTCCCGCTGGTTTCCAGCTGCCGATCTGCTACTGGGAGGCACTTCTATAAGAGCTGGTGGTTTTTTTTTAATGTACTAAACACAAAAGCAGTAGTTCTGTTTTATAAGCGTTTTCCGTTGTCATTCCAGAATAATTGTCAGAGAAGTCCAGTTGCTCGTCCTTGACTTCATGAGGCGAGAACAACACTAAATGAGCCGTAACTAAACACCTAGTCAGAGGGGACTTGTGCCTTCCCGCCCTCGCTCCGCACCCCCTCTGGCTCGTGTCCACTCTGTTGGCCTTCACAGGGTGGCTCTGTGGTTGGTGGCCTGAGCCCGGACCCCCGCAGGGACCAAAGTCAGCACGGGCATTCCACGGTGGGGGGCCATCTAAGTGCATCTCTCCGTGGGCCTTCAGATTCAGAAAACTGCTCTTGGCTGAAGGGTTTTGGTACACGTTTCAGGTGGCATCTTATACCATGAGGTGTAGAATTGAGGAGCGTGGAGCGTGGGCAGAGCCTTCCCGGGGCAGCGCGCCATGCCCCACGGTGCCTCTCCCACCCCTTCCTGTCCGCAGTGAGGCCTCATGTGCACTAGACGCCTTTCTGGCTGTGTTCCCGTGGATGTTATTTTTTAAAATAAAGTTCCTTTTCCTCTCCTCTTCAAGTCAACAGCTTTTTTATTTAATAAATTCTAAAATTCATATGCACTGTCCCTGTTTTTGTGACTTAGCCTGTTGTGTCTGAGAAGCATGCGGCTGTCCCCTGATTTCAAGGTGTGTGTCCTGTCCTGTCCTAACAGGTGGTTTATGCTGACGAATGAAGCATCGTGCCCTGCCCGTTAGGGGTGGACTCGGGCCACTGCTGTGTGGGCCCGGCTGCAGTGACAGCACGCTGTAGACTTGCGAGTTGAATCAGAGCAGCCTGTTGAGTGGGACAGGTTAGATTCTAGTATTGGAGCATTTGAGATCATGCGGCTGAATTTTCAAGACGTTTAAACTGCTAGGCCCTCTGCCCCTAGCTATGGGTAAGAGCCTCCCAGAAGTCACCGTGGACCATGTCCTTCATCTTACCCTTCACCAATGCCTCGTGCTCCTGCGCATTGGTGAAAAGTGGGCACTGGGTTCTATTGTCAGAGCAGACTTCAGACGGGGTGGTCTAGCAGGACAGTGTAAGAGAGAGGTTCTTTTCTGGGTGTACACATAGCAGCTCTGGGAAACCTGTAAAAACAGGGCTGGGACTGCCAGGGAGGATGCCTCGGGCCACAGCCCCGTATGGAGGGCACAGCATTTTACAGGGGTTGGGCCCATGCAGGCAGATCACCAGCCTGGCACCTCCTTCACCCACTGGCCCACAGGCCAGGCTGGGCCCAAAGCAGGGTGGCTCCCAGAGCAGCAACCCTCAGATGGGCCACCCACTCCTGACCCTGGATGTGAGTGGGCTCCAGCTGCTGCAGCCGTGGGGGGAGGGCCTGCTGGGGGGCGGGGTGGGCAGAGAGGGTCTCCACGAGGTAAGGTGGGCGGACACAGGCTTTTATTACACTCTGGTCTCTCCCTTTACTTTTGAAGTGTTCGACAGCAAAACTTGGGTTCGCCATTCTCGGTGACTTAAACGAACCCGCGTGTCTGCCCCTGGATTTCCAGTAGGCACGTCCTGGGCTACTCCAGGGGCACTCGGTGAGCCCTGGAGAACAGGCAGCTTGCAGTTTCCGTCGTCGTTGTCCTCACTTCCAGCGCCAATCCCAGCTTCCCCTGCGCCCACCGGCCTCCAGCTCCACTTGGTTCACTAGAGGGGGGCCTACTCATCCGCCGGGACCCAGCCACCATCACCCTCGGGAAGATGCCCCTCTGGGGGTCAGGGACCCCTCCTGGCCGGCTCTGCCCACTCCTCGCAGAGCGCTGCGCCGGGCGAGGAGGGTGGTCTGGAGATGGCCTGGCCAGGAAAGTACCGAGCGCTGGGCAGGATTCTCCTCGGTTCCTCAACCAAAACCCTGCATACAGCTAACGGAGAAACAGCACAGTGAGGCTCGGGTGCTGCGGGAGGTCCCACCGCGGGGGAGAGAACGCTGCCAGGCGAGCACTCGGCTACCAGATGACCCCGCCCATTGTGGGCCGCAGCCAGGCCTCCTGCGGACGCGGGCAGTCCCAAGGGTGGCCGCGCGGGGGCAGCACCGGCCCGCCTGTGGGCCTCAACCCGACGTGCCTCGGTCGCGACCGTGGAGGCGGGACTTCCGGTCCGCGGCACTGGAGTCTCGCATCTGCCGGAACCGTGGGGTGCAGAGGCCTGGCGCCAGGGCTGCTGCCGGTGAGGAGCGGTGGGTGTCGACGGGCCCGGAGCGGCGGCGAGGGGCAGCGGGGGGAGGCGGGGTCCGCCCCAGAGGCCCTCCGCACCCAGTCCCCGGCAGTCGCCGTCGGAGGCAGAGCGTGCAGGGCTGCCTGACGCCCGCGGGTCGCTGGGCCCGGGGCCGAGCTGGCCGGGGGCGCCCGCAGACCGCGCTGCGGTTCCTTGAGGCGTCCCTCCCGGCCGCCCGCGGAGGGGCCGCTCGGCGCCTGCCAGGAGCTGTGCCGGTTCTGCAGACTGGCTGGCGTTTGGCCGAGTTGGGTTTATAAACCTTTGAAATCTCAGCTTTGTGCTGCTGTGCGAGCTGGGGGCGCCCCGGTTGTCGCAGGGCGGGCCTCTGTGGGTCTGCAGCAGGGAGGGGCCGGCCGGGGACGAGGAGGATGTTTCTCGTGCGTGTTTTGGGTTTCTGGTCTGTGCTTGTGTTCCGTTCTGTTTCCCTTACCAGTGACTTATTCTCCCTCTTTCGGCCTATTTGAGATTTTCCAGACCCTCAATCCTAAGAAAAGAAGTCCCTGTTTCTTTAGTAGAGTTTGTTCAGTGTCAGACACTACCCAGGGCCAGGTGCTGGACTAGCTGCTGGGCAGTCGTGGGCCTTGCCCTTGGGGCTTCCTTCCCAGAGCTGTTGGCGCATGGCACCTGGTCCGTCTGTATTTCAGCGAATGCTGGCCAGATGCCCTCTTGTGTCCAGCTCTGTGCCGAGGGAGAGCAGGGTGCACCTGTGGTCCCAAGTTCAGGTTTCGCGCGGTCTGCGGGCCTCCTTGTCCTCATCCTCTGACAGTTTTGCCACCACATCCTCCTCTTAATGCTCCGCGTGACCAGCTCATTCTCAGCTTGGTCGTGGGTAGACAGACCAGGCATGTTGGACCATGTTGGTGACCATCATTCTTCCCCCCGTGCTGGTTGCAACCTTGGAGCAGCTGACAGTAAAGAGCTGGGGTTCATGGGGCTCCCCGGGCTGGGCCTCTAGGAGCCCAGGACCTGCTTTGGTCAGTGCTCTGCCACCCCTTGCAGGCCTGCGCATCTGAGGGACAATGAGATTCCCACATACCCTTTGGTTTCTAGCATCTTGTGTTGTATTTTGGAGGCAGGTAGAAGCCATGGATATAGATGCTGAAAGAGAAAAAATATCAAAGGAGATCAAGGAGCTGGAAAGGATTTTGGACCCTCAGTCTTCAAGTATCAGCGTGGACGTCTCAGCTTCGAGTCTTGATTCAGACTCTGATGCAGGTGAGCTCCCGCGCACTACAGTTAGAACAGCTGTGTCTGCCCTGGGCCCTGTCAGCCCAGTAGGCCACCGTGCTGCTCTCTCCGCAAAACCAGCCTCTGCCTTGACTCCACTGGACAGCTTGTTACCATTCCTCCTGTGTTAGCCCCTGGACCTGCCAGCCATGCGTGGGCATCCTGCCCCAGAGTGGCCATCTGCATCAGGCTGTCCTGGGAGGAGGGCCACGCTGCTTGCCACAGGAATCGGAAGGTCCCGGGGTTCAGCTCTGTCCTCCACCCCTCGTTGAACAGCCATCACAGCTGAGACCCCTGGTGCCAAGGCTCATATTCTGCCCCCCGCCCACCAGTGCTCCCCAGGCCCTGAGTGACCTGCACTGCATCTCTGACTGGAGGCCAACCTGCAGTGGCTGAGCTGTCCAGGGTCCCCCAACCTGTTCACCTCTCTGCAGGTTCCAGGGGTAGCTCTGAGGCTGAACTTCTCATAGTTCCCAATACACCAAGGCCTTTTTTCCACCTGATAGCAGGGCCTCTGTCTGTCCGCTCTCCCCCATAACAAGCTCCAGTTCCCCCAGGACAGAACTGTCTCCTGTGAAGTCTCCCACTGATTGTCCCAGTGGTCACTGTTCCCTGCAGGCCTGAGAGCACTTTTGTCAGGCTGGTGTCTTCTTCTTCTGGCTGACCCTGCCCGTGGTGCAGTACCTGCTCCACACAGCCAGTGAGCAGTGCTCAGCCACCGGCACTGGAGGGGGCAGGAGGGGCACACGCAAAACAAGTCTCACCTGTGGTCTTTCATCCCGCTCGCCCGCCCGCCCCGCCTGGCTCCAGCCCCTTGAAGCTCAGCTGCTTGGTCTCCCCGGCCCCCATGGCGCCCCATCGTCAGTCACCAACATGGTCTGCTTGTGTTCCTACAGATTCACTGCCCGATGAGGACTCGGATGCTGCTGCTCCACTGATCTCGGTAACTTCTGCTGTGGCAGACACACCGCCCTCCTGGTGGGTCCGGGAAGGGGGTGCTTTGAGGCCAGCTGGGTGTTTCGCATTGTAAAGATATTGCCCACCTGTTAGTAAAGATGAGACATCAGCAGGTATCATCAAAAATAAGGTTGTCCCCAGAACCGCCACTGCTGGCAGCTTGTCGTTTGGCCTCTCTTCTTGTCTGAGCTTCTGCTGGTTGCTGTGTCTTGTGTGACATGTGACGTGGAAGGGCTGCTGGGCTGCCTGGGTCCTGCCCCTGGTAATCCACCTCTCTGTGCCTCCGGTTCCCAGCCTGAACGGGAGGGGCAGTTACAGCACAAGCCAGTTCACACACGCCAGCGCCTAGAGCAGCGCCTGGCAAGTCAGCTCTGGGTAGCGCCACGTACCGTTTAACTATTTCTTGTTTGTTTTGTAGTTTTATGTTTTTCTAGAAAACTTTTACAGTTGGCTTTTTGTTTTTTCCATCAAGTCAGTAGGTACAGAATTGCTCCCTGTTCTTACTAGCTGGGTGGTCCCCTGACGCAGGTTTACTGTAGTTCCAGGGTTTTAGCTGCATCGCCTTGTGGTGGACATTTGTCTGTCTTTAGTGTCACTGGTGCTGCAGTGGCCTTTGCACATGTTCTTGTTCGCTGCATTTGCCAGCAAGGAACATGACACGAGCCTGCTCTAAAGTCCAAGCCTTACAGACGTTTTTATTGTAGAGAATGAAAACTGCTCACTTCCTCGCGCTTCCACACCTGAAGTACACTCCTAGAAGTTAAATTTAAGTAGAGTTGTTTTCAGTTGGGAGTGTGCACGCACTCTGTGGACCACGCCAGGCCACAGCCAGAGCCTGCTCAGGGCCCTTCACACCCCTGGGGCACGAGGGTGCCGGAGTACGTGCGCCTGTTTCCTTAGCTGCGGTTTCCCGTTTGTAACCAGGAAGAAGAGAGGTGGGGTGAAGCCAGCAATGATGAAGACGACCCCAAAGAGAAAGCTCTCCCTGAGGACCCGGAGACCTGTCTGCAGCTGAACATGGTCTACCAAGAGGTCATCCAGGAGAAGCTGGCAGAGGTCAGCCTGCTGCTGGCCCAGAACCGGGAGCAGCAGGTAGGATGTGGTCTGGCTCCCAGAGCCCCCGCAGCTGGGCCTCCCAGGACCAGGGCTGGGCTCTGGGTCAGGTCTGCCCCCTTCTCTGCCAGGAGGGTTGCTGCTGCCTGGCCCACAGATGGGCCCTTGTGTCTGCCACAGGAGGAGGTCATGTGGGACCTGGCGGGATCCAAAGGCCCCAAGGTGAAGGACGGCAGGAGCCTGCCCCCAAATCTGTACATTGGGCACTTCATGAAGCCCTACTTCAAGGACAAGGTGACCGGCGTGGTGAGTGGCCAGGGCCCTGCCCTTCGGTGAGGCTTCAGCCAGGCTCTGTGGGAAGGGGCTCTTGTCCCCACAGCCTTCTGTGGCTGTTGTGAATTCCCTTGGATTCTTCAGGACAGTATTTCCCAACCTTCCTAAATTAAAAGTCTCCCCTGGGCCCAGTGGTGAAAGTCAGGGTCTGCCCTCCAACCCGCCCCCAAAGGTGGCAGTTGATCTCCCTTCTCTCATAAGCCTGCTGGGGCAGCTCCTTTAACGTGGTGCCATGGGCGAGGCAGCCTGGAGGGCCTGCTGAGCTTTGGTAGTTGGGGTCTTGATGTTGCTAACAGCACCCCTCCCCTCCTTGTCCACCCTCGTGGGGTCACTGAACCCACCCTACGCCCTCTGGCTTGTGTCCCAGAGCTACTCCCAAGGCACAGTTCTAGGTCCAGGCGTCCAGGGCCTTGCCTCACACGTGGCTGGGTTGCTGGAGGAGGCTGTGGGGAAGGGGTCTTAGGAGGGACCCCAGAGGGACATGCTGGCCCTTCAGGGGAGCACCCTTGGGTTCTGTCCACACTGTGGCACTCCGTTCTCTGACAGGGACCTCCTGCCAACAAAGACACGCGGGAGAAGGCCGCCCAGGGCATCAAGGCTTTCGAGCAGCTCCTAGTGACCAAGTGTAAGAGCCCCGCCCAGTCCTCAGTGCCTGCCACACTCGGACGCGGGGGGCCTTCACCGCGCCCTGCCTCTCCCCGGGCGTGACGAGAGACTCCAGCAGCGTCACAGGCGCCTTCGGCCTCAAGCACCAGAACTGGTTACTTGGAGCCTTGCTTTCCCATGCTGGGTGGGGTCTTCAGGATGCTGTCATGAGGGACAGGCTCGGACCACCCACTGTGGCGCCCTCTCTGGTCTCCCCCTCCCAACTCCTGAACTTGAGGCCCCAGGAGGCCCTGCCTTGTGAGCTTGTAACTGGTGCTAGGCCCGGGTGGGGCTGCGCTCTCTGGATGGAGGGCCCAGTGCCTGTGGCCTGGCTCACCGCTCAGCCCGCATCCCCGGGTGCCAGCCACTCAGCCACTTCCTCACTGCAGCCTGGATAGAGCTCGAGGGTCCCAAGAGGATTCAGCTGAAGTGCACGGGGCCTGAGTGCGGGGCCAGGGGCTGCTTTGACATCCTTGTGTCTCCTCAGGGAAAAACTGGGAAAAAGCCCTGCTCCGAAAGTCAGTGGTGAGCGACCGCCTGCAGCGTCTGCTTCAGCCCAAGTTACTGAAGTAAGTCTGAGAGCAGGGCCTGGACATAAGGCTGCCCGGTGAGCAGGGCGCCCAGGCTGGCAGCTCATGACGGGCAGAGGCCCCGTTCAGCCATGCCCCCTTCTCTGCCGGGTCCCTCTGCTGCCACGGGAGAGGCTCTGGTTTCTGAACTCTCTCCCAGAGGAGGCTGCCGAACCCTGAGGTCAAGCGTGTGAGAGCTGGGTCAGGCTGAGTGGCCACGCTGGCTGTGTGACCTGGCAGTGTCTCTGGCCTGGGCCTCCGTTTCCATCTCGGGAAAGGAGGACCATTCACAAGATCTGCAGCACATATGGGATGATGTCTTGGAACCACGTCTCAGCACCTGTAGTCAGGCCGGGGCTCCGCGTGGGGTCGGGATTTGTTGTGGTGACAGCTGGGACGCCCCTTGGGCTGTCCTGGAAGTGCTTATGTTCTCGAGTGGGTGACTGCAGTCCTAAGAGACAGTTTCCAGCCTTGTTGCTGGGCATTAGGGTCAGGATGCCTGTGAAGCGCCTCCCTGTATGTGGGATGCAGGGCTGGCAGTGGGACACCGAGCTCTGAGATGTGGGGCAGCAGTGATACAACATCTGTATCAGCACACACGTTGCTGCCCTTGCCGTCCCGACGCTGGAGGGGTGCTGCTGCTTTCTCTGGGGGTGGTTCAGAGAGATTGAGCGGTGTGTCTGCAGAGGCAGCGCCAGCATCGAGCCGGGCCCCAGGGGGCGCACCCTGGGTCCAAGTGAAGGCTGAGCCAGCCGTGGGGACCCCCGCAGAGCAGACCAGCATCATCAGTGACCGTGGTGCCTCTGCTCTGCCTTTCAGACTCGAGTACTTGCACCAGAAGCAGAGCAGGGTCACAAGTGAGACCGAGAGGCAGGTCCTGGAAAAGCAGGCCAGGGAGGCCGAGAAGGAGATCCAGGACATCAAGTAAGCCAGGTTGCCAGCGGGTGTCAGCCGGGGAGGGCGGCAGGAGGCCAGGCGTGACCCCGTGCCCTTGCCCCCCTTTCCAGTCAGCTCCCAGAGGAGGCCTTGCTGGGGAGTAGGCTGGACAGCCACGACTGGGAGAAAATCTCCAATGTTAACGTAAGTTGGGGGTGGCCTGTCCTGGTAGCTGAGGGGCGGGTCAGCGTCGGCAGGGTCAGCTGCAGGCGGTAAACCCGTAGACCTGCGTGGTCACCAGGCCTGCCGTGACCCTCCCTGGTCGAGTGCTCATCCAGCAGCGTGGTGTGGCTCTGCAGGGCCTTCCCTGCTGGAGCAAGGCGCTTCTTCTGAGGTGGATGGCTGTGGAGGCTTTGTCTTTGAGGTTGGAGCCCCCTCTGCATTTCGGCTGCGCGAATCCAGGCATCCTGACTAGAGATCCCACCTCTCCCTGGCTGCCAGAGTGACACCCCCTGCAGCCCGGGTCTCTGTGTTGGTGCAGTTTGAAGGAGGTCGCAGTGCAGAAGAGATCCGCAAGTTCTGGCAGAACTGTGAGCACCCGAGCATCAACAAGCAGGAGTGGATGGGGCAGGAGGTCGAGCAGCTGAAAGCCATCGCGGCCAGGCACGGCCACCTGGACTGGCAGAAGATTGCTGAGGAGCTGGGGGTGAGGCCCGGACCCCACGGGCAGCGTCGGCTCCACAGCTGGGAGGCTGGGTGGGTCTGGGGTCTCCATGGGCCACGTGTCACACTGTGGCCCAGGCTTTTCCCTTAGAGCAATGGGTTTCCTCCTCTCCCCGCTTTCAAGGCTGTGGCCCTCGGAGAGGGTAAGCCCTCCCTGCCCCCGGGCTGATTCTTCAGAGCTTCCTGCTCTCAGACCCCACTGCCTCCCTGAGAGCGCATTCATGCTCCATCTGTCCGTAGAGCCCCGTCTCTGAGTCCGTCTGAATTGCTTCCCCTCCTCGGCCCCCCCCTCACCCCCGTTAGGCTCAGGAGGAGTCCGCGGGGTGTTTGAGAAGGACGCTTTTCCTGGTTTCTTTTGGGTTTCTTGTCTTTCCCATCTAAGGCGAGGACTCAGTTCTCCGCTGGCCCCTCTCCCTAATGGTAGAGGCGTTAAGGCCTCCTGTTTTGAGAACAGCTTCGTGTGAAATGCCTTCCTTTTACAAGTTTTGGGATGGCTGTGACTCCCGTTTGTGTTAGGACTTAGCCTGTGTAGGAATGTGTTTCTCATTTTCGGATGGCAGGGTTTCTTGGAATCCCTTTTGTTATTCTTAGTTTGAATTTTGTTGGCTTGTGACATGAGAATGTGATGTGAAAAATTTCCGTTTTTAATCTCACTTTTTTTGGCCAAGCACATGGTTGCAGAAAACCAAACTAAACTTACCAAGCTGTTTAAAAAGAAAAGCGTGTTCTCTGCTCTGAGAGTCTAGGTTGCCATATAAGCCTGTTAAATAGAGTTCATTATATTATTAAATTTCGTTCTTTAGGGCCATTCATTTCTGAAAGAATTGCATTGATGTAATTTGGTTAGAACCTGAGGAAACATTGTTAACTTTTTTTGTGCTCTCGTCTTTAATAGTTTTACTTTATACGCTTAGCGGCTCTGTAATTTGGTACACGTGCTTTTATTTACTTGATAAATTCTGCTTTTAAAAAATTGTTTTATGTCCTTATGTTTTTAGTGCTTATTAAGACAGGTTTTAGGGCTTAGGTTCACGGCAAAATTGAAAGTACAGCTGTTTCCCGCATACCCTTCGCCTCCACACACACACCAGCAACGTCGCTCACCTGTCGGTGCGTCCTTACAGAGGGTGGATCTGCGCTGACAAGTCACAGTCGCCCAAAGCGCATAGTTGACCGTGGGTTCACTCCTGGTGGTGTGTACTCTGTGGGTTTCAGCAGAAGTGTAATGACATGTCCCCGCCGTTACGGTCTCAAAGTGATTTCACTGTCCTAAGGGTCCTCTGGGCTCTGCCTGGCCACCCCCTCAGCCCCTCCCCCAGCAGCCAGTGATCATTTAGGAAGACGAGCGCCATCATTTGGCCTTTTCGGGCCATCCTGTAGCTGGACTCCCACAGTCTGCAGCCTCTCAGGTTGGCTTCTTTTGCTTGATCATAAGCATCTAAGGTTCTTCCTTATCTTGTCGTGGCTTGGTGACTTCCTGTTCGTGCTGAGTACTATCACCGTCTGGATGGACCAAAATATGTTTATCCATTCACCTACTGAAGGGCATCTTGGGGGCCTCCAAAATTTATCAGTTATGAATCAAACTGCTGTAAACATCCGCATGCAGGTTTTTGGGTAGACAGAAGTTTTCAGCTCCTTTGGGCAAATACAAAGGAGCACAATTGCCGGCTTATACGGTAGAAACACATTTAGCTTTGTAGGAAGCCTCACGCCGTCTTCCGGGGTGGCTGCCCTGCGTAGCATGGGCGCCAGCGGTGGTGAGCGCTCCTGCGGCGTGCAGCCCCGCCCCGCCCACGTCCGGCGTTGCCAGCGCGCGGCGTTTTGGCCGTCCTGATACACGTGTGGTGGTGTCTCAGCTTAGCTTGCTTCTCCCTGACGACGTGTGGCGTGGAGCTGCTTCTCGTGTGCTTATTTGCTGTCCGTGTATCTTCTTTGGCGAGGTGTGTGTTAAGCTCTTTGGTCCACTTTTTAATCAGGTTGTTCATTTTCTCATTGTTGACTTTGAAGAGTTCTTTGGGTACTTTAGGTAACAGTTCCTTGTCAGATGCATCTTTTGCAAATATTTTCTCCTGGTCTGTGGTCTGTCTTCTAATTCTCTTGACATTGTTTTTCATTGAGCAGAGGTTTTTAATTGTAATGAAACCTCACTTATGAAAATTATTTCTCCGATGGTTTGTGCTTTTGGTGTTGAATCTAAAGAGACATCACCACATTCAGAGCTCATAGCCGAGCAGACCATACACGTCCAGCCGCACCTGTTCCCTGTGAGAAAGCTTACTTGAGAAAAGAGAGTCAGATAGCGTTAGCCAGCCCTCGGACAACCACTTTCCCATGAGGACATGAGTGAGGGGACAGATACAGGCAAAAACGCCTGCTCTGCAGCCCAGGGGTGTGCACAGCTATAAGGTGTGGAAGCAGGCTGACAGGCACTTGGAGCTTGCTGTGAGCTGTCCCCAGACGCAGGCACCACACCAAGGACTGTCCAGTATCCCCTGCCGTGTGCACTGCCCGCTGCCCCCTGGCATAAACTTCAGAGAGACCAACTCAGGGCCGCGAAATAAGAGTCACAGTGCCAGCCGTGCTGTGCAGGCTGGCCCTCCTCCCGCAGACCTGGCCGAGCTGAGGTTTCCATTGGGTATTTGAGTTTGCAGTATGGTTTAGGGTTATGTGAAGGTGGGGTCATGACTTTCTGTGGGTGTATTTTCCCTCGTGCACTGGTGTTTGTGCTCCTCTTTAGTGGACCCCGTGTTTTCCCCCATGGGGGTGCCCTCCACTGTCCCCAGCGGCCTGGTAGGAGTAAGTAGGTCATTGTTTCCCAGAAGTGCATTACCTGCTTGGCGCCTGGACGTTCCCTGTGCACGTGAGCGCCTAGTAACCCCCACTCTGCTCTGGTTCGGCCTCGGCAGACCTGCCGCAGCGCCTTCCAGTGCCTGCAGAAGTATCAGCAGCACAACAAGGCCCTGAAGCGCAAGGAGTGGACGGAGGAGGAGGACCACATGCTCACCCAGCTCGTGCAGGAGATGCGTGTCGGCAGCCACATCCCCTACCGGAGGAGTGAGTCCGCCCCGCTGCCTGGCTCCAGCACCGTGGTCGGGGTCGCTGGGCTACTGGGAGGTCCTGGGGCCCCAGGCCAAGGCGGATCACTAGTCAAGGCTGTGAGGGGTGGCGGGAGATGGGTCATACGGTCCTGGGCACCCACAGTTTAATTCCCTGTGGCCAGCGACTCCTTTCTGGGCGAGCCCGGAAGTGCAGCCCATAAGGCCTCTCTGTCCCCAGTCGTCTACTACATGGAAGGGAGGGACTCCATGCAGCTTATCTACCGGTGGACCAAGAGCTTGGATCCCAGCCTGAAGAAAGGATTCTGGACGCCAGAAGAAGATGCCGTAAGTCTGCGGGAGCCGAGGAGAACCGGACACCTTGAGTGGCTACTGGGCCCCCGATGTCTCCTTGTTAAACTGAATTAAAGGTGGGGAAGTTGTGACTGAGCCAGCAGAGGTCACCTGTCTGCTTGTCTCTCCCTGCAGAAGTTGCTTCAAGCAGTTGCCAAATACGGGGAGCAGGATTGGTTTAAAATCCGGGAAGAGGTGCCAGGTAGGAGCGATGCCCAGTGCCGAGATCGGTGAGTCGGAGGGCGCTGAGCAGTGGGGGCCTTGTGGGTGTTGCTTCTGTGTGGGCCGCCGGTGGGCTGGGAGGCTGTGCCCCAGGGCAATCTGCTGGCGCAGGAGGAGGATGTGGCCGTAGGGGCGTGGAGGGCCAGGGCTGACCTAGTCAGGAAGCAGGTGGCTTCTAAACAGCTCCCCTTGGTGTCCTTTGAGATCCCCTGGCTGGCAGCTTCCCTGAGCCCTGCTGCCCAAAGCCCTCTCTCAGGTATCTGGTGGGCAGCTTCCGCTTCCCCCTTCTCTCGGCTTGCTTTTTTAAAAAAGAGGTTTGTTATCATGATTAGTAACAGCTTTATTATGTAATTCACATGTAATTCATTCATTCAAAGCGTACTACAGTTCTGTGATTTTGAGTGTATTCATTGAACTGTGCAGCCATCATCACAGTCAATTTTAGAACATTTTGATCACCCCTCAAATGCTGTTCCCTGACAAAAAACAATTCAAAAATGGGCAGAGGACTTGAACAGACATTTCTCCAAAGAAGACATACAAATGGCCATTAAGCATGTGAAAAAATGCGAACATGATTAGTCATTATAGAAATACAAATCGAAACCACAGAAAGATACCACTTCACACACTAGGATGGCTATTGGTTTTAAGAAACGGGAAATAACAAGTGCTGGAGGGGATGTGGAGAAGTTGGAATCCTCGCACACTGTTGGTGGGAATGTAAATTGGTGCAGCCACCGTGGAAAACAGTATGGAGGTTCCTCAAAAAGTTAAACATGGAATTACCACATTATGTAGCAATTCCAGCCCGTACCCAAGAGAGCTGAAATTAGGGACTCAAACATATTTTACACCCCCGTTCATAGCAACACTTACAACAGCCCAAAGGTGGAAGCAACCGAAGCGTCCATCAGCAGTGAAGTGGATAAACACAAGGTGGTCCTAATGTCGTGTGGACGGTTGACTGTCACTGAGCCTTAGAAATAAGCAAGAGTCTGGTACCTGTGACGTCATGGACGAGCTGTGAAAACGTAGGCGTTTGTGTGCACGTTCTTGTGCGGATGTGTATTCACTTCTCTCAGCTCTGCCTGGGAGTGGAGTCGGTCACGTGTTGACTTGACTTCTGAGGGATGACCATGTCACGCTCCCCCCAGCCGTGTAGGAGGGTCCCGGTTTTCTGCATCCTCGCCAGCACTTACCATCTTTCCGAGTCCAGCCATCCTAGTGGGTGTGAAGTGGAACCTCGTTGTGTTTCTGGCTCACGTTCCCCTGACAGCTGATGGTGTTGGGCATCCCTTTGTGTGTTGAGTGGCTGTTTGTGTATCTGAAGAAATAGCTGTCCTTACCCTTTGCCCATGTTTAAAATTGAGTTAGAAAAGCGCTTTCTGTATTCCAGACACAGGTCTCTCACCGGGTACGTGGTTTGCAGGCAGTCTCCCCCAGTCTGTGGCTTGTGTGTCTACTTTCTGATGGTGGCCCTTGACGCACAGAAGTTTTCAGTTTTGCTGAAGTCCAGTTTATTTGTATTTCTCTTCTGTGGCTGTGCTTTTGGTGTCATAGCTGGGAAGCCATTGCAGATGCCAGGACGGGTGGGAGGCCATCTGAGCTTCTGAAATGTCCCTTTGTCTTTATGTCACTTTCAGGTATCTCAGAAGGTTACATTTTAGCCTGAAAAAGGGACGATGGAATTCCAAAGAAGAGGAAAAGTTAATTGAATTAATAGAGAAATACGGTGTTGGTGAGTTCTTACTTTTTGCTTCTGTGTTTTTAGTTTCACACTTACCGGTGACTGAACATTTGCATGTGTTACGAAACAATCACAATAAAGTCAGTGACCGTCTGTCCCTGTGCAGAGTATCTGCGATGTTGTTGACCGTGTCATACCATGTACTGCGTCTCTGTGACTTGCTTAATTTATAACTGGAAGTTTGTGCTGCTTAGTCCCCTTCGCTGGTTTTGCGCCCCGCACCCCACCCCTGGCAGCCGTCCGTTTGTTCTCTGTATCTATAAGTCTTTCTTTTCGTTTTGTTTCATTTTTCAGATTCCACGTATGAGTGAGATCACACGGTATTTGTCTTTCTCTGTCTGACTTACTTCACTTGGCATTATACCCTCTAGGTCCTACCCTGTTGTCGCAAGTGGCAAGATTTCTTTTTTTTTTTTTTTCTTTTCTTTTAGGGCTAAGTCATATCCCACTGTAGAGTAACTACATCTTATTCACTCTTCTTTATGCAGTCGTATCAGTGGGCACTTGTGTGGCTTCCGTGTGTCGGCTGCTGTACACAGCACTGCAGTGAACATGGGGTGGTGCTCAAACAGCCCGTAGGTTTTCGGAGACTTCACCTGTGCGGCCGTCTGGTCCTGCACTTCTGTTTGTTGGGAATTCTCTTTATGTGAATTCAGTTTTATTGCCGGTAATCGTTTGGTTCATCTTTTCTGTTTCTTTCTGACTCAGTCTCAGGTGAGTGTACTTTTTAGGATTTGATCCATTTCTTGCAGATTTTCCAGTTTATTGGTGGATAATTTTTCATAGTAATCTTATATGATCCTTTGTATTTCTGCGGTGTTGCTTGCAACTTCTTCCCATTTCTTTTTTTTTTTTTAACATTTTTTATTGATTTATAATCATTTTACAATGTTGTGTCAAATTCCAGTGTTCAACACAATTTTTCAGTCATTCATGGACATATACACACTCATTGTCACATTTTTTTCTCTGTGAGTTATCATAACATTTTGTGTATATTTCCCTGTGCTATACAGTGTAATCTTGTTTATCTATTCTACAATTTTGAAATCCCAGTCTATCCCTTCCCGCCCTCCACCCCCCTGGTAACCACAAGTCTGTATTCTCTGTCTATGAGTCTATTTCTGTCCTGTATTTACGTTTTGTTTTTGTTTGTTTGTTTTTGTTTTTGTTTTTTAGATTCCACATATGAGCGATCTCATACGGTATTTTTCTTTCTCTTTCTGGCTTACTTCACTTAGAATGACATTTTCCAGGAGCATCCATGTTGCTGCAAATGGCATTATGTTGTCGGTTTTTATGGCTGAGTAGTATTCCATTGTATAAATATACCACATCTTCTTTACTCAGTCATCTGTTGATGGACGTCCCATTTCTGATTTTACTGATTTGGGCTCTCTTTATGGTGATGAGTCTGGCTAAGGTTTATCAATTTTATCTTTTCAAATAAGCAGCTCTTAATTTCATTCATCTTTCCTATTATTTTTGAAGCCCTTACTTGTTTCTACTCTAGTTTTTATTGTTTTCCTCCTCCTGCTTACGCTGGGCTTTGCGCTGCGTTTCCTGGTCCCTTAGGCACGAGGCTAGGTTGTTGCCTTGGGCCTTTCTCGCTTCCTGAGGCAGGCGTGCATTGTTAACCTTCCCTCTTAGAACTGCTTTTGCTGCGTCCTGCTTTTATTTGTCTCCAGTTACTTGTTTCCTTTTTGACTTTTCAGTGGCCCGTTGTTCGTTAGGCAGCAGATGGTTTAGCTTTCTCGTGTTTGTGTTTTTCAAGTTTTTCTCGTTCATTTTTAGAAAAGGCACTTGATACTATTTCAATCTTAAATTTACCAGGACTTGTTTCGTAGCCTCGCATGTGATCTATCCTGGCGAATGTTCCATGTGCACCTGAGAAGAATGTGTATTCTGTTTGGGGATGAAATGTTCTGTGAATGTCTATGAATTCTGTATGGTCTTGTATGTCATTTAAGGTCAGTGCTTCCTTACTGACTTTTTGTCCGGATGATCTGTCCATTGTTGTAAGTTGGGTGTTAAAGTCCCCCGCTATCAACACATTACTGTCAGTTTCACTTTGCCTAATGCTGTGTATTTACTGTCAGGTAGATCAGTTACATTTCCCGATCATGAAGAAGTGGCCTTAGGCAGAAGATGGCCAGTGAGGCCAGCAGCATAATCTTCTCTGGTCACAAGAGCTATATGTTCTAGGGGTGCCCCCAGTGTGGGCTGTGTGGGCCCTTCTGTTGTGGTGGAGTCGACAACTGTAGGGGTGCCAGTAGGTGGGGCTGGGCCTTGGTCCAGCTGGCTGCAAGGCCATGCCTCGTGCAGTGGCTGTGGACCTGCTGGAGGGCAGGGTAGGCTTCCCCCATGGTTGGCTGCACACCCGGGGTTGGAGGAGGGTTGGTGCAGGATGCTGCCAGCAGCTGGTGGGTGGCCGCGTTCCCGGGCTGATAGGGCCGCCAGCTCTGGTGTTACTGCGGTGGACTGAGCTCCAGAGACGGCTGCCGCCACATCTCCATCCCCAGAGGGCCCCAGTGCCTCCTGGGAGGCTCTCTGTGATTGGCAAGCGTTTCTGACCCAGGCTCCTTCCAAGCTGCTGCTTCTGTGCTGGCCCTCGGAGCACGTGAGATTTTGTGTGCCGTCCAAGAGCGGAGTCTCTGTTTCCCATGGCCCCTGGCTCTCTCGAATGTATGTAAACCTTCTGGCTTTCAAACCCAGACGTTCTGGGGGCTCATCTTCCTGGTGCAGGGCCCACTGGGCTGGGGAGCCCGGTGTGGGGCTCAGAGCGCTCGCTCCTGGAGAAGGCCTTCTGCAGCTGTGATACTGCTCCCTTTGTGCGTCGCTGACCCAGGGGCATGGGTCCTGCCTGCACCGCCCCCCGCCCCCCCATCTCGCTGTGGTGCCCTGTCCACGCCTTCTGTCGTGGGAAACCTGTAGGTCTCGAGATCATTCTCATGTAGGATTGCTCTGTAAGTAGTTGTAATTCTGGGGTGTTGTGGGAGGAGGGAAGTTTAGGGTCTTCCTTCTCCACCATCTTGGCACCTCCAGCAAGTTCTTGGTACATTTGCTCTCTGCGGGTTCCTGACAGCTTTGAGTTCACGGTGGAGGTTTGCACACACCCCTGGAGGTTGGCAGTTTGCGCCGATCCCAGGCTGCCTTCCTGGCCACCGACTTTTCTGCCTCGTTTTTCATCATCTCAGCACGTGGTGGCGGTTTTTCCCTTTTACAGGCTAGTTCACATTCATTGTAGGAAATTTAGAAGCAGAGATGTATGAAAAGGAGAGTGACGTAGTTCCTCTCTCATCACCAGAGGCGGCCACCGCTGGCTGGTGTGCACTTGCCCAGTCCTTCTCTGTGTTTGGTGCTTTCCTAGGAAAAGGCAGCTCGCTAGATTGAGTCATTCCATTTAGTTTAATTGAGCCGGCTGTTTCTACTTCATTCTGTCATTATGCTGTCTGCTACGAGTATTTTTCCGTGTCTTTACACATTCTGTGTTCCAGCATTATTTTCCATAACTGTGATATATTCCCCTGAGTAATAGTATTGTAGGCTACTCAGCCGGTATTCTATCGATGGACATTTAAGTTGTTGGCATTGTTGGTTACAGGGCTGGAATGAGCTGAGGGTTTAATAGCTAAATTTGTGCTTATATTCGCAATATCTCCCCCCCAAAAAAATCCCAGAAACGGCATTGCCGGGTTCAAGGGTATGTGGAGTCCTAAGGCTTCTGTCACAGGTGATCAGACTGCCCTGTAGAAGCAGTGCGCCCGTTTCCATCCCACCAGTAACTGTCTGGAAGAAAACACCAAATAATTTAAAATGTCTGGGGGCAAGGGCACAGCTCACGTGGGGGAGGGCACAGCTCACGTGGGGGGAGGGCACAGCTCACGTGGGGGAGGGCACAGCTCAAGTGGTAGAGTGCCTTAGCATGCATGAGGTCCTGGGTTCAATCCCTGGTACCTTCTTTAAAAATAAGTAAAGCTAATTAAATAAAACTCCCCCTCCCACCAAAATAAAAATAATGCAATAATAAATAAAATGTTTTTTAAAAAAAGAAATGCCTGGTTAGCCGCCTGGCCACAGGAGGCGCGCACGGGCCACTTCACATAAACACTGATGAGGCTTCTCCTTGTGGTTGTGCGTTGCTGGAGCTCCCTGAGGGGCTGTGTATCCACCGGGAACCAGGTGCCCAACTTCTCACCGATCCGTTCTGACGGGAAACACAAATGCGTCTTAGGAAAGAGTCCTTTTTTCCAAGCTGATAAACTTGTGCTGAGGAAACCTGTTTGTAAGAAGTGACTTCCATGTTGTTTGCTCTTGTAGGTCACTGGGCAAAAATAGCCTCTGAACTACCCCATCGGACGGGCTCGCAGTGCCTGAGCAAGTGGAAGATCATGGTCAGGGTGAGGCTTCGCTGAAAGCAGACCAGCAGGCCCGTCACCTGCAGGGCTGGTGTCACACTGGAGGATGAGGGCAGAGCGGCTGGCAGAGGGAGAAGGGGCGTCTTCTTCCATGGGGCCAAGAGTAGAGAGAGACCTGGCCTGGTTGGGACCCTCTGGCTTCAAAGCGGGTGGAAGGGTTGCTTACAGCACCACCAAGCCAAGCCCCCCTGCCCCCTGGAGGCGTGCCCACTCGAGGCCTCTCCCCAAAGGGCTGGCTGGCCTGCCCGTTGTCCCCATCAGTGAGCCCTGGGCGGCCAGGACCTCCAGCCAGCCCTTCCCCCACAGCAGAAGCAGCGGCGGGGGGGGCGGCGGCGGCGGCGGCCCCTTCGCAGAGTGCAGTGGAGCTCCAGCAGCGAGGACAGCAGCCGTGGGCCCGGCAGCAGCAGCAGCGGCAGCGGCAGCAGCAGCAGCAGCGAGGACTCGGAGCCAGAGCCGGAGGAGGCCCTGGAGGATGGCCCGGTGCTGCCGCCAACCCCGCACGCTGTGCCGGACTTGGACCTGTGGGTTCCCGCCAGGCAGAGCGCCAAGGAGCTGTGGGGAGGAGGAGCAGGGGGCCGGCCGGGCCGCTGCGCTGCCTCCCCCAGCCCTCCTGGTGGCTCCAGCACGGCCCAGGGTGGGGGCAGAAGAGCTTGCACCACAGCCTCAGCCCCCACAGAGGAGGCCGGCCGGCCGCAGGCCGCTGCTGGGACCCAGAGCCCTGGCCAGAGAGGTGTCGGATGTCCGCGCTCGTCAGATGCTCACCCCTCGAGCTCAGAGACAGACGAGGTAGGCGGCAGGCAAGTGGGCACGGCCCTGCGCGGTTGTCACCGAGTCTGGATGACGTGGGGGTGGCGGGCTGCGCTGTCACATGCCCACTGGGCCCCGTGTGTGCGGGGCAGACACCCCCTCCTCGCTCGTCAAGGTGCTCACTCCTGGCCACTCCAGGGCAGCTGCACCCAGGGTGGCAGCTCTCCCCATTGAGGCCGGCCACCTCCATTTCCCACAACTGGTTGGCTTGAAAAGCCCTGTGGGAGAGCTACATGGAGGAAGGTGGGGACAGCAAGGAGGAACTGTTTCCTCCTAGTCTCCCCAAGTCCGAGGAGCCCCCCATGGAGAGTCTCACTGTCCACCAGCTCAGGCCCAACTTGGCTAGTCAAGTTGAGGCGTATCCTGGCTGGTCTCAGAGGTGCTGAGGCTCCAGGCGCAGACTCGGCTCTGGCCACGTTCAGACTGGCTGGTCTGTCCTGGGTGAGGCTGGAAGTCCACTCTGTGACGCCCAAGGGGACAGCAGATACCCACAGCTTCTGTAACTACGGGCCTGAAGCCCCGGTTCCAACTTTGTCTGCAGCATATGGTGCCGTCAGCTCAGGGAGCTGCCTGGGGGAATGGGGACTCGGTCAGCCCTGGGTATGTCCCGGCCCAGCAGCATCATGGGGCCAGGCCTTAGGGACCCACTACCCTCCTGAGGGGGTGGACCTGCCTGAGGCCACCACACTCCAGCGAGCATTTCCACTAACCTGGAGTGCGGATGTGGTGCGCTTTGGGGTGAGGAGCTGCGCATGCAGCCCAGGGGGCAGCCAGCCTCACGCGGTCTCTCGCCAGGGGGGGAGACACCCGCTCACAGTGCCCTTGGAGACAGTGCTGCAGGTGCTCAGGACCAACACGGCTGCCCACTGCCGGGTGCTGGTAAGGGCCTGCCCAAGGCCGCTCACAGCACCCCAGGCCGCCAGGATCACCCCAGTCCCTATGAACCACCTTGTCCCCCATCCCCTGCTCCCAGCCTGGGTGTCCCACCCCACCAGCACATGGCAGGAGGGGGGACAGTAAGGGTGGGGCTTGGGCAGCCCCAGAGCTGAGCCTGGCCAAGAGGCCCAGGTCCCTTTCTCTCCCCGCAGAAGGAGAAGCGGAGGCAGCCCAGCCCCAATGGCAGTGGCGTGGCCAGGCCCCGGGTGCAGCCGCTGTGGCAGGGTACCATGGGGAGCAAGCGGCGGCGCCAGAGACACGCCCTGCAGAGGAGGCTCCTAGAGCGCCAGCTTCTGATGGCTGTGAGCCCGTGGGTGGGCGATGTCGTCCTGCCGTGCGCTCCCCTGAGGCCTGCCATGGTGCACAGTCAAGGTACTACCTCAGGGCTCCTTCCCCTCGGGAGCTTCCTGTGGGGCCCAGGGCCAGGGGAGAGGAAGGGGGAGGGGGGCACCCACTGACACAGCTGGTCACATCTGTTCTGCTGGGGCGAGGCAGAAACAGGGGGGGCCACCTGCCCAGTGTTGACCTGTGAGGTGTCTGGGATTTGCCTCTCCCGACCCCCTTAGCACACGTGGTCAGCCCAGGAATTGACCGCACATTCAGGCCTGAACACGAGCATCTTCTCGGGATCTGAAATGTGTGGGCACCTGGCGTGCAGGTTCCAGAGAGCTGGTCACGTTCTCCAGGGGACGGGGCTCTTGTGGCTCAGGAGTGCCTTTCCCCGAATTTGTGCTGAGGGCCAGTCAGGGCCAGCCTGCCCCCTGGACCCTTGCCCTGTTTTCTGATTGAGTGTAGCGGCAGCCGGATTTGGGGTTCTTTGGGGCCCCTTGCCTGGTACCCAGTCTGGGGCTCTCGGGCCTGGGGAAGAGGAGGCTGGTAGTTGAGGCCACTTGGCACATGTGTCCTTGTCCCTTTAGCTGATGGCATCAGGCAGCGGCTGCGGGGCGCCCACCTGGCCAGCACCCCAGTGTTTACTCTCTTTATTCAGGTAAGATGCCACCCGGTGTGGCGCTTCCTTATCAAAGCCCAACTTTCTAAAGTTCCTCAGTGGCCTATGACTCAGTGGGCGAGTTAAGGTGGAGGGGCAGCCATAGTGCAGTGTTCCTGCGGATGTCAGCTAAACCCCGTGGGGAAGGGCTGGGAGGGTAGCCCCAGTGTGGAAGTGGAAGCTCAGGGGACAAGAGGCTGTCGCGACAGGTGCACTGGACGTCCCATGGTCTGAATCAGGGCAGGAAAGGCAGCCAGCACTGAGGCAGCCTTGAGTCCCCGCGTCCAGGTTAGGGCGTGACCCGTGCAGGCATGGTCACTCCCTCAGGGGCTTTGGGTCTTCTCCATGAGAGCGGCTCCCACCACGAGCGCCTCATCGGCTCAGCCCTTGTTGGGGTGGAGGGGGCCTCAGGACGGGCGGCGAAGGGCCTCCTGTCACATGGCATCAAGCGTGTCACACACATCCCTCAGCTGTTCCAGATCGACACTGCCGGCTGCATGGAGGTCGTTCGAGAGAGGAAGGCCCAGGCTCCCACCCAGCTCCAGGCTGGTGCCCGGGCCCTGCCGCCACAGCTTCTGCAGGTGAGAAGTGAGCATGGGAGCCGGACGCGGGCTCACCTGGCTCCAGCCACCCTTCCCCATCCTGCTGCACGGCTAGTGCCAGATAGCAGGTGCTGGCCAGCTTTCTGGAGATGGGAGGCCTTTCTGGGTCCTGTGGAGGCTGGGGCTGGCCCTGCGAGCAGCTGTTGCCCATTCCTGGCTCCAAGGCTGTCCCCTCCTCCCACAGCAGCCCTCCTGGGAGGTGTCTGTCCATCTCACAGTGAGGGCCTGGATCCCTGAGTGGCTATGCTGCAAGTCCAAGGGGTGCAGGGCCTGAATGGCACTGAGACCCACCTGGCCCACAGCATGTTTCTCCCACCCTGCCGTACCACCCCTGGGCAGAGGGCGGGAGCTGTTGAGCACCTGCTGCCCTGGGCCCTGGCTCTGCTAGGGGGAGCCTGGTCAGCGCTAGAGAAAATGACAAGATGGTGTGGTTAGTCAGAGGACCAAATATACAAGCCTGTGGTGCCCCATCTAGTCCACAGAGTCCATGCCCTCTTGCCTCAACAGCCAGGCCCCCTGTCTGTCCCTGCAAAGTCCACACAGCCCTGACCCCACTGAGATGAGCTCTCCTGAGGGTGCCTTTGGGTGGAGTTGCATCAGGAGGGGGCAGGCTGGCCCTAGCACCTGGAGCCTTGTGCTCACTGCAGGCAAGAAGTGAGAGATGGTCTTCTGGGGGTGGAGAAGTGGATCTGGGCCTCTGGGGACTATCCTGAGGTGCTAACCCTTCTTTTCCAGATGCCCTCGAGTGCCCAGAACACCCAAGGTACTGTCTGTCTGTCTCTCCGTTTATCTTGGTGGTTTGTGTCCAGTGGGAAAAAGGCCATACCTGTCACAGGCTTTGAATTTTGGCTCTGAGCAGCACGACTGTGGCCCCTCGTGGTGGGTCTGTTTGGATCCCACAGCATGGAGGGCCGCCTGGAGGGCCTGGCTGGCGGGGGGGTGGGGGGGCACTTCTAGCATAGCAAGTCCGCCTGCCCCAGCCATGGCCCAGGAGGTGAAGGGCTGCCCTCTAGCCAAGGGGCCTCTCCTGCTGGTGACCACCAGTCTCCCCACCGGCAGGCTCAGGGTCTGGGTTCTGAGAGGTGATGCTAGAGGGGAGAGCAGTGGGGCCAACAGACCTTGTTTAGAAGATTCTCCAGAAGTGGGGCTGACATGCAGGGCCTTGCTCAGTGCCTGCCGTGGCCGAACGCCCCCGGCTGGGCTGCCCAGTGCCCACTGTGAGCTTGGGGTGCCGTGGGAGGGGAGATTTGGAAATGTGCAGCCAGACTGATGTGCCCCTGTTGGCCCAGATGCCAGGCTTCTGCTTCCACGCTCCCAGCAGCTGCCCACCATGAGGGTCCTTCCACCAGGACACGAGGCAGGTCCTGTTTCTGGGCCAGTCACCTGGGGTTTGTCAGCATGTGTTCCATCCTCCCTGCAGGCTGCCTCTTGCAGAATGTGCCAGCCCGCGGAGTTGCAAAGAAGAGTGCCAGCCATGAAGAGGGTGCAGCACTGCAGCCTCACCACGCCAAGCCCACTGCACGGGTGCCCCCGCCAGCTCTGAGCGGACCCCGGCCCAAGCCCAAAACTGTGTCTGAGCTGCTTCGGGAGAAGCGGCTGTGGGAGGCCCGAGCCAGGAAGGCTGCCCAGAGCCGGGTGGTTCTCCCGCCCCAGGTGCTGGTCTCCTCACCCGTGGTCCTCCAGCCGCTGGCCCCTCAAGGCCCCCCTGTGTCAAATGCAGTGCTCTCTGGGCCCGGGGGCCCTGCAGTGGCCAGTCTGAGTGCTCCAGGCTCCTGGGCCTCAGCCTCGGATGAGAGACCCCCGTCTCTGCAAGCCTTTGCCCTCACCCCAGCCTCCACGGGAGCCAGGATGACCCCAGCTGCATCCAGGGCCCCAGCTCTGGGCCCCAGCCAGGGCCCTGTGAGCCACCACCTGAGCCTCCTCGGACAGTCTCAGGCACCTGCCACGTCCCGGAAGCAGGGCCTGCCCGAGGCACCTCCCTTTCTCCCTGCAGCCCCCAGCCCTGCTCAGCTGCCTGCCCAGCCTCTCAGCCTGATCCCAGCTCTGGGCACACACGGGGCCAGCACCCCTCTGCCTGTCACCTGGGTGCTCACAGCCCAGGGGCTGCTCCCTGTGCCTGTGCCAGCTGTGGTGGGCCTTCCGACGTCAGCAGGGACCCCTGACCCCAGAGGGCTGTCGGTGACTCCGCCACCCTCCCTAACTGAGCCTCCTGCAGCCCAGGGCCCTGGACTCTCTGGGCAGCCCCCAGCCAACATGGACACAGCGTCAGACCCTCCCTCAGGGACAGACCTCTTGACCCTTCCGAGGCCCTCCACATCCCAAAGCCCTACAGAGGTGGACAGCACCAGGGCCCAGGACCCTGAGGGACTCTCCTCCCCCCCAGAGGTCCAGGTAGCTGGGGAGACAGCTGTGCCCAGGACATTCTCCCAGGCCATGCTGCTGGCTCACCACCCTGAAGCAGAGCCCTCCCAGTCTAGCCAGCTGCCTCTGTCAGGTGGCAGTGGCCCAGGAGAGACACCAGGGCCCGGGGAGCCCAGGAGGCCTCAGCCTGGGCCTGAGAAGGGTGCCCTGGACCTGGGCCTTCTCTCCCAGGAGAGCGAGGCAGCCGTGAGGGAGTGGCTGAGGGGACGGTGTGGGGTGTGTGTGCCCCCGCTGGGGAGCAGGCTGCCCTACCAGCCCCCGACCCTGTGCAGCTTGCGGGTGCTATCTGGCCTCCTACTCCGCAAGAAGGACCTAGAACAGCGAGCCGCTGCCCTTGTGCCCGGTAGGGCAGCCGGAACCCTGCAGGCCTCGCTGCAGCAGGCGCGGGAGCGGCTCCAGGACAGCCCGGCCCATCTGCTGCTGAAGGCGCGGTTCCTGGCGGCCTTCACCCTCCCCGCGCTCCTGGCCACCCTGTCCCCGCCCAGTGTCCCCACCACCTTGTCAGCAGCCGTGAGGGCTGAGCCTGAGAGTGACGACGATGATGTCCACAAGGACGACAGTGGGCAGCAGAGGGGCTGGGCGAGCAGTGCCCACGCCAGCCCCGCCCAGGTAGGTGGTCCTGGGTGCGGAGCCCTCACCCCACCTCCCTGCAGCAGCTGCAGCCCCCACAGCACCCCACCCACCCGTGGGTGTCTTGCCACCCCAAGCACCTGCGGGTGGGAGCAGGTGGAAGTCGCGGCCGGGAGGGCTGGCTAGCTGGTTTCTGAAGAGGAAGAGGCTGCTCCAAGGTGCCCAGTGGCGGGCGGATTCTGTGCAGCAGGGACATTGCTTCTGCCCGCCTGGGGCTGCCGGCCCCGTCTGAGCTGGGGAGCTGCTGTGGGTTTCTGCGCCCCGCCATGCACACGTGCGCTGTGCCCACACACATACACACACATACCCACACTTCTGTGGGGGCCACATGGGTACCTGCACTTCACGGACACCGCAGTCCTTCCAGGTGCCGAATCTGGCACTGTCTGCCAAGTCTTCTAAGCTACAGAAGGGGGATCGTGTCCCTGTTGACTGACAAGAAACCTGATATGGATGCATGGGAAGGTGTCCTCTAACCAACCCCCTGGGGCTGTGTGCACCAGGGAACCCCTGGCCCCTGTTGTCTGGGCCAAGCAGGACGGCTGGGTCACCTCGCGACTACCAAATCAGGGAGGTCGCCCAGGACTTGGCCAGTGTTGTCTGGGGAGTATGTAGTGACCCTCCTGGAGAACCCCCAGGAGCTGTCCCTCCTGTTCACTTGGGGTATCTGTGGCACTGGACCTGTTGAGCCTGGGGCTCCCCTTTATGTGTTACCAGGAGGATAGGGAGACAGGGGCCATACTGCCGTCCCCAAGACTATTGCCTCAGGAGCCCCAGGGTTGCCTTCTGGGCTGGAGCAAAGTGGAAGCACAACAGGAGCCCAGGTCCCGAGGGGAAGAGGCTCCCTGTCCCCCACGGCCTGGGCAGCCTCCAGCACCTACCCGCCTTGGTCCAAGCCCTGCTGGCCCCGCTCAGGGAAACCGTGACAGGCTAGCTATTGGGGGGTTGCTCAGAGGGGATTGGAGCCCCCAAGTCAGGGAGGGGTCAGCAGAAAGCCAGAGCCCACTTGTGGCTCCATAAGGCAGCGCTTCTCCCATCCTTCCCTGTCACACCCTTGGGTGTGTCACTGTCACCAGGCCCAGCCTGGAGTGGCTCCCACTGCTGGGGCCTTGGCTCACCTGAAGAGCTGCTCGTTCCCAGCCAGGATGAGTCTGAGGAGCTGCCTGTCCTGGTTCCAAAGGCTCCTCGCTGCTCCCCACTGCCACCCCGGCCCCTACCTGTACTGGCTAGAGGGTCACTCTTGTCCCCCTCTGCCTGGACTTTGTTTCAGGGAGCCCCAGACCAGGGCCAGGGCTCTGCCCCCTCCTGTCTGGACGGCTCTGACGACCTTGACGTACTCAGGACCCGGCATGCCCAGCACGCCCGAAAGCGGAGGAAGCTGGTGTGAGTGGTGGGGTGAGTGCCAGGGGCCTTCCCTTGGCTCTGCCCTGGGCATGTGGGAGCCTCAGGGCTCACCTCAGTGTGGCAGTGTCACAGGGTGGGTGTGGGCATAGATGGGACCCACACCCCACTGGCTCCACTACCCAGCCACTAGTGCTTCCTTCCTGTCGGCGACATCTGCCTCAGGGCCTTTGCACTGCTGTCCCTCTGCCTCGCACTCTTCTTGCTGTCTGTCTCCAAGGCTTGTCCATCTCTCCATTCTGGTCTGCTCAGTGGTCGGCTCCTCAGACACGCCCTCCCCGACTGCCCTGAGGTAGCATCGCTGTCCTAGGGCCCATCTGTTCCCACAGCACTTGCCCCACCCTGACCCCCTGCGTGGTCTGTGGTGAATTTGTTCACTGTCTTCCCCATGAATGCGAGCCTCTAAGGGCAGACCCTTCGCTCTCAGTTGCTGGGTGCACGGTGCCTGGGTAGCAGGCACCGAATAGGCCCCGGGAGGACATCCCTAGAGGCAGGAGTCGGGTCCTCTGAGCGTCGAGGGGGTTGTGCTGAGAGCTCTGCATCCTGGAGTAGGTGGAGAGGGAGCAGCGAGCCCTGGGCTGTGGGGGCCACAGAGGGGATCTCTTGGGTGAGCCCATTTAGAGCCTGCTTCGGCTCCACGGCCTGCCAGCACAGCCCCCTCCATGGACCACAGGTGGGCGGCGAGACCTCGCTCCAACCCCGCCATGGCCCACGGAGCAGAGTGCTATCCCTCCACTGTGGCACCTGTGGGGTCCAAGGAGGGTCAGGGTGCCCTGCCCTCAGTGTGGTCGTGTTCCAGGACTGCCCGGGCCAGACCTCCACCGCTGCTGCCAGCAGGACTGGGAGCCTGTGCCTACCCCGCAGGACGCTGACGGAGGCTTTGCCGACAGTGACCACGTTGTGACCGGCTCAGCTGGTCCCTAAGTGCAGATCAGAATATTGGAAGAAATAAAGAAATGTCCTGGTTTTTTTAATTAAAAACAAGCCATGCAGGGTCTCGTTGGTCTTTCCTGAGGTGCTTGGCACGTGAAGGGGAGGGGCGTCCCCGGCATCCTGGGCCTCCATGAGCGCGCGGGAAGAGCAGGGGTTTGCCCTTTCACGAGGAGCGCCTGGCACTCTGGCCCTCAGGCTGAGGGCCTGCTCCCAGCAGGCTGCCCAGCACGCACCCAGGTTTACACCTTCCTCAGCGCTCGGTTTTCCCAGGAGCTTGGCTCTCTTGCAAGCTGCTTCCCTTGGTTTTCACAGATTTATCATACACACCCCGGCCCCAAACAGCAGTCCCCGTCCCCCCTTCACCCCTGACACCACCGTCACCCCAGCTCTGTGCTCACACTCTGTGGGTTGTTTCAGAGGTTTGCTGTTTAATTTCCAAGTCCGTAGTGATTTTCCAAATGTCTTTCTGTTACTGATTTCCAGCTTGATTCCAGTGTGGTCAGAAAACAGTATTTTCAATTCTTGAACACACCCCTAGGCAGCTCCCTTCATCAGTCTTCGTTCGCAAAGTGGGGAAGCGCTGGGTCACTGAGGGCCCAGGCACAAGCCCCCTGACTGCGGCCCCCCCACCAGGGGCCAGGGGACTGCGTTTGGAGGGTGTGTCGGGCCTCTGGGAGGCCTGCAGGAAGGCCAGGCCACCATGCTGCCACTGTAGCTCAGCAGTGCCTGGACTGACCGCCATGGGCCAGGAGGCAGAGAAGAACCCCGAGGCTGAGGTACAGGACCCCACTGGAAGGGCTGGCTACGCAGAAGGGAGCCGCCTCAGGATGGTGGAGCCAGGAGCACCCGTCAGGCTGCCTCCCTGCCCGCCTACCCGCAGCCCCTTCCCAGAGCTGTTGCCTCAGCCTGGCAGGTGGCAACTCAGTCCAACCAGTAAGGCTGCCCCGGTGAGGTGGGGCCTGGGGATTCCTGCTTGTCAGGACACAGCTCGCAGCCAGGGGTGGGGGCCTGGGGAGTACCCTCCACAGAGAACTGGTGCTATGGTTGTTGGCCCAAGCTTTGCCCAGTTGTCTACAGCCCTTGAGAAACTGGCTTGGGGGCCATAGGGAGTGGCCTCACAGTCCAGGTCCTGCCGCCTGTGTCCCCTGTATCCTGGTGGAGGGGGCTGCAGAGTGGGGATGCTCTCAGGATGGGACAGGGTACCAGCTGCAGTGGGGGCTGGTGGAAGTGTGGGACAAGTGCGGCCAGGCCCATGACCTCTTGGACACCACACTGCAGTCCTTAGGGGGCCCAAGTGGACTGGAAGGTGGCTTGGTCTCGTCCAGCCCTGGGAGAGCCTTGATAGAACTTCTTAGGGTCAGGGCTGGGCCTCCAGGGCAGGTCCCAGGACCCCCACCCCCCAGGGAGGGCTCTGACCAGCTGCTGTCCTCGGAGAGCAGGCGACTTCCACTTCCCTCTTGCCGCCATCTCCTGGGGCCACCCGGGGCGACTCAGAAGGCAGCCACAGGGCCCGTCCCCCATGGGAGGACTGGCCGGCCTGGGGTTAACCAGAACCATCAGGAAGTGCACAGGCTCCCCTCCCGGCTCCACGGCCCCGCCCTCCCTCACCTCGCAGCAGCCAGCAGCACCTCCTACCACTCCAGGCTGACCGGCGACCAGCTACACAGGTGCCCCGGGAGGACCCTGAGGTAGGCTGGTCTGTTGCCCTTTCTGAAGGGTGGCTAGGAATCCTCAGTGGCTCAGCTCAGGACTCCTGGGGGCAGGGAGCGGGGTCTGGAGCAAATACCCCAGAGGGATGCCCTGCCCCCCCTCACAGCCATCTGTACCTGCTGTCATTTCAGTGGAATTAGCAGCAAGGCGTCAGGTGTGGGACCTGTGGACTTTAGGCCAGAAAGGCAGGGAACAGGCCAAATGCTCCAAAGACTGTCCAGCAAGTTGCTGCTGTTCTCATTCAACACCTTGTCTGTCACCCAGCAGGCTGGCTGGCTGAGAGCAGCGGGAAGTTAGACCCCTCAGCAAACCAGACCCGCTGCCACCCGCATCTCTAGGAGTGCGGTCTAGGTCCTCTGGGCTGGAAACCGCTCCTGTTCAGGTTGAAGGCTCCGTTTGAGGTGGCCGGTCAGGGTCTCTATCCCCACTGCCGGGACAAGGCACGACCACGTGGCTGCTCCCAGCTCAGCCCAGCCCTGGAGAAAGTGGCTTCCTGCCCACTGGTGGAAGAGACCGGCAGTGAGTGGTTCCTATGTAGAGGGTTCCCAGGCGGAGAGCTGGCATGACAGTCCCCCAGAGTGTGGCCAAGAGCAGGCCTCACCTGGGAGGTGGAGAGGATCCCAGGGATGGCTGGTGGCCAGGACTTGAGAGCCTGGATGAGGCGTGGAGCCGCATCCCGGGCCAGCCATGGGCAACACAGTCCGCCCTCCAGTGTGCCGGGGCCCTGGCACTCCTGTGGGCCGTCCACAGTCAGCTGTCCCAAAGGGCACCGTGTCGCTGAGCCTGACCTGGAGCAGGCTGGCCCCCGCAGCAGCTGGATGACCGTTGCATCACCAGCAGCCGCCGGAAGGAGAGGAGGGGACGGGACTGGATGTGAGCAGGCACTGTCGGGGAATGAGGAAGTCCCCAGCAGCACAGCCTGGTGCCTGGCAGGTGGCAGGGTCCCAGGCCAACCAGCTTCTGGCCCCAGCTGGGGCATTGGCCAGCTGGGGGCTGGAGCCGGGGTTCCACCCACACCTGCCAGGGTGGCTGTACCAGCTCCTCCCGACCCCTCACCTCCATGGGTGGAAGGGAGCCCCACAACACTTCAGGGGGTTTGGGGGGGCAGAGGCCAGAGGAGGGCCACAGTGCAGGGAAGAGTGTTCTCTTAGATGCCACCTGTCCCTGGAGCATCCCCACATCCTCCTCCATGCTTACTGGGGTGACTGGGGAGAAAGAAAGCCCAGGACCGGGTGAGCTGATGGGAGCGGGGTGCTTCCTCTCTTGACGACACCTCTCCTGGAGTCCCCTGGGCTGAGTTCCTGTCTGGCTGTGTCCAGAGCCCTGGCAGGCATCAAGGCGGCAGGCCTGGGTCAGGACTCAGACTGCGGCAAGCATTCCCCGACCGCCCCCAGCAGCCATGTCCGACTACGAGAACGAGGACGAGTGCTGGAGCACCCTGGAAGGCTTCCGCGTAAAGCTCATCGCGGTCATCGACCCCGCCCGCATCACCCCCTACCTGCGGCAGTGCAAGGTCCTGAACCCTGATGATGAGGAGCAGGTGCTCAGCGACCCCAACCTGGTCATCCGCAAGCGGAAAGTGGGTCAGTGCTGGCGGTCCCGGCCCTGCACCTGCCCTGGAGCGCACTGCAACCCCAACTGCAGGGTGGCAATGGGGACTTCCCAGCCCCCAAGCCCTGTCCCTCTGTCTGCCTAACCCGCTCAGGCTCAGCTGGGCCTCTCTGGTTTGCAGGTGTGCTCCTGGACATCCTGCAGCGGACTGGCCACAAGGGCTATGTGGCCTTCCTTGAGAGCCTGGAGCTGTACTACCCACAGCTCTACAAGAAGGTCACAGGCAAGGAGCCCACCCGCGTCTTCTCCATGATCATCGGTGAGGAATGGGACCTGGGCCTGGGGACACTGGAGGCGGGGCGGCATGGGAGCCTCGAGGGGACGGGGTGGGGCCGGCATAGGTGTGGGGCTGGTGGGCCCCTTCCCACCTGGCCCCCTGATGGATACATTGCAGATGAAAACAGGTGAGCCTTGCGGGGAAGGGTGCCAGCATGGGGCCCTGTCTGGCTCCACTCCCATCCCGGAGGGTTAACAGGTGGGAGGTGGGGTGCACAGGCTGATTCGTGGCCCAGAAGACCATCTGCCCCTGGCAGGATGGGGCCTGCTGGTCCCAGCAGCTGGTGGAGCAAGGCCCTCCTGGCTCTGAGTTGCCTCTCAATCAAGATAACAAAATTAGACAAAGAGGGACGCCCTGTCCTGGGAGGTGGTGGGAACAGGACCGAGCAGTGAGTCAGAACCTCAGTTCCTTTCCTTGATGGGGAGCTGCAGCGACCTGGATTTGACCCTTCGAGGGGAGGCGAGGGAGGCGAGGGGCACCCCGACTGATGCCTGTCTGGTCCACAGATGCGTCCGGGGAGTCGGGCCTGATGCAGCTGCTGATGAGCGAGGTGATGAAGCTGCAGAAGAAGGTGCAGGACCTGACGGTGCTGCTGAGCTCCAAGGACGACCTGATCAAGGAGCTGCGGGTGAAGGACAGCCTGCTGCGCAAGCACCAGGAGCGCGTGCAGCGGCTCAAGGAGGCTTGCGAGGCGGGCAGCCGCGAGCTCCAGCGCTGCAAGGAGGACAACTACGACCTGGCCATGCGCCTGGCCCGCCAGAGCGAGGAGAGGGGCGCCGCGCTCATGCGGAACCGTGACCTGCAGCTGGAGGTGCCTGCCCGCCCCTGCTCACAGCCGGGCTGCTCGGGGTGGGGGCCAGGCGGCGGATCCCGCGGTCCTGGCTGACAGCTGGTCCCGCAGATCGACCGGCTCAAGCACAGCCTCATGAAGGCAGAGGACGACTGCTCGGTGGAACGCAAGCACACGCTGAAGCTCAGGCACGCCATGGAGCAGCGGCCCAGCCAGGAGCTGCTGTGGGAGCTGCAGCAGGAGAAGGCGCTGCTGCAGGCGCGGGTGCAGGGGCTGGAGGCCTCTGTGCAGGTGGGGGCCCGGCCGGGGCGGCGTGGGGCGGGCACGGGGCAGCCGGGCCTGGGTCTCCCAGCCAGGCGTCCCCACTGCCCTCTCCCTTCATTGCCCACAGGAAGGGAAGCCGGACAAGAGCAGCCCCTACATCCAGGTGCTGGAGGAGGACTGGCGGCAGGCGCTGCGGGACCACCAGGAGCAGACCAGCACCATCTTCTCCCTGCGCAAGGATCTGCGCCAGGCCGAGGCCCTGCGTGCCCGGGTACGCAGTGGGCAGGCGGGTAGAGGGGGAACTGGGCTGCACGTGCCTGGAAGTGGGGCGGCCTCTCAGCTCGACGGCCCCCTACTCCCCCTTCCTGGAGGTAGAGGCCCAGCCTTCTCACCCAGCAGGCTCACGGCCAACCTTTGGTGAAGCTCAGGCCTGGTGGGGACCTCAGGGCTCAAGCAACCCCTCCCCCTCTCTCCTCCCCCTCCCCCATCCCATCCCAGCTGGCCTGACCCGGGCCAGGATGGGGGCCGAGGGCAGGGGGCTAGCTACCATCTCCCACAGTGCATGGAGGAGAAGGAAATGTTCGAGCTGCAGTGCTTGGCCCTGCGGAAGGACTCCAAGATGTACAAGGATCGCATCGAGGCCATCCTGCAGCAGATGGAGGAGGTCGCCATCGAGCGGGACCAGGTAGGGCCTCCCAGCCCCACCACCCATGCAATGACTTCTCAAGGGGAGGCCGCCGTCAAGATGGTTTTTCAACGACAGATGAGAACCCCAGGAAGTGGCTATCCCTCTGCCAGCTGCACCCCAGCCCACTGCCCCAAAATCCATGGTCCACCTTCTGCTGGACGTACCAGACTCTCTTCAGTATCTGGGTAGTTTCATTTTTGTTTTTACAAAAATAGAAGCTTCCTGACTTGTCTCGCAAATACATTTTTAGCAGTGGCACCTTGGCTGGCGGCATTCTCATGGGCGTGGGTAGGAGGCAGCATCCGAGCGTGGGGAGGGCTGCATCTGCTCCACTGTTTCCCGTCACTTTGCCGTCCCATCGCTAGGCTCGTTTCTAATCAGTTACAGCTGGTGCGGCAGAGATCTGCAGGGCGATCTGCAGGGCAATCCACAGTCTTAGATGCAGACCCCTTTAACCCAGCGATTCCACTTCCGGAAACCTCTCTGGTGGGAATAACAGTAACTCAGGAAAAGCCTGGTGTGTGGGTGTTATCTAAGGGCCATGGACAATGGTGAGGTCTGGGGCAGCCCCTGTAAATGGGTGCAGCCATGCGCCAGAGCTGCCAGAGCAGGGGCCCTGCACCGCCCCAGGGCAGGCGGAGGAGGGCAGCCACAGGTGTGCCATCTGCCTGGGGAAGCTGGGGGGCGGGCCCCGCAGGTGAGCAGGAGGGTTTTCTCTGGTTGGTCCTACACTGGAAGCAGGCACAGAAATTCAGGCAGTTCTGTCATGAATCAAGCCCTGGTCGTCTGGGGTCAACCGACACAGCGATATGGTTTAGCTTCCTGGATTGTTGCTGGAGACAGAGGCTGGCTTCCTACAAGTCTGACTTGCAGCCGCTGCCTCCTGGGCCGGTCACTGTAGGTCGTGGGCCAGTCTCCTGGTCTGGCCATTGTGCCTCTGCAAGTTCATTCTCACACCTCGATGTCCCCCGGTGGAGAGCGGGCATGATAAAGCAAGGGGCGTTCTTTTTAAAGAATCTTACACTGCTGTCAACAATCTCCTTTTTGATATCAAGCCACACCCAAAATGTGTAAAACGCACGTGCGGCATAAACCCGTGCGGGATGTCTGCACAGGGAGCAGGACTTGGAGACCAGTCACGCACGGTCAGCAGGGACTAGGCTGAGGGTTACTGTCTTCTTTGTAGTTTCTTAATGGTCCACCCTTTCCATCATGAGCCTGTATTATGTTTAAAACCCCCTAAACATGAATGACGTCCACAGAGAAGAAAGAGGAAGAGGTGGGCGCGTGTGTCACCTGCCCCCCGCCCCACCCGTTGCTGGGAGTTCTCCGGGGAACATTGCTAGAAATCAGGCGGGCTGTGCAGAGAAGTGAGAGTGCTGGGGAGGGGGGGAGAAGTGAAAGTACCCCCATGTGGGCTGGGGGCGGGGGAAAGGGGCCCAGGCTGCGCTCTGCAGGGGTCCCTGAGCTGCACCCCACCCCCAGGCCATCGCGAGGCAGGAGGAGCTGCACGCACAGCAAGCCCGCAACCTGCAGGAGAAGGATGCGCTGCGGAAGCAGGTCCGCGAGCTGAGCGAGAAGGCAGACGAGCTGCAGCTGCAGCTGTTCCAGCGCGAGGGCCAGCTGCTGGCCGCGGAGGGCAGGCTCAGGCGGCAGCAGCTGGAGACGTCCGTCTTGGTGGGCCTCCCCCGGGGCCAGTGTCCATCAGTCAGAGCCACAGCTCTGCCACAGTGGGGCTCAGGGGTTTGGCCACTTAGGGGCAGGTGCGTCCCTAGACACCACAGAGCCCAGAGGAGAAGCCTCCAGAGAGCCCCGGCCCTGGCCTGGCTTGGCCACTGCTCTGCTGGTGGCCCTGGTGGGACCCCGGACCTTCCTCCTCTGTGAGGTTGGCTCCTCACTGAGCCCTCCTGGAGGTGGGCTGCAGGGATGGCAGAGCTCAGGGCTCGGGGTGGGGGTGAAGGGGAGGGAGGGGTGTTCTGGCCAGATGCCAGCTGTGCCCTGGAGGGAGGCCTCCCTGGAGGATGGGCTGGCCTGGAACCCCTCTCCGCACCCTGTCCCATGCCTGGGAGTGTTTCTGTTCCCCCATGGCCTGCTGGCTGACCCCTCTTCTGTGACCACAGAGCTCCGACCTGGAGGACAGCTCACCCAGGAACTCCCAGGAGGTGAGTGTGACTCCAGGGGTCAGCCCAGGGCTGGCCTCACCTGGGGCTCTGGGCCACTGCCTCTGCCAGACCACAGTCCCACATGAGTCCCTCAGAAGCTCTGGAAGCTTGGCTGCCCACAGCAGGCCATCCTTCCAGTGCTCAGCCAGACAGCATAAGGGTCCCTGAGAAACTTGCACAGGGGGTGACTGTGATGGGGTGGGCGGCCCGGGGTGGGCAGCACGAGGGTTAGGTCCAGTCCCAGGAGGGTGGTGGTCTAACTGGTTGCCCCCTCTCTCTTGGGAAGCTCTCGCCCCCCCGCGACCTGGAGGAGAACGCCCAGCTCTCAGACAAAGGTGAGGAAGGAGCGGCTTCTCATGGAGGAATCTGGCCAAGGCCTCCTTACCGCTGCAAGTTGGCCCCTGTCCTGATCTACAGCACACACAGCCCAGTGACAGTGCCTGGGGATGCGGGCCCCAGCCCTGACCCATTGACCATCACAGCCCCACTTTACAGATGGGAACACTGAGACTCAGAGAGATAAATAACCCCCCAAGGTTCCCCAGTGAGCAAACGAGAGCCCCCCAGGTTTGCAGGTCCACACCCCAGCTCTGACCTTGAGAGTACATCTGGCCGTTGGAGCCCACTTGGGCCCTGGGAATGCTGAGTGGAGAAATCCTGCCCCCCCAGAGCAGGGAGCTGGGGAGGTTGCAGTAGGTCTCTGCCCAGGTGTGTCATGTGGTACCACCCAGGTGGTAACAGTGCTGGGGATTTTGGGTGGCAGGGGTGGGATCTCTCTGCCTGCTTGGACACAGGACTGGGCAGGGTGGCCAGGAGATGGTCCAGAGGGGATGACGAGGGGCTCGCTCTGAAGGTGGGTGTCAGAGGGGAGGTTGGAAGGACTGGGTGTGGAAGGGGAGGGGGAGGTAGCATGGAAAGCCAAACAGACTTCCTCAGCATCAGGCCTGAACCCAGATTCTAAAGAGGGGGGCAAAAGAGGAAGAAGGGACAGCAAAAGGAGAAGTAAGAGGTTGGTCCCTCTGCTGCTGCCCAAAGACGTGAGCTTGAGGCCACTGAGCCCCCACATGGGGACAGGCGGGCAATACCCGCGGGCATCGAGCAGGAGGGGAAGGCTGCCGGCCCAGCTGTCCTGGGAGGGAGCCCCAACTCAGGGCTGGTGTGGCCCCTTGCAGGAGGCAGGGCAGGCTTCAGGGTCAGAGACCAAGGAGGAGGGAAAGGTGTCAGCTTCAGGGAGAGACCTGGGCCTCGGCCTCTCTCACCACAATGTCCCCTGAAATCCACAGTCCCCATCATGGGCAGTCCAGGGGAGCCAGCCCAACAGAGTACTTTTTCTGAAGGTCCTGGGCCCTGGATCTGTCAGACACTGCAGATTTTGAGGGAGCCCAGCAGCCTGGTGTGTTCTGCTCCCAGCTGCTGCAGTGCCCCAGTCCTTACCTAGAAGGGGCCAAGCCACCTGCTCTGGGAGCACTTGGGATCTGCTCCTGGGAGTGGGGAGTGGGAAGTGAGGTCTCTGAGCCCCAGTCCCCTTGTCTATACAATGGGAGTCTCTGCGGAGTCCAAGTGAGGACCCAGGACATGTCTGGGGTGGGGAGGGGGAGGTATGGAAGGTGGGCAGGACCACAAGCACAACTCTTCTCTGCAGGTGGCCAGGCCATTGGGGAGAGCCTGGAGCAGCCCTCTGTGGCTCTGCAGAAGGAGCGGCTTTCACTGACCCCCGACGTAAGGCTGCCTGGGGTCCCTGGTGCCCTGGGATGTCCCTGGCGTGGGCCTCAGTGTGACTGATCACAGGGAGGGTGATTGCTCCACAGGACGCCTGGAGGGTGATCACAAGGGTCTCTGCCCATGGGCGCTTGGGGTGTGGTTTTTGGAACAGGAAGCTGTGCCTCCTCCCTTCTTGGACAGAGCAGCTGGAGAGGGGGCAGGGGGCGGGGCAGGACGGAACTCTGCCAGCAGTATGGCAGTTATGGGAAGTCTGTCTTCTGGGAGGGCCGCAGTGTTAACCTCAGTGGGAACTCAGTCTCACAGTCCACCACATGGGAGTCCGACAGCAAAGGGGTTCCCCTGGACATTGTAGCAGAAGGAACGCTGGCCTGGAGCCCAGCCCCTCTGGCTGCTGGTCTGGGCCAGTCGTCATCTGAAAGGCGACAGCACACCCTGCTCCCCTCACCAGGTGCACGGGGGACGCAACTGGCCTGGACCGCAGTTTGCATCCCTGGGGCAGGGCGAGGGTAGGGCCCACCAGGGTGCTGTTTGGAGCCTGAGAGTCCTCACCCTTCTTCAGGATGCAGGCCTGAGCAGCAGGGAGCCCCCAGAGAAGGAGAAGGGGCGGCGGCGCCTCAAAGAGAGCTTCGAGAACTACCGCAGGTGGGCCCGCACGGTGGGCGGTCCCAGGCAGGCTCCCCCGGGGGATGGCCGCGGTGGGGGTGCTAAGGGGCCGCAGCCCTGGGCCCACTCGCGCACACCTGTGCCGTCTGGGTCTCCCGCAGGAAGCGGGCCCTCAGAAAGGTGCAGCACGGCTCCAGGCAGGGAGAGGTGGACTGGGAGAACACCACGGGCAGCGACAACACTGACACCGAGGGCTCCTAGTCGGCGCCTTAGTCCAGCGGCCCGTCGTGGGAGGAGGACATGGCGCCGCCCCGGGACCTGGGCGCTGCCCCTCTAGGCCGCCTCTTTGTTGGCGAGCACAGGCGTGCTCTATTGCTATGTAATGTACACGCATGCTACAGTGTTAAAAACGCAGCCGTCAATAAACAACCGTGGTCCAGACACCGCCGCCTCTGATGGGTCTCGCTTGCACCTGCACCTTCGGACACCGCGCCAGTCAGTGCACACCTCCCGCCGCCAGGAGGCAGCAGAGCGCAGCCCGCCCACCGGCGACGGAAGCCGAGGAGGGCCGTTTCCGCTGAGCGCCCGCTTCCAAGATGGCGTCGGCGCGGCGTCGGCGCGGCGTCGGCTGCGCGGGGAGAGCTGGGGCGGGGCCGGTCTCGGCTGAGCCGGGCGGGGCGACCAGGGCCGGCGGGCGGGATGCTGCGGACGGCGCTGAGCCGCGTGCTGACATTGAGCTGCGCGCGGCCCCGGGGGCCCGGCCTGAGGTGGCTGTGGGGGCGCGGGGCCTGCCTGGAGGCCGCAGCGAGAAGGCGGGCCTGGGGCTGGGGCTGGCGGCGCTCGAGCTCCGAGACGGGACCCGGGCTGGCGCACTACCAGCTCGTCTACACCTGCAAGGTGGGCACGCGGCGGGAACGGGACCGGGGCACACCTGCACCTGGCGCTGGAAGGCGCTGCGTGACTGCGAGACTGTGTGGGACTATCCCCAGGGGCGGAGCCGCGCAGAGCCGGTGGCACGAGCCTTGTGGAGGGGTGGGGCTGTGGAGAAGGCGGGGCTGCGCGGGGATGGTGCTATCTCCAGGGGGCGGAGCTACGCAGAGGGGTGGCACGGGCCTTGTGGAGAGGTGGGGCTGTTCCCCAAGGGGCGGGACCTCCCGGGAGAAGGCGGGACTGCGCGGGGGTGGAGCTACCTCTAGGGGGCGGGCGGATCCGCGCGGAGGGGTGGGGCTATTCCAAAGGGTGGGACTTTCTGGGAGAAGGCGGGACTGCGTGGAGGGTGGGGCTATCTTCAAGGGGCGGAGCTTTCTGGGAGCGAGGTGGTCGTCTCCACAAGGGACGGGGCCTCACCGAGGGGTGGGGCTGACCCCCCCCAGGGAGAGGCGGGGCCAGGCACAGGTCCTTCCATGTCTCCAACAGGTCTGTGGGATTAGGTCCTCCAAGCGTATCTCTAAGCTTGCCTATCACCAGGGTGTGGTCATTGTGACCTGCCCTGGCTGCCAGAACCACCACATCATCGCCGACAACCTGGGCTGGTTCTCGGACCTGGATGGGAAGAGGTGAGGCCACTTCAGCAGGGTTGGGGATCGAGGTTTGTATCCCAGGGCTGGCCTGGTTGATCTTGGGTCTGGAGCCCCATCCAACCTCCCTGGGGCACCCTCCTTCTAAAGATGATTACAGAGCTCACCTCTCCAAGCCCAGCTTTCTTATCAATACAGGAGGTTCAGTTACATTTGAATTTCAGATAAAATACAAGTCACTTTTTAGTGTGAGTGTGCCCCAGGTACAAGACATGTTTTTATTTGCTAAATTTTCCACCCTAGACCAACCCTCTTTGGCCCTGCTTCCTTGCCTGACCTCTGTCCTCGCTGATGGCCTATGTGTGGGAAGCAGAACCTGGTTACGTGTCAGGGCCATCCATGAGCCTCCGCTAAAATTAGGGGATCAGATGAGATTGACTCTTGAAAGCAGCGACTTGCCTATCATTTTGTGGTTCCTTCCTTCACCCTACAAAGATTCCCTGAGTGCCTGCTATGGGGCAGGGATCCTAGTATGTCACTTTCTTGTCCTCTGTTGACCCTGGCTGGTTGACTACTCCGGTCTTGGTGGGGGTGTGTGAGGTGATGTGTTAGGGCCCTGGGCCTGAAGAGTCAACCTCACCCCCTTGTGGAGAGCATTGGGGGGCAGTGGTCAGGAGCCTCCTGGCTGGGTGGCCCTGATCCCACACCCATGCTCCGCCTGGCCTGGGGTGCCCTCAAGGGACCAAGATGAAGGATGGCTGCTGGCCCTGGAGTGTCATGGTGCCTCCCTCTTTCTCAGGAATATTGAAGAAATCCTGGCAGCCAGAGGGGAGAAGGTGTGCCGAGTGGCTGGTGAGGGGGCCCTGGAGCTTGTTTTAGAGGCTGCGGGGTCCCCCAAATCCACCACTGCTGTGGAAGGGGCTGAGGACCAGGATCCCACCCACCCTGGCAAGACGGAGGCCAGCTGACTCACGTGCCTTCAAGAAGGATGCTCTGGCCCTGGGCCACTCTGGACGTGCTTGTTTTTTATCAATAAACAGACATCACTTGCAGATGTGGAGCCTGGGGGTCTCCTGCTCTCCCTGGTTCTGGAGTCAGAATGACTCACAAGAACCCTCTCCAGGCTGCAGCTGGGGCCTTCTGCAGCTACAGGCCATGTCCCAGTGGGAAGGGGCTGGACATGGAGTCTGAGCCCTTCCTGGCTGTGGCTGTGTAGCCTTGGGCAGGTCACTTTGCCCCTCTGAGCCTCTGTCTTCCTGTCTACAGATGAAAATGTTCACAGTGCCACCTCGTCAGGAGGACAGGCAGAAAGACAAGACTCAGGACTGGCATGGGGTGGCTCAGTCCTGCCCCAAATGTCAGGGCTCCGATCTTGCTGGCTCTCGGGGATGCCTGGAAGGGATGGCCAGTTAGCCACTGTTCTTCCTGGGTGCAGGATCAGCACCCCCACACCCCACTGTGGGTCCTGTCCCTCTGGCCAGACACAAGGAGGCCCCGCAGATCCTTCTGTGACACCTGCTGTTCCCTGGACAGCACTGCTGAACCAGTGCCAACCTCAGCCCTGACTCTTGGCCACTGGCCAAGCGGTCAGGAAACCAGGCTGCTCACCGTCGCCACAGACAGGCCAGGAAGCCGTGGTGGCGAGCAGAGTGGGAGCCAGGGCTGTTGTCTGACTGGCGGTGGGCCGCGTGCCCCGCGTAGTGTCCCCTCCCCCAGGGTGTGCAGTTTGTCTCCCAGCCTCGTTTGACTGTCTTCTCAGGATGTTCCTGTGTTTATGAGAGTGTGTTTATTTCCAGAAGCCTTCTGGGTCGTGTGACCTTCAGCATTAATCACCAGCCACGATCTCACAGGATCCTGGCAGGATGCGCACTCCCAGCCGCCGACCCCGCCAGCCCTGGGCCTCAGCATCTTTCCCCAGGCGCTGGCGGTCTGTGCTCTGACTCTTCCCCCGTGGCAGACAACCCTGCATTATTCCCGCCCAGAGCTCCTGTGCGTTTTGTGAAGTCGCTCCTGGAGGCTGAGCCAGCACCCCCACCGTGGCCTGCTCTCCCACAGAGGCCCCAGGGGACCCACTGGCCCTGAAATGCCTGAGCTGCAGGGCTGGGCCCTGGCCTGGCTGCCCTGCTGACCCCAGAGGGTTAGGACCAGAATTTGGGGAGGTCCTGGGAGCTGGCTGGACTCTGAGAGTGCAGAGCTGGAGGGCCACCCAGACCAACCCCTCCCTCCACAGATGGGGAAACGGAGGCCTGCAGTTTGGACATGTATGCTAGTCGTGTTTTTTATTGTTTGTTTTCTGACGCTTTGACATCTGGGCTCCGCTGACCCTGGAGGGACTGCCCCTCCCAGGGCTAGTCAGTACCTACAGACAGTAGAAGATGCCGGTGAGCACACTCAAGGCGGGGATGGACAACTAGGGGCAGTCCCTCCACCCAGAGCCACTGATCCCTCCCACTGCCGGTCCTGCCTCCCTGTTGCTCCCACGGAAACCACAGGAAAGGCTCTTGCCCACTTTTTCCCCTCCCCTGCCTCCTGACCCCTGAGGGCCCTGCTGGTGCCCCTCCGAGGGCAGTGCCCCATCTGCACTGATGTTTCTCAGCCCAGCCAGTGTCCAGTGGTCTGGGTGAGCCCAACTTGTGCAAGGCCGGGGTGCCACTGACTTCATGGTGGCCTCCTGCACGCAGGCACAGGACCCCGGGACTAAGACAGCTTGGAATGTAGAGGTGTGGCCCTCAGGGGCTCACCTGCACCTAGGCTTTGGCAGGCAGTTCCTGCTGGTCCTGTTGCTCTGGGTGCTGTCAGGAACACACAAGTGTGGTGCCCCTTGGCGTCCCAAGCTTGGTCTGCATTTCCTAGCCTCAGGAGCAGACGTCTCCTGTTCGCTCCTCCTGCTCAGCTCCTACTGGGTGGGCCCTCAGCCTCTGCCTATAGACCCCTGCCCAGCCTTCGGGGTCACCTGTCCCCCTCCGAATGCCAGTGGAGCCCAGGCTGTATCTCCTGGGGGTGAATCCCTGAGCAGGCCAAGGTGGGGGTCTCACCTGTGCAGCAGGCTGTCCTGACAGGTCCCGGACACCTTATCTGGAGCCCAGACTTCAGGACTCAAGAGACGCAGGCGGGGAGCTGGGCTGGCCCCGGTTCCACGGCCCCTGGTGAGAAACCCTCCTGCAAGTGGGGAGGTGGTGGTGGTTCCAGCAGGGCACAGGGGCAAGGCCAGGGGTACACGGGGGGCAGCCTTGCTGTCATACACCCCAACTGCCTGCCTGCTGTGTTTGCTGGACATGAGCGGCCTTCTCCTTACCCCCCACTGCCTGTGGAACACAAACCCCTGGGTTCCAGGCTCCTCTCCCGTGCGGACCAGCCAGACTGTCCCAATGGCTGGGGACTCCTGGGATGAAGTCTTCTCGGTGGGGGCGGCAGGCTTAGCCCACGAGAGGGTGCATGGGTGGCTGGCCAGATGGGGAGGCCCGGGGTTCCCTGTGCCCCACTACAGAGAGGGGGCCAGCCCCCACAGCACACTCCATGTGTCCCAGCAGCCTTGTCAGCACCAGAGGATCTCTATTCCAGGACAGGAGTGTGGGGGTGGGGGGGGGTGAGGCGTGGGCTTTAGGAGTCATGTGGGCTCCAACACCAGCATCCTGGCTGACTGTGTGTCCCTGGGGCTGCCACTTAACCCCTGAGCCCTAGCCCCCTCACTGATGAACTTAGCAGGGAGCGAGACTACTCGTGGGGGTGGGTGGGAGGGCGTGGCTTGAGCCCCAGGCCCTTTGCAGGGTGCCGCTGCTCACCCTGATACAGTCGTCACCAGGCTTCCTGAAGGACCAACACCCTCAGTCGGCACTCACCCCGACATGGACAGCATTCACTTGGCAGACTTTATTTTTTCGGGAAAAACAAATGTACCTTTTGGGTTGGAAAGGACCCACTGACAACATGGCAAACACACGTGTGAGCAATAAATATGCACGTACAATCAGGCATGTGGGGCGGCTGAGCAGGAGCCTGTGCTTGGCCTCTGACCCCACACCTACTGACCCACCCTTACCCCTGAGGGCCCCACACCCCTTCTGAGGCCCCTCCACCTAGAGCTCCGCAGGCTGTACTGTGGGGTGGGGGTCTGGCCACCTCCCAACACTCGGAGGGCAGGACTGTGGGGCTGGGTGAGGCACCACCCAAGAGGATGCCTCGCCTCTGAGCTCTGGAGGCCAGGGGGGCTGCCGCTCGACCCTAAGAGTGCTCCAGAAGAGCTGGTGGTGGGTGGGCCCTGCAGGGGGTGGGCTGTGACGGAGGCCTGGGAGAGGGCCTGTCTCCAGCCCAGTCCTGTGGGCCGATGCCCCCACGGGGGAGGTGGTGGTGTCATCTCCCCCCGCTGGGAGGGGTGAGGACCAGGTGCTCACGCGGTCAGGGCAGAATCGAACTGAGCCCCTCCCAGCTGTGCTGAGCCATCGGTGCCCCCCACGGCCACAGAGCCGGAGCCCTTGCACCCACTGCCCACCCTGGCACGGTCCGGGAGTAGATCTCGCTGCCACTGGTACTCCCAGAACCAGGCCGGCTCAGTTCCTGGGTTTCTCGGCTTGGAATTGAGGAGTGTGGCAGCTCACCCCGCTCCCTCCCCGTCCTGCTTGCTTAGGACTGTGTGCCTGGTGGGGCCGTGGACCCCGTGTAGGGGCACTGCCGCCACTACGGCGTCAGGCTCCAGATGTGACTGCCTCCTCTTCCCTCCTCCAGCCGGGGCAGGATTGAGGGGAGTGGGGCTGGGAGGAGGCACTTGCCAGGGGTGAGGCCGGGACTGGGGAGAACATGTTTGCGCTCACCACCCCGGGACCAGCTTTGGGAGGACAGAAATGCCCATGTCGCTGATGGCCCTAGAGAAGAGGCTTCAGAGACAACTTTAGGGGTCGGGAGGGCTGCAGAGTTTTCACATTTGGATGGGGGTGGAGGGCAGGGGGAGAGCATGGAGGGTCTGGACAGTACTGGGGTTTGGGGCCGACATGCTGAAGGCCGCGCCCGGGGCAGGGGTGAGGGCAGGGCTGGGCTGGGCAGGACTGCAGGAAGCTGCGTACCACGTGGGGACCAGCCCAGGACAGACTATGCCGAGGCCTAAGCCTCCTGCCCTGGGGCAGGGGGACACAGTGAGAGCTGTGTGCCCAGCATCCGGCTCAGTGGAAAGGGCTGAGTGACTCAGAGCCTGCCCTCAGCCATGGCCTGGGAGGATCTGGCTTCTCGGGGGGTCCGTGGGCATCCTGGATATTTGTGAGTGCCCCCACCACCCCGGTGTCCAGGAATGGGGGTGGGGTGGGCCTGGCCGCAGGTGCGAAGCCTTAGCTGGCGCCAGGCTGGCACTGCTGCCGGGGCTCGGGTGGTCTGCCCACCTCCTGCTCCGGGCTCCCGGCGAGATCCACCCGCTGCTCGTCCATCCGCTTGGCCTGGACCCTCTGGATGAGGCTGAAGAAGTCCTCGTCGGGCATGGTGGGGCCACGGGGCAGCACGTCGGGCGGGGGGCAGCGCTGGTCGTCGATCCTGGAGGACTGGGCAGACACGGACACGTGGGCCGGCGGCCTGGCCTTCCCGGGCCTTGCAGGGCCTAACCCAGCGGCCAGTGGCCCCACAGACAACTCGGAGGCAAAGGCTGCTATCCAGCGGCAGGGCCAGCTCAGGAGGGCTGGTCAGGCCACCTCGGGCCTCCCTGGGAAGCACCTCCGGCAGTGGAGCTGGGAGCCCTGACCCCAAGAACAGTCCACCTGGTGAGAGTTTTCCACAGCCGCTGGGAGTGGCAGGGCCAGAAGACAGCAGCTTGGGTGGCTTCCCAGGCCGCTCGCAAGGTCACCAGACAGCACGTGCTCATGAACCCCAGGGATGGGGCGAGGCTGCAGCTCCCAGAGCCTGGGGTGCAGAGCCCCCCAGGGCCCCATCAAGTCCCATCGAGTCAGGGGGCTGAGGGGGTGGCCGGGCTTCTCTGTAGGGTCTGGAGCAGAAGGGCCGGAAGGCGGCGCAGCCACGGGAGCGTGAGTGAGTGTGGGCGGGGGGCTCGGGGCTTCCCGGAAGGCGCTGGATTCGAGGTTCCTTGGACTTGCCCAGGGCTGCGCCTTCCTCTCCTCTGTGGGAATGAACGTCACATCTGGAAACTTCCCAGCTTCCTGCATAGGGGGCTGCGGTGCTGCCCCTCCCCGGACATTTCACTGAAGGTTTCCTGACCCTGAAACCCTGCCTGCCCCTGCACTCTGGGGGTACTGCCTGGCCCTCGGTTTTCTCCATCCAGATGTGGAAGGCTGGAGAGGTACCTGAGGCCATGGTCTTGGGGACCCGGTGACCCCGGGCTCCAAGCTCCTGTGCTGTAAGGAGCGGCCGGCCTGAGGACGTCCTGGGGTGGCCTTCTCAGGGGGCTGGGGAGGTGGGCCACAGTTTAAGTACCTATGGGTGCTCAGTGACACCAGCAGAACCGGCATAGTGTTCCGCAACACCCCCAGACCCACTCTGAGACCGGGGGACGAGAGCTTGTGTGTGGCCGCCCTGGGGCCAGGGGCCTGGGAGGACAGGCGGTGGGGAGATGACCGGCACCCAGCCCCCAGCCCCGGGCTGCAGGCCCACCTGGCACTTGATGAGCATGTTGAAGAACTCATCCCCTGGCTCCTGGGGGTCCCCGTCACCTCGAAGGTGCCCCAGATTGTTGTGGGTGATGCGCAGTCCGGGCAGGCTGCCCACGCTGGCCCGCTGGTCATCCAGCCGGCGGCTCTGGGAGCTGGCGATGAGGTCGAAGAACTCCTCGGTCTGGGGGGAGGCTGTCAGCGAGGGCTGGGCTGTGGGGGACAGGGGTGGGGTGAGCTCCAGGGAAGCAAGGCGCCACCTCAGGTCAGGCCTGAGCTCTGACCTCTGTGAGCTCAGCACAGCCCACTGCACCCCCAGGGCCGACCCCAGACCCCAGCTGCTCTCAGCTGTCCCCACCGTGGGCCCCACACCCGCCTCCAGGAGGTGATGGGAGGAGAGCCTCGCCTCCCACGCCCTCTCCCCGGGACGGCTGTGCTGACACGGTGTGCTCCGGAGGCGGGATGATTACACACTTCTCAGGATGTAGCTTTGCGCAAGGCGGGGACGTGGAGCTCACAGTGACAGGGGGCACTTTGCAGCTGGCCTGCCCCGCCCTCGGAGCACTGCAGCAGAGTGGGGGGGGGGCTCACCCGGTCCCTGTGCCGCACCCTTAAGGCCTAAGGGAGCCGACCGCAGGTGCTCACCCATCCTCTCCTCCAGGGTGGGGGCGGCTGTGGCTTCCGCAGCCGCGGGCTGGCCCTCCTCCAGGGGGCAGCGCTGGTCGTCCATGCGGCTGCTCTGGAACTTGCTCAGCAGGTCAAAGAAGCACTCCTCTTCGGAGGAGGGGGCCCGGGGGATGCTCTGCGTGAGGCAGGTGTGGGAAGTCAGTGCTGGCTCTGGACCAGCCAAAGGTGGCCCTGTTGGGGCCACCACCCCTCACAGACCCCTGGACACGACTGAGGGGCCGCTCAGCTTGAGCCAAGATCAGGACCCTCATCCATCACCTGCTCGCCACCCAGGCGTCTTCCCCCGTCTGCCCCTCGCTCCTCCCCACAGCATCACTGCCACTCACTTCCCTCCTCCCTTGGCCCCTGGCTTCCCCATCAAGGCTGCCGTCATCCTCCCTGGACTTGACACTGCCCTCCCCTGGGGCCGCTCACACCCGCTCTCCCAGCCTGGTATGCCTCCCCCCACCTCTCAATGCCCCGAGCCCCACGGGCCTCTATTGTTGTGTCAGCCCCCTTTGATGAGCTCTCCTCTGGAGCCCTGGCACCCAGCACAGCACTCACCAGTGATTGCTGAATGAACAAACGAGTGAGTGATAGGGCCCTAGGCAGGCAGGGTGCCTTGATGGCCATTACACACACTCACTGTGGTCAGTGCCGAGGCCCTGGCAGTGATGAAGGTAGACTCAGAAGAGCCAGTAATATCAGGTCATATCACCAAAGGCAAAGAGCCCAAACTGGGGGAGGTGAGGGCTTCTGTGTTCTACCTCAGTTCCACCTCTTATAAGGTTTGGGCACGTTTTTATAAGGTCCTGAATCCATGCGCGGGCCCAGAGGACAGCAGCTGTGTGGGGGCCAGGACCCTGGGTGCGGGGTGTTTAGGCCAGAGACAAGATGCTATCACCCCCAGCCCCCGCCTCCACATGCTGGCTTAGAGGTGCATGTGGTGGTCCAGGGTCTGCTCTTGGTGGCTCGGGGCGGGGACAGAGCCAGGACGCCAAGCTGGGGTCCTGGGTTGCTGGGTGGACCGCAGGGACTCGGAGAGATGCCATCAGTGTGCAGTCTGGGTGCAGGGATGGCTGACCTTGGGGTGACCCAGTTGGGGCCAGACAAGTCCCACTGGCAGGGGAAGGATGGGTGGGGAGGGTGGCCCTTAGAGGGGCCACAGTTCTGGGGGGAGGGCTGGGGTGAGAAGTGTGAGACCAGGTCGCTGTGTCAGGCTGAGCCCACTCCCACTGGCCTCAGTTTATAGGTGCACAGAGGGCATGGTCTCTCAGGCCAGCCTGGCCTCATCAGGCCTGGTCCAGGGCCCTGAGGACTGACAGGTGGATGGGGAAGCTTCCAGAGGACACTTTGGCTGCCAATCGCTGCCTGACACCCTCCCCTCAGAAGGTAGTGGTCTCTGCCCAGCCCTGGCCTGTCCATCTCTTGGCTGGCTGGTGGCTGTCACGGCTGCTCAGAGTTGGGTGCTGCCCAAAATGTGTCAGGACCCCCAGAGCTCCCGACTTCGCATCTCCAGCCTGTTTTAGAGGAGACTGGGGCCGGGGAGCTGGCCCAGCCCAGCCTGGGCTCCAGGAGCACAGGGAGAGCTGCTTAGAGCTGGGCTCAGGCCATGGGGCAGTGAGGCCTCCGAAGGCCAGGAGGACCCGTCGGCCAACCTGGGCAGGGAGGGGCAGCTGAGCGGGCAGTCCTGACCTGCACCGACAGGTGGGAGCTGGGAGAGATCCCACCAGGGCTCAGGCTCCGGGGCTGCCTCTCCCCACACGCAGACGCACACGCACACCAGGGCAGACCCGGAGCCGAGGCTGGGGGACCTCAGGGCTCAGCTCTCCTGCAGCCCCTACAGAGCCTTGAGGAAGGGCTGAGGGGCCCAGCCCAGAGGGCCGCACCTAGTCAACTAGGGCCTCTGAGGGAACCCGCAGGCCCAGCAGAGTGGCCAGGGGCCCAGCAACAACCCAAGCACAGGTGGGGACCACACACAGGTGCCCCCCAGGAGGTCGTGGGCTCTGCTCACAGGCTGACGGTGGCCCTGGGCACACCAGTGTCACCCCCGCTGCAGGGGACAGCTGCTGCTCCTGGCCCCCAGCCCAGCATCTGGTGCCAGCTGGGGTCTCCCAGGTGGACCATGGGCCAGGTGGATGGAGTCAGGCCCCTCCCAGCCCGGCGTCCCACTCCTCTGGACGCAGGTGCTCCCAACATTTCTCCAGCCTCCCCTGGGCTGAAAGTCTGGCTGAAGAAGAGCTCCTGAATGAGACGGGCTCGTCTGGCGGCCTCTCGTTGCCCCATCACCACTGCGGCCAGGGCTGGGCCATCCAGACAGGCTCTGAAGGCGCTGTGGCAGGGCTGCCTAAACCCAAGACCCAGGACGGGCTGGGGCCTGGAAGCCCTCACTCTCCCCAGGACTGGGGCCACTGGCGAAGGGCGGGCTTCCCTTACGTGGGAGACGGCTAGCCTGAGACCACAGGCACACAGGTGAGGCCTGGGCCCCTCGCTCAGGACGCCATCCTAGGTCCCAGCAGGACAAACTCAGGGGACCTGGGGACTACCCCTGGCCCCTCCAACCTTTCCTCTGCCCCAGACTCAGGCTCCTTCCATCCTGGAGGTCTCAGAATTCCTTGGGTCTCAGCCTAGCTCCTCCAGTGGGAGTTTCAGCCTAGTTTCTCCCCAGGAGGAAGGAGCCAGCCCTGGTTGCAGAAACTCTCCCTTCCCCTGGGCCCGGGGCTACCCCCTCCGGCTGGTGCGGCCAGCCCTTGGGGCTTTCAGAGCTGCTCAGGGCTGAGGGCAGGGGCTGATGGCAGCGGGGAGGCAGCTGGGGCGGTGCGGGCAACGCACTGGACTCTCCCCCCATGGACTGGCCTGGGCGAGGCTGCTAGGGAGCTGACTGCTCACCTCCCGCGGACTGCACAGCCCCTGGTGTAACTGCTCACCCACCCACTGGCCACTCACCCACCCCAGCCCCCCACGAGCAGAGCTCTGCCCCCGAGTCCAGCGCCCACAGGCCTGTGACCCTCCACCTGTGTCAGGGCCCCGCACTCACGCAGATCCGAAGCTCTCCAGCAGAAACCAGGTGTGGTTTGGGGTTCTTGGCCACGTGGAGCCCGGGCAGGACGCCAAGGTCCCTGTGCCAGTGCCCTACCCGCCGTGCCCGGTGCTGCCTCGCTGCTGAGACCCACGGGGCCGTTAGCTTAATGCTTAAATAGGACCCAGGGCGAGGGCCCCTCCCCGTCCCCGCCCACCTTCGCAGCACACACACACACACACACACACGCACACGCACACGCACACACGCAGGCGCGCTCGGTAAACACTGGAAGATGGATTTCCCTGAGCACAGAACCTGTGGGCAGTCACACCAGAAGGGGAGGGGGACGGAACCTGTCCGGACAGCACTTCCTCACTCTGCCAGCAGCCCCAGCTTCCTTCCCCTCCTTCCTCAGCCCCGATTGATTCCCGAGGCCGGGAGCTGCGGGTGAGAAGCCAGGTGGGTTGGTGTTCTTTTCCATCCTGGGCCTCGGTGGCTGTGTGGCCTGACCTCCCTCCCCCCTACACAGCCACCTCCCTACGCAGCAGCGCCCTGGCCTCCGCCCGGCCCCGGCCTCCTGCTGCCCAGCCTGCCCTGGTGTCCCTTTCCTGCTCTGGGAGGTCCGTGGAGTCCTAGCATCTCACAGCAAGACCCTTGTCAGCCCAGCCCTGGGGTCCATCAGGGGGCCGACCCCAAAAGGCATCCTGGGGAACCAGCTGTGAGCCCTGGCAGGAGAGGTGAGGACAGGATAGGGGGCACTGGAGCCCCCCAACTAGGGCCCTGTCCTGCTTCCACAGTGAGCTTGGAAGTGCTGACCCCCTCCCATCACGGCCCTGGGGGAGAAGGGGCCCCCACCAGCAGCCCAGGCCTGGCCCTTTGAGGCTGCCTCCTGTCAGGCTCCAGTAGGCAGGGGGCTCAGCCTACCCTTGGCCTCAGGCCTCCAGCTGGGACCAGGCTCAGCACTCAGCTGTGGGAATTGTCTCCAAAGGCACCACCAAGGCCCGAAGCCCTGCTGTGTTCTCTGCAGAGGCCAAGGGGGAGGTGCCAGGAGCTGGCCCTGGTCCTGGGACCCCAGCTCCACCGCCCCTAGCTGGACGCCCTCAGGCCATTTCTTCCCTGCTCTGCGCCTCAGTTTCCCCTCTTTGGACAACTGTAAACACAGCACACTTAACAAGCCCGAGCGTCGGCTCTGTTTGGTGGAAGGGGCTTTGGGTGGCAGCTGTGGGACGCGGCTGGGGCCAGAGTGAAAAGGTGGAGCAGGTGAGCGGTCGGCAGCACGTGGCAGCCATTTCCCGGCCTGGACTCCACCTTCCCAGGTCCCGCCTCTGGGACTTAAAGCTCTGAGACCCCCGGATGGGAGTGGGGTACAGCTTTGCCTTGGCTGCCATTTTTGGCGAGGCTTCAAAAACAGCCCTCATGCTGCGAGGCTGGTGTGGTTTAGGGGTGCGAGGGAATCAGAAAGACAAGTCTCTCTTCGCTTTCCCTGTTTTGGGGGCCTAGGCAGGCTCTGCCCCCTCCATCACTCAGCCTCCCTTTCATAGCGTGAACATGGGGGGGTACCACCAGCGCCATCACCTGGTAAGTATGGTCCTAGATGGAGAAGCCAGGTGGTGGGAGCCATGAGCACAGGTGGGAGCCCTGGGCAGGTCCTTCCTGCTCCAGAGCCCTCTGTGGCTCCCCAGTGCCCTGGTGGGGGTCAGCCACACCTCCTCAGACCCCAACGTCCCCGTTGTGCTGGTGGCAACACCCCTGCACCACCTGGGCTTGGGGTGGGGGAGGAGCAGGGCCAGCTGCTAACACAAGGGAGTGTCAGCAGCGGCCCCGTTGGCCTGGGACCTGATGGGGGACTCCTGCCCCAGGCAGGGACCCCTCGCCTTCCCACGGGATAGCCTGGCCCACGTGTCCCGCTCCTTGTCTCACTCCACAGACACAGACTCTGGCCCTCAGTTGGCTCGTCTGGTGGCACTGGGGTCAAACGGGTCAGTGGAGGCTTCCCCAGGCTCGCGCTAGATGGGTGCAGAGCAGCCTCAGGCTAAAAACACCAGCACAGTGCCCACACCCCTCGAAGGCTGAGAAGGTGCTGATTAAACCCTTGGAGGGAACTATTTTTAGACTAATTCTCTGAGATTTGAACCCAGGTGCTCTGCATGGGGGGCTCCAGGCTGACCTCTAAACCTGGGCTTGACCAGAAACTCGGGTTTGCCCTTCTGTGTCCCCCGTACCCTAACCAACTCCAGAGAGCCGGGAGGGGCCAGCCTAGGCTCCTGGGCACAGTGGGACACCGGGCAGGAAGAAGCCACACCCCCATTCCTCCATCTGCCGCTGTCCGTCTACCTGATCACTAGCACACCCATCCCTCATCCATCCCCGGAGATGCTAGGCCTCCCAGGTCAACTGCCCAGGATGGCCCAGAGCCCCCTGGGGCCCCCTGTTGGCGCCCAAGGAGAAGTCTCCTACCGTGCGAGGCACCTGCACCCGGACGTCCGCACTGTCCAGTGGGGAGTGGCCACCTTCCCGGGGCCTCCTCTCAGCAGCGTCCGGCCCCTCCTGGTACTTCCTGCTCCTCACGGGGAGGGGGAGCAAGTCCCTGCCCGGCCCCCGCCAGTCCCCCGCATGGTGGCTGTCTCCATTCTGCTCCTGGAAGTGGGGAGGAAGGCCGGTCATCGGAGGGGGCCAACAGCAATTCTGAACCAATGCTCCCCGTCCCAGGACCCTAAAGGGTGGCTGAGCAGATGCTGTCACCCCTGTCTCACTGAAACTCACGGAGGCACTCAGGTGCCAAAGGGAGGAGGATGAGAGGGCAGCAGGCAGCGTGAGGGCAGGCAGAGACACGGTGGGTGCTGGAGGAGCTGGGAGCAGCCCCAGCTTCCTTCCCCTTCCCACACAGTGGGAGACTGGGTGGCCCTGAGCTTTGTCCCCTAGTGGGTCCCTGTAACTGAACCCAGTCTATACTGGAGGAACCAGAGGCTTTGAGAGGGGAGGCCACTGCTCCAGGACCACACAGCACCCACCCCTGGCAGGTACAGAGTGGGCCCAGGGCACCCAAATCTGTTTGGGGTTTGCGAAGTCCCAAATGCCCCATCCATAACAGCTTTGCTTCCTCACGGAGCAGAGTCCGAGTGGGCAGGGAGTGGACAGGAATGGAGGCCAGCCAGGACACTGGGGACAGTGGCTGAGGATTGGAGAAGGGGGTCTGCAAGGTGTAAGGACCCTGGCTTGTTCCCCTGGGGCCCTGGCTGGCGGGACTCTGAGGTGAGGAGGGAGGGGATGGGCGCTGGTGCGGCAGGGTCCCCTCGGGGCCTCTCAGGGCAGGGCAAATGGCCTGTCCAGGGTCCTGGGCTGCAAAGGGCACATCAGTCTCCCACGGCAGGGACGTGATGCAGACAGGAGCCCAGGCGGGCGGCGGCAGCTCAGCACACACTGCCCCAGCCTCATTAACCCACTGCCTAATCCCTGCCGCCCACCCCCAAGGTGCCCCCAGGACCCCGCCTAAGACCCACTTACCCGCTCCAGGGGAAGCCTCAGGAGGTCCCAGGTCTCTGCGCTCAGCCTCTGCGTCCTTTTGGGCCTGGCCCCTGAAAGACAGCAGGCCTGGTCAGCTGGCACTGACCCCTGGCCTCGAGGTGGGCTGGCTTGGGAACCAAGCATTCCAGGCTCCTGCCCCCTGCCCGACATGGAGGCAAAAGCAGGGTGCGCATGACCTCCAGCCCTATCAGGACAAGCAGTTCCACGTAGAGATAGGGCCGACCTGCAGGGACTTGGGCAGGGTCTGGCTCTGGTGCTCCCCCGTCTGGTCCAGTTCCCAAATTCTGGACCTCGCACTCTTACTCCCCGGCCTTAGCTTGCACTGCTCCCTCTCCTGGGAGGCCCTTCCTGCATCTGCGCTGCCAGCAGCTCAGCTGCTCCCCCTACCCTGCCTGCACGGTGGGCAGCCCAGGTCCCCCAGGGGGGCCCAGCGAGCTCTCCTCTGAGGGCTGGACGAAGCGAGGGAGAAAGCTCCAAGTAGGAAAAGAAGGGCTCTGTCCGGAAGCAAAGGGTTGGTGCATCACCCATCCCACAGCCAGTACCCACCCCAGCCCACAAAAAGCCCTGTTCTGCCTTCCTGCGGGAGGCCAGCTGCGGTCCTCTCTCGGCTGCCCCTGGATACCCTGGGGGTCCGACTAGGTTTCCCCACCCCATCCACTGGGCCCTGCACGGCTGTCTCTGCCCCACCTGGCCCTCCACCACAAAATGTCCTTCTGAGATGCAGCCCGCGTCCAGCTCCTCCGGGGCGGGACCCTCATGGCCACGCGGACAGCGGGCGGAAGGCCCTCCGGTCCCAGCTAAATGCACCCTCTGTCTGGAGTGTGCGTCGAGGCGGTCTGAACCCGGCGCTTCCAACGGTCCTCGCCCTGGGCTGAGCCCTGACTGGGGGCATTCAGGCCTGGCACTGCTGGCTGGCTTCCTGCCCCGCCCACTTGAGAGGGCCAGGCCTGGAAACTTCCCCAGGGATGCCCCACCACCGCCGATTCTGACTGGCACCTCGTCATCACTTCTGTCCCCACACAGCCTGTCCCAACCCACTGGGCCCCTAGCGCCTCCCTCGCCTTCACCCCCGACCCCACTTCTGAAAACCTGGCAGCTTCACCTTTGGGACAGACCCAGGATCTGACACTCCCTCCCAGCCCTGCCTCCCTGCCCAGCCTTGCTCCCCCCGCCCCAGTCCCTTCTCCATGCAGGGGCCAGAGAGATGCCCTTAGAATCTGGATTAGATTTTCTTCCTCCTCTGCTCAACCCTGCAGGGGCCCCACTAGTGTCGGGGGTGAGGCTGACACCAGGGCCCACCAGGCCCTCCCCGACCCTGGCCTGCCACCCTCAACCTCAACACTAACCCTCTGCCCTCGCTCCGCTCCAGACACAGTCCCACTGCTCCTCCCTGCCAGGTTCTCCTGCCTTGGGGGGGGGGGGGGCTTTGCAAGGGCTGTCTGGTCCACCTAGACTGCTGTTCCTCTTAAGCTCAGGGCTCACTCCTTCCCTTCCTTCAAGTGTCTGCTCAGATGTCCCTTATGGATTGAATGTTTGTGTCCCCCAGATTCCATATGTTGAAGCCCCGAACTTCAAAGTGATAGCAATGAGGAGGTGCCTTGGGAGATGGTCAGGGTGGGCTGAGGTCATGCGGGCAAGGCCCTGGAAATGGGACTGGTGCCCACATGGAAAGAGACCAGAGAGCTCATTCTCTCTTCCCCCTGCACCCCACCCGTCTCACCTGGGCCAGACCAGGAGGAGGGCCCTCACAAGGCCCTGACAAGTGGGCCCCAAGCTCTTGAAGGTCCAGCCTCCAGAACCAAGAGAAAAAAAAATCCAGTTTTAAGAGTTTTTTTTTTTTAATTTCTTTTTGGGGGGGTGGTAATTAGACTTATTTACTTATTTATTTATTTTTAGAGAAGGCACTGGGGAGTGAACCCAGGACCTTGTGTATGCTAAGCATGCACTCTACCACTTGAGCTGTACCCTCCCCCCAACATCCACTATTTAAGCCGCCCATTCTGTGGTGTTTTGTTACGCAGCTCGACCTGACTGAGATGTAGGTCTCTGTGAGGCCCATCAGCTGCTGTATTTACTGCTACGTCCTGCCCCACCTGACACTCCCAACCCCCTACCAACCTGCTCCCTTCCAGCCTCCTAAAACGCATGATTTGCTTTCTGCAAATTTATCATTTCTCATTTGTTTCGTTCGCTGCTGTGCCCCTAGAGCTTGGACAGGGTTTGGCACATAGGGGCTTTCAGGACAGTGGAATGAGTAGCAAGTGTTTACTTAGTGCCTACTGTGTGAGGACCTGGGTGCATTTTCAGGCACTGTTCCTTCAGGGCTGTCCCCAGCATAGGAAGTACTGGCCACCCTCCAGGGACTGTGGACATTGGGCCTCAAGAGAAGGTGACCACCACCAACGTCACAGAGCCTGGAGGGGCAGAGCCAGTGTCAGGATGGGAAATCAGGGCTGTACATGTGTGCCCACACCGGGGGGCGCTATGGGAAGTCAGGCTTACCCGGCCAGCCCTTAGGGGGTCGAGCTGAGCACAGCCAGAAAAGAGACAGACATAAAGGCAGACTTGTCCTCATGCCCCGAAGCCCCGATCTGTCCATCACAGGTGCCTGGCATGTGGGTGGGCTGCAGGCACCTGCTGAATGCACGGACAGACAGTGATGTGTCTACAACTCTAGACCTCCCCAGGGCATGAGCTGTGACCTTGTCCCTGCCAGGAGCTCTTCCCAGGACCACCAGTGGGTCTGCTTCCCAGATGGGGACACTGAGGCACTGCTAGGTCAAGTTACTACGTCAGCTGACCAGGATGTGTGGAGCCAGGGCGAGAGCCTGCAGCCGAAACTGCCAGTTAGATGTTATACTGTGTACATCCCAACCTCCCATCATGGCTGAACCTGCTTGTCCAGGGACTCCTCTGCTCTGGGCCCAGGACCCCCGCAGCATGAGCAGGGGAGGCAGGGCAGCCCCACCCTGGGCACAGAGGACAGTTCAGGGCTGACTGCCTCCTCCCGTGCACTGATTATGTTGTCACGCCAAGCAGGCGCAGTAGGACCTCAACCAGCACGCTCCCCCAAATCCTGTGCCCTCCCGGGACAGCCACCTGGGCAGACTGATCCTGGTCCAGGCAGCAAATGGCAGGGAGGTGCCCCCTCCCACCCAGATTCACTCTGAGCCCTCTTTGCTGGGGTGTGGGCAGCAGGGGCCATGAGTTGGGCTCTGGCTCCTCCTGCATGAAGTGTCCTCGTTTTTATGATAGAAAAAAATGTCCCTAGGCCTGGCCTCCAGCCGGCCAGCCACCACCAGGCCTGCCGCCCCACCACGGGCCATGCCTCCTGTCCTGTGTCCATACTGGCCACAAAGGCCACACCCACAGGCTTCTTCCTGTTCTGATGCAGCCCAGGGCTCCTACCTCCCATGGAGGTGCTTACCTGGCCCCCTTCACCTCCCTGCACACTCACAGGCTCCGGATGTGCAACTGTCCCATCTGCACCCCCAGGGACAGTTTCCAGAAGACAGGCACCCGGCTTTCTGGAAACTGGGCCAGCTTACCGCCCACGCTCTGTATGTGCCAAACGAACGAGTGAGTGAGGGATGAATCAATGAAGCCGCTCCAGCAGACAGCCTAGCCATGGCTCCCTCCACGGGCCTTGCCCGAGCAGGGGTCTCCTCCGGAGCCACCCAGACTCAAGGTGCTGGTCGGCCTCCAGCAGTTGCATCCCAGGGCTGGGGCACCCAGGGCTGCCCAGAGCCCTCAGACCTGGCTCTGCGGGCCTGGGTGGGCCACCCCAGCCACTGTCCTCCCAGGGGGATGGCCTCTTCCCAGCGTCTACTGGCAGATTGGTGGGCGGAAGCTGCCAGGGGCCCTGGCTGGGAAGGGTCTGGGCACCGGGCAGGGCAGAGGAGCAGGCATGGGGAAGACAGAAGCTGCCTTGTTCCTGCACGGCCTGGCCGGTCACCAACCCTGAGCCCCCCCCTTCCCTCAGCTCAGAGAAGGCAAATGCCGGGAGATGCAGGGCTGGGCCACACCTCTCTGGGAGCCTTTCCAGATGCTGGGCCCATCCCTGCCCCCACCTGCTGCTGGGGTTCCCAGAGGGTGGCCTCGCAGGGCCAGCTGCCCGCCCTCAGAAAACCCCAGCCTGAAGGGCAGATGTTGGCCTGGACAGGCTGGGTAGGGTGGGGAGAAAAGGGGGCCATACTCCATCCTATCCCCACTGACCACAGCACCCCCAAAACAAGAGTGGCTGAGGGCCCCAGAAGGGATCTCCTGTCCTCAGCCTCTGAGCCAGGTGACACAAGCCCCCATCTCTCATACAGGCCATCGTCAGAAACCCAGGAGCTTCACAGCACAGGAGTCCAAGACCTGACACCACGGCTGGCTGGCCTCCCAGCCTGGCTCTGGGCAGGCCAGCAGGGCTTGGAGGCTGGGGCAGGGTGGGCACTCTCAGGGACACAGCATGAGGGATCTGGACCAGAATCCCTGAAAACTCAAGAACCACAGGGACTCTGTGGGCCAGTAGGGGACAGCTAAGTCCCTGCCCAGAGCCTGCCCCCACCCACCTGCAGGAGGCCAGCTCAGTGCGGCCCCCTACCCCAGTGCCCATATTTATTAATCTGTTTACTTTGCAGTGAACGTCCTGTCCTGGTCCGAGTAGCATCTCTGACCTGTATGGGGCAACCAGCAGCCTGTGAATGAGGTCATTGTACCCACCGTGGCTGGTCTGAGGCCTCGGCTGATGAATACCCAGCGCACCTCCCTCCACCTCAGATGATTCAGCCCCTCCCTCCTACCACCAGCCCCCTCCCACTGGGCTCCCACAGGAAGGCCTCCCCCAGGCCCAGCCCCCAGCCTGGAGCGGGATCTTGGGCTCCAGAGGGGTGGAGCAGCGAGGGAGAGGCAGTGAGCTGTGGTGATAAACCCAGGGACTCATCAGGGTGGCCCCAGAGCCATGAAGAACTGGCCTGAATGCCCCTTTGCCCGTGCTGTCCCCCACCTTTTAGTCCCCCGATTCTGACCCGCCCTGGGGAAACAGCCCTATCTGTGCCCCAGCACCTGTCATTCACCCACCCCTATTGTGAACTGGGCTGGTGAGTGGGGCTCAGATGCTGACAACCCCCAGGGACAGGACTCCACACCTTCCGAGGGGCCCCTTCCCTCACCCGGCAGCCATCAGAAATTCCCGTTTAGGGACAGAGCCCACCAGCCCCAGCACGAGGCAGTGCCCACTGGCCCCCGGGCAGCTCTCCTGCCACAGCCCTGCCCTCCGAGGCCCCTGCATCCCAGGCTGGAGTCTGAGCCTGTCAGGGAACAGGATTCCCACCCCTCCAGGCCAGGAACTCACCTTGGGCCTCATAGCCAGCCAGGTCTGGCTTCTCCGCGGCCGCCGGGCTGGACAGCCGGCCCAGTGCCAGCTGCAGCTGCGCCACGTTCACACGGGCCGTGAGCTCCCCGCCGCGGTCCCCAATCTGTGGTTAGGCAGGGCCCGGTCAGCGGGCAGGTGGGCTGGGAGGCCCTGCTGTGAACTCCCACTGGACCGCCACGATCCTGGGGCCTCCAAGGGAAATAAACTGGGCCCCTCTGGGCCCTAGAGTGGACTCCAGAGGTGTCCCTGGGTGGGAGTGGCCTCAAGAGCCCCAGACAGCCCCCCTTCACAGCCCAGCCTGGCTGTGCCATATGGGGCCCTCCTTCTGGGAGCCCTCGTGGCAGAAAGGCCGCATGCTTAGCCAGGAGCAAGCCAAAGGAAGGGTGGGGCAGGAGGGACCTGCGCGTGGGGCCCCAGGGCCACTGCCCGCCCTGCCCGTGCTCGGAGGGACATGGCGGCTAGCCCTGCTGGAGGCCCCAGTGGAGGGCTCTCCAGACCAGGACCTCCCCGACTCGAGCTCTCCGGCTCCTCCCCATGTCCACCACGGCACCTGTGGGTCCTGCCCGCCCATGGACTTTGGCCCATGGCAGGTCTGGACAGGCGCTGGGGGTGTGCCAGAAGGAGGCAACACAGCTCTGCTCCCGGGGGTGTGGTGGGGGCTGAGGAGCAGGATGGGGTGAGGTGAGGACAGGTCAGGAGCCGGGAGCCAGAGTTCACCTGTGATGATGCCCTCAGAGACCCTGCCCGTCCTCCCTAGGAAGGTGTGAGGGCCCTTCCCTGGTTGAGGGCCCCAGGGAAGACCCCCCCAGGGCCACCCCCCAACAACCTCCGGTAGATCCTTCCTCCTTGGGTTTTGGACACAGGCCTTCCATGGCCCAGCCTGGCCCAGTTCAGTCAGGGACAGAGGCACCTGCCTGTGGCTACCCAAAGGTGCTGCTCACACTCTAGGAGCAGAAAACAGGCCCCTGCTCCCTGCTCCCTGCTCCCCCCGTCCCCCGGGACTATAGCAGACAAGCAGCCACCAGGCCTCTGAAGGCCCAGGGTAGCTGGGCCCCATCACGGTGCACAGCACAGCCAGGAAAGGACGGGGAGGCAGTCCAGGAAAGAGCCCAGAGCACACAGAGGCACCTGGCCCAGTCTGGAGCGGGCTGGGCAGCACCTGGGCAGCCTCCAGTGCCGGCCGAGGGCAGGGTTGGGGGCAGAGGTGGGCAGGCCGGGCTCACCTCCTGGGAGATCTCCAGGTGCTTCTTGGCGAAGGTCAGGGCCTGTGCTGGGCTCCCCATGGATACGTAGGCATTCCCCAGACTCCAGCACGCCCGGCTCTCGCCCACTCTGCAGGAGAGGGAAACTGAGTCCATGTCTGTGCCACCCAGGCCTGCTAGCCTCCCTCCTAGTCTGGCCAGCCCAAGCCCTGCCTCCAGGTGGTTAGGCCCATCACAACGTGAGGTGGGAAGGCAGGGTAGCTTGGCAGGGTGTCAGGGGCTGCCCATGGATGGCCCAGAGTTCCTGGTGTGGCCTTGACTGCCCCCTAGTGGCCAGTGAGGCTCTCACCCCTGTGGCTCCCTCCACCCTGGGCAGCAGTGACCTCATTCCCTTGGATCATTAATTTTTAAATTGAGGTAAAAATAACAGCACGAAAATGTAACCGCTGTAAACGCACAACCCAACAGCGCCACACACGTTCACAGCCTGGACCCTTGCCGCCATCTAGGTCCAAAGCATCACCCAAAAGAAAAATCACAGGCCACTGTAAGCCTCCTGGCCGAGCAGCTTTTTAGGAGCTCCCTCCTGTCCACCAGCCATGAGAGAAACCCGGCCAGTGGCTCTGAGTTCTTGAGCTGCAGCCGCTGCCCCACAAACACACTTCTGTGTGTTCAGGAGTCTTCGGTCAGCCTGTCTGTCTCCCCACGGAGACTAATATTTGCATAGACACAGAGACAGAAGGGGAAGGGAGAGTGTTCCAAGGGGCAGTGGGCTGAGGACTAGGGCACAATCCCCCAAGCTTGTGCCAAGGGTCACTGTGAGCTCACCCAGTCTTACTTAGAGGGCTGCGTGGCCCAGTGACAAAGGCTGAGCCGAGGGGTGCCGTCAGTGGTCGGTGGCACCTCAGATGCAGACCAGTGAGTCTGAACTGCAATCAGCTTGCAGTTCAGCCCAGGAGCCTGAAGGGGCTGTCGGGAGCCCTCCAGTCTGGGCCTGCCCACCCCCGAGTCCCCGCGGCACACACCTGTCAGCCAGCTCCTGGGCGATGAGCAGGTGCCGCAGGTGATACTCGGCAGCCCGCTCGTAGTCCTGCAGCAGCGTGTACGTGTTGCCCAGGCTGTAGCAGGCCTGTGCCTCCACGGCCTGGTCCTTGAGCTGCCGGGACAGCTGCAGCGTCTTCCTGCACAGGGGGTGGGGAAGTCAGCCCCCAGGAGGGAAACTTTCAGTATCCCCCCCCTGAGGGGGCAGGGCACCACTCGTGCTCCCACGAAGCCCCCTTTCCAAGGGGCAGATGGTGGGTGATGGGGGAAGCAGCCCTTTGGCCCAGAGGCCTCCAGCCCTAGGATCCCACTGGGGGTTTCTCTGGCTTTACCAGTCTGCCCTTCCAGGGGGGTCTAGAACCCCCCACGTGGCCCCTGGGGAGTCTGGGAGGGCAGACCTTGGGGTGGGCGTTTCCGTGGCCTGGTGTCCAGGCACCCTCCTAGGCCCCACCCTCTCCCTGGCTGGGCAGCGCGGGTGGGCGGGGCCTGCCTACTTGTAGTACTCTGCAGCCACGTCGAAGCGCCCCAGGAAGATGTGGGCGTTCCCCAGGTTGCTGTAGGCCCTCCGCTCTGCTGCCTTGTCTCCAAATTCCTTAGCAATGGCCAGGCGCTGAGGACATAGACATGAGGCCCGGGTGGTTGTGGAGCAGCCTGGGACCCGATGTGGATGGCAGGTGCTGCCCCGCCCAGCACGGTCAGCCTGATGTCTGTGTGCTCAGAAGGGCAGCCCCGGGAGCCCCAGCACCAAGCCAGACAAAGCCATGCCACTCTGCCCCAATACTGGGGCGATCCCGCCGCTGCCACGCTGTGCACTCACCTCCTTGTGGAAGGCGGTGGCCTCTGTGAAGCTCCCCAGCAGATAGTGCGTGTTGCCCAGGTTCCCATAGGCCCTGCCCTGGGCCGCCCGGTCGCCCAGCTCCTTCACCAGGGACAGGTTCCTCCTGGGGGCCGAGCCTGTCTGAGCTGTGTCCCAACCAGCGACCACCCACCCAGGCTAGAGGATGCTGAGCAGGTGGCCTCACCCTCCCAGAGTTGTGTTCCCGAAAGAGGGTGGCTGGATGCTAAGCTCCAAGGCTCAGGTCAGGGGCTCCCCAACCCCCGACTCATTTTCAGATGCAGCCTCTGAAGGGGAGGGTTCTCCCACACCTGGGGGCCTGGCCCAACTTTCTTGCCCTTCTTCCAGCCAAATGTTTTAAAACCCCGCACATGGCTGTGGCTCCGCAGTTCCCTGCCTCTCTCCACTGCTGTGTGTCATCAAGAGGTGGGAAACGCCCGGGCCTGGTGAGTCCCACCAGGCTGAGGATGGGTGGGGTGGGGGGGAGGAGAGTGCTCTGAGCCTAGGGCTGCCCAGGTCCCTGTGTTTGTGAATCTCGTGGACAAACTCGCCCTGCTCACTCGTAGAACTCCGAGGCCCGGCGCAGCGTCTCCCGGACGGCAGGGGACAGGTGCCCAGGGTCCTGCGCGGCGTTCCAGGACAGCTGCTTGCCCTTGGCGTGGTACACGTTGCCAATGTTGTACAGCGCCCTTGCCTCCCCGACCTGTGGGTGACACCGAGGTTTGGGGGGGGTGTCTCCAAAGCCACAGTCCCCAGGAGCCAGCCGCTCAGGCTGTGTGTCTGCAGAATGGGTATTCCCACCAGCTGGCCCACCGTCCCGCTCTTCCTGGGGCCCTGAAAGCAAGGGCCCACGGGGTGGCATCACTGACTCCAGACACTAAGGTAGGGGTCACGGGGAGGGAGGGACCTGGCCCCACCCCTCCTGGGCTGCCCCTCCCTGGTGCCCAAGAGTAAGGTTCTGGCTCCACTCCACCACCTCCTGCTGTGACCTGGGTGAGTCGGTCACCTCTCAGCCGCAGTCCCCTCGCCTGGACAGCGGCAGGGAGGCTCATCTCACAGGGTCATGGGGGGAGGACACAGAGCACGGCTGCTCCACCAACGTCCGCCCCTCCAGCCAGGCCTCCTCCTGGAGCCGGGCCCCCAGCCCTCCAATCCCAGAAAGAGTGACTAGACAAGGGTGTTGGCAGATTCGTGGGAAGGTCGGGGGAAAGGCGAGCTGGCACAGAAGTGACGGACTGGGAACCCCAGCCTGGGGAGCCGGGCCTCAGACCCACGATGTCTGTGTGAGCTGGAAGTGCCCTCATTTCCAAGAGGACCATCCTTCCATCTTTATCCCGTGGTGGGAGAGCGTGGGGCTGCGAGTGGTGTCATCTGTGGCCCCAATCCCAGACCCTGACAGGGGGCACAGGTCAGGGGCTGCTGCCCACCTTGTCCCCCTGCTCCTGTGCGATGTCCAGGTGTCGCTGGCAGCAGACGACAGCCTCATCAAAGCGGCCCAGAACCTTGAGTGTGTTGCCCAGGTTCCCGCTGGCTTTGGCCTCCCCCATGCGGTCGCCAATGGTCCTGGGGGGCAGGGAGGAGTGAGGGGCCAGACCAAGGACTGGTGGGGACCCTGAAACCAGCAGGGAGCCCGGTGAGGGTGGCAAGGGCCTGGGGGGAATGGGAGCCCACAGCCCCTGGGATGATGCTGGGCTGGGGTCCCGTAGTGGGTTGAGGCCCAGCACAGAACCGATCTTTGCTGGGCCAGGTCTGGGGTTGGCACTTGAGCAGCCTGCAGCTGCTGGGGGGCTCAGGGAGTCCCCTGGATGCAGGAAGGGAGAGTTGAGCTGCCTTGCAGGGAGTTTACAGTAACTCGTTCAGTGAATGTTTGCTCTGTGCCTGGCTGGGTGCTGAGGACAGGGCTCACTGGCTAGTGCAGAGGGCCTGTGAGCAGGGTTGGAGGGGAGCCCCGGGAAGCCCTGGCCAAACCTGGGAGGCCTGGGCCTCTGATGGGGCATTTCCTGCAGGCCTGAAGGAGCAGGAGTGGGCAGGGAACATGCAAGGGGAGGTTATTCCAGGTGGGAACAGCATGGGCAGAGTTCTGGAGACCAGAGGAGAACAGAGACACTGGGGAATGTTGGGGGTGAGAGGCTGTGGAGTAGGTGTGGCCAGCAAGGAAGGGGTCAGAGTTCATGGTGGGAGGAGGAAGGGGCCCCAGGGACAAGACCACTCCATACAGGGCAGGTGGGGAGGTTGCCCTGAGCCCCCCAGAAACAGGCAGTCCCAGAGACAGGCACACGCACACAGACACACAGACACGTGTGCTTACCCAGACATGGAATGCTGGGCCACGCCCACGCTTTTGGATACACTCACAGGAGTCTCAGCTTAAACACAGCCCCTGGGGGCACCTCTGAATCCCCCCCCAGGCTAGGGGTGCCCCTCTGGGTTCCCGTGCTCACACTGGGAATGCCACTCCCCAAGGGCAGGGCACCCAGACCCTACCCAGTGGCCGGCCCAGCAGGGGAGGGGCAGCCAGGCCACCCGCCCCGCGCCCCCGCCTGTGGCTCACCGGGCGAGCAGCAGGTCGTGCTTGTGGTACTCCAGCGCCCGGGCGTACTCCTTCAGGTAGAAGTAGGCGTTGCCCAGCTGGCTGTAGATGGCGCTCAGCGTTTTCAAGTCCTCAGTGCCTACCTGCACAGCGGCCTCAAAGAAGGCCACACCCGCCTTGAAGTCCCCCGCCTTGCACAGACGCTCGCCCTCCAGGGCCAGCTCCAGGCACGAGGCCTCCATCCTGGGCAGAGAGAGGAGTCGTCACAGCCTGCCTCTCACGCCGTCGCGTCTGGGGCCCCGCGCTCCTCCCTGTCATCACTCGGACCTGGGCCCCTCGGATGGCGGCGGCCAGCCCCATGCCAGTGGGGGCAGACCCAAGTCTCTTTTTGGATAAACTCTTAGAAGAGCACTGGGTCCGGCAACAGGCCCCACCCGAACCTCACTGTGCGCCCTCCTCTACCCGGGGGCCCAGAGTGCCAGAGCACCATGTGAGGCTGCGATGACAGTCAAACCCTCAGCCTGCGGAGGCCAAGCTGCAAACACTGCCTCTGTCCCCTGAATCCCAGCCGACAGGACAAGGGCTGCCCCTGGGGCAGGTGCCACACGCTGTCTTCCAGAGTGGCTGCGGTAGCCTGGGGGCAGGCCCTGATCCCCAACGAGGACGACCAAGGCCCAGAGGGTCATGGACAGTGCCACAAAGGCAGGACCCAACCCAGCCCCGCCTCCGCCCTGCATCCTCAAGCAGGGGGACCCCATGCTTCAAGCTCTCGTTGGGGGCCTGGGGCTCAGCCATCACCTGTCCTCACCTCCCATACTCTGGGGAGCATGGCTGCATCTGAGCTGATGTCCTGTCTTGGGGCAGGAAGGGGGTTTGTGGGGGGAAGGCACAGGAGCAGCCAGGGAGAGGGCCCCCCCATGAAGAGCAGGCGGCACCCCTGTCCCCGCCCGGTGACCACACAGCAGGTGAGCACCCCGGAAAAGCCAGAGGCAGCTCTGCCCGTCACAGGCTGCCAGATCCTCCTCCTCTTACGCCCACTGCTTTCTGATGTCAACAGAGTAATTTAAAACATGCACCCCAAACAGCCCCGTTGCACCCCAAAGCCCTCCCCTTCTCTGTGTTGTTAGAATAGTGGAATAATCAGGAATTACTGGGGGGAAAACCAATGCATTTCCTTAAAAAATAAACAAAATTGTCCAGAGCAGTGCTTTTCAACCAAAATGCCCCTTTGATACAAAACCACAATGCTCCATTCACTCTTGTCCCTGTATTATCAAGAACACGGGGCACTTTCAACTTTTACAAATGATAAGGACGCCTCGGGAGTGGGCTGGGGCAGGGCTGGTGAACCCCTTGAGAAGCTGAGCCCTGCGCCCTGCACCCATAAGCTCAGCGCTCTCTGCTGGGGAAGGCCTCACCTTCTGGGCGCCCCTTGTCCAGCCACCACTCCCCAACATCAGGGTCGCTCCTCCTGGGAAAGTAGGCTCCTCCCCTCCTGGAGGATGCAGGGCTGTACTCACAGACCCCACCAACCCCCCACCATCTCCCTGCCTCCCAGGGCCTGCAGTGGATCAGGGGATTCATTCAAGCAGAGCCCAAGTGGCCTCACTGAGAACCGGGGTCAGGGATATGGCCTTGACACCAGGATGCCAGCCCCTGGGGCTCCCTACCACCATACGCTGGAGCCTTGGCAGCCACCTTGCCCAGCGCTCTTGGTAGAGCCATTCAGATGCCACGTCGCAAGAGCCCATGGACAGTCCTACTCCCATCACCAGGGCCACACACGGGGCTCCCTGTTTAGGGCCTGCTTGTCCCTGCCCAGCTGCTCACCACACTGTCTGACATCGCGCAGCCCTCTCCTCCCAGGGGACTGTAGAGGAAGGACTTGGGGTCTGAAATGTGGGTATTTTGGGAGTCCCATGGGCTCTGGCAGATCTGATTAACGAGGCGGCCTCCCCCCACCCCACCTTCCTGCCTGGAGAGGTGGCATCAGTGGCTCAGAGCAGAGGAGGTTTCTGGCTTGGGAAGGGCCCTGGGCCTAGAGGCCAAGGGGACATGGGCACAATGGGGGTGTCCGATGCAGTCATCGCAAATCACAGATTGGGGATAGCTAACAGGGGCCCTGCAACGAGAGGAAGCCACCCAGGGAGGCATCAGGCAGGGTGTCCTGGGCTAGAAGCCCCCGGCCCTCCCTTGTCCCAAGAATCTCCAACTGCACCTTGACCTCCAGCCCAGGCCCCATCCCCAACCTGGTCACTGCCCGTGGCCAGGTGCCAGGCGCACCTCTTCCTCTGAAGGTTTCTCATCTTCTGCACGTACAGCCACAGCTCCAGGCCCACAGGCAGCAGCAGTGGGCGTGGACGGGGGGCGCCGTACACCACTTTGCACACAGCCTTCTCGGCCAAGCTCAGGGCCACAGGCTGGCCCTCCGTGGTGGCAGCTGGCATGACAGGGCTCTGGGCCTCCCTCCTGGTTGGCCAGCCCGCTCCCCACCTTGGCTGTTGGTCCTGGGGGTGCGCCAGCCTCAGGGTCCCCTGCATCCTCCGACCCTAGAGGGCTGGGCTGAAGGCTCTGGTGGGCTCAGCTCTGGGAGACCCCTGGCCCCCTGGCAGGTCGACCAGGGCCTCCCAGGGCCTGCGGTGGATCAGGGGATCAAGGGCGGCTCAGAGCCAGGATCAGCACTGTCAGCAGGGCAGGCGGGCGGGGAGCCCAGAGGGAACCTTTACTGATGGGCGGGTGCACAGCAGGGGTGCAGAGGCAGTGCCCCGCTCCCGCTGGCCCTGATTAGGCAAACTTGTACCCAACTCCGGCCCTGTGGCCAGTTCTGGGCCAGAGCCTGGACAAGCAGCATAGAGGAGCACTGGGCACCTAGTAGGCGCTGGCTCAGCGTTCATAAGAGAAGGAAAGAAGGAAACACAAGTGTGCCCCCCCGCCCTCCTGCCTGTCTTGGCAGAGGGCAGGACCCTGGGCAGAGCTCTCCGCCTGGGGAAGCTCCCTGCCTGAACAGAGCTGGGATTCGGCAAGGTCTGCACTTGGCCCCGCCCGGTCCTCCTGGAGGCTCCACCCTGCCTCCCCAGACTGTGTCCTCCCCAACTCTGCAGCCTGGCCTGGCCTCAGCACAGGTGTCCCCTGTCCTGTATGCAAAGAGTCAACAGGTAAGCCTGGGGGCCAGGCCACCCTGTTAGTCCCCGACCCTCTGGGGAGCTGCTGGGCTTGCCAGCACCTGACCATCCGAGGTGAGCTCCCAGCCCCAGGTCTAACCTGGGTGCGGGAGCTGGAGGGGCCTGGGGCTGGGGAGCTTGGGAGGAACAGACACCCCCTCAGCTCCTTTCCTGAAACCTCCCAGTTCCCTCTGCCACCTTCTCAGCCCAGCTCCCAGCTCCTCCAGCCACCATGGCTGATGAGAGGCCAGACAGTGTGACCATCCCCGGGCAAAGGGGGTCGGAGCAGTGGGGGTCTGCACTAACATCCAGCGACAGAGAGGGGGCTGCAGGGCTCAGTCAGGGCAGAGTCGTGGAGAAAAGTCTCAGGCCTCTCATGAGGGCCTCCCCCGCTGCTCCAGCCCAGAGCCCCTGGGGTCCCCTGGGCCCTCAGAGGCCCTCTCTGCCCCACCGCCAGAACACTTCCCTTCTCAGGGATGGGCCTCGGGATGAGAGGGAGCTCAGCGAGCCTGCCCAGCCAGAAACCTCGGGACAGGGAGGGAGGCACGGTCCTGGGTTCAGGGAGAACTAGAAAGCCTGCTCCCCCAAGACCACCCCCGGGTCTGAGCAGAGGCAGGTGGGAGGGTGTGGAGTCCGGGGCAAAGGCTGCCCCGGATGTAGGACCTCGAGGTCAGCATTAGCCCATGAGGCCCAGCAGGCACTGCCGCTCTGGGCGGGGGAAGTCTGGGAGTCCTCGAAGGGGCTGGGTGGGGGGATGCAGAGTTGGGAGGATGAGGTCCCAGGCCACCCATCTGCCCACAAAAGGCCCTGCTCCCCAGGGCATCCAGGCCAGGGTGCTCTGCTCCCTACCCTGAGGCCTCTGTCCAAAGCGGCTTTCCACCCGCTAGGACAGCTCAGCTCAGGGCGCAGGGCAGGGCCTGGACCATCTCTTTGCCCTGTTCCTGTCGACGAGCTGAACGCCCGAACTCTGCACACGCACAACCACCCCAGGCCCCCCCTCCACCACCCAGCACCCTGTGGGGCCCTGCCCAGGCTGGCTGGGCCCACTTCCTTGCTCAATGAAGAAGATTCTGGAGCTTCTGTCTCTCCACACCACCTCTGCAGGCCTGTGGTATGTGTTGTCATCTGGCAAGATGCTCAAGTCCACTGGGGACCCACTGGGGCTGCAGCCACCCTAGGCCACCAGCTCCAGTGTGGTTCTGCCGAGCCGGCCTTCCCTCCCACTACCCTCTGCCCATTCTGCAGGGCTGCTGGGGCCTCCAGAAGGCCTGTCTACCCAAGGGCTCTCAGGGCCCCGGGGCTGAGGTCTTACCTCCCCCTTCACCAGCCTTACCACCCAAACCCTGGGAGGGGGCATCCTTCCCTCCTAGGATTTGCCACCTGGGCTAAACAGATGCTTAATTGTTCATCCACAGGCCTCCACCTCCTGGGGAGAGAGCTGGCCCACCACCTCAGAGGCCTCAGGGACCAGTCTGCCCACCCCAGCCAGGCCACATTCACCCGTGAGATCCGCTCTCTGACATGGTGACTGCCCGGCGCATCTCTCCTTGAAAGTGGCTGACCAGGGTCGGCCTTCCCAGCAGCCAGACCGCAGTGGCCAGGAGGCAGGGCACTGTCTGCCAAGCTCCCGCCACCTGCCCACTGGCTCACCAGTTAATGAAGTGGTTATTGACTCCCCAGCGGCTGGCCTCACTGCTCTAGCCACACCATCCCCGCATCCCTCCCACCTGGGACCGCGCCTGAGACAGCATCCCAGGAGTAGCCATCAGCCCGGCCTCACCTGAACCATACTGCCCTGCTCTCTACCCTCTGCCTCCATGGGCTCCCCACCGGGGCTCCTGACTCCCCTTGTCTGCCTCTCCAGGCTGCAGGATGTCCTCTGGTGCCCACCGCTGAGGCTGGTCTCTGAGCCAGGCCCCCAGCTTCCACTGCCCAAGGCTGACTAGGGGCTGTGTCCCCATCAGCCCCTCTCTCTGCTAAATGCAATCACCCCTGTGCGGGTCTGTCATCCACACTCTGCTCACCCCTTGTCCCGCCACCCCCAGAGTGAAGCCACATTGACTCCCCTTCAGTTGGGGGGGCGGGTCTGGGAGCAGCATGGGACAGACAATGGGGTGGGTATAGAGATTACTGGAGAGGAGGGGTGGGAGGGCCACCCAGCCTCAGAAAGTGCCTGGGGGTCACACTTTCTGGGAGCCGGGGGCAAAGCTGGGTTGCACGGCCATACAGAGTGGGATGAGGGGTGGGATGACCCTGCCTGGGGCGCACCTTTAATGGGTCACCCCATGGTAGGGGTGCTATGCCTCTCTCCCCGTCCCAGACCCAGATAGGAGCCCTCAGCTGCTGGCCCGCAGGGAGCCAGGAGGCCAGGAGAGGATAGCCCATAGCTCCTCTACTTTTCAGGGGCTTCTTGGCCATCAGCCCCTCCCCCCCTCCCCCAGCCCCTCAGTCCCTCCCTTTCAAACCCCTGATCTGGGCAAACAGGCATCCCCACCCGACAAGACCCATTTGCCTCCCTGACCCAGTCCCTTCGTCAGGACCCACTGGGGGCACATTCACACTCAGGCCCTTCTCAGCGTGTGTTCCAAGCCCACTTCCCCTGGGACCCACTTGATAAGAGCTGAACTCATCTCACCAGGCAGGAATGTCAGTGTGGGAAGGGGAACCACCAGGCTGGGGGGAGACAAAGCTGCAGAGCCTGGCCTGGCCCCAAGGAACCCACATACACATTGGGGTTCTCCTGAAACAGCCATCCAGTGGGTGCTCAGAGCAAAAGGACCCAGTCGGCGGGCCATGCATGCGCCGGGCTGCCCACCCCCCGGGCTCCCACGCTGCAGGTGGGCTTCCCCAGACACGCAGGCTTTCAGGGGTCAGATGGTCCTTTGATGGCTTCCTGGTAGCCTCTGGAAGACAGCTTTAAACAGGAACTGCCCTGTCTATGCCTGGCCTCTGCTGCGCCCTCAGATCCAGACTCCCACGGACCTCCTCATAGGCCCTGAAGGAAGGCTTGTGGCCATGCACCCCAAACCTCTGTGGGGCTCGCCCCCTTGAGCTCAACTCAGGGCTCCACTTGCAAGCATTCCAGCCGGTGCTCAGGGCCTCTCCCAGCATTCACTCTGAGCTCTGGCCCTGCCCATTGAAGGCTCCCCTACAGTCCCTGCTGGACCCTGCCACCAAGCTCGCAGATGAAGTGACTAACACGGTGTGGACGCCATGCTCGGCTGCGTAGGGTCTCCCAAGGCCAAAGCTCAGGACGCCCCCTCCACCTACAGCTCCCCTATGCGCACAGACAGACAGACACACACACACACACAAGTCGGTGGCTGCCAGATCAACTCCTGTAGTTCTTTCAAAATCCCCTCTGTCCATCGGAGAGACAACCCTGGGGAGAGACATGCTGCCCCAAACAGCTCTCGATACCCATAGAGGGGCCTGGAGGGGGTCCTTTAGGACAGGCCTCCAAAGTCAGCAGCCAACAAACCCACCCGCACGCCCCTCCCCCTGCATGGGGCCCCGGAGCCAGGCCGGGGCTAGCGCTCCATCCCTGAGACCATACAATGGGGGCTGTGTCTCCAGCCAGCAGCTCTGTTCAGACCAAGGAGGGAGGGGCCATCAGGGCTTCATTCTGCATGGGTTGGGGGAGCACCCAGCAGAGGTTTGCTGCTGCTGGACTCCTGACTTGGGCTGGAGAATCCTCACAGGCCAGGCCGGGCCCCTCGAAGGATCAGCAGCCAGGGAGTCCCCCAGATCTTAAAGATGGAGCAGGAATGATAATGTCCTTCCAAGCTGGAGGGGCCTGTCACCACTGTGGGGAGCCAGGCCTGCCTCTGGGAGCTGCAGCGGGCAAACATCCCCAGCACTCATGCTGGCCCTGCTCTGCTGGACACTTGCACCTGAGGACAGGCCCTGGGAGAGCCTGTGCCTGCCTCACGGAACACCCTCGAACAGTCTGGAGTCACCAAGTAGGCACGCAGCCCTGGGCAGGGCCACCCTGTCATCCCTGACAGTACAGAGAAGAGCCCAGACCGCTGGCATCACCCATGAACCTGCCCGAGGCAGGTGCCTTTTCAGGCAGGCACACACCCACCTGGCTGGCTCTGCAGCCCCAATCCAGCCCCAGTCTGCCGGACCAGGGGCACCCGGTGGGCTGGTGGGGGCAGGGCCCCATCAATGACACAGCCTGGTCTCTTCAGATATGCTGTTCCCTGAGGACCCAGAGCAAGGCAGTAGAGAGGTGGGGCCAGGCTTGGGAGGGAATCTCCTGGCAACCCCCTCCACACACCTGCTGTGCCAGAGGGCCCAGCTGCCAGGAGGGCAGGGCTGGAGAAGCTGCCAGTCTCCCAACCCCTGTCCCTGGACCCTACGGCGGGGGCGGGAGAGTCCGGCAGGCAGCAGCCCAGCCCGGGGGCCCTTTCTGCCCACCCCCTAGTCCCCGGGCTCTCGCGGGCGTGGGCGGCGGGAGGCCCCAGCAACCTCTACCCTCGGACCCCCTCCTCCGACACCCGGGGCACCCCCACGCCGAGCCTCCCACCCCAGCACCCGCCTCCGGCAAACGGCCCCCCCAACCCCGTCGGCCCCGCTGGGAGGGGCGTCCGCGCCACGTTGCGCGCCCGCCAACGTCTTTGTTCCCGGCCAGCCGCTCCCGCCTCCCGCCTCCCGCGGTCCCGGCGGCCCGGGCCCCGCGCGTCCCCGCGCGTCCCCGCCGTCCGCCCTGCCCACCTGGAGTAGAGGCGCCGGGTCGCGCCGGGCAGCTCGTCGGCGGCGGCGGGCGGGGCCGGGCCCGCCATGGGGCCGGAGGCGCCGAGGGCCGCGGGCCGCGCGCCCCACGCTCGCGCCGCCCTGCGCCTGTCCGCGCTGTGCTGTCGGCCGTCCACCGCCCGCCCGCCGTCCGTCTGTCCGTCCGCGCCCGCGGGAGGCGCCGAGGAAGTGATGTGCGCGGCGCCGCCCCTCCCGCCGTGGCCGTGATGTCACCGCCGCCCGTGGGGGTGGGGGGGGCGCGGACCCAGCCGCCGGTCCCTTCTCTGTCCTCGCCGTGGGGGGAGGGGAGGACGCGGGAGGAGGGGGGCGGCCCTCGGCGGGGGGGGGGGGGGGTAGGGCGGAGCCTTCGAGCCCGCAGCTGGCACCGGCAGAGGGTCCGACCCCCAAACCCCCGCGGCGAAGGCAGGGGAGGGGTTGGCGCTGGCAGCGCTTCTGGGGGCTTCTGGGGCCTGTGAGGCCCCTGGGTGACAGTGCAGCCCTGCTGGCCTCCCCGCCGCTTTTCTTTCGCCCCTCACGAGGGGCCGTTGGAGGCCTCCCTGCCTTTGTTTGGCAGGTGACCCCTCCCCCCTCGGTGGTCGTCTGCCTCTCCTCCTGTCCAGCCCCCACGTGCCTCAGCCCGTTCTTCACACTGGCAGTGGGGTGCAGGCCACGGAGGATGCCCCTCTGCCTACTTTAGAGTATCCCCCATGTGGATTCGGGGTTTTGAGAGACTCCTGGCCCATTTACCAGGGCGTGTGTGGGAAGCTGTGGATCCTGCAAACACGTCACCCTCCCCCCTACCCATATCTCCCTTCTGAGATTTTGGGTCGCAGGTCCCCCTCCAACCTTGGTCTTTGGTGCGAAGTGGGGATGAATGAAAACTTGGAAGGATGCAGGTAGGGCAGCAGGGCTGTGCCCCCCCAACCCCAGTCTAGTACCCCAGTCCTGGGCCCCTTCCTCTGTGAATTCCTGGTAGCCCTGCTGGTCCTGACCGCCGCCGCCCCTGGCTCTGCACTCCTTGAGGGTCCCAGCTGGTTCTGTCCTGCCCCACTTCTCAATCTCGACCCTCCCCATGCAGCCAGGAAACTCCAAATTCTGGAAAAGCCGCTGTGACCAAATGGAACTCGGATGAACCTGGAAGAGGGAAATGGGCTACTTTTCTTGGGAACACCCCAGCCCCTTCCCGGAGAGCGACCCTAAGGCCAGGAAAACGCCAGGGCCACCCCGGCCAGACCCTCGGCAGAATGCAGCCCACAGGACACTGGCTTCAGGCAAAGGCAACGAAAATAAACACGAGATAAAAAAGGGTTGTTGGCCCTGAGCTGGTTTGTTTTTCCTGTGGAAGAGACAGTGGGATGAGAACCACCTGTGCCTGGAGCACGGCGGCCTGGGGCTCAGCCCACACACCCTCCCCCAATGACCACAGGAGCTGGGCAAGTCCTCACTATTGGCCTTAGCCACGGCCACCAGCTGGCCCCTGCAGGGTGGGTGGGGACTCAATCACTGCAGCCCCAGGCTTGCCTCCTCGGGCGCCCCTGAGCCAGCACCATTGTCAGGGCAGGGGCTGCCGTGGGCCCCGCCTATGCCAGTCCTGAGCTCAGTGTCCCTGGGAGGCCACTACTGTGGGCCCCTGTAGGTCCCCTGAATCTGGGGCCGGGTGCCTGTTGCCAGGAAGGCCGCCTTCAGTGATACAACGTGAATGGCGGAGTGAGGGAAAGATTCCTGGCCCCACAGGGGTCACTGCAGGGAGGGCATCTTCTTCCTTCCTTGGACCAGAAAAACTGGGCAGCTGGGTCCCTGGGCCAGAAGAGTCTCAGTTTTAAATCAGAGCATCTGCAGGAGGGGCTTGAACCCTCCTAGAGGTGCTATGCAGTGAGCTGGCCAAGGACTCAGGTCCTGAGTTAGGCCGAGGGGGACTGGAGCCCTCCCCACCTCTTACCTGCTGTGTGCGGGCCCAAGTCACTTTCCCCGTCTGAGCCTTGGTTCTGCCACCTATAAGTAGGATTCAGCAGCCCCTCCTGTAGGGGCTGGGAAGGACCACGGGCTTTGGACAGTGATAGTCACAGTGCCCAGCGCACAGTAAGAACTCAGGGAGTACCAGCTGTCGGGATAATGCTGTCCGTGGACTAGCACCTGGCCCCACTGGGCCCCTGCACACAGCCCTGGCTGGATGGGGAGACGCCCCTCCCACACAGCACAGAGGTGTGTCTTCTCCTGCCCAGAGGCCCGACAGTCTCCTGTCGAGAGGACCCACAAAGGAGGATGGCATGTGGACCTCCACCAGGTGACAGGCCCAATGTACGGTGCCCGTGTGGCCACTGATTTGTGAGAATGATTTTGCTTCGGCTCCACGGAGCACAGGGGCTGCTAGGTGACAGGTCAGGGAGTGGAGGAGCTCCTGGGGGCACTGACTCTCCATCACCGAAGCTGGCGCTGGGCCTGCTTCGCCTCCCCCCTCTAGGCTCCATTCACTTAGCTCACCCTCTCTGGCTTTTTCTCCCTCCCCCCGGCCTCCTGGGGGGCAGGGACCTGCTGTCTGTGCACATCTGGGCTCTGCATATACTCTCTTATAAGTTCCCTCTGTGACGCCTCGTGCACCAGCCCAGGGTGCGTGTCCCTTGGAGGCTGTGAGCACGCCCCCTCTACCCACCCTCAATGGGTCTCATCCCAAAGTAGCATCAGAGAGAAGAAAAACAACTTTACGTCTGGATGCGTCCTAGCCCTGGTCACAGCTCGGGGAGCAGGGCGGCAATGAGGTGGGCGGACGCAGACAGTCATGCCAGACCTTGTCCTGAGAGGCACCACCTCTCACAGGCTAGCCCACCACACTCAGAGTGCCAAGAGTTTAGTGCCAGCACACCCAGGGTCCTGCTCCTGGCGGTCGTCTGCAGAGCCACCTCCCCCTGAGGGCGCCTACTGCTCACCTGCCGGTCATCACTCGGCCCTCCCTGGCGTCCTGCCTCATGAGTGGACAGGGCAGTGATGCCATGGGTCACCAATCTAGGCCTCGGGGGAGCTGAAGTCAAGTCCTGGTTTCCTAACTCACCCCTCCCTAGTCCTGTCCCCTGGACAGGCTGGTGGGAGATGACAGGGGACACTTGCAGCGTTCTTCTGAGCCCTTGGGAGTGCAGAGGGCTGGACTCCTGGAGAGGGGTGGTCCTTCAAGGCCAACATGGACTCCAGATGAGGACCAGGCTGGGGGAAGTGGCCAGGCTGCCCCAAGCCATCCCAGGGACAAAGAACCAGCAACTGGGCTTAGACGGGATGTGCGACTTCCAAGGCCCACCCAGGCATTTGTGACAGCGAGGTATAGGTGGGGATGTCCCTGTGGTCTGCCTGGCAGCTCCCAGCCCAGGGCCTTCCTCCTACTCCCACTTCCCCGGCCCCTCCCCAGCAAGTCTGCTCCTGCAGGGCCCAGTGGAGGCTGGGGTCACCACCAGGGGCCACCAGCAGAGGTGCTAACACAGGACCTGAGGGAAGACATGGACAGGGAGGAGAGAGAAAGAGAGACCCAAACACACAGATGCATGCACACACGTCCGCACACCTATGTGTTTAAGTAAAGAGAGTGCTCATTTTTACCACCATTTTTAATAATCTCATTACTCTGAGAAAGATCTCATTTTTTGCCCAGTTTTGGTGTACATGCCCCTCCTGTTGCCCTAAAATCTCCAAGAAATCATCCACAGCCATTTCTCTCCTTGGGGACCTCAAAGTCCCTGGAGAGTGGGGGCTGCAGAGTGTGTAGTGGGTGTTGCAGGAAGCCCGGAAGGAAATGGTTTGTCCAACCACAGGGGCCTGAGCGCCTCACTGGGAGATGACGCGTGCCCAGGAAATAGCTGGAAGTCCGCGTGAGGCTGCGTGCCACCGTGTCATCAAGTGACACCTCGCCACGCAGCATTCCTGGAGTGCTAGCTGGCAGCTCTGTCACCCAGTTTATGTCCCCGGGGCCTGTGTGGAGGAGGCAGGCACACGTGAAGCAGGCGTATACTGTTCTGTCCACAGCAGGGCTCATCTGTGGCCTGTGTGACCAGAACCCCGCCCCCTCCCGGTCTGTGCCGCTCCGGCTCCCCTGCCCTCCCCACCACATCCTGGCAGACACAGAGTGCTGGAGAGAGGCACAGAGAGAGACAGAGAGGGAGAGACGGACAGAGACAGAGAGACCGAGGGAAAGACAGAGAGAGGGGAGCCTGTTCCGGCTCCAAGTTTCTGGGCTGGTTCCAGGCCCCCCAGCCCTTGGGTGTGGGGTGGAAATCTTTTAACATCAGCCTAAATCAAACAGAATTAGGAGGGCAAATCTGCCACCCCGATAAATCCAAGGAAAGCCCCAACGCAAACAGAAAATCCAGTGGATCTTTCCCTTTGTGGGGCGGGTTCTCTGCCCGTTCCGGGTGTGTGACGATGGATGGTGAGCCCAGACTCTCTGGGGTAGGAGGCCATGAGCTGCCAGCCTGGAGAGCAGGCTCCCGCCCCGCTGTGTGATGCTGGGCAACCCCATCTCTCTGGTACTTACCTCCCAGGCTTGCTTGGAGGCTGAACACATTAGAACAGCAACATGAGGCACAGTAGGTGCTGGTTAAATCCTGCTTGACGGAGTGTAGGCCTCTATCTTAGTCTCCGAGGGGCTGTCACAACAGATGACCACAACTAAGTTGCCTAAAATGACAGAATTTGTTCTCTCTCGGCTCTGGAAGCCAGAAGAATCTAGGTGCTGCTCTGCCTGGAGGGCCTAGCAGGCCTAGCAGGGCCTGCCTTTCCCAGCTTCTGGGGCTCTAGGTATCCTGTGGCTGTAACCAAATCATCCCCCCTCTGTCTCCAGCTTCATGTGGCCTCCCCTTTTCTCCTTGGGTCTATGTCTTCTCTCCTCCTGAGAGGACTTGTGTTGGATTTAGGGCTCATCCTAATCAGGGATGAGCTCGGGATCCTTAACTTAATTTCACCTGCAAAGACTGTTTTTTCCAAATAAGGTCACATTTACCATTGTAAGTAGATGTCTCTTTGGGGCCCACCATTCACCCCAGTACACTCACTCCTCAGTACACACTTACAAGAATTGCTATAGAACTTGGGTCATATAGCACATGTAGTTTTGTAGCCTCCTGCTCTCACTTAATGTGATGTTGTAAGCATGACCTGGACCTCACAGACACAGCTGAGAGTGGGGGCTGTATGGCATTTACCTCGTGGATGTGTCGCTGTAATTGAAGCAGGCCCCTACCGGTGGACAGAGGGCTGAGCAGAGCACCTGTGTGCTCCAGGTGGACAGGGACCTGCCGGAATCGCCGAAGCTCCCGGCATGGGGCTGATACATAAATGCTCACTGATGGATGGGAGAGCCTCTCTCTGTTTGGACCCTGCCCATCTAGAGTGTAGGGGAGGTGTGGGGCTTGGGGCACAGCAGGGCTCCTCACGAGTGGGGCCTCAGCCTTCCGCTGGGCCTCTCTCTTCTCTCTCAAATGGGAACCCGGTGAATGAAGTCTTGCCTGCAACGCCCTTGGCGTAGACCTGGAGCACAGCAGACACTCCACAAGGGACAGGTGTCGCTGTGAAATCTGCACTGACCACCTTGGACAGACTCCTGCCTGGCCTGCAGCTCCAGGCAGACGCAGGGGATCTTCCAGGCATGGGCTTCATGTGTGGGGCCAAGGGGCCAGGAGTTGCCTGCCCCTGGGATAGGTGCTCCATTTGGCAGCAAGACGAAGGGAGCCCAGGTGCCTCTGGTCACCAGTCTGAGGGACAGGAGCTGCCCTGCTGGCTGGGAACCTGGAAAAGCAGCTGAGCCCTGGGCCCTGCAGCTGGGGCCTCCACCCTTCAGTACCCCTCCCTGCCTCATCCTCATTGCCCCTGGCCTTGGCCCCTGGGCACTGAGTGCTTATCACCTGTGTGCCACCTGCCACACCTGGAGTGTGGCCACAGAACCTAGAGGATGCCTGGTCCCCATGACACCCACTTGTCCCTGTGGGAGCCCCGCACCCACCTGCCCTGCCTCTCCTTTGGAAGCCAGGCTCTGAAGGCTCCGCCTACTGCCACGTATGGAGGAGGCAAGGCCTCAGCCCTCGCCCTCCCCCTGGCCTCAGACACTGGCACCCCTAGCTAGGCCCAAGCAGCCAGGCAGACTGGAGGGGGACTATGCCAGCCCCAAGTCTGAGGCCAGGGCTGCAGGAGTGCCGAGCAGTGCCCAGGGAGAGCAGAGGATGCTCAGGGGATGTGTGGCTGCTTCAGGGGAAGGACTAGGGCAGGGGACAGGGAAGGCAACGGGCAGGGGACCCTGTTCAGGTCTGCCTGGCACTGAGAAGTGGTGTGGGGAGGGCTGGGGGGCACAGGACTCCGGGCAGAGCGGGGAGGTGGCCAGCTGCTCAGGGCACAGCAGGATCTGGAAGCTTCACCACAGGAGGGCTCGAGAGGCGCTAGTCGCCCCTCCCCCTTCGCCGCGTCTCAAGGTCCGCCCTAGACCTGCCAGCCAGGTGGGGCTGAGCCCTGAGACAGGCCCGCAGCAGCAGAAAGAGATGCCTGCCCCAGAGGGGTCCCCAAGCAATGTCCATCTGTCTGTCCGGCAGCAAGGAAGCGGAAGGAAAGCAGGAGAGTGGGACCGTGCCCCCTATGGACCTTTGCCCACACAAAGTCTCTTCCTTGAGCCTCGGCCCAGTAGTTCCCAGCCTAGGCAGCTGAGAGTTGCCATGGAAACCCCGCATCCTCCAGGGCGCCCTCTCCTGGCCCTTGCTGCTCAGCCAGTGGCCTCCTCTCCTAAGCCCGTGCGGCGCTGGGCGCTGGCTGAGCAGGGCAGGTCCGCAGATGACATTCCTTGTTGGTTAATCCTGCTTTGGGACAAGGATAGCAGGTCTTTTCCCTAATTTCTGAGTCATCTGGGAATGCTGGGCTCTGGGGTTTTCAGGTTGTTCTTGGTGTGGGGTCTCTGTGTCTGTGGCCCTAATTAGTCCAGGGGCAATGGTTGAGGTGTACGGGAGCAGCAACCTTAGTGGAGCAAAGCGAGGGGCCACGTGAGACCCTAGGGAGTCCCTCGTCCGGAGAGAGTCTGAGTCCTACTCTTCCTACCTGTGGTTAGCGCTGCCCTCCTTCTGACTGCAAATCTCCCAGAATGGGTATTTCCCAAAAGAGCTGTGTCTGGCCCTGGACAGCTTGAGGGGAAGCTGTAAGGAGGAAGGAGAGGTGGGAGTTGGGGCCTCCCTCCCCAGACACAGGACCCCAGGGCCAGGGTCCCTCCCTCTCCCTGCAGGACTGGTCAAAGCTCAGAGCCAGATTCACCAGGAATTAGGGAAAGAAGCTACTGTGAACCATCAAAAGCCCCCTTGGGCCCTGGTGGCCAACTGGACCCAGCTCGTGATGGACAGTCCTTGGCACGTCATGCTTGGTATCTGTCCAGGCATCCGTCTCAGGGCCCAGTAGCACTCCAGGACTTATTCAACAGGCATGTGTCTCAGTCAGGTCAAGCTGCATAACAAAACACCACAGACTGGAGAGCTTAAACACAGACATTTATTTCTCACAGTCCTGGGGGCTGGACGTCCAAGGTCAAGGCACCAGCCGATTCAGACCTTCTGGCTTGCAGACAGCTACCTTCTCATCATGTCCTCTCGTGGTCTTTCCTCTACCCATGAACGTGGCGGGGAGAGAAAGTGAGCTCTCTCGTGTCTCGTCTGGTCAGGACACCTATCCTATCAGGTCAGCCCTCTCCCCCATGACCTCATTTAAACTGAATTACTTCCTCACTCCAAATACAGCCACGCTGGGCCTTAGGGCTCCATGTATAGATTTGGGGAGGACACCAACATTTGGACCCTAGCAGGTTGAAACTCTCTTCCTCAGATGGCGAGGCCTCCGTGCAGAGTGAGGCGCCAGGAACGCCCCTTTCCCCTGGCCCTGTAGCACCTTCACAGATGCAGCAGGCTTTGGACTCTTTCTGGGGCCTGGCCATTGCCTCTGCTGCTGCCCGAGGCCCCGCCTTTAGTGCCCATGCCCCCACTGCGTCTTGTTCTGCCAGCCTAGCAACACTGCGCCACTGATGAGATGGATGGATGGATGGGTGCCTGTGACTCAGGGCTGAGGGGTGAAACAGCCTTGGGCAGACCTGCACAAAGGCCTCCCACAAAGAGAAGATCGTCTACAGAGAGGATGAGTAACCCACACCGTGGGGCCTCATGTCCCCGGGGCCACGGCACCCTGCCCCAGAGACTGGCCGGCTCTCTGGTCTGAAGTCACCCTCCAGGATTTAGTCTCTTCTGGCAGAGACTGGACTGGAGAATGAGGTAGAGAGGTGCTGGGGACCAGGCCCCTGCTTCCTTCAGCTGCTCCAGGCAGGCACCCGTCTCTCCGTCTCCCTCCCCGGGAGGTGACGTCGTGTTTGCTTTACTCTCTTGGCCACAGGAAGCGGGGAAGCTTCACAGAATCCCCTTGACCTTCCCATGATGATCACGACGCTAGCTCTGACCCCCCAGAACAAGTAGGGGTGTGTCATTTACACCTCCACAGACTGGGAAGTGACCGCTGGGTGGGACTGGACCCAGTGGACCCACTGTAAGCTGGACTTTGGGCAGAACCCTGTTAGTTGCCTCTCTGATGGGAGTCGCTGGGCATCAGTGTCAACCCTGGCCCTGTGGCTTGTGGTCATCCCAGCACACTTACTCTAGGTCCCCTGGAGAAAGGACTCTCACATTTGTCAGAGGAAATTGAGGACGAAGGGCTGAGAAGTAGAACATGGTTGCCCAGTGAAAAGCCACGACCCCTGGCTTGGTGGTTTTGGCCAGGAGCCGGTTCTCAGACCTGGGACCCACGGACTGAAGAGGTGGCCCGTCAGCTGGGAGAGTTGCTTCAAAGGGTCTGCATTGGCTCATTTCCTTTTAACAAAGAAAATAAATTAATTTGTTTTCAATTGTGGTGCTCTTTGGATCTGAAGTCTCCACCTCAGAATTCCAGTTTGAGATGCTCCTGGCCCTTCACGCTGCACAGGCTGGTGTGGTCGCCTGGGACAGCGACCGGGCCGAGGCACCCGGCACCCACGGGGCAGTGCCAGGCGCCGGGGGGCAGGGAAGGCTGAATCTGGACGGCGGATGCACTGTCACCGCCCCCTGGGGGTGCTGGGATTGTTTTCGGCCAGCTTGCGGTGGGGGTGGTGGTCCAGAAAGTCTCAGGGAGGAACTCCAGCCCCCTGCAGGCTCCAGCCTCCACATTCAGCCCTCAGACCAGGTGGACGTCTCCCTGCGTCTCTGAACATGATGGACAAAGCCAACCTGGGTGCACGCCCTGAGGCCGTCCATCTTTTGGTGATGGATGCCTCCTGGCTCGAGGTGGCGGAGGCAGACCTGGGCAGGTGTGCCGAGTACCGACACCACACCTGCCGACCGTGGAGGTGGGCCCCCTTTGGACCCTCTGGCCCTTGAGCATTGTCTTACTTGGAGGGCCCAGCTTTGGTCTGAGGTCTCTAGGTGTCCGGCTCTCCTGGGATGATGTCCAACAACTTCCCAGGGGCTGAGGGGCTGCTGCCCCACCATTCGGCCTCCAGGGGGCAGATATACCTCTCAGTATTTAAGAGCCCAGGCTGCTCCAAGTCTCTGTCCCCGAATCCCAATTTCCTGAATGCTAAGAACGGTTTCCTGGCAAAAGATGGTTTTTCTAGTTTTTTGGGGGGAGGGGACAGAACTCTGGAGATAGGGTGGTGGCAGAAACAGCAGAGGCTTATGGGACCCCCTCAGCTTCCCTTTGTGGGGCTGGCTCCCCAGCCATGACGGGGAGAGGGCGCCACCTGCCGGTGTTGCCCCCGTGGTTGGTTGGCAGGACCGGATCTTTGTGGGGCCAGCTGCCTGCCCCCAGGACTCCTGGGCCCCCAGCCTGCCCGCTGAGCCGGTGGCTGGTGCTGGGCAGGGAGTGGAGGCAGCACGCTCTCCCCTGTACACTCACCAGCATTTCTTGTTGGAAAACTAGCTGAGAGCCACGGGGAAGCGTGCAGATCCCAAGCCCAGCACCCCAAGACCTCCCTGCGAACTCCAGCGAGGCCGCCCCACCGGCCCCGAGGACGTGCGCGAGGGGCTTCACCGGAGGGAGTTTGGTGTGACCGAACCTTGCAGCACTTTGTGCCTGCCTTCCCCCGACCTCCACCTGCCCAGAGGGCTACTCTGGAGGCGTGAGCTGTCCCAGTGACCTGTGCTTCACACCGTGTCAGAACAGCCGGACGGCACCTATCTGCCTCCAGCCCCCTGGCTCCGAGCCGCCACAGCCCCGGGTGGGAGGGTCTCTGGGGAGGAGGGTGAATTCAGGGGGCAGCAGCTAGAGGGGCCCAGAGGCCCACGAGGACACGAGGGCTGGGCTCTGGATGCCCTGGAGACCCTCCCCTTCACCTTCTCTGCCGAGTGCGCACCTGCCCGCTCCGGCTGGGGCGGGGTTCTGGGCCGTGCCCGGGGCCAGTGGGGAGGAGTGCCCCAGGTGTGCGCCTCCCCCAAGGCGGGGCGCCTGTGCAGGTGAGGGCCCTGGTGCCTGGCCCTGGTCCCCTAGGCTCTGAGCAGGCCTGGGGGAGGAGCCCACACGATTGGACGCCCTGGTTTCTCTGGCAACGTAGGGCGGGCCTCCCTCCTGGCTGCTGGCCGACCTCCCGTGGACCTGGAGGAGCAGGTACCCCAGTCCCTGTGCTCTGTTTCCCGCTGGCCTTTGAGCCACGACTCCTGCCTGGCGTCCTCCCATGGAGAGGGAGGCCTGGAGCCTTCCAGCTGGTGAGCACTCTGGGGCCTCTACCTGAGCCCCGCCTGGCCTGCCCCAGGCACCTGGGGGCTGGGGAGGGGCCTGTGAACAGGGTGGGGGTGCAGGCAGATTGGAGAGGGGGTTGTAGCCCTTCCTTCTTCCGTGGACTTGGTTGAGTGCAGGCCAGCCGTCCCTACTCTGTCCTGCACTCCTGGGGAGGGATCTCCCTGTCTGGGGGCTCTCTCTGAGGACTTGAGACTTCCTGAGTGCCCTCTGGCCCTACCCACTGGGCAACCCCGCCTCTGGGCTCAGGTCCCACTGTGGGGCTGGCATCAGACTATAATCTAATAAACTGTCCCTCTGTTTCCACATCTGTAAAGTGGGGATAAACACTTGGGCCCCAAATGGGGCTGATGGATTGTTCTGAATTTGGTCCCGCCTGGTAAGTCCATTATCCAACAATGGGACCGGCTCTGCATGGACCCCTGCCTGTGAACTCTCCGTGGGCCCCCTGGGCCGTCCCGTCCTGCTGGAAGGCTCCCATCCAGGAGGGTGGTGAGCTAGGAGGGAGGAGACCCACTGCCCTGCTCCCCTAAAGCCCTGGCCCCAGTGACTCTGAGCCCTGAGGATGGCTGTGCTTCCCAGGGCAGGGATGTCAGATCTACAGGCTCCTTTCCCAGGGCCACCGGGCTCAGCGGCTGCATCTCTGCTACGGGCGCTCCCAGTTTGGGGGAGGTGGTGCCAAGGGTGTGTCTGTGCTCTGCGTTGTGTGACCTTGGGCAAGGTGACAGCGCTTCCTCCTGGGCTGTGTTGTGGAGGCTGGGTCACCCTGGGGAACACTCTGGGCGCAGGGCCTGGCCCCTGGCAGGTGCCCAAGGCAACGGCTGGTGCCGGATGCTGGGTGGCCTGGCCCAGCGGCCGGGACTAACTTTGGTCTGGCAGGAGGCTGACCAGGCCTGGGGGTGGGGGAGCGCCCCGCTGGCCTCTCCCTGTTGGTGTGGCCATGGGTCTCTCCTTGGCAGAAGTGCACGGTGTCCCCAGGGTGTCCTGAGCAGGAGAGACTGGGCTGCAACATCATGGCGCTCGGCTGCTTAGAGGGCGTTTGCCGAGCTGGGGCCCAGGCACGGGGCCAGCTGTGCTTCCATCCGTCCCTGCACCCCTCTGACTATAGAGTCCCCCGTCCCACAGCCCCATCTTCTGTCCGTCGCGCATCAGCACCTCCCAGACAGCACCGCCGAGCCTCCTCCAGCCGCCTTCCCAGATCGCTGCCTGTTGTGGCACCAGGTTCCTGACCCTGACCTTGCCCCTTCTGTTTGGCTCCCAGTGCCCTTGGGACCCAACCAGCCTGAGAAGTCGATTGGCTCCCCTGGGGAGTGGCTGGTGGAGCACAGAGGGAGGTAGAGGCTGAGGGCGCCGCCCTGGCCAGACACCCGCACGGAGCCTGTGGGCAGCTTGAGCCGGACTGCCCTGCTTGCCCCTGCTCGGCAGACCCTGGCGGTGTGCGTGTGTGTGCATGTGTGTGCTGTGTGTCTGTGTGTCGTGTGTGTGTTTCTGTGTGTGGTGTGCCTGTGTGTGTGTGGTGTCTCTGTGTGCAGCATGTGTCAGAGGGGAGGTGCTTCTGAGCAGCAGGGTGCAGGTGCCCAGGGGCCCTTGTCATCTTCATGTCACTTCCCGATGTGACCTGAGCCTGGAACAACCTCTGGACAGCTTCCTCTGGACTCTCAGCCCCTGTGCCCCCTCTGGGGCCCCGGCTGCCTGGTGGCTTCTGGGCACGGCCTGATCCCCTGAGGACTCTCATCAGGGCGCCAGGCCAGTGTGGGTGTGTCCACTGTGGGGACTGCTGCTCCCCGCAGGGCTGGGGCTGGCAGGTGGCTGTCGGTACCATGCCCATGTCTAGGCCTGTGCCAGCCGTTGTCACTGCTGACTCCTCTGTGGTCTCTGAGCCTGGGGCCCCGGCTGCTGTGGGTGTGGGGGTCTAACTCTGTCCCCGAGCCTGCTCAGGCCTGCCCAGGGCTCACTGTCCTGGGGCACGGCAGGGAGGAGTAAACAGTGTGGCTGATTAGAGCAGAGCTGGGGCAGCTTCCAGAAGGAAGTCCCTCCCCACTCCGCTGCCCCCAACCCACCCGCCAGCCAGCCGGAGTTCTTATGGGGCAGCAAGCTGCGGGTGTGGTCAGTGGGCGTGCCTGGCCCCTGGCAACGAGGGACAGAAACAACCACCCTGGTAGGTCATCCATCTCTGGCCTCACTGTGGGGGTGTGTCGTGGAAACAGGCATGGCCAAGGCCTGAGTTGGGTGGGGACGGAGGTGCCTGGTTCCCTTTTCTGTGTCTGTGCCCAGCAAGAGGGTGCTGAGTACCGGGGGTCTCTGACCCTCACCAGAACCGCCCACGTTGGGGCTAATGTTGCAATCACTTTCCTGATGAGAAACTGAACTACCTGCCTGAGGGCACCAGCTGGCACCTGGTGTATCTGGAGTTGGGACTGTCCCCTGGTATGTCCACCACAAGCAGGGCAGGGGGACGTGACGCTGTTCAGTTTGCTCTCGGCGCCAGCCCCTCCCAGCCAGGAAGCCCACGCCTGGTACCCCTCCCAGCCCTGGACAGGCTTAGCATGGTCTGGGAGACCCATGGGCACTGTCTCCCCTGGCCCCGGGGGTGTGACCGGTTGTGGAGACTCGTGGTATCCGGCTTCTGACCCTGATGGAGCACTGGACACAAGTCTGTGGCTGAGCCTTTGGGACGCAGCTGGACTCCTCCCGTAGGACTGTCGGCAGGACAGTGTGAGATGGAATCACCACGCTTCCATGGGGGGCCGGGCAGTGCTGGGGGCTCCCATAGCCACAAGCATCTGCACACAGGTCCCCCCGGCCCCCAGCCGTCTCCGGCCCTGTGGAGGGGGCACAGATGAACGGGGCCCCACTCACACAGTGCAGGTGACGGGACCTTCCTCAGAGAGAGAGTGGCATTGGGCAGGCCCGAGCCAGGGAGGGGGTCGGGGGGGCTGCCTGAGCCTCACCAGCCGGGGGGAGGCTTGGGTCCACATGGGGCAAAACTCCGGCTGGGCCTGCAGCTCCAGGCTTAGCTGAGATGCTGCAGGGTGGCCGAGCGTTGGCCTGACGTGCATGGGGGAGGCTCCTCACCCCTGGGCTGGGGCCTCTGCCCAGCAGCAGTCTTCTCAGAGCCTGGAGAAGTGCGACCCAGCAGGAGCCGACTGGCGCAGTGCACAGCGGGGTGGCCACCCAGGCAGAGAGAGGGCGAGGAGCAGAGGGTCCGGGCGGGAGCGGCCTAAGTGGGCGGCGAGGAGAGAGAAGGACGTTCTCGGGCTGTCCCAGCTCCCAGTGCCACGTCGTCAAGGCCGCTGGGTTTGTTTGTTTTCAAGTTCACCACACACCACACGCTTGTATCCATGAGTTTGCTTTTATCGCCCGTGGAGCGTTTGAACTGGCGGCCCCGTCATACTTAGGGCGCCGGCTCTTCCTGGAGAAGTCGGTCTCCGCTGACTGCTGGTGGCAGCTTCGGACCTGCTGAGGGGAGAAAAGGGCCACCAGGCCCATCTGTTAGGAGAAACTTCTGGTTGCTATGTTCCTGCCACTTCTGCTCAGAATGACTCTTTCCCTCTGCCCTTAGGGGAGGAGGGCTGGAGAGTCTGGGAGGACACTGGGAGAAAGCCCCCCACCGAACCCCAACTGATGGGGAAGCCCGAGGGCCTGGCGGAGGTGGGGGGTGGCCCATCAGTAAAGGGGCCAGGCCTCTGCTTGGGTGACCCCTGGGGCTGCAGAGAAGGTGGGGTCCTCCCGCAGGGTTGTGGGGATGGGCTTCCGTCTTGTCCAGGCCACAGAGGGATTCTGACCTGGTCTGGGGGGCTCTCTTTGGGAACTAAGGAGGTGGAGCTGTCTTTGAGCCTCCCCTCAGCTGTCCAGACCCTGAGAGTTGTGTGGGGGACCCCATGGTCATCCCATGTGATGTCCCCCAGAGCTCGCTGCCACGTCCCAAGACCCACCACCCCAGTGCAGTGGAAACCGTCTGCAGGCCGGGTGTGCTCCCAGGACACTGCAGGAGGGTGCTTAGCCTGTGCCTCTGCTGGAAGGGCCCGCCTGCCAAGCCTGAGCTCCCCTGTGCTGCCCCGGGTCAGCTCCCTCGGACGCCCACTGATTGCAAGTGTCCTAAAGAGACACACGGATGGGACCTGCTTCATTTCAGCCTCGCCTGGTGATGTCCCCAGTGCAGTGGGTGGGACTCCGGCCAGGCAGAGGTACGTCATCTGTCTGGGCCACCAGATGTGGTCGAGGGCCCCAGGGCTGGAGGCTGGACGTGGGCGTCGGCTGGCTTTGCGCATGTCCTACCCTGGTCCCAAATACAGGGGATGCTGAGTGGGGTGGAGAGGGGAGGGGGCGCCACCTCGTATTTCAGGCAGGGTCGTCTGTCCTGGGGCAATCCCCCTCCTGCTGGCAGCTAACTGTGACCAGAGCCCCGCCCTGCAACCTGCCCAGACAGCAGTGTCTCCAGGTGTCTCTGGTTTTCCAGGACAGGTCCTTTTGAAGGAGCCTTGAGGACAGCTCTCCATTCTCCACACCTGTCTGGAATTAGGGGGTCTTTTGCTGCAAACTTCCCTTTCTCCGGGGCCACTCTGGCAGGAATGCCTTTAGGGCAGTTCCTAAAACTAATAAATACTCATAACCATCTCAGCCACCCCCTGGCTGCTGGTGAATGCCAGCCGCCCTACAGTGCCCTCCCGTGGGAGTGAACTCACCAGATGCTCACAATACCCAGAGGTAGGGTGGGGTGGGGTCTCTGGTTGCCCAAGGTTACACCGCTGGCTAGGGCGGAGCCAGGATTTGAACCAGCTCTCCTTGGGGGACCATGCTGAGCCCAGGGCCAGTTGACTGCAGACCCCGTGTCCTTCCCACCGCGCTGCCCTGCCAGGGTCATCGAAAAGGTGACAGGAAGCCCACTGCAGGCTGCTCAGGCTGGGGTGCTCTTCTGGAGCTCGGGTCCTGGGGCTCCTGGAGCTCAGGCCTCTCTGGCTGTGATTCCTGTGGTCGGAAGGGGCCCTGAGCTCGTGCCAGGGGTTGCCAAGAGGCCAGCACCTGCTTCCCCTGGCCACCCTGAGGCCGGAAGGGTGAGGGCCAGAGTGCTTATCCCCTGGGCCAGCCATTGGACATGCCCCCGACAGGCTCCTCACTCCTGTGCCCGGAACCCCAGGCTGACCCCACCGGGAACTGGGTCGTGACCCCGACACCAGCTGGGGACTGAGCCCACCCCTGCCCCTGCTCACCCCTGCCCCTGGCCCCTCACCTTGTCCCCACTCTGGCCCAGGTGAAGCCTGACCCCCCAGCCCTGGCCAGCTCACTCACCATGCATGGCAGCCACTGGCCCCAGCGCCCTGGGAGGACTGGGGTGGGGGGTGCTGCCCACAGCCCCCGCAGGAGCTGCAGACCCCGGTTTTCTGTTGCTGAGTGACACAGCGTTATTATGCTGTCATGGAGCCACCCGGAATTCTCACCCCGCGGAGAGGCAGCTCCTTGGGAAGGCCCCCCAGGCTGTTGCCAGCCCGGGGCTGGGCAGCCCACTGTGCCTGCCCAGTTTCCATGACCATCCTGAGGGTTTCCATCATGGGCCAGGGGACCAGGACAGGCTGGCATCTGGAGCTGGGCAGCGGCCAGCTTGCCTTGAGAGGGGATGATGCTGGGGTGCAGACCTCGAGGCTTCCCATTGAAAACACCATCTGACCCCAGGGCAGGTGGTGACGGAGTGGGGGAGGCTCACCAGCTCCATCCTCAGTCCCCGCGCTACCACCAAGCCAAGTCATCCTTGGCCATGGGGATGCCGCCCACCTGCCTGGGGGAAAGGACCCAGCCTCACCCCAGAGATAGCCAGAGGCAGGGCGCCCGCTCCCTTGGGCGAGGACCAGCCGTCAGGAAGGCCCGTGCCAAGCCCAGGCAGCGTCTGTGCTGACTTAGGTGCACGCATCAGCACGCGGGGGTGGAGGCACTGCGGGGGAGACGGCCGGGCTCCCCCCGAGGGCAGCGAGCTGTTGCGGGAGCCAGGACGGGGGCCCGAGGGCGTCTGCCACGAGCCTCCTCCCGGGTCTGTTTCCTCACATCCTGTGGGGGGCCTGTAGAGCCCACCTTGAAGGGGGCGGTCTGGATCCAGAGAGAGCATCACAGCACTGCCACCAACGGGGTATTTTCTTGGCCGCCTTGCACTTTTCTCCGTCTGAGAGAGGAAAACGGGGAGCGGCAGGGGTGCCGGAGGCAGCGGGGGTGCGGCGTCAGATGCTCTGCTCAGCACCACCTGGTTTCCGCACCTGACGGGCTCTGTCTGCCTCTCTCTCCCAAGGAAAGACAGGCCCCTCCCACCCGCGGCCACGGATGGCGTCATGGCTGCCCTGAGGCGGCCCGGGCCCGCCCAGCAGGCGGGCGCCCTGCGGGGATCCCCCCACGTGGCCTGGTCTCAGGACATCGAGGAGCCCCACCCCCGGAGGAGGGCCTGCGGCCGCCCGGCATGGTCAGCAGACAAGGAGGCCAAGGATGGGGACAGCTCGGTGTCGTCGGGACCCCTCTCTGGCTCCTCAGGGGGCCATGAGTCGTGTACACCTCCCCACGGGCCCTGGAGGGAGAGGGGCCCCCGCGCGCTGGGGCCCCCGCGGCGGCCCAGGGAGAGCAGCCCCCGGCTGGAGCTGCTGAGGGACAAGATCCGGGCCCAGGCGTGGCGGCAGGCAAGCTGCGCCTCCCTGGGCACCTCTACCCGCTCCAGCACCTCGCGCCTCTACAAAGCCCCCACGCCAGCCCCCCGGAGAAAGGCCCGAAAGCACACAAACCCCTCTCCAGCCCCGGCCTCCGCAGGTCAGTGTGGGAGGCAGGGAGCGCGGGCGAGATCAGGCTGCTGGAGGCCGGGCCTGCCGGGCACGGGGGTGGCCCTGCCTGGGCTGGTGGCCAACTGGGGAAGGCGGAGCAATGCGCCCCGCGGCCCCTTTGTGCCTGGGAAGCCGAGGAGGAGCCGGGATGGAGTCTTCCCAGGGGTGCCTCCCCGCCGGGCTTGGGAACGAAGAAGAATTGACTCATCAGTGGGTGGGCTGGTGGAACAGCAGGATGGTGTCTGGAGGGGAGGGTCACAGAGGCCGGGGGACTGGTCCCCTGGGTGGGGAGGCTGCAGCCTCAGAGAAGGGGTCTGGGGTGGGGTAGGCAGGTAAGGGGCACAGCCAGGTGTGGGGACTCAGTCAGGGACACCTTGAAGAGCCCGCAGGGGATTATGTCCTCAAAGGAAAGGACCTGGGGCAGCGGCCCAAGGCCAGGGCAAGGGTGGGAATGTAAAGAATTCAGCCTCTCTGTTGAGCCAAGAGGCGGGCCTGCGTCCTTTCTCACTGTGTGGGTGAGACAGGGAAGATGGTTTCTTTTTTGTTATTTTTAAGATAATACTTCCTGTTATTTTAAACTGCAGTGGAAGAACACAACATAAAATTTGCTCTCATGATCACTTTAAGTGCACAGCTCAGTGGCACTAAATACACTCACAGGGTTGTGCAATCATCACCACATCCTTCTCCAGAACATTCTCATCTTCCCAAATTGAAACTCTGTCCTCCCTAAACCCTCACTCCCCTCCCTACCCCAGCGCCTGGCCCCTAGCACCTCCTTTCTGTCTTTCTGGACCTGACTCCTCTAAGGCCTCTTGCAACATGAGTAGAATGCTGCAAGATTAGGCCTTTTGTGACTTTTTTCTTAAAGTCTGTCTGTTTATGGCAGCACATCTGGAAAGCACAAAGAATGAAATAGAAACAGCCACTATTCCTCGAAGGCCTCCCTCCCTTCAGTTGCCCTAATTGACACTTTGGGGTGCGTCCCTGTAAGTCATCACTTCTCTTTGAGAAAACAGGACTCTGTGCACGTGCACGTGGTCCAAGCAGCATGCAGGGCCTGCCCGAGGGCACACAGGGCCCTGCTAGCCTGCTTCATAGCTGAGCACTGGTTCCTGTCCGGCTCGGCCCGTGGGCTGCACTCTCAGGCCTGGGGCAGTGTTTCAAGGCTTTTGAGCGGCTGGCAAATGGGGACCTTTCTCTGGAAATTTCTGCATGGATTCTCTCTCCTCACGATGCACTTTCTTGTCACTCTGCTCCAGGCTCAGGCATCCTGAGTGAGGCTGAAAGTGGAATTGAAGACAAGGCAATCCCTGGCCAGGGGTGTGATCCCTCCCGGGCCTCCCAGCGCCTGGCCTCAGGTGAGTAGCCCTGAGGTTAGCCATTCTGGGACCCCCAGTCGGACACTCAAGCTGAGGTGTGGCCAGCACGGTTCTGGATCCAGAGCTATCCATTCAGCTTCTCTCTCACTCTGTGCGATTGGCTCTATTACGATCCTCACTCACAGATGAAGACACTGAGGGTCAGAGAGGACCTCACCCATGAAGGTGTGAAGCAGGGATTTGAACCCAGCCTGCTACTTTCTGGAGCCCAATTTCTAGCCCTCTGCCTCCTGAGCAGGGAAGGAATCCAGGCAGGCCCCTTAGAGCAGACTGGGGCTCAAGGGGCAGTGGGCCTGGGCAGGGGTGTCTCCTGCACAGAGTAGGTGAGGCCTTTCCTGCAGTGTCACAGGCCAATTGGGCCTGAGGCCCTCCAGCTCCTGGGCCTGCTGTTCCATATTGCAGGCAAGAGGCACTGCCTGCCTGTCCCACAGGAGATGCTGAAGGGGCGGCAGGGGGTTGGCAGACTTTTGGATGGGTGAGGAAGGGTTGGGGGGCCAAGGGAACCACTAGGTTTTGGCTCACTCATCCATCAGCAAAGAGGAGGGTGAGGATGGGAAGGCAGACAGGGGCCACTCCTGGGGGCTGGAGGGCAGCAGCGTTAAGGAACCTCGGTGTCCCCGGCAGCGGGATCGGTTGGAGGGTTTTAAGTGGAGAGCCAGGCGGGTTTGCTCGGTTTGCAGGGTGGGCCACATATGGAGGAGGCTGTCTCCACAGTCTAGCACGATTTCGGAGACCCCAGAATGGGGGATGGAGAAGGGCCTGGGAGCAGAGGTCAGGCTGCCCTAGAGCCCCAAGATTTTCGGGGTCTCCAGCCAGGAGAACAGTGTGGGTTTTCCACGGGGCTGTTGGTGGAGGATGAGGTGAGAGTCAGATCCTTAAGGGACAGTCGTCATCCACCCAGGTGGCGCTGTGGTGGCCAGGATAGGACGAAGGTTGGTGGATGCTTGAGTTGAGTGGCAGCCACAGACATGTTTCCAGGTATGTGAGCCAAGCACAGTCCTAGGTGGGGTCTGAGGGACTGGCCTGAGGGAAGCCAAGGGGCAGAACCCTGTCCCTGAGCCCAGCTCTGGTTTAACCATGGCAACAGCAGCTCCTCGGAGAGCCCCCCGTCTCTCTCCTTTTCCATCCACAAGGACCCCAATGGCCTTAGCTGGTCCAGCAGGCCATTCTCCCCGCCCCCACTCCACTGAGGCCACTGAGGCCCATCCGCCAAATTCAGGACTTGGCCTTGGTCACTCGGGGACATCACCCAGTGTCATCAGTCACAGCTCCTTCCAGTCTTAGAACCCTCTGGAAGCAGGGTGTGGGGCAGGGCCTGGTCTTTTTTTTTCTTTTTAATTGTGGTAAAATACACATAACATAAAATTGACCATTTTATCTGTGTTCAAGTGCACAGTTGCTTTCTGTCTCTATGGTTTCGACTCCTCTAGAGGCGTCCTGTGAGTGGAATCCTCTAGGCTTTGTCCTTTCGTGTGGGCCTGGGTCTCGAGGGCCCCCACCAGGGGGGTCGGGTGCTGAGGAGGCAGGGATGAGCGGAGTCTGGGACCCAGCTGCTCCGCGCAGGCCTGGAGAGTCCTTCCAGCCAGTCTTTCCGGGTGCTTCCCGGCCCCACGGGGACACGACGGGCTAGGCCCAGTGCTCGTGCACTCTTGGCCAGTTGGCTTTTTGGTGCTTCATGGACGCAGCACCCACCCACCAGTGAACAGAGACGAATGAGGCCAAATGGCACAGGGAAAGTGGCCACACTGGCCCATGGGAAGCCGGTCCACCCCAGTCGACCTCTGTGCTTGCTGTGGGACTTGGACAGCCTCCCCGCCTTGGGATCTCATATCCCCAGCTGTCCAGCCAGGATCCCGCCATGCGAAGGCCCCTCTGGGCCTAGCTCTCACCCCGCTTCTCCCTGTGGAGCTGATGTTCTGTCTGTCTGGCTGCCACGCCATGGGTTCACTTGGGGGCCCATTCGGTCATTTATTCATTCAACAAACATGAGTACTGTGGGCTGGCCCTGAGACGGTTGTGGGAGACCGAGATGGGAGGCCGTGGCTGTGCTTGGGGGCTCTTGGAATTTGTGCGCATTTGTGCACAGTTAGCGCTGAGAGGGAGGGCAAGGTGAGACCAGGCCTGCCACTGGTGGGGAGGGTCCCAGGGGTGGCCCCACAAAGAAGGCCAAGAAAGGACGGACAGTCGGGTATGCCCGCCGGCTGGTGAGCAGGCTAATTCATGTGTTGTGTTGCTACTCAACCCTCTCTCCCTTCCTTCCCTCTGTCTCCTCTTGCTGAAGTTCTGCAGGAAAAAAACAAAAGGATGAAAAGTAGTTCTTGCAAAAGAGAGAAGGCCCCCAAGCCATCCACCCCTAGGAGACCTGCCAAAGACACAGGTAGGGCTGGCCCACTTGGGGCTTGGCAGGGCGTGGGGACAGGCGGTTATGGTCCAGGCTCAGGAGGTGAGCGCCTGGCTTGTGTCCGGAGCCAGGACGGCTGGTGCAGCACTGGCTGCTCCCTGGAAAGGCGGGCGTGAACCGAGTGGCTCATGATGTGCTGGTGGACAGACAAGCTTGCTTTCCTGTGACTTGCTATCCCTTGACGAGCTGTGGCCGTTTTGCTGCCTTCAAGGTGGGAAGTGTGATTCATTTCCCAGTCGGCTTGGTTTAAGATTTAGACTCTAGGCTGCAAGCGTGGGATGGCTGCTTCCCTGGGCACCTGGTGCTGGGAAAGGCTGGGCAGTGTCCGCCTCCTGGGAACACTTGGTGGCGTGCCGCTGTCTGTGTGTGACGGTGTTTCACAAACGCGACCCGGGAGGGTTCTGTTCAGAGGTCTTAGTGGTGCTAGGCCGCGGTAACAGAGGGATTCCCGACTCAGGTGTCTCTCCCCTGAGGGCTGGGCAGGGCTGGTCACCCAGCAAAGACCCAGCTGCCCAGCCTGGGTAGGTCTGTTGGGCTTGTGGGGTGAATGGAGGGGGCTGCCTCCCTCTGGGGCTTTCCTTCAGAACATTCTGGGCCAGGGTGGCATGGTCTCGCTCAGTCCTGGGCTCCGTGAGTACCACTCACTCAAGCGACATCAGCCCAGGAGATCCTCACATCTCTCCCTGGAGGAAGGCGGCCTGCTCCCATTCTGTAGATGAGGAAACTGAGGCTCAGAGAGATTCAACAGCCTGCCCAGGGTTACATAGGCAAGCCAGGGTTGGGCCCTTACCCATCTAGCTCCAGGGTGGTTCTCCCCACCTGAAGGCACCCAGCTGTGTGTACCTGGGACCACACCTGGGCATCTGCTTAAGGCCCACCTTCAGGGCCTGGGCTCGGAGACCGCTGTACCATGGGCTTTGGGGACACCAGCGAGAGCCCCACAGGTGGGGAGAACTCTACCCGCCTGGAGCTGAGTCTGCTCTGTGGGACCCTGGTAAGGGTGCTGGGGGGCAACTTTCCAGCTGTTCCTGAGCATCTCTGTGCCTCAGTTTCCCCAGGGCATGAGATCACAGTCCTGGACGGGAGTGGGCCGGGGGTGGTCTGCCCACATCATCAGACACCCGCCTCCGCTGCTCGCAGACAGACCCGTGGTTCCAGCACTTTGAGTAACTGTTTTCCTCCTCTGTGCCTCACTGGAGGTGGGCCCTGAGCCAGGTGGGGATGCACAGGGAAAACCTCTGGAACCGGAGAGTGAGGGATGCTGGGAGACACAGAGAAGTTTCTAGAAGTCCACTGAAAAAGCACAAATTATAACAATTCTCTGCATCATGTCTACTGCTCCCCACCCCCGACTTCTTGGTTTGTTTTATTTTAATGGCTCACTTGAAAAATGACCTGCCTTCTGCCTGTCACTGGGTCGAAAGGGCGTGCCACGGGCCGCATTCATCACCGTAACCGCTGTGTCACCCTAACGGAGATGACCATTAGTTTCTGTCAGTGACGAAGTCACAGCTGGGCTAAGGAGAGATGAGTCTGGGTTCAGAGGTCAGAGCCACAGGACTTGGGAATTGGGTGAATTAGAAATTTGCTGTAGTTAACAAAAAATTAAATCACAATAGTTATAAAATATTCATCCATCCAGGCAGAAGGAAAATGAAGCCCGGTATTTAATTTCAGATTATGTCACCTCACTTTGCATTTTTTATCATAGATTAGGTCGGCCCTGGAACTCTGACAGGGCACTTGGGGACTTCATCCATTTCCACAGATTAAAAATCCTCTCGTAAAAAAATTAATTGCCATTAAACTGCTCCGCGGTAGAAAAAATGTGCCCATCAGGGCCCATTTATTGACCTAGACCCCTCTGGCGGACTAACGGGGAAGCCGGTGATGGAGGGGCCAGAGGGTGGGGGCGCTGAGAGGGGCCTGACCAGCAGGCGGCCCCTCGGCACCTGCAGCGGTCTCTGCCCTCCCTCCCCCACCAAGGGAGGTGACCATTTTTGTGTAGTGCAGCAACTATGAGGCCAGGAAACAGGACCCTCGCCTGTGAGCCCAGTCCCACAGGTCCCACGCTCAAGGCTCACATGTGGCCCCGGGGGCCGTCCCAGACTCAGCCCTGATCAGCAGAATCCTGAGCCTTTGGGGCAGCTCCTGTAGTGAGAGAGACCGCTTCTGCATCCTTGTGGCCCTGTGGGGAGGTGCTTACAGATGGGGAACCTGAAGCGCGGGGAAGTTAAGTCACTTGCCCAAGGCCAATGGCGAGTGATCCAAAAAGCCAGGACTTAACCCAAGGCTGAGACTCCTGAGACCGCGCTGTTAGCCGCGGGAGTCCCCAGGGCCCTGGGGGTGGAGGGCGTGGCTTCAGGGAGGGGCGCGGCTTACAGGTGGCACGGTCAAAGAGATGGCCGCAGGGTCCTTTCCGGGGGTGTGGTGTCAAGGAAAGGCATGGTCTAGAGGGCTGTCCCAGGGGTGCGGCTTACGGGGGGCGTGGCCAAAGCGCAGTCTCAGGGCCCTCCTGGGGGCGTGGCGTAGGGAGGGCGTGGCTCTGTGTCCTTCCCCTTCCTGGAGCCGCACCTTCAGGCCCGTGGCTGATGTCTCAGGTCTGGGCGGGGGAGGGCGCCATGTACGGGCTGGGTGCAGTGCGTGCTAGGTGACTGTCTCTATTGCCATTCACTCTCGCTTGGCAGAAATGCCCCCTCCCCAGGGGCCCCATCTTGGCCTGTGTGGTAATGTTTACTGTGGTGCTGCCTGGGCTGCACTCCCACCCCATGCCGCGTGTGTGTCGACGTGCGTGTGTCTGTGTTCTCTGCATGTGTGCATGTGTGTGTGTGTCACGTGAGCGCAAGGCCTGCCGCCGCTTCCTGCCTCTGCCAGGGCCCTTGTGGACAGGTTTGTAATGATAATGGCATTTGGTGGGCATAACTTGGGATTATGAAGTAAAACTTTTATTAAAGACAACATTTATTAAAGAAAACTCGTTTGTGTTTGCGGTGCAGTGGTTGTCTATTTGCACCCTCTCTGGGACCCTCGTCAGCCTGGGTGTCTTCTGGGAGCCCCCACCTTCTATTCCTACCAAGTCTCACCGGTTTAAAAACAAATTAATCTCCTCTGGCTCAGGGCAAGTGGCCAGCTATAACATTACTACCCCTCTCGCCCTGTGTGAGCCCAGCCTGTGCTGGTGACTGTCTTTATTACTGGCCAGCCTTTCCTGAGTGTGTGCCCGGGCCAGGGTTGAATGTTTTACAGACAAATCCATAGGGAGCAGGTTTTATTTCCCTCAAGGGTCAGAGAAGTCAGGTCACATTTCAAGGTCAGCTGGGACTCAGACTTGCCTCTTGCTAGCTAGTGGCTGAGGGTGCCGCCCAGCCCCAGGGAGGTCTGGACACGAGGGATTTCACACTGTCCCCTCCAGGAACATGTGAATTGATCTCTGGAATCTGTGGGAGCCTCCAGCCTCCCTGTCTGGGTCAGCATTCAGAGGGCCCCGGGCATCTGGCTGTGTGTGTGTTTTCTGTTTAAGATTCTGAGTTGGTTGGTGTTTACACCTGGAGAAAAAGACGAACTCTGGTGACAAACTCTGCTTGGGCCCCTCCTGCCCTCCCCAGGCTCCAGAGCAAGGCGCCCTTTAGAGACTGGACCCCTGCCGCAGAGCTGGTTACCTTGTGCCTCCATCCCAGCTCTGCTCTGCCCTGAGGCATCTGGCAGGTGGGCACGGAGGGAGGTGCCCAGGAAGCCGTGGAGTCAGGGTGTGGGAGCAGCACCTCTCTCTCAGCAACCCGTCAAACGCCCTGCAAACCTACCACCAGATGGGGCCTTTGAGGGGTTGCTATGTTTAAAAGCCTAAGGAAAGGATTTCTGTCGCTGAGAGGCACCCTTTTGGCTCACAGAAGGCAGAGCATGAATGGCCTCTGGGCTTTCCCAACTCAAGGACTGCAGGATGGGAGCCCCAGCAGCTCCCAGCAGACGTGTTACCTCACCCCTGTGCTCAGTTTTCACAACGTTCAGAGCAACACCTCTGTGCCAGGTGCCCAGACACAGCCTTGAATCACCCAGATGTGGCACCTGCCCCCAGAGGGCTTCTGCAAGTGGATGATGAGTGCAGAGCTAAGAGGGGGCCTTGGGATGGTGGGCTGGCTTGGCCCTCCCGGAGCCCCACAGCTCCCACCACCCCGGTGACTGCCTGTCTTTGCAGGACACACCAAGAAGGTTGGAGTGAGTGAGAGCTCCCCTGTCCGCCCCCGGACACCTAGTCCAGCCTCTGTCCACAGTGACCCGCAGGTGTCTGCCAACACACCCAACCTGCCTTCCTGCCGTCCGCCCGTGGACATCCAGGCTGCTATGGCCATCCTTCGAGACCTCCGCCAGCAAATCCAGGTCGGGCTGGAGCTGGCCCGGGACCGCCACCCATGGCGAGGGCTGGAGCTGCGGAACCTGAGGGGCAGAAGGCGGCAGGGCCCCTGGAGCTCCCCAGATGTACGGGGATCTTTCACTAAGAGCCCTCGGGCCACGACGGGGGGGATACCCACCTCAGAGAGGGCTGGGAGCCTCCCCACTGGGCAGTGCTGGAGCACCGTGGCCAGGCGGGAGTCCTATCCGCAGAGGGCCTGGGCGGCCCACGGACGGGACCTCTCCTTCCAGAGGCCTGGGAGCCCCACCGAAAGGCTGAACTCCTTCCCCCAGAGGCCCTGGAGCGTCTTGGCCAGGCAGGCCTCTGGTCTACAGAGGGCCTGGGCAGCCCATGGACAGGATCGCTCCTTTCAGAGGCCTGGGAGCCCCCATGAGAGGTTGGGCCCCTTTCCGCAGCGGCCCTGGAGCGCCTCGGCCGGGCAGGCCTCTGGTCCGCAGAGGGCCTGGGCCACTTGTGAAGGCCTGGAGGCCCCTACCCGAAGACCATGGAACTCTTTGGAAAGGCTGAGCCCTCCCACCTGGCGGCCCTGGAGCACCTCCTTCACGCAGGAGGCCAGCCCCCTGTGCAGGGCCAGAGGCTCCCTGCTGCCCTCCTCGGGGGCGAAGCTGGCCTGGCCAAGGCCTAGCCAGGGTGCCGTTTGGAACACACCTGGGAAAGAGAAAGAGGGGCGGCCACCCCCGCCCTGCCCAAAGCCCCGGGGGCCCCTGGGCCCTCCCCACAGCTCTGAATCCCTGCGAGAGTTCATGCGCCAGAAGACGGTGGCCTGGCGGCGGCAAGCCCTGGAGGAGAAGGCTTCGGCCATGCGTGCACTGGAGCTGAGAAACCAGAGGCTGCAGGACATCTACAGGAAGCAGAGGGAGGCTGTTCTGTGCAAAGCGGTCCCTGTGGTCTCCCAGACAACCCCTGGCATCGTGACCTTTGTCCCTCATTCTGCACAGTCCAGGGTATGTGCCACTGGCCAGCTCAGCCACCAAGCTCCCCCAAAGCCTGAGACACCTTCCTCCCTGGCTATGACAGCTCTGGAGGGACCCCCATTGCCAAAAAGGGGGGACCCTGGGATGTCCAGCCTGAGACCCTCATGGAGGCCAAGGCTGGCTCTGAGGCTGAGAGACAGGGTCTGGGGTCTTCTGGCATGGGGCGGGGCTCTGACTGCATCCTCCTCTGCTTTAGGGCCTGGAAGCCTCCGAGAGCCCAGGGTCGCCTGTGCTGGAGTGGAGCAAGGTGACTTCCGGCATGGTGCTGGGGGACCAGGAGGCCCCAGGCAGGTGGGTATGCAGGTGCAGGGGCTGCACTTCCTGGGCGGGGCTCTTCTGGGCAGGGGGTCAGTTCCCTGGGTCCATGGCTGCACAGAGCCTGTGATTACAGCTGCGTCTGTTTTCATCGAGGTGAAATTCATGTCACATAAAGTTTACCTTTATAAAGTGAGCGATTCAGTGGCATTTAGCATGTTCACAATATTGTGGAACCACCACCTTCATCTAGTTCCCAAACATGTCCTCACCCTGAAAGGAAACCCTGTACCCATTGCAGTCACTCCCTCATCCTCCCCCAGCCCCTAGCAGCCCCCAGTCTGCTCTCCATCTCGATGGAATCTCCTGTTCGGAATGTTTCATATCAGTGGAATCCTACAGCACGTGCCTGGCTTCTTCCACTGGGCAGGATTTCTTGGTTCATCCATGTTGCAGCCTGTGTCAGGACTTCCTTTTTATGGCTGAATAATCCATCATGTAAGAGCCCAAATTTTGCTTACCCACGGGGCAGTGGATTGACACATGGGCTCTTCCCCCTTTCGGCTGCTATGAGTGAAACATCCGAGTACCCGTTTTCACCTCTCTCGTGTGCGTATCTCGGAGTGGAATCGCTGAGCTGTACAGTAACTCCAGGTTTAACTTGCGGACAACTGCCAGACTATTTTTGGCAGCAGCTACACCAATTTGCATTCCCAACAGCAGGGTGGGAGAAATTCGGGTTCTCCCTGTCCTTGCCAACACCTATTTTCTGGGGTGTTTTTTTTTTTCACCCTTGCTTCTGTTTCTGTTTCGTTTTCATTTTACCAGGGCAACTGTCCAGAAGATCCCTTCCCTGGCAGCATCTTGACGTGCAGGATGGGAGACATTACCCCACTTTGCTTAGGGGATGAAGCAGCCCCTCTCACTAGAGGCTGGCCTTCCCCATGCTTGCCTCCACTGGGGAGGGGCTGGAAGAGGGCCCCGGGGGCTTCAGGCCAGCGCCAGCCACTTCCTGGCCACCTGCTCAACAAAGAAGGGAGGGCGGTGTGACAAGAAACTCACAACCAGGCTCCCTGAGCATGATGCACTTGTGGGAGAAGGGAGGAGCTGGCCCAGAGGCTAAGAACGAGGTCCCCACAAGGTGCCGCCCACCAGGAGCTTCCTGCCCTGGGCTGGCTCTGAACCTGGCTTCTGGGCTTGTCTTTGGCAGCCCGTGTTCTGGGAGGAGGCTATGGGCTTATGGGCTGAACCCCTCAGTGCCCAGCACCCACCCCTCTTTGCAGCCCCACAGTGGGATGGACACCCTCCCCTGGCCCCTGGCTCCTGGAAGTTTCTCTCTTTGCCCCCCTTTTGTTTCACTTGTTTTAAAAGTGCCCATTCCTGGGCCGCTCCCCAAGATTCTGGGTCCTCAAGGCAGCCCAGGTGTCTGCATTTTTTTTAACTTTTTAAAGTTGACATTAGGTAACATCCAGGCAAAGACACAGGTCCTAGGTGTACAGCTCTATGAACGTTCACACACTGAGCACACATGTCACCTGCACCGGAACCAAGAATCTGATCACACCCCAGAGGGCAGCCTCCCACTGCCCCATCAGAAAGGCGGGCAGAGGCATCCTGTCTGTCAGCTCCTTTTGCTGGACACGACGCTGGGGGATTTGTCCCCAAGGGTATGGAGGCTGCAGGTCCTTCATCCTGCTTCATTGTGTTCTTTTTTCACTTAAAAAATTGTGGAAAATACACATGACATAAAATTACCATCTTAACTGTTAAGTGTGCAGTTCCGCGGCACTGAAGTACATTCATTTTGTTGTGTAAACATCCCTACCATCCATCTCCAGAACTTTCTCATCTTCCCAAATTTAACCTCTGTCCCCATTCAACACTCACTCCCATCCCCTCCCCCAGCCCCTGGCTCCACCATCCACTTCCTGTCTCTGAACCTGAGTCCTCTAGGACCCTCGTATGAATGGAATCATATAGGATTTGTCCTTTTGTGACTGGCTGATTTCACTCAGCATAATGTCGTCAAGATTCTTCCTTGTTGTAGCAGGAATCAGTTTCCCTCTTTTTTATAGCTGAATAATATTCCATTATATGGATGGACATTTTATTTATTCCTTCATCTGTCGATGGACACTGGGGTTGCTTCTAACTTTTAAGTGGTGAGTGGTATTGCTGGGAACATGGGTGTACAAATATCTCTTCAAGTCCCTGCTTTCAAGTTTTTGTGATATATACTCCGAAGTAGACTTGCTGGGTCATAGGGGAATTCTATGCTTAGCTTTTGAGGGAATTCCTTACTGTTTTCCATAGCAGCTGCACCATCTCACATTCCACCAACAATGCACAAGGGTTCCAATTTCTCCAAATCCTTATCAACACTTGTTTTCTTCCTTCTTTCCTTTCTTCCTTCCTCTCTTCCTCTCTTCCTTTCTTTCCTTCTTTGTTTTAACAGTAGCCATCCTAATGGGTGTAAGGTGGTATCTCACTGTGGATTTGACTGCATTTCCCTGATGATCAGTAATGTTCAGCATCTTTTCACGTGCTTATCAGACACCTGTATGTCTTTGGAGAAATGTCTATTCAAGTTCTTTGCCCGTTTTTCAATCAGGTTATTTGGGCTTCGTTGTTGTTGTTGTTGTTGTTGTTGTTGAGCTGTAGGAGGTCTTTGAATATTAAGGAGAGTGATGCCCAGTCAGACCTGTGGCTTGTAAACCCTTCCTCATATTCTGTAGGTCGCCTTTTCATTCTGCTGACCGTGACTTTTCATGTATATACGCCTTTAATTTTGAAGTAGCCCAATTTGTCTATTTTCCTTCGTTACCAGTGCCGTAGATATCACACACAAGAAATCACTGCCAATTGTCCTCCGTCCTTCCAACAGCCACGTGCGGTCTGTTGTACGGACGCCCGGGAACCACCCCCGGGTCACAAACAGACCAGCTGGGTCTGTTGCAGACGCTGCCGCCACGGGCACCCCTGCACATGCGTGTTTCGCATGTGGGGCTGGAGACGGCTAACCCAGGGCTGACCCTCTTCCCCTCTCTCCCTGCAGCTTCTGCCTGTGTTTGAACAGAGCCTTGAACCCTGCCGAGACTCGAAAGTCAAGAGGCCCCAGAGCTGGCTGGGAGGGCGCCCCCCTGCTCATGTCCGCCCGGTCCTCCCAGGGCCCCCTGAAGCTCCAGGACCTGACCACCCCCTGCCCGCGCCCGGGGCTGTGTATCTACCTGGACCCCGAGGAGTCCGAGCGCCTGGGCATGGCGGGCCCCCTGCACTTCCGGTACAAGGAGGCCCGACTGCAGGCCCTGGAGACCATGGCCAACATCCTGAAGCAGCGGATTGACATCCTGACTGACAAGCTGCGTAGGTCCGAGGCCGTGGACACTCTGGGGGACGCGGTCCCGGACCCGCACCCCTGGAGCTCCAGCACCCCCGCCTGCCCCGGAGCCTTGGTGGCCAACGTGGGCGGAGGGGCGCCCTGGGACTGGACGAGCACGCAGGCCAGGCCTCTTCTCTCCACCACCTCCTTCCCGGACGGTGAGACGCCGTCCTGGAGCCCTGGCTGGGAGCAGCAGCAGCAGGACGTGAGCCCAAGGGGCCACCATGCCAGCAGGCCCCGAGGTAGGGCTGGCACCTGGGCCTTGGGTGACCACCTGCCCCGCCAGTGGCCAGGGGACCCTACTCCCTCCCTGACACTGGTTTCTCCTCCTGAAAGGGGGGTACAATGACAGTACCGTAGCTGTCCCTCTGCAGCTATTGTCACCATCTTGCCTCTGGCCAGAAGAGGGATGGGGCCTGGTCTGGAAGCTAATGTGCCCACCGCCTCCCTGCCCTGCCTCCCTAAGAGGGGCCATGGAGCAGGACCATGGTCCTTCCTGCTGCGGGGGTGGGGGACCCCGTCCTCACTCCCCACAAACCAGCAGCTCCTCCCCTCCTGCCGACTTGTGAGAAGTGAAGTTCCGGTGCCGGTCTCTCCAAAGGTTTCGTGGAGGATGGACGTTTGGACCTGGGCAAGAAGCTGGCAAGAAACATGGCTCCCTTCCAGGCCCTCAGCCCCCTCGCAGGGAGGTAAGCCTGCGTGTGCCTGCTCTCAAGAGCCTCGTGCCCCTGGTGCGCAGCCCATGCTGGCCAAGGCCAGGAGTCTGGGTGCAGCCAGGGCTGGCAGGGCAGTGACACAGCTCCTGACCCATCTGGGGTGAGGTGCTCGGACTTGGACCGGGCGGTGCTGGCTCTCTGATGGGGCCGTGTGCGGTAGGCCGAGTGGGGACACTGCTGGCCAGGCCCCCCTGTGTAGCTGGCGGTCTGATCGTGTCCAGGGGACACCGACACAGGCAGTCCTTATTCCAGGTCCCCCCACCGCCAGGTCCAAGTTCTCACCTGTCCGCAGACCCTGGCACCTCCTTGTGACTCCATCTCCAGCACTGGCTGTGGCCTTCTCTGGGGCCCCTTCACACAGGTCCCTTTGTACAAGTCCACCTACAGACAAATAACTGGCCTATGGGCACTGGGGGCCCTTGGCAGCCCCACTGCCCATCTGGCCAGCCCAGCCTTGGCCTGGGATGCGGCCTGAGCAGCCACCAGTCCTCCAGCTCATTTGCCCCCAGTATGCAGGGTCCCTGCTCTGTGCCCCCGGGCACTCTTAGCCCTGACTCCTCCTCCCAGGAGGGGCGTCCTTCCTGCCCCGGCCCAGCCCTGTGGCCCCACTAATTGGGCATCTCTGGTCCACGAGGGTCCCTGCAGGTCAGTCTGCACAGGGGAACTGCTTCTTTGCCGATATCTGACCTTTACTGAGCAGCTGTGGCCTCCAGTCTTCCTAGGGTTCTGTCTCTTCCTGCAAGGACCTCCCTTCCCCACCCCAAGAACTGTTCCTTCAGCCCCATCCCCTGCCCCGCTGCCTGGCGGCTCCTGCCGATGCCAGAGCAGGCACGGGTCCCTGTCTAGTCTTCCTCCCGGTCCCCAGCCCCACCCATGTCCTTCCCTGACACCCCAGCCCCCTCACCTCTCTGTCCTGGGACTGAAGCACCTGAGGCAACCTTTCCCTAGGCTGCTCTCTCACCTTGGGTGGCCACACGTCCGCTGGGACCCCAGGCTTGATAGAGCCAAGGGTGTGGGACCTTCCAGAGGGGGTCAGGCCAGTGGTGGTCTCCAGGGGCCTGGACGCACCTGTTGCCAGAGCCCACCCAGGAGATATGCCAGGGGATCCTGACCACCTACTTCTCCCGGTCTGTCCTGGGCTTGGTGACCAGTTTGGAGGGCCTCGGGGGTCCGGCTGGAGGGTGTAGAGCTCATTAACAGGGTGAAACGGAGGGTGGAGACTGCGGTCAGGGTAGCTTGGAGCCAGGAGTTCCTCCCAGCCTCAGAGTCCTCCCTAGGAGATGGGGGGTGGCTGTATCCACCCCGATTCCCTGCAACACTGCCTCACCCTCCCCTACTCCTTCGCCAGCCTCAATCCAGTTGCTGGAACTGAATTGTTGCCACCAGTAGGGGTCAGCATTGGGCTGGGCTGCCCGTCTTCCATACCTGTGGCTCTCTCCAGTGCCCCCTCTAGACCTTGAGAAGGGGAGGGGAATGCGAGAATTCTTGAGAGGTTAATTTTGGTGCCCCAGGCTCCAAGGGGAACATCTTATATCTGTGTGTCCTGCTGCCGGATGGCCAGCAAGATCCTGTGGGCCCAGACCCAGAAAGTCTCCGGGCCGAGGGGCGGAGGGCACATGGCCTCTGGGGCGTTCCTGCCTGTGGCACCCCACCAATGCGGCCTTCCCAGGGCACTGAGTCCCCCTCCCCACCACAGCCCTGACCAGGCAAGGAGAGAGGGGCAGAGATAGGCCATCCCAGAGACGCACCCTGGACGGCCCAGCGCCCTTGGAGCCGGGGCCTCAGGGCCCAGGGCCTTGCTGGGCCTCTCGGACCGCTAGGCGAGGTGCTCGGCTTGCCCTTCTAACACAGTGGTCCATGGCGCTGCTTTGCGGCCGTGCCTCTGGTCACCTCCCTCACTGCCTGAGTGAGTTCAAGGCTGAAGGTCACACGTCCCCTCTCCAGGGCCTGGCCTGTCCCACGCCTCTGAGGCCAGTTTCTGAGCTGGGTGGGTCTCCATCCCACCCTTTCCCTGCTGGGACCACAGCACTCAGGGGCCCAGTGGGGGCCGAGCTGAGCTTGTCACCAGCATCATGCGGTGAGGACACCAGGTCTCCCTGCCCCCAAGCAGGTTTGGGCCCCGGGTGTCCAGTCTGTCTGGAAGGAAGAGCAGTGGAGTGTGTGCCCCTGCCACGTGCCCGCCGTCACCCTGCAGGCCTTCCCACACCTCACACAGTGTGCACAGCAACCCCAAGGGATGTGTTCTCATCCCCATTTTACAGATGGTAAGGCTGAGGCTCAGAGAGGAGTCCTGACTTTGCTCAGGGTCCCATAGCCTGTGGGAGAACAAGCCACGATTCAGACCCACGGCTTGGACTTCAGAGCCCACGGTTTTTCCACTATGCTCTTTCCATGGTCCAGTGGTTCTCAAACGGCTCCCTGGGATCCTGTTAGAAATGCAGAGTTCCTGGCTCACTCCAGCCCTCCTGAATCTGATATGCTGGGGATGGGCCCAGTGCTTAGATGATTCTGGTGCACACCAAAGTTTAAGAACCACTGCTCCAGAAAACCTAGACTGGTGGTCAGCAAGCTACAGACCCTGAGACACACTGCCTGTATTTGTAAATAAAGCTTTATAGGCACACAGCCACGCTTATCATTTCCATAATGGGCATGGCTGCTCTCACGCTGCCGAGGCAGAGTTGAGTGGTTTCCGCGGAGACAGAGACCACGCGGCCTGCAGAACCTAAACATCAGCCCTCCATCCGTCTGTGGGGAACGTGTGCCGACTCTGCTCTGGTAACTGAGGCAGACGGGGGCTTGTCAACTGGTGGCATTTCCTTTAAGGGAGACTTGGAGGGCGTAGCTCCTGCCTGCTGCTTGTTGAGGTGGGGTTTACAGCATCCTAAGTTCCGGGCTGGGAAGGAGGGAGTGAGAGAGCTTGGAGAAGACCCTGCAGCGACGGCTTCCCCCCTCCCTCCATGGCCACGCATTCCTGGAGCAGCCTCTGCCCACCGTGTCCTCCAGGAACCCTCCCCCGCCCATCGCTCCTGCCCTGGCGTCTCTGGGGTCGCCCTGGGGTCAGCCCCTGGGCCTGCCCACCGCCACCTCAGCATCCCTTGTCTCAGCCCCAGGGCTGCTCCCTTTTTCTGGAATAGTTTTTACACCATCTCCCCTGCAGGACTGTGGGCTGCGGGGGCAGGGCTGGGCAGTGGGTGACCCACACCTGCCCGCACAGCACCCAGCAAGCACGGCCGGTGCTCAGCAGACACCCGTGCCACGGGTTGGAGCGGGGACCGACTCCAGGGCCCATGGGTGTGGCCAGCGTCTTTAATCACTCCAGGGGGTCCTGGTCCCTGGGTGTGAGGGCAGACAGTCATGTGCGCTGATGAGACATGAAGTGAGGCAATTTGGGCACACTGCTCGTCCAAGCTTGGCACACGCACCTCCTTGCCCCAGGGCCTCCAGTCTGGGCAGCAGCTGCCCATCTGTGCTGGGCGGTTCTCCTGCCCCACCTGGGCTGCTGCCTTCTCGGGGGGGGGGGGGGCCCAGTACCATGCCCTCCTCCTCCCCCGGGCGGGCATGCTGGCCAGCCTTGGTGGGAGCTGAGCTCGCCCCGACGAGGGCAGTTTTCTGAGTCCGACTGGACCAGCTTGACTCCTGCCTTCCCGGTCACCCGGCTGGCTCAGGCCCTTCTGTGGAACAGGGTGGCAGGGCCAGCCGTGAGAAGAGGTGGTGAGCGTCAGAGCTCAGGTGTGGGCCCTGCTCCACTCTGGGCCTGGTGGGCAGTCCCCCTTAGCAGATGGCAGAGGGGACAGGGAGGAAGGCCGTGCCCCATGCCTGTCACACCAGAGCAGCCGTTTTGCAGGAGCAGACCCAGGGCAGTCGGGGGCTTTCAGGCAAAGGGCGCTCTGACCCCGGCCCAGCCCCCAACGCTGATCATGGAGGCTGCCAGGAGCTGGTCCCCCAGGGTCCGAGCGCAGAGCCCTGAGCCGCTGCGTCGCAGACCAGACCCTGGCAAGCTGGGGAATACACAGGTGGCGGCATCTGCTGGCCCACCTGCTCACCACTGCCCTCCTGAACCTCTAGTCACAAGCTCATCCCCGCTTTGGCCCGTGGGTCTCCCTGGACACTAGGTCTGAGAGCTGCTTTGGGTTGCTCCCACCCCAGCCCCCCAGCTGCCTCCTGCCTCACAGATATTCGTTGCTCATAATATGTTTGTGTGTCTCCAGCTCACGAGGGGCGCCAGCCATGCCAGATCCCTGCTGCGGCTCCCAGAGGCTGGAGGAGATGCGGTCAGCCAGAGGGGTGGGCTTGGTCACGCCCTGGACCACCCGGAGCTGCGGTAAGGGCGAGCCTGTGGACAGGCCCTGGGCTGGCTGGTCGGGTGGCCAGGGAGGTCCACTGGGGACTCCCTCCACTGCCTGACGCCCCGCGACGTTCTGCGGGTGTAGAGAGATCCTTTTCTATGTGGAGTGCATCTGCGCATCAGTATTAAAGTTTTTTGGAGGCTTTTGGGACCCAGCTGCTTGCTATGTGCTCTTGCCCCACCTCTGTCGTGACTGACACTTGCTCCCAAGAGGGTTGATGGCTGGTTTCATCAGCAGCTCCACTCCTGGGGCTGCTCCGAGGTGCACTTCCTCAGAGCCTCTGTCAGCCCAGCACTCTGCCTTCTCTGTTGCTGCTGGAGGGTTTCTGTTCCCGGGTTACAGCTGAGGAGACGACCAGGGCCACAGAGCTGGTGCATAGGAGGGGGCGTGGGGATAGTACCCCCGTCTGGTGCCCTCTGGGGTTCGGGGCCTTGGTCCAGGCAGCAGGCCGGCCCGAGCTCCCGGGGCATGTGGCAGGGGGCAAGGGCTGGACCGTGGGGATGCTCTGCTCAGTGCGGGCTCACGGAGGGGTTCTGGCGCGGCACTGGGAACTGAGCGCTGCTCTGAGAGGCCTGGGATGCCTGTTCGCTGTTAATCTTTGTGCTTCAGCTGATTTTCTTCAAACGTTTTAAGAATGTGAATAAAACATGCTCACGTCTGGCCGTAGGAGAACTGTGCACTGCAGGTGCATTCAGAGTGAACCCCCAACCCCTGCTCCCAGTCGCCTCCAGCAGCCCTGATAAATCCTGTACCTTCTTACAGAGCCAGATGGAGTTGCCCGTGTCACGAGGAGGGGCAGTGAGACCTGAGGGGTCCAGTGGCCTATGAAAGGCCGGGGGGCAGTTAGCTGCCCTGGTTTTCTCCTGGTGCCTGGGCTCTGGAATCCCATAGACCTGAGCTCAGAGCAGCCCCTACAGGGCCAGCGGGGTTGGGGGTGGGTGTGTGATGGACCCCTCATGGATGAGCAGCTTCCCAAGGGGCTGCCCAGCAGCAGCCTCCCAGACAGACACCTGCCCTCCCTGGCAGACAGAGGGCCCTCGAGCCAGATGGGACAAGGGACTGGGGACCAGAGCCCTCAGGCTGCAAAACACTCCTGCAGAGAGGCTCCTCAAGCCCACCGGGATGGGGCGTGTATGAGCTACTTGACGTGTGTGTGTGTGTGTGCGCGCGTGCGCGTGTACACAAACACATGTGTAGACGGGGCCTCGGGCCTCTGAGGCAGGAGGGCTCTGTGCCTCCCTACCCTGATGCTCTGGGAGACCCTCCCAGCCTGGGAAGGGGGCTGCTGGGGCGCCCGACGTGGCTCTGCCTCTCCCAGCCTCCCGAGGCGCTGAGAGCCCCAGCTGCCCACTAGACCCTTCTTCATCCCTCCCTCTGCTCACTCAGCGCCGACGCACTGAGCCCCTGCTGAGCCTGGCACTGACCGGGGACTGGACCGTGCCCCCTAGGCGCCTGCCTTTGGTTGAGGGGGCGGTCAGAAGGTGCACAAGTGACACACACAGTATGTCAGGTCCCGGGTGAGAAGTGCCAAGGGGTCGACTCTACACAGAAGTGGGTAGATGTTTCTGGCCCTTCCTCTCCCAGGAGGGGCAATGAGCTGCCTGGGACGGGGTGCGGGTGCCCAGGAATGACGGGCTGGGACCACGGCCTGGACTCGGAAGCCAGCTCTCTGCCCACCCCTCGCCATGCTTCCGGCTTTGAGCAGGCTCGGGGAACCTGGGCGCAGCTGCATGTTCCAGAAAGCCAGGACAGCTCAGGTGGCCCTGTCTCTCTGGGCCATCGGCTGCCCCCAGTCTGGGGTGACGTGGGGACTAGGGAGTTCGGGCAAAGGAAGTTGCCCAAGGGTACCACCGCAGTGCTGTTAGCTTTCAATGCTGCTGGTCACCAACGCCTGGCCACTCTGTCCTCCAGGGACACACAGCCCCAGTGCGCCCTGTACCTGTGTCTGCCCATGCAGGTTGGGCAAGTGACGCCCAAGGGGGTGGCAGGGAGGTGGTATGGCGTCTCGGGGGACAGCCAGCCCCACCTGGAGCCCACGGTGAGGGCAGAGAAGGGCACCCTCTTGGCACCTCAGGGAGGAAACCGTCATTGCTGGTAGAAAGGAGAAGTCACTTGGACTGCGGACCACGAGTCGGGCTGTGGCGGGTGCGAGCCTTCCCACTACTCTCTCCCTGGGGGAGCACTCCGTGGACAGCCTGCGTGCCAGGGCGAGGGCAAGCACACTGACGTCAGCAGCCCCTTCGTGCAGATCTGTCCCTTCCCCGGGGTGCCTCTCAGCCACACAAGGGGCTGGGCCATAGACCTCCTGAGAAAGGGGACCCAACCCAGCCTGCCATGGGGCCCACCCACACCTGCCAGGCCTTCCAGGGGAAAGAGACAGAGCAGAGGGCTCCCTCCCCATCCCTGCCCTCTTCCCTGAGAACATCCTCCCAGAGCCTCTGAGGTCTGGTGTGGGTGGAGCTGTTGGCCAGGTTCCCCCCAACCCCCCACCCCTGGCAGCTTCCATGGGCTGTACCCCAGCAGGCCAGGTGCCAGGTCTTCCAGAAAAACCCACTCCTTTCCCAGCTCTGCCTCCAGGCTTCCTCTCCAGGACGTAGGGAGCAGGTTGGGCAATGGGGTGGGGGCACACCCCAAATTCTCAGCCCCTCCTGCATGAAAGGGCTGAGTCCCCAGCTGCCCTGACACTCCTTCAGATAGGGCTGGGCAGGCCCACCTCTCAGTGCATTTGGGGACTGAAATTCCCTGCCAGGATCTCTTTATCCTGAGGCTGTGGGCAGTCCCAAAGAGTCAGCTGAAACCTGAGCTGCTCCTGCTTGGTGGCCAGAAACCCAACAGTGAGCACAACCCAGAGTGCCTGTGCTGGGCTCCCATCAGATGCCTCCTCCAGGAAGCCTCCCAGATGACACTTGGGCTGGATCAGGTGCCACTGTTCACCCAGTGACACCTGCTCAGTGGGAGTGAAACTCATGTTTGTGCATCTCTCTGTGGCCACAGGAACTTGAGGGCCTGGCTCTGGTTGCAACCCAGGCCCCTAGAACAGCCCCTGCCACATGTGGGGGCTTGGTGAATGTCTGCTGACAGAATGAATGAACTCCTGAGGGCCCCAGGTGCCTCTGGGCCAGGCACTGCACATCACACACGGTGTCTCATCGATCTCACCCTACCTCAGGGCAGGTCCCATCCCCATGACTCTGTTTACAGAGGAGGAACCCGATGTTCAGAGAGGCACCTATCACCTCCAACCAGTGAACAGCAGAGCGGGGATTCCAGCCCAGCTCTCGGCCGCTGGCAGCAGTGCAGTCCAATCGAAACTTCTAGACAAACGTCTAGACCAGCATCCAGTGGCACTTTGAAGACGCAAACATCTAGCCCAGTGTCGTCCGATACAACTTCCTTCGAAGGATGAAGCAACTGTTCTAAATTCTGGGCTGTCCAATGTGGCAGCCACCAACCACAGGCCACTGTCAGGCAGTTGGAATGTGGCTACTGAGACCAAAGAGTGGACTTTTACATTCTGTTTCCTTTTCAATTGAGTTTAAATGTAAGTGGCACGTGTGGCTGCCAGCTGCCATTAGACAGTGAAACCGCGGCTCTCAGACCCGGCGGCCTCCCCCTGGGGCGGGTCCCCCATCGGCTTCACTCCGGTTTGAGGCCACAGGACCCCAGTCCCAGCCCTGTCACCGAAAACACACCTGGTCACCATCATCCTCACCATGATCGGCAACAGGAACAGCTGCCATGTGCTGAGCGGGTGTTAACCCTTGCAAATGCCAGGCGCTTTGGGGTGCAGGCGTGTTGGGTTCTTGGGGATCCTCCCTGATTGTCATCAGAGAAGTTGGGGAGCAAGGCCAGTGCCACCCTCTGCTCAGCAGGGTGACCGTCAGCTGCTTGGCCAGCCAGGGCCACGCCCACCTTGCTTTCTCCCAGGGCTCAGAGCTCAGGGCACTGTGTCTCCCTGGCAACCTGCCGGGGTGCTGGCCTGGTTGCAGATGACCAGGAAGGCCCCTCCTCAAGCCGCGGGGCTGCGGGCTTGGGTCTCTGAAGCCCCCAGGCCCCTGCAGGAGGGCCAGTCTCTCTCCAGGGCCACAAACCAAAGCAGGGGTGGACTGTTCCTTTCTAGAGGAAACTTCAGATCACAACAGACACCGTAAACCAGTTCCTCGAAGCGTCTGCATTTCCCGCGGTGGCCAGTCAGCTGGGAGGAGTGGGGAGCGCCCCAGGCATCACCCCACGTGCTCAGCACTCCACATGCTCAGTAGGCGGCCAGAGCCCTCGTCTCCCCCCAGGCTTACTGCTTCCGAGGTTTCTCCATGGCTGTAGGAATGCCAGGAGGAGATTTAGCCATTGTTCACAGCTCTATGCTCGCTCTAACCATGGGAAGCTGAACGCTCTGTTCTGGGAAGGAGGGCACAGTCAGAAGGATGTCATCCTCTCTGCACACTCACCAGTGATGACAGAGGAGCTCGTCCAAGAGCCACAGGGGGGCTCCACCATCCACAGACCCGGGGCCTGTGCCCGGGAGGGAGCGGCCCCCTATAGCTCTCACAGGCTCTGGCCAAGAAGACGAAGGCTCGAGTGAGGAAGGAGCGTACCAGCCGCACCTCCTTCGGACCACAGAGTCACCGCCTGCCCCCCACCCAGGCATCCTCCGAGGGGCCCAGTGCGCCAACAGGGTGCAGAGCCCAGGCTGGGTCTTTGGGGCCAGAAAAGGAAAGAGAAGCCCCTTGGCTGCCTTCGAGGAGGGGCTGAGGTTTCCGTGCTCCCACTCTGGAAAAGTCCCAGTGTCCCTCTGCCTGTGTCACTGAGCAGCCACCAGGCCATGATCATCACTAGTGCACCATAACGGCCGCCACCCGTTGAGCGTGTGTCAGATATCTCACCGCCCCGACGTCCCCGCCGAGGCTCCGATGGGCTAGTGATTTGTTCCAGGGCACCCTGCGAACGCGTGACGAGTGGAGGTCTGTCTGGCGGCAAAGCCCATGTTCTTGGCCCCGGTCGTGTGTCTGCCGACTCGGGTCACTGCGCCTGGGGGACCGCTGTCCCCCCCTGCACCCGCCCCTGCAGCCTGCAGCCCCTCCTGGCCCTTGCCCTGAGGGTCTTCCTGCAGGCTGGGCGACGTGGACACTGAGCGAGGGGAGGCCACTCACCTGCCCTTCTCCGTGGTTTCCGCAGGTCTGCTGTCTGACATCCAGCAGAAGTCCCTGAGCTTCCTCGAGTCACTGAAGGTGAGCCACCTTAATTTCTCTTCTGATCGGGAGTCAGCTGGGAGCAGCCTCAGTCCCCCCGAGGCTGAGCGGAAGAGGCCCTGAGGCAGGGAACTGTAGACTTGAGAGCTGGACAGATCCTCAGCCTGGCCGGAGGGAGGGAGGGGAGCCTGGACTGGGGAGAAAGCCACTGGACTGGCCCAGACAGAGGCGAGGCTGCAGGCAGGGGATAAAGTTGGTGGGCTGGGGGGGGGGGTGTTCCTATGGGGTGGGGGAACCCTCGGAAAAGGACCCTGTTCTTGGAGGTGGCACTGCCTGCCCTCTCAGGCTGAGGGCTTGCCAGGGAGCCATGGGGGGGGGGGGGCAGCAGGCCGGGTCCCTGGGGAATCCTGAGGCTTGGGCCCTCCCTGCAGCTGGACCAGCAGAAGCAGGAGCAGGCACTGGCCCTTCTGCGCCGACAGGCGGAGCTGGAGGTCTGGGAGACGCAGAAGGCCCTGGAGGAGCTGCTCTTCAAACATCGGCTGGAGGTCAGCTGGTGACCCTCCCAGGGCTGCCACAAGCATGCCCCACTCCTCCTGCCGGCCCAGCCCCATCCTGCGGCCCATCTGTGGCCAAGTGGGGAACCACCTGCCTTTTCGGAACTGGTGGAAAGCACGGGTCAGGCTGGGGCAGGATCGTGGGCCCCAGCTATGTCAAGAAGAGCAGAGCGCAGCTGCCCGCTGGGCTGGCTGGCTGATCTTTTTAGACAGAAACAGGATGTTTTTTCTGCTAGTGTGCTGGGGGCCCCTGGCTGGGGTGACAGCCTGTGCCTCCCACCTGCCCGTGACTCGGGCTTGTGGGCACCTGAGCTGGGGGTTCTCCACTGAGCTCAGGAGCTGAGGTGTGAGGGCACCCATGCCATGGGGGGTCTGCCCTGGAAGGGAGGGGGCCACATCGCTGAGCCCACCTCCACCCAGCGCCCTGGGCCAGCATCCTTCAGCCCCACCAGATAGGCTGCACTTGCCGGTCAGGGCGGCCCAGCAGCGCCTGGTGAAGGGGAAGGTGGTCCTCAGCCCCGGCAAGGACAGGAGGCTGTGTCTGTGGTCTGGCTGCACGTGGTGAGCCTTCTCGAAGTGACTCTTTCTCCCCTGGGTCCCGGTCCCGGGGACTGCTGATGGGCTGCGCTCACTCACAGTACTTTTAGGGATGCCTTCCCGGGAGAGGAACCGAACCTGAGGCAGCATGTATGCCTGTGTGTTCACGTGTGTCTACGTGGGTACACACGTGCACAACGGCACAGACACACCTGGCCCCCCATCTCCCTTTCTCTCTTCCCCTTCTGCCAGTTTCCAGCATCGCATTGCTAAGTAATTGTGGCCTCTGCAGCCAGAACGCAGAGCTGCGGTTTCCTCCCCAGGTGTCCTTCGTGCAGCTGCCCCGGGCATCCCATCCCCTACAGGATGCTCTGGCCCTGGCTGTGCTCCGTCCACTGGGAACCTGCCACTCTCCCTGGACCTCTGCCGTGTCCAGCCCTCTCTGGGGGGCAGATAGGGGGTACTGGCCCCCCTTGAAGGATGGACAAATGAGGTCCCTGAGGTTGGAGGCTTGTCGGGCCTTGGGCTCCTCCCTGGGACCTGGCCTGGCCCCCCGGTTGTGCAGCTGCCCCGTTCACCCTCCACGACGCACACTGCCTTCCTGTGCTCCCAGCAGCGGCTGATGGAGAAACACTCGACCCAGGCCAGGCCAGAAGTGGCTTTGGAGCTGGAGCGGCCGCAGGTGCATGCGGACCTGGAGCTGATGACCTCTCAGAGCACCATGACAGCCAGACCCAGGTGTGGCCTGCGGCTGGGGCCCAGTGTAGGAGAGGGTGGGGTGGGGGTCTTGGACAGGCACTGTTGGTTGCCGGAGCTGGGTCTGCAGCGCTCTCTCCCCTGCAGCTCACACCCACACCTGGGCGGAGATGCTGCCACTGTGCCCTCCCCGAGTCCCAAGAGGGGACAGAAGACTCAGGGAGACGAGCCAGCAGACGCAGGTGAGGGTCCACAGAACTAGCTACACAGCAGCTGGCCCAGCACGACCCCCTGTGGGCCCGGAGCGGTGGCAGAGTCAGGCACCCAACAGAGAGGCCCAGTGATGGAGCGACCTGCCCCTGGGCCACACGGAGAGGGTGGAACTTGGATTTGAAACTAAGTGTGTCTGATGCCAGAACTGTGTGGTTGACCATAAGGCCACACTGCCTCCTGCTTGTAGGGGGGAGCAGGGCATCCAGTGAGCCAGTAGGTGGACACACGGGCCACCATCCCCACGCACGCAAACCTGGGAGCAGTAAGTCCAGATTACAGCAAGAAAGCTTTCAGTTAGATGCAAGTGAAACAGCCCAACAGTGGGGGCCTTGGCCAAGCAAGGAAGAGTGAGGGTGGGCCGCGCAGGCCTGTCTGCCCTGCTCTGGGTCAGACGGGGTCTCAACTGCTCCGGGAGGACTGCAGGGTGGCCATCACCAACTCCCCAGAGTCCTGGTTACAGCTCGTCTCTGCCCCTTTGGGAATGGGGGACCCCACACTCTTTCCGGGTTTGCCCACGTGCCCACCTCAGTCCCTCAGAGTGGTTTTCCCTGAGGCCTCGTAAGTGCTGGCCCGTGAGAATCTGGCCAAGTCCCCTCGCTGTGCTGTGTGCTGGAAATAGGGGTCGCTTATCTGCAGGCTGCAGGGACAGCCCGCCCAGCCTCCCAGAATTTGAGCCCTGGCTGAGCTGGTGTGTGAGCGCACTCCCAGCCTACGTGTGTGAAGACGCGGGTCTGTCTTGGCACATATCTCATGTACCCTTGAAAAGAAACTGGTGTGAGGCACGTCAGCGTCCAGGATTATGATGAGCTCTTGGTGACTGGACGCCTTTCTGATTCTGCCGTTATGGGATAGCCCCCTTTGTGCTCAGGGACCCGCTCCGCTCTGAGTCTGCTTTGTCTGATGTGGATCCAGCCTTCCTGGAACTGGTGTCAGCCCGGCCCACTCCTCTCATCCTCTCACTCTTAACCCACGTGTGCTTGCATCTCAAGCGTGTTTCTCAGAGGCAGCGTGTGGTTGGATCTTGCTTTTTTTTTTTTTTCCTCTTCGAAGCTGGAAACCTCTGCCTTTAAACTGGAAAGCTTACACTGTGTCTCCATTTCACAGGATTATCAATGTCATTAGGTTCTCTCTCATTGTTATTTACCCCTGTCCGAACTGGCCTTTTCCCCTCTCTCTTTTTCCTGCCTTCCTTTGCATTAAACCAGTGTTTGATAATGAGTCCTTTTTATCTCTGCTGTTGGCGTATGAGCTCTGACTTACACCCGTGGTCACTTTAGAAGGTACGGTCACGTGTGTGGGCTGCCTTTGCGTGGCACCCTGCCTGCACCTGCAGTAGGCGGCCTGGCCAGCCCTCCTTTTCTTGGTTTTATGCCACTGCTGTTATGCATTTTGCAACTCCACAGTACACTGTTATGATTTTAAACAGTCAACAATCTTATAAAATGTATATATATTTTATATACATATATATACACACACATACACACGCACGTATATGCATATGTGTATGTACGTGTATATATGTATATTTTTTCCCCATTTCCAGTGTTCTTCATTCCTTGTGTTCACCCAGATTTCCATCTCAGCATCATTTTCCTTCCCAGCATCATTTTCCTTCCTCCTGAAGGACCTCCTGAAACATTTCTGGTAGAGCTGGTCTGCTGGAGACAGGTCCTTTTAGCCTTCACGTGTCTAAGGACATCTTCGTGCCATCTTTGTTTCTGAGATACTCCACTGCATGCAGAATTCTAGGTGGACGGTCTTCTCTTTTCGTGTTTTAGAGACACGGCTCCACTGGCCTTTCGCTCACGTTTTGGGTAAGAAACCTCATCCTTCTCTTTCTTCATTTGTGCAGGATGTGTCATTTTACTCTGGCAGTTTTTTTTTTTATTTTAATTTTTGGAGAGGGAGGCAATTAGGTTTATTTTTATTTATTTAATAGAGGAACTGGGGGTTGAACTCAGGACCTCATGCATGCTGGGCATGTGCCCTGCCACTGAGGTATATGGTGCCCCGACTGGCAGCTTCCAAGTTTTTTTGTTACTAGTTTTGAGCTATTTAATTATGATGTGCTTTGGCATAATTTTTCTTCATCTTTTTTATTCTTGCAGTTTGTTGAAATTCTTGGACCTGTGGGTTTGTTTTCTTCAAGTCTGGAAGTTTTCCAGCCACTGTCTCCTGGGAGAACTTCCCTGCCCACGTCCCCCCTCCTCCAGGGCCCCCAGTTCCCCGTGTGTTAGAACATTTGAAGTTGGCAGCTCACGAAGCTCTGGTCTTCCTTTCTCTCTCTTTCCCCCTTTTCTTCCTTTGTCCTTTGGGTTCATTCTTCTCTGTGTTTCCTCCCAGATCGTTTCTATGGCTGTGTCTCCAGGTTCATCAAGTTTTTCTTCTGCGACGTCTAATCTGCCATTAATCCCATCCAGTGTCTTTTCAATCTCAGGTGTTTTCGGCCTTCATCTCTAAAAGATCCATATGAATTAAAAAATATATATATCTTCTATGATTTTATTTAACTTAAAGAATTTTTTAAAATTTTGTTAATGGAGGACCTGGGGATTGAACCTAGGACCTCACACGTGCTAAGCACGCAGCCTACCACTGAGCTATTACCCACCTCCCTTACTGGTCTTTCTATTTTTATTTAATTATTTTTAATGGAGGCACTGGGGATTGAACCTAAGACCTCGTGCATGCTAGGCATGTGCTCTACCACTGAGCTATTCCCCATCTCCTTTACTTACCTTTTTAAACATACGGAATATGGGTATAAAACCTTCAAATGCCCTTCTCTAATTGACAATTTTCATCAGGACTTTTTTTTTCCCCCCTGCTTCTCTGCATTCCAATGGAGGTTGTAAATTTTACCTCGTTGGGTGCTAGGCATTTGTGTGTTCCCATGCACAGCTGTAAGCTTGCTTCTGGAATGCTCTTACTGGGAAGCATTTTGATCCTTTCAGGTCTTGCCATGAATCATGAGGTTTTCCAGCCTGGCTCGTGGAGACAGGCAGAATTCCTAGCCTTCTGGTCCTTCGAGATGCTTCTTTCCCAGGCTGAGCTGGGAAGTTTCCTCACGTGCATTCACAGATGAGCTCTCCACTGAAGGCTCCCGGGGACACCGCCCAGACCCCTGGGGCTCTCCCCATGTGGCTCTCTCCTCTCGGGTACTCAGTCCCACAAGCCCTGGGTGCCCTGGTCTCTCCAGACTCTCAGTTTCATCTCAGGGGGATCTCTGCCTCGGTTTCCCCTCCCTGCTCTACAGTTCAGAAACACTCTCAAGGCAGTAAGCTGTGGCAGAGGTCTCACCCCATTTGTTTTTTCTCAGGGATCACTGTGCTATGTTGCCTGACATCCAGTGTCTGGAAAACCATTCTTGCGTGTGTGTGTGTGTGAATATTTATATATGTATACATACATATGTAACTTTTTGGTCCTTTTTTGAAGTTTCTTTTTTTTTTTAAGTGGGACAATGAACCCACAATCCTATCCCTTCTACCTTCTCTTGGCGGGAAGTGCAAGTCCTCAAATGAGCCTTTGAAAAGCACAGAGTTCCTTTCCCCTCACACCCAGCATCGAAGGGCAGCCGGCAGAGGTCAGTGGCAAGATAGCTGTTTAGGCTGGGAATTTAGGCTCTGCTGTCCCCCATCTGCTTGGTGCTGGACCTCAAACAGGTCATTCCCTCTCTCTCTCTCCGGGCCTCCCGCGGTGGAAGTGGAGCAGTGGGTGCAGTCATCCTTGAGCCCCTCTATCTCAGGTCTGGTCTTCTGCTTCATCAGTGGGGTCACGGGGGTTCCCACACCAGGAAAAATGAGACAGAGGACCCCTTCTGGCGTGGCCTCATGTGATCTGATGAGAAGCTGTGTGTGTGGGGGGGGGCATTAAGCTTCCTAGACATTCTAGCTTTGGGAGAGCCTGTAAAGGACCCTGGAACCCCTACATAACCCAACCATGCTTGCTTTCTGTCCTCAGAGCCTGTACAGGAAGGAAGACCAGGCCAGACCCCCTCCCAGCTGCCCCCGGCCAGGCTCTACTCTTGGGACGGCCCTATCCTCCAGGTACAGGAGAGGTCCGCAGGGGAGATGCTGGTGGTGGCATCAGACCCCATCCTCTCTCAGCTGCCTGGGGCCATCAGGTGTTGGGGCCTCGCTCTCCTAGGGTCTGTACCAAAGGGCCTCCACAGCAGGTCCTGGGCTGAGGGGGGGCTCTCCCTGCCACGGGCACCACCCACCCTTCCAACTGACATCTGCCTAAGCCCCTTCCTCATGCCTAGGGTGGCAGGTGAGGGTAGGCATTTCAACAGGGTGTTTTGGGGAGGACTGGCTGGGTGCTGTGGGTGGTACATTTCAGGGTGGGTGGCCTGGCCTTTCCTGAACCCTCTAGGATCACAGACAATTGCCCGGCTTGAATCTGGGCAGGGCGCCAGGCCAAGCTGATGGGGACCCCGCCCTGACTTCGGGAGCCAACAGTCGGGGTGGGCCTACCCTGCCCCGGGAAGGGGAGCACAGCAAGAGGAAGAGTGGGGCAGCTAGTCCGGGAAGGCACCCTGGAGGCGGTGGCCTTCTCCCCGGGGCTAAGTGCTACTCCCACTCGGTGAGGCTGGTCCCCGGGAGGCCTGGAAACTCAGCGGCGGTGACGCGGCCTGGTGGGTCTGCTCCACCGCAATGGAGCCGGACGGGGGCCCGCAGCGTCGTGCCTGGAGCCTTCATCCGCTTCACGCTGCAGATGCTTGAGCAGAACATGCGGGAAGAGGAGCTGCGCGCTCAGCACCAGGCCGCGCTGCTGAGCCTGCGCGAGAAGGCGCTCGAAGAGAAGATGCGCGCAGAGCTGGCCTGGCTGGAGCATCAGCGAGGGTGAGAGCGCGCATGCGCGCCGGGCTGGCCCGCCCCATCCCCGCCCCCGGTCCTGACCGCAGTACAGGGACCAAAGTGCCCATGCAAGTAGTAAAGGCGTTTCGAGAAATTTAGATGAGAGGTAAAGTACGAAAAAGTGACTACAGAGACATTAAAACCACCCGTAGTCCCGCCTCTCCGAGATAGTCCCTGCCCATTTTCTCGGTCTGTCTTGCCAGCGCTTGATGGAGACGCACATACGGCTATTTAAACAGCATCCAAAATAGACTACACATACAGTTTGTAACTTGAGTTACCTTTACTTGAGGAAACCTTTCCGTGTCCCTGCGTAAACGCTACGACACACAGGGCACCCAACACAATGACGATGCAGTCCCGTTAACCAGCCCTGCAGCGGGACCTCCGTGTCTCCAACTTTGTGTCATGAGAAATGAACATCCCAGAGACAACCTCCTTAAGGTAACTTACTAGAAGTACGGTTGCCATCAGTGGGAATGCACTTTTTAAGCTTCTTGCTATTCCCATATTGGTCTCTAAAAAGGTTATTCCAGTTAAGATCATGGGCAGTTTACAATCGTGCCATGATGACCCCACCCCCACCCCCAACCCGCCTTCCTCTGGCTGGGCTCCAGGGTGGGAGGCACTGCCCTCCCTTTCTCTCTCAGGCCCAAAAGTGGTCGTGAGAGGTGGGAAGAGTGACGGCCTGTGCTGGGGCCATCGGACCACCGGGGCTCCCCCAGCCTGCCCACCTCCCTGTGGGGTGCCTCCTCCCTGTGCCCTGCTGCTGCAGAGGGCATGCCAGGTCCCCCTGACTGGCCAGGGCTGGCCATGCCTGGGGTTTTTCACACCTACTTGCTGGACCTGAGGTTGGCAGTTGATCTGTTTCCTCTCCCAGGTATCTGGGCAGCACGGGCAGCTATGCAGCGCTGGTGGCCTTGGCGGAGAAGCAGCACCAGGCCCTCAGCAACCTTGAGCGGGAGCAGGTAAGAAGTTTCTTCTCCAGGGCTCCACCTGGGTCGACACAGAGATGGTGCTGCTGCCCAGGGCTGGAATGTGAGCATCACCACACCATTGCTCAAGAAGTCCCCAGCCCCTACCACCTTCCAGGGCCGCTCAGGACCCTGCGGTGCACAGGGAACCTCCAGTGCTGGAGAGGCAGCGTGGCCTGGGTGGAGTGTGGCCCCATTGTCCTGGCTCCTGTAGCCTCTGAGCAGTGGTGGGCCTCTCGGAGCCTCATTGAGGGAAAACCGGAGCAGTGTATGTTTCATGGGATTGCCGGAGGGTTTAGCGCAGCCGGCGCTGACCAGGGTGCGTGTGCGCCACCTCAGAGGGGATTCCCGCCTGCTCTGAACCCAGTGTCTTTGTCTGGAAGACGGCATCAGGGGCCACTGTGCTGGTGTCCTTTCATCTTAGTGCCCTGACACTGTGGGGTGGGGGCTGCTGGTAACGCTCTTCATACAGATGGAGGAGCTGAGGCTGAGGGTGGGGGCTGCCTAGCTTGGGGACCTTCAGCCGGGAAGTGAGGGGTGGTGCTGGACTGGGGGCAAGCCCAGGCTCCTAACCTCCATCCTAGGTGGCCTGTGTGGACCGGGGAAGTGAGGTGGCGGGCGGGGGGCATTCCAGGCAGAGGAGGCAACAGGAGGAGGCCCAGACACTCCTGTAGGGCACGCCCTGGCCAGCGAACTGTGAAGAGGGCTCAGGAGGGGTCAGTTATTACATGGCATGAGGCGCTGAACCTAGGGTCCTGTGCTGTGGGTGGGGACCCTGGTGGACTCTGGGGTCTGGGCCCCCGACCACTGTGGTGAGGGACCCTGCTCTCCTCTGACCTGTAAAGACCCAGTGGGGGTGTTCTCCCAGCAAGGTGGCTCTGCCGAGGGGCGTGCTGTCAGGGAGGGACACGGCCCAGGACCTGGAGAGAGGGAGGGCTGCCTGGGGGGTGGCAGGGGTGGCCCGGCCTCACTCGGGGATGCCCAGGGAACAAGCACTGCACCTTCCCTCCTGCTTCCTGCTGGGCGTCCCCCCAGGCACCCCTCCTGTTCACCATGTGCATTTCTCTTCAGTGTGTGCCTCTGTGCGGGGCTGGGGGCTTGTGCTGACGTTCTCCCCTCTGGCTGCTTCAGAGGGAAATACGGTACCTGCGGAACACCCACCTGTTCTCGCACCAAGAGCGGAAACTGCTCCTGCAACATCAGAAGGACATCCTCGCTCTGCAGATGTCCACCGCCCTCTTGCAGCAGGAGCTTCAGACCCAGAGCAGGCTGCCTCAGGTGGGTACTTTCACCTGGGCTGAAGGCTAGGCCTGTGGCCAGAAACGCTTGTCACCCAGCTGCTTCGTGGGGATGTGCAGGTCCCCGGTAAAAACACGGGAGACCCAGGGTGGAGAGGGACCCGGTGAGGTGCAGATTCAGGGTGGGAGGGGCAGCATCTGCTGGGGGGCCAAGGAGGTTTCCCGGACTAGGTGGACCTGGCCAAGCCCTGGAGGAGAAACCAGACCCCCAGGGGTAGAGGAAGGTGCTCTGGGCCCGGAGGTGGGGGGCCCAGCTGGAAGGGGGATGAGGCTAGAGTTGTGGGGGGCAGGGCTTTACTCAGTGCCTGGGGGCAGTGGTGGAGGAGGGGGCCATGCAGGGCTGGTAGGGGGCCAAGGAGGAAAGGAGAGCATGGCCTGTGCTCCTCATAGAGGCCAGCCCTTTGGGGACCCTGAGCAGTGAGGGTGTCCCTGCTCCAGCTCCCTGTCCCCACCCAGCGTCACATGAAGGGGGCTGTGTGGACACGGGTTGGGCACCCATCCCCAGGCTGAGGGGTGCCGACGGTCTCACCGGGTGGGGTGGGGATGGGCGGAACCAGGTCCTAGGAAGCAGTTGGTACATGTGTGCAGCCACACTGTGGGTGACTGCCAGCGCAGGTGAGCTGCCTGCCCCAGGCCAGGCTGCAGGAGAGGGACCCAGGGCTGCCTGACTCCACAGCACTGCCTCTGGCTCCAGCGGGGACCTGGGCAGCCTCAGGCAAGGACTCTCCGCTCTGGGCCTGCTGTCTGCACCTGTCGAGGACTGTGAGCACAGGGATTCAGGGCTCCTGTGAGGACAGGACCACCTGTTTCCACCTGGTACTTGCCTGCGGGAGCACACTGTACACTGTGTCGCCAGCCCCGTGCTGTGGCTGCCGCCTGCTGTTCTCAAGAGATGGACCAACTCACTCTGTTCTTTCTCAGAATTCCAGCCTCGAAGTCAAGGCCACTTGGGCAGAGGGTGCTGAGACAAGCCAGCAGCCAGGGGGGCCTGCACAGGGCTCCTCGTGCCCCCCTTCCCCCACAACACCACACAGGTCTGGCATCCCCGCCACCCACCGCCCCTGGAGGAGCCCTGAGAAGCCGCAGGTCCCACAGTGAGTTGTCACAGGGCGGCCCTGGCCCTGGTGCTCGCCATTAAATGTCTTTCCTGCGCCGAGTGGCTGTTGTGTCACAGCTGCTGGGCCTGGCATCACCTAGCCCTGCCAGGGGAGGAGGGGCAGGGCACTGGGGGCACCTAGAGGCCCCTGCTCCAGCTGGCCAGCCCTTGGGATTGTGGGCAGAGGCCGGAGCTGCCCTGGCGCAGCGGGAGGAGCACAGGCAGGTGCAGCGCATTCCCCGCTGTGCCGCTGGCCAGGTGTGTCCACCCCACTCTGAGCCCGTTTCCTCGTCTGTTAAATGGGAACGGGGTGGCACCGTCCCCAGGCTGCTGTAGGGCACAGTGACACAGAGCAGATAGAGAGGCCTGGCTCGAGGACAGCGGGAGGTGGGTGTGCACCTCGCTGGGCACCCCACTCCAAGGCCAGCATGGGCTGTTCTCCAGGCCAGGACGCTTGGCCTTCTCCCTCAGGCCTGGTCACAGGGCTCCTTTGTAGCAAAAAAGCCTCTCGAAGCAGATGAGAGGGCCCCACCCAGGCTGAGTCGCGTTGTGGGGAAGGGGTCCTGGCCGTGGGAGGGAGCGGACCTGCTTTTCCCGTGAGCTTCCTGACCACCCGCACTGGGAACGCCTCCTTCCCTTCTGTCCTAATTAAAATGGCCCTGATACCCCGGGAGGCCCTTTTCCTCTGAGCTTCCTCCCCCAGGGCTGGCCACCTGCCAGACTCTAATCGCAGCACCCCCACCCTGCAGCAGCAACCTGGGGTCAGGACTAAGAGGGAGGCCCCCACGCTGTCCCCCTAGGAGCAGGCTTCTCAAGGACCCCTGCCTGCCCTTAGGGGCACCACTGCCATCCAGCGTCGGGGTGGGGAGGGCCCGATTTCATGCCTCCCCTAGGAAAGGGAGTCATCGCCCACTCAGCCGCCAGCTGAGCTGCACTCTGCTCCCCTCTGAGAGCGCTTCTCACGGACTGATCTGCAATTCACGTTGCTACTGACCGCCAGCCCCAGGAATCTCTGAAAAGGCTTCCAGGCTGACCCAGGAGCTTGTTTATAGCACTGCGCGGCCGGCCTGACCCCACAGTCCGGGGCCTGGGGCGGGGGGGTTCCGCCGCTGGGAGACGGCTCCTTCCTGTTCCCGTCACGCCAGTGATGCAGGCCAGAGAACAGAAAAGCCGTGTTTACAAGGAGGCGTCGGGGCTCCTATCATGAGAGGGGTTTGAGAGGATGACTTTACGTTTCTGCGAGGTCGTGGCACCTGGAGAAACAGGTGTACTTCATTCTTTTCTCCTTTTAAGAGAAGCTCAGCGGAGCTCCAAGAGGGTCAGGGTCAGGAGCATCCCTAAACCAGGGTCGGTGGGCCCCTTCCCACGCTCAGCCCTCCAGGGTGCCGTGGGCTCCCAGCCCGAGACCCTAGTGCCTGCTGGGAGGTTTTGGGGGAGGTATGATGAGCCTTTAAAAGGGCATGGGGTGGGGGAGGGTATAGCTCAGTGATAGAGCACGTGCTTAGCATGCGCAAGGTCCTGGTTCAATCCCCAGTACCTCCATTAACCAAAAAACAAAATGGTCGTGGGGGCAGGGCCTCCCATTCTGGTTCTGTTCAGCCTGGTTCTGTGCCCGGGCTCAGCTCCTTTCCTGTCCTCTGCGTCCTTGCTTCCGGGGCCAGCCGGGGACCTGCACCCAGACACACTGGTGCCGAGAGGTGCCCTCCAGGTCCTGCCCCAGCAGGTCAGAGCTCCAGCCCCTGAGTCGTCTCCTCCTTCAAAGGCCTGAGAGGATCCCAGCTCCTAGGCTGAGGATGGCTCTCTGACCCAACCCCCCATTCACACATCCAGGGGAGAGGCTCAGACCACCCTGGGGGGAGCAATGTGCTGTGCCCCTTTGTGGCAAGTGCCTGGGGAGAAAAGGAACAGGGCATCAAGCTGCCCCCGAGAGAGCTGTGGAATGTTCCAGAGTGGGCCTCCCTGCAGGCACTGACCTTAGCCCCAGGCGGAGTGAGGACACCCGGCAGGCAGCGTCGCCCGAGGCTGCGACGGGAGCAGTTCCTTGCTGCCGGTCCAGTGCCCGGAGCTGGGCCGCAGTCTGGGCATGTGTCTCCCAGAGCTCAGGTGGGGCCAGCACGCACACACGGGGCTGCCCCGGGGCCGGCGCTCAGTCTCCACGCAGACGTCTTGACAGCGCAGATGCAGACAGACGTCTCCCTCCCACCACACCCTGTGTGGTGCTTTGTCACCCCCAGCAATGACCCCATGTGGGGGTGTGGGCCCTGCTTAGGGAGCTGCTGGGCAGGGAGGGGCCGGGACCCATCTTCCTTCACCCCAGGCTGACCGCTTGGCCACAGACCACAGCTGTCCCCTGGATGTGACTTGTTGCTCTACATTTAGCATGTTCTGGTCAGGGCTGGTTACCCTGGGAGGGCGCAGCCTGGGGGAATAGTCACCACCGCTCTACACTGCTTTGCAGCCTACTCACCGAGCAGCAGGACAGCACAGCCCCCCAGGTGGCTTTGGCTGGGGACGGTCACCTGCAACCTCCGAGGCTGGCGTGGGGAGAGGACGCACCCTCAGCCAGCTGCTGGCCTGATGTGGGAGACCGGCTGGGGGAGAGCCGAGGCCTTACGGGCCAAGGTAACCGGGCGGGCAGCAGCAGTGGCAGCGGAGGGCAGACGGTCACCCCTCAGGGCAGCAACAGACTCGAGGTCAGACAGGCCTGCGTCCCGCGTGCCTGGCCCGAGCTGTGCGATGGGGGCGGCCCTGGCCTCTCTGTCGCTGTGTCTGAGCGCACGGTGGTCCCAGGGGAGGGCCACCCGAGTGCATCTCAGCCAACATTTCCAGACAATGGGGGCGGGATGGCAGGCCCCCTCGGTCTCTCCTCCTGTACAACGAGCGGGGTGCTCACTTTCTGAGGCCACCGGACAGGTTACCACATGCCGGGCCGTTAAAAGGACAGAACTTCGCTGTCTCCCAGTTCTGGAGGGCAGGAGGCTGAAGTCCAGGTGCAGGGAGGCTGGCGCTCCCTCTGGAGGCTCCGTGGGAGGGTCCTTCCTTGTCTGTCCCAGCTCCTGGGGCTCCAGGTGTTCCTTGGCTTGTGGCCACGTCGCCCCAGTCTCCACTCCATCCTCACGTAGCTTCTCTGTGTGTCTCAAGTCTTCCTCTTTGCTTCTCTTGTAAGGCACCAGGCATTGGATTTAGGGCGCACCCTAATCCAGGATGATCATATCTTGAGATCCCAAAGTAGTTTCACCTGCAAAAATGAAAAAAAAAAATCTGGAAAATGTGATCTTGTTTTCCAATAAGGTCACATTTGCTGGTTCTGAGGGTTAAGACTTGGACCTGCCTTGGGGAGGGTATTGTACCTCCATAAAATAGATAAATAAACCTAATTAACACACTGCTACAAAAAAAAAAAAAGACTTGGATCTGCCTTTAAAAGGGACAAGGCTCCCTCCATTTCATCCCCTAAGGAGCTCTGGTGCTGGAAGCCCTACCCAGGCAGGTGGGTTCAGAAAAAACTCGCCCCTTCTGGCCAGCACAGGTTTTCCAATTTCTCAGCCACACAAATGTAAAGGAAGCTTCTGTAGCAGGTAAGAAGGGGCGTTCGGGTGATGGAGTGTAGAAGGGCCCCAGGTCTGTGCTCGCTCAACTCCTCCAGCCCCCCAGTGTAACCTGGGGAGATGTCTCAAACCCCAGGAGTCCCTGGGACACAGTCTGTGAAGCACTGGGTGGAGTTCTGAGGGGCCTATGGAAGCACAGAACCTCTGGGCGACTGGGAGGAGAGGAGGGTATAGAGAAGGGGTTAGGAGTGCAGCACTGGGGTCCCAGGGAAACGGGGCAGGCCTGGGGTGCATGGAGGACTGAGCTCCGAAGAGGGAGGGGCAGGAGGACGTGATGGTCTGCGAGAACCTTCCCCAGAGTTCAGCTCTGCTTCTGCAGACCTGGGGGCTCCCCAAGCTCTGGAGTATGGGGGGCTCCCCCAGATGGCTGGTCCGAGCCAGAATACTCCGGTCTGTGTGTCTTTCAGAGCCGGAGGAGCAGCCTCATGCCCCTCTGCCCGGTCTTCAGCAGGCGGCCTCCCTGGGTATGGGACAGCCGCTGGACCCAGCCTTTCCTGTAAGCGAACGCCTAGAAAGTCCTTTCACCCGTTTACCCACTTGAGGGGCCCCTCCCTGCTCTGCCAGCATGCATCTGATCTTGGTGGGACCTTGGGTGCCAGCGCACCCTTAGTTCCTGGGCTGGTGAGGGTCCTCAGCACCTCCCCCCCCGGGGACTCCCGCAGAACGGCTGTCTTTCCTCCCCTCTTGCAGACACAGGCGGGCGAGGCGGAAGGGAGCTTCTCTGCCGCTCAGCTCCAGTTCCAGCTGGTGAAGGAGCCGCCCCCGGGTAAGTCCCTGCAAACAGCTCACAGGCCCCCCACCTTTACCGTGTGGGCCTTACCAGAAGCTCCCGCAGTCCTGTGGGCTTCCTCCAAGGCTGTGCTAGCTGCCAGAGCAGGACGGGGAGGCTTGGGAGGCAGCCCTCAAAGCCTGGTCACAACTTCGTTTACCTGGAATGGATTTTTAAGTGGCATGGAAACCAGAGTTGCCCGAAGTGTCTTTATTAGCTAACGAGAGAGTTTTCCACATACTAAATCCCGGGTGGGAGGAGACTCATTCCTGGCTCTGGGGAGCCCCGGTGGCATGTTGGGGACAGTGGGATGGACAGCCAGGGGAGTCATGTGGCCCCGCCTTGTCTCAGTGCCCGAGATGCCACCTCAGAGCCTGCCCTCCGGCCGTGTGTCCAAGCCTTGTGTTCAGAAGCCCCTCTCAACGTTTACCCTCAGGAGCGGGAAGGAGATGGTTCAGACCAGCCAATCTGCGGGACTGGGGGCTCCCTGCAGTCGGGGCCTGGGAGAGTGGACCTCGGGATGGGTCAGTGCAGATGGGAAGGGGCTGGAACTGCTCCGGGGCATCGGGGCTGCGCTGAGGGCTTGCGATAGGGTGGTCCAGGATTGGCGCAGCGTCTCTCTGACCAGGCACTGGCTGCCCTCTGCTCAGGACACCATGCCTGCAAGGGCACCCTGGGTGATGCTCTCTGGGGGGACTCCCCATCATGGTCACCAGGAAGCTTGGGGTCCTTCTGCTTGACCAATAACACCTTGGCTTTCACTGAGGGCCGTGGACAAGAGGGCGGCGTTCCTGTTGGTGGAGGTTCCACAAATCTGGACTTTGGCCAAATAGTTCCAGTCCCCTCAGGCTGGTGGCCTTAGGACCGACCCAGACCCCTGGGCCTTGCTGTCTCGCCCCCTGCCAGGTCGCAGGGTGGGATGAAGGTGTGGGAAGATGACAGTGTAGAGGTGACAGTCCCCGGGAAGACCCCACTGCAGCTCCCTCCAGGCCCTCCCTGTCTGCCCTTGGCTGACCGTCCAGCTGACGCGGCTAAGGCCGGCCCCCACCCTGCTAGCACAGGCCTGGACAGTGGACACTGAGGGGAAACAACAGCTGTGGCAAAGGGTTTGCAAGTCCCATGTGGGAGTTTTACCCAAAAAACTAACCTAAAGCGGCCTCTACATTTTCCATGGTGTTTGTGGTTTCGCTCTGGGTCCTCGTATCAGTAACTATCCAACATTGGGATAATTTTAGCAGGTAACCACGTATTTTTCTGTCCTCACTCTAAATGAACACAAGTAGGTGTTGTGGCTCCTTTGAACTTTAAGGCTATTCTCGCCTGGCTTCAGAATTCCCGGACCCCGTGCCCTGTGTCCCGCGTTCTGTGCCCGTCAGTGCTGACAGTCCCTTTGTCTCACAGGAGACCCCCAGACCAACCCCAGCCCCTGGTCAGCAGAGGAGGAGACGGCTCTGATGGAAAGCCACGCACCGAGCTCCCGGGACAAAAGCCAGCACTCCCCAGGCGCAGGGAGTCCCCGTGGCCCCTGTGAAGCCAGCGTTAGTCGAGGCTTGGCCCTGTACCCTCTGCAGGCTGAGGGGGTGCCTGGCCTTTCTCTGTTGGGTCCTCTGTGTGGCCGTGGGTGGGTGGGGGGGTCACCTCGTCCATCCGATGGAGGTGTTGACGCAATGGGGCCTCCGTCCCTTCCCACATGGATTTGTCCATTGTGGGTCTTTGGAGCCCACTGGGAGGTGAATGTCTGATGAGTAGGGATCTCCATGGCCCTCATTACGGGGATGGCCCTTGTTCCTCAGCGTGGTCGCAGAAGCCCAGGGGCTCTGTCCACAGCTCAGGACCATGCGCAGCAGAGGTGGCTGCACCCTGACTGGCATTCCTCTGTGTTTCCAGCAGGTGGCTGAAGGCAGCAGGAGCCCAGTGGGGTCAGAATCAGGGCTGGATTTTGCCAGCAGCCCCGTGGGGGAGCCCCACGCAATGGAAAGCTGGTCAAGGGAGCAGAGGTGTGGGGCCTGGGGGTGCTGTGCAGACCGGTGGGACCCCTGGGCAGGGGCTGGGGCCCTGGGACATAGAGATGGCTTGGCCAACTCCTCTTCCTGTGGAATCACTCCCTCCCAGTGCCCCTTGTCCTGGCCTGGGCCCTCTGTGCATCCAGCCCACCCCCGTGCCCTCCTGAGTCTGACCCCCCTTTGTGGAGACAAAGATGTCACCTGGTGAATTGGCCTGAGATCCCGGGGGCGGGGGCAGCATGAAGGGCCCCTCCAGGGAGCACATGCCTCTAAGTCGCTCAGATGGCGACCCCCCCACCAGCTACCTGATCCAGTGAGGACTGAGACCAGAACCCCCTAACCAGGGCAACTCACCCTCACTTGGGAGCCCTGGCCTCTGCCGCTCACCTCCCACTGGGGGCAGACTGCTGGCAGGTGTGGTTTTCAAGCGCCTGCCATAGCTGAAGGCCCCCTGTGGAGACTCTGAGCCCTGGGGAGGAGGCTGGAAGACAGGCCCCCTCCTGGGGCACCCCAGGACTTCATGCTGTGCTTCCAGGGTAGAGACCTGCTGGCAGGAGGACCCCCTTGGCCCCTTCTCCTGGCAGGAGGCTTCCCAGCTGACTGCCTCTCCAGGTGATGCCTCTGCCCCTTCGGCGTCCCTCCCTCTTGCATGAGGACCAGTCTCTACATAAGGGGACCAGCTTCTAAGTCAGAGCCAGCCCACTCCTACAGCCCCTGCCCTCCCCATTGCTTGGACACTTCTTCTACCCGTCTGAGGATTTCCGGTTTTGATCACTGGCTTAGGGACCATGGGGTGTGGGTTCTGCTCTTCCCAGTGTTGGGGGGACGTCCTTTGTGTAAAAGGCGTTGGCATCGTCCCTAAACTCTCCTCTCTCTGCAGCAGCAGCAGCAGCTGAGGCAGTGGCACCACCTGCCCAGCCTGAGGGCAGCCCCCTGGCCCAGATCTCGGACCCCCTGGACCTGAGCTCCGAATCCGAGGCTGCTCCCAGGACCTGCTCCGGGTCTTCGGCACGGTCCCCTACCTCCCCCTCCGGGAGTAGCCTGTCCTGCCCCTCTCTCCAGGAGTTTCAGAAGGCATCCGCCATCCTGATCCAGCTTTCTGAGAGCTCTGTCTCCCTGTCGGACTGGGAAGCAGGGGACACTCGGGACGCAGACTTCGGCTAGTCTGGGGGCTTCTCTGCTCTAGACTCCTGGGGGTTCCACCAGGGCGGAGGGCAGTGACCTGGGAGGGACTGGAGGGCAGTGGGGCCCATTCTGAGCGCGGGTCCTACACTGTGGCCGGTGGCGCAGCGCCAGCAGGCCTCCTGAGGGCGGACTGGCTGCTGCCTCTCCTCCATGCCCCCTCTCCAAGGTCAGGGTCACAGCTGTCAGAGGCATCCAGAGAGGTCTGGGACCTGGAGAGCCTGCAGGAACCTGGCCCTGGTGTGGAGCCAGTCCCGGGGCACCCTCCCTTGCAGGGGGCTCGTCCAGCCCGGAACCCAGTCTCTACCCAGCTCCGTTCCTGGGCCCTGGGGAGGGGCAGGAAGATTCTGGAACCAATAGGAGCCTGACCAGTGGATCAAACACAGGAAAAACCAAACGGAAATTCCCAGAGGCTGCCTGCACTGCACTCCCACCCCAAACCTCTTCCTCTGGTGACTTATGCTCATCTCTTTCTTTTCTCTCAGGGACCTCAGCCTCCGAAGGGGGGGATTTTGGCAGAGGAAGAGAGACTGGGCCTCTGCAGGTCTTGGCTGGCCATCCAGAGGAGCCCTGGGGTGTTGACCCGAGTCCATCTGCTGACAGGAAACCCCTAGAGGCCTCTCCAGAGCCTGACCCCAGGAGCCCACAGGCTCCTCCTGGGGACCCCAGCGGGCTGGCAGCCCCAAGAGCCGAGAGCCAGGCACCTAGGTTTGTGGGGAGCAGAGCCCCCCCTGCCCTGGAGGAAGTCTGCCCTCCCGTGGCTGGTGGGGTCTTGCCAGAGGTCCTGTCCCCCACTGATGAGGTGCTGTCCTATGGTAGTGCCACCCTCCCGCCCTCCACCCACAGGGACACCTGCCTCCCTCCTCTGCCTCCCAACGTCCTAGCGGAGCGTGAGGCCGACCCTGCCCATCCCCACTCAGAAGGCTTTCCTTCCCTGCCTGAAGACACCTGGTCTCCTTGGGGTGCACTGGGTGCCCCAGGGGAAGATGCCTCCATCCTCACCGGAGAGTTGCCTTCCTTGTCGGAGGAGGGACTGCCTGCGGCACTGTCCCTGGGGCCCCAGGAGTCAGGGCTCTGCCTGGGGGTGGCTGGACAGGGCAGAAACTGTGGGGACGAACTGGGAGAATCAAGTTCTATTGGAGGTCACCAGGCCATGGGTGGCCAGTGGGCCGAACCAGTTGGCTGGCTAGGGTCCCCTTTGTGTGGGGGAGCAGGTGATACCCCAGTGGGGCTCCCAAGGCTCTCAGTGCAGCCCCCAACCCTGTCCAGCGTGGGCTGTGTGACTGGGGAGAGTCTGCCCACGCTACTGGCAGCTGGCGACACAGGGCTGTATGGCTCCAGGCTGGGGCACCCAGCCCCTACTTTGGGCTCAGGCCCTTGCACTGACACCCCTGGTATGGAGAGAGCCGAGGTGGTAGATTTGGTCTCTACCCAGCTCACCAGAAGGATCCTGTGCGACTCACTAGCTGTGCTCTCAGAGCCAGCCCCTCCAGGCAGCCTGGGGACAGAGGAGCCGGCGGGTGCCAGCCGTGTCACCCAGTCTCACACAGCGGCCACTGGGCAGTCGTGGGGAAGACGGGACTCCTGAGGAGACGAAGGAGGGACTGTGGTGACACACAGACACATATGATACCCTCATGTGACTGTATGCAAGAGGCTTCAGGAAGCCTGGACCTGCCCCGGGCCGGGCTGCCACACGGAGGAGTCCCCTGGGGGTGGGCACCGGACGCAGGGCCGAGAACTGGACGTCAACTGCGGATTGCCTCTGTCTGCATTTCTCTGGACGTTGGGTCCACTGCTTCTCTCAGGCTCCTGAGGAGCCCCCAGAGGCCCCGACCCAAAGAGGTTAAGGTGAGAGGATGTGCGGGGCGTGTGCAGAGCTGGCTGGTCAGGAGGAGGAGCGGAGGCCATGGACTTGAGGGAGTCAGTCCCCAGGAGCCAGGACCAGGAGCAGCTCCCGGGGTGAACTCGGAGACCACGTGCCAGGAAGGAGTGCCGTGGGCCTCAGCACAGGCCAAGAGGAAAAGAGAGAGCGGCTTGCTGGGGGTGGTGAGGCCAGGAGCTGAGGCTGGGCATCACACCTGCACTGACGCCACTCAGCTTTGACTAATTAGGATATCATCTGCCCCCACTTCTGACTTCTAAAGGCAGGGACCTGGGTGCCTTCATGTGTCCAGCCGACTGCTTGTGGCTGGGAGATGGGCGTGTGTGTCCCCCGTGGGCCCAAGTTGTGCAGATTAGGGGAGGTGGCAGCTCAGGGGCAGAAGGTCACTTTGCCTCAGCCAGCCAACCCTCCAGCCTGTCCTCTGGGGGTGGGTGGGCCACAGCTTCCCTGTATGTGCTCAGGTCCCCTCCCAGAAGAAATGAGAGCCCATTTCCTGGTGGGCCATCCACTAGTGAAGGAGCCCTTCACGACACAGCAAGGGCCACAGCCCCTGCACCATGCACTTCTGCAGGGGCGACCAGAGGGCCACACAGGCCTCCAGGTGTCCCGTTACATGAGCGCCTGCTTCTCTCAGAACCCGAAGCCAGGTGGGCATCCAGGAAGTCAGTGCTGATTCAAGCGTAAAGAGGACTTCCCGTGAGACGTGAGGATGAAGTGAGGCTGCCAGATGCAGGCCCTCGGGGACGGGGACTCAGCAGGCTGGGCAGGGTGGCCCTGGGGCCAGCTCAGTGTGAACTGGGACAGCTGGCCTTCGAGGGCCTGAAGGACAGGGCACTGCAGCAGTGACCTCTACCCGCAGCAGCCACCCTGCAAGCCAAAATGGGCTCTGACTGGGTCCCTGCAGCCCACCCTTCCCCCAGAGCAGCCCTGCAGCCACAGCCACCACCGTGGGAGAGCACAGACTCGGATGGCGGCAGGCCCCCGTGTCCGGTCTGCCCGCTCCCAAGCTCTGTCTGGGGGCCACAGTGGGCACGTGAGCCCCGTCTTCCCCAGGATGGTCAGAAAGCTGGGCGGCGTGTGTGTGTTGGTTTCAACACGAGAGCACGTCTGAGCTCGTGCTCCAGGGCGCCCACTAGACACCGTTGAAGCTTCTTCTCAATGTACTTGCTTTGCACAGCAGACGTCTCCAGATTGGGGTAGGGTATGTGTGTGTGTCACTGCGATACTTTCAATATTTTTGTCCTGCACTTGGAGAAGTAGCTTTTAAATGAGGGCAACAGTCAGTTCTTTTATAAAGGAAAGCAGCTTTCAAATCTGCTTCTAATGTGGCTAGGGTTTCTGAGATGGGGCTCACTTATACTGTGCTTGGATCTCTCGGAAATTCCTTTCCAAATCCCACAGTCATACTTACCTATCTATCGTCTGTTTAGTCCTCTCTCATCCATCTGTAGCATCTATTTATCATTTAGATCATCTATCAATCATCTGTCTACATCAACTGTCTATAATCCACCCACCCATCCATCTCCAATTCCCTCTCAAATTGGAAAATACCTGCTTGACATGTTGTCCAGAATTGAGTGAACAGACTGTTGGCCTTAGAAGGTCGGTGTCCTGGTGCTGATCCCTCCGGGACTCAGCTTCTCCAGCTTTAAGAGAGGAACTCTTCATTTAACTACATTTATGGATCCTTAGGGACACCCAGACTTTCACACGATTGTCGTTTAGAGTGGGAGGCGTCTCCAGAGCTGGCCTGGCAAAGCCCCATGGTGCTACCTGTGCCCCGTACCCTTTGGCTCTGGTAAGGGACCCCTCAGACCCCTCAGAACACTGCAGAGCCCCACATGCAGGCAGGAGCCCCCTCTGCCACCCTTCACCAGACTCCAGCCTCTGGGGCAGTCGCTCAGGTCCACGTGGACCCGCTCACCATCCTGGCCTCCATCACACCCCAACTAATCGTGAACAGGGTCACGGTTCAGGGAAGCACCGGCTGAGACAATTCAAATTGATTTTACACCTGACATTTCCAAACCCAGCTCAGAGTGCAAAGAGGTGTGGCTCTGTGGGGGAAGATGTGTTCCTTCCCCATGTACACAATTTCAAGACAAATTTTGAGCTACAGCTTTCTTATTGATTTCCTCCTGGATTTCTGAACAAATTAGTCTGCAATTTTTTATTTTTTTCCTACTTATTGCTGCCCCTTTGGGATTTACGAGGCCGTGGGAGAGGAATTATGTGTTTTACACACACGCGTTTGGCATGGTAATAAATCTCCCACATCGAAACCCTGCAGATTTGCCGCAGATCCTATGGTGTCCAGGCCAGTGCTCGCTGGGGGTGGATGCCGGTGGCTCTGTGTAACGTGCGGCCGTGCCTGTGGCCGGGACCAGGGCCTCCCCGGGTGAACTTCCCCGGCGCCCAGCTTGCCACGGTGTCCCTGGAGTTGTTTCTCGGCCTGTGGCCCCTTGCCCCTGAAGGGAGGCTGGTCAGGAGAACTAATGGAAACCCTGGCCTCACCTCTTGTGACAGCTGGATCTGAGGGAGCCTGGGGCTATGAGATGGCCCGAGGAGGCAGAGTGTGTCCCCGGAGGTAATGGGCACGTTTCATCTCAGCCAGCATCACATGAGTGGAGCTGAGGGCTTTGGCATTCAGATATATTGACCTGGGGCAAGACTTCAATTTCAAGATTACTCCCTCCAAGGTCTCCCCGCGCTTGCCTTGGCTCCAATCCCTGTAACCTCTTGGGCCAATAAATCTCGATACCAGCCTCCAGAGAAGTCATTATCTTTCATAGAAAATGATTATTTCTCGGTTAAACCCCACGTCGAGTTTTCCTGTGATCTGTCTCCTTCGGGCTCCCCGCTTAGCTGTTCCCTCCGGTATAAAATGCCCACAAACCCACCTCCAGCGCGTTAAATCCCAAACCATCAGACGAGCTTTATGAGATCTTTTGGTGCCTTACCCTGCACGGCTGTAACAGCCGCTCTATAAAATAGAAATGAAGACCGTGGGAGCGGTGGGGGCAGGGCATGGGGGGTGGCGGCCGCACCCCCCCCCCCGAACCACAGCAGCATCCTTTCAGATGGTACCCTCCTGTGCCATGCCCGAGGCGTCTGGCCTCTGTGAGGTGGGCAGTGAGTAAATGCGCTGGCCCTCCAGGTGGAGCTGGGGCCCCGCTGGGTCAGGGTCGCCTGCAGCGGGGACAAGGCTGTCCAGTGAGCGCCCAAAAAAGCCGGCTCAGGGAGTCCAGTTCCATGCTGGCTCCCCAGGCAGCATCCAGGTCCCAGAAGGTCTGCGAGTTTCACATCTGTTCCCCAGTCCCTTGTCCTATCTGCTCAACCTGTGCCAGCCCTCAAACGCCAAACTGCTTCTCTGCATTTGTCCCTTAACCCATGTCTCCTTTGCCCCAAGCAAAGGCTCCTCTCTAATGCCCTGTGAGCACAGCTGGGAGCAGGAGTGAGGTTTGCAAATCTGGACTGCAGGCTGGGGAGAAGGACAGAATCTCACACACACACGCACACCCCACATCCCTGGCCCTGCCTCGGGGGTTCTTTGGGCCCCACCCCTGCCTGTCACTCACCTGTAGGGGCCTTTCCCTCGGCCATGTCCATCCAGATTGTAAAGATGCTAGGAGCCCACATCCCAAGTCCCGCTCTACCCCTTACTGGGGGGTGCAGCCAGGATGCCCGTCCCTCCGTGTCTATAGTCACTGCCCTCCTCACAGTGTCACTGTGAGGACACAGAGGATCGTCCCCGCCAGGCTCCGACCCCAGCACGTGGCAGGCACTCAGGAATAATCCTCCTTGTAAGTTTTCCAGGGAACGGCTGGCGTCCTGAACCAGCTGAGCCTGAACATCAAACGCTGGCTGAATGGGTGTGACATGGAAGGCAGGGCCGGTTCTGGGGCCAGGCTGCAGTGGGAGTTCATCTGCCCCATGGGAGGGAGTCTCAGAGAAGGGACAGCTGGCCCTGCCCTCCAGGGCTCACGTCCATCCAGCCGGATACCAGCTGCCATGACTGGGGCAACTACTGGAACGGCAGGAGCCTCCGAGCTGGGAGGGGGGTTCTGCTTCTGTCTGGGACTCAGGCGTCAGAACAGGCCCTCCTGGGTGTTGAGGGCACCTGGGTTTGCCGTCCCTCTGTCACAAAGGTGCCATGTTCCCTTGACCACGGTACTAGGCCCTTGGCCCTTGGCCCTCTGAGCCTCAATTTCCCCTCTATGAAACAGGAACACCAAGACTTCAACTCATCAGCACTGAGGTGCGCATCTTCCTGACGTTTTAATCCCTTTGAAATCAGCGTCCATCTTTCACTTTTCTAAGTGGAGGTTCTGGGGATTGAACTCAGGACCTTGTGCACGCTAAGCACGCGCTCTACCACTGACCTGTACCCTCCCTCTGTCCCCCACCAAAACGGAGTGCGTCTTTCTATCTGAGAATTACCTGTGCTACAAGCCTTCCTCCTACCACATGCACACGGGCAGTTTTTCTTACAATTGCCTGCTGGGTCTTAGCACCAGAAGTGCAGAAGCCTCTCCCGTGGGGAGGAGGACCAGCTTTGAGGAGGGTGCCAGGGTGGGCACCCCGAGCTTCAAGCAGGGAAGCAGGTTCTGGCATGGACACATGGAAGCTTTCACTATTCTGAGACTTCCCCTGCCCCCGGCTGCCCCACCCCGCCTGGTTTTAATGTTTCTGCATTTGGCTGCATTTTACAATCGATGCGTGCTTTTCCTAAAAATTCTGTGCTGTGGGGCCAGCAGCACTTCGGCTTTGAGAAACTTTGGCGTTGTTTTTTGGATGCAGCCTCTCAGTGCTGGGCTGAGCCAGCACATATGTCCACTGGCTGCCCCAGAGAGCAGGAGTCCCAGAGACCTCCCCTCCAACCCCCTCGGCGCCTGGAAGGGGAACACAGAAGCCCTAAGGGAAGAGCTGTGAGTGACAGTGGGACTTGAACCTGGGCTGGGGAAGGGGCACAGTCCTTTCAAGTGGCTTTGGGTGTTTGCTAAGGCCTGAGCTGTGTTCCCCAAGAATCCATACATTGAAGGCCTCACCTCCAATTGGACAGTGTTAGGAGGTACCTTTGGGAGGTGATCCGGGTTTGATAAGGTCATGAGGGTGGGGCCCCCACAATGGGGTCAGCGACCTTGTGAGAAGAGACACCAAGGGCTTCCGCTCCCTCTCTCCACACGCATGCACAGAGGTGGGTGAGCAGAGGGCGGGAAGGCAGCTGGCCGCCTGCAAGCCAGGAAGCGAGTCCTCCCCAGAACCTGGCCATGCCCACCCCTGGTCTTGGACATCCAGCCTCGGGAGTGTGAGAAATAAATAAACGTCTGTTGTTTAAGCCACCCAGTCTGTGGTGTCTTGCTGGGGTGGCCCGAGCAGACTAAGACGGCGTTCGAAAGCTAAATCCCCCCAGAAGAGTCAAGGCGGTGCGCGATGTGGCCAAGAACCCTTCCGCGTGCCCCAATTCTGTCTGCTCAACAATCATCACCGGGCTTTGTGGCCATGCCCCCCGGCTGAAGCCTAGGGCCAGTGTTTTGGGGGGCTGGGGAGAGATGAGTCTGGGCTCGACCTCGAGGGCAGGAGGGGCTCCCTTGGGCACCCAGCCTGGCAGGAGGCACCAGGAAGCACAGAGCCTGAGGGCTCTGGAGGGCTGGCTGGAGGCAGGGGCCTCACAGTGGAGAGAGACCAAGAGAGGCCGCGCTGGGCAGGCGAGGGGCACAGGGACCCTTCTCTGTCCATCACCGCTTTCAGGCTGGGGTGCTGCCCAGGCAGCTGGATCTCATCTTCTCTCCTTGTCCATGCACCCTGAGCACTGCCCCGGCCCTCTCCATCCTGACCCGCAGTCCCCACTTCATCTCTTTGCTCCCCTTTTAGCAGAACTGGGAAGCATCACCAGCCCCTGGGCCTCTTCCCTCTCTCCTCATTCTTTCTGCAAACACTTCTGGTCACCCTTTGTCCCCTGCATCTACTCAGAGCGCCGTAGTCAAACCACCAGTGAGCCACCCCTCCAGACCCAATCCATTAGGTCTGTTCTCACCCTTGTCTCTCAGATCTCCATTCTCATATGTCCTTCTGCCTCCTCCCACTGTCCTCCCACCTCCCTGCGGCTCCTTCTGGTCCCCTCCCCTCCTCAGCCCTGCAGCTGCAGCCCAGGGCTCAGCGTGTGGCCAGCCCCCTCCTGTCCTTGCAGCCGTGGGGACCTCAACCAGCCCTGGCCTACGCTCTGAGCTCCAGACTTACATAGCCAACCAGTGGCCTGACACCAACTGCAGATGTTGGAAAGGTCTCTCGAATTTGAATTCACAGGTACAAGCCAACTCTGATCTCCACCCTCATCCCTAGGTTGCCCTTCCGCCCCCTCCTCTGCAGTCTCCCATCTTAGCCAGGAGAGCTTCATTCTTCCAGTTGCTCTGGCCAGACCCCTGCAGGCAGACATGATCTCTCTGTCGCACACCCTGGATTTGATCCATCCTGTGCCCTACCTGAAGTCTGACCTTTCTCATTAGCATTGCCACCCATCTTTTGCCTGAGTCCCATCATCTCTTGGAAGGCTGCCAAGACCCCTTAAGGGTCTCCTGCTTCCCTTCCCACCCCTTCTGCCTGCCAGAACCACAACCCTGATCAAAATCTTCCTGTGGCCACCACCACTTTGGGAGCCAGGACCCTCCTCTGCAGCCAGGCCAGTGAGGCCCTGCGCACAGCCTTGCTCTGGGCTGCTTCTCTAGCTCCCCCTCTCCCGCTGGCTTGCTGTGCTCAAGCCACGCCAGCCTCCTTGCTGTCCTTCCAACAAGCTTGCCCTCTTCTGCCTCAGGGCCTTTGCACGTGCAGCTGCTCTCTCATCTCCTTCACCCGCAAGGTCTCCTTCTCAGAGAGACCTTCCGAATCCCCTGTGAACCAAAGCCCCCTCCCTCCTGCCCTGCTCTACTGTTTTTTATAGCACTTATTGCCACTTTGTTTTGGGTCTCCGTCCCAGAACGCAGACCCAGTTCTGGGATTTCATTCTGGCTTCGTCTCTAGAGATTGGCACGGAGCAGAGTCCCAGCAAATGTTAGTGAAGGAAGGCAGGAACAGCGAATGGGTAGAGGACACAGGTGCCTTGTTCAGGGGCCCTTTGGTTTCCGTCATCTTAGCCAGCATTTTCAAACCTTTCTCAGCAACAAAAACAACAAAATCTTTTTTTCAAACAAAATCTTACACAGAACCCCACAAGGTGAAGAGCAGAGAGGTGATTGCATGAGTACAAATTCAGTTTGTGTTCGAATCCTATCACTTACTTATTTAGCAATTAATCACCCATAAGAGTGAGGAGGCCTGGAACAGGAGAATTTGAATTTCTAGGCAAATGGATGACAGATGCTGACTCATGTCGGCTTCGTGGACCACTTCCTTTCTTTTTTGCTTTGGTCACAAAGTTCAGAGAAAATCTTGATGTGCATAACAATTAGGAATAGCGATTAAAAAAACAAGGTCTCCTGTTAAATTAAGCAAACAACTCATAGGAAGCTTTATATCCTAGGTTTGCAGAGCAATCAGCCTGGACTTCGAAAATTGAGCTCTAGAACACATCTCAGTTTGCTTGGATGTTTTCCTACATTTTCTACGAGTTTAAGTCTCATATTAAAGTCAAGGTCAGGGTTGCAGCCCTCTGAAGCCCCACGTAGAGTTGCCAGCTTAAACAGTAAAATGTGAATTTCACTTAAACAGTGAATCGTTTTTCACGTCTATGTCCCGTTAAATTTGCATTTCAAGTATGGGACATACTTAGACGTAAAAAATGACTCACTGCTTATCTGAAATTCACATTTAACTGGGCACCGTGAACTTACATTTGCTAAATCTGGCGTCCCTACCCCATGCTCGGGTTGGGTGGTCGGGGGATGCCTACGGAGGCGGTGAAGCGGATGGGGTGGGGGAGGGCCCTGGAGGGGCGGGGCCGAGAGGTGGGGCTGGAGGCGGGACCAGGCGCTCGGGGCGGGGCGAGGCGAGACTGGGAGCTCAGGGGCGGGGCTATAGGCGGGACCAGGCGCTTGGGGCGGGACGAGGAGCTTGGGGTCCGGGACCCGAGGGGCGCATGGGAGGCCGGGCCGTCACGTGGGCGGGGCTGGGGGCGGGGCCTGATCCTCGGCTGCGGGGGCGGGGCCGGGTGCGCTCGGCGCACGTGACGGCTGTTGCCAGGGTGAAAGGTCAGGCGCGGCGCGGCACTCCCAACATGGCGGCGACCGGGACGGCGGCCTTGACGGAGCACAGCCCCGGAGCCCTGGCGGGGACGGCAGCCCGAGTCCGGCGCCCGCCCCCGGCACGGCCCGCGCGGCTGCCCCCGCTGCTCGTGCTGCTGGCGGCGGCGGCGGCGGGGCCGGGGGCGGGCGGCGCGGCGCGGCTGTACCGCGCGGGCGAGGACGCCGTGTGGGTGCTGGACAGCGGCAACGTGCGCGGGGCCACGGCCAACAGCTCGGCCGCGTGGCTCGTCCAGTTCTACTCCTCGTGGTGCGGCCATTGCATCGGCTACGCGCCCACCTGGCGGGCCCTGGCCGGGGACGTGCGAGGTGAGGCGCGCCCCCGCGCGGGTCTCGACCCGGGCCGCGTGGCCTGGCTCCTGCGACTCCCGGATTCTTTCCTCTGGCTCGGGGCAGACTCTCAGGCCCTTTCCCCTCGCCCTACGGAGGAACCCCGTTTCCGCCCCTGGCCTGCACCGCAGGGTTTCCCGTATGACCCCCATGAGATCCTGGTGGCTGTCTCAGGTCAGAATGACACGAACCCTTCTCCCCCAGTCCTCACTCCATCCCTCACTCCATCCTCCCATCATTTCCTAGCTCTCCAGATGCCTGGTTTTGAGTCCCTAAGAGCTTCATTACCCTCCCAGGCCTTTATTCTAGCACACCCCGTCCTCCGTAATTCCATGTCAGTGCCTGGAATCCTCATTCTTTGAGGACCCTATTCTAATCCACGTCCCTTTCCCTTTAAATCGTTCCTCATCCTCCTCTGGGTTGGATAGCTGAGCATATGGCGGATACTCAAAGTACCCACAACTTAGACGTCCAGATATACTGGAGACTTCACCGCAGAAGCAAAAAACACCTTCAGAGCATTTTATTGGTTGGTTCCTTGTTCATAGACACGCAGTGTTTGATAAATCTGTCATCCACCAAACTTCTGGTAATGTTCCCACACTTAATTGACGTTTGGCACTTTAATCATGCTGCACATTGCTAATCAGTCACTAAGTTACTCGCTTGCTCTAAATGGCAGAGTTGTAGCAGGAGGGAGTTTGGCAGCAGCCCTCCTGCAAACTGGCCGTGCTTCACAGGGCAAAGTGAATTTACTCTGCAGTGGGAGCTGGTCCCCAGCAGGAGCGAGGTTTGGCAGGACTCTGTCAGGGGCTGAGCTGACCTCTAATTACATATTTCATTGGGCAGGAGAGTAACAAATTACTGGGCTCTCTTCCCACACCTCAGTTTTACATCCAACCCTGTTGTGACTTCCTCATATCTAAACAGATTGATAAAGAAACTTAAAAAAAAGTCTATTTAGGTGCGTGATTGTGAATGATTATCTTTAGCTGCTTCTCATCTTTCCTCAGGGTGTTGGGGCCTCTTGATCCTGAAGGGCTTATTCTTTCGTCTTAAGTTTTCTTAAGTCCCTAGTATTCGGCACTGGTCAGAACTGAAATCAGAGATTGAGAAATGGACAGACAACTCAGGTTTCTTTTTAAGCCTTTGCTTTGACAACAAGTACTTTAATTAAACCCAGAGGACTGTGTTATTTGGTGGCGGAAACACAGATATATAAATTAAAGTGCAGGTAGCTCTGGCAGAACACTTGTCACCTATTTTGTGCATATTTTGATTTTTTTCAGTGTAGTGTCTGAAAATACAGAAGTTATAAACCAGGTTTGAATATTGTAAACCATCTCGTAGTCGAACCAGCATGGAAGGAGCCTTGAGAATTGTCCCTGGAACTCGGAAGGAAAGTTACTTTTGAAACTGAAACTAGTACAGTCCATACCTGATGGTGTGATTAACTTAACTATTAACTAAATAAGATTATCTCACAAGAGTTGGATGTCCTCAAAGCAGGAAGAGCAAGTCTGAGATAGAAGGGAGTTGTGGCTGAAAGTGAAAAATAGCTGTGTCCTGAAAGACAGGGGAGGCTGGAGCAGGGGTGGGGAGGAGGGGGCTGTGGGGCGCCTAGGCAGGGGTCTTCAGAGCCAAACTGCCTGGGGGCTCCCTGAGCGCCAGCTCTAACTAGAGGCAGAGTCCTTGGCACTGGAGAGTGTTCCACTCAGGGTGTGCAGAGAGTGCTCACCTGGGGACTTGGTAGAAACGCACTTTGTCGGCCCAGCCCAGGCCTGCTGGATCAGAAGCTCTGGGTATGAGGCCCCACATCCTGTCAGCACAAGCCCCAGAGGTGGAGGATCCCTGTTCTCGGGGACACTAACCCTGCAGGACACCTGCAGTGAAGGGCCCGTGGCCAAAAGAGACAGGAAACGCAGCATGTGACCTTCCCCTTGCGGTGTCTGCACTGAGAACTCAGTAAAGGAATCCATTACCCAGACGCTTGCCTCCCACGTGACTGACCACAGGGCCCTTCCTGGGCCTCATCTCAGTGAACTCCCTGTGGAGGGCTGAGAAGACCTGCCCTCCGCTCACTGAGGGGGCTGGTGTAGCGCGCTCTGCTCAGTGCCTTGCTCCCCGCCCTGGGCCCCACAGGGAGAGGCTGCCCATCGCCCCCACGCTCCATTCTGGGAGCAGTCCTCACTCCCATTGTCACCACTTTGGTCCTGGTCAGTCACTTGTGAATTGGGATGTCCAGTGACCCCCCCCCGGGGCATGCAGACCTTGGACTGGGCCCCCTTGGGAGCCTCTCCCACCCCTTCTGAAACACAGTGTCCCTCCAGCTTGCCCCGTCTGCCCTCCCAGTCTCTATAGCAGTGCAGCTTCTCCACAGTGGGTGGTTCTGGTACAGCCTCTGCTCCCAGGCTCGAGATGGCCTGCGGGAGGGACACTGAGCTAGAGGAGCATCTGCTTCCCCTGCTGTCCCCCCACCAGTGCCTCCTGACTGGCCTCATCCACTTGCTCAGAATGGGGTGAGAGCCCGAGGCAGCTCTGCAGAGGGTGGGGTTCCTCCCCGCTCAGCGGGGCCTCTCTGTTCACAGCCTAGAGGTACCTTCGTTTTTCTAAAAGATTTGGATTGAATTTTAGCTCTTCATTGACATTTTCAAGATTTTGAAAATGATTGCTTTTCCTTATAAGAAGGTGGCTTAACAAACAAAAACCCTACTGTTGGGTGTGGCCAAATGTCCTTCCAGTGTTTATGTAGCTCTGGCTTAGTCCTGTCACTTCTAAGTCCTTTGCAAAACAAAACCCTGCTGTGTTCCTGAAAATCCTTTTGCCTGGAGCTGTGACATTAGCTTGGTTTGTGACACCACCTCCTCTTGTGGTGGGAGCTGAGACATCTGTGGGCAGAGCCTGTGCCCCACCACCGGGAGATCTCTGAAATATCTGGGGAGACTTTCTCAAGACAAGGAGTCTCCCTGTCAGAGTCCCCGGGCCCTTGGTATCTCTCATTCTCTCTCTTGAAGAAGAGAGCCCCAGGGAAGCAGGGGCAAGTGTCCTCTAATCGGCCCCAGAATTTTTGGTGAGAGACTGAGTGAGCCGCAGACCTGGCAGGCAGGCAGGCACCCGCAGTGCACCCCTTTTCCTCCCTGGCATCCATGCATGGTCACATAGTTGGGCTACAGGCTGGTGGTGCCAGAGCCCGGGTGGCTCTCCCCGGCGTCTGTGAGGGATGGCGGGGTGCCCTATCCCTGCTGCCCGGCACTGTGGACTCAGTCTGGCCTCCCCTCGATCCCCTGCTGGTCTCGCTGTCAGTGTGGCCACAGGCATTGTGGACGTGAACTAGACCACCTGCCTGATGTTCCGCCCGGGTCATTACCTGTTCACTGGAAGGAGGGGACTGGGGAGGTGGGGTGTTGATGGCAGTGGGAGCTCACCTGGACCCTGGAGAAGAAGGCAGAGGGCACGTCCCCCATTATGGGCCAGAGAAGCCTGTGGCGGGCCTCCCCCCACACTGACACTTGTCTTTGAGATGCAGGCTTAGTTGTGACCATGTCTGGAGGGACACCACCACTGCGGGAAGCTCAGCGACACCGAGTGGAGGGACCGGGTCGTCGGTGCCGCCGCCGGCCGCCGCCGGCCCCGCCTGGGCTGTGAAGACGAGCTGGAGGCTCAAGAGCTTTCCTGCCTCGTGCCACAGCATGGTGATGCTCAGCCTCCAGCCACAGGGGGTGGTCAGCGTCCCTGGATTTGCCATTACCACTGAGCTCGCTCCAAGCCCATGGGACCACATGCAGCATTAGTTTAACCACACCGGGCGAACGCAGGGGACCCCTGAGGCCAGCTGAGGTGAGGCTGGACAGCGCGCCTGACCCGACGCCAGCCCTGCGTAACTTGTGGACGACACGTGCTCTCCCTGCTCGTTAGTGTGCGGCTGGTTTCTTCCCAGGCCTGTGTGTCCTAGACTGTGACTTGAACTTGGAGCTTACCTAAAAAGACCTTGGCTCAGCCAGGAAGGGGCCTGCGCAGGGGAGAGGACGTCCTCCAGCCACTGGAATGTGGAGTTAGAGACCCCAGCATCGCCCTGACTTCCCGAGGGTGAGGAGGCTGGAGTGGAGCTCAGCACTCAGCTGCATTCTTTTAAACCTGGGAGGTTAATTAACCTTTACAGTAATCATTTTCCAGAACGAATTGATGTTTGACCATAAATCAGACTTTTATAGACACTTTACTAGAACTGGAAAAGTAATGGTGAAAAGTTTAATCCTGTTAGGTTAAATGATATAGTTAATTGGCCAAGAAGCTTGAAATAAATTTTGGTCCACTGTATGTAGAAACTTGATTATTTCACAAGTTTTTTTAAGTTTCTGGTACTAGAAATAGACAGGCTTATGAGCCGGTGTGAGGAGTGGGCACGCGACCTGACTTCTGCTCCCTGTGGGCGCCCCCGGTGGCCTCCCTGCCTCCCAGCTGGCTCTCTCTGCCCCTGTGTTTAGTTGGGGGTGGCCAATGTCCTAAAAGCGGGCGATTGGCATTTGGTTCGGAGCGGTTTTCTCCTTTGTGTGATGGGGTCCAGACAGGTGGGAGAGGCAGGAGGAGGGGAGGGGACAAGCTGAATGAGGCAGATACCCTGAAGCTAAAGCTTTGAAACGGTTTGCTTTTTAGTTGATGAAATACACTGTCTCCCTTTTGTGCTGCACTGAATGCCGTCCATCTGCTGGCGCCTGTGTAACCGAAATTCTCCCTCATCTGCCTCCTTCCCCAGCCTCCCCGCCTCGCCTCACACAGGCCGGCCGTCTTACAAAGACAGACAAAGGCGGTGTGAGGCGTCCCCGTGCCCTGCACCAGGCTGCCCTGGAGTGGAGCCCTGCGGACTCAGGAATCCCTGGGGGCTGGGAGGGGGCTGGCCCTGTTCGTGCCCCAGTGCCTCTGACTCGTGCTCTGTGTTCATTCGTGCGCGTCTTGGAACGTGTTCTGAGGGCTTCCCTTGCCCACAAGTCCTGGGGTAGGTGTGGAACGAGACGGGGAAGGTCCCCGTCTGCCTGGAGCCTGTACTTCGGAGGGGAGGCACGGACAACGAACGGAAAAACAAGCAACATGAGGCAGTTAACTGGCGGCGATGGGTCCTAGGAAGGCGAGCAGGACGGTTGGATTGGCACCGGGCAGTGCAGGGAGGGCTCAGGGCCGCTGAGTGCATGCTCACTGCATGGAGGGGCAGCAGGTGCGAAGGCCCAAGACAAGCAGTACTGTCCACATTGGAGGGTGGAAAGGGGCCACAGCTGCTCCAGCTCTGGCGGGGATCAGCGGCTCCAGGCTCTCCAGCCGGTAAGCCGTGCTGCTCCGGACTCACCTCCTGGGGTGGGACAGGTCGGGATCTGTGGTGTCGCTGGCGCGTTGTTTCCAGGGTGTAGCTGCCTTCCTGTTCCGGGCCAGCCCCTGCCCGGCGGGCTGGTTCTCTTCTACACCCAGCTGTAAGAGACACTGTTTAAAACTTGGAGCGGTGGCAGAGAGGTGGCCTTTCAGTGGCACGCTGGGCGTTGTCCCACAGGCTCCCCAAGGGCTTGTTCCCCAGGGGGTGAACCTGTTCAGTCTCTGTGAATTCTGGGCTCGGGCTAGGGCTGCTTTTAACTCACAGACCTCATCCACCGGGGACGCCGGGCCCGTGATCTGGTGGGAAGAAGGGATAAAATAAAAATGTTGAGAAGACAAGGATAATGTGTTTTTCAAAAAAATTGATTCTCTGTATATTTAAAAAGGCCAAATGTCATGCGGGGGCTTTTTAAGAAGTTGTTTGAGGAAACAGTGGCTTTATTCCACACGTGACCGTCTGAGGGTCGGAGGAGCACACGTTTGGGCTGCGGCGTCGGAGGTGGACTGAGTTTGAAGAGACAAGTGTCTTGGTCCGGAGGCGGCAGGACAAGGGGAGATGCCGTTAAGGCTCGGCCCCCGTGAACGTGCGAGCCGGACCCCCTCCTGCTGGTGTCTGCCCTGCGGGCCCGAACAGTGGACGGTTCCTCGCCCGTCGCATCCTGCCCGTTTCACCAGACGGACCCCCACCGCTCGTGCCTTGGTGAGGAAGCTTCGTACGCTTCGGTTTGGAAGCAGGCCTGAGGGGGGCTTTTATGGCTGTTGTGACTGCCTGGGCAGGGGGTCGCGGAGGGGCTCCCTAAGGGGGTGACGTTTATGTGAAATTAAAGAATGCAGCCAAGCATGGGTCGGGGCAGTGTCCACCCAAGGGGTTTGTCCTGTGTGTGCTGGGGACAGGGCCCTTCCAGGTGGGGATGGGGTCATCGGAGCTGGCTGGGGTGGCCAGGGTGGGGGCACGGGTGCCAGGGGCCTGTTTTGAGGCCTAGCCCTGCTGAGTCTGGGGAGCCAGTGCTCTCGTGGACCGTACTGGGCTCTTCAGCACCTGTGGTTCTGTGCTCGGGGCTGTGGGGCCGCCACGGAGCCATTTAACTAGGGCTGACCGCACTCCTACCACCACATGTGAAACCAGAGTATTCCTGCTTTGTCCAGCGCTGTGCTGGTTCTAGAGGGTGTGATCCTGGCCTGGGGTCAGAGTCTGGCTTCCAATTCCCCAGCAGCTGTTCTGCTGGGTGCTGTTTGCAGCCTCCTACCTGGGAGCCCCAGGCAGGTGCAGACAGAGAAGCAGGACACATGGCCGGCAGTGCACAGACGCGTGACACATGGTCTCCACGAGTACCCTCAGGTTCCAGTTTTTTTAAACGTTTATTTTTATAACTAACACACATTAAGAAAAATCTGAAAAAATAGAAGAGTAGGACCAAGTCCCACCATGGAGACCAAGTCCTAGTGGACACCTCTGAGCGTTTTCCTCCGTCTTTTTTCTTTTTCTGGCTGGCCCCCTCGTGTGCCTCCTGTCAGCTCCTAGGTGGTCTTCCCCTTTCTTACGCGCTCTCTGGGCAGTAGAGAGCTGAGAGCCTTCTTAAAGTGTGGAGTGGAAATTCCCAGTAAGCCCTGAACCCCGCATTTGTGAGCAAGGGAACAGGTAGCAAAAGCGCGAGGGGCCTGGCTGTGGGGGGGCCCGCCGGGCGGAGGGGACTGCCCGGGCCGGGAGACGGTGCCACTGCTCACGCCGTGCTCGGCTCTGCGCCTGCATCTGCTACACCAACGGGATGAGAGTATTAACTGTTCTTCCCGAGTTCCTGGTAATCTGAGATCCAGGAAGATGAGACCTGTGATTCGGGAGGCTTCTGTGATTTTTTTTTCCATCCATTTAAAATGGCCTCGAGACAGGAGCCGGCTTCCCAGAGGCCGCAGAAGTCATCAGGTGTGAGAGACGGAGCGTCATTGTTGTTCTTTTTTTCACTTGATCCTTTGCATTATATTACTATTGGTAAATACTTTTTATAGTTACAGAGGAAAACAGCATGTGTTTTTAAGTAAAAGTGTTATATTAGTAGGAAAAAAGCAATTCTTACATTGCTGATACATGTAAGCCTTCGTGTCTGTATAGTACTTAATGCTGGTCAGTGTTTTCTCTCTCCTGGAAATGGTTTAACTGTAGCCTCTGTAGTTCTAGGTCACAGCAGTTTGCAGAGAAAACCCTTCTCATGGGATTTATAACTGAATGACTGGCTTGGAGTGGTGGTGTCCTATGGGAACTCCTCAGTCTCAGGGACAGACAGTTGCAGGCTCCCACTCAGGACTCACGGGACTGCAGGGGAAGATGAGCAGGGCTCGCCAGGTCCCTGGCCCTGTTCCCTCAGGCTGGGCCTGCCTGGGGGTCTCTCTGCTCCCTTGTGTGTCTGCAGAGGCCGCCAGCTTGTCCCGCTTCCCCAGCAGGCTGTCCCCTGCAGGCCCAGAGCCAGGGAACGAGTGGGAATCTTACTACCCCAGAGAAACAGAGCAAATCTCTCAGAGGAAATGTCACCAGTTGCTTCCAGAGGCTGCTGGGGTTGCTGTCCCTTTGAAGCCGATGACTGAGAGGGACAGGCCCTGACCCCTGTGTAGCACGTTTCAGGGTCTCCGGCACGCAGGCTCCTCTGTACAGAGGCGCCCCCACCCACCATCTGGCCTGCAGCCATCGGGACTTAAAGTGCTGGGGGGAGTCATTAAGAAGGGAGGCCGCCTGAGGTCGCCCACCTCCTAGTGGAAGCCCATCACACCACCTGAGAGCACATCTTGAAACCTGGATCTCGGGCCACGTGTCTACAGAAAACCCGGGGCAGGGGTGCAGTTGTGAAATCCAGACAGTGGGAGACCACGGGGTGGAGGACCCACCCAAGGCCCCACCAAGTCGGCCTTGCTTGGACCTGATTCCAACAGAGCAAAAATGGGACAGTCAGGGAGATTTAACTCCTGACCAGGTGTCTGTTGCTGTTGCAGTGTTTGTCTGCCTTGGCGTGGTCACGGCAGTGTGCTTGTGCCCGGGGGGGGTGGTCTCACCTGGCAGGGGCCCTGCTGCTGGGCTGTGTGGGAATGACTGGCCATCGGAGGCGGGCTGAGCACAGTTCGGAAGTGGCCGAGGATTTGAATGAAACAAGCTTCCCTGTGAGCTGGTAAACGCTGCTGTTAAAGATGGAAAAATATACTAAAAACTGCTCTTTTCTACTCCCAGGAGTGGCAGCCGTGTTTGAGGGTGTGGGAAGGGTCTCGGAAAGTGCTAGAAACCCTTTCTCAGTGTTTTACACATCTGTGTCTTTGACTTGAAAGTCCAGTGACCAGTTACTGCCTTGCTCATTTGAGTGAACGCTGGGAACATTCAGCTACACAGCCTGGACCACACGTGTCTAGTTGGTCTCGGATGCTGGCTTGGTGTCCCTGACGAAGGGCCAACTTGGGGCCAGTGACAGCCCAACGGCAGCTCCCGGCACTTTCATCCATCGCGAAGTCATTTAAAAGTTAGGAGCCCGCCACGTGGGGCCTGCGGCATGATTTGCAGGGTCAGCAGACAAGGTTTGCTGTATCGTCGTCAGCCATGGGAGACGCACCCACCCCAGCAGTGGGAGTTCTGTCTTCTTCCCTGGCCCAACACGGAACGTTCTGTGCGGGGATGGGCTGGATGGATGGCTGGCTGTCGGGGTGGGGCTGGGGGGCCAGGAGCACTGACATTCTCGCTCCTGCTTTTCAGACTGGGCCGCCGCCATCCGTGTTGCCGCCCTGGACTGTGCGGAGGAGAAGAACCACGAGGTGTGCCGCGCCTATGACATCCACTTCTACCCCACCTTCCGGGTGAGCACCCGCCTCTCCGCACGGCTGTCTCTCTGTGGGACACGGACGTGCACACACACACACACACACACACACACACAGCTCCTGCTCACAGCAACAAGGCAGGAGGTGCGGGAACATCGGGGACCTGCCATGAGAGCCAATGTGAGGCTGTGCTCCCTGCATCGCCACAGGGTGCTGATGGGTCTGGGTCCTGGCACGTGCCTGGCATGGGCTGGCGTGAGCCTGGCATGTGCCCGGCGTGAGCTGTCGTGCCTGCCCCACAGACAGGCATGTACCCGTCTCTTCCACTAGGGGGCAGAGGGTCAGCTGGAATCAGAGAAGCCCATCCAGGTCTGAGTGTCTACAGTGTGAGTGTCTAGTGTGTGCAGCCGTGTGTCTGCACACGAGCGCATCATGGTGACATCACATCTCAGAAAAGAGGCAGGGCCTTTGGAAGTCACCTCTAAGGAAGCTTCGAGACCCCATTCCCTAAAATTGCGTGCTCTGTGTGACAGCATCAGACACTCATCCCCGCGGTGTCCTAGCCGCAGCCGCGCACCTGTCGCCTGGACAGGCCCCAGCCCCACCGGGTGACCCTCCCTTGAGTCCCTTGTCACTGTCCTCTGGCTTCCTAGTCCAAGAGCTTTATGGCGTTGAGTGTGCTCCTGTTTTGTTTTGTTTGGACGTCACGCACGGGGTGCTGTGCTGGGTGTGCTTGGGCCCCTCTTGTACTTAATAGGACGTTGCTGAGAGTCACCGCATGTTGGGTGTTGGTTCCCAAATGGCCCCTGGGTGCTGGCTGCCCAGTCCACTGTCCCTTGCCGTCGCGGGCACCGGGCTTCTGTGTCCTGTGGCGTGTGGTGCAGGCCTGGCGTGCAGCACTGGGCCCTCCCTGCGGACTGGGGACAGGGAGCAACCACGTCTTCCATGTGTCGCCCCCTCTGTGTGTGTCGTTCGTCCTCCGTCCTTTTGGCTTGTTCGTGCTCTGCTCACTGATGTACTGAAGTTCTGCGTCTTCTCGACACTAGTCCTCCTTCGGTTGTGAGCGTTGGGGGTCTTCACCCAGTCTGTGACTTTTTCCACTGTCTTCAGCATGTCTTGTAATGAAGGGTTTTAACTTTCATGTAACATCCTTTCCTTCTGCTCAGAGACACCTGACCGTGGGTTTGTGTCACTTGAGCTGACATACCATCGATGTGTTCAGCACTAGGAGCCATTAGGGGAAGCCCTGCGGGGTCAGAAACTGTGAATGACAGAATTCTGGTTGGTACCAGGCCCCCACTCGTGAATCCGGTGGGAACGCTAGTGTCCACAGGTGCGCAGAAGCACGGGGCTCGCCGTCGGTAGTGTAACCTTCCCGGAGGGAAGTAACTAAACCTCTCCAAGCCTGTGGTCGTTTTGTTCCTTAAAGATTCGGCGTTTGCACAGACACCAGGATTGGCTGTTTCTGATTGGTTCTGTGTTTTTCTTCTTAGTATTTTAAAGCATTTACGAAGGACTTTACAACTGGAGAAAACTTTAAAGGTAAATTCGTAAATGTTGTATTTTACTCGTACATTGCTCCCCTCTGAGATAAATCTGTTACAGTGAGTCTAGGAAACGCTCCCGACGGGACCTGTCCCTCTGGCGTGTCCACCTCAGCACCAGCCTCCATTCTGTCCTCTAAGGGTTCAAACGCTCATAGTTCCAGTGAGAAATTTTTACTTTGTGCTTTGCCTTCCTTGGCAGATACAGTGGGAAAATTTTCTTTATGTCAACTTTCTCACTGAAAAAAAAAATGTGTGGCAAAGCATACAGATCACAAGTGCCCTGGATGAATTTTTGTGAATGAGCCCCCTTCCCTCCCCCTGGGGCCCCGCAGCCCACAGGTGATGCCGTTTTACATCAGAGACCAGTCTGCTAGTCTCTGAACTTGGACTAGATGGACATGCGCATGTGGCCTCTGTCCGTGCTGTGTGTTGGGCGGGGGGCTTATCTCAGAGACCACAGGTCCCTGTAGCTCACCCGGTCCCACGCTGGTCGCCCTGAGGTCTCCTGCCACTTGAATCCACTGCCCTGTGCACCACTTGGGACCGACAGGCCCCCAGGGCTCCCTGAGCAGCTCGAGTAACGTGCCGGGTGGGCACAGCACACTTGGCCATGATGGTGGGTGCTCCCCACAGGGCCCGACCGAGAGCTGCAGACAGTGAGACAGACAATGATTGACTTCCTGCAGAACCACACGGATGGAAACAGGCCTCCCGCCTGCCCGTCTCTGGACCCCATTAGGTGTGTAGTTCTGTTTAAAAAAAACCTGGCATGTTAGAAGTTGAATTTAATTTTGTAAAGTGGAAACTTGCAATAAGTGACATGGGTGCTGGCATATGATGGCCTTGAAAGCACTAAAAGCCTCTTTTTCCCTTAAAAAGGCTCAGCGACATTCTCTCCCTCATTGACAACCCCGGCGGCCGTTACATGGCGGTTCTGTTTGAAGGCAACAGCTCCTACGTCGGACGTGAGGTAGTGTGTCTGCGTCCCTTGCCGCGCCGGCTCTGGAATTGGACTGCCCGTAACGATACCGACACCTTCTTCCATCTGATTTGTTGTGTTCACGTTTTTCGTTCTCATTAATTCTTGGAATCATAGTTTGTGCTACTCAGCGAATTCACTGGTTTGCAGAGGACACTGTTGGAAGGGGGGCTTTCCTCCAGGGGTAAAAGAGAAGCAAGTCCAAGTGTGGCCTCGTCCCAGGTGTGGGGCCGGGAGGTGCTCCCCTCAGACTCCGTCCGTTGGACAGGCCTCATCCTCCTCGTGGGCGTTTTTTATTTCTTGGGCATTATTATCAAGACTTTTTTCTTTGCTATGTTTGAACTCCCAACTCTTGCCAGATTCAAGAAGCTGTAAAACGTTGTTTTTGTCATGAAACTCCGTTCTGCTGTCCTTTCATGGGTGTGGGTCTGAAGCCTTTGCCTCTGGCAGAGTCCCAGTAAAATCCCGGCACCAGAAGCCAGGCTGGAGGATGGTTCTTACCCACGCTCTTCTCGGGACTTGGCGCCGGGCGCCTGGTCTCTCCTTGTCTCTGCTGCCGGCCTCCCAGCCGTCGTTAGCTCAGGGAGGGCGGGCGGGAACGCATGGGCCTGGTGGGAGCTTTGGCCAGTGCACGCTGGGGCAGGAGGCCTCAGGTGCTGGCGACCCAACCTCTGCACTGTGCTCGCGCCCTCGAGTCTGGTGGAGACACGGAGCCACCTTCTAGGTGGCGTCAGTGCCAAGGGGATTCTCGTAGGGGGCCAGAGGAGCCCCCGCAGCGGGGCCCAGGGTCCCCGCCTGCCTTCCCTGAGCTCACTGATGTCGGGAAAATGACCCAGGGCTCCTGCGCACATGGACCGGGTGTGCGATCTAAGTGAGACCGCAGTTTCTGCCCGTGGGCTTCTCATTCAGGTGCCTTAAAGTGAGACAGGAACAAAGATGTGAGAGATGGTCTGGCTTGTAGAGTTGCTGAACTTAGATGTTGTTTCTGGTTTCTGTAAGGAGCTGCTTTTGTCAACGTACTGTTTCTTGAGAACACTGCCGTCCACGGAGAAGATGACCGAACTTTCTCATTATCCAGGTGGCTTTAGACCTGATTCCGTACGAGAATGTCGTGGTGAAGAGAGCGCTGAATTCGGATAGAGCCTTCCTGGGGAAACTTGGTGTTTCTTCTGTTCCCTCCTGTTACTTGATTTACCCAAACGGGTCACACGGACTGGTTACCGTGTAAGTACTGTTTGGCTCCAGGAGCATTTGCGACGCTACCTAGCGGCCCGGACACCCTCGAGTGTGGGCACACACTCCTATCTGTGCTGGTCCCGGGGCTAGCCCCTTCCTCCAGGGTAGGGGTGGACTGGCTCCAGACCTCACGATCCGCTCGCCTTGCTGGGACCAACAGAAATCGTCAAAATGCCATTTGCCTCTGTGTGGGGTCCTGTGTACCCCTAAGGTGAGCTCGGTTGAGAAGTACGCTGGTTGAGTGCAGGTTGGGGGACCATCACAGGTGGGAAGGTAAGGGACCTCCTGGAGCCTGAGCTGCCTGCCCTGGTCCCCAGCCTTGCTCCCAGAAGCCCCGGGCCAACTGAGCCTGCGTTCCCAGAGTACTGGTGAGGTGCCACATGTGTGGACCCAGCAGCGAGACGGGTGTTCCATCTGCTTCCCTGGCCCGACTACCAGACGCACATGCAAAGCTGGCAGACAGGACAGAGGCTCTTAGGCACGTTGAGAACCACAGTTTGAGTACAGCTGATGTTGGCAGATACTCACACCAGGCCTTCCTGTCCCCACCGAGCAGCATGATCACAGTGCTTGTCACACCTGTAGCTCAGGGATCTGCGGATTTGTCTCACGTCCTCAGGTTGGGGGCCAGCTCCCTGAGGCCCAGCTTTGCCACGTCCTGCCCTCACTGCCCCAAATACCTGCAGTAAATGCCCACAGGACGGCCAGGCCGGGAGGTGTGGGTCACCCTCCAAGTTACGGAGGGTGGGCTGTTCTGAGCCCTGTGCCAGGAGGTGCCTGAGTGGCAGGCACCAGCCCAAGTGCCCTGGCTCTGAGGCCGCCCCACCCTCCCCTTTCTGCAGTGGGAAGCCGCTCCGATCGTTTTTTTCCTCTTATTTGAAGTCGTTGCCAGATGTGAGGAAAAAATCGCTTTCGCTGCCTGAAAAACCAAGCAAAGAAGAAAACCCTGAAGCCGCGGTTTGGAGGGAATTCGACAGGCAAGTGCTGCTCTTGGCTGAGGCTGTGGGGGATGGCCGTGGGGGCCACAGCTGGTCTGTAGCCCGCCGCCCGACAGCTCAGGGACCCTCCGCGTCTCCATGGGGTCATGCTGGGGTGGGGCAGGGAAGGGGGAATTTATGTGAGGAGAAAGGTGGGTTTTCACCTGACTTTGTAACGTTTCCTCCTAGGTCAAAGCTGTACACGGCGGACCTGGAGTCGGGGCTGCACCAGCTCCTGAGGGTGGAGCTGGCCGCCCACAAGTCCCTGGCTGGGGCTGAGCTGCAGACACTGAAGGATTTTGTCACTGTCCTGTCCAAGGTGCACGGGCATCCACTCTGGTCCGCGGAGGGAGTCTCAGGGATTTTTGCTTCAAGGGTGGGGGACCCAGGCCGACCTGAATGAAATCGGGGCCCTGCTCTGCAACACTACCCCCAGCACTGCAGTCACCGGTTCCTGCCAGGTGCCTTACCCTGCCGCGAGCCCTGGGGACGTGGCAAGCATGGAATCCCTCCCTGCGTGGAGACACTGCGTGGTGGGGGTGTAGGGCCACCAAGCACTCAGAGGTCAGGGGCAGGTACTGCCTGGGGGCTTGGTTCAGAGGGGAGTGGGTGGACGGGGGAGGCCTGAGCGACCAGCAGGATGAGAAAGGGAGTGAGGGGGAAGCAGGGTGTAGGGGGGAGGCCCGTGCACTTGGGGGTGGAGGAGAGGTGGGTGTAGGTGGGTGTTTGGGGCGGGAGACCGCTGTGGCCCCACGTCGGTGTGCTGGGGGCCCCAGACTGGGCCAGCACACACACCTTTAGCAGGTGGAGCAGGTGGCGGTTGGTGTCTAAGCTGAGGTTCAGAGGATAGGGGCTGTCGGGGTTACATTCCTGCTGAGAACTCAGCTCCAGAGCTAAAAGTCCAGGGCTCGTGGTCTTTTTCTTGGCCCAGAACTCCTATGCTGAGAGGAGCTTTGGGAAGCAGGTTGCGTCCCAGGGGACGGACCGAGCCCTTTTCTGTTGGCCCAGCAGCCCCATCTAGCCCTGGCCCTGCTCCCACCTATCGGCCCCCTTTGCTCCTGCTGCTGCCTCGGGGAGAGACTACTGCCAGGGGCCACCCTTTCCTGTACCTCGACCTGAGTTGCTAGTTGCGATCTGGGAGCTGAGAAGGCCTCATTTTGAATGTTTCCCTTGCCGAATGTGCGGTCGCTGACACGGGGATTCCTTGTCAACGCTTTGGCTGGTCAGAGCTCACTTCCACAGCATGGTGTTTGAAAAAGACTAAGGAGATGCAATTTATGTTTAAAGGAATAATGAGTCGCCTCGTGTGTTTCAAATGAATGAATGGAAACCGTTAGACAGCCTTCCCCACCATGCCCCTCAGGGTGCAGAGATCTCCAGCTGTTCTCAGTCCTTTGAAAAGTGCCTGCGGGTCTGCCTGTCACGTGACCCTCGGGCCACGGGCCATTCCTATGCCAGGTCATCCAGCTGTTAGGACATCGGGGTGCGTGATCTCTCTCCGCCCACGTCTTTGTCCTCATTTCAGTGGCGGGTCACGCTGGGGGGCCTCCTTGTGTCGTGGAGCCTGTAAGTCAGATCAGCGTTCAGTTATTCTTAGTAATTTTCCTGAAGTTTACATAAAACTTAAAGTTAAATGCTGGCAAGTTGATGATGGCGCTTTGTGTCCCACGTGGGAAAAAAACAGGTTTTGCGGAGTGGAGAATGTGATGTTTCTGCTCTAGCTGTCCATTTCAGCATCTTTCATAAAGTTTCAGCTCATGTTTCTAAGAGCTTCTTCAGCGACCTTTATTTTACAAAGTGAATTGGTGGCTCCTGATCGAAGTTCTCACAGAAGGACCGCAGCACCGCTGAGATCGGGGGACTGGATGCTTCTAGATGCGTCTCTGAGCCGCTACGGTGCCGCCAGCCACGCAGCTAGAAGTGTCAGTGTGTAGTTAACCAGTAGATTGCACCTTGCTGTGTAGAAGCCTCAGTGGTGCGCGTGCTCTTCTAGATAGTGACACCGAGACGGCGAAGGGGGAGGCCAGGGGGTGTGTCGGCAAAGCGCGGGGTTAGCGTGAGTCACCACAAGGGGCGTGGAGTAAACGGCCAGCGACGTCGGGAAGGACCACGAGGCCCTTAACAGCGCGATCAGTAAGGCACCCGCTGGCTGTGTCACTGTCTGTCATTGCGGAGTGGCTGCCCAGCGGGAGGACGCGCTGCCGTGACTGACTGCGTGGGTGGTAGGAGAAGGAAAGGGCGCCACCACGTCTTCCTGGGAAGGGGCAGCCCCCCGGGGCCCCTCACCTGTGTTCTGGAGAAACTCATTCCTCCAGGGACCCCCACTGCCATTCTCCGTTGAGGCCCCAGATGGGTTGGAGCCCCTGCCCCCCTCCCTGGTGGGTCTGTGTCGGGACAGGCCTGGTCTCGGTGTCTGGGTGGCACCTTCCTGAACGTTCCCTGAGTGTGGGTCCTTCTTGCTTAGCTGTTCCCTGGGCGACCGCCTGTCAGGAAGCTGCTGGAGACGCTGCAGGAGTGGCTGGCCACCCTCCCCCTGGACAGGATCCCCTACAACGCCGTCCTGGACCTGGTGAACAACAAGATGCGGGTGAGAGGCCCCTCCTGGAGCTTGGCGCGCCCTGCCACTGCCCGCTTTCCCCGGTCTCTCACGCCCTCCTGGCTCTGCCCATCCAGTGTTCACGGCCACCTCCCGTCGCCCCCGTGCCCTGGGCAGTCCGTTTAAGGACCGGCCACCAGACACGAGCTGAGACTGCCATCTTACAGAGGTGGGAGGTTTACTCGGGCAGTGTAGTGCTAGGGTTGTTTTTTTAATTTTTAGTAAACACTTCTAGATCTTATACCTAAAACACTGGGAAAGATGACACGTTCATCAGGAAGCGTGGCTGCGCTGGTCAAGTTGCTGTGCAGGCCGTTCGTGGAGGGGGGCCTCTGGCTGTCATCTGCGGCCACAGACTCAGCAACTCGCTAGATCTGTTCCCCGAGGTCACTCTTGAATCGCATGCTTGCCACGTGGGGGCGTCCTGCCTGATTTTGTCTGCCTTGCGGATCCTCTGTCGTGTGACCCCGAGCTGGAGGTGGTTGCGGTGGACCTGAGCCGGGTGACAGGGAAGGTAGCCGAGAGCGGAGAGCTCAGACCCACAGTGAACAGGCCTGCGCAGTCGGCCTGCGGGGACCGGGCAGCAGGGTTGCCTGAAGTCCTTGCAGCCTCATTAGGCCACTGGCTCTCTGCTCCTCCAGTGAAGGTCCTATTCTTTCCGGCCAAGAGTTGTTTGACAGTCAAAATTTATTATTATTAGACTTCTCCTGTGAATTTCATCATAACTAATTCTAATTTAAAAGGTGGGTGTCGGGGGGAGGGTATAGCTCAGTGGCAGAACGCGTGCTTATCACATTCAGGGTCCTGAGTTCAATTCCCAGCACCTCCATTGAAAAAAAAAAAAATTTTTTTTAAAAGTGGGTGTTCTTCATGCTTAATGGTGCTAATTCATCAGGATAAAGATGAGCTTTTCCCTTCTTCTCCCTAAAGACTGGAAAAGAACAGGCTACGTTTCCATCTTTTGAGAATTCCTTTCGTAATACAGAGTTCTTTCTCTTTTGTTTGGTATTGGGTCTGGGTTCACATGCGGTGAGATGAAGTTGATGAAGTTTGGGGAAACGTGCTCCCAGCGAAGCCACCACCCAGTCAAGGCAGAGAGCATTCACCAGCTGTTTCTAAGTTTAAGAATTCAGCTCTCTCTTCTTCTTTTCTCCCCCCTAGATCTCTGGAATACTCCTTGCTAGCCGCATAAAGTGGGTCGGATGTCAGGGAAGCTGGCCGGAGCTGAGGGGCTACCCGTGTGCGCTCTGGAAGCTGTTCCACACTTTGACCGTTCAGGCCGGGGCCCACCCAAAAGCGCTGGACGGCACAGGTGAGCTGTCCTCACGCGGCCGCCTGACGCACTGACATGCTGCTGCCTGCCTGCTGAGGGCTGTCGCAGGACGCGCAGAGGTGCATCTTGCTGTGGAGGGTGACGCGTCTTTGGGGGTGCCCCTAGGATCCCCTACTGAGGAGGGTGGAGGTGAGCATGTCTCCTGGAGCTCCGCTCCCCCCCTGCGCCAGCTCTGGGTGCCGAAGCATGGATCCCCACCTTGACCCCAGCACGCGCCTGGCCGGCCTGTGGGCCGTGAGCCACATAGGAGAACAAGGGGATGCTGGCCAGGAGCGTCTCTCGGGGTTCACGCCTTTTTCTTGCTTTAAAGAACTTGAGAAACGTATTTAGAGAGGTATATTATTATCCCTCGTTTCTCACAAATCACCCCAGAACTGGCAGCCTGGAACAGCTCAGGGTCGTTGTCTTGTGGCCTGTGGGCAGGGGCTCAGGTGTGGCCTGACGAGGGCCTTCTGCCTCAGGTTGCCCCCCGAGCCTGCAGGCAGGGCGTCAGCCGGGGCTGGGGTCTTGTCTGAAGGCTCAACTGGGAGAGGACGCCCTCCCCGTGCTCAGTCACCACGCAGGGTGGCTTTGGGGTTCAGGTCTGTGCTGGCTGTTGGCCCAAGGCCACTCTTGTTCCTCGCCTTGTGGCCTCGGAGGCAGCTGGCTTCGTCAGAGCCCTTCCTGGTGTGACGTCCATCACTTCTGCCGTGTTTTGTGCGTGGGAAGGGAGCCACCAGGCCCACAGGGGATGTGAGGGTGAGGGCCACGTTTTATATCCGACACAACAAGCTAAAAAATGTGCTGGACTTGTTGATCCTCTTTGGACTGTGTTGTGTGTACGCCTCCCAATTTAATCAGGGCCCTGGCAGCCATGAGCATGTTGGAGAATATCCTTTAGTTTTGTTTTCTCAATCATTCAGCTTCAGTACTTTAGTAATGTCTGTATAAGTTGAAGGTGGAGTCTTTGGACTCACACGTTCCAATATTCCTTCCAGTGAAATCACAAAATTCTTTTACAGTTATCTTTTGCTCTGTAACAACTAATCTCAGATGCTATGGCAGGAAATGTCCAGTGTTTTATTTGCTCATGATCCTGGGGCTCAGCTCTTTGGGTGGGCTCCACTGGTGGCAGCAGGCTGGTCTAGACTCAGGTCAGACTCCCACAGGCTGGCCCCTGCCTCCCACGTGGTGGCACCACATCCAGGAAGGGCCTCTCTGGGCCTCGACCCCAAGAGCACACGGCTCCACTTCCCACCACGTCCTGTTGGTCAGATAGGTCTCGTCAAGCCTGGAGTCCACCTGTCAGGGAGAGAAGCAGCAAGTCCATTGTAAGGGGGCATGTGACATCTTTGGAAATCTGTCCCACCCCCGGCTCTCCTCAAGGTGACATTGCATTTCCACCCTCCAGGGGTCTTGTGGGAGAGAGATGGGCCTTAAAGTGAAAATTCGTTTAATAAGAGTCATACAGGAGAAGGTGGCATATTTTCAGAAGAAACCTCAGGGTCCCTTGAACAGAAAGTGAAATCAGAACGTCGACACTGCCTGATTTAGAGCAACTCAGACTGTTGGAACCCACTTGTGGAACGTGAGCCCCGGTCCTGGGAGCCTTGTGTTTACGTGGGGAGGCTCTGCCGAGAGGAGAGGAGCGCTCGGAGGGCGGTGTGGCGGCAGCAGGGGAGGAGGGCGGCCCAGGGCACGCTGTGGAAACATCGCAGAACTGACGTCGTACAGGCGGCAGAGCGACAGGGCGCGCGGTCAGAGAGGTCTTGAGGCTCTTTCCCTTCGTGGGTGTAAATTGAAGCAATATCCGAGGGGCCTGTCTCACGCTGAGAGAATTGGGTCAGACTGAGACCGCCGGATTATGTCTTGGAAGGTTTTTCCTCTCCTTATTGCATGTTTAAACCCCATCGACTAAAAAGCCTGCCGCGTCCCCTAATCCCCCACAGGTAGAGGTTTATGGTTCTTGTCCACTTTAAAGATTAGGGTGGCCCTGGGTGTGTGGTGGTTTGGTGGAGAAAGAGAAAAGGAGGATTACCCAGCCGAGCGCGGCAGATGTCGGCCGGAGGCAGGGCCGGGCGAGCGGAGCCCCGGCAGCAGCCAGCATGTCCTTAGCGTGGGCACGTGGTCTCCCTGGGTGCCCTCGGCTGCCCGCTGAGAGCCAAGGGGAAGGGGGCGGAATTCGGGGTCTGGGTCTCCCCTGAGCGAAAGAGGCAGGGCCGCCAAGGCGGAGGCCCGATGCGGACTCTCCCTTCGGGGCTGCGCTCCCAGACCACACTGCACACAGACCACTCGGGCTGCTGTTGAGGCGGATTCATCCCCTGGAGCCACGTCTCTCCTTTTTCCAATTATTTTGCTGCATTTCTTTTAATGCTGACACTTAATCTGTTTTAATCTCATGGGTCTCTTATTTGGATGCTCAATCCCCCGTATTAGTTGTCTGGACAGGACTGCCAGTCCAGCCCTGTGCACGTGCCCCCTGCAGTTTGTCAGGGGTTCTCCTTCCAGCGCAGTGCTGGCCGCATCCTTCTGCTGTCGGCTCTGTGTTTCCGTATCGTGGTGTCAACTGTCCATGTGGCTGGTGGGGCTGGAGAGTTTCCTCACACGGAGAGGCCCAGGCTTGCAGAAACAGAGCGGCTTCATCGGCCAGCCGGCCGTCCGTTCTGGGAGGAGCCCTGGAAGCTGACCAGTCCGTGACCAGCACTACCTGGTCTCACAGAAGATCAGCCCAGCACAGGGCTGGCTGGGCGGTGGGCCCAGAGGCACTTCCTAAGGCCATGTTCACCTGTGAGCTTGTGTTTTGCAGGGATTTCAAAGCGGAACGACCACACGTTTAGAATGAGTAGCTGCCCCTCCCCGGCACCAGCCTTTGGGGTTGCTTGTAACCAAGAGAGATCACACCTGGGAGGCGGACCCCGAGGCAGAGCCCTGGTCTCTGGGCCGTGCAGCTGAGGGTTCCTTGCAGTCATGCCACTGGCTCATTTCCCTGAGCGCCAGCACACTTCCCAGAGCGGGTCCTGCAGCTGGACCTGGGTGACCGTCTGTATGATTGGCACAGCGTCTCGACATTAAGCAGCCATCTCCTGGTTGCTATAGGCGTCCAGAAGGTGCTGGTCTCTTTCTGTGTCCTTGTGCAGAGGTGGGGGCCTGTCCCATGTCCCATGTCAGGCACTCAGCCCTTTCCTGGCTCCCAGCGCCCCCCAAGCCTTGTGCTTCTAGCGCAAACAGCCTGACATGCTTGGGTTCCTCTGCAGGTTTTGAAGATGACCCCCAGGCAGTGCTGCAGACCATCAGGAGATACGTCCACCTCTTCTTTGGGTGTAAGGAGTGTGGGAAGCACTTTGAGGAAATGGCCAAAGAATCACTGGATTCCGTGAAAACCCGAGACCAAGCAATTCTCTGGCTTTGGAAGAAACATAACCTGGTCAACAGCCGCCTGGCAGGTGAGCAGAAGCCACACCGAGTGGCCTGAGCCTGGGAGCGGAGGGGCCAGCACATGGTGGGGGAGGCCAGCCGGCCCGAGCTGTGGCCGGCGGGGTCGGCAGCACCGCACACACAGTGACGGTGCTTGAGCTTCACCACTGTAGTCGCTGCCTGCCCGCCACGGACCAGGCTCCCAGCTGGGTCGCCTTCCTTGGTCAGACAGTCATGGCAACCTTGGCCAGGGAGCTGCCGAAGACAGCAGCTGTTCCCAGGCTGCCAGCTTCCCTGGCTTCCAGGCTGTTCTCACTCAGGGCTCCCGGCTGCATGGGACAAATGTGTGTCTCTTTTCTCCCCTTGGTGGCCCACTAGGTGCCAGGGTAAATCTGACCCTGTAAGAGTTGGCAAGTAAGTAATTTTCAGTAAGGAATTTCAGCGTCATTAAAAACTCCCCTAAGACCATAAACCAAATGCCTCAAAGTGGTTTTGTTTAAAAAAACAAAAAACAAAAACTAGGGCGGGTGTATTTTCTCAGAGTTAAGTAATTCAAACTGTTCCTAAATCAGTGGCAGATTAAAATTAGGCTTAAAAATAATCTACTGAGAAATAAATCTTAATAGAGATGAATAGAAAATGCCACTAAACTATTGGTCTTTATTTAATCCACTGTCTTATAAAAACATTACAACTAAAGCACTAAAGAGAATTGGTTTTTCTTTGCTCTCGGAGCTGACGGCTGCAGCTCGGGTCACGTGGTCGAGGCACCTTGTGTCTGCTAGGATTTGTCCCTCGCCTTCAGCTGCAGGCTAAGGCACTTCAGTGGTGGCCCTGGTCCAGAGCTGTCTCCATGTCCAGGGTGCCAGGCCCCTCCCCCACCCCTCCCCCTGCCTCTCCCCACCCCCCGCCTCCTTTGCGCCTCTCAGAGGGCCGCAAGGTTGTCCAGGCCCCGCAGCGCTCTGCCGCAAAGCAGCCTGACGAGACTGCAGGTCTGGGGCTGCTGTTGGCCCTGCGTCGTGCTGCAGCAGAATGCTTCTGCAGCCTGTGTAACTGTCACTCTTGAGGCTCTGAATGGCCCCATCGCCCTCAGCTCCACCTCTAGCCTCTGGATTGAGACCCAAACTCCTTGGAGGCCCCATCGCCAGACCTGGACCTCCCCATCCACACAGTGCAACCTCGGGTGCCCCCTGGCAGCTCCACTGTGTCTTGGTGTATGTGTCCAAACCCCCCACCAGACACCAGCCCAGAAGAGGGGCACCCGGGCAGTGGGTGGTCTCCCAGCTCCTGCACGGCCGGAGGAGAGCATCTCCGCTGAGCATGGGTCCCCCAGGAACCTCACAAAGTGATTTCCTTTACGTGTACTTCACCTCCAGGAGCACTTGGAGGGCAGCCAGGTGTCCCCAGGTCAGGTTGGGCTACTCCGGGAGCCACAGTGCTACGTGCCACGTGTGTGTGAGCTGGTGGTCCAGCGGGCTGTCAGAGCATTGCGTGTGTGACAGAAATGCAGCCAAGAGTGTGGGGGCCTTAAGGTCTTGCCCCCAGACATTGGCTGGTGGCCCGGCGTGTGTGCTGACGGAGGGAGGGGAGGAGTGAGCGGAAGTGGGGGCAGGTGGGATCATCGCAGCCTCATATGCCAACAACGGGAGTGTAATTGGACTTTGTGGAGGGCTGATGAGCAAGTTATGTATCAAAAACCGTAACGGTGTGGGTCTTCTTGGAATCACACCCCACATTCAGACGTCCTCAGGCAGGTGTGCAAAACTGTGTCCACTGCGGAGCAGGTTCCCCGGCCGTCCTCATCCCTGGCAGGGATCAGTCGTAAGGCAGGTGCACACTCAGCAGAGACGCTGTGGCTGATGGATATTTGTCATGCGGGGCTGTGTCGCCAGCTAACGGCCGGTCCTGTTAAACCCACGGGCCTGCTTGCACGTGTGGGAGAGGCTGGCTCCGACATCTCACAGGCCACCCCAGGGCAGAGCAGGGGAGGTCTGCCTGTCCGCACTAGTGAACCCCTCGCTCCTGGAGTATCATCCAGAGATCCTGAGAGAGCTTGTAGGTGCTGAGGAAACACCTGGACTGTGAGTGCCCAGGGCGATGCTCCGGGGCCTGTGTGGGCCGGGGCCTCAGGCTCACCTTCAGGGGAGGGAGGAGGAGCAGGGATGGGCAGGCAGGTCATCCGAGGCCCCTTCACAGTTGCCCTTCCTCCTCTTTCTCCCAGGCCATCCCAGTGAGGACCCCAAGTTTCCAAAGCTCCCATGGCCCACCCCGGACCTCTGCCCGGACTGCCACGAGGAAATTAAGGGCCTGAACAGCTGGAACGAAGGCCAGGTCCTCCTGTTCTTGAAGCAGCACTATAGCAGCCACAACCTGGTGGACATGTACGCTGCGGACCTGGGAGACGCCGGCGAAGGTGCCCCAGCCGGGGGCGAGGAGCGGGAGGGGGGCCACGCTTCCCCGGAGCAGCCCCTTGGAGAGCGAGGTGCCGAGAGTCTCCGCCTACCCAGCGTGCTACCCCCCAGACTCCACCTGTCGGAGGGGTCGCACCAGGGACTGGCCGCGAAGCTGGAGAGTCTGAGCGCGGCCGAGAGCCGTGCAGAGATGGCCGCGGCCTTTCTCGGGATGGGCTTCTCCAGCCTGGACATGAGCCTCTGTGTTGTGCTTTACGTGGCCTCGTCCTTGTTTCTGATGGTCATGTACTTTTTCTTCCGGGTGCGGTCCAAGCGGTGGAAAGTCAGGCATCACCACCTGTCCGTGTAGGACTTCGGAGACCACGGAAGCGCCTTCAGAAAAACCCGCAGCTTTACTCTTAAGATCAGGGATTCTATCAGCGTCGGACCCGGTGTCACACTGACAGTACCTTCTGCTTCCATGTCTCACTCTCAGACGCCCTTCCTGCAGGGGTGCACCTGGCACATGGCATGGGGCTGTTGGCATTCCTGTCACCCTCCGTGGGCACCTTTCACAGACCCCAGAGCAAAGACGTCTCTGTTTTTACTCTTCTAGGTTTAAAAATGGAAGTAGAAGTCCAGGCCCCACGAACAGGACTTTTCCCAGCTACCTTCACCTCAAGTCAGTAGACCCCAGGCCTCGCTTTGGGACTTGGAGAAAACCCACTTTCTTTCCCCACCAGGGGCCCTTTCAGACGCCTCCCCTTCCTGGCTGCTCCTTGAAGCCAGTGGTTCTCAGTGATTCACTCGTGTTTGTGCTTTTCAGCTGCTTGGTTGTTCCTGCTCGAAGCGAGAGAACATCTCAGTGGTCGCTGAGGCTGCTCAGGACCAGAGAAGAGGAGACCCTGAGTGGTCTCCGTTCTCTGCAGACATGTAGATGGGAGTGTGAAGGGGAAGGAAGAGCCCATGGGCTTGTGGGACAGGGTGGTGGCCCCTTTCAGTCTGCAGAAGCGCTCCCTTTGTTTGTTAATCTGGTGTCGGGGGAACTATAAGTGAATCCAGTCTTCGGTCCAGGGGGAAGACCTGCCATAGGTGCTGTGACTGAAGGTCTGTCCGTGGGAGGGGGTGTGTGTCGGGGGGTCTGCTTCTTCGGGATCTCTGAAGGGGCCCTTGGTTCTGTGGTGTTCGTCCAAGTCCCTGCAAGGGAGCTCAGTGAGGTGGGAGCCGGCGGCTCCCGGAGGGGCAGACTATGGTCTTGCTGGTGCCCTTAAGGCCAAACTTCATTTGCCTGAAGCTCTTTTACCAAGAGTCCTGGCACTGGGCCCTGGTCCCCTAGGCTTGGATGATTAACTTTTCTAACACTTAATGGTTTTTAACACATTATTTGTAAAATCCCAAACATTTAGAAGTAAATCTGCCTCTGAAAAGGTAAACAAAGAAACAGACTATGGCTAGGAACATTTCCATTGAGATTCTCTGTGGCTATTGGTTTGTCTCACAAGCTCAGATGTACCCACTCGCCTATGGGTATGTGTGTGTGTGTAAGTGTGCGTGTGTGTGTGTGTGTGTGTGTGTGTGTGTGTGTGTGACTATGATGGTCCTATATATTGTGTCTCCCATTCTGCCTCTTCCATACTCCAGGTGTTTACCAAGTCCAGCTGTCCACATGGAGTATTAAGTGACCGCTGTAATACTGGTGTTACCGTGGCAGCTGGGGGAAAGTGGACAGCTTCATGGTCACCTTCAGTGGGAAGCGTGGCAGTGAGCAGCCTCAGTGGGGGATGTGGCCTGGAGGCCTTCCGGGCAGGGGATTCGCTCCTGAGTCTGCTGCATCACTTCTCTGCCACGAGAGGTCTCTTGTTTGGCATTTTTTTAACCCCTAGAAGCCTGTCTGTCTTAAAGCCCAGGAGCTTGTCTTCATGGCTAAGTTGTGTGCCTGGGTTATTGAAGACACCTGTTGCTTTTCAACTTGAGAAAACCGGGCAGATTTACCAAGTCCAAAGGGAAATACTTAGAATTGTTCATGAAACTGCCTTCTGGTTCATATCGAATGTCTTTTTCTCCCCTAAAGTAAGTTTCTTTCCACATGAGAACTGGGGCAGTGTTGCAGTGTATCTTGTCACTTTACAAAACCCAGTTGAAGGGCGATGTTGGCTTTTGAAGTTTGTGATAGTATTACAGTTTGAGGGGCACGGTTTTCATAGGCTGTTCGTGGTCAGGGAGAGGATGTGCCAAGGTGGCCATGAACCTGTGTTTCTTGTATGACTGTGAGCACAGTCACGCGTGGCCTGCCCAGAACTGGATGCTCCCTCTAGGCAAGGGTTAAGTTCTGTTTGCTAAAGTTGTAAGTATTGAGACTAATGAATATAATAGTTTGGTAATTTAAATGTATATTTATTTTTAATGGAAGGATTTCAATTCGAAAGAGGCTAATTGACATGGAACTGTCAGGGAAATTTGTTAACCTGCAAGGAAAGTGAACATTTTATATTTTAAAGTAAACTATAATGTGCACATTTTAAAAATAAATAAATCTGTTGTTTGAGAAAACTGTAATTCTTTTGAGATGAGAGCTCTACCAGTGATTGGTGTCAGGTGGCGGGGCTGAACGAAGCCTCCTTTCCCTTCTCATGTTTATAGACGGCATATCTGAAATTCTAGAATTTCGTGTATTGACCAGAGGCTTTTTGGAAGACAGCCCAATGGTCAGGTGGAAAGGGAAAGATGGGAAGTCAATGACAGATGATCCTGGGGCTGATCTAGACCGAAAGCTCCGGACAACACCCTTCGTTCTGCCATGGGTGAAGGAAACGTGAATCCTGCGGAGACCGCCCTCCTCAAGTTTAAGGGAACCTCTAAGGACCCCCAGGTGAAGTGGGCCACCAGCCCACACTCAGTTCCAGACATCAGCTTTTACTGGGCGCAGTTCTCCTAGGCCACACCTCTGCCACCAGATCTGACTGCCCCAGTATTGCAGTCGGCTGCCACGTGTGCCTTGTGTCTGTGGCTTCACCCTAACAACTGTTTGCTGTAGTTCCTGTGAATTCACCTTCCTAGCTGGGCTGGGTCTAGGCCCCTCCCTCAGAGAGGGCACAGGCAGCCCCTGGTGTGTCAAATGGACAGGGTACTGAGTGACCAGTGGGCACCCTGCCCACCAGCCCCAGTCTGTGTGGTGCTGGTGTTGGTGTGAATCTCACTGTCTGGTAACCCCTGGCATCCAGGGTCTTGGAGCTCATGGCCAAGTTTGTGTAGTTTCTATTGGGATTGCCCCAGGTGCCTGTCCTCCTGGCTGCCCTAGCGGGGTGGGAGAGGGGTTGTGGCCTGAAATCTGGGTGAGGGGGAATGTTGTGTTGGGGAGTTTGTGAATGTAGAAAGTTCCTCAGGCCAGAAGCAAAAGTTAAACGCGGCAGCACCTGGAGCCAGAACCTGGGCTGGAGGCCAGTGGGGCTGGAGAGCCCGTGGCCTGGACGCTGCCTTCTGGGAGGCTGGGAGCAGGAAAGAGCTGGAAAGGCAGGGTGGAGCACCCGCTTGGGGCGAATCCCCAGCCTTAGGGCAAGCCTGGAGCTCAGGGCGGAGCCGCCCGAAGCTGCCCGCCCAGGCGTTAGGGCGGGGAGGTGGGGGGTGGGGAGGTAGCGGGGGAGCTGAGGACGGCGGGCGGGGCGGGGGCGGTGGGCGGCCACGCGCCTTCTTCAGCACCGCGGACAACGCCCGGCACAGAGGCTCCGGCATCTAGCCACGCGGCGCGGACAGGGACACGGGCGGCCCCAACACGACAGGGCCCTCGGGGAGCTCCAAGCCCTCCCGGGGCAGCAGAGGAGGAGGGGTGGGGGGGACGCTGCCCGAGCCACTTGGGCCCTGCCCAGCCCTGCAGCTGCGATGCTGCTGGAAACGGATCTCGAGGGCAACCGCGATCGGCCTGGGGTTCCCGCAGCTGCCGCTGTCTGCACCTTTGGCGAGACTAGGGGTAAGAGCCCCGCGCGCCCTGTAGCCTTCAGCCTGGGCAGGAGGACACCGAGGGGAAAAACGGCAGGGGAGGCAGAGATGAACAGAGGGACAGCTGGAGGAAGGGGTGCAGCGCACACAAGGCAGAGGGGGAATGAGTCTGGAGAGACCTTCAGTGGGACATGAGAGACAGGAACAGGGGCACGGGGAGGCAAGGCTGGCAGATCCCATAGTGGGCACAGGGCCTGGAGCTTCCTGCGGTGGTTCAGGAAGCCTGGACTTGCACTAAAGTGTCTGTGGTTTTTTGTGGAAAACAGAAGGGACCTTGTAGCACTTCTAGTGGGGAGAGGATGGGACAGAGCGAGGTCTGCCGAGTAAATCCAGAGACCCCATGCCCCTCAGCTCCCACACAGCCCAGCTCCAGCCTCCCCAGCCGACCCAACTACACAGCACTGAGACCCCTGGGTTGGGTCTCCTGCTTAAACTGCCCTCCCCAAGGGCCATTTGAGTGCCAGGGACGTTGGGAAATAATGGAGGCATTGTTGGCGGGTCGGCCAGATGCTGAGCGCGTGGGCCCGCCTGCCGCTTCCCCAGTCAGACCACACATGGCTCATTTCGGGAAGGCCTCTGCAGCAGCTGACACTCAACGGCCGGCACCCCAATGCACCCAACACACACTCAGCTCCCGGCTTGTACATCCTTGCCCTATCGTTCTAGGGAACAGGTGTAGTGCAAAGTGAAGGGGCAGGTGCTGGCCTCATGGGCCTTTGCTCCAACTGTGAGACACTGGGTCTGCTTGGAGCTGGGAGGATCTGTGCTTTTCCTGCCCGGGTCCTTCCAGGCTGGCCTCTGAGTTAAAGTGTACAGACCAGGAGACTAAAGGCCAGGCAGAGGCAGGGAGAAGGTGGAGCTTTCCTGCAGGGTCCCTGGTAGAGCAACCCGGAGGATAACCTGCTAGTCTCCCAATACTTCCCGGGGTCCTTGCTCTCGCCTTGCCAGGGGCCCACACTGCTGTGTCCTGAGTGACTGCAGGCAACTGGCGTGGCCTGTGGTCAGGTGCTGTATGCCCTCTGTGGCAAGTACATCTCTACATGCAAGGATGGTGGGTTCCTGCAAGCTCACCTGTTTGGACTGGGGGCAGGGTATGGGAAAATCAGGCATGGGAGCTTCCTCCTGTGCTAGCAGGGGGTGCTGGGCGGGGGGTGGAGGGAAGTAAGAGTTGATCCCGGCTTTCCTAACTACATCCCTCCTGACCTGGAGTCTTGACTGCGTCCTGGAGTCCGAGCCTTGGACAGTGACTCGCCTTCCTTCTCTATGCCTGTTCTGGGCTGCAGTTCCAAGGCTGGGGCCCAGAAGCTGCTCAGAGCTGGAAGGGCTAAGGTCGTGTCCAGCTCCTGGTGGCTTCGCTGTTAGCCCTTGGGCACCACACTCACCCTCTCTGGGTCTCAGTTCGCCCTCGTGCAAATAGACATTGTGACCAAGTCTCCAAGTTCCGGCTCTCGAGCCAGAGCCTCAGCGGCGGCAGGACCCGACTCCCTCCCTGATCCTCTTCCTAGGACCCCAAGCCTACCCGCGCGCGTACACGCCCCGGCTCGGGTCTCAGGCCAAAGCCAGCGCTAGGGCAGAAAGCTTCGGGCCCCAGTCAAGCGCCCGCGGGCAGCTCTGGCCCGGCTCCTCCCCTGCCAGTCTCTGCCCTCGGGCCGGGTACTCGAGGTGGCGTCTGGGGACCGCCGTTCTCTGCGCCAAGGCGCTCAGAGCCGGCGGACACTCCCGGCGCGTCTCGGCGACCCCGGCCCCGCCCCGCCCGCGGCCCCGCCCCCTGGCCGCCCCGCCTCCGCGCGGCCTGAGGCTTCGGGCCCCTGGGCGGCCCGCGGGCGCAGCGCCCAGCAGCCCCGGGAGTCGTTCAGACGCCGATCCAGGGCCATTGAGGCCGTGGTCTTGCCGGGCCCCTAGAAAGTTCAGGGACGGAGAGCCGCGGCGCCGGGCGGCGGGACCCATGGAGGCGCGCGGGGAGCTGGGCCCTGGCCGGGAGTCGGCGGGCGGCGACCTGCTGCTGGCGCTACTGGCGCGGAGGGAGGACCTGCGCCGAGGTGGGTGCCAGGACCGAGCAGCTGCACTCGGGAGGGCGGACACCGTGGAGACCCGGAGGTCCTCGCTCCTTTCCCAGACTGGTCACGGAGGCGGCGGGAGCCAGGAGATGCGGGAGGGAGTGGGTGCAAGGGCGCCAGAGCAGCGCTGGTATCACTCAGGCTGGGAGGGCCCTCCAGGACCCAGGACGGGTTTAGGAAATCCTCTCCAGAAGAAGGTACAGAGAGCAACCATGGGTCCCAGTGACTACGGGGTAGGAGGGCTCCCCAAGAAGGCTACCTGCACCCAGACCCTCCACATTTTTCCAGGGGAAGAGAGTCAGATGCAGGGGCCAGTGTGGAGCTGGACCCTGGCCGTAGATCCCCCCTAGCTGGGGTCTCGGTGTCTGCACTCACATGCACCTGCTCTGTTGGCCCACTCAGGGCTGCTCCTCAGGACCCTTCTACAAGAAAGCCCCCAACTTCCTGGTAGCATCATTCTCGCCCCAGCGCCTTGGCTCCCTGTGAACGGGGACGGTTTTCTGCGGGCTTCCAAGCAGGTGGGACTTACAGGATGGAGATGGAAGTGGCCCTGGAGTTGTGGGGAGCAGCAGGGATGGAGCAGGTGGGAAAGGGGTTACATCCAGGCTGTGGGGTCCCATTCGTCTCCTACTTATTTATTTATTTCCCGACGGTTCCTGGGAGGGGTGGCCACAGGGGCTGGGAGGAAAGGGTGGGAGGGCGGAGAGAGGGAGGGGCGGCGGTCTTGAAGCCACCGGCTCAGGAGAGCCAGCGGGGATCGGAGGGCCAACGGGAGGTTCTGCTGGGCCCCGCCAGCGCTGAGGGTAGGAGACCTCACCAAGGCTGGAGTCGCCATGCAGCGTAAGGCCCGGGTCGCCAGGGCTTCGCGGGAGCGCTAGGGGCTCGGCGGGAGCGGCTTTTGCCCAACGCGGGCTCCGGGGGTAGCGCGGCCAAGGCGCTGTCCGGGCCGCGGTGCTGAATTCGCGCTGCGCGGACCGTCCAGCCACCAACTCTGAGCCGGGTGTCCTCGCCGCCCTGCCATCGTTGCCCACGATGCGGGTCCAGGGCACTCGGCGAATCCCCAGACTCCGCACCCGGGGCCGAGGTTTTGCCCCATGCGGGATCCTTTCCTTCCCGTGTTTCCCGGGGCTTCGGGAGGGAGGCCGATCCAGTTTCTCTCAGCCTCGGGCTGAAGGAAGTCCCTCTTCCACCCTTCCACCCATTGTCAGGCTGGCCTGGGGCCAGAGGGGTTCGCTGCCAGCGAGGTGAGCACGGTGAGGTGGTGCGATATTTGTGTAGGTTCCAGCTCCTTCTCATGGCTCCCTTCTCTCCAGAGTTACCTTTTCTAAATTAACAAGGAGTTCTCACCCCATGAGCATCCTGTAAAGCCCCTCATGGACCTGTGTCTCCTGAAGGCAACCGTTGTATTTCCCCAGCCTGGTTTCTTTCCCTGGAGTCCTGCAGTCCCAGGGAGCAGAACCAGTGGGAACCCAAGTGTCTCTGTGGGGAGGGCAAACTGCCTACTGTGTGTCCGGGCATCCATGTTTGAGCACGAGGACAGAGGGTCTATGTGTCCAGTCCATTCGCAAGTACTCTCACAGCCGTCCAAACTCAGGGAGGGCATCAGTTTTTACTTTGGTGGCCTGCAGACAGGGCCATGGGACTGGGCAGCCACACCTACAAGGAGTCTCTAGCCACCATGATGCTTAATTGTGCAAGTAATGAGAGCAATTGGGTGGTGGATGCCCCACAACCTGCATGTGCCTGGCCTCCGGTGATGGAAAGGGGCTGTTGTCCACCCCAGCCTCTGAGAGAGCCCCTGGGGGGAAGCGGCTCATTTGAGCTCAACATGCACCCTTCGTGCACTGGAAACATGTTGCAATTGATGGTATCTGGCTTAATGGGGTGGCCTGGGCACCTTCCTGTTCAGGGCCATTTTTCTAAACCTATTTCAGTTGTCCTGAATTTTAGCTGCAGGCCAGGCTGTGGACTACTGTACCATGCACTTTCCGAACTTGGGGACCTAGGCAGTCAGTGGTTCAAGTCCGCTGAAAAGAAGGTGTGCAGGGAAGGGGGTCTCCTGAGCAGCCCTGGTCCATGGAGCTGGGGTGGGAAGGTGAATTCGAGGCCTCTTGCTCTGTGTGGTTCCCATGACCACGGTGGCTCCTCCGCCTGCAGAGATCCCGCTGTGTGCCGGCTGTGACCAGCACATCCTGGACCGATTCATCCTCAAGGCTCTGGACCGCCACTGGCACAGCAAGTGCCTCAAGTGCAGCGACTGCCACACGCCGCTGGCCGAGCGCTGCTTCAGCCGCGGAGAGAGCGTTTACTGCAAGGACGACTTCTTCAAGTGAGCTGGGCAGCCCAGCTGCCTGGGAGGGAAGGGTCCGCCAGGCGCAAGGGAAGCAGAGAACGGGCTCTCCTGAGGGACTCCCTAGACCCCCACAATAACCCACTCTGGAGCCCTGAAAGCCCCATCTCCTGATCCCCTCCTGTCCTCCAGGCAGGGTACCCTGGAGCCTCTCCTCTGGCAGCTGGGTTGGCACATTAACAGTTTTTTAAGTAATTAATTTTGTGAATTATTGAAGCAGTCGTTAAGAAGATAACCCCAAATTTGTAGAACTCTATTGGACTTACTCCCTCTTCATTTTGGTCTTGTTTTTGTCCTTAATGCTGGGGACAAGGTGCCTCCCCCGGATAGGCTTCTGGGGTCTGAGGGACCTGTACCATGGTCTGGCTGTACCCGTCTGGATTCAGCTTCCCGATCCAGCACAGAGGCCGGCTGTACTCCCCAGGGCCTCCGGATCCCCTTCTCAGTAGTTCGTGTGGCTCTGCTGCGGCTGCCCGGCAGGTGACCAGGGGCAGGGCCAGGCAAGCCTCCCTCCAGGAACCGTTCTGTGCGGCGGCACCGCGCTAGCTGCTCTCCGACCCGCTCGGGGCGAAGGAGCCGAGCGCCGCGCTGAGCCGCGCCCTGTGCGTCCCGCAGGCGCTTCGGGACCAAGTGCGCCGCGTGCCAGCTGGGCATCCCGCCCACGCAGGTGGTGCGCCGCGCCCAGGACTTCGTGTACCACCTGCACTGCTTCGCCTGCGTCGTGTGCAAGCGGCAACTGGCCACGGGCGACGAGTTCTACCTCATGGAGGACAGCCGACTCGTGTGCAAGGCAGACTACGAGACCGCCAAGCAGCGAGGTCAGTGGGAGGAGGCGACGGTCACCGGGGTTGGCCTGGGCAAAGCCCACCCTCCCCTTTCCTCGTCTGCAAAGTGGGGCTAAGGCCAGTCCGGGTCGGGCGCGGAGGGATCCTCACCTCCAGCGCCCTCCGCGAAGTGCTCACTAAGGGGGAGAGAATTTAGCTTCTCCCCTCCTGACTGGGGCGGTGGGGGCAGGCCCACCCCCAGGCGTCGCAGCCGGAGGAGTTGGCAGGGACAAGGAGCAGAGCCGCTTTGGGGAAGTGGGGGTCTGGGGTCTTAGCAGCCGCCTCACTCGGGAGCGCAGGGCGGTCAGTCTGAATTACGTGGATTATCACTCGGTTCTGAATTATTGTCCTAAATCCTTGACCGTGAAGATCCATCCCTACCCACACCCTTAGAACGAAGAGGAACCCTGGGGGAGGTGGGGCGGCGCTTGTCAGTGGAGGGCCGAGGCTGGCGGCGCCTGAGTCCGGGTCCGGGTCCGCGGGTCTCTATCGAAGGCCGCTGCGGAGCCGCCCCTCGCCGGGCCCGGGCGCTCCCACCGCGTTTTCTCCATCGCTCCCAGCGCCCACGTCCCGCGTCCCGTCTCTGTCCTCCGGGGCCCCCCGGGAGGTCGTTGCGGGGGCGTCATTAGGGGCCCCGACGTCCGTGCCCAGAGAGGGTGGGACCGCTGGGCGGCCGAAGGAGCAGGCCCAGCCTCACGGCTTCCCTGCGGTGCAGAGGCCGAGGCCACGGCCAAGCGGCCGCGCACGACCATCACGGCCAAGCAGCTGGAGACGCTGAAGAGCGCCTACAACACCTCGCCGAAGCCGGCGCGCCACGTGCGCGAGCAGCTGTCGTCCGAGACCGGCCTGGACATGCGCGTCGTGCAGGTCAGCGCCCCGGCGCGCCCGCCCGCCCTGCGAGCCCTGGCCAGCGCGGGCGGTCCCCGTTCCGGAGCGGCGGCCACTCACCCGCCCCCGCCCGCAGGTGTGGTTCCAGAACCGCCGGGCCAAGGAGAAGAGGCTCAAGAAGGACGCCGGCCGGCAGCGCTGGGGCCAGTATTTCCGTAACATGAAGCGCGCCCGTGGCGGCTCTAAGTCGGACAAGGACAGTGTCCAGGAGGAGGGACAGGACAGCGATGCTGAGGTCTCCTTCACTGGTACGGCGGGCGGGGGCGGCAGCCTCGCTCTCGTCGCCCTGAGCGGCAGCCCCGGAGTTGGGAGGAACGTTGGGTTGAGCAGTTGCAGGGAGCCTAGAAATCTGCATATCCTAGGTACTGGCCTCTTTAGCTTCACTTATAAAACATTCATTTATAGACCCTGTGGTTTGGCCACTCAGGACCACTGACCTTCTTCTGGATGGGGCCAGAACCCCTGTGACGCGAGGGCCTGTCCCTCAGCAGGCTTTGCCATGGAGGGAGGGTCTGGACCCTGTCTTTGGACCCTGGCATCTGCAGAGATTTTTTAGGGAAGTGGCAGCACAGTTTCCAAGTGATGGAAAGTCCTAGATGCTTGGAGCTGGGGAGGCCACACTCCTCTGTGGAACCTGATCATCTCATTCACCCAAACCAGGGGGACCTCACCCCACCTTTTTTTTTTTAACAAACCTCTTCTGTTTATTAAGTATCTGCGTGATCTTGTCTCATCCTCACAATCCGAGAAGGTATATATTTTTATTTATTCATTTATTTAACAGAGATACTGGGGATTGAACCCAGGATCTTGTGCATGCTAAGCATGTGCTCTACCTCTGAGCTATACCCACCCCTCCATGATGTCCATCCTCAGAGAGTTTGCACAAGAGACTCTTTGGCTGCATTGTGACTTTGGGCTACTCACCCATCCTCTCTGGGTCTCAATTAACTTGTCTGCAACATTGGGGTGATGGTACCTGTGCTAGCCCTCCCAAGGCAGCCTTGGGATCATAGCGGGCTCTGACTGCACCAGGGAAGCCCAGCATTCCTTAGGTATTGGGTGGGGCTGAGCTGAACACACTCAGGGGTGGAGGGGTGAGGGCAGAGGGCAAGTTCTAAGAGCAGAAGAGACTTGGGCTGACCTGTTGTGTGATGTGGGGCAGGTCACCCCTGCAGGGGCACTGTGGGGGGCTAGAGGTAGTGGAGGGTGGGCACTGAGCAGTGCCTTCTGCTTCCACTGCAGATGAGCCATCCATGGCTGAAATGGGCCCTGCCAACGGCCTCTACGGCAGCCTGGGAGAGCCTGCCCCGGCCTTGGGCCGGAACTCCGGGGCCCCGGGCAGCTTCCCGCTGGAGCATGGAGGCCTTGCCGGCCCGGAGCAGTACCGAGAGCTGCGCTCTGGCAGCCCCTATGGCGTCCCCCCATCACCTGCTGCCCTGCAGAGCATCCCTGGCCCCCAGCCCCTCCTCTCCAGCCTGGTATACCCTGATGCCAGCCTGGGGCTCGTGCAAGCGGGAGCCCCAGGTGGGCCCCCACCCATGAGGGTGCTGGCGGGGAACGGACCCAGCTCTGACCTATCCACGGGGAGCAGCGGGGGCTACCCCGACTTCCCTGCCAGCCCCGCCTCCTGGCTAGACGAGGTGGACCACACTCAGTTCTGACTGCACCCCGGCTCCTACGAACACCGGACATGAGGGGTCTGGGCAGCAGTGCTGTCCCTGGCTGGGTGGTCTGGAGCCGAGCTCTCCTCTCCCAAAGCCCTGGACCTCTGAAGGATGTGGTGCCACTGGCGGGGGACAGGATGAGGACTCAGGGAGAGCTCGCGTCTGCGGAGTGTCCAACCGGGCAGCCCCTCCCTCAGGCAGAGGGACCCTCCCGGCTCCGGTCTGTGTGGCTCCTCCTTCTCCGACAGGGGCCGGCCCACCTGGTGTCGGCCCAGCAAGCCTTGTTTCTTAAGCAGATTTCTCCCTTTCTTGACCGATTAACTGAGAGCTTGCTGCTGTTTCCAGACAGGAAATGCTAGGAGGAGGCTAGGCTTCTGCTCTGTTGCTGCTGGGGCCTCTCCCCAGCCCAGACCAGCGCAGCCCTCAGGCTGGGAGATGCTTCAATTTCTAAAATTGAAACTAACACTAATTGTGCTTTCATTTCCCAGGCTCCATATGTCTGATTTCTGCAGCCCTCCACCCCCTGACTTTAGGTCAGAGTTGGGCCTCCTCTGTCCAGGCAGGAGGCAGCAGTGGGGAGGCCACACCTGTCTTTCCCGGCTCTTCCGGGGGCCTCCCTGCCACCACCTCCCACCTTCCCCAGGAGCCTCCTCACCACTCTCCCCGGGGCTCTTCGCTGCCCTGGGGAGGAGCCGGGCTCTCTAAGCCCATCAGGAGCTCCCTTGCAGCCCAGACGAGGTTTTTGTCCCTGCCCCACCCACCCAGTCACAGCTGCCCCCAGGCCCTCAGCGTCCAGGCTGGGCCCCGCCCACCAATTTCGGTTGCCAAACAGCCTCCAGCTCCCCGTCTCCTAGCAGAGTGGGCTCGGACTGCATGCCGACTGCCCTGCCGAGCTGGAGGGTTGGACGACTTGCTGAAGAAGGCCTGAGCAGGGCTCCTCTGAGCTGCCCTGCCTCCTCTGCAGGGTGCTTTGCTGCGGCAGGCCAGGGACACAAAGGCCGGCTGCGTATGAATCCGAGTTACCCCTCAAGTCTGCATTCCAAGCTACCTGTTGGTTTTGTGAACATTCTGTCTTTTATTTATTCTCTAACCATCGGTTCTTTCCCAGACTTCAATAAATTTGTCAGTTATAGTCGATGGAAGGCCCATGTCTTTCCTGAGGCTGTGGGGGGGGGGGCTGAGGTGGGGGACAGTGCTCTGAAAGCCGGGAGGCCACGTTTGAGTAGCTGTTGGCTCCTTGCCAGGGATGGCACCTGGTGTGAGTTGGGGCCCCTCTGTCCCTGGATCTTGGTCAGACTTCTGAGCACTGGAAGGAGATGTGGGAGAACAGCCCGTCCCCCCAGGGCAGAGGGGCTGGGCCTTCCCACTCCATCCCTGAGAGAGGCGGGTGCTGGGGCGGCCAGGTGACATGGCGGAGCAAAACTGCTCACAGCTTGTTACTGGCATCAGCAGGGGGAGGGGGACTGCTGGAGTCAACTGGCCTAGAGATTCTTGGAACATGATCACGGGGGTCTCTCCAACTTGGATTCCAGTCCCAGCCATCTGCTAACTTGCTGTGTGACCCTGGGCAAATGACCTGCCCCCTCTGAGCCTTGCTTTCCTCCTGTGAAGTGGAGACAATGGTGACGCTGATGGGAGGTCCTCTCCACCTGAGGTCTACCCTACCCACCTCCTCACTGAGGACCCCTGGCCTCCTGGGGTTCAGGCTTCCGCCCGCTGAGAGTGGACCTGGAAGAGGGAGCCTGGCTTGGGCGGTGGGGAGGCATAAGAGGAGACGCATTTGGGGCCCCCCAGGCCAGCCATGAGGGCTCACCGAGGGCAGAGGCCTGGCTCTCCTGTTCTGCACTGGACAACGGGGCACTGAGGTGGGTGGGAAAACACATCCAGGAGAGAGAGAAGCTGGGTACCCGATCGGAGCAGAGGGTGAAGGATGTATTAAGGGTCCCCTATGTGGGAAAGGAGGAGAGGGAGCTTCCCAGATGTCCCAGGGAAGCCCTAGGGGGTTTGGTCAAGTTGTGCCCCAGCCCTACTGGCCCCAGCAGGGACAGCTCCCGCACAAATGCCTGCTTCCCCCCCCCCCCCCGGACTCTGAGCATGTGGCCCCACCAGAAGGAATGTTGCTGGGGTCTCATATCTAATGGGGCAGAGGCATAACAGGTCGAGGAAAGGGGAGGCCCTCAGAAGAAAGGAGGTGGGAGAAGGGCTCCCAGTGCCCTTGTCTGGGGAGCGCCCAGGGAAGAGCTGGCACTTGTGATGAGCAGAAGTGGGGCCGGGTGGCGCAGAGGCCATCGGGACAGGTGGTGAGCAGAGGTGTGGCAAGTTTCCCAGGCTGTCCTGGGGGCTGGTGGTCAAAGGCCTCGGAATGCCAGGGGCGTGGCTGAGCAGCAGGTGGGGCGGGGTCCTAGAGGGAACCGCTTTGGACACTTTGGGGGTGGTGAGGGGCAACAGGCAACCCGGAAGGTAAAGTGTCTGAGCCTGGATCTGATTCAGGATTTGAGGAGGGGGCCGTGGAGGCCGAGGGCAGACGCTGTCTCCTCTGGCAGCCCTGAGGGGGGTGTAAATCCTCTAGTCACGCTCCCCCATCCCCCAGCCTGGAGACCTCCCCCAGGCCGCCTGGGACCTTTCAGGCGCTGACAGGTTAATAAAGTGCTAAGTGTCCCCTTGGGGCCCTCTGCCTGTTTCGAGGTCCCGGCTGCGCTGGCTCCAGCTGGCGGTGCATCAGGCAGCATCCGGGGTCCTAGGCCCAGCCCCCCAGGGCGCGGGGAGGAGAGTGGACCCCGCCAAGGCTTGCTAATGGAGGCTCAGCTGGATCAGACCCTCGGTTATACTGACAGTGCTCGTTTGCCTTCCTTGTGGGCCTCAGTTTCCCCATTTGAGCAGAGTTCCTGCTCTCACATTATTCCCACTGCCCAAGCAGATATGCGGTCTCCCACCTCCAGGTACCGCTCAGCGGGCGGAAGCCCGAACACCAGGAGGCCAGGGGTCCTCAGTGAGGAGGTGGGCGGGGCAGACCTCAGGTGGAGAGGACCTCGGGCTGCAGGCCATCTGCAGGGGAAGGCAGATGTCCCATCTGTCGGCCCCACCCCAACTTATTTCCCATGATGGACCTTGTTAACTAGAGGGAAGCATCTAGGTGTGTGTCTCAGCCCAGAATGCAGCTTCCCAGCACCCCATCTCCCTGCAAAACCAGGCGGTGGGGGGGGGGCGCCCAGCTCCCAGCCCAAGGTCTGGCCCTGGGGTTCCAGCTTCGAAGGGGACCCGCCCACGAGAGGCCTTTGGGCCACGGGTTGGGTCGGGACGCTGTTGGTGAGGAACCGAGCAGGGAAAGGGCACTGTGAAGCCGGTGGGTGAGGGGTGGCGCCTGTCAGCCCAGGTCCCCGAAATTGCCTGAGCAGGAGGGGAACTGTGGGCTCCAGCTGGGAGGCACCCGGCGGGGACATGGGACCCACTGGAGCTTTTTTTGTGGGGGACTAGGGTTAACTTTTTTTTAAAACAGTAACCTCTTTATCATAATAATTAGAACATTCAATTTTAACATAAACAGAATACTTATCTTGACGTATTATCGTGTTCATGTTAACTTTTGAATGTAAATACCTGAAAAATAAAAATAATAACTTTGACCAATACATTAAAGGACTCTTTCCTTTTAAACATAAAATTTGCACAGGGGATGAAAGCTCAAAGGTCCCTCCCGAATCAGAGATACTTCTCTCTGCCTGAGACCGGGGGACACACTGGCTCCCCTTCCTGCCTCACCTCCCTCCTCACCATCTGCCTGCAGAATGGGTGGGTTTGTCTTGGAGAATGGCCCCTTGGCTGGGGCAGGAGAGGGTTGAGGGTCCCAGTCCCGGGGGCTCGCCTGGTTGAGTAGCAAAACGATAAATCAGTGGCTTTTCAAAGGAATCATTCTGGAGCGCTAAATCCCAGGGGCTGTAATGATCAATTCTTTAAGCCTATAATTGTTCAAATTACTCTGAGCAACATAAAACATTAATTTTAAGAAATTTAATAGAAAAAAGCTCTTTAAATCCGCAACGAGATAAATGACACCCAGCGTCCCGACCTTTTTCCATACCTTGGTGACATTGAATAATCTGAAAGTTATTTACATTTTCATTCTTCGTGGAAAGTGTTGACAAGCTTTTGGCCGTGGGTGAGGTGCACCGTGGTGCGGCGCGCCCCCCTCCCTCCTAATTAATGGGGGAGCAGCGACTTCATAAGCAGAATTTTCATCAGTCTGCCTGGGTGACCTGCGGTGATGGCTCCCACCCTCCCCAGAACTGATGCAACGCGGCTCATTTTTTATCATAAAAATATTCCCTGCTGACCAGCGGCACCCCCTTGGCATTCAAAACCAAGCAGCTGTCGCGGGGGCGTCGCAGGGATGGACTCCAAGGCCAGACCTTAGAGAAAACCACAGCTTCTGCAGAGCACAGAGCCAGCAAAGCGCCTGCGTGCTGGGCGTGCACGGGTGTGAGTGCGTCCCTGCGGGAGTGCAGGGGGGGGGTGGCCACGAGCCCCCAGGTGCTCCACTGCCCTCAAACCCTCATTTCTATGTGTTCTGTGTTCCCAAGAGCCAGTCCGGGCCGCCAACCGGGCTGACACCTGCAGAGCTGGGGACGGGCTGGGTCCAGGGAGCGGAGAGACACAGGCTGGGGGTGCCCTGGGCTCCCCACTGAGGCCCACTGACTGGGGGCTCTCCCACCCATGCTACTCACTCGCTGCAGCTCTGTGACCCTGGCTGAGTAGCTCAACCTCTCTGAGCCTGGGATGAAGTGCTCAGCAAACCTTGCAGAGCACCTAGCCGCCTCCCTCAGGTTCTCAGGGCAAATCCCACCGACCTGGAAGAGACAGAACCCTGTCAGACCTGCGCATCCGCAGGACTAGGAAGCCAGCTCTCTGCAGCACGGATGCACACACCCCAGTGACATCGACACTCACTCACGCTTGCCTGTGTGCATGCTCACCCACTCTCTATGTAGCTCAACCCCCGCCATGCTCTCCAAGGGCAAGGCTGTGTGAACCATGGCAGGGACCTCCTGTCCTTTGTCACAGACGTCAAAACGCCCCTTGGCCAAGTTAAATCAGACCTGCCCGAAGTGGGGACATGGACAGGGTGCCCCAGGACTTCCTTTCTAGCTTGTAGGTCCCGGGTGTCTGGGAGGGAAACACGGCTTCCGCACTGAGGCTCTGGAGCCCTGGTGTCCCCTGTGGATGGAGGACATCTCCACACCTCTGGATGGAGCATCTCCAAATCTCAACTGAGGTGGGGAACACAGACAGGGTCTGGGTGGCTCAGGTCCATCAGGTCTGGCCACTGGTGGGCAGGCAGAGGGAAGGCAGGGAATGGCTGGAGGAGGTCCTCAGCCAAAGGAGGTCCTCGGCTGCATGGACCCCAACCCAGGACCTGCGGGCTGGGAGGGAAGCCATCGTCCTTTCCCCTACACTTGTGGGCCACCAGCCATGGGGCTGGGCAGTACCTCAGCACGGGTTTCCTCATCCATGAAAAGGGCTGATCCTGGCCATGCCGACCAGGAGGAGGTGCTCCCACTCCTAGTCACCAGGGAAATGCTCAGAGATGCCTCTCCATACCCTCAGGATGGCCACAGGCACAGGAAAGACCCAGGAGGGGGACAAATGGGAGCCCTGGGCACTGCTGGTGGGGATGTCCATTGTGCCTCTGCTGAACAAGACAGTTCGGTGGTTCCTCATAGGTGTAAACATATAATTGCCAAGTAGTCCAGCCTTCCCACTCCAAGCTCACTATCCAGAGGATCTGACTACGGGGACCCCAGCAAACAAGAGTACAAGCATGTTCACGGCAGCACTGTTCACAGCGGCCAAAAGGTGGAAACTGGCCAGATGTCCATCAACAAATGTTAAAATGTGGTCCACCTATACCAGGGGCTGGGGTCATAGGGAGGGGGGACGTGGAAGTGTGCTACAACGTGGGTGAACCTCGGAAACGTCATGCTGGTGAAAGAAGTCAGACACAAAAGGCCGCACTGCATAATTCAGTTTCTGTTAAACATCTGGAATAGGCAAATCCGCAAGAGACAGAAAGCAGATCAGCGGTTACAGGGTGGGGTGGGGATAGGAAGGGACTTCTAACGGGTCCAGGCTTCTACTTGGGGGGATGGAAATGTTTCTGGACTGGATCGAGGTGCTGGCTGCACCTCGTATGCTTTAAAATGGTTTATTTTCTGTTCTGTGAATTTCACTTCGGTTTTAAGGGGGCACCACCTACCCTTCCCAGGAAGGCCTGGCTCACAGCCGGTCGGCAAACAGAAAATCACGTGATTGACAATAGCAGGTGGGGCCCTGCACGTATGAGCGCTCATCCTCCGGACTGTGGGGTCAGCATCAGCGACCCGCCCACGTCAAACCCTGTCCCCTCCCCAGAGTGAGCGCTGGGAGCCCCTCCCAGGAGACCCTGCCCCCAGCACGCAGAGGGTCCTCAGCGCTGCTGTCCCGGGACAGGGGGGCAGTGCCTCTGTGCTCGGTGTCTGTGGTCCCCACCTGCAAGGTAGGGGGCCGGCCACAGAGGGACCCTCCCCAGCTAAGTATAGCCGCCTGGTGTCATTGGCTTCCAGCAAGTGACAGGAATGGATGGTAACCACCTGCTGCCCTCCGGGGAGAGGGTTTGTCAGGAGCAGAAGGGAGATAGGAGGCCCCGATGGTTGCTAGTTGGGGGCAGCCCTCGGCACTGCCCACGGCCTCGGGGGCCCGATGGTCATTTATGGAGCGGCTCTGTCCTGGCCCCCTGTCAAAAGCTGTACAAGAGGCCCTGACCATTGTCCCCAGGCCAGCCTGCCCTGACCACCAGCCTTGTTTGACCTCCAGAGAGGTCATAGGTGGAGACCTGTGATGTCCTGGGGGGATATGGTGACATGGTGACGCACACCCACTTCACATGCTGCCCTCCTTTCTTTCTTTGCTGGGGGAGCAATGCTGGCTGCAGGCGGTGGGGGGGTGCCCTGCCCGGGAGGGCAGCCACTGTGGCCTCCACACTCTGGAGGGGTTCACCATAGCCTCACTGCTGGGTGGGGGACACTGGCCAGCCAGCTGTCACCAGCTCTGAGCTGTAGGGACAGGTCCCTGGGTGATGGCAAGAGGGTGAAGGGAGGGATGACAGAAAGGGAAGGAGACCCTCGAGCCCCCACCCTGTGCTGGCACATGAGGCACACATGGGGCACTGACTCCCTCTGCCCTTAGAAGGGAGCCACAGCGCAGAGGGTTCCTGGCATCCAGGGTGCCTGGGTGGGGAGTGGTGAGAGCTTCCCTCACTATTTCCTCTGCCAGTGGTCCTGGGTCCAGCTTGTCCTGGCGCCAAGTGTCCTACACCTTCCAGAAGATTCCCTTTTGGCCAGTCAGCCAAAAGCCTTTCAGTAATTTGCGACCAAGACCCCCAACAGGCCTTTCCTGGGGGAGGAGGTGGCGGCTCTCACTCCCTGACAAATGCTTTGTTCAGAGCTCTGGCTAATCATTAGAATGACAAGGTTTAAAATTTAATTAGCAAGTTCCTCTTATGCAAACTCTCCTCATTAAACTAAGTGTCCTATTAGTTAAGATGAAGCCCGCTGGAGGTGGGATTTGGACGAATAGCTGAAGCAGAGACGGATAAGCAGGCAGGAAGTTTTACGGTAGCCTTGGCTGCTGCAAGGTGGGTCATAACTTAGGTGGGCGGGATTTCCCCCTAGTCCTTCAGGTGACATTGGGCGTCAGAACCCAGAGGGAGGAGCTGGGTTGGCACGTGGGCTACACCGCAGCCCAGAGACATGATGTCACCGATGGGGAGCACTGAGCCCCCGGCCCATGGGCAGGTGGCTGGTGGGGGCTGCTGGGGCCTCCCTGGGGGACCCCGGCCACCTGTCCCATCTCCCAGGTCTGGGGCTGGCCTGCTTACCATCACCAGAGTAGGGAGGCCACTCTCAGCGTCTAGACACTACCGTGACTGGCTTGTTTTGCTTATAAAACGTAACATGTGTTCATTGTGAAAAATTGGAGAACATAGGAAAACACAGCCGTGGGCATCTACGTTTTACACTGGTTACGTCTGCACACAGCCGCTTCGGCACGCACTTCTTCTCTTTGGTCGTCTCCTGGGCCACCACGTGCCCCCTCCCCCCGGATGTGTCCTGCTGGTGGCCTTATCTGAGGCCCGGCTGGCCATTCAGCCCCTCCCACTGCGTTTACTGGGCTCCTGGCTGCGTCAGCTCCTGCCGTGCTGACCAGCCCAGCCCAGGCGGGACGGGGCAGCTCGCGGGGCTGACAGGGCCACCTGTCACAGCCTGGCCCTCCCCACGCGTCCTCGAGTCCAGAGCGGTCGGCTCCGTCCCCACAGTGGGGGAGTCAGGGTTGTTCTCTCCAGGGGCGCCTCCCTGACGGTGGGGAACAACCCTCTGCAGCCTCCTCCTCCTTTCTAGACGGTTCCTGTAACAAGGCCACTCATCCTCTGTCCATAACCCTCTCTGTCTCTGACGGGGTTCTGAGCGCAATTTGGGGAGCCCATCGCCATCTTTGGGGTTCCCACCCTGAGCTCTCTTCTCCGGCCCCACAGTCCCTGGCTCGGTAACTTCAGCCAAGGGGCTGCGGCCTGCAGGGGCTCCTGGGTGCTCTGCACAAGTCTTGAAAATTGTGTGTGACGCCAATGTGGTGGCTCGGGCCCAGGGGTGGGTGAAAACGGTTATGGGCCTGGGAAGGATCCGGGGGGCACCCGAGAGGAAGCAAGGGGTCTCTCTCCGGGGGCAACAGGGTGGAATCATCCCTGTCACAGGAGGGTTTAGGTCTGAGGTTAGATGCTGGGTTCTGGTAGCTCTCAGCCAGGCCTCTCCAGAGCACACGTGATGGCAGTGATGTCTGAGGCTGGAGGAGACGCAGCTGGTGGAGGGGCAGGAGGAGGGGTCCAAACTGGGAGGGGTGGGGGCACAGGACAACCACAAGGCTGTTCTAGCAGCCCAGAACGGCCACCCGGAGTGTCTCCCACCATAACTGCGCAGTCACCCTCACTCAGAGACCGCACCCGCCTTTCCCAGGCTTTGGGGGCCCACATCCCAGGTACCCCACTCTGCGCCATCCTTAACTGGACAGTGAGTCCACCACTGGCTCCTGACCCCTCCTCTGGCCCAGGCACGCAGGCGTGCGGCCAGTGAGCTGGAAGGCACCCACTGGGTCTGGGGGCTGACTCCAAAGGGTGGGCCCCTGGAAAGAGGCCTTTTCAACCCCACACTCACCCCGGGGGCCCTCGTCCCCCACCCCTACATCTGTCCACCTTCTCATCCATCTGGCCCTTTGTGCGTGGGCCACCGGCGGCTGGTGGGTGGGCAGGCGCTCCACGAGGGTCTAGGCAGGCTGGAGCCCCCACCCGCAAGAGGCCTGGCCGGCCCGCCTCCTGCCACCGGCCTTTAACAAACCCCTGAGGAATTTTTCAATGGAGCTGTGTCCTGAGTTCCCAGAGAAGCAGGGCGATGACAGGGGTTAATGGGCCTGGGGTCGCAGGGGCCAACGGCAGGGGTGGGGTGGGGAAGCTGAGGCGGCAGGAGGGGACGCGACTGCCCCTTTCCTCCAGTGCCCAGTGGGACTTCATGTCCCCTGCGCTCTGCCTGTCCTGGTCAATTCCACCTGTGCCGGCGCCGCCCGGAGTAGGGGGGACGGTGACCGAGGGCAGTGGCCTGAGTGAGGGGGCAGCAGAGCCCAGGACATCTCCTCCTCATCTCCTGGGGAGGAAGCAACTGTAACTCTGGGAAATGCCGAACTAAGTCTGGGAACGGTTCCCCATTTGGGGCTTAAGGAATCTGCTTCTTTGTCTTGGCCCATTAGTAACATGCCCACTTGTGATTCGGACTAATATGTTTAATTAACTGATCGATTTAAACTTTTCCATCAATCCTTCACTAAGTGTGTAAACGGCATTGGAAACATAAGAAGAATTGAGTCTTTCTAAGTTTACTATGTTTTTTAGATTCAGAATGACTTATGCTTTTGGAAATTTTTCTTTGTTGTGTCCAAAAACCAAAGTTATGAACAAGGAGACAAAATAGTGAGGTTGTAAGTGGAGTTTGAATGTTTAAGGGAATTTAATTGAGTTATAAAAGTTCCTTAACGTTGTTCTTAAAATCTGCTAAGCATCGTAATAAAATCATATCTGTAAACTGAACTTTAAATCTTAGCAAACAACTAGTGTTTTGAGTTAATTGACTATTTGAAAAACCAAAGTAATTACACTGAATAATCTTCACTGTGGGGAAAAAAAAAGAACATTCAAGACTGCAGAATGAATTAATTTTTTGTTGCCCTGCTTCGCACTTGGGTTACTGGGTCCTCTGAGTGTTCTCTGGGTGTAAGGTGACAGAGGTCCCTTCCTCCCTCTCCTGATGTGGGCTGAACCATGTCCCCCAAGAAGAGATGTTCCAGTACCTGTGAATGGAACTGTGTTTAAAAATTGGGTCTTTGCAGATGTGATCAGTTTCAGATTGGAATGGGGTGGGCCCTGATCCAGGTGTCCTGAGAAGAGGGAAATTTGGACACGGGGACATGGAGACACACGGAAGGTGGCCGTGTGATGACAGAGGCAGAGATGAGGTGATGCTTCTATGAGCTGAGGGAGGCCAGGGACAGCGGGCATCACTACAAGCTGGAGAGGGGCCTGGAGTGAATTTCAGACTTGTGGCCTCCGGGGCTGGGAGGGGCTCATGTCTATCCTGATGCCCCAGGGGATGTGGCTCCCTGCACCCTAGACTCCACCCCAGGTCAGTGACTAGAGGTGACTGGCCCCCAGAAGGTCCACTCGGGACGTGGTGAGGGGAGCTCGGGGCCCTGCTTTGTCCTGGGCTTGGGGTGAGCAGGGCCCCGCTGGAGCTGAGTGAGTCAGCTGGATGTGGGGTCTGGCCCAGGACACCTGCAGGGGTCCTCCATCCTTCCCCTGCCTGAGTTGCACCTGGGTGCCTGCCTCCATACTCACACCAGCTGGGCCCATTCCCTTGGGCGCACAGCTTACGTGGGGATCTGCAACTTCAACCTCTGCCCAGCAGTGCCCCTGACCGTTTCAATAGGCAGAGAGGGTGGGAAGTAGCCCCCGGCCACCCCTGCTCTCCCCGAAGGCCCCAGAGCAATCCTGCCCGGCCCTCCCAAATCTGCCAATATTAGAAAGGATTTGTGTCCCCGATAAATAATGCAAAGTTAAATTACATCCGCTCCGGCTTAAATTTTCATATTCCTACTTCTCATCTCCATAAAGAAATTCTATTCGCGGGCCCCACAGGGTGGCCTCTGCCAGCTGTCAGGGCGCTCCTAATGAAATTACTCCTCCAGGAGGGGCATCAGGCGGGGCGTGGGGGCGGCCCGCCCGCTGGGGGAAAAGGTAAAAGGCTGGAGTTCAAATTATTTATCTCCCTAATAACTAAACAGATCGCATGCATTTGGTGGTAGAGGCTGGCCTGGTGCGGTGGGGGGTGGGCCGTGATGTATGAGGAGGGAGGGGGAGGCGTGACCCCACCGCAAGGGCACAGCAAGGACGTGCCTTAGAAAAGTCAGCAGAGCTGGGGACTCTCCACCCCACCCCACTTCCGGGGAGAGGCGGGGGTCAGCCTGGCCTCCCCGGGGCGGGACAAGCAAGTAAGCACTGCCCCCACGTGCCCTTCATAACAGGCGGGACGGGCACAGGCTCCCCTCGGCTCGCCCTAGCTGAGGTCAGGGCTGGCTTCTGCCTGGAGGGGCCTGGCGTCCAGACAGAACCAACTGGAATCCCAGGCAGGACCCACAGAGGCCCTCACGGCTTGTGTCCATGGGAGCACCGGGCGGGGAGGCTGCAGACGTGCCGGGAAGGAAGCCCAGTGGGAGGAGGGGCATGGCCAGTGCGTGGGAAGGACCGCAGGACCACCTCGGAGGCCCCCAGACCAAGACAGGGAACTAGTGAGATTCTGAATCCCTTGTAACAATGAAAACTTCAGGACTGCAGGATCCCCTGGGGAGGGAGCAGGCTGCCCCACCCTCCCCAACCCCTACCCCACCCTACTTCTCCACCTCTGCAGATGGAGTCTCTGTGCCACCCCATCCTCTGCTCCCCCCACCTCCCAAGGGGGCCAGGCCCTTCATGTGGCTGAGCACCAGCTCCTGCCCTGTATCTCAGCCCCGCACCCCACTTTCCCTCCCACCTGGATCTAGCATCTCCGGGGACCCCCCCCCCCGGGGCCGTCAGGGCCTCTTGGATGGGCAGCACTGCCCTTCTCCAGCCTCCCTCTCTGCCGGCCGCCCCCACGCCTCATATTTACGGCCACTTAATCTGTGTGAGCGGCCAGGCCCCAATACATCTCCACGTATTGATCAGCTTAAGGCTGATAGAAGTTCAAGCTCACGGGGTCCCGCTCTTTGACCCCCAAATAGGGTATGAATCTCAATCGAATAGACTGATATCTGCACGTGGCTTCTACCCGTGCTGGAGGCTCCGGGAAAATCAATGAAGCGTGCTAATGACTCAGGATTTATAGAACACCTGCCATTTTAATATTAGAATAAATGTCATACTGCAGAGGGAGGGGGACGCAGGGGGTCTCAAGGAAAATATTTCTTAGAGAGCCTTTTCTGCTGGAAAATGATGTGCGTGGAATTTTATGAAGTCAAATTTATAGACCTCATTTAGGGTTATAATTTAAAACTCCTTATGAGAAAGACATTAAGGAGAGTGCTGGTAGAGGGGTGGGAGGTGGGGGCTGGACAAGTGGGTGGTCCCAGAGCTAGAGGGAGAGGAACCTCCGTGAAGTGTGGGAGGGTGGCCCAGGGTGCGGCTCTGCAGGGCTGGGGGCAGCTGGCCAGCCGGGCAAGGGACCCTAAGCCATCTCCATCCCAGAGTCTCAGGACTCTGGAATCCCCGGGCATTGGGCCTGGTGAATGCAGGAAGTTTCCAAGCAGGTGAGCTTCCCTGCTGGTGTCCACACTCCTCACACATGGCACTGCTCGCCACGGAGCAGGCACATGTGTGCACGGCCACATCTACCCACTCATGCACACGCCGTATACACGTGCATAGGCGAACGCATGCACGCTCGCACACATGGGCATGTGTGCCCCAATACACATGCCTGCCTGGCACAAATCCCCTGCACATGCATGCACACGTGCATAGGCCCACGCACACCTGCTTCCCCACAGCCTCGCCACCTCCTCCTGCTTCAAAGCCACTTCTCTGATTTCCCTGATGGACGTTCGTGGCACCTAGCATCCCATCCCTAGGGGCCCTCAAAGTCCTACATGTCCTGGGCTGGGCAGAGGGCAAAGGGACACCTTATACATTGTTATTTAGATAAACTCTCAAGAAAAGCACTGTTAGGTGATGGGGCGGGACGGACACCACTGTTTGGTAGAAACAGGCTCAGGCCAAGGACAGAGGTTCACCGTTGCACCTGACATCACGGCAAGAAGCAAACGTGGCCAGCAGACAGGGGCCAGACTGCCCTCCCGCCACAGAGGCAGGCCCTGTGGGGGGTGTGGAGGAGGGCAGGAGGCCAGGTCCAGGGCCTAGACGGTCTCCATGGGAAATCTCCTCTGAGGGTCTATATGTCTGTTGGAGACTTCCGGGGGCTGCCTGTGGGCTCTCAACTTCCCCTGCGGCCGAGTAGATCCCGTCCCCTCTGGGCCTCAGTTTCCCCAGCTGCAGCTGGAGAGGTTGCTGGCCAGACAATGTGAGAGCCCTTGATTGCAGGCCCCCATCTGATTCTGGATCCTCCCCAGAGGTCAGTCAGATCCCACGCTGTCCCTGCCAGGAAACACACCCCATCTCCGGGAGGCCTGGCCTTGGGGAGCGGGCATTTCCGCAGGGGCGGATTAAGGCCGGACAGCACGGGATTAGCTTCTCTCCCAAGGGGGATCATCTTCCCCAGGCAGGAGACCCTCCGGGTCGGGGCTCTTCCCCGAGAGCTGAGGAGATCATTTCCAGGGGTGGAGCAGGCCCAGGGCAGGCAGGTGGCTTGGGGAAGCCCCGGCCCCATCCCCAGCGCCTCCGGGGCCCCGTCCAGGACAGCACCTTCCCTGTCCCAGCTCATGGGCGGTTACCACTTAAATCACACACGTTCGTCACGTCCTGGAGGTCCCCGCTGCGTCTCTCCGTCTCTCCAGAGCGAGGTGCCGAGCAGCCGTAAGTCACTTCCCTCCGTGAACTCATTGGCTGCTGCCCGCGGCGCCGGGAGAGGACGAGCATATTTTACCTTCTCAACTTTATTAAAGGAGTGAGTGTAGCTCGGGAACGTTGCCGTCTCTCTGTGGTCAATTCCACTCCTGGAGGTGATAAATCTCTGGGCCTATGATTTGTGACTCCGCACTTCCAATAAATTAAACCTTTCTTGATGAAAAGGTTGGTGCTCCCAGCTCTGCTTTAGGTCACCGTGTTTGTCCAAAGTAAGCAGCTGAGAAGAGGCACCTGGCGGGGCTCCGCACTCCAACCCTGCCAGCCACCTTCCCAAACCGGGGAGAGGGGAACCAGGAGAAGGCCGGGGAGGCTGGGTGGGGCAGACAGGACATGGTCACGGCAGGGCCGGGTCCCCTGCGATGACTTGCTCCCGACATGTGGCCGATTCCTTCTGATCCTCCGCCACCGGCGGCTGTTTTGGCTCTTGGTCTAAAATTTCTAGTAATTTCTGCAGTAATAAGAGCAAGTTGCTTTCGCCCTTCTCAGAGGCAGGGTTGCAGCTGGACAGGGGCACATGGCCAGGCTCCCTGCTCCCACCCCCGCCAGCCACATTCCCAAACCGGGAGATGGAGGGGCCCTTTAGAGTACTGTCCCGGCCCTGAACTGCAGAGAGACCTTAGGACGAGGCCACGTGTGACCTTTTGGGTGACCTTGGCCGCTAGTGGAGCCATCTGGGGGAGTGGGGCCAAGGCTTAGGGTCGGAGGGCTGGGCTCCCACTGGGCATGGCCGGCGCTGACAGTGGGTGCTCGGCCAGCTAACCACGTACTCAGCGAGGACTCCAGATGGCCCTGAATGTTTCAGAACAAAAGAGACTGGACCATGAACACTGAACCCTTGAACAACAGCTTCTAGAACCAGTGAGGAGAGCAGTGTCCCCTCCCCTCCCCTCCAGCCCACTTTGGTCAGGATTGGAGGTGGCACTGAGGACACTGGCCCTGGGCAGGAGGAGGCCGGTGCCCCCTTGGACTGAGAGGGTGGACATGGACTTTCAGCCTCAGGAGGGTCTGAGCTGGCCCTGGTACTGTCCCAGGGGATGACCTTGCCACAAAAGCAATTCACAGAATCATTTAGGACTTTAAACCCCTGCTCCGGGCCCGCTCGCCTAATGTGCCGCAAATCTGTGTCAGAAACCAAAAGGAATGAGGTCTGCATTTTGGAAGAAAAAGATTTATGGCCTCGGTTAAGAGTTGATCTCAGGGAAAGTGCTGGAGAAATTGCTTTGCCGCAGAAGAAAATCCTGCAGAGCTGAGAAAAGCTGAGGCCTTTGCCGGGAGCCAAAGTCAACAGGGCCTCAGGGCGTTGGGTTTCAGGGTGCGACCACGCTGGGCTGGGCCTGCATTCCTGCCCGGAGAAGGGGCTTAGGCCCTGGCACCCGAGACAAAAGCCCTAACCCCTGGCTTCCTCAGACTCGGGCTGCAGAGCCATTATGCTGATGAATCAAATCGTTTCCGAAGCACTCAGGCCTTTTTGGCTGATTGCATTCGGTGAGCCCCCTCCTCTGATGCCCCCTTGGAAGTCCCATCTATTTATTTTATTTAGGTTTTGGTGGGGAGGGGGCGGGGAGCCATCCCTGGGTCACCGGGTGGTGAGGGGAAGGCCGTGGCCTGGCAGGAGAGGAGGCCTGCAATTCTCCAAGGGTCTGAACGATGGTGTCTGTGCTGAGCTCGGGGAGGAAAATGAGGCAGGAAGTGGCCTGGGCAAGGGGCAAGGGCAGGAGGCGTCTTGGGTCCAAAGTCCTGGGGAACTCAGCCCCAGGAAGGAGGTCCATCCTCAGGCCCCATGGGTCAGCCCTGGGGCACATCTGCCTCACTGGATAGACTGGGTGAATCCAGGGTGGGCAGGAAGGCTGGACCAGCCACCTGGGTGGCCGGTGGGGCCTCCTGACCAGGGCTTCCAGCCATCCAGGGGCTGCCCAGAGGGATGACCCGGAAAGGCCCCTCCCCAGGCTTCCTTAAGCATCAATCAGAGCTATTACCTCACTCTACCCCCCACCAGGGCCCACAGGCCTTTTCCGCCCTCAGGGAGCTCAGAGTTGGGAGCCAGTGTCCAGCCAGGGGGCAGCCGCAATATCCCTGCAGCCACCAGATGAGAAAGAGAACTGGACGCTCCCAGGGACGGGCCCTCTTTCCCGTTCTCCACCAGGGCTAGCCACAGCGCTCGCCCCACCCCATCTCCACTCCACCCTCTGTGACCTGACTCCTTTCTGAATCTTCATCCTCAGGACCTTTGCACCTGCTGTGTTCTGTGCCCGGCACACTCTCCACCTGCTCCCTGGGACCCTTTCCCCAGGCCTATGGACATTAGCTCAGCTGCCCACACTGGCCCCTGGGCCCCTTCCAGGTGGCTCAGCCCACTTGGAGTCACTGGTGCATGGTCCAGGCCTGTGCTGTGCACTGGGGACCCTTGGGTTCAAGCGGAAGGGTCTGAGGCCAGGGACACTGGATGAGGGACACAGCAGGAGTTTGTGGACACATTACCCCAAAATATGGCACCTGCATGTAATGAATGTTTTAAGCTGAAGGCATTTGAGGAAATTGTGGAAATGGGAGGAAGATGACTCTGACCTTCCGCCGTCTTCTCCCCTGAAGGGTTGTGTGAGAGGTGCCCTCCCTGCGGCCGGAGGACAGGCGTGTCCTCATCTCCAGAGACCGGGGACACCGGGAGGAGTTCTAACGAGCAGCCCCCCACGTCCCTCCCAGCCCCTCCACCGCCGCCACCCCCCCCCCCCCGCGGCACCCCCATCGCGTCTGCGGCTTCACTTTTTCTTTGGGTCTCCACTTCTTACGAAGGTTCAGTGTCATGTAAAACTTTTACAAAACAGATTGTGCACTTTCCTCTGTTCACCCATCCTTGTCGGTCCACTTCTCAGACCCAGCCAGCCAGGGGCCATAAGCGGGGCAGAAAACTGCCCCCCTCACCCCCGCGTAGCTGGGTTCCAGGAGCAATGCCGTGGGCGGGGGGGTGAGGTCACACACACCTGGGGCTGTGAGTCAGTGTCCTCGGGCCACCGTAACTAATGTCCCAGACTAGATGGCTGAAAACAACAGAAACTTATTGGCTCCCGGGTCTGGATGCCAGAAGTCTGAGATCAAGGTGTCACAGGGCCGTGCTCCCTCCGGAGGCTCCAGGGAGGGTCCTTCCTGCCTCCTCCAGCTGCTGGGGCCCCAGGTGTCCCTGGCTTGTGGCCACATCACCCTAGTCTCCGCTGTGTCCTCAGGTGGCTTCTCCTCTGTGTGTGTCTGGGTCTCAAATCTCCCTCTGCTTTTCTCTTATAAGGACACCAGTCACTGGATGTAGGGCCAGGACGATCTCATCTCAAGATCCTTAACCAGTCAGACCTGCACCGACCCTGGGTCTGCCGCTCACCGGCTAAGAACGAGCCCTAGCCGGCCTCCCCGGCCTCCGTGTGCCCTTCTGGAAGATGGACGTGGCTGTCCTCCGTTAGAGGGCTAGGGAAGAGGCCACACTCAGAGGCCTCTAAGAGACTCCCGGCCTCAGGTGCTTGAACACTGGACCCAGAGCAATGCCCCTAACACCCAGGAGGGCACAGGACTCAGAGGTTCAGGGCCCAGCCAACAGCAGTGTTTTCTGCTCTCCCAGGTGAAGGGTTTCCATCTCAAGGATGCCTCCAAACGTCCCCTGCACACCCCAGGGCCCAGCTGGTGGGGAGCCCTTGATGGAGGTGGATGTCTAGCTGTGTTTGCGCTATGAGGCAACTGTTGGGGGTGGACGCCTTTGTGCGTCAGTAGTGAACCCAGTGGGGAGTGCTCGCCGCCTCTCCCGGTCATTGGAGGGGCTCAGGCAGCCTCTGTCTGCGGAAGCCCATGAGCCCTCGCTCTGGCCGCCCACCCGGCTCTCACGTGCTGGGTGTGGGTGGAGGACCAAGGCTGTACTCGGTCCCTGCCGTGCAACCACCACCTCGGGAGGGGCACCGCACACCAGGCCCGGCCCACCTCACACACTCGGCCAGTTCAGAAGCTGAAGCCCCAAGGAGCCACCTGGTCACTAAGGAGCAAGTCCAGGACGATGCAAACTGAGTTGATCTGGGAGTCCTCCCTTCAGCCCTTCCAGCAGTGCCAGTGTGTGTGGGGGTCCCATTCCCATCCCCCAAAGCCTCACCTGCACGAGGGGGCTTCCCACCCCTGACACTGTTACCACCACCACCAGTCACCACTTCTGGCCAAGCAGCCAGATTCTGCCTGGCACCAAATGGAGACCCTGGACATCTTGGCAGGTCCTCGTAACAATCAGGGACATGGGACCACCAGCCCCATGGAAAGGTGAGTAAACCGAGCCTCCTGGAGGTGATGCCACACGCTCGAGTTTACGAGTAGCTGCTGGGGCTGGGGGTCAGGGGTCCAGGTCCTAGGCCATGACCACCTGACTTCAGAGACTGGCTGCCCCTCCTTGCTCATCTTCCACACCCTCCAGCCCAGCGGGATCCCCCAGCGTGGCCAGCACCTCCCCAGAGGCCCCCCCCCCCGCCTCCCCAGTACAGCCTCTAAGACTGCAGTAGAGGGGACAGGAGCCAGGGAACAGCCTGGGGCACCTTGAGCACTGCCTGTGCAAGGAGGGGACCTCCTCACAGCCCAGAGCTCCCCCCTGGCACCCCACCCCATGCCCGACCACCCAACATGCAAGGGGCAGGTGGGGGTGCTGGGTGCGGGCAGGTGAGGTTCCATGTCCCATCGGCGTGGCCCTGCCAAGGACCTTCAGTGCCAGCCCCGGGGGAGGGGAGGACTATCCACGGTTCCAGGAGTGGCATTAAATTGCACAGGAAGGAAACCAGACCCCACGCAGCCTACATCTGAGAAGAGGACATTCTTTGTTTACTCTCTGGGGTAAATTCCAGCCTTCCAGCATCCCCACTGCAATTCGGTCCACTTAATTTGGCTTTTGTCTGGGTGGCCCCCACAGGGGATTACCCAGGGGTCCTGTTACAGTTCCCAAGTCTCGGCCCTGCTGACGAGTTCAGGGGCTGGTGGCGGAGGAGGTGAGCTCACGGCCTGTTTTCATGTCGTCCTGGTAACAACCTGCTGTGTGGCTCCCAGGCTTGGGGAGGCCTCCCGGGTGCGCCTCGGAGCAGGGAAGGCAGTCAGCCCCCAGATGGGCAGCGTCCCTGTGCTTGTAGGGCTGATGGTCCAGCAGAGGGGGGCAAGCAAGCCCACACACCCGGAGATACTGCAAATGGTGACAAGTGCTTTAAAAAAAAAAACCAAGGGTGGGATGAGAGTGCCCAGCGGCCATTTAGATATGGGCAGGAAGGCCCCCCCATGGGCTGGGGGACATCGCCACTGAGGCTTCGGTGACCCAACAGAGCCACCTGTGTGCAGATCAGGGGAGGGGCATTCCAGCCAGGGAACAGCAGTTGTGAAGTTCCAAAGTCACAAGGTGGGTAGAGCCAGGAGTGTCCCAGGAATGGAGCTGAGCACCTGTAGGGGAGGTCAGAGATGAGGTGGTGAGATGGGCTCTGCGGGCGGATGGGCAGACCTGAGTGGGCTCCACTTTACAGAAGAGGAAACCGAGGGTCAGCGACACTCAGAAGCAGTGCCCTGGTAATGCAGCTGACAGGGGCTGAGCGGGGATCAAATGCTGGCCTGGGGATTTCAACCTGCTTTCAGGACCACTCTGACCCGCGCCCATGCTTCTGGGGGTGCCAAACCCGAGCAGGAGACCCCGTCGCAGCTGGGCTCCCAGCCTTGTACACGCCCCCTCCCAAGGCAGTGAGCTTCCGGGAGCGGGCATGGAGGGGTTCTCAGGCCTGGCCTAGCTGTGCCCGCCCCCCACCATGCCCCCCCAGTGTCTGGCTGGCCTCTGCTACCCCCTGGCTGCCACGCTGGCCTCGGCGGCTTGACCCCACCATCTATTACCTGCAGGCTCTGTCTAGGGCCCAATCTGGAATTTTGCAAACAGGTTCGCCAAATTGTCAATTAAGTGAAAATCAATCCTGAGTCATTCATCTCAGGCTGCTTGGGCTGCACACGGGCCTCCATCGATCGGGGCCCCCAGGGAGCGATTGAGGCCAAGTGCAGCCCCACATCTGCTGCATCAGGGCAGCCTCTGCGATCCATCATCCAGAATGGCCACTGACCACCCCCACCCCGGGGCACAAGGCCTGCCTGGGAGGGCAGGTGGAGAGGCACCGGACCCTCTGCCCAGTACCCAGCGGCTCCTCTCTCCGCCCAGCCCCCACAGCCCTGCTCCCTGCACACAGCCTTCCCTGGGGCCCAGGACCGCCGCAGCCCTGCCCTGCATGAGCCACCTCTCTCTGTCCCCGCTGGCCCCCTCTCCCCGGCCCTGGAGTCCCTTTGGGGCATTCCCTCACGAGGGGCCAGAGCCCGGAGGCCACGTCAGGGGCCGGGGAAGTACTTGGAGGAGACTGCCCACACCCAGCCTCAGCCCCCGTCTCTGTCTGGCCTTCCTGCACTGGGCACACTGACCGTCTCTCCCTTGAATATTGTCCTCGCTCCCAGTGGGGTGCTGTGACCCAGGCAGCCCCTTAAATGCTCTGAGTTGAGCTCCAGGCCCCACTATAGGGACAGAGTGCAGTGAGGCCCCTGTCTAGGTAGCGGTCAGTCCCCAGACAGCAGCTGGGGTGCTCTCCAGTAGACCAGAGTCTCCTCAACTCCCCAACGACTCCCCGCGCACACCCGGGAAATCTGCAGGTCCGCAAAAGCTCAAGTCATAATTCCTTTATAATGCAACACTCAGGCCATCATTTGTAATGTCAGGAGGAAATAAATAAACCATCTCCACCCCGCCTGCAAACAGCCTGTCCCCAGGCCCCTCTCTCAGGAGCTGCCCCAGCCCAGACTCCTGGACCCTCCTAGCAGGCTTTCAGGGGCTGAAGAGCCAGGACTGGGACCCTATGCATGCAGGTGGCCCATGGGGGCCATATACCCTGCACTATAAGCCAGTGGTGCCTCGGGGGGGGGGCCTCTCTGGGCACCCTGGTTGTCCCCCTGGACAGATGAGCATGTGGCGGTAGGGGCGCCCAGCCCCTCCTCCTGGGTTTGAGGTGGAAACCAACAAGGGCTATTCTGTCCAGAGCCCCTCCTCTCTCCACCTCCCACCTCGAGCACAGGGGTCCAGGCTGCACTTGGGGATGGTTCCATGAGGACTCGGGGGGCAACTGGCCAAGTGGGTCAAGGGTCTTACAGATGTCCCTACCCGCTGACCTTCTGGTTGCCGCTTGGGGGTCAATTCACTGCCAGCAGCCCTGCCCACCTAGGGCCAGATGTGCAGCCTGGAGGCAGGCGGGGCGCCCCAGCCCGCGCGGAGCTGAGGCAACCGTAATCAGCCTAAGTAGGAGAAAGGCTTTCTGCTCAAAGGCATGCTTGGAGCATCACTCATTCACTTCTTCATTTATTCACCTGGAACTATTCATTAAACCAGGGGACTTTTGCTTCTAACCACAAAGGAGTAATAGGGCCTGAAATTTCCCTCATGCTGAAAAGAAACAACAGCAAAATATACGAACTATATGAAACAATGGTCGCCTGACATTAGAATGCAGGCAACACAGAACAGTGACCCCCAAGAGACGGGAAGCAGGCAAGGTGACCCCTATGATGGCCTCAGCTTGCTGCAGGGCCTAGCACAGGGAGGGAGACCCTCAGAGGGCAGCGGTCTTGGAGCTGAGGGACAGAATTGAATGGTGAGGCCCCAGTACCGCAGGGGTGAGGGCTGTGTGGAAAGCGGGAGTGTCGCAGAGAGCCCCAGAGGGCGGTGGAGCATCTCCATCGGGTCCCAGTGGACCTGACCAGCACGCATGTCTGTGAGGAGAGCATCCAACACTAGAAAAGAGCCACAGGCAGGAACGCGCTGAGTAATCCTTGGAACTCACACACGCCTGGCAGGGGCTTATGTCCCCACCGGCTGGAGTGAGAAGGCTCCGTGATACGCGGGACGCCAGGCAGGGCCTACAAAGGGCATCACCTCAGGACTGGGGCCCAGGTGTCCCCGAGCTAACGGTGCTCTCGTCTGCCAGAATCAGCGGAGCTCAAAGGCCAGCCTCTGAAGGAGCAAGCCGTTCCCAGGAGTGTAAGCGCACCCGGCACAAGGCCCAGGAGGGTCTGCACACGGGGATGCGAGAACACCCAGCACACAGCAAGGCAGAACTCACAATGCCTGGCATTCAAGCAAAAACTACCAGGCGTGCAAAGAAGCAGGGAAACGGGGCCCAGGATGAGAAGAAAATTCGGTACGATGCCTCAGAAATGACAAATGTGAGAGTCAGGAGACACAGGCGTTAAAGCAGCTGTTACTGACCTTCTCCTGTCTTCCTAGAAGGTAGAGGGGAGACTGAGAAGTCCCAGAGGAACATGGATGATATAAAAAAAGACCGCCATCGAATCTCTAGCCATGAAAAGCACTGGATGGAATTAACAGTGGAGTAAGCACCAGAGAAGGAGAGATGGGCGGTGAACTTGAAGGCATAGCAAGAGAAACTGCCCAAAATGGAACACACAGAGGAGAAAAGAGCAGGAAAAGTGGCACAACCTATGCCATATGTAAAAGTAGGAACAGCAGCACGCAGGCCAGGAGAGGGTGATGGCATCTCCTGTCGTGAGGTTCCTACGCATGCAAGCAGGGGTTTAGCGTCACCTGAAGGTAGATTGTGAGGAGTTCAAGATGTGTGATCTGTAAAGCAAGCAATGAAAACACGGAATCGAGTCATGACTCATAAGCCAACAAAGGTATAGAATGAAATCATGAAAATAATGGAGCAATCCAAAGGAAGGCCCCAAAAGAGGGGAAACGGGCAAAAGCAAATGGGAGAAACAGAAAACAACAGCAGTAATCGCATTACATGTAAATGGCCTAAACACCCAATTAAAAGACAATGATTGTGCTGTTCGGCCTTAAAAAGGAAAGACATTCTGGCACCTGCTACAAAGTGCATGAACCTTGAAAACGACACGCTGAGTGAAACAGGCCAGATACAAAAGGCCCCATGTTGTAGGATTCCATTTATACGATGTACCAAGAAGAGACAAATTCAGAGCAACAGAAAGTAGAATGCAGTTACAGGGGCTGGGGGTGGGGCAGGGAGTGAGTGCTCAGTGGGGACAGACTTTGAGGGCAGGGTGATGAAAATGTTTTCGAAATAACAGTGATGGTTGCACAACATAGTGAGTGTAATTAACGCCCCCAACAGTGCACCTAAAGACAGTTAAAACGCTAATGTTCATGCTATATGTATTTTAGCACCATTTAGAAAATTAATCATGTAATATAGCAAAATCCATTTACTGTACAATTTAAAGGGGTGAATGGTACAGCATGTGACCTATATCTCCATAAAATTTAAGAGGAAAAGGCAATGATGATCAGAATCGATTTTAAAAATCAACCTTTAGTGAAAAAGAATATGAAGACGAATATATGCGTATCTGCATGACTGGGACACTGTGCTATACACCAGAAATTGACACGTTGTAACTGACTGTGCTTCTGTAAAAATAAGTAAATGAGTAAAAATCACTGTGTGCTGGGCACGCTGCTTCTTTCTTTCTTTTTTTTAATACAGTGCTCTTTTTTTGTTTTGTTTTTTTTGGCGGGGGAGGTAATTATGTTCATTTATTTATTCTTATTTTCTTAATGGAGGTACCGGGGACTGAACCCAGGATCTCGTGGACGCTAAGCACACGCTCTACCACTGAGCTATTCCCTCCCCACCCAGCCACTCCTCTTGTCGCTGGTGATCAAGCAAGTACAGACTCTATCCAGCTCACCTTCTAGAAAAGACAGACAATAAAGAGGAAAAGCTGTGAAGAGAATTATTCAGAAGAGGAGCTGGGAGCGATGGAAGGAAGGTGGCTTCAAGTGGGGGTCATGTGGGGGCAGCCCTGATGCCAGCTTTGGGGAAAGAGGACTGTGGGCTGACGGGACCACTGGGCTGTAACCCACGTGGCCAATTTTAACAATATTATTTCTAATAGTTATGAAATAGCATCCTCCCAAATGTCTAAATGTCTAAATGTCAGGGAAACTACGAAGGGTTTTATGTTACAAATGATCCCTTGAGGAATTTGCAGACATTAAAAAAATACTTTTCAAAGTGTTGAATAATTTGTGGAAATGTTGCAATGGGTGAAAACCAAGAGATAAAGTCGACCATGTGATGATACAGTTATAACACGGTATGGGCAGTGCATGTGTTCACACACAGACGCGCACGTGCGCGCGCGCACACACACACACACACACACATCCAGCATCTCTCCTGCCTCTGCAAACGAGGAATTAAGGCGCAGGGGATGTGACGACCGCTTACCCAGGGCTGCCCGGTAACCGTGGGTGGGTAGCTGGGGTTATTCTTCCCTGCCATCCCACGCCGCCTCCTGAAAGTTTCTCCGGAAGCCAACCCAGTGCCATTGGTGACACCTCCGGGTCACCCTGCCACGTCCCCGATGCCCGCAGCCCATGCCTGTTGCCCTGTGTAAGGGCAGGTAAACAGCAAGGGGTCTGCCGTGCCCTCGATGAGCCAATCCTGTGTCCCAGGGACACGTGAGAATCTTACTTGAATCCTCATAAATCTTCCATTCCTGACAAACCAAAGGAAGCCCAGGGTGAAGAAGAAAGGGGGAGGGGAGCGAGCCATGTCCCCTGCTAATTCTTTCAAACTGTTGTTTATTGAAATGAGGCACCAGGGATAAGCAGGAGCTGGATCGATAACAGTCTGTCTAATACAATCAGCCGCGGGCTGCCAGCCTCCCGCACCCCCCGCCCCACCACGGCCCCTCCTTCCAGGTGGTGACGAGGAGGTGAGGGGCCTGGACCAGCTGGCCCCGGGCCCTGGGAGCCTGCCTGCCTGCCCGTCCAGGGAAAGCGATTGGCAAGGCAGCGGGTCCATCTGTGGATGCAGAGCAAGGCTGCTCTCTCCCAGCTCTGGCTGACCTCCTCACCCTCCCGCCTTCCCGCAGGGACGCCCAGAGAGGTGAGCCATGAGCCCCAGACCCAGCTGCAGGCCCACGGGGAGTAGGGCTCCAGACCAGGCCCTCTGGCTTTTGCGGCTCCAGCCAGCCTGCCCGACAGTGTTTCCTGCCCTGCTCCCCACCCTGCAGACCCTGGCCTCGGATGGACAGGGAGTCCCCCAACATGAGCCCTGAGGGCCGACCCCCAGCTTAGTGTCTGGCTCCTGGGACGCATCTTCTGGCTACTCTGAGTGACCAGAGACCAGCAGGGGTCACAGCCCAGCTACCGGAGGCAGAATCACCAGGAGTTTTTAGCAAACACGGGTGCCCTGGAGGCTGAGCACGTACAGAAGCCCACTCCCCCAGGGGGTGGATTGAGGAGGGCCCTGTTCTGGGGAGGGGGCGGGGGGGGTGGGCTAAGTCAGGGTCCTGCTGGGCTGTGCTCCCATGAAGTGGACCTGGCGTTGGTGGCCGTGGTGACTTGGCCATGCCCACGGCCCTGCACCCCTCGCTCGGGTCCAGGCCACGTGGGATGTCTGCCAGCTCCAGTGAGGGGCCAGGCAACCCCACCCGCCTCAGCCTCCCCCTCCCAGATCTGGGACTCCCGGGGTGGCACTCATGGCCTGAGATCCCTCAGGAGCAGCAGAGACTTGGGGTCATCCAGGCGCCAGCTTTGTGGGGGGAGTCACGGTGCCCCCAGCTCCCAGCTTCCGTGTGATGAGCCTGCTTTCTGAGCACCCTCCTCGCCTTGGAAGTTGGCATCTGAAAGCAACTGTGATCAACGACCTCAGCCAAGTCGAGAATTAGTCTTTTCGAGAGAGCCTTCTCAATTCCACCCACCAGGCAAGGGACATTAAAGGCAGGAGGAGGGACAGAATCACACAGGGCATCCAGCAGGTGATGTACTGCTGAGAAGTCGCCACAGAAACCATCAGCTTTGTGAAGAATAGGCCCGCATGTGCGTGCAGGGCCGGCCTCACCAGGCTGTAGACTGGCCCAGTCCATTGTCCGGAAGGCAATGGAAACAGATCATGGGCTGGGGGATGGGGTCTACGTCTCCGCACCACCCAAAGTGCGAGGAGGCACCGGGCACACATGCACAGAGTTGGCTGGCCTTGGAGCACCAGCTCTTGGAAATTTAGTCTTCCAGGGAGGTTGACGGTGAGGGCTGCTCTTTCCCAGGGAAATGGAGGGGCTGTTTGACTCCCCCTGCCACTGCCAGGACCCTGTGTAGGGGGCTCTATAATGTTGGGCATGAGGTGGCTTCGGTCAGTCAATCAAGGAATCCCAGGCCAGGCCTGGCCAGACCTCAAAGGTCAAGATACGGCTTGCCCTTGACCTTGGTGGGTGAACCGCTTGTGGAAGGTCTGTAGCTGGGCATGCGTTCAGCTCCAGTGCAGGAACATGGCTCTGCTTCCTGGCTGCAAAAGCAGAAAGTGAAATGGAGTGGGTGCCCCTGGGTTTCACTTCTGCAGACACAGCATTTCCTGGAGCTGACTGACCCGGCGCAGAGTTCGCCTGTGTTCCCCCTGCAGGGTCAGCTGGTGCGGCAAGAGGCCTGGACTTAGCAGGGTCACAAGGCAGCTGCTCACCCCTCTGGCTCTCTCTTCCTCCAGGACCGTCTTTCCCATGACTTGCATACAGGCTCTCCTGCTAGAGGAAAGGCACAAGATGATGGTGACCTGGGGGAGGGGGAAGGCCCCCTGGGCCACCTGGTGATCCCTACCAGCCACAGCAAGGTTCTGCTTGCAGAAGCTGGGGCTCCAGGGCCCCTCGCTTAGGGTCCCTTCCACAGCCAGCTGTCCATGTCCCTAAAGACGTGGTGGCTGCTGCAGGAATGAGGCTGCGGTGGGCAGTTCTGCTCAGGACCCCATTCCCCATTCCTGGCAGCCCTTCATCCACGACTCTGGCCCTGGTCCAATGTCCGTGGACCCGAGGAGACATTCAGTGGGGGGAGGTCATCATGCTTACAGGGCGTGCCGGGCCAGGGGCTCGATGGGAGAGCGTGGGATAGCCGCCTTGTCCATCAAGAGACCCCGACCCTGTGGACCTGAGCAGAGCCAGGGATCTCCAGTCTCACGAGCTCCAGGTGGGCTGGTGCTCAGGGGGCATGGCCCTGGCCCGGTGGCCCCCAGGGCTCACAGCTCCGTCCCTCACGGAGGCTCTGTGCAGGCAGGCGGTGGATTCTGGGGGCTGTCTCCTGCGGGCCGGGGTCCGGGATTTTGCCACGTCTTCCACGAGGCCAAGCCCCCCGCCCTGCGGGTACACCCGCTTCTGATTCTTTCAGATGCCCCTCCCTTGGCCTCAGTTTCCCCATCTGCAGGGGGAGGGGTTCATGCTGAGATTAGCCATGAACTGAACGGGCGACTGGTGCACAGGAAGGAAAGAAGATGGGGTTTCCACAAGCTCTCGCAGGAGGCGACGATTCTCTCTTTCGCTTTGTTTTCTAAGCTCTTGGTGCGGGGACAAGCTGATGGGGAAATACTGAAGGGGAGGGCTGGAGAGTCCACTGAGGGCAGCTGGGCTGGGCTCTGTCGACGGAGGAGAGACCCTTTCTCAGTCGCCCTCCTGACACAGAGTGGGCGAGGCCCCCAGCAGACAGGGAGCCTGGGGTGGTGCCTCCTCTGGACCCCTGGATGGGGAGAGGCGCTCCCCCAGCCCAGCCGGCCCCAGGCTCCCGAGCAGAGGGGCGAGGAGCAGCAGATGCCAAGCGGGAATCAAAAGCAAATTATTTTCGGGATTATAGCTCCCAAGCCCTGGCAAGATATTGCCCATTTTTCATAGCAGACAAAAACATTTTCCAAGGGATCAATTTTGCCTGTAGAAGTCGCCTTCTTTCCACCCACAATCCATCATATTTCCCCATTTGCAATTTCTTGGTGTCTGAGTGTTTTAAGTTTCCGATGAATTATTTTGTAACGCTTTCTTTTTTCCTGCTGAAATGGGGTGTTCTGGCCCTGTTCGGAGGCCCGCCACCATGAGGGCTGGCAGTGTCCACCCACAGGGCCTGATGTGACCGGGAGTTGGACAGACTTCTCGGTCAGAGGGGTCCCCGTCATCCATCAGCCCCCGGTCCAGGCGGCCAGGGTGGCCGCAGGCCCAGCTGGATGGGTGGGGAGCTGGTGGGACCGGCCGGCAGGGGACGGCAAGGCCACCAGCCACTTGGGGACAGAGGGGGAGGTGGCTCGGGGAAAGTTTTTGAAGAGATTTATTCTGATGTGCTGCTGAGGGAGGGTCATCCTTCAAGAGACAGCGTGTATAAAAATTTCCCGGCCTGTTGATTGGTCTGTCACAGTGATTTGTGGCTCTTCCCCCGAGGTGGTGGGGAGCAACTGGGCCTGTGAAAGGCGGCCGGACAGATTGCTGAACAGAACGGGAGGGAGGCTGCGGCGGCCAGCAAGATTTATTGACCTCGACCCACGGAGGTCCCTTCAGCGCTTTTAATCTGGCCTTTCAGCCTGTCACCAGCACTGATTACGGCCCGGCTGGCTCCCTGGGGCCCCGCGGGGCAGAGGCATGGGGGACAGCCCAGGGGGCCGCGCCATCTGGCCGGCCGCCCCCGTGGGTGCCCCAGCCCCCGGAGGAGGACGGATCCATCCTCTGCTTCCCTGATCCGCCATGAGCAGGGGCTGCTGCTTTTTTTTTAAAAAACCAACTTTCTCGAGACATAATTCCCATGTGGTACCAGTCACCCACCTGAAGTGCACAATTTGGGGGTTCTTGGCGGATTCACAGATTTGTGCAACTATCACCACAGAACATTTTCATCACCTCAAGAGGAAACCCTGAAGATAGTTTGGTAGTTTTTTGCAAAAGTAAACCTACTCTTACCGTTCACCCAGCAACTGCACCCTTTGGTTTTTACCCAAAGGAGCTGGAAACTTATGTCTACACAAAACCCACCCACGTGTGTTTATAGCTGCTTTATTCCTAATGGCCAAAACTGGGAAGCACCTGAGATGCCCTTCAAGAGGTGAACAGGAAAATAAACTGTGGTCCATCTAGGTGATGGAATATTATCCAGGGTTCAGAAGAAATAAGCCTTCAAGCCATGAAAAGGCATGGAGGAACTGTAAATACTATCAGTAACTGAAAGGAGCCAATCTGCAAAGGCTACATTCATGAAAATCAAAACCACGTGCAAAACCACCTCACACCTGCTAGAATGGTGATTAAGAGAGAGGTAAGGCGGATGTGTTGGGGAGGATGTGGAGAAAAGGGAAACCCTGCTGCACTGTTGGTGGGAATGAAAACTGGTGCAGCCACTGTGGAAAACAGTATGGAGGTTCCTCGAAAGATTAGGACTAGAACGACTGTGTGATCCAGCAACCCCACTCCTGGGTACAGACACACATTGGTTCGGATCCAGGCCACTGCAATAAAGCAAGTCACACTGTTTGTTTGGTTGGTTGGTTGGTTTGGTTTCCCAGTGCATCTAAAAGTTATGTTTAAATTGGGAATTTGAACATTGCACCTCTTGGAGAGTGATGGGAATGTTAGCTATTTTGATTGGGGCGGTGGTTTCATGGGTGTTCACATCTGTCAGAATTCATCAAATGGTCTGTCTGAAATAAAGTTTTCTGTACAGGAACCATATCACAACAAAGGTGTTAAAAAATAAAAACAAAAAATAAAAGTTATGTTTAGCGGGGAAGGGTATAGCTGAGTGGTAGAGCGCATGCTTAGCATGCACGAGGTGCTGGGTTCAGTCCCCAGTGTCTCTGTTAAAATAAATAAATAAGTAAAGCTAATTATCTCACCCCCAAAACGAACAAAAACAGAAAACAAAATAAAAGTTACGTTTGCACTAGATTGCAGCCTGCTAAGCGTGTGATAGTATTATGCCTACAACAACGCACACACCTGAATTTAAAAATCCTTTATTGCTAAAAAATGTAACTGTCATCCAAACTTTCTGCAAGCTGTAATATTTGCAATAGTGACATCAAAGGTCACTGGCCACAGAATGAAAAAGTTTGAAAATTTCGAGAATTATCAAAATGGGACACAGAGACCCAAAGTGAGCAAATGCTGTTGGAAAAATGGCTCCCATAGGCTTGTTCGATGTGGGGTCTCCACAAACCTCCAATTTGTGGGAAAAAACAAAAGACAAAAAACCCCCACAACATCTGTGAAATGCAATAAAGCGAGGTTTGCCTGCATTCATCGGAAGGGAATGAAATCACTGTCCGGAAAAGACACCTGCACCCCCGTGTCCGTTACAGCGTCATTCACACAAGCCAAGGCCGGGAGAGCTCGGGCCCACCAATGGATGCGCGGAGGCGGATGTGGTATGTATATAAAATGGAATGTTACTCAGCCATAAAATAGGAAATTCTGCCATTTGTGACAACGTGAATGGGCCTCGAGAGCCTTCTGCTAAGTGAAATAAGTTAAGAGAAGGACAAATCCTGCATGATCTCACTTACACGTGGGATATAAAAAACTGAACTCATAGAAACACAGAACAGATTGGTGTCTGCCAGCGGCAGGGACTAGGATGGGTGAAGGTGGTCAAAAGGCACAAACTTCCAGTTACAAGACAAGGCCTGGAACGTAATATACGCACGGCGACTAGAGTTCCCAACATGGTACATGCTGCTTCTAAGAGAGTGGGTCTCAGAAGTTCTCATCCCAAGAAAAAAAAAAACTGTACGTGAGCTGATGGAGATTAACTGGGCTTTCCTTGGTGGTCACTGCACAATGTACACGTGTATCAAACCTTCACGCCGTAACCTTGGACTCGTACAAGGTTACATGTCAATTACATCTCAGTAAGACTGGGATGCCAGGAGACTATACCCTGCGTGGATCCACCGATATGGCATTCTGGGAAAGGCGAAACTGTGGGGACGGTGAAAAAGTCAGGGGTCGCCATGGGTGGGGGGAAGCAGGGGGGAAGCAGGGAGGAAGTGGCGGAACACGGAGGGGCTTTCCAAGGGCAGTGAAACGACCCTGTGTGGTGCTGTAATGGTGGATGCACGTCTTTACACATGTGTGCCAACCCCACAGAAGGAGCAAGGACAGGTGTGAGCCCTCATGCAGATTCCAGCTCTGGGTGACAGTGACGTGTCGATGTAGGTCCGTCAGCTGTAACAGATGGACCACATCTGAGGGGGACGTGGACAGTGGGGGAGACTGTGGGGGCGCAGGGGCAGAGGGTATAAGGGAAAGCTCTGTACCTTCTGCTTACTGCTGTGAGACTAAAACTGCTCTTAAAATCTATTTTTAGAAAGGAGAAAAGACCCTTTTCCCTTGCGCTGTTGCCCCTCAGCCTTCCATTTCCATCCCTGGCAACCACTCATCCGCTGCTGGTCTCTGTGGATGTCCATCCTGGACACGCGGTAGGAATGGATGGTGAACGTGTGTGCGTTTGTGCTGGGCTTCCTTCGCGGACCGTGATGCTCCGGGGCCCCGCGTGTTGTGGGGGTCAGGGCTGCACGCGTCTGAGGGGTGAACAATGCTCTTTCCTCTGGATGGACCCCACTTGGTTTATCCATCATCTGCTGACGTTTCCGCCCTTCGGCCGTCGTGAACGTGCCGCGGAAGGCTCTGTGCGCGTGTTAGCGGAGGGAAGCGGTCGTTCCCTTGGGCGCACACGCCCCTGGCAGTGGGGTCGCTGGGCCCCGTGCCAGTTCTGCGCCTAGCCCTCGGGGGCGCTGCCAGGCTGTTGCCTGCTGCACCTTATTTCCCACGTGTCCCCTTGCGGTCGGAGTCGGACGTGCTCGTCGCCCTAAGTCTACGAGACGAAGAAAGGTGCAAAGAGGCAGGACAGACAGAGCCCCGGCCCGGGGCCCGGAGGCAGCTCTGCTCCCACTGCCCGTCTTCTCGGGCCAAGGCCACTCAGCATTCAGCTGTGGACCTGCCTTTTCTTGGTTGTGGTTAAGTGTTTAGCGCAAGGTGTTCCCTGTGTTGGTGAAACCCTGCTATGCGTCGTGTCATTTTAAATGACTTGCTGATAATCCAGGCAGTGGAGACCCCAGTGTTTGCTTAATGGCTCTTTCTTGGAGCTTCTGGTGCGCAAAGAGTAACACGCGGGACATCCGAACAGAGGCCTCCCAGAGGTGCTGTCCACTCCTTCACAGCCACCTGCTCAGTCCCCTCTGGCGGCCAGGGCCCTGGCCTTGACATTAGCCAGCCCAAGGGCCCAGGAGTGGAAACCAGGACAGAACTCCAGGGCCTGGAATGCGGCTCAGATGGGCCACCTCCTCGCCCTCTGTCTCCCATGGAAGGTCCCATTCCCCCCTCTGGGTCCCCAGCTGACCCTAGAGGGGTCCGAAGGGCCCGGTCTGCTGTCCCAGCTCCCACCCACCGGGTCCACAGAGGGTGAGAGGCAGGAGGGGAGGGGCTGGCTTGCTCCCTCCTTGTCATGGGCTGAGTTCTGGGGAAACTGAAATCCAGCTACTTAAACTGGTCCCAGGAGGGAGGAGCTCCCGGCTCCAGTCCACGTGGGGATGTGAACTAGCTGCAGTCAGAGCCAGAACTGCCAACGCAGCCTCACTGTGTGGGCTCTGCAGCAAACGTTTACCATGTAATTGCTCATTTAATCACTGCGCCTACGAGGCAGGGGCCGCTCTTACACTCAGTCTACAGATGCAGTGATCTGCTCAAAGTCCCAAGGCTGGCAGGTGACAGAGTCCCGGTGGCCCTCTTTGCTGCAGTGTCTCAGGGACGTCACTCTGCCACCTACCAAGCAGCCCTTCGAGGAGGGGACAGCAGGGGGCCCTGAGTCCTGTCACAGTCTGGCTGGGAGTCGAGGCCTGTGCTCCAGTCCGGACCTGGAGCGTTGGCGGAGCCTGTGCCCCTCTTCCCCTCGGGCAGACAGGGCCCTGAGCCCAGACCCCAGTCCCAGGTGGGGCACCTCCTGGAGGAGGAAGGCGCTGTGCTGACTCCAGTCCCCCTCAAGACTGAAGGATGGCAGAGCTGTGTCTGCAGGGCTGTGAGAGCGACCTGGGTTGCTCAGAGCCTGGGCCCAGGTGTCCCCCTGGGGTAGCCCCCTCAGTACTCCCTCGGGGCTGCATGCGGTCATGATCACCTGCTGATGCATCTCCGGGGACGGCACTGCCGCGCGGCCCAGTGACGGGGGCTTCGGCAGAGTGCAGCTGCCCCAACCCCCAGGGGAGCACCCCCTCACCCAGACTTGCTGAGTCCCGACGCAGTGAGGTGTAGTGTGGCTTTGGCCCCGTGGAGGACGGGCCAGGAGTCTGAGGGCCCAGGGGGCAGGGTCCACTCTACCCCAACCTCTCAGGGTCCAGGCTCCTCCACAGGCCCTGGGGTGAGGGGTGTGCCGTGGGGCTCCCAGCTGAATAAGGTGGGGGGACCCTTGCACCCCAGGTTCTTTGGGAAATGGAGAGCCAGGGGACGGTCCATCCGTCACCTTCACGGGGAGTAAACTCCCCTTTCTCCAGATGGCGGGGAGACCCCTAGCATTTAAGAAATCAATAGGAACTCCAGCTAAAGCCAGAGGCTGGACAGAGATGCTGAAGGGAAGTGACACCGGGCAGAGACTCATCGCCTCCCAGAGATACTCTCCGCAGCTACTCTGGGCGCACAGGCGTAAGCAGGCGGCCACGGCCGCAATCTATTCTGAGTGCGCACTTGGAAATTAAATTCTCTTTAGCCAGAGCGAGCCTGACTTCAATCATCCTGGAGCGCGTTTTCCCGCCCCCAGCCTGCCCCCACCGCCGGCGGCATCTTCTAAGTATGCAAATGGGGGCACCTTGCTAAACGGCCAGCCGACTGGTCCCGCTGTTTCATCAGGACATGAAATTAAAGTGGAGCCAGGAGGCTGCGGGGCTGCCCCCTGTGCTCTGCCCTTCAGCTGCTTGGGCATTCTCCTGGACACGGCTGTCTGACGCCCCCGGCCCCTGACCCCTGCCATCCGCTGGGGGGCCTGGTCCTGTCAGCCATTGGCCCTGACCTTGAGAAAGTCCAGAGGTCCTGCTGCAGGACCCCCAGCGGGGTCGGGCCCACCAGCCCCTCCACCTGGCTTAGGAAGGCAGGTCCCTGACGCTAGTCCCTCTCGTGGCCTGTGGCCCCCCCATCAGACTGGCAGGTGAAAGTGACAGGAATTCAAGCCCCAGACCCCAGGAAGTCCCCAGAATGGGATGGGGGGCTCCCCTGGGGCCCATGCACATCCCTGAACAGCTCATTTCCACCCCTGCGCTCACATCCTTCTGTGTCCTGGGTCTCACAGGCAGGGCTCCTGCCTGAGATAGATCCGGCATCCGATCCTGAACACACAGAACAGACCCCGCCCATCCAGTGGCTTCCCGAGGGCCTCCGGGAGACGGAGGGGGTCTTCAGGACCCACCAGGATGGCCCTGAGGCAGTGGGATTTAGGCTGGGGAGCAGGGGGTGGGGGACCAGAGCCTTTGCCGAGGTACCGCCATCCTCCAGCTCCATGGCAGAGACAGGTCAGGACCCATCAGCCGTGGGTCCCAAGCCAGAGCAGACCCCAGAGGGCTCATCTGGGGTCATGGCTCCTCCCTCCCTCCCTGCGTGGCCCCCAAACCAGTGTGCAGCTGCTTCAGGAGGAGTAAACGATGTGAGAAAGTTGGGACATGCCTGGAACGAGGGCTCTAAAGACGTGGCCAACCTCTACCCGGCCACTCTCGGTGCCCTGTCTGCTGGGCGGGTGCTGGTGGGGGAGGGCGAGGCAGGCGGGCAGACAGCCCACAGCAGATGGCCCAGAGCGGCCAGGATCTCCTCAGCCCGGCCTCCCCGGGTGCCTCCTGGCCCCACCTCAGGGCCTTTGCACCTGCCGCTCCCCCTCCCCCAGGGCCTCATGTGGCCAGTTCCTTCCTGCCACTCAGGAATCGGCTCACAGGCCACTGCCCTGGTGGCCGACGGGACCAGCACCCTGGCTTGCTGCCCTCTGTCACCACACCCTGGCCGCTCCCCAGTTATGTATTTTGCTTGTCTGTCTCCCCATCTGGAGGGTGGGCTCTGTGAGGCCAGGACTTCGTGGAGAGCAGAGCCTGGCTCCCTGGGCTCAGACCCCAGCAGACCCTGTCCCAGAGCTGGGCCGCCTGTGCGTCTCGCTGACCCTACCACCAGCCCCACGGGCTTGTTTCCCCATTTTACGGACTAGTCCCCTTTAGGCAGGGGCAGAGCTGGACCCAGAGCCCTGCTCACTGGCCTAGGGGGAGGACAAAGCCACCTGGCTGTCTGAGGCCCCATCTCCCCAAAAGGGAACATGCAGGTAGGCCGGGCAGAGGGGAGTGCCCTGCGTCCTGGGTCTCACGGGAGCCCCTCTGTGTCTCCCATGCCAGAATACAGGGCAAGAAAGTGCCTGTCTTTGATTTAGAGCCAGAACGTTAATTATGATGCGTGATTCTCACCGTAATTAAACTGATTCACTCCCAACAATCAAGGCTACATTGCATAATATATTTAATTAGCCAGATTTCCTATGCACGCTGGCAGGACGGAACTGGCAAGTTCTCGCTGTAATACACTTAATTCTGAAATAAATCATTGTTTGGAGAGACACTCGCATGGCTCCCCCACCCACCCAGGGGACCAGGGGTGCTCGGGGGAGGGCTCTGGCATCGCTGGCCCTGGGGCTGGGGGGCTGGGCTCTTCGGGGGGCATACTGGGTCTGGAAGTCCCTCCCACGCTAGGGAGGGGAGTGGGAGGGCCATTCTGGGGGCCAGGGGTGGGAGGAGGCCGAGAGACACCTGGTGAGTCCTCCAGACCTCTCAGTGCTGCCATTTCAACAGACATGAGGACCAGAAAGGCCACCTTGGGTTGGGGAGAAACAGGAGTCGTGGGAAAGTTCTGAGCCCTGTGATCCGGGAGGCCCCATCACCGGCAGGAGTCTCCCCACATCTCTGCCCTACACACCTTCAGTGCTCTGGCCCCAGACCCTGGGGGCGAGGATGCCACCCTCTTGGCACACCCACCTCCCCTCCCATCCCCTGGGCAATGCCTCCACTCCTGCCACAGGAGGAACTTTCATGACTTTGGGGTTTCGATGGAAGACAGGCCTTGCCAGGCTCCAGGGGCAGCTGGGTGTGAATCCCTGGTCCCAGCCTCACCCAGGCCCTGCGTCCCCTGCTGCAGCTCAGCTGGGGCTGCCCGGCTTGCGTCTGCACCTCTCCTGAGAGCCCGGGCCTCGGCTGCACACCCCGCCTCCCACACAATCTCCTAGGCTGGGTCATGCGCCTGCCCTGTCAGCGCGCGCGTCCCCGTCCAAGCCCCACGAGGACAAGGCCCCCAGCTGCCCGCCAGGACCCACACAGCAAGAACAAGGGGCTCAAAGAGGGTGTTCCTGGGGCCAGACTGCCCACTTCCACCCTCACGGCCAGTCCCTGGGGCAAGAGCAGCCTGCATGCCGCCCCGGACTGCCCGCCTGCCCCGGGCTCTGGTTACTGCATGGGCCTCCATCTGCCACCCACGTGGCTGGGCCTCGTGCATAATTCAGGTGACTTGGAGAGGCCCCAGCAAACAGGTATTGATGAGGCCCGACCGGCCCGATCAGATGTCTTGCTATCAGACACACAATGAGCAGGACGAGTGTCCTTTTGCCCCGGCTGTGCTTTGGTGATGGGCAGGTAGGGGGCAGTGCGGGTAGTCTCCTCTGGGGTGTGGGGGCCTGTGTTGGCTGCAGGTGCCCAAGACAGCCAGGTGCTGGGCTGCTCCGGTGGGCAGTGGTCTTGGATCCCAGACTGCTCCTCACATGCCAGGTGGCCCTGATTGGGTGACCACACCCCCAGCCCTTGGGCCTCAGTTTCCTCATCTGTGAAATGGACCCAGGTCAGCACCTTCCACTCAGGGTTGGAGACCACCGAGTGAGGGCTACCCCAAGGCAGCCTAGCAGCCTAGTCAGCTCGGGGCTGGAGCGCTAGAGACCTGGGCTTGAACCTGGGCCCGCTGCTCTGGCCCTGAGGGCACCACCTCCCCTCCCCAGGCCGCACCCTCTCGCTCTGTGAAACTGGAGGGGGAGTTCTGGCCTCTCAAGTTTAACTCTAAGATGAGATCTCAGACCTTGGTCTGCAGCACAAAGAACCCACGTGGATCCCGACGTGGGCGTCTCCCCAGGTCCCACTGCTGTGGCCACGGTGCCTGTGTCCCAAGGTCTGTGGGTGTCCTTGGTAGTCCAGGCTCTGGGGCTCTCCTTCTCCCCGCCCTGCCACGGGCCCTGGTTGACGGGCAGCTCCCTGCCCCTTTCTCCATGGAGGATGTGGGGCTGGGCCGACCACTAGCAGGCCTTCCCGGCCTGAATCTCAGGTCTGATCACTGCAAGGCGTTTTCAGCCTAGGCAGAGAATGGGCGTGCTCTGCACGCACCCCCACCTGCCGCTGGCTGATTCCCGCAGGACCGAGGCCTGGCCACACACCCGGGACTCCCAGGCACAGAGGACCCAGCCTCCGCGACCACAAAGCCACCCTAACCACATCCCCCCAAGATACGCGGCCCCAGGGGAGCACAGCCAAGCCAAGTGGAGAGAAGAAATCCTCTGTTGCGTGGCCCCCGCCAGGGGCCCCTGCCAGGGTCCCCCTGGGAAAGATGTTGTGAGGATAGAGAGATGAAAGAGACACAGGCAGGAAGGGGCTCGCCCAGGCCCCTAGGAAGCCCTTCCAGGCCTGCCCGGGGCTGCGCCTCTCCTCTCACGTGGGCACCTGCAGACCAGGTAACCTGAGTGCTTCTCCACCGCTGCTGCTGCTTTTTTAAGAAAGGAGGGATCCCTCCCCTTGCATAATTGATGGCCGGCATTAGCAGTTGCCCCTGGGAACATCTGGCAGGCGAGGGTTTCACCCAGGTGGCAGCATCAGATTAAACTGACTTTGCAGAAGGAGGGGTGCTGGCTGGCAGAAGGCGTGGCGCTGGGCCGTGGCCACTTCCTGCCCCGCCCCGCCCCCTCGGCAGGGAGGGGGTGGCGCTCCATCCACAACTCGGGATTTGCCTGGGGCAGGGGTGTTGGTCCACAAGGGGGTCTGCCGGGTGCCCGGGCTCGGCCGGGCACTCACGAGTACACGCACTCACACCCCCAACGCGTGAACAGACACACCAGTCACACACAAATACCACCGTGTGTGCACATGGGCAAACGTATCACACATACACTCGTGCCCCGAGCACAACACACACGTACTTGCTCGTGTCTTGGGAGCACACAGCAAGTCATGCGTGCACAGGTTTGCTTGCACACGTGTGTGCACTCGTGCTGATGCACACACCGCATGTATGTGCACACTCCCTTCCGTGAAGGCGACCTGCCACCTCTGGGCTGGCTCCGGGATGTCAGGGAGCTCTTCCAGGCCTGGCTGGGAAGTTCCTTCCTTGCCCCACCCTGGAGGTGGGAAAGAGGAATGGCCCATCCTGTCCAAGGCCTGAATTCCGGCCGCAGAAGCAGCAACTGGCAGATCTACAGGGCAGCGTCCTTCCTGCTAAGGCCGGACAACACTGGAGTGGGTGGGAGACCAGGAATGCAGGCCTGGGCCAGAGGGGCCACGTGGGTGATCACAGGACACTTGCAGGGTGATGTGGTGCCTGGGGACCGAGGGCAGGAGAGGCAGCCAGGCCCCTGGGGCCATGGGGAGGTTGCTGACCTCTGGTCCCCAGGGAGAGCTTTGCTCTCTCAGACCCCTCAGAGTCTAACGTGGAGACGCACAAGGGGAGCCTTCACCCCAAAGTGGCTGCTCTCAGGACAGAACGAGCTGGCACCCCAGCCCCTTCCCCTCTTTTCATTCCATTTCATCCTCACAACTCAACATCATCCCAACTTTCCAGACTCGGCTACTGGGTCTAGGAGTGATGCTTGTGGAGAGGAAAGGGGAGAGCCCCCAAAGCCAGGCACACCCCTTGCTTTAGGGATGAGGAGGAGCTGGAGGGGGAGGGGGAGGGGTCCCCAGATGGGCAGACAGGAATAAACAAGTCGGTGTCAAGCCTCTGCAGTCTTGGCCTCAAGACTCCTGAGTCCTGCCCAGAACAGGCTCGGCCTGGAGCCTGCCATGGCACCCCTGCCTTCCCCGCTGCTCCCAAGCCCGGCCCAACCAGGGGGGGACACCTCAGACTCTGGGCCCCACAGGATCTGCCCAGCAGCGGCCGCAGCCCTGCCCACGCCCTGAGAAGGCCCCCAGCGCCTGAGAAGGGTGACCCCCGAGCATGCACGCCACCTCCCCACCAGACCCAAGTCAACAATTTCCTCATTACAGAAATGTTCCTTAGTTGTCCCTAAGTTACTGGACTTCCAAGGACATCCCCTGGTTGATATTTCTGCTGATCTTGATCCTGGACCAGATGTCCCAGGTACTTAGGACCACGATATGCACCCGCATTGTCCACATCCCAGCCCACCTCCACCGGGCCCAGCCACATACCTCCGCAGGCCTCAGTGTCCCCATCTGTCTCATGGGGCCATGGTCTCCCAAACCCTCTCGCAGAGGTGAACAAACAAGACCCCTCCCGTCTTCCATTATTACCGTTTCTAAAGCTCGTCGCCTCGTCCTGAGGACCAGGTGTGTTTTAAGGACCAGCATTTTAAGGTGCCGCCCTGTGGAGTCCTCACTGTCACCAAGGCCTCCGTATGAAGGCCCAGCCCGTTTTGCAGATGGGGAGTCTGGTCTGGGAGCTGAAGCCACCTGCCTGCTCTGCTCTGTACGGTCAGAGCGGGCGCTCGCATGGCTCTGAGCCCCTAGGCAGGCCACCTGCACACGGGAGCAAGAAGGGAAAGGACCATCCCTGGACATCCTCCTGCTCTGTGATGGGGCGTCTGGACAGTGACCTTCTAACCCAGTGAACGTGCTCGTGGCGGCGATGCCGGTGTTTTGGAGGTCGGGGTGGGCAGGTTAAGCTTTCCAGCGTCTCCCAGGGTGGGCGTCTCCCACGTGGCCCTGCCACCCCATCTTCCTCAAAGCAAGGCCCCTAGACAGTGGAGCTGAGGTGGGGAGCAACACCCCTGTTAGTCCAGAAACCTCCTCCATGAGCCTGCCCCAGAGGAGACCCGTGACCCCATGACCCAGGGGCATCTGGGAACTGCCCTCCCTGGGTGGGTGGGGGCTTCAGAATTGTGTAGACCTCTGCGGAGCGAGGCACTCCCACCAAGCCCTGGGACAGAGCCTGCACTCAGACAGGCTCCGTGTCCCCAGGTAGAAACCAGCGGTTTGTCTGAACTCACCTCCCAGGGCACTCGGAGGATGGGCTGGGGTGGGTGGGCTCCTGGCCCTCCTGTGGGGAATTGCCCTGGGGGCTAGGGTTAGGGTTAGAGGGTGCCACCTGGTTCCGCACACTCCCTCCTGACTCTGATTTCCTGGTAACTGGTACCAGCTGGGTCAAAACCTCCCCAAGAGATGTTCATGTGCAGTGGGGGTAGGAGCCTGCCCCAAGACTCCTGCCCCTCCTTGACCCAGACCCCTGGGACTGAGCACTGTGGAGGGACGAGGAGGTGCCTTCCTGGGCCCGAGAGTTTGGAGGGACAGGCCTGGCTCAGCGACCTCCGTACAGAGTGGGGTTCCTGTCAGTGCCCCCCACCACAGTGCTGGGGCCGATCTGGGAGGCAGTGGCGGGTGGGGCTGCCTCCTGCGCTGGGCTTCTCTCCCGCTTCCGTGCCCGTCCCTGCGCTGGGTCACTCACGCATCAACTCTGAGGACACGGATCTGCAGAAGTGAGCACCCACGAGCCTGGAGCCCTGGGTGGGGTGGACGTGCTCCAGGTCTCACGGGAAGGGGCAGAGCGCAGTCCAGGGCCCTGCCTCAGGCTCCCCTTCCTAACATGGACTGGAGACCCTCAGGTCAGAAAGGCAGCTGGACCAGGCGGCAGCCTCCAAGTGAGCATGGGGTGTCCTCTAGACCAGGTGAGGGGAGCAGGGGGCCTCACCCATGGGCCACAGGGCTGCCACCCACCTCCTCCCTCAGCCCCAGCAAGGGAGGGTGGGACCCTCTGGCGGGGCACTTCTGGGAGGCGTCCCGCACCCACATCTGCACCCAGGGCCGGGGTGCTTGCTGGGCGATGGGTTCCAGCAGAGGCAAACACAAGGTCCCACCCTGCTTGTCCCCAAGGGAAACGTCACCAGGGGGCCTTCCTGGGCCACTGACAGCCCCTTCCACAGACCCTGCCCAGCAGCCTCTCAGGCGAACCACACTCAGAAGGAGCCATCGCCTCCCTGGGCGTCTGTGACCTGGCCTGGCCTGGGCCATCTCTATACTTGGTACCTGGTCAGCTTCCAAGGTCACCAAGGGTGGAAGCCACCTGGGACTTGTGGAAACATGAATAACAAGTTTAGATTTTTCCAGTTTTACAACCCGGAGACAGGCTTTCCAACGGCTCCACTGTGCGGGGGTGGGGGGGGGGTGTCTCTGGCTTTACGAGGAAAGCGGGTAGGTCCCAGGCACGCACGCCCTGCCGTCACCCCAGGACTCCCTCCCTGGGGAACCTCTGGCTGTGAGCGATGACGCCGGGGCTGCCCAGGGGACCGTCCCCTCGGCTCATAGAATAGTGATTCTGGCCCTCACTCATTGATCTCCCTGAGTTTTTAAAGGAAATTTTATTTGTTTGGGGTTTCTAGTCATTAAGTTAAAACCAGTAAAATAGAGCAAAATCAATATGTACAGGACACAGCACAGCCAGTCCGCATTACGATGTGAAACAGGCATAATAAATTTTGGCCAGGATTCAGGCTGGGGGCAGGGCCACAGCCGCAGTGGGGGGCCAGTCCTTTCGAGGTGCTTCATAAGGAAAGACCGCGCCCCCACCCTGCCCTAGACAGTCCAGGCGTTTAATCTTCCAAGTGACATTGAGGCCCACACCTCCGGCTAAGAGTGACAGCGTTCTCTCTTGAACAATGAGTGATGAGTTTTCTGCTGCAAACCCCAGGTTTTGGCCCCTTCCCTGCTCCCCTGGGCTATGGAGCTCAGTGCAGCCACCGCCTGGCACTACGCCCTCGGTGGGGACTGTGGCGGGAGGGGTCCTGGTAGGACAGGCCCACTACACGCTTGTGCTCTGGGGGAAGACAAAGGGCAGTGTCCCCCCAGGGGCCCACTGAGTCAAAGCACATGTCCTTGTCTTCTGGGACCTCCCATGGAGACCGCATCCACCCCCTGGGCTGGAGGCACCAACAGAGGCCTGAGCCACTGTGGGCACTTGGGCCCCAGCTCAGGGGACAATTTTCAACCTACAAAGCCTAAGGCATGTCTTAGGGGTGGGAAAAGGAGTGGGAGGAGAGGGAGATGGGGGGACAGTGGGGGAAGGATGGTGGGGGAGGGGCAGTGGGGGAGGGGAGGCAGTGAGGGCCCTGTGTACAGAGCTCTGGGAGCCAACCTCCCACTTCAAAAAGCTTTTCCTTTTTGTCCGTCTGACTCCACCCCCCAGAATTTGGGAGTTCACGGGATAGAGGAGTTTGGCACTTGAATTCCACAGCAAATTAAATCAATTACCAAGTCTAATAACGAACCCCAGGTTTTTAATTAAACTAAGCTTAATTAAATGGTGAGCGCAGCTCTGTCGATGTCCTGATCAGGCCCTGGGGGGCCAGGAGCATCTGAGGAGACCGTGATGGGGCTGGCGGGCAAGGGGTGGGTGCGCCACCGGCCTGTAGGGGTGGCGGGGTGAGGGCTGGTTTCAGGACAGCAGGTGCGACAGGGCACCAGGCAGCTGGGCTCCAGCACCCTGGACAGAGGACTGTGTCCCTGTGCCAAAGCACCAGGCCTGGCAGAGGGTCAAGACCTCTTGGCCCGGCTGGAAAGACCCTGCTGAAGCCCAGCCATTTGACAGAGGGAGCGGAGGCCCCCAAGAGCCGGCACAGCTCGAGGTCACACAGCAAGCTTTGGCCCCGCTACTTGGCCCAGGGCACCAGCACCCCTCAGCCGAGCTCTGACCACCTCCTCTTACCATGGCTGCGTCTCCAGGGGTCTCACTGGCTCCCTGGGGCAAAGGTGGCCAAGGCAGTGCCCAGCCCTGGGCTCTGTGTCCAGGCTGGTTCTCTCGGCCTGCAGCCCCCTGCAGAACCCCGGGCTGGGCCTTCCTCCGCCCTCTCACCTCACCTGCCCATCTGGGCTGCTCACGCCCTCCTGGCCCTGAGCCCAGGGCCTTAGCGGCCGGCAGAAGCAAACGCCAGGCCTGGCCAGAGCTTTTGCTGAAAAGCCCCAGAGGGAACCCGGCCTCCCTCCTTGTTGTCACAGCCCATCCCTCTGTGGGGTCCCTTCAGGAGCTTCTGAGGCCACTTGGGCCCTCCCAGGCCCCCCTCGCCCCTGAAACGCCCTGCCCCCTCCCCAGTCTCAGGCTGAGGGCTTTGAGCGTCTCCACACCCTGCCCAGGCGCCCAGAATCTGATGGATGTGTGTCCATGTGATGCTGTGTGCTGGAAACGTCCTACCCCGGGTGTCAAGAACTAAACTGCATAATAAAAAAAAAGAACCTTCACTGTGATTGTCTGATCTAAATTTATTTCATAACATGCAGAATTAATAAGATACCGGCTTTAAGGCCACCATGGCAACCGAATGCAGAAAGGCTTGTCCCGGCAAATAGATGAATTCATAAATAACCCTGAAGTGCTGATATCAACAGTCAGGGGACCTTGCTGCAATGCTAATGCAGCACCATGTCCCTCTGCCTGTGTCCGGCCAGGGCCACCATGGCATGACCCCGCCAGGGGTGACAGTCCCCCACTGTTACCTGGAGTTGGCATGAAGTGGGGAGTGTTCTGTGGCTGATCAGATGGGAGCCCTTGCTGAGCTCTGTCTCCTGGGGGGACCCAGTCTGCAGATAAATGGCCCCAAGGTGGGAGGGGTGGGTGCAAGTGTCTCCCTACGGCTCAGACAGCCAAGTGGGGCCGCCCGCCTCCCGTCCTGCCTCCCAGGGCAGCAAGCTGATTCATGTAGGAAGGCATTTGTTCATTCATGGAATCATTCACGCATTTGATAGATGTCTACTGGACACCAGGAGTGAGGGGGACAGCAGTGAGGGAGGCGGGCCGGACAGGAGCATCCTGGGAGAGCCACTGGACACACAGGCACACAGGTAACCCTGCCCTGTGGCCGCTGACCGCAGAGCTGGCTGCTCAGCGCTGAGTGACTGTCTCCTGTAGACTCTCCCCGAGCCCTTGACAGAGAGCCGATCAGGTGCCTTGCCTCATGCCCTACAGTTTTTGCTGCCCTGGCTCCTCAATTTAGCATTTGACAACGAAACAGCTCAGCGTGGCAGTGATTCTGTCTAGGAGTCTGAGCAGCCCATGGAGGGGCCACTGCAGTTCCCATCTGGCCACCAGAAGGACATGGCTAAACCACGCCTCCCAGGTGTGTGTCCTCCACACGGAGTCTGGGCACGGCCATTGGGAAATGTGTGCCAAGGCCGGCGGTCAGTCCCCCACCTGGCTGCCCATCTTGAGAGTATGCGTTCCTTTACCCCGAACCCACGTCTCCTCATCTGAAGAGTGTGAATCCTGAAGGTCCTGCTGGACCCATGACCCCTGATGCCCCCTGCTGTCTCCTTGGCAGGTGTCTGGCGCCAGCCTCCCTCATCCTAGATCTCTGTCCACAGTCAGGCTTCTTAACCTCAGCACTTCCATTTTCTTACCCACCTCTTCCCTCTGTATGTGCATCTCTCTCTCCGTCTCTGTCTCTCTCTTTCTCTCTATACACAGGCAGATGCCTGTGTTGGGGGCTTATCCCCCACCCTGTGAGTTCCTGCAGGAAAACCTGCAGCCCCCTGCACACCCCACCTGATGAGGGCTAATCCTGTTTCAGGAGGAAGACCACTGGGGTGCAGGACGTCTCAGTGCTGGTGGAGGGGAGGCTGCAGAGCCACTGCCACTGCCACCGCCACTGCCACCCCCACTCAGTACCACCCCACCCCCACCCCGGCGGAGCCAGAGAACCAGGGGGTCCCAAGGAGCCAGTGGGAAGGGAGAAGCCGCCCCCTAGCGTTGCTGGACAGAGCGCGGGTTCCAGACCCCTCGCTGACCCCACGCGCCTCTCTAGGGAGTGGGATCTGCCCTGTGAGGTCAGTTCGGGGGTCTGGGACCCTGGAAGTGGGTGGGTCAGGACGCACAGCCCTCCGCTGGGCGCTGCCCACGCTACGGTGTGTCCCCCACCTGCTCTGCTCTCGGGTCCCCATGCACTGGGAGTACAAGTTCCTCCCGGGATCAGCGCTTCGCTCACATACAAAAATAGGGCACCCAAGATGCTCCAAGGAAGCCTGGGCTCCCCGCGGGGCTTCCCCGCGACCCGCAGCACGGCACCCCAGTCTTGCTGACGCCCCAGAGCCAGGGCCCAGCGACAGCGCGGCCCGTTTCACCCTCAGCTGCCCCAGGAGGAAACTGGCCCAGACAGCGCGGGCGACCGGCCCACCGCGGGATGCGCCAGGGTGCCCGGGTGCGCGGGGGTGACCGGGGATGCCCCATGGTGAGCAGGGACGCGCCGAGGTGCCCCGGGCACTCCAGCCGTCCGCCTCCGCGCAGTCTCGGGGAGACCTCCCACCGGCCCGGGGAGACGCGGCGGCGGCCCGAGCGCATCCCGGCCCAGGGGCGCCCCCTGCCGGCCGCCGCGCACACCAGCCAGGCCCAGCCAGGCCGCGGAGCCGGGACGCCGCTGGGACCGTCCAGAATCCCGCTTCTGCCCTGGGCTAGTCCTTCCGTCACCCACAGCAGAGGGTGCTGAGATGCCTTACTGTGCAGGCGCCGAGATGCGCACCTGCTCCTTTAAGATGCGCACCTGTCCGTGACGACGCCTCGGAAGCTTCCGCCTCCTCCTGTCCACGAGGGCGGGGAGTCAGTGTTTGGCAATATTTTTTCTTCCTCCCCCAGTTGTAAACACTGGTGGGCCTGCAGTCCGTGCAGTCTTAGGTCTATGAAACACAGTGGGTCACTGCCCAGGAGTGAGTGCTGAATGCTGTGACTGTCCCCATGTAGGGCAGAGAACCTGCCCCACCAGCCCTTACCACTCGTGAGAGCTAGCAGGGAGGATGGAGGGTAGGCCGTTCCTCCAGACCCAGACCACCGGGGGCCCCCGCTAAACAGCCTGAGCAGCAGCAACACACAACATGGGTGCAGAAGAGCCAGTTTGGGGCCACCTTCAGGGCTGGCTCGATCCAGCACCTGAGTCCTGGGCCTCAGACTGTTAGTGCTTCCAGGAGCTGACAGCGGGGCTCTCAGGGCCCTAGGACATAGGTCGGAGGAGATGGAAGGGAGGGGCCTTGGTCTGCCCTGATGTCAACCCAGCATTGATGAGAGCTAATGCACTCCTGTCCCTGCCCCCATCCCACCCTCACACAGAGGAGGAAGCTAGACCCAGGGGTGGCCAGACCCCAGAGATGCAGCCAGGATGTAGGAGTCCCAAGGGCGGTCTGGCCTCAGCACCCCTGCCTGAAAGGGTCACTGCTTGGTAAGTGGGGTGGGGAGCATCCCTTTGTGGGGGGCACCATCCCCAGGACACAAGAGCATTGCTGAGGCTGGGCTATTGCTGGACTGCAGCAGTTTCTGTGTTGGGGGCACACAGTGTCCGCTGTCCTTCTCTGAGGGTCAGTAGAGCAGCTCCCAGTACCCTTTACTGCTCACGATGCACCCACGCTGAAGCATCCAAGTCCAGGGGCCTTGCTCCAAAGAGCTGGGGACCCCAGGGGGATACCAGCTGGAGGACTGCTGCCCAAGCTGGGGCTGCTGGCCTCTGCCAGCCAGGAAGCTGGCCGGGCCGGGGTCCCTCAGCATTGGCCTGCCTCCGGGGCACACGCTGACCTCACTTCTGTCCCTCCCCAGTTCCGCTTAGTTTATCTCCCGCCACTAACCCGCATATCCCAGAGCACCTCCGAAAGAGCTCAAACTCGCACCTGTGGGTCAGCAGCGGGGCAGGTGCAGGAGGACCTGCTGGAAGCATCTGGAAGGCTGTAGGGTGTGATGGAGGGAGAGGGCAGGTCCGCTTGAAAGGCACTGACGCAGAAGGTACACGTGCAAACTCGGTGGACATCTGCACAAGACCACCCCCCGCCCCGGGGCTTGTATGAGGGCTGAGGTCTGCGGACAAAAGCCACGTCCATCAGCTGGGACATCAGGTGCACACCCTATTGTCCACGTGGAGAGAGCCCCTCCCCCTGGACCCCAACCTTTTTACTCTTTCAGTGTTTTTACCCAAATTCAAACATTTAGGAATATATGTTTGTACATCCCTCCTTTTTTCTTTCTATTGTAGTAAAATATACATAACATAAAATTTACCATCATAACCACTTTTAGGAGTGCAGTCACATCGTTGTGCAACCATCACCACCATCCATCTCCAGGACTTTCTCATTATCCGAAACTGAAACTCCTTTCTGTCCCCACTAAACATTGACACCTTCCCCTGCCCCAGCCCCTGGCCCCCACCATCCTGCCTCTGTGGGTCCGACACCTCCAGGGCCCTTACCAGTGGACGCACACAGTGCTTGTCCTCCGTGCGGAGCTCACTGAGCATGATGCTTTCCAGCGTCACCACCTTTATTTACTGAGATTGGCGCTCTGGTGGGCTGACAGCTCGGGGGACAGGCTGTTCTTCTGCCCCAGTGGCCTTCAGTACATTTGCTGGCTGAGGCCATCCTGAGCCTGGACACTGTGTTCCAAGTAAGTGTCCTTTTTGCTGTGTCCTGGACCACCACCCTCTGCGCTTCTACAGATGGGGGCCCCTCAGGCCCTTCCTTGCAGAGCCGCTCCAGAGCCCCAGGAAGGAGCAGCTCACAGCTTTCTTTCTCTGCAGCACGGACGTCCCTTGCGGCTTATTTTGGAAATGGCAGGAGGCAGGATTTGGTTGGCAGGACAGGCTAGCCGTTCTCAGGAGACTCAGTCTGTACCAGGGAGAGCAGGTGAGGGGTGGAGATGGTTGAACCTCAGGCAGTAACCCCGAGCCCTGAACCTCGAGCCTCTGCTGCAGTGGGGACAGCGGGGGTCCAGCCACAGCAAATGTCAGGGGCCTTGAAAAGTTACTGGCTTCAGCGATTCATCCCAAGGGAATATGAAACGTGTATGCACACAGGTTTACATACTGGGGTGTTCAGCAACTGGCACCAGCACTCGAGTCCAGTGGAGAGGAATGATGCGGTGATGACGGGACGTCGTGCACCAGAATGCACGTGGCCTTAGATGCCAGACTTGTGAAGAGTGTCCACCGACGTGGAAAATATTCCTCACGGAAGGCCGAGTGTGGGAGAGCAGAATGCAAACACAGAGACACCGCAGAATCCCTCTTTTAACAATGAAATATAATATTAGAGAACTTTGCCGGGCAGAGAACAGACACCAGGGAACGAAGTTTGTCCTCTTGTCTCCCAGGACTGAGTGGGGGCTCATTCCCAAGAGGGCTCCACAGGGCGGCTGGGCAAACAGGGGAGGCGGAGTGCGTGCTGATGGCTTAACAGAGGCCCTCCGCCAAAATGTGGGGAGAGGGGTAAAGAGGGGCCCTGGCGGTGAGGTGGGGGTCCCAAGCTGGGGTCCCGAGATACCAGCAGCAGTCAGGAGCTTGGACCGAAACACAGAGTGATCCAACCCATCCCTGATCGCCTGGACCAGCTGCACCCAGCCTCCTCTCTCCATCCCTGTCTCTCAGTCTCTCTCTGTATTTTCCCTTTCTTGTCTGTTAGAATTGTCCAATAAGCAGATTTTCGTTCTGGTTGAAATTGACTCACCAGGTTTTACAAAAAGAAACCAAACATTCCACAAAGCTTCTGTTCCCTTCTTAAAGCACAAAGCCTCGTGCTCGTCTCTTTGGTGATTTGTTCCAGTCTGGGAGGTCCCAGAGGGTGCACAGCCTCTGTTGGATGGGAAGCAGTGACAGGGAAATGGGACTGCCCGGGTCCCCACCACAGGGCTCGCTCGGCCAGTTCACTTCTGTGCCCACCTTGGTGGGTCCCTTGAGCAGGGACCCCCCCCCCCCCCACTGCAGGCCCAGGCCTGGAGCACAAGTTCATCCTGGCCTGTCTGCCTGTCACTGCTCCCTACTCCTCATCCCCCTCAAAAAGCCAAAAGGCAGTGGAAGTCAAAACTCTCATTAATCAAGAATCAGAGGTAGGAACGGACAGGCTCAGCGGGAGATGTCGGTGGGCACAGAACCATCCGCAGCACAGTTCCTGTCCTCTGGCAAAGACCCGGAGGGAGCTGGCATCCACGCTGCTGTGAGCACCAGGCCTTCCAGAGCCAAGCAACACCAGAGTGGAACTGGTTCCAGGTGGTGACTCCCAGGTGACACATGTGAAGGCTGCTGCCTTCCCAGGACAGCACATCAATGTGGATTCGAGCTGACGGACTCCACCCCCATGAGAGGGAAGGAAAAGGGCTGCTTGGTGGAAACAGGTGTGGTCCCTGCCCTCCCTGTCCCACTACACTCTGGCTCTGCCCCCACTGCCTGCCGCGTGTACACACAGCCATTCATCATTTCCGGGCCTCCAGATTATTCTGGGACTGATTAAATTAGCGAATGCAATCACAATCTGAAGCAAGTTAATTGAGAGAATTTATTTGGGCCTGACAGTTTTATGCATGTTTGATTAAGTAGTCTAAGGTTTGTTTTTGATTTTGCATAATTTAACTTTAAATCCTGCACTGGGAGGGGGAGGCCCATCAACCATTAACGACCAAAATAAACCTCTTTTAAGATGCATCTAGGTATGATTTATTTCTGAGTGCAATATCTCCCAGATTTTTTTGGTGCCATCGCCAAAGTGACAAATATGTTAAAAGTAACATTTTGAGCCATTCCGGTCACCCTATAAATCTTCCGGATGTATACAATTCATTAAAAGTTTTGAAAGAAGTACAAGTTAGCATTTATATGGCAACAAGTGACATATAAATGCCTATGTTTGTCTTCCAAGCTTGCCATAAAACATATCTGTCCCGCCGGGCTCCTTGGAGCCAGACAAATCGCCCACACTCTGGGGTGATGATAAACCCCACCACAAATCTTCACTCCTGTCAGCACAAAACTGTTCAATCAACAGGAGCCTGAGCTATGTCTTTTGTGAAATTAGCACAAGAGAAAATACAACCTGGGTTGGGGCTGGGCACGGGGGCGCGGGAAGGGGCTGAGCCGGTGGGGCCGCTAACCTTGAACGTCAGCCTCCCCGGCCCCCTTCGCGGCCTGCGTCTCAGGTTTAGAAGGGCACGTGCATGGAACAGCCATGGCCCTGCCACTGGGATGAGGTGAGGGCCACCAGGAAGATGGCTGTGGGACTCCTCCTTCCCATGGTGGGAGGCTGGGTCCCTGGTCGGGAGCTCAGTCCACATCAGTGTTTACCGAACACGCATCCCGCCCCGGCCCTGCCTGAGGGCTCCACGTCATGAGGTCCTGGCTCACGGCCGCTGGGATGTGATGTCCCCCTCACAGCTGGAGGCTGGACACTTAGGAAGGTTACATAGCTTATCCCACTGCAGAACCTGGGGGAGTCGGGGGACCAACACACTTCTGAAATCAGGGTAAATCTGTCATCTATAAACTATAATCTAGCCACCTGGCACAGTCCCCAGGGTCACTCCCAGGCCCACAGCCGGGGATCTGCGTGCTGCCCCAGCATCCAGCGCAGCCTTTTAGCACCCTTTACCCCTACACTGGGCACATGGGGGGCCCAGAGGGGAGCCGGGAGAGCTAATGCCCGTGACGGCACTGGGCAGTCCAGCCTGAAGCCTGCTTCCCTCCGAAGCCTGGGCCTCCAGTTTTTAATGCCCAGCCCAGGCCAGGCACTTAACTAACCAACTAGTCAAGCAGTCCCAGACCCTGCTGTGTGCCAGGCTCCAGGGCTGCAGCTGGGAACAGGAGCTTCCGCTCCAGACAGGTGGGACTGGGGGGCGGGTGGTGGGAGGCCTCCCTGCCCAGGCACGACCACTCTGAGACTGAGTGACCAGCTCATGCCAACTTTGGACTTGGAAAGATGGAGGAGAGTCAGCCAGCTGGGGGAATTGGGAGGAGGGGAGGCAGAGGTGGGATGCGAGGCCACGCCCCCTCTCTCCAACCACCCAGGAGGCACTAGCGGACCCAGAGAACAGAGGACCTTTGCCACAGCTAGAAAGTGGTGGAGGAAGAGCCAAACCAGGCCAGCTGGGTCTGGGGCACACACTCTGACTACCTCATTGCACTGCCCTCCATAAATGCAGTCCGCTGTTTCCATGGTAACCTCTGGGTGCCCAACTGGCCCTTGTGACACACTGGCAGGTGGCCGTCAGGACACCGGCCCAGAGTCCACCCTGAGGAAAGGGCACCCTCCCTGGGTTCCTGGGGACAATAGAGGAGTCACATCAGGGATGGGAGATGCTGTGAGCTGTTAGCAGGGCATGCTGCCCCCACAAATAGGCTGGAATTCTGTAACCCAGGACTAGCAGGGACATGGCCATTGGGAAGATGACTGGGGATTTTACCATCATGCTGGATCAACTAGTGAAGTCTGCCACGGGGTACCAAATCAACCAGTGATGTCCTGCAGGGAATCTGGATTAGGTGGTGCAGCACGCATGCCTCACATTAGCCAAGAGTGGTGGATTCACCCTGGGTTTTGGAATCAGGCCTCACCCGAGCAAAAACCTCCTTTCCCATCTGCAAAGTGGAGGTGAGACTGTTTACCTTGAAGGTGGTTGTTAAGGATCTGAAATGGCACGTTCACCCAAAGCACTCGGGCATGTAACAGGCCGCCCCAAACCCGGTACCATATGACAGCAAGCATCTTGTTCTGCTCACGGGACGAGTGACATGACCAGGGATGTGGACAGGGCCCAGAGAGGGCTGCTCTGCCCTGTGCCATCTGGGGGCTCAGCTTAGAAGACTCAAGTCGGTGAGCAACCCAGATAGCATGAGGTGTCACCTGGGCCTCAGGATCTGGTCTCCAAGGCAGCCCAGAGCCGAGGGGAGGGGACTGGAGTCCGCCTCTTGATGGTGAGGTGACTGCATAGCTGTTTATCAGGACCACGAGGTCGCTGAACACTGGGGGGCTCTGCTCGGGCCCCTCCGCACTTCACAGAGTGCGTGACTCAGAGGGGGCTGGGGCTTTCTCTAGAATCCCTGCTGACGGAGGCTTCCTGCCCCCACAGCACACACAACATGCCTGTTGTGAGGGCTCACGCAGTATCCTGGCGGCTGGCTTGCGGCACTGTCCCATCCCAGGAGGTGGCGCCAGACCACTGCCCACAGCTCGGACACCCGCAGGAAGGCCCGGGGCAGATGGGAGAGGGGTGCTTGGGAGGATGGAGAGTGTGACAGGACTCCCCCGCTGGACCCCCACACCAGGGCAAGCCTGCAAACACAGCACCTGCCAGGGGTCTCCCCTCCCCTGCCACCGAGCTGGCCCTGAGGACACAGCCTCATCCTTGTCCTCGGGGCTCCTGACCCGGTGGTTGCCAGGCTGCAAGTGGGTGGCACTTAGCACTTCTACCGAATGAAACAACAGAACGTATCGGAGCGCGTGGTCAGGAGAAGTATTGTTTCTAACTATTGTTTAGTGAAGCTTCTGGAGTTGTTTAAACATGTGCATGTGTAGACTAAATTATAACGTAAAAATACATCTTACTGTACGGGTCACGGTAAGTAAACTTAGCTAGTGGGAGAGACTGGTCCATAAATGGATCTTTGCAGCTTTTGAGGTGGAGGAAGAGCAGGGTAGAGAGCAGTCAGAATTCCCCCCTTGGAGGGGGGTAGTGGGGCCAGAGAAGGGATAGCACACAGTTGGAGGAGGCTTCCCAGAGGAGGGGGTATCGACTGAGGTCTTGAAGGGTGAGTAGAAGCTCACTTGGTGGAGCAAAAGCAATTGTGAAGGTGCAAGTCAGGGATAAGAGCAACGGGACCTCCTCACAGACTGAGGGGGGGCCCCATAGGGTATCTCAAGGGGACAGGGCTAGACTCAGGGCTGGGAAGGAAAACCACCACCCTCGGGTGGGGTGCAGAGCAGGGGGCCGCTGTGGAATTCCAGCCCGCAGAGAAGATGCATTTTAAGAAACATTTCTTAAAATCTCTCTCTTCTCTCTCATCCTCTCCTGCTGCTCTGGAAACTTAAAAAGAAACTCTCTGAGCCTCAGATCTTTTTGCCCCTTCCTCCCCTCTCCACCACGATCCTGCTAAGCCCTCCTCACTAGCAGGGTAGCAGTTGAAAGGCCAGGACCACCAAGCATCGGGCCCCTTCCTACATGACCGGGAGGTGTGGAAAGGCTAGGGTTAGGACTTGCGTGGGGAGGTGACGTGCTGGCAGTCAGGGGCTCCTGCAGGTGAAGAGGCTCTCGGCCCCGCGGGTCAGCCAGGAGCAAGGCACGGCCCGCTGTTCGCTGTAAAGAATGTCCGAGAAGCTGGTCTCTATCAGAACACCCAGTAGCAAAAACAGCGAACAAGACCGGCACCCCGACACTTGGCGGACAGAACCAGCCACTTCGTGTGTGCAACTAGCAGGTTCTCCGAACGTGGTAAAATTCCGGCTGATGGAACTTGCCAACCACATCCAAGGAGCGTCAGGTGTTTGCCTTACCCTGACCTGGTCGGATTAAAATATTGAAACACGTCTACACGGAACTCTTTTCTCCTGGGAAAGGCAACCCCAGGTCTCTGCGGCTGCCAGCCATCCCACCCTGACTCTCTACATTTGAGGACGTGTGTCCACGGATGGTGTGCCCGAGCCTGCCCCAGACCTCAGCATTTGGGGACCTTGGTGTCTGTGGGTTGTCAGCCGGCCAGCCCCCAACTCCCTACATTTGGGGATGCCTACGTTTATGGGGTGTGTCAGCCAACCCGCTCCCGACCCGCGGGGCGGCAGACACGCTGGGCCGCGCGGGTCCCGGGGCCAACTGCAGGTGCTCTCCAGACGCTGGCGTAGCACCACAGAGGGCGCGCGCCTGCGCACTTTCAACCGCTTCGGGCGCAGCGCCGCATGCGCAGAGGCTGCGCGGCGTAGATGCACTATCTGCGCATGCGCAGGACAGGCCGCGGGCCAGTGGCGTAGGAGGGACGGTGTCGTCTGGCCTTAACGTCATGGGCGGTGCGCCGCCCTCGCACGCACGCACGCACGCACCCCCGCCCTTGGGAAGCGCCGAGTTCTGGGTGCTCAGGGTCGGCGCCGAGCTGGGGGAAGGGAGGCGCTCTCGGTGTCGGCGCAGGCGGAGGGGGCGTGAAGAAAGTCCTACGGTGGCCGCAGAGGGACGGCGCTACGGCTCCCACGCTGGGCCAAACGCGGCCGGCCGCCGGGCGCGGGAGCCCCCGGCCGGTCGGGGCGGCCCGGGCCAGGGACGCGTGAGTGTCCTGGCCGCTCCGTCGGCAGCATGCTTCCGCCCTGCTCCCGCAGCCCCGAGGGACAGGGGGCCGGGCGGCTCGGGACGCCGGCGCGGAGAGGGCACCCGGTGAGCGGGCAGGGGTGCCCGGGCGGGGCGCGGGGGGCCGCGGGTCGGTCCTGCCTCTGGGGTCGGGGCCGGGAGCTCGGCACCCCCAGAGGTGAGCGCTTTGGTGCCGCACCGGCGCCCCCGACCTGGAAGCCCGTGGCGTAGACGCGTTGCCTGCGGCTAGGTGGTGATGGGAGGATGGCGAACGACTACTAGCCGCCGGCTGCGATCCTGCAGCTTGAAGGGAGCAACGACGTCTGAATGCCATTCCCGGGGGCTGGCGGGCTGACCAGGTGAAGCCTGGATGGAGCAGCTGCTGTCAGATCGGGTTCTGGCCGAAGTCTGCAGGAAGGGCTGGGCCTGTGCGAAGGGGAGGGTGGACCTGCCCGGCCTGCACCTCTGGCCGGAGCTGCACGTGGGCGGCCGTTTGCTGCGACCTGCGGCTGGAGCGGGAGCGAGCAGAAGTCCCTCAGTAGGCCCCCAGGCTAAAAGTCATGTGATCGGAGGCAGATGTCTCAGGCAGTGTCTCCCTGGAGCCTGTAACCAACTTTGCTGCTTTGATTATACACGTCCTGTATTTCCAGTTCTATATCTCCACCCACGAATCATTTAGGCTATAATGGCAGTTGCTAGGCAAAATGAAAGAGCCACTTGTGTTTCTCCTTCCCTGTGGTGGTTCCGTCCACAGGGCCCCATCCCCTGTGATGATACCGCCGGCCATCAGCAGTCATCCTCAGGCAGCTCTTGCCCTGTAACACCAGCTTCTCACAGCACCCCTGGGCGCCCAGTGTCCGTTTTGCAGAGCAGGGACGATCTCAGGGGGAGGTGATCTGCCCAAGGTCACTCCGTGGATGACAGCACCAGGGTTCAGGCCCTGCAGGTGAGCCCAGAGCTCTGTACTTGTTGCCTGCCCCCTACCGCAGCTCTCTGGTCTCCAGCACTTGGCCTGTCAAGTTGCTGAAGAGAACTGCTCTGTCTGCCCTGTGGGCTCCCTCTCCCTCCTGTGATCCTGTAGTGGGTTGCCACTCAGGGACTTAATCACCTTGGATAGAGCAGCCAGGAATGGGCATTCCAGATAGAAGGCAGACGGTGAGTCCAGTGAAGGGGAGTCTCGCCAAGTCTGGGGGTGGCTGAGGATAGCCAAGGTTTCTCTTGGCCCTTCCTCATCGGTTTTGGCATGGACTGCCTCCGGGGACTTGTGGCCACTCTCCTGGCCCTTCTTCTCAGTTTGGTTCTCACATGATTGTGGGACCTTTTGGAGCATCCTCAGTAGCATTTGTGAAAAAAGAATAACCCCAGGTGTGAGAGGGGGGAAGGTGTGTGAGCAGATCCCGAGTCCCAGACTCGGTTTCCCTGTAGCCCCTGGTGTCCCAGGATGACCTGGCTCCTCCCCTTGTCGCTCTCCCTGCAGGCCCAAGCCTCCCCCGGGGCTCAGCCTCAGACTCTCAGGCCCAGGTGCCCATGACGCCTATGCTGACCGCCGCCTGGACGCTGCCACCGCCGCAAGCTAGCGCCGATGCCGGTCATGCCCATCCCCCGGCGGGTGCGCTCCTTCCACGGCCCGCACACCACCTGCCTGCACGCAGCCTGTGGACCAGCGCGCACCTCCCGCCTGGCCCGCACCAAGTACAACAATTTCGACGTGTACATTCGGGCGCGCTGGCTCTACGGCTTCATCCGCTTCCTGCTGTACTTCAGCTGCAGCCTCTTCACGGCCGCGCTGTGGGGCGCGCTGGCCGCCCTCTTCTGCCTGCAGTACCTGGGTGTGCGTGTCCTGCTGCGCTTCCAGCTCAAGCTGTCGGTGCTGCTGCTGCTGCTCGGCCGCCGGCGCGTGGACTTCCGCTTCCTGAACGAGCTGCTCATCCACGGCATCCACGTGACCATGCTGCTGGTCGGGGGACTGGGCTGGTGCTTCATGGTCTTCGTGGACATGTGAGGGCCCGGGCCTGGCTCTGGGGTGGATCATTGTGACCCGGTGTCAATGTCCCTGCTGCGTGGTCTTCTTGGCCAAGTGGGTCAGGGCCCATTCCACTCCCTCCCGCGGACATGACCCACCGCCAGCCTGGGTCTGGCCCCTGAGAGGAAAGGGCTGAGACTTTTCTGTGAAGGGGACACTGGCGCCCTCCCTCCTGTTGATTTTTGCCTGGAACCTTCTGTATGTGCTTTAGGTCCAGTGTCCCCCGGGCTACCTGCTTGTGGTTTTAGCCCGCACTTTTCCAAGATATGCTGTGTGGTGCGGCCCATGGGTCCAGTCTACACTTGGAGGGCCTGCGTCCCTGTCCCCTCTCCAGGACACTGGTGTCACCAGTGGTGTGGGAGGCCCCGGGGAGGGGTGTGCTGCCCAGGTGCAAGTCTGGAGGGTGGTTCTCCTGGCCACACAGCCTCCTCGGGTGCACTCCCGACCCCTGCCCCAGCCTTAGGGAAGTGTCAGGCTCCCCCAGCTGATGCACTACACTGCCATGAAGCTGCTCACTCTGCCCTGGGCCACTCAAGTCTGGGTTCAAGCCACAGACTCTTCTCTATCTGTCACCCTGTGAGGCGGTGGGGTCCTGAGTGCCAGGCTGGGCTTCAGGGTCACCTTGGTCTGCTTGGCAGGTTCCTGGATCAGGGGCCAGCCCAGGGGAGGGTCCAGGCGGACCAGTCGTCCTCCTGGCCAGGTCTGTTGAGGATGTTGGCTGGATGCTGTCATCTCTTCACATGTGGATTTCTGAAGAGGCACCTCAGTTTCTTTCTGGCTTTTGGGGGCTGCTTTCAGTCCCTTCCCTTAAGGGAGCATCCAGGATTGAGTCGTGTGTGTTGGGAGCAGAGTCAGAGGAGGCGCAAGTGCAGAGAAGCTGCTGTTGGAGTCAGGGGTACACCAGGGCCAGACCTCCGATGGAGGGGCTCTGCTGCCCCTTTGTTCCTGCCCCCGGCAGCAGTTAGAACAGCTGGGAGTGAAAGGCAGGCATGAATGTGGGCCAGGAAGGAGCCCTGGTCCGGGGGGCTTTTGGTTGTAGACCAGGGGGCCAGCATCTCACCCAGGTGGCCCACCCTGGCCTTCTCTGTCAGACAGGGACAAGGCGGCTGTGGGCCTTGCAGGCAGGTGAGAGGCACTCTGAAGATTGTGCTGGGACAGCAGAGGGACATGTGGGATGAAGGGCCCCACACTGGGGTGACAGGCCGATGCTGTGTCACCCCAAGTTGTGTTCCCACACCCCTGGGCACGGGCAGGGGTCCCCTCAACCCGGCCTGGCCAGGCAGCCCTGCAGCCTGGGGAGCTGTCGGGACAGCTGTGTGCCACTGGAAGGAAACCCAAATCAGGGAGAGAAAGCAAAAAACACCTGGCTGTAAACTGTGCTCTTCAGCGCGCAGCCAGCTTGTGTCCGTCAGTCATCCACTGCTCGGAGGAGGAGGCTGGGGTGGGCCTGTCTGAGTCGCCTGGAGCCAGCTCACGTGGACCCCACTTCTCGGAGCTGCAGAGAATCTTTTGCACTAAATCATGCTGTTTCCTAAAAGCTTTGTTTTGTGTTAATTGACTCACATTACTCAGATCCTCCGAGGCCCCCTGTGAGGTGGGCACGTGTCCACAGGGCTGGGGTGGAGGGGTTGTGGCCGTGCGGACACAAAGCTGCTCGGTGTCTTGAGTGCCTGTGAAATTCTTTATGAAATGAGCCACCTGCATTAAACTTATTTTTTTAACATCTTGATGGAGTGATTGCTTCAAGCTCAAAAAGTTTATTCCTTCTTTCACAGAGGCCATTTTTCACAAGTAAAACCATGGACTTTTAAAAGCAGTCATCTGCTGTGCTGGAGGAGGGACTGGTGTGATGGGCTATTGGGGGAGGGGGCCCACCCTGACCTTGAGGCCAGGGGGTCCCACTGCCGGAGCCTGTCCGGAGAATTGGCTGGGGTGGCAGCGAGAATGTGTCGGCACTGGCTGAGGGGCCCTGGTGAGGTCCGTGAGGGCTGGATTCAACCCACAGGCGAGCGTGTCTCGTCCTCATGACAGGAGATGCCCTCACATGCCGAATGGCGGGAGGACTTGGCCTGTGCATACAGGGTGCACTCGGTTTCAGAGAAGAGACTGGTGCGCAGGAGAATGAACTGGCAGAAAACCAAAGTTACGGTTTGTTCTTCACCAAAAAGCAGTTTCAAAGGTGAGACTCGTCGTTACCTGGTGTCTTTATTTTGTCAAGGCGTCCCTGGCTCCTGTGCAGGGGACACTCTGTCTCACTCGCAAAGGCTTCTTCCCACTTGATGAGGCTGATGTCCCCGCATGCAGCCTGGGGGCCAGAAAGTGCCACTGAAAGGGGAGCTGTGGGTTCCGTGACAGGGCAGCCTTTTGCTGTCTGGAATTTCATGGAACTAGATGTTTCAGAAGAAAACCATCTGAGCCTTTGGGGTTTGGATTTTAATGGCAGAGTTGGTAAAACCCTTACAAGAGCCTTGGCCCAGAAAAGGACCCTAGGGAGGGGCAGTTTGTTTGACAAAGCCCGGCCGGGCCTCAACCCCCAGACCTAGGCTGGGCCCAGGGTCTTTGTGTCTCCGTCTCTGGGCAATGCTGGGGAACAGATCTGGGTGCACAAGCAGTGACGTTCAGAGGCGCGCCAGCTTCACTGGGAGTGGGTGGCAGCGGCCAGCACTGTCCCCGACTTGCCCCCTCACTATGCTGGACCTCCAGGACGCCCGCCTTCTGCGTTTCCACAGGCCGCCTCTCCTGGCCTCCCCTTGTTTCAGGCAAGATGGAGTGTTTCTTCGGTGGCTCTCTGGACCAGCTCTGTCCAGCACGACTTGTGTGTGATGAGGTTGTTCTTTGCTGTCCCGTGTGGGAGCCACCAGCCCCGGAGGGCCCCTGGCATGGGAGCCAGGGCTGCTGTGGCCGCACAGCTGAAGTCGGATCAGACAGCCCCCCAGGGCTCCAGATCACCCTGCTGGACAGTGGATGGTACATGCCAGGTGGTAGTGGGGTTTCCAGTGCCACGAGCCCCTGAGAGCTGAGGTGCTGCTGGGGGCAAGCTTCCTGCTGGACTCCCATCCTCTGGGCTGAATTAACCCAGCGCCCCCTGGGTGACGGTCACCACTCTCGAAGAGGACACGCAGAGCAGGCCAGCCGCAGGAAGGTGGGCTGCGTGGGGGTGGCTAGCACAGCCCGGTTCTGTTGAGACTGGGCTCTAGTTACCATTTTGGGCGCCGTCCAGAGCTGGGTCTCCTGGGCCCAAACAGCGCTGCACTTGGGGAGCTGGCTGTGTCTGCAGCCCAGGGACCCCAGCAGCAACGCCAGTCCAGCTGTGCCTCTACTGGGAGGGGAGATAGCACCTGGATGGCAGTGGTGACGACAGTGCGCCTTGGCTTGGGAGTCGGTGGGTGGGGGAGGGCAGGCAGACACAGTGACCACAGGGGAGGCTGGCCAAGGGAGGGCGGAGGAGCAGTGCCCAGGGGAGACCTGGGCGGCAGCAGCGGTCAGCAACTGCCCAGGCGTGGGAGACTCAGAGGGGGCCCCGGGAGGCTAGCGGCTTGGGAAGAGGATGATCAGATTTGAGGGAGGGTGCTCCCTGGGCAGGAAAGTGTCTAGAGGGCAGCAGGTGTTCGAGACAGGAGGTCAAGCCTGGGGCAGAAGCCAGACCATGGGAGGGAGGGAGGGGAAGGAGGAAAGAAGGAGGAGAGGAGGGAGGGAAAGAGAGGCGGTTCCCTCCAACAAAGAACTGGGGCTGAGTCGCTGAGTCCTGGCTTCCTTCGCACCAGGTGTTGGGGGTGCTTGTGGGAGAAAAAGCCCAAACCACGGCCTCTCTGAGGCCACGCCCACTGAGCCAGGCTTGGGTTCCAGCCCGTCCCTCTGCTGGGGATCTAGCCGGTGGGAAGGAGGCTTCGGCAAGAAGGGGAATTTCTAGAAACCAGGGGCTTATTTGAGGAAGCCTAGGTTCTGTCCAGGCCCCGGGCGAGGTGGGCGTGGCGGACGAGGTGCCCTCGGAGCGTGCCCTCTTTGTCCCAGCAGCCGGCAGCCGCTCCTGGCTGCGGCTCAGACCCCTGTGTCGTCCCACCTCCCTGACCCTCTGGGTGGACAGCCGAGGGGGAGGGAGGCAGCCGTCACCTGGAGCATGGCCGGGGCAGGTGAGGCCCCGCTCTGGACCAGAGCGTGACCCCCAGCGCCGCTGCGGAGGAAGGGCCGTCCACTGGGACTCGCCCGGGATATTGATGTTCCCTGACCTTGAGAGGTCCCTGTCCCTTCCAGAGCCTGATTGGATGAGAGAGCGTGGCAGGCGCTTGGTGCTGAGTCAGCACGTTCGGGGAGGGAGGGAACATGCTTCCTTCCCTCCTCACAGGCCGTCTCTCTTCTCCCTTTTTGGTTCTGTTTGGAAAGGGCCCTGTCTTCCGGGAAGGCCCTTCCTCTGTCCCCAGGAGCCTGGCTTGCACCAAGCTCCACGCAACTTTCCCGAAAATCCCCAGCACTCTGACAGCTCCCCAGAAAAGGAGCCCCCCCCACCACCACCACCAGCATCCTTGCCGGGGAAGGGACAGCGCCAAGCGGGAGCAGCTGATTCAGCGCTCCTGGGCCCGCCCCTCCCCCAGCCCCCGCCGGGCAGCATGCCCGGGCAGGCTGGCAGCTGTGTCACACGGGGCCTCTGGCAGGGTTGCTGTGGCTCTCACTGTGTGGCCCGCACTGCGCCTGACGGATGCAGTCACATCCACAGCCTCATGCAGAAGAGGCCCACAGGAGGGTGCGGCCACCACAGGGCCTGCAAGTCAGCTCGTCCGGAGATGGGGGGCTCACCACCCCAGCCGCATGCGGTTGCCCAGGAGCCCAGGTCGGGCAGAGTTCCTCCACCTCTGGCTGGTCCCCTGCCACCCTGGGCTGGAGGCTGTTCTGGGCGGGGACAGGCTGAAAGGCGTGGGCACTGCCACCACTGGGAACTAACCAGCTGCTGGGAGCAGCCCGGGCCAGTAGGGGGAGGGCATGAGCCAGGACCCCTGAGGACCCAGAATGACAGGCCCCCGGTGGACTCTGAGGCAGGAGGACTCCCCAAGGCAGGAAGGGGCCGGCTCTGTTCTTCAAGTGTTTCCCGTGAGCAGGCGTGATGGGAGATGTGAGCCCTTCCTCAGTAATCCCAGGACAGGGAGGGCCACGGAAGGCGTAGGGCAGCAGCGGGAAGACAGGGAGGAGCTTGGAGGGTGGGAGGGAGGGCCGCTGTCAGAGTGGGCGGGGCTTGGGGCAGCCACCCCACAGCTCATCCTGCCCCCACCCACGTGCCCACGGTTGGCTGGTCAGTTGGAGGGTGTCTTCAGACCAAAGCTCCAGAGGCTGATGGGTGTGTCCGAAAGGTCCAGGCCATGTTCCCATCAGCTGCGTAGTCACCCTGATTTGTTACAGTGGGGACCAGGCTCCATTCTGCTTTTTTGAATATTAATGACTAGTCCTTGCTGAAATGTTGCGTGAATATTCATTTGGAATCAGTCAGTCCAGGGTGGTGGTCATGTCACAGAAGAAGTGGCCCCCAGAGGAGGTGTGTCCCTGTGCTGAGGGACAGGTGACATCAGGCGGGGCTGTGGGCCCTTTCTTTGCCAGTGGACCCAGAAGGGGTAGGCTGTCCTCAGACAGGCGGTGAGTGGATGTCTGAGGCCTGGAAGACAGATGGTCTGGCCCCAGGGCCAAGCACAGCTGGGTATGTGGGGAGTCCCCACACACGACCTGGGGCCCAGGGGACACCCATGGAGCCCCCGCTGGTAGGAATGCTGCAGCCCACTCTGACCACCGGCTGCCCTTCATGTGACCAGAGAAGGGATTTCTAGTCCTTTCCACAGGGCACCAGCAGGTGTCGGCCCCTCGGCCCTTGCTGCGCTGTCACCATGGCTGGCTGTTCTGGGCCTCCCTCAGGCCGGAGCACCCCCGCTCCCGCTAGCCCAGGGGCCCCTGCTCTTCCAGGTCTGGGCTGCCCCCGAAGCCCACCTGTAGCATCTGCTTTTCAGAACCGAGGGGCTTCTGCTGCCCGGGGCACGGGCAGTCCTTCCATGCTATAAATCTGGGTGTTAAGTGTGAATTCATCCTTTGCAGCAACTCTGTGACTTAATGGTTACATGAATTATTTGCATGTGTTTCAAATTGTACCGTGATAACCCTGTGTGTTTTTCCCGGCTCCCTCAGTGCAGAAAAGCGCTCTAATGAACGCGATTATCCTCCCTCATCCATCCCCCGGGGTGGCGCCCCGAGCGTCGTCGGGTCCCGAGGTGCATTTCAGAGAGGGCGCTGCCCTGTTTGACCCTTGCTGTGCGGCTGGGGGTGCGTGCATGTGTGTGCACGTGCCTGTGTGTGCGCTCGCATGTGTGTGCCTGTGTGTGTCCTCAGTCCTGCCCTCTTCATCCGGATTCTGAGCAGAGCAGGTGGACAGGTCCTGACCCTACCACCCCTTGTGCCCAGGGCCCCTAGGTGCCCTTGAGGGGACGTCAGGGCTCGGGCCCCCTGGGAACGTGAGGCCCCTGATGGCTGTTATCCCTGGGTTCCTGCCGAGAAGACAGCTGGCTGTACAAAGCTGGAAGGCTGGAGTACTCGCTCCATGTGCTCTGCTGCTTCCCGCATGGGGTCAGCCGGTCACTGGCCGAGCTGGTTCACAAGAGGAAGGGCCTTGTTCCTGGCCCCTGAGCAGGGCGGGGGCAGAAGGAGAGGAGGGTGTTGCTTCTGTCCATGACCAGTTCCTCCCACGAGATAAGGGAGAGGAAGCCCAGGGGAATCTGGACTCACCGCCCAGAGTGGACAGGCTGCTGGATGTGACTCTTCCCAGAAGGGGAGGGAGAGGGCTCCGAGGAGTGAGCCCAAAGCCAGCATTCCTCCTGGGGTGGGAGCTGCGGAGAGGAGGGTGCAGCAGGCTGCCCCCGTGGGCGGGGGCTCTCCTGGCCCCCTTCTCCGGAGGAAGGCACCAGAAACCAGGGGCCAAGGCTGCAGGCCCTGCCTGAGGGCAGATCAGATGGCCCTGGTCTTGACCTCAGGGACACGTCGCATGGGGAATGGCTGTAGGACGCTAGGCCTTCTCGCGGAGAACTCCTCGCACTCTGCGCACAGTTGAATGAATGAGTGAACAGGGTCCTGTCTCCGCCCTTCCCGCTGCTGTAACAACATCACAGACCTGGTGGCTCAGGAACTACCAGCATCTGCTTCTTGCAGTCCTGGAGGCCGGAGCCCAGGCTGCTGGTGTCAGCGGATTCGGTGTCCGGTGGGGGCAGCTCCCCGGCCCCTGGACACTGTCTTCTCTGCGCCTCACAGCAGTTGGCAGGGGCGGAGCTCCTGGGAGCTCTCTCATAAGATCAGAAATCCTATTCTTGAATGAGAAACCCTCATGACCTAATCACCTTCCAAAGACCCCGCCTCCTTATACCTTCACCTGGTGATTAGGATTTAACGTAAGAATTTGGGGGATCCATATTGAGTCTATAACATATCCCTTGTGTCCCCAGGGCTGGTACTCAGTAGGACTTCCTCACTCACTTTCTGAACGAGTGTGTCCAAGGTCATTCAAGGCCTCCGTAAGCTGGGTCCCTCGGGCGGGATGTCTCCATTCAGAAGTGCCCACAGGCATAGGTGCTTGCCTTTTGCTGAGTTATTCCTGGAAAGGCGGCCCCACTGTTTAGGACTTGGCCCCTGGAAGTCCTTCTACTTATCTCACCTGGGTGTCTCTAGCTGCTGAAGCCTCTTTCCAAGTCCTGTCTGCGTCCTGTGGCTTCCTCTCCGGGAAGCACGTCTGGCTTTTACCTGCATCCCACAGAGGCACTGACCATCCCCCCAGCTGCCATGCTTACCCTGGAATGACTCGGCCAGACCCTGCCGACCCTCCTGGGAGGAGGCGAGTCACTGCAGCCGCCCGACCCTCTGCCTTCTCAGGAGAAGGCAGCTGTTAAGCAGCTGCACTAAATGTTAGAGGGAAATTTAGGACAAAAGTGGAAGAAGATTGGAGCATCCAATTTAAACTGAGGGGAGGCAGACAGAAACCAAAACGGCGCTGCCCTAATTCATGCACAGAGAGGGCCACGGGTTTGCAGCCTCTGACAAGAAACCAAAATACTCACCCAGTTTTCCTCTGTGCAAAGGATCCGAACTCGCCTGACAAGGAGCCTGCATCTGTCCGCTGGCCCCTTGCAAGGTGTTCTGGATTGTTCTGGGGCACAGCCCTGGAAGCCCACCTCCTTCCTGGCCCTTCGCTTGATTTTGTAGGTGCCTTGTCCTTGATGGACTCTTCCTGCACCGAAGTGCCCAGAGGGTTCACCTCCTGAACCCCGTCAGATCCACGGCCCTGAGGTGCAAGCTCCTGGTGAGGCTTGGGCTCCAGGGGTTTTGGGACCAGCGATGGATGGCGTCTTGTCCATTAGCATGAAGCCCAGGCCTGAGCTAAGGCCGTATCTGGTGGCAAAAAGGCCCACCTGGCTCACCCGGGCTGAGCACCTCACCTGGATCTGAGCCACCAGGTCCTCGCCTGGAACTTCCCAGGGCAAAAGAAAGATGACCAGGTGATGCAGTGGCAACAGGGCATGGCTGGATTCCGTCACCCCTGTGGCCCCAAGCACCCTGGGTGTGGACAGTTGTCACCACATTCAGTCCCGAGGGTACCACCTGGGAAAGGGGGCCAGATGAGGGCTGACCCATGGGCACCTGGGGATGGGCCCGGCCCTTGCCCGGTGGGGAGGCTCTGCTGACAGCTGTGCCCTGTGGGCCTCCCCTCAGTTCACTGTGTGGACCCCACCACCCCAGGAGAAGGAATGGGTTTTAGTCCCCTGGTGCCTTCAGACCCCGAGCACCTGGTTTTCCTCATAGGACCAGACCCAGATCCAAATCAGAGGGGCCCGGCACTCGCTGCCGGCCTCGGGTGGAGGCCCCTGCTGAGTCAGTTGCCGCCTCACATGAAGACCCCAGACCCCGCGTTGCTGGCCGGGGACAGTGTGCCTTGGAGCCTGGGGTCTGAGCTGTCAGAGCTTCCCCCACCTATCCTCGTGTCCGCTCCCACATACCCTGGGCCCAGAGCCGGCAGGGCCTGTGAGTCTTAGGCAGGGGTCCTGGTCCTGCAGCAGGGAGGGCAGGCCAGGCCTGGCCCAAGGACGCATCCTACAGATGCCAGCACGCCTGTCACCCGGGACCCCACACTGCGATTCGGGTCTCCGGGCATGGGTGGGAGGCAGAGGAGGCGCAGGGAGTGGGAACCCTAGGACAGCAGTCCGACTCCAGAAGCACGAAAGGGCGTTCGGAGGAGGAGGGAAGGCCAGCTGTGTGGCCAGACGCCGAGAGGTTAAGAAAAGACCAGGTTGAGGGGGAGGGTAGAGCTCAGTGGTAGAGCACGTGCTTAGCATGCACAAGGTCCTGGGTTCAATCCCCAGCACCTCCATTAAAAATAAAATAAAATAAAATAAAACAAAATAGAACAAAAGACCAGGAGAGACCATGTGACCACAGGTGACACTGGGGTCCTCCTTCCCAAGCTTCTGACCCCCCAGGGCCTTGACACTGGAGCAGAAACGGCCACTTGTCATTTCCACCCAGCTGATCCCCAAGAATGTTCTCCCCCATCCCCACCTAAGGAAAGGGCCACCATAGGCCACCTGTCTGACAACAGGCTGAGCGCTGCACCCCCAACCCCTCGGTCCCCCTCCAGATCTAGTCCATGTCCCTCAACCCTCCCTGGACCCTCAGGAGAGGTCCAGCGGTTCTCATAGAACATTCTCCTCTGCCCAGCAGCCAGGAGACCCCATCACCACTCACCAGGGGCAGAACAAGGCAAATCCAGGCCCTGCTGACCAGCCCTGCACGTGGCCCCTCCCCACTGGGAGCCTGTTCCTGTGACATCAAGATACCTGTCCCCTGCTCATCCCTCAGGTCCCCCCTCAGCTGGCAGCCTCCTCCTCTCAGTGCCCCACAGGGCACTTTGTTTTTTCTTGTGGAAAATATGCATCACATAAAAGGTACCATCTTAACCACTTCTAAGTGCACAGTTCAGAGGCACTAAGCACATTCACATTGTTGTGCAACCATCACCACATCCGTCTCCAGGACTTTCTCATCTTCCCAAACTGAATCTTGTGCCCAGTAACCTCCCTCCCCTCCCCCAGCCCCCCCCCCCATCTACTTCCTCTCTATGGATTTGACTCCTCTAAGGCTGTCCTACAAGTGGATCCTACAGGATCTGTCCTTTGTGTCTGGCTTATGTCACTCAGCACAATGTCTTCAAGATTCATCCATGTAGCCTGTGTCGGGACTTCCTTTTTAAGGCTGAACAATACTCCATTGTAAGCACACGCTACATTTTGTTTATCCCTTTGCAGACACCTGGGCTGTTATCACATTTTGGCTGCTGTGAGTGAGCACAGGTGCCCACATCCCTTCAAGACTCTGCTTTCAGTTCTTTGGGGTGTACACCCGGGGGGGAGGGTACTGGTCACATGGTGATCCTATGTTTTGGCTGCACTATTTCAACTTCCGCCAGCGTTGCAGGAGGATTCCAGTTTCCCCATGTCCTCCCCAGCACTGGTTACTTTTTGTTTTTTATTCTAGCCAGCCTAATGGATCATGTGGTATCTCACTGTGTGCATGGCATTTTTTGGTCCATGGTATTTTGGGGTTTTTTGACTGTCTGTCTCCCCTAATAGGACCACAGCTACAGGACAGCAGCCTTCACCTGCCTCGTTCTCCACAGATTCCTGGGGCCGAGTACCAGGCCTGGCACAAAGCTGGAGTGCCAGGAGGACCTGATGTCTTTCTGGTCTGTGGAGGTGGGTGTGCTGGCCTGCTCGCCAACACCCCCCACCTCCAATCGTGGGGAGCGGGCCTCATCTGCAGCCTTCCCAGGCTGTTGGAGCCTCCGCTGTGCCCTCTGAGCAAGCCCTGTCTCCTTGTCCTAGGGGGCTGAGTAAGCCATCTGCTCACAAGTGTAGAAGTTCAGCTGTACGTAGGGCTGCAAGGAGGGGGCCCAGCACTGTGAGTGCCAGCTTGGAGGGTCAGGATGGCTTCCCTGAGGACCCAGGTGGACTACCCAGGCCTGAAGGATGAACCAACCAGAGTTCACTTGCCAATGCAGGACGGAAGGTGTCTCAGGCAGGGGAATTGCAGGTGCAAAGGCCCTGTGGCAGTGGGCAGTGAGAATGGCCAGCACAGACAGGCAGCCTCGGTGCTCCTAGGACAGTGGAGGTGGGTGGGGAGAGGACCAAACTGGGGAGTGGGCAGAAGGCAGCCACTCGGGCCTGGTGCAAAGTCACTGAGCACAAAGGGACACTGAGCGAGGCCCCAGACAGTCCTTCTCTCCGCTGTCCCTCCCCCTCCCTCCCTGCACCTCGTCCTTGGGCATCACCCTTGTCCCCAGTTCCCATGTCAGCAGGACAGCCAGACTTTTCTATCGAAGGCAGAAGTTTAAGTTTAAGACTCCCACCCCCACCCCCACCATACAGGGTCCAGTTGCCCACTTCACCCCCCACAGGGGAACGTGGGCAGGCCTGGAGGGCTGGGGCTGGAACCAGGGAGTCTGTCCACACATTCACTGCAGGACAAGCTTGGTCCTAGTTCTGGTGTGGGTGGATGCCCCCGACGCAGGCCTTGCAGGGGGCAACAGGGGCACCTGGCAGGCAGAGCCAGGAGCTGCTGGGGCCTGTGGGCCAAGCCTGGCTTCAGGGTGAGCTCAGCAATGACACAAAAAGGAGCCAAAAGTGACCACAGAAGTGCCCTGCAGCCCAGCACAGCCCTGGGCAGGATGTCGGAGGGACTCCTGGGGGGGGGGCAGCCCTTCCTGGGGGTCTTACCGATTCTCCAGAATAGCTGTCGTAAAAATAGAAATGGCAGTGGGGACAGCCAAGGGGCCTGGAGGGCCTATGAGCGGCCATGGGTGCCTGTCTCCAGGAGGTCGGGCTGCCAGTCCCTTTGTTGGGGGATCTGCGGAAGCGGGGGAGGGGGCACCCTTCAGACTCAAGCCCCAGCCAGCACCTTCCTGTATCATACCCCTGCTGGTAAGCGGGATCTCCACACTCCACCAGTAACAAAAGCAGAGATGGCTTCCTCGGAGGGGCAGGCTGGAGGTCTGAGGGGTGGTTCTCAGCGCTGGTCCAAGGTGCCTGGTCTGACAGTCTGTGCCAGGCTTTGGCTGGATGGTGGCCCGGGCCCTGGGGTGGCCGGCTGGTGAGGTCCCTGGGCTGTCATGGCCCAGAATGGCCGGGAGGGTGAGCAGTACCCCCATCCCCTCAAAGCCTCAGTGGTGCCACCGTGGGGCCCTGGTTGACTTTCTGGGGGCAGAGGATTGGATCAGGACTGTTCCAGCATTAAAAGAGGGGGTGGCCTCAGTGAACCCTGAGCAGGGTGGGCAGAAACCCAACTAAAATGGAGAGCCTGACTTCTGTGAGTCTGGGGGAGGGCAGGCGCCCTGCTCAAAGCCTGACCGCGGGTGGATGGCCTGGTTGGCACGGATCAGGGCGCTAACAAAGAGGTGCTTTGTGGGCTGCTGGCACGCGGCCCCTAACAGGGCGGCCAGGGCCCCTCTCCGAGCCGGAAAGGGAGCCTCACCGCTTTCCTGACAGCCGCTTGGCCTGAGGAGGGGTCTTCACTGAATGTGTCCCTGGTGAGAACACAGACGCTCTGACACTTGCAGGAGAGCCCTCCCCGGGCTCCTCCCCACGAAGGCCCGGGAAGCCCCCACATGGGAGCCGCATCCAAGGGAGGGGTTAGACCTAAGTCAGGTGTTCTCTCTGGCCCGTAAACAGCTCCTCAGACAGGGGGCTTTCTCCTGAGAAGGCAAACGCCGGCCATGCCCCCGCCCCGGGCTCTTCTGTGTCCTACAGGTGAGAGTCGAGCCAGGAGGCAGACTAACCTCCCTTTGCTCTCTGGGATGCCCAGGCCAAGGGGCCGACAGGACCCTTGTGGGGAAGCGCCGCCTTCTTGCTCTGCCGGTCATGATGCAGGAATCTCTTCTCAGCCCAGCAGTCGTGGCCAAGGCTGGGCCCCTGCCTGATGCCTCCCTTCCTACTGACTGGGCACCAGGGACACTCTGAGGACACAAAAGTGGCACCAGAACTCGGGCGGGAGGGTGGAGGGTTCCAGCCCCTTGTCAGCCAGCGCACAGCACCCTTCAGATTCCCATATTCTGCAGATGTCTGTGGGCATCTGATCTGTGCTGGGCACCCACCAGGGCCAGGGCCAGGGCACCTGTGCCTGCAGGAGAGACGAGGGCTGTGAATGTCAGAATGGATTAGTACCCAGGTGGGATCAGGGAGAGACGGCTGGCAATGGCCCACATGGCTCTTTCAAATGGGAGGGTCAGGAAGGCCCACGGTCAAGGGACATCTGGGCAGAGACCCAAAAGAAGTGACAAAGTAAGCCTCAAAGACATTGGGGGAAGAAGGCACAGGCAGTGGGAATAGCAGGTGCAAAGGCCCTGGAGCAGGAGGCCAGCGTTTGGAGGACCCATGCAGAAGCCAGCATGGCTAGAGCTGGAGAGGGACCAAGTTGGCGTGGGTGTGGGTGACAAAGCAGGTTCCGGAAGGTAAGGACTTGGGCTTGTGTTCTTATTTTTTTTTTTAAGTGGAGGTACTGGGGATTGACCCCAGGACCTCATACCTGCTAAGCACATGCTCTGCCACTGAGCTCTTACCCTCCCCAACCCAGGCTTGTGTTCTGAGAACTGAGATGGAGGGGGGTGGCACTGAGGGACCTGAGTAGGGGAGGGACGTGATCTGACATGTTTTGAAGCATCTCTGTGCTGCCACATGGTGACAGACCCAGGCAGGGGCAAGAGCAGGGCAGATGGGGAGACCAGTTATGGGGCTGCTGCAGGAACCCGAGGATGAGGGGCTTGGAGCAGGAGAGTAGCAGCGGAGTAAGGAGAAGGGGTCAGAAGTGAGATGGAGAATCCAAGGTTGGCCTGAGCTGCTGAAGGATGGAGCTTCCAGAAGGAAGAGACGTCATTTGCCTAGGTGGAGGAGGTGGGGCAGCGGTCCTGGGACACGGTTAGGGTCTGTTTCATTACATCACACTGGGACCCAAGTGAATGGGTCGAGGAAGCACCTGGCTAAGCCTTGGGTTCGGTGTATTAAACGGGCCTTAAACCTTGGAGCCGAGCCTCAGATGGAAGAAGTAGCCTCTTCTCAGAACAGTGCGTGCAGACCCGCCCATTTGCATTTGATTTCAGGGGTCCCTTCATCCCTGAAGACCACAGTCCCCAGGGTGGGAGCCCCTCTGCTACTTGGAGCCCAGGACAAGAGTAGAGAGAGCAGAGTTTGGGTGCCTGGCACAGTGGTCTCAGGTGACTGGTGTGGACATGGGGAGCCCAGAGGCAGAAGGCGGCCCCCCAGCTCTCCCTCTGTGGAGGCCCGGCTCCTCCTAGCCACTCCTCCAACAGGCCTCCACTGAGCACTCAGCTACCCGCAGAACCCCGCAGCAGCACCTGGCAGGCTACCCAACGCTTCCACTGTCTGGGGAAGGACAGACAGTTGACAAGGTATTGGTTATCCCTGCCTTACTCCCAAGTGCACTCTGAGACCCTGCCCTGGTGGCTCATCAGACAAAAGGGGGAAAATCAAGCTATAGGCCATGAAAACGCAGGACCAGATGCCAGGGCAGGCCTCCCTGTGCTGAGAAAAACTTCACTGGCACCTCAGATGGGCTGCAGTGCTAATCAGATCCCTCAAGAGGGGACTGTGGCCGCCCCGCTTGCCTATCAGCCAGCAGCAGGCTAATCGTTTCCAACGTCTTCAGAAGGTCTAATGACCAATGGAGGGAGGGGCTGTGGATGACCATGCCCTGCCCTGCCTGCTGGGGGACCCGCAGTGAGTGACCCCAAGCTAGTTGCCTTTTCTTCCTAAGCTGCATTTTTCTCACCAGTAAGACGGGAATAAACAGAGAGTCAACTTTATAAACTGTTGTGAAAGCTAAGTGAGATAACGCGCACAGAACCCACAGCACAGACCTGGATTTTAGCAGGGGCTCGGCGTTAGCAACAGAAACGTCCAGCGTGGCTTACAGACACGCCCACACGTTCGCGCAGGAGCTGCACTGAAGCCCATTATCCTTGGGGACCAGTTTCCACTTATCTGTTGTCTTCTAAAAACTTTGTAGTGCTTTCCAAATGTCCTTCCTTAAGGAAGGAAGAATCTCTTTAATATTTAGAAAATACAAGTGATGAAAACCAGCAGAATGCCAACATGGGAGCCCCTCCTCAGCCGACCAGGCTCCTCGGAGCACGCAGAACGGCTGCCACCCCGCCCCGTCTCGCCCTGGAGCTAGGGAGGCGGGCACACCTTCAGACCCACTGTGGGTCCCATCCACCCCGTGACCCTAGCCCTGGGCATGGGAGGACCTTGGAGCCTGGTGGATAGCTCCCTGTACCTGGACCCCTCAGCTGGAAGCAGCTAGAAATGTCCAGCCCTGCTCCCAGCTGTCATTTGTAGAAGCTGCAGTTTCCCAGGGCCCCGGAGGAGTCTGCACTGCTGAGATGGGAGATGACACTTAGGAGCCGGCACCAATCCTGGGGCTTCAGAGCTGCCCTAGGCCAGGGCCTGGCCTCCCACCCCCTCCCCCGCCCCCCACCACCCCAGAGCCTCAGCTAGTCCCTGTGCTGAGCCGGTGCCGGCAGTTTACCTGTCAGTCTCTGGCGCACCTCCTGGGCCAGGATCGCATGCCAAGCCATGTGACTGTGCCTCTGAGTGGTAGAGTCCCCTCAGGACAGCCAGACTGTCCTGCCGGCTTGGGAGAGGGCTGGGCTGAGGGGTGCGGGACCTGGGAAGCAGTTTAGGTCTAAGTGGGATTCCAGGGTTGTACCCAGAGAGTCCTTGAGGGTTCACACCCATCCCCGAGAGGGCAAAGCAGGAGTGAGCTGGTGGGGGGGATGTTTTCTGTGTAGACCCTCAACTTGGGGTCAGGGGTCAGTTTACCACCAAGGTCCAGGAGCTAGCCTGCGACTGAGGTCAGGAGTACTTAGACCAAGCTTCTGACCACTGTCCTAGGAATGACCTTGGCTAACTGTCCTGCAGGGCTTTAGCCCCAGCCTCTGACCCCTCAAAGGGGCCCAGAATGTGCTGGGGGAGGGGTGATCATCTTGTTCTTCACATCAACCCCCTCCTCCTGGTGACCCTATGCTCAGGACCACTGTCCTGGCACCACCCTCATTTTCCTGCAAGGACCCTTGTGGGGTGCAGGAGCCAGGCCGTCTCTGGCCTTGGAGGATCACTGCGGCCTGCTCTGACCCCAGGCCCCCAGAATAAGGTGGGGGTGACTGAGGGGGACGTTTGTTGGGCCTCTGGGATCTGTGGCTGGTTTCATTTCTGCGCATTAGTTTTAAAACCTCAGCTCTGTCCACAGGAGGGTGGCCTAGAGCAAACGAGGCGCCACTGTGGGTGGATGGTGGGAGTTACCAACGGCCAGTGCGCCCAGATCACGCCGGGCCTGAAAGCAGACCCGACCGGCCGTGTAGACGCAGCTCGCAGTTCCCAGGCTCCGCGCAGGAGGCGCCGGCGACCCGCGGTTCGCCCAAGGGCACTCCCGCAACCCCGCTTTCAGGCCACCGAGTGTCAGTGGCAGCGGAGGCCCCGCACCCGCTCCCGCCGGCGGCCCCACTTGGCGCCACATCCCGGAGGCTGCCCCGTGCAAGCGCGGCCGCCGCGGGGAGGGGCCACCCCAGGACCTGGGGCTCAGGGGCCTTTCGGTTCCGCGCCGGGCCCGGAGGGCAGGAGAGGGTGCGGGTCGGCGCTCGGGTCCTTCCCGCGTCCGGCCCCGGCTCAGTGCCCGGCGCAGAGTCGCACAGCAGGAGTTCGGGGAGGGGGCGCGGAGCTTGATCCCCTGCCGGGGATCCCCCTCCCCTACCCGGGCGCCCACCTGGCGGCGGGGCGGCGCGCCCCGGGGCAGCGAGTGCGCGCGCGCGCGGCCGGCGCGCTGTCCCTTTAAACGGCCCGCGGCGCCTCCCCCGCGCGCCCCGCCCGCCGCGGTGCGGCCCGGTGCTGGGCGCGGCCGGAGAAAGTCCATGTGAGCCGGAGCGCCGGGCCGCCGGAGCACTTCCTGCCGCAGGCCGGACCGGGCCGGCGCCCGCAGGTACCCCAACTTCGCGCCGCCCGCGGGCCCCGCCGCCGCACTTCCCGCGAACTCCGCGGCGCGCCCGCCCTCGCCTGCCGCAGTGCCCAAGTTCGCGCCGCGCGCCGCCCCCGGAGGTGGCCGGCGGCGCCCTGGCCTGGGGAGGCGCTCGTCCGGGCCGGGCCGGGCCGGGCCGGGCCGCACCCCGCCCCACCGAGCGGGTACCCCGGCTCCGGGCGCCTCCTCTCCCGCCGGGCTTCTCGGGCGCTCGGGACACTCGGCCTCCCCCGACCGGGCGGACGGAGCCCAGCCCTCCGGGGTGGGGAAGCCCGCACGGGCTCGGCCCGGGGCTGGGGCCCCGGGGACACGCCCCTCCCTCCAGGCCCGGGGTCCGAGGCTGGCCGCGCGGCTGCGCATCAGCCTGGCCCTGCGCCTCTCCTTCCTCGCCCTCCCGCTCCGGGTGGGCCCCCTTCGCGGGCGTCACTGCCTCCCGGCCTCCCTGTGCTCACCCTACCTGGGGGCGGGCTGCACTGGGAGGGGGCTCCCACCTATCCCCCGCTGCCGTGTCCCTACAGAGCTGAGGTCTTAGGGCCCCGAGCCCCTTCTCCAGGAAGCTCTCCAGGTGAGCTCTGAGCCGGCTGCCCACCCTCCTATGGGCAGGGCAGGGGTCCCAAGCCCTTCTGACGTCTGCCCGCATAGTGTGGGGGGTCATGAGGTCAGAGGTCACCTCCGGGTCCTCTCTTCCGGGCTCTTCCGAGCTCTTCCGAAGTTTGGTCTTGGGACCGGTGAGTGCCAACTGGCTCCTGGTGCCGTTTAAACCTGTGGGTTTGCGGTAGGTAGGTCCTGGATCTGGGCTCACAGGCATTGCCACTGTGAGTGGAATCCTCTTCCTCCTCTTCTTCCAAGCCTGGATCTGAAACGTTGGGCTCTTTCTTTCTAGTGGGATTTCTTGCCCCGTTGGGCACCCAGCTGCGTGTCCCCTGGCTGCGGGTTCTAGTGGAGCCTGTGCTAGATGGTGGGGGGGCTGGTGGGGAGGCATGTGTCGTGCACTCGCCAGCTGGTAGAGCTGGTCTTCTGAGCACCCTGAATGCACACCGCTGTGCCTGGCTGGTCTGGTCTGCTCTGGGTCTCTCTCCAGGTCTCCCTTCCCATCCCCTCCCTTCCGCTCTGCTTCCCTCTTGTGCTCCCTCCAGTTTGTCCTGATGACAAAGGACGCTCTGTGGTTCTGGACACAGGTGATTCTCAGCACTCCATGTGAGTGTTGTTTAAACCCCCCAAGTACCCCAGGAGAAGTATCTTAAACTATTGGCTCCATTTTAGAGATGAGGAAACAAGGCTATGTGGGAAGGAGTTGGTGAAAGGTCGAGCAGCCCCCACAGCCTCCGCTGTCTTCTAACAAACTACCTTCCGCCTTCTTCCCACAGCCCTCTGTGCTGCCCATCCCTCCCAGGAGGCCCGCTGGCATTTTCCCGTTGGTCATTCCATAGTTGGGTGGTACCTCTGCTGGGGCCTGAGTGAAGGAAACAGGAGGAGGCAAGACCCACGGGGGTTGGCCCCCCGTTCTTTTGGCGAGCTGGTTGGAAGGAGCACAGAAGTAGAACAAGATATCACTTGTCACCTCTCAGTGGCTGGAGATCTGTTCTCAGTGGTCACACCCAAGCAGGGTCGGTGCTAGACGTGGTGTCTGATACCGTGCTGACTCCGTGAGCTGGCTTCGGCCAGCCTCTGCTCTGCAGCCATTTAGTCTTCTGCAGACTCTTTGATGATGAGGAAATGCTTGTGCTGTAACTGACACTGGAACACGAGGCCACCACTGGCTGACCAGGACTACCTCTAGGTTATTTGTCGTGGGGTTGCTGGGACACTCAGAGGGGCTCTCTCTGGGAGGTAGGCCTCTGGATGACTTCTAACAGAATCCTTACAACCTCCCTGTTTTCCAACTAAAACATGAGATGCATTATTTATCTGAGAGGGACGATGGTGATGGCGAGTGCTGAGCTGGCATTCACAGCCTGGGTTCCTCTGGCACCCTTGCCTCTAGGACTCCGCGTGCCTGTCTTGCAAGCTGGGCTGGGGTGGGCCTGGTACCCCTCCTGGGACAAAAGGTAAGCACTGTGGCTTTGACCATTTCGAGGATGTTCCTAGGGCTCCACCCCATACCCCTTCCTTTGAGGTTTGTGCTCCCCGGAATGCAGAGCCGGGATGGGCTGCAGGGGGCCTGGTTCCCTCCTAGCCTCCTGCTGCAGTTTGGGGTACTTGCCACCGGTAGGGTCAGAAGCCTCAGCCACCGGCGGCCTCATTCTCTCCACCTCACAGCAGCAGGTCCGGTCCGTGCCTCCTCTGCAGCCCACCCCCTGTCTGTTCCCTTCCAGCTGACCCTGTTCTCTCTTCTCTGGGCTCCTCTCTGACCTGGTCCTTCCCTGGCCTCTGTTGTCCTGCGGGGCCGGAGTGGGTGGAATGAGCTGCCCTGGCTGGGGGCATGTGGCCAACGTCTGTGGAACCGTTTGAGTGTGGACTGTAGTCCAGGTCCCGGCCCCTCACTCCTGATTTTCCCCAGTGTGTCTCTCCTGAGAACCAGGGCCCGCTAAGGCCCTTCATGTAACAGGCATACTTGGGGAGTTTGACCAGGGCTGGGCACTTGGGACCAGGTAGGCCGCGTTCCTGCCCAGGGTAGTGTTAGCTGGCCAGGGCCTGGCCCATTCTCGTGGCCAGTGTCCCTGCGGGTGTCCTGGGCCAGGTCTTTTGAAGGAGGTCAGTAGTGGCTCTGGTGTGGTCCAGTTGAGGGTATTTCTCTGCACCGGGACAGGGGCCACCAGACCCTCTGGGCCCAGAGCTGCTTCTGGTGAGCAGGGCTGCCCACAGCCATCCCCAGTCCCAGACCTTATAAAGTCTGGCTGGGTGTAGAGCCAAGGGCTCCAGAGCCCCTCACTGGCCCCCAGCGAGGCCCGCCTGCCTGCAGGGTCTGCAGAGAGCACAGCCCAGCCGGTTCTGGGCCCTTCCCTGGCCTCTCCAAGTACCTCATTCGTGAATGGCATGCTTTCCCAGGTGCCTCTTGGTCCTCCCCAAGGTGAGCTGCCTGGCGCTTGGGTACTTCTAGGTGGCTCTGCTCATGTCTGCACCCCACGTCAGAGGTATGTGTGACCCCCTCACACCATGACCTCTGGGCAAGGCCTGGGTGTCCTCTGCCCTTTCTGCCCCTCCACACCTGTTTCCTCTCTCTTTCCTTGTGTCCTGAGGCTTCGCGGTTGTGCCTGGAAGGTTACATCCTCCCCCGCCTGAGACCTGGGCTCCAGGGGCCCAGGGAGCTGGCTGGGGGAGGCATTCTGTTCAGCAAGGCCGAGGCGCCACTCCCCCTGCCCTGCCTCCTGAGCACGCAGGATCCTGGCGACCTCTGTTTCTCTTTTAGCAAATCCTTGCTCTCACCCGGCCTCTCTCGATGAGATCATTTGCAAAATATGCTTCCCGGCTGGCCCTGGCCGGGACTCCCTCACTGTGTCACCTGCAGCTGCTTGCTCACTGGGAGCTGGGCTTCCTCTGCCCTGGCCTCTGGCCTTTGTCATTTAAAGTTCAGGTTTTGGAAGCAGCGTCCACAGGGAGAGGGTCTCAGCACAGGCTTGTGGTGGGGCAGGTGTAGGGGTGTTTGGGATGTGAACTTTGGAGCGGGGCTCTCTGGTGGCCACCTTTGTGGTTGGCATCCTCAGAGTGGGGGCAGCCTCCACGAGGACAAGGACGGCAGGGACATTCACCCCTGCCCGGGCCTGGGAGCCTGTCTGAGCAGGAGGAGTGGAGAGGAAACCTGATGTTACCCTGTGCTCTCTGGGGCCTGCCCCCAGCTTCTGCTGGCTGGGCCTGGGTCTGGGCAAGGGGGCAGTTAGGAGCAGGACTTGAGAGCAGGTCTCTCTCTCAGGTCACATCCAGTCCAAGGCTGTGTGACCTTGGATGAGTAACTTACCCTCTCTGAGCCCTGCCCTGGCCTGTATGTTGTGATGCCACACAGTAGCTTCTTTATTTGATGCTGGGAGACTGAAGGTGAGCAGGCCTGGCGTGGGGTGCTCTGGAGATGCCCCCTCCTTGGAAGTGGGCCAGAGCCAGTGATGGGTTCATGCCCCTTTAAGGAAGGGGAGGCTGCTTCTCTGTCTCCAGGGAGGATGGAGGTGTCTGTCTCTGGTCCTATGGGAGGAGAGGCTGGCTCTGGGTCTCTCTGAAGGAATCTTCCCCTCCCCCTTGGCCCTGGGCCCTGGCATCCAGGAGGGCACATGGCCATGGGTGGGCTGGGAGCTCCTGGGCCCCGCCCAGTGACTGCCTGTGTGCCTGGGAAGCAGACAGGGCCGGGGGCGGGGACCATAGGGGCCTGAAAGTGCCCATATATAGTCATTGGGGTGAGCAGTGAGCCTGGCTGCCGGGCTGTGTCCCAGGCCCAACACCAGGCCCAGCCAGTGGGTCCCTGAGTGGGGGTGCTGAGGGGAGCTGGATTTGGCACAAAGCATCATACAGCAGCAGGCACAGGCTTGGTGCTCTTGGAGTGTTTGTTGATTGAAAATAAAAATCTCCTGGGCCCTCGGTAGTCAGGGCCAAGTGTATTTCTGGAGACACCATTTTTGAAAGTTAGAGGCCATAATGAGTGACTGTCCTGTTGGCCAGAGCCACCTGGGGTCTAGGGGTGGGATGCCAGCTCATTTGCAACCCCAGCCTGTGCCCCACAAAGTACCCCTTTATTATGGTGACACTTCTAGATGTCTACTCCCCATCCCCAAGGTGCTAGGGGCTTCCGCCCTGATGGCTGGCATTTTCTGGAAGATGGCCTCCCTCCCTCCACCTCCTGGACACTGCTGGCTAAGGGGGAGGGGGCAGGGCCTGCCGGGGCTGCTCCCTGTGCCTCTGGGTCAGGAGGAAGGATGTAGTCCTGGGTCCCTGTGGGGCTTCCCTGCCAGTTCGCCCATCCCTGTCTCTGCCAAGAAGGGAGAAGGAGCCGCCTCTGCTGCATTCCAGCTGTTGTGCTCTTAAAAATCACGACGTTAACATACTTTTGCTCATTTAATTTAGTTTCCATTGCACTGCTAAACGCCTTTGTTAAATTTTGTGTATTGATACTTTTTGTTGTTGTCAGCAGTTTTTTTTTCTTTTTCTTTTTTTTTTTTTTTTTGGATATAAAGCTATTAGAGTGAGAGAAGATTAAAAAGATACATTACAATTAAAATGTTAATGAAATCTGCATCATACAACTTTTGAAACCCTTTAGGCATTAATCTTGCCTGTGTCATGTCCATTAACTTTGGCTATTCTTATTCCACACTGACCCCTGCTGAGAGATTTGTGCTATAATTGGATTTTTTTTTTAAATAAAAAAGAAAAGCTTTTAAGGAAATAGTGAGCAGTGGCCCTGGCTCCTCCAACGAGAAAAGAAACGCAGAGGGTCTTCATTTCAGAGGGGGCCGGTCCTAGCTTCGGAGAGGGCCGTGGGCCACTCCTGGGCTGTGTGTGGCCTGCCTCCTCCCTGTGGTGACCAGTCGCTCCGTCTACTAGGGCTGTGCCTTGTCCATGTGGGCCCTGTATCTGCAGCGGCCCCGGGTCACCCATGATGGGAGGGTGTGTCATGGCCGCAGTCGGAGTGTGGGTGTATGAGGGTTGTGGGTGAGCTTACCTTCCTGGGGAGGGTCCCCGAGCTCAGGTGCTGTGTGAGGGTGACTGGGGTGCCCCCAGCCGGGGTGCTGTGCAACCAGGAAGTTCCGCAGGAGCTGACGGTTTTGGTTTTGAGTTCTCAGGAGATGTGGCGCGTGGAAGTCTGGTGTCGTGGGCACTGGGGTCTCCAGCATGAGGCCGGGGCTGGGGGCTGCGGGAATAAGGAGCCCCCTGGCTTACCCCCAGGGCAGATGGGCCCCTGGGCGAGCGTGGGTCCTAAGTCCTCCGTGAGCTCTGCACGGACTCACCCTTGACGGTGGCTGAGCCAGTGGTTCAGATCTGGGAGGTGTCCCTGCTGGGAAGACTCCCTTGGGCGGGCGGAGGGGGGGCACGGCGGGCCTGTGGCCGGTGGTGCCCAGGTCCGACCTGCTGGGCTTTCTCGGCCCCGGGTGCTGCAATCACAGCCCTGGTGCTGGGAAGCTGGTCAGGTGGTTGGCAGGGGGCTGCAACAGACAGATTTCATGTCTGTGTGTTTTTGCAACACCTTTCTATAAAGGGAAACATAATTTAAAATATGATTACTTAGTGTTGTAGCAGCCGCCTCAGCGCTCCACGCTATGCCGAGATCATTATCAGAGGCTGATATTAACTTGCAAAGAATATTATGCAAATTGCCCACTGGCTCCTCCGGGAAACCTCGCGGGATGCGAGTAGGGTGTGTGGCGGGGGCTGGTCCCTCCGAGGGCGATACTCCTCCATCCTGGGCCCACCCGCCATCCGTCCCTGGCTGTGTCAGGACCCTGGGCCGAGTCTGTGCCCTTCCTCCACACCAGCCTCACCCCTCGTCTGCAGCGGGGCATCGTGGGGGGACGCGGGGAGCAGTGGGGCAGGACGGACCCAGTGGAGGCCCCGGGGCAGGGTGAAAGCTGGGCTCTCCTGTCCTGCAGGCTTTCTGCTGGGCTCTGTGATGCTTGTTGAGTGAGTGTTGCCTCTGTGACAGGTCCTGGCGGGAACGTGCAGGCCTTAATGAGGTGGCTGTGGTCACGGCAATCAGCTAAGCGGCTACGGTGGACTGTGACAGGCTCTGGCAGCAACTGGACCCGGGGACTCATGAGTCCTAAGCATTTGTCAGTCCTGAAGGGACTGAGGTCACAGATGGGGCCCCTCGGGTGCACAGACCTTCCTATTGACTGACTCAGCACCACAGCTGGGCAGCCCCCGGGGAGAGTGGCGGGCTGGGGTTCAATTGACGTGGTGGCCCTGACTGCCCACTCGCACCTACCACTCCGGGAGTCTGAGGTGCCTCCCCCTGTTTTGTGAACACTGCTCTGGGGGTTCCCCGTGGGGTCTCCCAGCTCTAGGAGGGGGCAGTGACATTGTTTCCCTCTGGAGACCACAGGCTGGAAGGGGATGTGGGTCTCATGGTCACCCTGGAGTGTGAAGGGGGTGAGTGGCGGTGGGTGGGATCAGTTTCCTGGGGTTGGGTAACAAATGACCACAAACTGGGGGCTTAACGCAACAGAAGTTTACTCTCACAGTCTGGAGGCCGGAGGTCCAAAGTCAAGGGTGGGCAGCCAGGTTCCTTCTGGAGGCAGGAGAGCATCGTGCCTCCAACAGCTTCTGGTGGTGCAGGTGATCCTAGGCCTGGAGATGCCCCCTTCCCATCTCTGCCTCCAGATTTCCCTCTTCTCATAAGGACACCAGTCATTGGGTGTGGAGCCCACCCTAAATCCAGGGAGATCTCATCTCAAGGGCCTTAACTAATTATACCTGCAAAAACCCTATTTCCAACAAGGTCACATTCTGAGGTTCTGGGTGGGCGTAACTTTAGGAGGGGGGGACCGTAGTCAACGCAGTGTGGCAGGGTGGGTGCAGAAACCCTTTAGTGCCCGGGCGGAGGGGCCGTCATGTGGCTCAGCCCGGTGCTTCCCCAGGAGGGTCAGCAGCCAGACACTCGGACACGAGCACCTGGACGGTGGGCATGAGGGGCCAGCACAGGTTGGCAGGTCTGGAAGGACCTTTGGTTCAGAAGCTAAGCCGGGGGTCGAGGGCCGGAAATGGGGCCACTGACAGAGGAGGGTTTTCCTGAGACCAAGTGTCTGCTGTTACATAAGTTTGGGGACAGGAGGCAGAATTTGTGTTAATTGTTGTAACCCAGTTTAGTCCTTGTCACAGGAAATGGCCTGGAAAGGAGAGGGAGGGGGTTCTCAGCAGAGTCGTGGGCCTGGACCCCAAACTACTGCACACGCTCCGGCTGCCTTGGCCGTCCTATTCCTCTTTCCTGGCATCTCTTCCTCCCCGAGAATGAAGATAAGTTCATGACATCTGGATGAAATAACAGAGAAGTCGAGGCAGAGGAATGAAGAGCAGAGATGCTGTGGGAGGAGGGGACCCTGGGACGGGACTGGAGATGGACCACCGTGTTCAGGTGGTGGGGTGGGGAGCCAAGGGCTGTGCCCTTGGGGTCCAAACAAACCCAGACTTCCAGGCCCCGCCGATCCCAGACCTGGACCATGAGACCAGGTGGCCGTGGCGGGTTTGAGAGCAGGTGTGTTGGCAGGGTGTGGGGTGGGCCTAGGGGCCTCTCTTGGTGGAGGGGTGGGGTCCCTGGGTTCTCCTCACCTCTTCCTGCCCCATCCTCCAAGCTGAACAGCCCCAACTTTATACCAGCGCAGATGACTGCCCGGCCGGCCAGGGTCCTGAGGGCCTGAGGGCCTGGGAGGCTGCCAGGCAGCTTTGCCCGGGCTCTCGTCACATTCCCAATAACCCAGGCAGGTAGAAGGTCCCGCCACCAGGCATCCTTGGGAGGCAGCCCCCCGGCTGTGCTGGGGGGCCTCTGAAAAGTTTGGGGTACTCCTCTGTCCCACCCTCAGCCCCCATCCCCCAGCTCCCAGGGTGGGCTTCTCTCCTAAGAAGTCAGGCAATGTGCTTCTGCTCCACAAACTCAGAAGGCCCACGGGGGTCCTGGCCACGTTCAGAGTTGTGCTGAAGATTTTAGAACATCTGGCTGGGACTTGGGAGGGACCTCAGGGGACAGGTGTTCCCCAGGACCAGGCACCCCTTCTCTGGGATGGGGGCATGGTGACAGGTGTCAGGTCGGGTCGAGGAGCCCCCACCCTCTGCCCAGCACTGGTCCTGATGAAGGAAAAGGTAAAAGAGGAGCAGTATTAAACTTACAGAGAAACTGCAAGTACCAACTACAACTTCTTCCAGGACCGTTTGAGGGTGAGCGACCCCTGCGTGCCCCCATGTGACCCACCGAAACAAGGGCTTCCCGGCCCACCAGCTCTCACCCTGTGTCCTTTACAACTAAACGGCCCTGTAGAGTCCGTGGCCCAGGCACCTGTCTGGTCTGCTTTTAAATTTTAATTTAAAAAAAATTCTAGTTATATATAAAACCCACTATCTTCACGACTTTTAAGTGTATGGATCAGGAGCATTAAGTACACTCACGTTATTGTGCAGACATCCCCACCATCCGCCTCCAGAACTTTTCTCATCTTCCCAGACAAAAAAGGAACCCCTGTACCCATTAAACACACTCCCTGCCCCTTGCCCCAGCCCCTGACCGCACCACCTGCTTTCTGTCTCTGTGGGTTTGGCGCCTCTGGGGCCTCCCCTGAGTGGGATCGCACAGGACTTGTCTCGTGTCTGGCTTCACTCAGCACGATGCCCTCAAGGCTCTGCTGTGGCTCGTGTCGGGACTTGCTTCCTTTCTAAGGCTGAGCTCTGCTCCACCACGTGGATGGACCGCATTGGGTTTACCCTTCCTGTCCACGGATACATGGTTGTCTCCACGGTTGGCTTTGTGAATGGCGCTGTGTGAACATGGGTGTGTCCCAGTCTTAGGCTCCTTCAGTCTGGAAAGTTCTGGGGTCTTTCCTTGACTCTCGTGACCTTAAGCTTGGAGCCCAGGCCAGTTTTGCAGAATGCCCCTGGTCTGGCGGGGTGTCCGCGGCAGTGGTGCTTTGGCCATGCCACTGTCCTTGCCGGCTGGAAGTGACGTGGCAAATTTTGTGTCTGGTCACTCTGGGGAACTTGCCTGGTGTGTGTGTTTCCAAAGTAATCCTAGCATGGAGGCTCTTTTTTTTGGGAGGGGCGGTGGCGGGCATTAGGTTTACCTGTTTATTTATTTTTAGAGGAGGTGCTGGGGACTTAACCTAGGACCTTGTGTATACTAAGCATGCGCTCTACCGCTACACCTTCCCCACAGCATGGAGGCTCCTGAGTGGTGAGTGATGTCAGGTCACAGCGGCACCAACTGCTTTTGGAAGGGGGGTGGTCCCATCCGGGCTAGACGCAGCCCCGTCCCTCCAGGGTCCCCCATGGAGAAACTCTGGTCATTGCCCCTGGCCCGCTCTTGCTCTGGGCTGTGGGGTTCTGCAAGGACCCCCACAATAGGAGGTACACCCCAGTCTAGTGTCCCCTTCTCCCCACAACGAGCCCTAGGGAGATGGCCTATGGCGTCTCCTCCATCCCCCTGACCTGGAGCTGCCCCCAAGTCATGCTGGTTCTTGGCGGAGGTTGTCTTGAGTCTGAGCAGATGTGTTCCTGTGGACCCTGGGTCAAGGTCAGTGTCTGTGGGGCCGGGTTGTGAGTGTCCACGGGCCGTTGAAACAAAGCATGGCAGACTGTCTGAACAGCAGAGGTTCGCGCTCCCTGTCCTGGGAAAGACGTCCCCAGTCAAGGTGGCGCGGGGCCCGGCTCCTTCCTGCCTCTCCCGGCTCCCTGGCTCGTGGCCACTCGGCCTCTCCTCCGTGTCCGGATTTCCCTCTTAGGACCCCAGTCATTGGCTTCAGGGCCCCCCTAAATCCAGCGAGACCTCATCTTGACTGGATTGATTGCATCTGCAGAGACTGTTGTTTGACTTGGGGTCACATTCTGTGGTCCCAGGTGGACGTGAATTTTGGGGGGCCTTGTTCACCTCAGCAGAGAGGTGAAGGCCAGATGGTCCACCTGCCTCCATTCTCTCTTCTCCGTAGCTGCACCCCCACCCCCGCCTGGGTCTTGGAAAGAACAGCAGTGCTGTCCCCATGCCCCCCGATCTTGGGTTGGGCCCCCAGCCCTCCGACGGCCTGTCCAGGCTCCTTTGAAACCCCCAGCCCAGCTGCTTGACCTCTGGCTCCTCTCTGGGGTGGGGGGCCAGGGAGGGGGCAGCCACGCCTCCAGTCTGGCGGGATGGCTTCATTTCTGCAGCAGAGGAAGAGGGTCTTGAGGTTTCCAGCCCAGTGCCAGAAAGGCTGTTTGCCCGCATGGAGTTCTCCTTCGGAACGGGTGTGGGGGATCAGGCTGGCTGCTTTCATGTCAGCCTGTGAACCTCATGCAGTAGGAGTTACTGCAGCCGAGAAACACAGGGGACCACTCCTTCGGCTCCAGATGGTTACAGGACTGAGGCAGGCACCACAAAGTCCTAGTCAGTAAGTGGTCCACACAGGAGGGTAAAGTTAGCAAAATGAAATCAGTGGCTTGTGGGTGACAGTGTCGGTCTTTCCTCATGGGGCGAAGGGAAGGAGGCAGACGCCCGTGATCAGGAGTGGAGAGTGCCCCACACTGTGCTCATTTCACGACAGGAAACACGGGCTGGAGGGGTGGGTGTCCCAGAGCGGAGCCGGGTGTGCCCACTGGTGCTTTTCCTGGGGTCCCTGGGTGGGTCGGGGTGGGGCAAAGACAATGGGAGCCCGTGGGCAGCGGTGGCTACCTGGGCCAGGTGCATCCCAGGAGACAGAGCTGGGTCGGAGGTGGGGCCATGAGGGATCAGCGGGCAGGGGCAGTGGGTGCTGGGTGGGGTCGCCCCTCCACCGGCTCTTGGGTATTCCTGAAGGTATCGGTTCCTCCTCGCTGTTTCTTAACTGCGGTTTCGTAATAATTATAACCGCACGGAGCCCCCGAGCGAGCTTGTTCAGAGCCCCGGCAGCTGTGATTACACTGCAGCCACTGATTTCCAAGAAACCTCACGAGGGAATTCGTTAGAACCGCAGTGGAAGCAGGCGCTGGGCACTGCCTCCCTGGACAGCACCGTGCAGGGGAGCTGCCCTCCCATCCTGGCTGGGAGGAGGTGCCGGGGCTGGCCTGTGGCCCTGGCCTCAGCCTCGCCTGGCCTGGGTTGCCTGAGGAGTGATGTTTGCAGGGCGTTGGCTAACTAGATGGGCCAAGTTCAGCCCCTGGGGAGCTGGCTGGCCTATGTCCACCCAGCCGCCCTTCCCTTTGGGTTTCCAGTGGCCTGAGTGGAAGGTGGCCCAAAGGCCGTCCTGGTTCTGAATCTGGTTTGGTCTCTCTCCTTGGGAACTCTTTCCCGTGTCTGTCATTGGTTCCGGAACATGCAGACACATATGGACAAACCGTTTCTCTTCCCTGACACTATTGAAGGTCCTTGGCCTTGAGCTGTGGTGTTCCAGATCACCTCCTCCCTCACCTCCCTTCATCCCCGGGCCTCCTGGAGGGCACAAGGAGGGGCCGGTGGTCCCCAGGCAGCCGGGAGCAGAGCTGCCTCCCACCCAGGCTGACGCGGAGACCGGGCCTCCGGGGGCTAAGGTGGCGGCTGCTTGTGTGCAGAGCCCAGCGGGGCTTCCGCGGGCTGCCTGGGCCCGTAAGTGCTGTCATCATGGCGGCTCACAGCACAGCGGCATGGTTGCTTATTCTTGAATTTAAAGTCAGCTTAACGCTGGTGCTGGAAACTGGTCTGTTTACCTCTCACTGACTTCTGGCCCCATCGCCCCAAAGGGCACCTTCTGGAAGTGTGTGACACCCAGGTGCTTGAGGCCAGCTTGGCCGGTCCCAGGCAGGGACCAAGTCTGCGTCACCCACAGGCCACCCACTCATGTGTCTGGCTAGCATCTTCTCCCTGAGCCCCTTCTGCTTGAGATATTGGGGTGCGCCTTCCCTGGGAGAGAGGAGACCCTGACCTGAGCCACCACCCCCCGAAAAAAAGAGCAAGGGTGCCACAGTGTCCTGTGTTGGCTGGTCCCACACAGTCCTGGGCTGGGGCACTCTACACACTGACTGCAGCGTTGACAACCCTTTCTCAGACCCCACTCAGTGGGCCGACACGTGGGGTCCCTGTAAAGAGCCCCACTGGGCAGGAGAGGGAGGGAGGGTTCTTGGCCCCAAGCGGCCTGAAGACTTTTCCAGTCCATTGTGAGTGGACTGGACCCCTCCCTCGCTGCCAGCCACGGGCCACTGAGTCACCTTACTCCTCCGGCAACCGAGGCAAGCAGAGGCAGGCCTGGGGTCCCCCAGGCCAGGGGCTTAGTCCTGCCTCCAGGGCCATGCCGTGGACTGAGGAATGAGGGAGCCGGGCCCTCCCATGGGTCCCTGGGCAGCCCAGGGTCTGCAGGCCCTGCTCCCTCTGCCCTGCCCCCGAGGTGGGCCCCTTGCTGGCAGGGAGTGCCCTCTGCCCAGACACTGCCTAGGCAACATCACTGGCTCGGCCTCCGAGTCTCATGTACCCACTGCAGCTCAGGTTTTGGGAGCCAGTGGGTGGGCCTCCCTCTTGGCCCCCCGGCCCCCTTATGTTTGAGGCCCCCTTGGCCAGGACGGGGTGCTCAGAATCATGCATGAGTAGTTTTCAGGTTCCGCGCCCTAAACTAATAGAGTGTGCACTTTGTTTTAAAAAGCCATGATTGAAGTCAAATTAACGTATTTACCTTCAGTGCTCCCCGGGGAGCTGTTGGGAATCAGAGAGGTACGGCTGCAGCATGCAGTGACAGTGATGGCTGATGGTGGCGGTGACATCTGGCTCTCCGGGCTTCCTGGGAAGTGGTCCTCCCCAGTGCTGGCCCCCAGCCTCCCCCACAGCTTCCCTGATGCTCGCAGGGACCCCCAGGGCCTCCTCCCCGGAGGATGCAGAGGGGACCTGGCAGTGGGCTGTGCTCTGGCCCCAAGGACTCGTGATCCCACCCACCCCACCCATCTTGGTGGCTCTTTCCTCTGGGCTTTGCACAGCCCATTGTGGCCAATGCCCATGGCCCTGAGCTTGAGCCTTTGTCCTGCTCTCTCTCTGGTGTCTGCTTTTGGTGCGGGAGCATTTTGTCCTAGAGTCCTGTCTGTGGATGAAGAGGCCTATGTCCACTCTCAAGACCCAGGTTCCAGTTCCCAGGCCAGTGAGCAAGTTCCTTCCCTTGCTCGGAGCCTCTGTTTCCCCATCTGTAAAATGGGGTAATGGTATCTCTCTTGAACGTAAATTAAAAGCGCTACATAAGACCTGGGATTATTCAGGGACTTACCCCTCTGACACACACACACACACTCTTCATGGATTCTGAGGTCAAAGGGCCTGAGGTTTTCTGGATTCTAGGCTTAGGGGAGTGAAGGTCCTGGAGGGGTTGAGCGGGCCCTGGGCCTTGGGCCTGTGGACGAAGTGTCTGTGGGTGAGCATTGTATCCCCTTATACACTGTATTTTTAAAAATTTGTACATGGATTTTATATATGCAATCTTAAAACTTTTATGATCAAAAACTTATTAATAGAGTGATCATATCTGTCTGATTTTTCTCTTTTAAAAAGCAGACCTTCATGTGACAAAGCACAAACCAATATTTAAATTCCTCGTTCAGTTCTCCAGTTGCTTCCGCTCACCTTCTTTTTATCGTATAAGTGGATATTTTAAGCACACTTGCCATGCAACCTACAGAAAAGTGCACAGGTCTTCTGTACACGGCCTCACTTGTCGTCACACAGCCAGCACACCTGCGCGCTCAGGGTACCGGTGAGGGTGAAGGCCCGGCGCCCAGGCCCCCCGCCCTCTTGCACCGGGAAGAGTTTACTGTTCTTGACAAGCGAGCAGAGTGGGCCCAGCTTCCGCTCAGCGCTGAGACCTTCCAGTGCATCCCATGGGGCACATGCCTGGAGGGTGGGTGGCCTCTGTTGCAGCGGGCTTTTCCACTGTTTCAGCATCTAATCTGTTGTGGCCTGTGGGTCCTTGCCACTTTGGGGCTATTACGAAGGCCCTCTGCTAGAGAGGTTCCAGGTGCCTCGGGGAGCGGGGAGGCGCCGGGACCCAGGTGCGTGCCGCTGACCCCACGCGCAGACCCTGCCCGCATCTGCACCCCCTGGTGACGGGTGCCCTGTCTGCCTCCGCGGGCTTGTTGCCTTGTTGGTACCGTATCTGTGAACACCTGTTCCAGGCTTTTCCTCCTTCCCCCTTTTGAGCCTCCTTTTCTCGACTGGCTTAGAGGATTCTTTAGCCATTCTGCCGCAGGGCCTTTGTTTTACGGGCCTTGCTGACACCTCCGCCTGTGGTCTTCTCACTCTTAATGGTAGACTTTTTGAATTCTCCATTTTAATGAAATACAGTTTGTCAACAATTTCTTTTATGGTTAGGGCTGTTTGTGACCTGTTGGAGACCCTCTTTTGTTCTTGAAGCTTGATTCTTGTGCTTTGCACATATAGGTCTGATAAGTATAACTTAAAAACATTTTTTTTTAATTGGAGTAAAGTGTACATAGCATAGAATTTACAATCTCAATTGTTTTAAGTGCATAATTCAGTGTGGCATTAAGTACATTCGCATTGTTGTGCGACCGTCACCACCACATCTGTCTCCAGAACTTTTCCATCTTCTCAAGCTGAAACTCTGTCCCCATTAAACACTTACGGTCCACCCCCACCAGCCCCTGGCCCCCATTGTCTTGCTTTCTGTCTCCATGAGTCTGACTCTTCCAGGCCCCTCCAGGGGTGGATTCCTACAGGATTTGCCTTGTGTCGGGCTCATTTCATGGAACGTAATGTCTTCCAGTTTCATCCGTGTTGTAGCCTGTGTTAGGATTCCTCTCTTTTTTAAGACTGAGTAATATTTCATGGTCTGAGCAGGAAAGCTGCTCAGAGAGCATTTGAGGAACTGAATATTTATAGTCAGTGAAGAAAGAATGTTGCACTCAGACTGTTCAGTTAGTTACACAATTGCTGAATGTCCCACAGGCAAGAACACCAGACCGTTTGGGGTTCTCCTTGCTACTGGACAGAAATCACTATTTGCATCTTTTTTGGGCACAACCTGGTTTAAGAGTTAGAGGGGGGAGGGTAATAGCCCACTGGTAGAGTGCCTGCTTAGCATACATGAGGTCCTGGGTTCAATCCCCAGTTCCTCCGTTAAAAACAAGCAAACAAAAAAGTTAACATGTGACATTCTGGGGTATCATCAGTAGCAGACCAAACAGGTCTCCTGAGAGAATGAAACAACCCTGGTGGCCTTGTTGGCTGCTCTCTCCTGTGACATGGGAAGGGCAGTCACTCTTTACCATATTTCCAAGTTTTTGAGCATCGTTCAGCATCCCTGTGTGGTCGTCATTTCCAGTATAGTTTTTAGAAGCGGGTTTTGCTGTGTTCTGATTCATCCCCCGCCACAGTAAGGGCAGCCCTGTGGGGCTGGGCCGGCCACTCCAGAGCGGCCAGGCTCCCGGCAGCTGCTAGAGTGAGCCTGTGTCTGTATTTCCAAGGAGAAATAACCTCGGTTCCTGCTGAGGGGGTTTTTGCTCCACTGATTGTGTCCCCCACCCCCCGCCCTGGAGCCTGGGAGCCCATTTGTGTCCCTGGGTCCCGCCAGCGGTGGCCCCAGGTTCCGGCTCGGCTGCACGGTCAGCTTGTCCAGCTCCGTCAGGGAATAAAAGAGGCCAGATTCCCATGGAACCGCTGCCAATAGCTACATTGCCATGAAAGGTAAAGAGACTCTGGAAAAGTATTTGTTTCTGAATTCGGAGGCCTCGGGGAGAAGGCACGCAGTGTACAGAATGTTTTGCGTCGTTTGCAACAGCGAGGCCACCGCATGGAGGGCTCGCGCTGCGTCGGGAAGGGGGGGAAGGCTCTTCTCCCCCAGTGCTCCAAGACCATCGCCAGGGTTAGAGCTCGCGTGTCGTGCCCAGCGGGGACCTTGGTCAGCAGCCCGTCACTTCATGGGCCTAAAGACATCTGGAGACCCGGCCCCTTCCCTCAGGGGGCAGCAGCTGTCTAAGGGGCGAGCCTGCTCAGGGCGCCTCCTGGGGGGGGGGGGGTGACGGCGGGCAGTGCGCCCTTCCTTGTGGACGCCCTGACTCCGGCCTGCCGCTTCCAGGGAGCCGAAGCCACCGGTTGATGACCAGGTGGAACTGGTTCCTTTCACAGGGAAGCTGACAGTGCCACCCTGGAGGACGTCACTTCCTGCACGGGCACTGACGGGAGCCGTAGTGGGGGGATTTGTTCGCTGTTTCACCAGAGTAAGAACATGGATGGCCAGTGAGGATGGAAACCAAGGTGGCGCTCCTGGATGGAGCACGTGAGAGTTCTGGTCCCCCGAACGGCACCAGCACCGGACGGTCCCACCGTAACCCAGGAAGACTGGCTCTGGGTCGGGCATGTCTTCCTGGGCAGCGGACCAGGGAGCTGAGAAATACAGGACATAGCGTATAAATCCAGCATTCCCAGAATCATAAGCTGGAAACAAATGTTTATGATTGGCTGCGGGCGCTCTGGGAAACTGCAGAGAGCAGTCAGATGTAAAGTCCAACTTCACGGGTTTCAGGGTCTGATTTGGGGAGGATCAAATCAGTGTCGTTGTCAGAAGGGGTGTGGGTATTCGATTAAGCAGATCGATGAGTGGTTTTAGCCTGGCTGGCTGTTCATCTAAGGGACAGTACATTAAAAAAAAATCTTAGAAATCAGTAACACCTTTATAGGGAAGCCTAGCTGGTTTGGGAGTGAAGAATGTTAATTTTAAAAAGTCGGGGCAGGGGTCAAGACCTTTCATCACTTCATCTTGGGGTGTCTGCACACCAGCACCAGTGGCTGTTTTAACAGGACACCAGGTTCTCATTTGACAAGAGTATATGTAATAGTAAAGATAGTAAAGGGTTCGTAAGCACTTTTAAAAAAAATTATCTTATGAATGAGCCCGTCAAAACCAAGCAAATTTTGCCCAAATTTTAACACTTTGTGGACTTTTACCAAACTCGTATCCTGGTATTATAAACCCAGGGAAATAAAGATTACTGTCTGCGAGCCTCCCCCGGTGTTCCGTCTCCATCCTAGTCCCCTTCACGCCCTGGGACACCCAGACGTTTCACTTTCGGGCAGAATGCCTCTTCTCTCTGTGATAACAGAAGCACACCCTTCGAAGTGCTGTGGTCTGCAAGTCATGCTTCGACTAGTAGCCCCATTTTATTAGTTGTACCTTTAACTTGCGTCACTCACTTCTCTCTGATAAAGAGGACTGCAGGTGACGGGGCAGGTGAGCAGGGCCTGCTTGTCTTACACCAGCGTCTCAGCACGTTGGGCAAACCCAGAGCACACCTGACAAGGTCCTCCCCCCCGTATGCACACACATGCACACACGCGCCTCTCACAGCTCATTAATGTGGCCGGGTGGTGTTCCTGAATTCTATGGTGGATGCAAATAAGCAGAGTATGTGTTTTAAAGCTCAGCTACTGATCAGTGTTTTGATCCTATAGTTAGAAATTTTCCAGCTATTGAAACATTATTAACTCATAAATTTCATATTAGTATAGGGTGTTACAGTGAAAGGATTTTGGATATTTTCGGTTGATACACCAAACAGTTGCTTTTTTTTTCAACTTTGTATTTTGAGATAATTAGAGATTTGTGTGCTGTTGTGAACAGTACAGAATGGATGGACAAGACAAAGGGGTACATCCCTGTAATGGGATAGTCCTTGACCCCAGAAGGGAGCGAAGACACTTGAAATGGGTGAATGTTACAGTAAATGAACTGCATCTTGATAAAGCTGTTATTAAGAAAGACGATACTGAGAGATGCAGTGCACCCTTTACGGGGACCCCTCGGGCTGCCCTTCAGGGTGCTGTCCCCCCACCTTCAGGCTCTGACGGCCACTTCGCTGGTCTCTGTCTCTGTAAGTGGTCCTTCCCCTCCATCCTCAGCAGCGTTTGGTGTTGTCACTGTTATGTCTCAGCCATTCCGATAGGTATGTAGGTATCTCGATGTAGTAATTTGCATTTCCGGGACGACAGAAGCTGGTGGACGTCTTTCATGTGCTAATTTCCCGTCCGTGAGTCCTCTTTCCTGAGATGTCTACAGGACTGGAGCCAGTTTCTAGTTTTTTCTGCTGTTGTGATCAGGGCTTCTTTAGAGATACTAGTCCCCAGTCAGATGTGTAGTTTGCAATTGTTTCCTCCCTGTCTGTATCCTGTCTGTTCACCCGCCTCTTACCTCTTGCCAAGAGAAGTTTTGAATTTGAATAAGGTAGTGAGGTTTGTCAGTTTTTCCTTATGGAAGAGTTGTTTGCGTAGCCCTGGTCCCAAAGATACTCCCCTTGCTTTTTCCTAGTTTTTAGGTTCTATATTAGGTTCTTGATGCATTCCCGGTTAATTTTTGTATATGGTGCGAGGTTTAGGTCAAGGGTCATTTTTTCTCCCTCAAAATGTGCTGCTGTTCCGGCCCCACTTGTTGAAGATGCTGTCTGTCCTCCACTGGTGGCTCTGCATCCTTGTAAGAAGCTGGGCGTGTTTGTGGGTCTGATTGGGGGCTTCTCTGTTCTGTCTGTTGGCCAGACTGTCCCCCTTCTTAATTACTATGTCTGTAGAATCAGTGTTGAAATCAGGGAGGCTGCTTCCTCCCATGTAATTTCTTTTCCAAAATGGCCTTAGCTATTCTAGTTCCGTTGCCTTTCCCTATAAATTTTAGAATAATCTTGTCTATGTCTACCAAAAAAATTCTTGCTGGAATTTTGAAAGGAATTGTCTCAACCTGTATATCAGTTTGGGGAGGACTAACATCTTTGCTGTGTTGAGTCTTTCAATCCCTGAACATGGTATGTCTCTCCATTTATTTAGACCTAGGTTTCGTTCATCAGTAAGTTGTAGTTTTCAGCATATAAATCTTTGCACATTTTGTTGTATTTACAGGTAGGTGTATTTTTTTGAGTGACTGTAGATGACATTGTATTTCTAAGTTTAGTAGTTGCTAGTACATAGAAATACAACTTACCTGGTATCCTGTGATCTTGATAAACTCACTCATTTGTTCTAGGAGACTTTCATAGATTCTCTGGGGTCGTCAACATAGACAACCCCGTCAGCTGCAGATGGGACAGCTTCATTTCTTCCTCCCAATCTGTGTGCATTTTCTTGCCTCCTTGCACTGTGCTGAGTAAGAGTGGTGAGTGGACGTCCTTGCCGTGTTCCCCGTCTTGAGGTGAAAGCATTAACTACAAGATTTCTGTGTTAAGTTGAGGAGGTTCTCAGAGAGTTTTTATCACGGATGGATGTCGAATGTTGTCGTATCTTTCTTATGCACTGAATGATATTTTCATGTGATTTCATTGATTTTAGAATGTTGAACCAGCCTTGCATCCCAGGAATAAATCCCGCTGGGTCATGATCTAATTCTTTTTATAGATTGCTGAAATCTGTTTGTTAATATTTTGTCCAGGATTTTTGCATCTATGTCTGGTCTGTAGTTTTCTCTTTTTTTTGTACCATCTTTGTCTGGTTTGGGTATCAGGATAAATCATAAAATGAATTGGAAAATGTCCCATTCTCTTCTGTTTTCTGGAAAAGATTGTGCATACATGGTGCCAATTCTTCCTTAAATGTTTGGTAGAGTTCTCCAGGGAAACCGTCTTGGCTCAGGGATGTCTTTTCTGAGAAGTTTTAAGAATACGTATCTGGTTTCCCTAACAGTTACAAAGCTGTTCGAGTGCTCTGTTTCGTACTGGGTGAGTGGTGGGTGCTTTCCCTCCCCTGCCAGGAACCGGCTCATTTAATTTAGATTGTCGAGTTTACGTGTAAAAGTCGTCTCTGTTACTGCCTTGTTATCCTTTTGACATCTGCAAGGTCTGTAGTGATGCTCCCGTTACATTCCTGATGTTGATAAGTAATTTGTCTGTTCTCTTTCTCTCTCCCTCTTCTTTGGTCAGTCTTGCTAGATGTTTGTCAATTTGATGAATCTTCTCAGAGAACCAGCTCTTTGTTTCACTGATTTTCCCTCCTATTGCTTTCCTGTTTGCAGTTTCATTGACTTCTGCTTTTACCAGTATTTCTTCCTTTGGCGTCTTTTGGGTTTATTTTGTTCTATTTCTAGGTGAGAACTTAGATTACTTGAAACTTTCCCTTCTTTCTAGGACATAAACTGTAAGTTCTCCTCTCAGCTCTCAAGTGGTGTCCCCCAAGTTTTGATCTGTTGTACTTTCATTTCCGTTCAATTCGATTTCCTTAAGACTTCCTCTCTGACACATGGATGACTTAGGGGTCTGTTGTTTCTTTCCAAATGTTTGGCGCTCTCTCTGCTACTTTGCTGTTATTGATTTCCAGTTTGATCCCATTGTGGCTGGAGAACACACTCAGTGTGATTTTAGTTCTTTTACATGTCACCAGGTTTGTTTCCTGGCCCAAGACATTGCCTGTCTTGGTGTAAGTTTCATAGGAACTTGAAAAGAATGTGTATCCTGTTGTTTTGGAGTACAAGGCCCTGTAAATTCTGATTAGATCCTGTCAGTCAATGTTTAGTTCTCTGTATCTTTGTTGGTTAACTGCCAGAAATGTGGTTTACAGATACTCCTTCCCATTCTTTGTCTTTTCACTTTCCTGATGGTATCTTCTGAAGCACAGCTTTTAAATTTCGATGAAGTCTAATTTATAGACCTACATTTTTTCTTTTATTTCTTGTGCACTTGTTGCCATATCTAAGCATCCATTGCCTATTCCAAGGTCACAAAGATTTACCCCTGTATTTTCTGTAAGTGTTTTACAGTTTTAGCTCTTGCATTTAAGTCTTTGATTCATTTTAAGTTTTGTATATGGTGTGAGGTAAGGGTCCAATTTCATTCTTTTACATGTGACTATGCAGTTGTTCCCTCACCATATTTTGAAACACAGTTTTTTACCCATTGGATGCTCTTGGCATCTTTATTGAAATATCAATTGACCAGAGACACATGGATTTATTTCTGGACTCTCAGTTCTGTTCCATTGATCTATATGACTTTCGTTATGCCAACACCATACTCTCTTGATTACTGTAGCTTTGTAGCAAGTTTTGAAATTGGGAGATATGAGTGCTCTAACTTTGTTCCACCTTTTCAGTATTGTTTTGGCTATTCTGGGTCCCTTGTGTTTCCAGATTAATTTTAGAATAGGTTTATCAGTTTCCACAAAGATGTCAGCTGGGATTTAGACTAGGGGTTGCATTGCCTCTGTAGGTCAATTTGGGGAGTATTCTCATCTTAACAATATTAGATCTAACCCATGAACATGGGTGTCTTTCCATTTATTTAGATCTTTGGTTTCTTTCAACAGTTTTGCAGTTTTCAGAGTGTCAAGTTTTACACTAATTTTGTTAAATTTATTCCTAAGTACTTAATGCTTTTTTGATATCATTTTAAATGGAATTTCTTACTGAATTTCATTTTTGGATTGTTCATTGTAGGTGTATAGAAATACAATTGATTTTTGTATATTGATTTTTTTTTCTTTTTATTTGTGTTGGGGTTTTTTTGATTTCTTTTGTTTTTGTTTGTATATTGATCTCATGTCCTGCAACCTTGCTGAACTTGTTTCTTAGTTCTAACAGTCTTTGGGTTGATTCCTTAGAATTTTCTTTGTTCAAGATCATGTCATCTATGAATAGAGATAGTTTTACTTTTTCCTTTCCAACAATATGTCTTGTATTTCATTTCCTTGCCGAATTTTCCTCACTTAGACTTAGAACTTGTACGGTGTGGGCATCCTTGCCTTGTTGTGGATTTATCACATGTGTCCTTTATCAGATTGAGGAATTCCCCCCTTTCCTAGTTTGCTGAGTGTTTTTTTGTGCTGAGTGTTTTTATGTGCTGTTCATGTGTTACGCATTTTTAGATGACAGATGTTAGAATTATCTGACGGAGGTTTTTTGTTTTGTATTTTTGTTGCTGTTGTTGTTTCTATTTGACAGGGGTTTTAAAGCAGCACTCCAGCATTCCAGGACCCCATATTCCTGGGATGGAAGTCTGACACTATTCACTTTGCTGTCAGCTTCTCAGGGTTCTTCAATATAGTTGACTTGATAGTTTTATATTTTTCATACTCTTGAGCACCATGTAAAAGTGATGCTAGCCCCTCTGCTTGAAACAGTATATGGAGTTAAAGAAATCCAGATTAACTACTTTCCTCATGAGGAAACACATCCAGATTTTGAAAATAAAATAGATGCTGGATTTGTAAATTAGGGAAAATATACCCTGTTGTCTTTTTAACCCGTTATCAAAGCAATCTGATCTGTGAAGGAGTCCTCTTGCTTGTGGGAATTTAGGATAGTAGATGGAAGTGCTTTTTAAGATAATGGTTTCTCTGAAAAGGGTCCCCTCCCCCTTAAATGCTAGCTCACTTAAAATATTGGAAATTATGTTTCATTACGTTCCGGGAATTCTGAAAATATTAGGTTAATAAAATTGCTTATTATTTGTTAGCTGGTGAGGACACAGCTCTTTAAGAGTCTGTAATTCGTGAATACACTTCAGAGGTAGGGAGGAATTCCGCCCTCGGTGTGAGGGAAGGGCTGCTTTGAATCTGTGAGTTCTTCTGTGAGTCTAGATGCACAGGGAACCTGTAGCTTCAGGTGGGGGTCAGAAATAAACACAGGAAATAGCTTTTCTTCCAGTCTCTAAGAGATGTTTTCCTTTGCAGGGGACATGTGCTATTTCCTTGCCTGACAAACAGACAAACAGAAGGCCAGCAGGGACAGACTAGACCACTCAGCCACCCTGCAGAGCCTCCCCGTGGTCAGACTGGAAAGTCAGCGCCCGCCCCCCCCACCCCCACCCCCCCGGCGCTCTGGACAGCATCGCCGAGGCCAACCTGGTGGTCCTGGTCCTCGCCACAGAAAAGGGACATGTCCCAGATCACAAATTAGACAGGATACAGACAGACTGACGGACTTTGCCGGTAACCATCTTGACCTGCTTCTGCTGGTGAGTTCATCTGGGCACCTGTCAAGTGTAGTTGTTTAAAGTTTGTAAACAGGGCCCTCATACAGATGCAGAGAGTGCGTGTTGAGGACCAGTCGACTTCAGTGTGAAGGAGCTGGTGGTGGGGGGAGCTGGTGGCGGGGGAGCTGGTGGGGAGGGCACCCATGGAGTGATCCTGGACCTGCCAGGCGCAACCCCAAACCAGCTAGTGTCCAGCAGGGCAGAACTCGTAACCTTTGGGGGTGTCTTTTTTTTTAATTGACGTATAGTCAGTTGCAGTGTGTCAGTTTCTGGTGTACAGCATAATGTCCGAGTCATGTGTGTGTGTGTGTGTGTATATATTCATTTTCATACTCTTTTTCATTAAAAGTTATTACAGCATATTGAATATAGTTCCCTATACTATACTGGGGGTGTCTTTTCTATAGAGAGAGATCTTCACATCTTTTCTGGACAAAAAAAAAATAAACATTAAAGAATGAATGTGAGTTTGCACATTGGCTTGACAGAGCCTGGGCGGAGTGTGAGCAGAAGGGCAGTCCTCCCAGACGGTGGTGGTCCCTGTCCTTGAATAGTCCCACGGTGGCCCCTGTGATGGTAAGGTGTGTCAAGCAGTCAACATTTTGCTTTATTTCCGAGTTTTTTGATAATTCTCTGAAGAGTCTACAGTCCACCTAGAATTGATGTTCGTGTGTTTTGTGAACTTGCTCCCCTGCCCCGCCTGCCAGCCTGTCACAGGCTGAGCAGGGCCTTTTCTGACCGGGTGGTGTGGGTATCCGGGTCAGGGGGCCAGGGCGGACTTGCTGCAGCATGTGTGCCGGGGGCTCCGCCCTTCTCTCTGCTGCCTTTCTCCTGCAGGTTGAATTCCCAGGTGATCCCTCAATGGCCAGGGCCCCCTGGTGAGAAGGGCTGGCCCTGAAACCAGGCCCCATGAGCGTAAGCCTTGGCCAAGTGGCTGGGGGGGGCGCGTGACCCATTCCAGTGTGCCTGGCTTTTCGGGAGGACCTCATACCCCCAGCCACAGCCAGACAGCAGACTACCCTGCGTCTGGCAGGATGTGAGCTCATGCCTGCAGCTCCCCAGCCTCCAGGGGGTTCCAGGGCCATCTTCGGAGCAGGCCTGGAGAGGAGCTGACCCGCCTTCCCAGCCCCTGAGGGGAGGGTCTGTTCCATCCTAGAATGTGGTGGGACTGGTGGGCCTTGTCCCCACCCTGTGATGGCGCAGATGAACAATGTGACCTCAGGCCAGGGGATCCAGGGACGTCACTCTCCCTCTCTCTCTCTCTCATACAAATACACATGTACCCGCCTTGCCCTTTCTGGGTCCCCTTCCCCCTGTGCAGACCCCCCCAGCCCCCACAGTCCCTCCGGGCGCCTGGCGTGGCAGGGGCTGGCTGGGGCTGGTGGGCTTCCAGGATGCAGAGGGGGAGGTTCTGGTGAAGGGGTGGCTGGATAGCTGGGTCCCTGGGTAGAAAAATACCTGGATATCGAGTCCCTGGCAGGTGGAACAATCAGGGAGTGCCCCAGGGCTCCTGAGGGTCTGCAGGGGCTTAGTGCCCACCCAGCTGCATCTTTGGTGCTTTTTACCCACAAATATTGGGGTAATAGTGACCATTTTGTCCTCTGACTACACCTTTGGGGCATTGGCGAGCCTGTGAGCCTATGGGGTGGGCCCTTGGCTTTGGAGATCAGCAGGCCTGGGCCTGATCCTCAGGAACCACACACCAGGCTTTTCAACCCCTCACCTCAGCCAGCAGCTTGTCCTGGGGCTCCTGGCCTTTCTTGGTGTACCCGCCGAGTGCCCTCATTCCTGGGCAAACCCAGCTGGCTAGTCCTCTCCCTGGGCCTCCCTTTCTGGAAGGTCTGGGGCTCTGTACCCCCCACCCCAGCTTCTCTTGGGAACCACATGAAACACGGGATGGGGGTCAAAGCAGTGGATCTGTGGTCGTTTCCAGGTGCTGGGAGTGGGGACCCCAGGCCCGGCCTGTCCCTCAGAGGAGCCGCTCCAGGAGGGGCGGGGGCTCCTGCCTGCAGCCTGGCCCCACCTCCTGGCAAAAAACACACCCCCGCTGTGCTGCTGGTGGCTGCAGGTCATCGGTCTTCCCAGGCCATAAAGTTGGGTGATTGTGTTTACGGACTTTATTTTTCATATCAGTACTTGCCTTTTATGGCCCCGCTGTCAGCCGTGGCCCGTGCCTTGTGCCTCGTGCCTCGGATCCCAGGGTGAGCGCCGGACCTTCCTCCTCCACACACGGCACGCCTGCTGCACAGGCGCTTTGGGGAGATCCTGGTTTGTGGTTAAGATTCTCACGCAGGAACGTGAGGACGATTATGTGTAGCTTTTATTTGGCCCGCAGGATTCTTACTGCATTATCCGTATTTCCTTTAATTTGTGGGATTTCTAGTAAATGGGCTTGAAAATAGGTCTGGGCAAGATGCCAGGCAGATGCGGGCAACAGGCACATCTCTGCGTCTCTCTCTAAAGGCAGAGTGGGGTGACCCCAGTGTCACTCTGGTCTGTGTCTCCCGTGGGCCCCTCAGGCAGCCCTGTCTCTGCACCCCAGGATGGGCAGGGGTGTGCCAGTCCAGGTGCCCCGCCCCCAGGCTGCATCTGGAGGGCCAGGGCCAGGGCGGGGCCAGGTGTATGAGTTCTGGTGCTCAGGGCTGCCCTGGAAGGGTTGGGTGTTGGGGTCTGTGTGAGGGAAGGAGGCAGATGCCTGCTCTGACGGAGGCCAGGCCGAGCTAGGGTGGGTCACCTGCTGTGGCCTGCATGCCTCTTAGGCTCCCCGGGCAGCCTTGCCTCCAGGTTCCAAGTGCAACTCAGCCAACAGGGACCTTGAGGGCTGTGTCAGTGCCACCCATGGGGGTCCTGGATGTCCCCCTGTGCCCACCGTGTGGGCTGGTTCTCTACTGGGCTCTGAATGGCACAGAACCTTCCATCCTGTAGCCCCTGCAGAGCGTCTCCACGCAGACAGGAGGACTGGGCCCAGAGGCCTCTCCTGCCCATGCAGGTGGGCTGCTGTCACTGCCAGTCCTGTCCCCACGGCCCTTCAGTGGCTGGGGCCTGCCAGATCCCCTCCCCAGGATGGGGTGTTGCCCCGGAGGGTGGGGGCACATCTTCTGTGATTCTCCTCTGCCGTGGAGTCAGATTGTTTGGGAGAGCTGGACCAGAGTGTCCAGAGGGTTAAATGTGGAGGCAGGTGGAGCCTGGGAGCATGGCCTCTGTGTGGGGTGGGTGGCTGGGTGTCCTCGGTGGGGGGGCAGGTAGGGAGACCCTGTGCCGGGACCCCTCGGGAGAAAGTGGGACAGGCGGGCCAGCCCCTGGGGAGGGGGTGACGTGGTCCCTGAGATGCTGTGGGCTTATCCCCTGCCCCACACCTGTCTCTTTTCATGGCCAAGGTAGGTGAGGCTGACTAAGGAGTGGCCTGGGCCCCACTGCCCAGCTCCAGGCCAGGGGTCCTGGGCCACGCCACCAGCAGCCACCTTGGGGGAGCATGGAGGTGGGACTGGTGTGCTGTGGCCCTGTCTCGGGGTAACTGTCCCCCCCACCCCCCGCGGCTGATTTAGTATTTCTGTGCCGGTCTGATTTGCATCAGATTTTTGAGCATAATTAGAAATGCAGGGGAGCTTTGTGTCTTACCTTGACTATTTATGGCGTGATATGCAGATGAGGAGAGCTATGAATATTAAATATGGGAGTGTGTGCAGAGTCGCTGTCTTGAATGAGTTGGGTGACCGGCTGGCCTGGCACGCGCCCCCACTCGGAGCCCCCCAGGCCTGCCAAGGGAGATGGGGGCGGGGGGGGCGCCGAGGAGGGGAGTCTGGGGCCAGCGGCTGAGCCTGGGGAGCTCCTGCTCTCAGCGCCGGGCCCCTGTGCCCCGGCCTGCCCCCAGCCTGGGGTGCGGGGGACCCTGCCTCCGCCTGGGAGAGGGGAGGAGGGCGCGTCTGCAAGCGTGGATCTGGCTTTTTAAGTTATTAAACTGAGCCCGAGGGGCACACTCTTCAAGCTTTCGTTATTTAAATTACAAATATGGGTGAGAGAGATTGTCGGCTCTGTTCAAAACACTCGTTAATTCTTTGCAAACCTTCTGGAACCGCTGTGTGACTAGTCTGTGGACTTGTGGACTTGGCCGGGCACAGGATGGGTGGGTGGGCTCATGGGGGCTACTCCCCTCCCGTTGGGCCAACCCCTGTTGTATCTTTAGGTTCCTGCTCTGTTTCTTTGGCTCCCGACACCCGATCAGCACTAAAATTTAAATATTTGAGTGGAGGGTTGGAGGCTGGTGTGTTGGTGGCAGGTAGTCGGGACTGGTGGGTAGTGGCGTGTCTGAAGGAGTCATAGGCTGCATTGTACCCCTGGATGTGGCCTCAGCTGGGCCACGCAGACCCCTAGACTGGACCCTTGTCAGAGCTCACTGCCAAGGCCACGAGCCATATGACACTAGGCCCGCCATCCTATCTGATAGACCAGCCCCTGCCCAGCCCCCATGGTCCTGGGGGCCGGTGGGGCCGGTGGGGCTGATGGTGACCCGCCCAGTGCCCTGCCCGGTGCCCTGGGGCGCTGGGGCCTAGGGGTGCCATCTGGAGGGCCAGCAGGGACCCTCCATGTGGGCTGGTATCTCCCCGGGGACCAGTCCTGCATCTGTGACTCTCTCCTTAGGACGGCAGAGGAAGGACTGATAAGCACATTTTTGAATTTGCAGACTCTGGCAGGCTGCCCTTCTCTGTTTGGGAAAAAAAAAAAAAAAAAAAAAAAAGCTTCCAGGCAAACATTTGTTAGTGCAGTTAAAACCGGCTTTTATGCTTGATGCCGGTCCAGACTGTGGTCTGGGGTGGAGGCTGCCCAGGAGCCTGGCTGAACACAGGAGGCCTCTGGCCTCTGCCTGTCAGGTGGGAGCACACTGAGCCTGGGGGGGGGGGCTGTCCCAGAGGTGGGGTGGCACCCGGTGACCATGTGATCCTGAGGTTTCAGAGGCCTGAGTGCCCCCTTCCCTGGGCACAGGCGACTCCAGGACAGCCAAGCACAGAGGCTGAGGTGGAATTCTCATCTCCGCAGCAGAGTCCTGAGGGCCCAGGGCAAGTCCAGGCCTCGGTGCCTGTGTCCAGCAGGGTCAGTCCCCACCCCCTTGATGACCTAGGTTGCCCAGGACGATGGGTGTTGAAAGCAGGAAGCTGGGGAGGGTGGTGCCCGGGTGCAGTCCTGCCCGAGGCCTGAGCAGCAGGAAGCTTGCCCTCTGGGTGCCTCAGCCTCCACCCCACCTGGAGGGGGTGGGGCTGGGAGGTGAGCGCAAAAGTGGGGACCATGGAGAGGGGCTCCTGGGGCTGAGGCCCTACCCCGGAGCCCTGCTCCCGCCCGCCTGTGTCCTTCCATGAGCATCGAGGCCCCGTGGTGGCCCAGCCATGGTTTTGTGATGTATTGTAAGTTTAATGCAAACCTGAGGCTCAGATGGGTTGGTGCGTCGCCCAGCTCTCCGGGGACCTGGCTTCTCAGAGCCCGGTGGCCTTGCTTCAAACAGGTACCTGAACCCCTGGGCTGCATCCCCCTTGCCCCTCAGAGGAGCAGAGCTCTACAGCCAACCAGAGCGTTACCCAGGGGCAGGGTGCAAGGGAGCTCCCTCCTGCAGGCCCAGGTAACCAGAGCCTGCGCTGAAATTGGAAGGCAAGGCAGTTGCTCTGCAGGCCACTGGCCAGCGTGAGCCGCTCCCCACCCTGCCCCCCTCACTCTTTCCCTGCAGCCTCCCATGCAGCAGCCTAGGCGGTACTCCTGACACCCCGACGTGCCCACGTGTGTTAGTGCTGACTCAGAGTAACCTGGGGGATGAGGCCACTGGAGTGCCTTGCCTCTTAGGCAGTGTCCTTGTTGCCAGGCTGGCTTCTCTTGAGACCCTGAGATGGTGGGGCTGCCATGGGGGTGGGTCCCCAGCTCGGGGCAGGGGAGGCAGGTGGTGACAGGGGCTGCTTTTGCTCCTGCCAGAATGTTTCCTGGCACACCTGCCCCCCGCCTCCCCTGCTGTGGCTGTGTTTAATGGCCGTGCATTTGCCGAGGTCCAGACCTCTTATTAGATGGGTAAAATTAAATCCTGCAAAATAATTGTATTTAATTTAATTTATCTCGCCTCTCTTTCCCTTGCTGGTAGTGATCCTGCAGAAATTAAACACTGCATTCCTCCACCCTGGGGTGCCACTGGAAACTCTTTGGGGTCTAGGCTGGGTGCAGGGGGAACGGGGAGCTGCCGGGCTGGCCCTGGCTGGGCTTCTGTGGGACCCGGCCCCCCCGGCCCCTGCGTGCATGCACGTCCCCCCACAGGCTTCTCGTCCAGCCCGTCTCTTGCCCCACTTCGTGCTGCGCTGCCTGTAGGGGGCTGGGAGGGGCTCTGGTTGACCATCCATAATCCCGGGGCCTGAATCCGAGCCGTCCCGAGAGCAGGTCCACAGAGAAGAGACCCTGCCCTTTATTCCGGGGGAGGCCTTGGAGTCTGTGTGCAGCGCCCCCCAACCCCCTGCCACCGCCCAAGGCTGGCATAGCTGCAGGGGCTGGACTCCACAGGGTTTCCCAAAGTGGGTTCCATTCTGAAGGGCATTATGAACGGGAGGGTTCTGTGCTGCAGTGGCTTTGAGGATGGCTGGGATGAACACTGATAGGGATCTCTGACATTCCGTCCGGCCCTTCAGAACCTTCCGGAAGCGGACAGGCATGCGAATCTTGCTGTGGAGGAGACAGAGCAGGTGGTGTTGCTTGGGTAGCAGGGGGTGGGGAAGCTGAGACACAGAAGGAGGAGGTGGTGGTGTGGGGCTGGGCAGGCAAGGGCGAGGAGGCCGCCCCTGTGGTCCCCGCAGGCCCCTGGCCCCTCTCCTCTCGGGCCTCTGCCCAAGGGTCAGCCCTCGGCTGGGCCTGCTTTCGTGGCCCTGGGTGTGTAAACCAAACCTTTATTTTTTTTTCTTTTCTCCTGAAGTTCAGCTTTGTTCTTGCTCCAGCCTAGCAGCCTGAAACCAGCTGGCGCTGGGCTCTCCCAGGCTGGGCCATGGGGCGCAGGCTCACCCGCACAGGTGGCTTGAGGACACAGCAGCAACAGGGCTGGTGGTCCCCATCGCTGGGGACCAGACGGCCTCATCACCTCCAAGGGGAGGAGGTTAGTCCCCTCTCTGGGCGAGTGGTCGGGCCCCAGCCCTGGGGCACAGGTCCCTAAAGGGCAGATGGGGGCCTAGGTGGGCTGCGGCCCGATGGAGATGCCCACCTGGACCACTACCCTCCCGCCCAGGTCACAGCAGGTAGCGCCACCGAGGTGCAGCTTACAGGTGTAGCATGTACCAGGCTCCAGCCGGGCTCTTTCCTGACGCTGTCTCCCTGGACCATTGCTGTCCCCATTGGAGGGTAAACCCGACCCCCATTGATACGCGAGTCCCAGACAGAGTCCTTTGTAGGACCCGCCCAGTGGAACCCAGGATGCGCCCTTGGAAGGGCAGCTCTGCAGGCCTCGCGCTGTCCCCCAGTCTCGGTCAGAACCTGCCCACTCCCTGCCCAGCCCAGGGCAATGGGGACCCTCTTTGTGTGCCTCTGCCCACCCCAGTCAGGCTGGGTCACCCCTCTTGTGGCACAAGAGCCCCCATTTGGCTCAGGAGACCCCACCTCTCTCCGGGAGGCTCCCGGTGGTGGGGGCTGTGGGTCTGGGGAGGGGGCCATTGGGAGGGCCCTCCCTGCTGTGCTGTGCGTGTTTCTGGGCAGCACAGCGCCTCTCTTGCGGCCCTCCCCAGCCGAGCCCAGCATGGGGTTAAATGCCCACCAGGCATCAGGCAGCCCGTAAGCTCATGAGTAGCACCTGGGTGGTGGGCTTCCCTGAGGAAGTGGCAGTGAAGCAGGCAGCTCCGTTCCGGGGAGGGCCAGGGTGCGGCACAGAGGAGGGGGCAGCTCATGTCGTGGGCAGGGGAGGGCTGTGTCCTGGGTTCCTTGGGGTCTGAGTCCTGCTCCCAGGCTGGGGTTGGCTCCTGCCCTTCCCTACCCATCATGGGTCCTGCTGTCCTTTGGCTCTGAGTGTCCCTCCGTTTCCCCACGTCAGCTTTGCCTGTGCCCAGTCTGCTCCCCTTTGTGGCTGGGTGGGCAGGTGGGGCTGTGCCTGAAACCCCCACCCCAAGGCCCCAGCCCCCTCATCTGGGGGCCAGTTGGCTTCTCCTAGGCCCCAGGAAAGAGAGACCACCAGGACCACACAGCCCCTTCTGGCCAAGCTGCCTGTGGCCCTGTACAGCTTCCCAGGGGCGATGAGGACAAGGCCCTGTGGCCTGGGAGCGCGATGGGATAGGGCCCGCTCACCCAGCCTCCGCTCTGGGCTCGACTGCACTGGACGATCTGTCAGGCACAGATGAGGAGGGGCCTAAGGTCTGGACACACTCCTTCACCCAGCAGCCGAGCCAGGACGCGACACCCGGCTAGCGGTGAGACGGCGCTGCCAGTGTGGGTCTCAAGCGGGAGGAGGTCCGGCTGAGCCCTGCTCTCCTCGCCCTGACGGTCCTGGGTCCCCAGAGCTCCAGGCGGGACCGTTTCTGTTCACACTCTGAACGCAGGCCTAGCTCGCCGTCCCTCCACGAGCTGCCGTCAGCCCGCGTGGAGGCATGCGGCCTCTTCTCCGCACGTGGACTTCTTCCTGCCCCCCGTTCAGCGGCGTCTATCTGGTCTTGGAAGCTGGGCCGTGGTGTGTGGATGAGGACGTGTCAGGTGGCTCCTCCTTTCTCTCCGGATGCCTTGGAGGGGCCGGCGGGAGGGGTGCTGCCTGTCGCCCTGGCCTCCTCCCTGCTGCAGCGCCAGGGCTAATTCACACTACAGGAGACCCGAACTTGGCCATCTCCAGCCTGATCCCTGTCCCTTCTTGCAGCTGCCACAGTTGGTGGCAGGCTGGGAAGCTGAGGCTGGGCAGGCCAGTGGTTTGCCCCAGGGCCCATGCAATCCAGTGGGCCGTGACTTGAGCCTCGAAGGAGGTGTGTCCTCTGGAGCAGGACTGGCCGCCCCTGCCCAGGAAAGTCTCAGCAGAGGGTGGACACTGCGGGCCCCGCGCGCGCAGCCCAGCAGCACGGCTAGCCTGGGGAGGAGCCTCTGCTGCCACCTCTGGGGCTGGTGCATCAGGGGCCCCTAGTTGCTTGGCCCCAGTTGGAACAGTTACCATCACAAAGTTACACTTCTTTAAGAGAGCTGCCCCGGCCGAGGGGTTGGGGGCCAGGGTGACCACCTGGGAGACTGGGAGTGGGGTGTTGGGGCTGGACTAGTTGGGCCTGCTGCTCTAGAACCCCAAGGAGGGGGTGGAGAAGGGGGGCACTGGGGTGGGGGCGCCGGGCCTCTGCCCCCCTGTCTCTGGGCCTCCTCCTCCCTGGCCCCTTGCTCTCTCCTTCTTCTGCCTCATCTTCTCATCTCTTTCCTTTTCCTCCCCTTCTGGGCTCCCCTCCCTCACCCAGCTTCTGCCCTGCCTGCCCTGACCTGCTGGCCTCCCTCCCCCATCATCGTCACCCCCCTTCCGCCCTAGAGGAGTTAGGCAGCTCTGCCAGCCCTGCAGACTGTTTGGAATAGTTTAAATGCTTTGACACTCGGGCTGTACTGGATGGCAGGGTGGCAGTTTGCTGGGTAATTCATATGCAAAACTGCACTATAAATTTCCAGGCTGTCTCAGTTGCCGTGGCACCACGAAGCGTCTCTCCACGTACAGTACAGTATTTCTGCCATCTTTGTTTGCATTGCAGTGAGTCATCAAAAGTCTGTCTTGTACCAACACCCGGAGCCGCGCATTCCTCTGGCACCAACACTCCACTGTTTTTAAAGCTGGGGCTGGGAGCTGGCATTTACTTCGGCTCCCAAATCAAAGGCGGCTATTCATTCCCGAGAGCTGCCTGAATGTCCGTCTGCATCCGGCCTCTTCATTTAGATGCTGTGCGCTGCCCCAGAGAGCTGGGCTGGGTGCAGCTGAGCCGCGGCCGAGCCCAGCTCCGAGACTCTCTCTCTGCCCTCCTCCTCCTCCTCCTCCTCCTCCTCCTCCTCCTCCTCCTCCTCCTCCTCCTCCTCCTCCTCTCCCGGCTCCTCGCGCCCTCCCCACCCCAAGGGCTCCCGCTCCGTTTGCTGCATTCTCCGAGCAGCTGGCGGCTGCGGGCGGCCGGCGTGCGGGCAAGCCTGCCCCTGCCAGGCTGAGCGGGCAGTGCCGGGGCCACGGCGGCAGCGGCCAAAGGTAGGTCTCCCCCGCTGGCTGGTACCACCGGCCAGGCTGGCAACTTCTCCGCAGCGGGGTCGCTGCAGGCCCTCCCCTAAGCGGCCGCCCACCTGCCCAACTCCTGCCGGCCGGTCCAGTGCTCCGCCCTCCCTCCGCTGGCCGCCCGGCGCCACTGCGGCCGCCTGCACTTTCCTCCCGCGGGACAGAGCGGCCCTTTGTACGGCCACAGGCTGCGCGGAGTTGGGCCAGCGCCTTCTCTGGCCCCTCCATCCCGGACCCCTCCTCCGAGCCCGGCAGCAGATCCACAGCACTGGAGCCCCGTTCCTAGCCCCTGGGGGCTGGTGGCATCCCGGCAGCATCTGAGCCCTTGCCGGGCCCTCCCCCATCTCCCCACGACCCCTGTGGTCACCTGGGCTGGGAACAAGCCAGCAGGGATTGGCCAGCGTTGGAAGCTGGGGGCCAGGAGTACGTGCAGGTGGGGCTGCGACAGGCTCCCAACTCCTGGTCTGGCAGCCGGTCCCTGATGGGAGCCCGGGAGCCCGGGAGCCGGTCAGGACTCAGAGACCCCTCTGGCCCGAGGTCTCTGCCGGGAGAGGGAGCAGAGGTGGCGGAGCCGCCGAGTTCTCCCAGCTTCAGCTCACTTCCCTGGGCACCCCCACCCCGCTGACTCTCCAGGGGACTGAGGGGGCAGCTTCTAAGCCTGGCGGGCGGAATTCCCTTGCTGGCTGGCCGCTGCGTGGCTGAAACGCAAACCGAAACCAAAGCTTCCACAGACCCCCCACGAGGCAGCCCTATGGTGCCCTGCCCCATGCTCAGGGCTCTGGCCCCTCCCAGGGGAAAGGCAGCCAGGGGCCCCTTTGCCACTAACTTTTTCCTGGGAGAAGAGTTGTGCAGACACGGGCCCGCCGCCGTCACCCCTCTGAGCGCCGCGGTTGAACTGCCCCACTCCGGACCTCATGGCCCATCTGCCGCCTGTGTAGGCCTCTCTTCTTCTGCTAGGACTGGGTGTCTCCCGGCCCCCCCGGGGCTCACGCTCTCTCCGGGGCGGCCTCTGGGAGCAGCCCAGGGTGGCGTGGGGGGCATCCCTTGGTTGGGAACTTGGCTCAGAGCATCTGGCGTCCTGTACAGCACTGTTGGTCCAGCCAGGGTCCCACTGTAGGTGAGGTCGGCTACGAGACCTGGTCTGGCTTGTGGTAGCTGGAGGAAGTCTGGGGTACCCGAGAGGAGGGCACAGGGCTCTCGGGGCAGAGCGGGGGTGGTGCGGAGCTCGGCCCTTCGAGGGGCCGTCCAGGAACCTGACCACAGTGCCTCCTGCCCTCTTCTGCAGATGTGCCCCGCTCGGCTGCTCCCGCGCTGAGAGTCTGAGGCGAGCCCACGGTGCCTGCCCGCCATGTCGCAGACGCTGCACATCGAGATCCCCAACTTCGGGAACACCGTGCTCGGCTGCCTCAACGAGCAGCGCCTGCTGGGCCTCTACTGCGATGTGTCCATTGTGGTCAAGGGCCAGGCCTTCAAGGCCCACCGGGCCGTCCTGGCCGCCAGCAGCCTCTACTTCCGCGACCTGTTCAGCGGCAACAGCAAGAGCGCCTTCGAGCTGCCGGGAACCGTGCCGCCCGCCTGCTTCCAGCAGATCCTGTCCTTCTGCTACACGGGCAGGCTGACCATGGCGGCCAGCGAGCAGCTCGTGGTCATGTACACAGCCGGCTTTCTGCAGATCCAGCACATCGTGGAGCGTGGCACAGACCTCATGTTCAAGGTGAGCTCGCCCCACTGCGACTCGCAGACCGCCATGATCGAGGACGCCAGCTCTGAGCCCCAGAGTCCCTGCAACCAGCTGCAGCCGGCCGCTGCCACCGCCCCCCCATACGTCGTGTCCCCCTCCGTCCCCATCCCGCTGCTGACCCGCGTGAAGCATGAAGCCATGGAGCTGCCGCTAGCCGCCGGCCCGGGCCTGGCCCCCAAGCGCCCGCTAGAGACGGGGCCCCGGGACGGCGGGACGGCGGCGGTGGGTCCTGCGGTTGCGGCGGGCACGGCCCCTCTCAAGCTGCCCCGGGTCTCCTACTATGGGGTGCCCAGCCTGGCCACCCTCATCCCCAGCATCCAGCAGGTGCCCTACTCCCAGGGGGAGCGGACCAGTCCGGGGGCCAGCAGCCTGCCCACCACCGACAGCCCCACCTCCTACCACAACGAGGAGGATGAGGAGGATGATGAGGCCTACGACACCATGGTGGAGGAGCAGTACGGCCAGATGTACATCAAGGCCACGGGCAGCTATGCAGGTAACGCACAGTGGGGGCCTGGCCCCACGCCACTGCTGCAGCCGCCCGCCAGCAGGCCCGGGTGGACCTCAGGCCCTGGGTGGGCACCGAGGCAACCCTGGCCTTATCTGGTGGCACGCATAGCCTGGCAGTAAGATGGGCATGTCCTGGGGCCAGGACAGCTCGGGGAGGCCCCTGTGCCAGAGGTGTGCAGGGGAGAGTCCCCAACTGGACTGGATGAGCTGGCAGCATCTGAGACCTGAAGCGGGAGCAGGACCTAGGTCTGTCTTGCAGGGCCTTAGTGAAGGACTTTAAACTTGATCCTGGATGAGATGAGAGGCCATGGGAAGGTGTCCAGCTGCAGTGTAGCATGTTTCTTTCACTGGACAGGTGAAGAGACTGAGGGCCTCAGTGGACCAGGGATCTGCCTGAGGTCTCACAGGGTACTGTGTGACCCAGGCTGGTCACTCGCCTGCTCGAGACCTCAGTGTCCCTGTCTGAAGTGCCCCAGCAGGCCATCTCCATTACCTTTGACCTCAGCCCTCTCTCTACCCAAGTGCTTTTGCCTTCTCTCTGACTCTCAGTGAGTTCAGAGTTTCCCTTGGACCTGTCCCATTCGTGGCCATCTTCCTGGGCCCAGCACCAAAGGACAGGCCAGACAGTGCCTGTTGAATTGAATGAGCTGCCCCTCAACTTGTTCTGAGACTAGAGGGGACTCCTGCCTTTGGGAGCTATAAGCCCAAAGTGCTCTGATTTGAGAAACCTGGTGTTGCCTGTAGGCTGTGCCACTGTCCCTGGAGGCCGTTCAGAGTTTGCTGGGTGGAGGGTCCTGTAGCTGAGGCCCCGGATCGGTGTCTCCAGCCTTCTGTGTTCCCCGAAAACTGGCTGTGTGCCTGGGCCCGCTTCCTGCCCTGATCTGCATGCAGGGCCTGTGTCCGGTGGGCTGGACTAGATACGTGGTGCCAGTGGGAAGTGACGTGCCCGTGCTGAGGCCCCACAGGGCAGTGTGGGGACCCTTTCCTCCCCTGAGACTTCCCATGTCCTAGTGCCCTGACAGGGCAGATGCTGCTCCCCACCTCTTCCTCCTCATTCTGCTTCGCAACCTCCAGGCAGACACTCGTGCAGACTTAGTGCCGGGGGCAAGGGCGGAGGGAGCCAGGAGCACTGGTTAGCTTGGGCCCTTGGGACCCCCCGGCCCCCTTAGTGGCTGAGGACTGGATGGCTGGGTCTCGGCCTCTGGTCTGGACAACCTGGGTCCCTCTCAGAGCTGTGGGAGAGGCACTGCCCCCGAGAGCTCCCCCTGGGGCCCTAGGCCTGCCTTGGTTTTCCCTAGAACTCATTGTCTTTAATGCATATTGTCATACTTACATGAATTCTGCAGGACACTGACACCAAGACCACTTCCATCTGGACTAGGTTTCTTCTCTTAGTGGGAAAACTGCAAGCTCTGGTGTGGGTCAGGCCTTGCCAAGACCCCTGGGAACTGCCCGTGTGCTGTTTCCTTCTCTGTCTCCACTTCCCAGCTGACAGCTACCAGAGTAGGGGGAAGATCCTTAGAACCAAGACTGGGCCAGAGGGCCCTGGGCGGCTCCCAAGCCCCTTCCCTGAGGAAGCAGGCTGCGTGGGGCCAGGGCAGACCACGCAGTCTCTGTGGAAGCTCCATGCCGGCAGCTGGACAGGGCTCTGTGGAGGGGTCACAGCGGATCTGCTGAGGGCCCAGTGGCCTGTAGAGGTGTACCTCGGAACCACGAGAGGACCCTAATTCAGACGGCTCCCTAGCACCCTCCCTGCACAGCCCCCTGCCCACCAGTGTGGCCTCAGGCCTCGATGTGTCTGAGTCACTGAGAAACAGGACAGGGCACTGGGATTGCTGGTGAGGGAGCACTGCAGTAGCTGGTCGGTGGGCACCTGCCCTTCCAGCTGCCTGGGCCTGGACCCCCTCCTCACAGAACAGTCGTGGCCTGCCTGCGTCCTTGGATTTTCTAAGGAGCCAGGGGGCAGTGGCTGTGGGCAGCCCATGGTAGGGCTTGGGAAGCCGAGCTGCCCCACTGCCTTCACCATGGCGAGACCGTCTCACCAGCCCTCCCCTCAAGTCAGACAACATACTCAGTCCTACTGAGGCCAAGGCCGGTGTTCCTGTACTCCTCGGCCCTCAGAGCCCTTCCCCACCCATCCAGGGCTGTTGGAGGTGGGTCAGGATGGTGGGAGCTGGGAGACTGGAGGGGGCAGGGGGCATGCAAGCGGTATGCCTCCAGCTGGCCTGGGGTGGTCCAGTCTGGTTTTCTCCTCGGTGAGCCCATAAGTGGGGCAGGGACAGGGTGTGCAATTTCTTGGTTAAAATCTAGGTTATTGGCAGTGACGTCACTGGCATCACCGGGTGCCGGGCGCGCTGGGAAGAGGGTTGTGGGGGAGGGACCGTGGGGGCACAGCAGGCAGAGAGGGGCCCAACCCCAAAGGCTGGTGGTTCCTTGGGCACCGGCTCCCCATACCCCAGGCTCCTTCTGTGCACTGGCCTGGCCTGGTCGGGAACATCCTCACACCCCCTGGGCAGCTGGTGGCCTGGGGCCTGGATGAGAGTCAGGCAGAGCTCTCTGAGCTGGTGGCATCCGGAATGTTCTAAGGTGAAGTTCTGGGGCCTCAGGGACGTGGGAGCCCTTTCTTCTTTCTGGCTTCAGTCTCCCCACCTGCCAAGGGAGAGTCGGCCTGAGTGACCTTCAGAGGTCTTTTGACCAGCACCCTGTGTGCAGGGCCTTGTGGCTGGGCATCCCCACCCCAGGGAAGAGCCATCAGCAGCTCCTACATAGCAGGCCTCTTGTTGTGGAAATTAAGGGCTTAAACACCACAGGTGAAGTGAATGGACTCCTGATGGCTCCCCCAGCAGCGGCCCCCCGCCCTGTCCCATGTCTCCTCCCTCCTTCCACGACCTGCATCCTTATCCATAGGTGGAGGATGATGGTTGAGCTACCCCCTTCCCTCGAAGGACGAAGGACGCAGGGATGTTTCTGATTTGTTGCTGTTAGGAGTGGTGGCACCGGGGAGGCCCTAACGTGGGGGTGTTGATGGGGCCGGGTCAGACTCATCCCACCTCGCAGGGGGCTCCCCACGAGCATGTCAGCTGCTAGGCAGGGAGCTCCAGGGCAGTGCGGGCCGTAGGGGTCAGTGTTGGTTCTGGGGTGGGGAGGCACGGGGGCCATACAGGGTCTGCTCCCCAGTCTCGGCTCCTTTATGCTCCTTGGGCACATCGGTCCCTGCAGGCTGTGAGCAGTGGTGGCCAGGATGGGTCCCCCCACTAAGTGGAGACAGACAGACACAAACTGGACCCTGAACCAGTACTGAATCATGGCTGGGCAGTCAGCGTCAGGGCAGGCTGCCCCTGGCCCCTGGGAGGAAGGCTGTGGGGTGGGGGGACTAAGCCAGCACAGGGCATGGCGAGGGAGGCTCCAACACCCACCTGGAACCCCTCCCCTGTCCTCTGTAGTTCTGACCACCTTCTGGCTTCCAGGCCTGGCCAGCCTTCCCAGCCCGCTCCCCTCACGGGGCATATGTTGAATCACGCACGCAGCCGTGGCTCCCTGTGGGAGACGCCAGCTTCCGTGTGAACCCTTTCCCAGGAGGGGACCTCCACTGGGGCCTAGTTGGTGTGCCAGGGCATGGCTGGTGGCCCGAGAGCTGGTGGCCAGCATGTGTGGTGGCCCCGGGTGGTCCTGCTCCTTCCCCGGATGTGCCCATTGTCCCTACGCCTGGACGCAGGACAGACCCTGCCTTTTTTTCTCCCCCTCTTTGTTGTTTATTGAAGTGTTTACACAGAATAAAATGGACTAATTTTAAGTATATAGATGACGAGTTAGGTCGTTGTAATCAGTTAAGTACCACAGTCACCGTCAAGATACACAACAGTTTATTCCCCTCAAATGTCTCCCGAGGTCCTTCCCCGCTACCCACCCCTGGCCCCAGCAGTCACCCACCTGCTTCCTGTCACTGTGGTTTTTTCCTTTTCTGGAGTCTCCGTAAATGGAATCACAAAGAATGGAGTCTTCTTTTTTTTTTTTAATTGAAGTGTAGTTGATTTACGATGTTGTGTTAGTTTCAGGTGCACAGCATAGTGATTCAGTTATACTTATGTGTGTGTGTATATTGTTTTTCATATTCTTTTTATTATAGGTTACTACAAGCTATTGAATATAGTTCCCTGTGCTCTACAGTAGGACCTTGTTGTTTATCTATTTTGCATTTAGTAGTTTGTATCTGCTAATCTCAAACTCCTGATTTATCCCTCCCCTCCTTTTTCCTTTGGTAACCATAAGTTTATTTTCTGTGTCTGTAAGTTTGTTTTGTGAATAAGTTCATTTGTATCATTTTGGAGACTCCACACATGTGATATCGTATGATATTTGTCTTTCTCTGTCTGACTTACTTCACTTAGAATGACAATCTGCAGGTCCATCCATGTTGCTGCAAATGGCATTATTTCATTCTTTTTTATGGCTGAGTAGTATTCCATTATATAAATATACGTCTTCTTTATCCAGTCATTTGTCAATGGACATTTAGGTTGCTTCCATGTGCTGGCTGTTGTAAATAGTACTGCTTTGAACATAGGGGTGCATATATCTTTTTGTATTAGAGTTTTCTCTGGATATGTGCTGGATTATATGGTAACTATTTTTAGTTTTTTAAGGAGCCTCCATATTGTCTTCCATAGTGGCTGCCCCAAATTACATTCCCACCAACAGTGTAGGAGGGTTCCCTTTTCTCCACACCCTCTCCAGCATTTATTGTTTGTGGCAGAGTCTTTTATTTTTGACTTTTTTCATTTACTGTATCTTGAGATTGATTCATCCCTGAGGTTCTCAGTGTGGGTCCTTGGTCCTCTTGGTTGCTGAGTAATCTCCCACGCTGTGGACATGCCACTAGTTGCAGTGGTGTTGGGCTTCTGTCATCTCGCTGCCGTGACGTCCGTGTGCAAGTGGGGCTGTATTTTTGTTCATCTATCGAAATGATTATTATATTATTTATATCCAATGATATATTTTGTTGGTTTTCTCCTTAGTTTTACTGATGTGTTATATTGCATCAGTTAATTTTTAAATGTTGAACCACCCCTTGCATTCTTAGGGTAAACCCGACTTGTCATTATTTTTTATAGTTTTACCTATTGTTGGATTCAATTTGCTGATACTTTTTTAGGGAATTTCTTTCTTAAGGAATAACTTTCTTAAGTTCGTGAAGGTTAATTATCTGTAGTTTCCCTGTAGTGTCTTTGGTTGTGGTAGGAGGATGTGCTAACTTTATTGTCCTTTCTCCTTTATTTTCTGAAAGCATTTGTATATGTTTGATGTTATTTCTTTCTTAAGTGTTTCATTCACCAGTGAAGCCACTTGGGCCTGCAGTTTTGTTGTTTTTGTTCATTGTGGGAAGGTTTTTAATTACGTCTTCCGTTAGTTTAGGTGTAGAACTATTCAGATTTCCCCTTCATCTTGTTGGAGCCATGGTAATTTGTATCTTTCATGGAATGTATCCATTTCTGATCTATGTAGGTATTAATATAGCTGTGCCAGCTCTCATATTTAGTATTTGCCTGGTGTTGGCTCTTTTCATCTTCTTACTATTAACCCATCTGTGTCTTAAAGTGCATTTAAAAAAATTTGGGGAGGGGGTAATTAGGTTTACATATTTATTTATTTTTTAGAGGAGGCACTGGGGATTGAACCCAGAACCTTATGCATGCTAAGCACGAGCTCTGCCACTTGAGCTGTACCCTCCCCCTTAAAGTGCGTTTCTTACAGGTATCACATGGTTGAGATCTGCTTTTTTATACAGTCTGATTATCTTTTGTTGGGAGTCTTTAGACTATTTACGTTTAATGTAATTTTCAATGGAGTTAGATTCAGATCTGTCACCTCACTATTTGTGTATTATTTGTCATATTTTCTTTTTTCCTCTTTTCTAGTACTTTTTGATTGAATTTTTCCAGAGTTCTTCTTTAGATCCACTGTTGACCTAGCAGTTAGGACCCCCTGACTCCCACCTCCACCCATGCTTCCATTGTCTGGAGCTGACTCGTGAATATAACTTATCCCATCAAACTTCTCAGGTATATCGCCCCCTCCGTGGATCTCAGACTCTCAAAACTGTGTTTTCATTTTCCCTGCTCTAGTCCTTTGTGCAATTGTTGTTAAATATTTCACTTCTTCATAGGCTGTAAACCTTATGTTACTATTTTTACTTGAAATAGCCAATTATCTCTTTTCCATTTTTAGTCACTTAAAATTTAAATAGAGTAGAACTTACTTTTTTGGGTATATTGTTCTCTGAGTTTAAACAAATGCATATAGTCATATGATCACTTCCATGATCAAAATACAGAGCAGTTTTACTCCTACACTTCACCATCCCTCGTGCAGCCCCTTTTTCCCCCTCCCCCAAAACTCCTGCAACTGCTGGTCTGTTTTCTGTCATATTGGTTGGATCATACAGTATGTGGCCCTTTGAGTCAGAATGCATTTGAGGGTCATTAGTGTTGTGTGAATTTGTGGTTCATTCTTTCTGACTGCTGAGTAGTGTTCCACTGTGTGTCTGTACACAGTGGGTTTATCCATTTGCCAGTCAGGGGACCTTTTGGTTGTTTTTTGCTGGCACTTGGTTTTGTCTTAAAAAAAAAAAAAAAGCCATTCTCACGGTTTGTAGTGATACCTCATTGAGACTTTAATTTGTATTTTTCCAGTGTCTTATGATGTCTAAGGATGTGGAACATCCTTGTGTATTTCTTTGCCATCTGTACATCTGCTCTGATCAAGTCCCTCTTTGAGTCCTCTGCTCTCTTTCTATTGGGTGGCTTGAATATGGAGTGTTGTTGAGTATTGTGTTCTTTATACATTTTAGATAAAAGTCCTGTGTTGGATATGTGATTTATAAACATTTTCTCTCAGACTGTAATTTATCTCTTCTTTCTCTTAATAGTGTCTTTCATTGATATTTTAAAATCTTGAGTTAAATGATCAGTCATTTCTCTTACAGCTCATGCTTTTCACATTATATTTGAGTCTTTACCTAAGAAGATTGCAAGAACTTTTTTCCCCTATGTTTTATGGCTTTGGGTTTTATGTTTAGTCTGTGGCCCATTTTCAGTTAATTTTTGTGTAAGTTGCGAGATACAGATCAAGTTTCTAATTTTTTTCAAATGGATATTTAATTTTCTTTTGAAGAAATTGAAAATACCAAAAAACTGTATTATATTTACCCACATATTTATCTTGTCTGGTTCTTCAGACTTCGTATAGATTGGAGTTTCCAAATGGTATCATTTTTCTTCAGCTTGAAGAATTTCGTTTAATATTTCTTACCATCCTAGGGATGAATGAACTCTGGAAAATTACAAAGAGGTCTTGATACCACTTTTTTAAAAATCTGCCTTATTGAAGTATAACTTATGTACAATAAAATTAATCAGTTTTCATTGTACAATTGTCACCTTCATTGGGAGGGGAGATTAGGTTTATTTATTCATTTATTTTTACTGGAGCTGCTGGGGATTGAACCCAGGACCTCGTGCATGCTAAGCACAAGCTCTCCCACTGAGCTCTACCCTCCCTCAACCTTCGTTTTTGAAGGATACTTCTGCTGGGTATAGAATTCTAGACTGACTGTCACTTTACTGCTTTCAGTAGATGTCGTTCTCTTGTCTTCTGAAATGCTTTTTTTTTTTCCCTCAGGAAGTCACAGTCATTCTTCTCTGTGCTCCTTGGCATGAGCTGTATCTTTTCTTTCCAGCCTGCTTTTCTCTGGTTTTCATCGATTTGATGACCATGGGCTTCTGTGTGGTTTCCTTTGTTAATTCTGCTTAGAGTTTGTGGAGCTTTTTAGACGTGTGCATTTATACCACTATTTCTTCAGATATCTTTGTGCCCCTTCCTTCCCGTACAACTCCAGCTGATCATGCTTTGTCCCTGAGGTCTCGAGGCTTTATTTACTTACTAGTTTTTGGCCTTTTTCTTGTTTAGGCTTTAGATGGACTCATTTCCATGGCAGACTCTTCACAGTCACTGACCTTTGTGTTTCCGTTCTGTTCTTATTTGCAGGTTCCGTTTCTCCCCTCACTGAGTTCCTGCCTTCACATTACTTTAAAGTTCTGATCATGTTTTATATATGGCTTAAAGTCTTTGCCTGCTGATGCCATCCCCTTTGTCATTTCTTGGTCTGGTAATTCCTACTGACTTTTCTCCTCCTTAGGGGCACCTTTTTGTGATTCTCCACATTATCTGTTAATTTCTTAGCAGATGCTGGACGTTGTGCATATTGAGCACCTGCGGTCTGTTGTCCTGAGTCTCTTATCATGGTGTTAAGTTTCCACAACGAGGGGTGATTTTGAACACTTTTTCATAGTCTTAGCAACTGGGTTGGCCTCCTTGTGAAACACCCCGTTGAATCTTCTGTTCCACACTTTTGTAGAGTGAGTGATCTGTCCTTTTCTCGTAACTTTTCACGAGCTCTGTATACACTGAAGAGGCCTCTTCTATCAGTTGTATGTGTCATAAATATCTTCTCCTACTCGGCAACTTGCCTTTTCATTTTTAATATAATTTTGATGCATTGATTAGGTTTTTTTCTCCTTATCAATAGCAATTTTCATGTCTTGTTTAAAGAAATCTTCCTTTACCTCAGGATCATTGTGATGTTCCTCTGTGTATCCTTTAAAATTTTTCTGATTTGAAATCATTTTAAATTTACAGAAATGTTTCAAGGTAAGTCCAAAGTACTCCTGTGTACCTTTCCCTGAGACTCCCTAGCTGGAAGAATTGGCCACATTTGATTTAGCATTGTTTTTCTCTTTATAGGTGTCATCTTTTTTTTCCTGAAACATTTGGGAGCAACTTGCAGATATTATGCTTTTTCACCCCAAAATATTGAGCATTGCTTACAAACAGGACATTCTCTTACCTAAACAAGAGTTCAAACAGTGTTCAAAACTCAGGAAAGTCAATCCTGACACAGTCCTCCATAAATCAGTGCTCAGATTTCTCCAGTTGTCTCAATAGTGTCCTTTGTACCTGTGTTGGGTGTTTTCTGATCCAGTTTTCGGCTCAGTCACACATTGCATTTGAGCTTATTTTCTGTAGTCCCTTTATCCTGGAATAGATTCTCAGCCTTTCTCCTTCGTGACACTTCCCTCTTAGAAGAACCCGGGCTGTTTTTTTGTAGAAGGTGCCCCCGTTTGGGTCTGCCAGGCCTCGCCTCACGACCAGGTACGTGGTGTGCGTCTCTGCTGGGCTTCTGCAGAAGCAGTGGAAGGAGGCACACGGCCCCGGTCTGGGCCAGCGTTGATGGCGGTCCCTTACATCAGTTGGTTCAGGTGACCCCTGCCAGGTGAGTCGCTGTGAGAGAAGATCTGTGCTTCCCTTTCAGTACTTATTGATGGCTCTCGTTGGATTGATTGCTGCTCTGACGATTGCAAAGTGGTGATCTAGCCTCAGAGTTCTGTAGCGCCTGTGTTTATCAGTTGGCGGTCTTTTAGGGAAGGGCACCCCCCATCCCCTCCTATTCATTGTATTCCTTCACTTATTGTTCTTATTTATTTAGTGTTAGTGTAGAGTTGTGGGGTTTTTTAAGCATTTTTCGTATTGTATTGTTTGGCAGAACGTCCCAGGCGCATCTTAGACTTCATGTTCCCAGCTGTGGAGTGTGCCCGTTTCCCTTTCAGTGGGGAATGGTGTTTAGTAACCAAGATCTTGGTGCGAGGTTTGCTTATTGCTACTGGGGTGTCCTTTTTTATACCCTTTTAGTAGTCAGAGCTCAGAATTGATTAAAAAAATTGTTTTAAGTGAAGTATAATCAGTTTACAATGTTATGTCAATTTCTGGTGCACAGTCTAATGTTTCAGTCCTACGTGTACTTACATATATTCCTTTTCCTATTCTTTTTCATTATAGGTTACTACAAAATATTGAATAGAGTTCCCTGTGCATACAAGAGAAACTTGCTGTTTATCTGTTTTATATGTAGTATTTAATATCTATAAATCTCTTGGAATTGATATATTTAAATTTAAATCAAATGCAACGTCCTAGACTTCTCCCAGCTTCCTGTCTTCCCTGCATCTGCTTTTCTCCTCGGACAGTCGAGATTCTGACTCTCCTGTTTTCTTATGAAGGCTCTCGTAGTACATCTGGAATTGATTTATTTTGATGTGGTGTGATATGGCGCTCAAGTTTTACTTTTTCCCTGTATAACTTTCCAGGTGATCTACCCCTTTTTATTGAGAAGACCATCTTTTCCACGACTGCACCGCGGTGTCCCCTGGGATGTACCCCAGACGTCTGTAAAATGTGTGAATTCTGTCTGAACTCTGTTTTGCTCCTTCAGTCTCTGCTCATCCCTGTGCCACTACTCATGCTCTTAGTTTGTATGTAGTGTAAATCTTCCAGGTTTTTGTTCCTTACTGCTGCTTTGCTTTGGCTACTTTTTTTGTATATGCCTTTCAGAATCAGTCTGTCATATGCCACACAACAATTTCTGCTGGAAGTTGGTTGGGATTTCATTGACTCTGTGGGTCAGTCTGCGGTGAACTGATGCCTGCAAGATTGGGTGTATCTCTCCATTTATTTACGTGTTTTTCAGTTTTTCTTGTAAATATTTTGTAGTTTTCTGCCCATCTTTTGCTAGATTTATTCCTTGAAATTCACTTTTTGTTTTAATCTACATGACATTTAGTTTCTTTTTTTTTATTGTTTGTTGCTAGTATATAGAAACAAATTTGATTATTTTTTAAAAATCTGGCTATCTAGCTAAGTTCACTTGTTTATTCTAATAGTTTATCTGCAGATTCTTTTGGACTTTATCTGTGTACAGTCATGTCATCTGCTAAGAGTGACAGTTTTATTTCTTTATTTCTATCCTTAACCTTTTTATTTACTTTCTTGCCCAACTATCCTGGCCAGAGCTTCCTGTTCATCTTTGTTTCCTTTCCAAACTCAGGAAACGCTTCCAATATTTCATCTCTAAGTAGGATATCTGCTCTCGGCTTTTTGTGATACCCTATCACATTAAGGGAATTTCTTTTCCTAGGTTAAGAGGTTTTGTTTTTTTTTTTCGTAAATAAGTGTTGCATGTTAACAAAAGCTTTTCTCTAAATATTTACGTGGTCATATAGTTTTCCTCTTCTGCTCTGTTAATGTTATAAACTGCTTTTTCGAATATTAAAAAACCTTGCATTCCTGGAATGAGTTCAGCCTCGTTGTGATGTTGTGTTCTTTTTGCAGACCTCTGGATTCGGCTTCCTAACTTTTTTGGCCCCTTTTTTAGGGGTGGGGGGATCTCCGGAGCTGTGACGCCCTCCTCAGTGCCCACCTCCTGGAGGTGGGTGGAGTGCCTGGTGTCTAGCAGTCTGCCTCTGGCCAGACCCTGAGCTCGGAGCCCCTGGCTCCGCAGGGGTGCCCTCCCTGGGATTGAACCCAGGACCTCGTGCATGCTGGACGCACACTCTACCACTGAAGTTGGACCTTCCCCCCACCCCCAATTTTTTCTGTACCTTACTTGATCATAAGAAGATAGTATAAATACAAAATAACATACAAAACGTGTGTTCACTGACTTATAATCAGTGAGGCTTCTGGTTGACGGCGGGCTGTTAGTAGCTGAGGTTTCCTTTGGGGGGCTCGAAAGTTACATGTGGACTTTCGACTGTGCAGGGTTGGCACCCCTAACCCTCACCTTGCTTAAGGGTCAACTGTGCTTAAACATATGTTTTAACTTCAATTTATTTCTGCTTTCTTTGAGTTAACTTGCTATTCTTTTCCTAATTTTTGTCATCAATCATTGGATCACTGATTTCTCAGCCTTTTAAAATACATGCACTTGGGGGAGTAAATAAAAACCTAATTACTTCCCCCTCAAAATTAATTAATTTAGTTAATTAATTAATTAAACTATATGGACTTAGAGCTGCCCGTTTCATTCCCCAGTCAGCATAGCTTAATTCTGTCCAACACATTTTGATATGTCATATTTTCATCATCATTCAGTTAAACATATTTCATAATGCTTTAGTGACTTTTTTTTCCCCTTAACCTTTGGGTTATGTAGTGGTGTATTGCTTAAATTTCCAAACATGTTTTACATTTTCTGGTCACTTTTTTGTGATAACTTCTAAATTAAATTTCCCGTGGTCACAGGCTATACTCAGACCACTTCGCTGCCCTGACGTTTGGTGAGACGGACTGTGCGCCCCAGCAAATGTTCCGTGTGCACTGGGGGAAAATTGCACTGTTCAGCCTAGTAAGCGGCACCCATAGTTAAGGCAAATCTTGCAAACTCTTTCAGATTTGTTTTCATCTTCTTGTATCGCTGAAGAGATGGGATATAAAAATCTCCAAGCGTGCTTGCAGATTCGCCGTGTCTCCTTTCAGTTCCGCCAGCTGTTATGAGGTTTTGATTGGGTGCCTGCTGTTTCATCTTCCTGTCGACTGGTCCTCTTAGCACCGCGAAGCAGTCGGCAGCGCTGCGAAGTCCGCGCGTGGAGGTCGGCGTGGTCTCGCGTCCGCGGTGCTGCCCCAGCACCCTCCTGCGGGGTGTCCTCATGCTGCATCTTTTTTTTGCATCTTTTCCTTTCAAACTTTCTTTGTCCTTTTGTTTAAGGTCGTCTCTTGGGTTTTGTTCCTTTATCCAATCTTAATTTTTTTTTTATAATTACAGTGAATTTTATTTATTCTCTCTTTTGAGAATAGAAATTATAACTGACCCCAATTTTTATTTTTTTTTATTAAAGTACAGTCAGTTACAGTGTGTCAACCTCTGGTGTACAGCACAGTGTCCCAGTTATGCATATACATACATATATTCGTTTTCATATATTTTTCCGTTAAAGGTTATTACAAGATATTGAACATAGTTCCCTGTGCTATACAAAAGAAACTTTTTAAAAAATCTGTTTTATATATAGTGGCTAACATTTGTAAATCTCAAACTCAAATTTATCCCCTCCCACCCTCTTCCCCCAGTAACCAAAAGATTGTTTACTAAGTCTGTAAGTCTGTTTCTGTTTTGTAGATGAGTTCATAGTGTCCTTTTTTTTTTTTTTTTAAGATTCCACATATGAGTGATATCATATGATTTTTTTCTTTCCCTTTCTGGCTTATTTCACTTAGAATGATGATCTCTAGGTCCATCCATGTTGTTGCAGATGGCATTATTTCATTCTTTTTTATGGCTGAGTAGTATTCCACTGTATGTGCATATATACCACTACTTCTTTATCCAGTCATCTGTCGATGGACATTTAGGTTGGTTCCGTGTCTTGGCTATTGTACATAGTGCTGCTATGAACACTGGGGTGCAGGTGTCTTTTCACACAGTCTAAATTTTTAATTGGAGTGTGTAGTCCACTTACCTTTCATGTAATTACTGAGGTCTTAGGGTTTCTTTCATCTGCCATCGTCACTATTTTCCCTCTGTCCCCTCTGATTTTCTGTTTCTATCTCCCCCCTTTCTGTTTAATCAAGCATTTTATTCTGTTTATTTCCCTTCCCATGCCTGTTGTAAGTTTGTATACTGTTCTCTTAAGGGTTAGAGATTTCAACATGCATTGACTCACAGCATCCCTTCAACGCCCCCTACCCTGTACGAAGTCCTCCGTCACTTTTGCCTCCTTTGTGCCCCACCCCCGTCGTGCTGAGTGTGGGTATTTTAGTTCTGTGCACATTTCTAGCTTTCCCAGCCCTTTTGTCGCCATTTTAAATAGCCGTGTTTACATTTATCTGCACATTATTTTCTCCAGCGCTCTTGTGTCTCCCTGCCTTACCCTCGCCCTCTCGTCTGGGAGCCCGCTCTTCACCAGGCTTCAGGTCTCTGATCAGCTTGGAACCTCAGGCGTCGTAGCCTCCCACACGCCCTCCCTCCTCCCCCGGGGGCTCCCCTTACACACAGGTTGTGGTTTCACCTCCTCCCGCTGGTTCCCAGTGACTTTTGTTCTGTTTTCTGACTTTTCTGTTTCTTTTTTCTTCTCTTGCTTGAATCTGGATATTTTGTATTGAGTTACTTTCCAGTTCACGAATCTTCTCCTCTGCTCTGTTTAATTTCCTCTTAAGCCAGTCATATTATCTAGGATTTGATTGTTTTTATTGATTCTGGTTTTCTGGTGAAATTATCCATCTTGTACATTTCTCACACGAATTGAGCTGTTATTTGAAAGATGGTGTCTGCCTGTTCTCTGTCGCAGGTTGCCCTAATGTCTTTTTGTGAATTGTGGGCTTTTTTTTTTTTTGTTCTTAAATCCCTTGGCTCTGCTTCCTCCTATTCCTGGTAATTTTTTATTGAATACTGGACATTGTGTGAAGACATTTTGGAAGCTCTGTTCCAAAGAGGGTCTGGGAGCTGTTGTCAGAGGTCGTGTGAGAAGCTGTTCAGTTTGTCCAGCAGGGATGTGACCTCCTGGGCTAAGTCAGGCCGGCTGCTCCTGGCTGCCCTGCTCCCAGGCCGAGGTTGTTTCTGGGTCTCGGCGTAAAGCCTGGTGTTGCCCACAGCACCGCCTCCTTGGCAGGCCCCGAAGTGCAGTGTTTGACCCATAGGTGAGACACCACATTCTCGGCTGAGGTTGTGTTTTCATTTCTTGGCTGGAGCTTTCTGCATCTGGGCCTGCACGTGTGCTGCTTAGTGGTCAGCACATACATCGAAGGGAAGCTGGGAAGTCAGGCCTAGGGGCCAGTTCCCGGGCCGTGGCCCCTCCAGTCTCTGCACACCCTCAGCCCTGCTGCCTTCCCTGCCCAGCCCCACAGCGGCCGGTCCCTATCTCGGGTCTGGCCCTGCAAGTCCAGGCAACTTTATTTTTAATGCAACTTTTTAAAATGCAGCTTTTGGAATCGTTCTTGCTGAGGGAGTTCATCGCCTGCGGTGTGTCTGTTGTGAGTAGATGCCACCCGGTCTGAGCAGAAGGGGACTGGGGAGGGCTGGGTGGCCGCCTGGGCTCGGAGTGGTGTGGTGTGAGTGCCCACTGCACAGAACAGCTCCGTCAACCCCCAGGGCCCAACCGCGCTGCTCCATAGTCACCCCGCCCCGTCCACTGCAGCCCTGGAACTGTTCTCTGTCCCCAGGGCTGTGTCTTGGGAGTCCATCCTGCATGTGGAGCCCCCCAGGAGGAAACCTCATGACACTGGCTCCTTCCACTGCGCGCCGTGACCCTGGGGTCCACCCACGTTGTGCATCAGTGCTTTGTGCCTTCCTGTGGTCCTGGAGTGACCCGTGGTGTGGGTGGCAACCCAGCCATCTCTTCAGCTGATGCGGGATTTGGGTGTTTGCAGCCTGGGGCATTTGTGACTAGAGCCGGTGTGGATATGCTCAGGCTTCCGTGAGGCCAGCCCTCATTTCTCACTTCTGGATAAACACCTAGAGGTGGAGCTGCTGGCCCGTCCACCAAGTGTGTGTCTGACTGTGACGACGGCCATGCAGTTTCCAGCCGTTTTGCATAGTTCCCTTGGCCCCGCGTCCCCCACGTCTGCTGGGCTCGGGGTCCTGCACTGAACGTCCTAGTCAATGAGCAGTCTTGTCTCCGCGTGGTTCTAATTCGTATGTTTCTTTTTTAATTTTATTTTACATTTTCAATTGAATATAGTTGGTTTACAATGTTAACTTCTGGTGGACAGCATAGCGATTCACTATACACGTACGTTTATATATTCCTTTTCCGACTCTTTTCCATTACAGGTTACTACAGGATACTGAATACAGGTCCCTGGGCTGCACAGTAGGACCTCGTTTTTTCTCTATTTTACATGTAGTAGTGAGTATCTGCAGATCTCGAACCCCCAGTTTATCAAAGTCTTCCAGTGGCTCATGCTGTTGGGTGTCTTTTCATGGTGAGGTGTCTGTTCAGATCTTTTGCCCATTTTGAAAACTGGGCTGTTTACCTTCCTTCTGTTGAGTTTGAGAGTCCTCCGCAGATATTCAGCACAAAGCTCTGCCAGATGCAGTGTTCGCAGATCCCTCCACGGCCGGTGCTGGCTTGTCTTCTCATCTTTCACGGACAGGAAGGTTTCGTCTGGGTGAAGTCCAGTTTATTTAGGCGCTGTGCTTTTGGGGTCACGGCTGAGCTTTTAGCTGAACCTGAGATCACAGATTTTCTCGTGGAGGTTTTGTAGTTTTATGTTTTACACCCCGGTCTGTGTCTCGTTCATGTTCCTCTCTGTATAAGGCACGAGGTTCAGCTCGGCTGTGCCTGTGTATGACCCACAACTCGGTACCGTTCCCCTCCTCCTAGAGAACGTGGGCACCTTTGTCGCAGGCCTGCCAAGCACAACCACGTGAGTCTGCGCCCGGCAGGTGCGGTCACTGTGCCTCGTAGGAAGCCGGCATCAGGCACTGTGTGGCAGCCTTTTCCTTGCCATTTTGTTTCAGTTGTATTTTTCTATATAATTAAGGAGTAAGGGTTTGTTTTCTTACTCTACCATCTTAACAAATGGCATACATTTTTGCAGACCGGGCGTCACCTTCTCTGTCCACCCCACCGCCTGCCCAGCCTCCACGGAGCCCCACTACGGCTGTACCAGGGTGGCTCGGTCACTGCTGATGGCCACCCACACTGGGGGCTTCTGAGGGTGGGGGCTGCCTGGCTGTCTCTGGTGGTGATTCCCCAGGACAAACTCTGTGCATTTGCGGGTGGGAACAAGGTTCATCCCGTGGGGCCTCCCGGACGGACAACACCCCGGGGGCAGGCATCTTGGTGTTTTGCCTGGGGAGAGGGTCCAGTACTTTCTTCAGATTCCCAGTCAGGAGGTTGCGAAAGTTCAAGGGCTGAGGCCAGCGTGACTCTCCTGGTTTCCCTCCTTCCATTCATTCTTTAAAAAAAAAACCAAAACACAACTTTTTTTTTGTAGTAGAATATGCATAATGTAAGATTTACCGTTAAAACCACTTTTAAGGACACAGCTCAGAGGCATCAGGCACATTCACATTGTTGTGCAGCCAACACCGCCAGGACTTTCTCATCATCCCCAACTGAAGCTCTGTCCCCACTGAACACTCCCCTCAACCACTCCCCCAGCCCCCGGCCCCTGTCCACTTCCTGTCTCTGTGGGTCTGACTCCTCCAGGGACATCCTGTGAGTGGGTCCTGCAGACTGTGTCCTTCTGTGCTGGGCTCACCTCACTTGGCGTGATGTCCCTCCGCCGTGGGTCAGGAGTGTCACCAGCTGGATGCAGCAGGGCCTTGAAGGCACAACAGGGACCCTTCTTGGTCCCCGGTTGGATCCCCTGCAGGGCCCACTCCACACCCCGTGAACACACTCACGTTTTCCTGGGCCCCTGTGGTCCCAGGGAAGCTGTCTGCTTGCCCTCAATCTCTGCTGCCCATTTGCCCAGATTAGCTGCTGCTCTAGATCGTTCTGTCGAGACCTTTGTGACCGTGACTCACCTTTCCTACATGCAGAGCGATTACTCACTTCCTGATACAAACAGCTAATTGCTTTCATGTGCTTCTCTCCAGACTTCACATGCCTAAATGTTTGGAGCTCTCGATCCTGGAAACCAACATTGCTGGTTATAATTGGGACCATTGGGGGTACAGGTGACCACTCGGCCTCAGTGATGGTCCTGGGGCATCAGGAGGCCTCCGAGGGGGAGGGGGACCTCAGTGGGACCCCCAGAGTCTCTGCAGGCTGTCGCGCCCCTGCCCACAGCCCAGCGGGGGGCCTCCCGCCACCCTTGCCATCAGGCGCTGGAGTGACCCGCCCAGAGGCCACCAGGGACACTCGAGGGACTGTCACTGTGGCCCGCTGCAAGTCACTCTGGGCTTCCAGAACCTCCTTGTCACTCGGCACCTGTTCCCTAGAAGGAGGCGCACTGGAAGCTCAGCTCTGGCCGCAGGGGGCAGTTGGGGGCTGGGAAGGGGCAGGGGTGCGTGGATCCATTCAGAGCACCTTTCCAGATGAGCCACGCTGTTCAGGGTATTTTTAGCTGGCGCAGGACCCGGCACGTGGCACAGCAGAAATAGAAGAGGCTCCTTCGGTTGTTCTGGATCTGACAGCCTCTGGCTCTCGGGGAGCCGGGCTGGGGGGTGGGGGCCGTGCTCGTGGAGCGCAAACAACTGCTGCTGTTTGGAGAAGCATGGCAGGACGAGGAGTTGTGGATGGGGATCATTTATGCTGGTGAGCACACTTTCTGTAAATGCCATGGCGCCAGCGTTGGCGCTCCGCTCTCCGAGTCTGCGTAGTCACAGCAGGCTGGGGGGTGGGGGGGCAGCCGGGCAATTATGTTTTAAAATACCACCCTGGTTGTTTTTTCCTGTGCTCCCCGAGCCCCTGGGTAATTCCGGGTCTGGAAGAGTCTGCCTGCTCTCTGCTGATCTTACCCCACCAGCCTTCCTCAGAGTGCTGGGTGGAAATGCTCCCTGACCCCAGAGGGGCCACCCTTCTTGATGGCTGCCCTGATCGGTGCTGCAGCCCCCCCCCCCCCCGGGCTCTGCTCACTTGGGAAATCTGCCTCCTTCGTCCGGAATTTGGCTGCAGGCAACGGAAGTCACAGGGTGCCACCCACATCCTGGGCACACTGGCGAGTGCCAACCCAGGAGGGGCTGAACCCCGAGAAGACAGGGTGGAGGGTGGCCTGGGGGTCCCTGATGGGGGATGGGGAGAGGCTAGTGCAGCAGGTGGGTCTCGGCACCCCCAGCCCACCCTCAGGACTGGAACTGACCATCCTGTGGTTTGGGGATGCTCACCGTCCAGGGGCTGGGCAACCCTGACCCTTATTCCACGAGAGCTTGGTGCAAAGATAACTTGGGACTAATTCACGCTCACACTGTCCCCAGTTCTGGAAGTCTGGGACTGGGGACCCTTCCTTGCCACCCTCCCTCCTGAGGCCCATTTACAACAACCCTCACATGGCTTCCAGGTCCTACCTGGCCTCCCCTACTCCCAGGCTCAGGTGCCTCTGCTGAATTTCCCTGTGACCCCTCAGGGGGTGTCACAGTAAAGAGAGGATAGGACACCAGCCAGCCCGAGGGGCCAGGTGCACCTGCCTCTGACCATCTCTGAGTGGCCTTGGGTCTCCTTCCAGCAGAGCCACTGCCCTGAGCCTGAGGGAGGAGCAGCTTCCAACTTGGCCTCGACCTCTGGGTTTTTGAGCCCTGGGAGGTTTTACAAGCCGCCCTCCCGCCTAGGGGTCATTAAGTCTTCTGACGTGCGCCGGTGTCCTCAGCAAGGAAAACCCAACCCTGGGAGGCCATCCGAGCAGCTGGGGCCCTTCCAGCCTGCAGACCCCGCCTGGGCACCCTGTGGCCGGGTGGGCGAGGTGGAGACAGGCCCTGGGCCTTCACCTCAAGCCCTGCTGCCCAGCCAGGTGGGCGGGGGCCCACCCTGGGGCAGCCGTGATTTCTCAATGGCAGCAGCAGTCGGGAGCAGGTGGCCCTCCTGGGAGGTGACGCAGAGTCTCCCGTGTGCTGGGGACACAGATGAGGGAGGCAGGGCCCCTGCCCTCTGTCTGGGCGGGACGGCCTTGAGTGCAGGCCACAGGGTGAAGCGGGCGAGCCTGAAGGGGGAGGCTGCAGGGCTGGTGAGGAAGTGGATCTGCAGGGAGCCTTGCTCTGTGCAGGCCTCTCGCCGACCCTGCAGTGGCCAGCGGTCATGCGACACTGCCAGGGGCGGCTGGATCCTCAGCAAGAAAATGAGGAGGGGGTGGCAGGGAAATGCAGGGAAGGTGCAGGGCAGGAACTGGGGGCCTGCTTGAAGGGTCTTGGTGTGTGGAGCCTGGTGAGGTTGGGTCCTGTCCACCATGGGGGCCTCTATGTGGCTTCTGGCCTCACCCTGCCTGGCTGCCTGCTGGACCCCCTGGGGGCTGGGCACTCCCTGCAGGCCAGGGGCAGCCCTCAGCTCCCCCGCCAGTGGGTGCATGGATGGGTAGGAGGCTCCAGGTGGGCCAGTCATCTGCCCGATGTCCTGTGTGCCATTCCTGTGCCCACGTGTGGCATGGGGACATCAGAGGGGGCCTCCCCCACTCCCTGAGCCCAGCACCCCATCACAACTGCAGGTTTGGGTACACTCAGGGGTCCCCGAATGTCCCCCCAGCAGTGGTTTGTCAGGGACATTCCCAGACAGCCCGGAGGGCTGGAGCCGGCCCTCGGAGACATGGTGTCTGCCCTGAGGCTCTGCCACCGCCTGGCTTTACTGCGGGCAAATATTTATGGAGCTGCTCTTGGCCGGGAGTACATGGTGCAGCCTCTGGGGAAGGGCCCGCTCACAGAGGGGCTGTCCCCCCACCTGTGGAACGGGGGCTGCTGTGAGAAAACAGGCCGGGGGAGGGGGTGACAGTACGAAGTCTGTTCCCCTCCCAGCCTCCGCCCTACTCCAGCCGGGCCGTCCTCTGTCTAGCGCCCTGAAATGTGCTGCCCCTTCCAGCCCTACCCCCAGCCCTGAGCTTTATTCCTGCTTGCCCTGCAGGCCTCTGCCTGGTGGGCACCAGCCTGGGTGGGTTTCCCTCACCTGCTTTCTCTGCTCCCACGTTCATGCCACTCCTCTCTGCAGAGGGCTGCACCAGGTGGGCAGGGAGCGGGTCTGACCCGGCCAGGTCTGGGTGGGCAGGAGAGCCGTTCTCCTTTGTCCCTGCCGGGGCTCGGCTGGGACACCCCTCATCGGGTGCGCTCTGTGTTCACAGTGCAAGAGAAGCCGGAGCCAGTGCCGCTGGAGAGCCGCTCCTGCGTCCTCATCCGCCGCGACCTCGTGGCCCTGCCCGCCAGCCTCATCAGCCAGATTGGGTACCGCTGCCACCCCAAGCTCTACTCCGAGGGGGACCCTGGCGAGAAGCTGGAGCTGGTGGCAGGTGAGGCTTCGCCCGACCCTGTCCGTTGTATGCAAATGTCCTCCCATTTAGCTTTTCTTCTGAGCTATGAACAATGTACTCATCACCAATCAGTCAAAAAAAAAAAAAAAGAACATCTTAAATTTCCTCTAATTTCCTTTTAGAAGAATGTGTCATTAAGAGGAGTTATTCAATTGAATTAATTTAGCATTTTAATTGAATCCCCTGGGCTGGTCGTACTTCTGATTGGCAGGGGCTGCAATCACGATTGTGTTTCAATTTAGGTCGCAGATAAAGCCAAGTCCCGCACAGTTTACTAGTGTCCCCGCCCACCCCCAGCCCCCCAAGTGTCCAGTTGCCACATTGTGGGGGTGGTAATGACCAGAGGTTCCAGACGGCAGCTCCCAGTCAGAAATGGACTAATTTCTTCTGTAAAAACAAACAACACACTGGGGTCCAAAGCCCATTAGGGCTGGTGCCTGTTGGAAATGCTTATTTCCTCAGTGTTGGGAGTCACTCTGCCCTGCGGCGCCTTGTGGGTTTTTAAGGCTGTTTGACCGGCAGATGAGAACTGATGGGTCTGGCACCCGGGCCGCTGGGCCTGAGCCGCTCATCCTCCACAACTTCCTCCCTTGGTTCACCCGGGCCCCTCCTGGGCGCAGGCTGGCCGGGGAAGTGCCTTCCCTCGTCCTCAGTGCTCCAGGCGGTCCCCAGGGAGGTCTGTACGCCAGCGTTTGGGGTTGGGAGGGGCGCGGGTGGCGCCTTCCCTGGCCGCACCCCACTGCCCCAGGCCTCCTGCTAAGCCCCGCTTTACAGACTTGCCTCCAGCGAGGGGCTGTCTGGCCTGTGTGGTTCAGGGTGAGCTGCTCTCCTGTTGGGTTTGAGGTTCTGCGGACCTGAGAGGGATGGACGTGAGGCCTTTGGGGCACCTGGTATGTTGTGGCCAGGGATGATGGGGTCATGCTGAGCAGACGCCTGATGGTGGTCTTCAGCCTGAATCATCCACGCGCTTCCTGGCCAGTGGCTGCGGGCTTCCCTGGAGACCTGCCTCATGTGGGGAGGGTGAGCAAATTGTATTGTTAAGCTGGGGAAGGCCCCCCAAAGCTGGAGTGGCAGCCTTCCCTGGGGTCCTTGCACCTTCTGCCCTGCCCCCCAAGAAAGGAACGCTGCCTGGTCCTTGTATCCCCATAAGAAGATTCCGTATGGCTCTGTAAAAAGTCAGATCACAGAGAAAGGCCCACATGAGACTGTGGAGGTTCCCGGACCCAGTGTGCCCTGGGAGCTCTGCATGGGCCCTTCAGGTTCCTCGAGCGTGGCTGCTCCGAGCTGGCCCAGATGACGCTCGCGTGAGCTCCTTTTTCCAGGGCAACGTCCTGGTCAACAGAGGCCTCCCTGTGGCTCTGGTGGGGACGGGTCGGAGCTGGCTGTTGTCCCCGTCCTTTGTCGGCCTGAGCTCAGAGGGTGGGGAGCTGGCCTTGCCAGCCTCCTGCAGGGTAAACAGCATCACTGGTCCCACCTCTGCCCTGGGCTGACTCTTCCCTCCCCGCAGGTCCACGGGGAGAGGTCGGTGCTGGAGCTGGGGAAGCTTCAGCCCAACCTCCATAATTCCAGCTCCCCCATCACTGCTGTGGCTCTTTGGTGTTTGGAAAGGAGCTGAGAGATGGGATGAGTGTTTCCCAAAGCCAGGGCAGATCCAGGAGTGCCCTCAAGGCGGGGAGGGCAGTTTGGGGTCAGCCCTTTGAAGCATGTGACCGAGGCTGCCTCCTCCTGGTGACACAACCTCAGCGCAGCAGGGAGGGCCTTGGGGTAGGGGCTGCTCTTAGAAGTCAGGGAGGCCTCTGGGGCCCCACTCAGCCCCCCTCGCCTTGCAGTAGCCTCTCTGGGCCCCACAGACCCCGGGGCAGCCGTGGCCCTGGGTGGGGGACCTCACTGCCGTGTCTGGTGGCCGCAGGCTCTGGCGTCTACATCACTCGTGGCCAGCTGATGAACTGCCACCTGTGCGCAGGAGTGAAGCACAAGGTCCTGCTGCGGCGCCTGCTCGCCACCTTCTTTGACAGGTAGGCGCAGAGACCTCTGGGACCTCCTTGAGGTGAGGCTGCGTTACGGCCCCACACCTTCCCAGCTCACACTGCTGTCAGCCCCCGGCTGTTGGAGGACCTGGATCTGGGGAGGGCTTGTGGCCCCCCAAAGTGAAGGCTCCGTGTCATGGCGGGTTGGGGGGCTCCTTCCCCTAAGGGGCGGGGTGCTCCCCACCCTACACCCCAGCCCCCAGGAAATTAACACCAGTCTAAGGGTGAAGTGGGCAGGCATGCAGGCAGGACCCCATTCCTGGTGATCACTCTGGCCTCATGTAGCCTCCCCTCCCGTCCGTCCACCAGGAACACGCTGGCCAACAGCTGTGGTACGGGCATCCGCTCCTCCACCAGTGACCCGAGCCGCAAGCCGCTGGACAGCCGAGTCCTAAACGCTGTGAAACGTAAGAAGAGGGCTGGGGTCTCCGGGGGGTCGGGTCTCAGCCTTTACGGCGGCACCTCCCCCAGGGGCGGGCTGGGCGGCAGCACCGGGGGAGAAATGAGCAGCTCGCGGGGGCCGATTGCGAGGTGTTAACGTTCTTGGTAGGTTTCCAAGCGTGATGAATTCAGCTGCGAAACTATTTTAATATGTGAAATAGATCTAATTTTCCTTTTTGAACAAAACCCCTTATTTACATTTTGGGGTTATTTTGAGCCTTTGCCATCTGCTCAGCCTGCTTCTGCCTCCGCTCTTGGGCATGTGGGGGCGGAGCCCAGTCCCTCTCCGCAGCAGACCGCCGCCCCCGGGCCCCCAGATGAGAAGGAAGCCGCTGGTGCCCGGCACGCATGGGCCAGACTGGCCAAGAGCACGTCCTCCGGTAGCTGTCAGCACCCAAAGCACTGTCTTAGTTTTCTCGCCTAAAAAAAATCACTCCTGAGACTAATTCTGTTTTAGAGCAAAGAAAGGCCTTTGCAGCCGGTGATTGCATCCCGAAGCGTGGGGGTGCCTGCAGGGGCTCTGGGAAGATGCAGGGAGGGGGTGTGACTGATGCTGCCCCACAGCAGGGCTCATGGTGTGAGGGGCTCGCTCTGGGGACCTGCCTCTGGGTTCCCTGCTGTTTGGAGACCGGGGCCTCACGGGTCCTGGTGGAGAAAGGAAGGGAGGGAGCTTTGTTACCGTTGCTGCTGATGGTGCCACTGCTGCTGGGCTAGGGTCTCTGGCTGGGAACGCCAGGCTGGGACAGGTGTCCACCAGCTGCCGCCTCACTCCTTACCAGCCTTCCTTCAGTCAGGCCGGGAGAGGCCTGAGCCTCACAGCTAGGTGGGTGCCCAGGTCCTGGTCTGGTTCCCACTCCGGCCAGGGCAGGGATGCTATCAGGCTTGTCTGACCAGACCCTCAAACACAAGGTGGGTGGGACAGAGTGGGAAAGTGAGGCCCAGAGGTGGAGGCCTGCCCAAGGTCACACAGCCAACCAGTGGTCAGGAGGGGCCAGAGCCCCAGGCCCTCTGTGCTCCTGCTGGACCACAGCCTGTGCCCCATGTGCTCTGAGCATCCCAGCCAGAGACCGTCCCAAAGCAGCAGGGTGGGGCCTCCAGAACCCACAGTGAGAAAGGTGACCGCTGGTCTTAAAGTTGACCCGAGAGAGGCCTGGGTGGCCACGTGGTCTTCCTTGCCAGAGGGGAGCGGTGGAGGAGACTCTGGAGGTCCCCTTACCCCCACACCGGCCCAGCAGTGGCCGCTCTGGCCCAGAAGCGCTCTGACCTCCAGCTTGTCCAGGACATCTTAGTCCTGGGGCCCCTTGGGAGGAAGCGGGTCAGCATCGTGGGACTCCTGCAGGTGGGTGGCCACTCACGCCGCCTCCCCGCACCCTGTCCTCGCAGTATACTGTCAGAACTTCGCGCCCAGCTTCAAGGAGAGCGAGATGAACGTGATTGCCGCAGACATGTGCACCAACGCCCGCCGCGTCCGGAAGCGCTGGCTGCCCAAGATCAAGTCCATGCTCCCTGAGGGCGTGGAGATGTACCGCACGGTCATGGGCGCCTCGGCCGCCAGCACACCCCTGGACCCCGAGTTCCCGCCCGCCGCGGCGCAGGTGTTCGAGCAGCGCATCTACGCTGAGCGGCGGGGTGACGCAGCCACCATCGTGGCTCTGAGAACTGACGCCGTGAATGTCGACCTGAGCGCCTCCACCAACCCCGCCTTCGAAGCCGGCGAGGAGGCGGACGGGGCCGGCTCTGTCATCCAGGAGGTGGCTGCGCCCGAGCCACTGCCCGCCGACGGCCAGAGCCCCCCGCAGCCCTTCGAGCAGGGCAGCGCCAGCACCAGCCGGCCCGCGACGCCGGCCGCGGCCAGAAGACAGGAGGGCCCGTACTCGGGGACCTTGTAGGCGACGACAAGGCCAGGACCCGGCGCGGAGCTGGTACTGAAGCTGCTTGCATGCGTTACTAATACAGACAAATGTGATCAAGCCACTTACCTACTGGACTGCTACTGTTGCCTGAAAAAAATGTGATTTTTATTCTGCTTGTATTTAAAATTTATGAAGGAAACAAATGCATTCGTTATACTGTAAACGATTAGGCCACTGGCGACCTAGTTGTGAGAAAGGTCCCGGGGCTCCTTTTTGATATTCGAGAGGTTAGTCTCCAAGTTGTAGCTTCCCCTCCCCGTCGTGGGGAGGGGGCGAGAGGCCGCCTGGCCTGGGACTCAGCGCCGCCGGCCTCCCGCCCCTCCTGCTCCCTCCGCCCGCCCGGGACGAAGCCAGGGGCCTTGTTGTGGGAGCATGTGTCTCGGGACCCTTGTTCCTTACCCATGGGACCCCCTCACCTCTCTGGGGCCACGGGCCAGGGCTGGGCCCCCAGGGGCCAAACTCCTCGTTTTCCCTTCTGAGACTCCGGAGCCAGGCCTGCCGGGTCCACTGTGTGGGATGTGGGTGCGTGTGTGGGAGTGTGTGAGCGTGTGTGAGCGTGTGTGAGCCCGTGTGCAGGGAACAGTGGTAATGGCACGGTGGTGGGTCCTGCTAGTCACTGCACGTGGACAAAGTGTTCTTGGCTGTGTCTGTTCTCCTGCCCCACGCCCGTGGGGTCTGCCCCACCCCTGCAGCTCCACAGACCCTATGTCCACCTGGGACCGAGCACCCACTGGCTCCCACCTGGCCACCTGCCTGGCCGTCCACCATCCTGTGGGGTGGGGCCACCGCCCCTGGTGCAGCCCACGCAGCCCTCAGCCACGTTGGGTTTGTGTTTGTTTATTCATTTTCGTCTTAACTCAGATCTATTTCATATATGGTTTGGAAACTTTCCAACCCAAAAGAGCAAAAAAATTGGGGAAGATTGGGTGTCCCTGCCCCAACCCACTATGGCATAGGGTTGGGTCCATCTGTCTACCATGTCCCCTATTCGCACCCCAGCCCTGGGCCAGGTCCCACTCACCTCCCTTTGGGGGCAGGGGTCCCAGGGAGGTGCATCGGGGTGTGCAATGGAGGAAGGGGTGGGGCCCTGTTTGGCGGGAGCTGGAGTCCAGGCTGGGGCTGGAGCAAGGCCCCCTCAGTGCTGGGCTCCCCCATACGTGCTCTGAGCCTTGGGGTGTGCCTGCCTCTGAGGCAGTGGGTGGGTGGGCGTGGAGCTGGGGTGGGGTACAGGTGCAGAAGGCTGGGAATGCATGGGGTGGGGTGTAGGAGTTGTTGCTTTGAGGCTGGAATGCTCACTGTGGCATTTAATTGATGTCTTTGGGGAAGGGGCACAGGCTGTCCCAAGTGTTGGTGTCCATTTGTTCAGAGGCTGCCTTCCCCCAAGTCCCAGGCAGCCTCCAGGTGTGGCCAGAGGCACCCCTCACCCCCTGCTGCTTCCTCCTGCCCCCTTGCCCGACAGATGTGGCTTGGCCCCCCTGACCTGCAAAGCTGAGGGGGCGCCTGGCCCCCCGCGGGTCCCAGCCTGGGACAGCCTGTGCAAAGGCTTGGGTGCTTTCCCACCCAGGCTCCTCGTCCTGCTGACTGCCACCCTCCCGTATGGCGGGCCCTTGGGAGACCTCGGGTAGGGGTGGGGTAGGAGTAGGGGTGCCTTCCAGCCAGGCATATGCATGCCTGTCCTCCAGAAAGCTCTCATGGCTTCCAGACCAGGGCAGGGGGCCCTGGATGGGCACCTGGGGGCTAATCAGCCCCACTACCCTCCCCTCCCTGCCCAGGCACAGGGAAGGCCAGGCCCTGGGGTCCTGGCCCGCAGGAGCCACAGCTCCTTCCTGCTGGGGCTGTGAACCCCCCACCTGGCCCAGAGGCGGCCCTCTCTCTGGGAGGAGGCCTGCTCCGTCTCAGGCCCAGGTGGGGTTGGAGTGGGCACAGCCCGGCCCACAGCCCAGGAGGGACCAGGACCAAGCCCTCCTGGAGTTGGGAGGGGGCCACGCCCCCCAGGTCCTCAGGGGGTGGGGCGGGGCACTGGTGGTGGTGAGGCCGCCCTGACCCCACCATCTCCCCTCCGGATCAGCTCATCTGCCCCTGCCTCGCATTTGCACTTTTGTCTGACCACCCCTGGGGACCTCCAGGAGCTGGCCGCCCATCCGGCTGTTGACAGAAGGGCTCGCTCTCCCCTTTCCTCCCTCAGACATGGGCACGCCCCGACCCGAGGCCAGGCTGGGAGGGGTTCAGCGGGCAGAGGAGGCGGTGGCCTCCGGAGAAGGCCTGACACCCCCCTCTCCGCTCAGGCCAGCACAATGTCCCCGTGACCTCTGTCCTTTACTTGTTTTATAATCGCCGTCTGTTCTGTTGTTCTGGGTAAGGAAGGCAAGAGCTGTAGGTGAAACTTTAATAATAATCAAATGTGAATGGTTCTGCGCTCTCCCTGCGCCCCGGGTGGGCCAGGCCGAGCCTTTTGCACTAATGTGTCCCGCGGTGGACGTGGGTGGGGAGCGTTTGCAGACGGGCATGGCTGTTGATTCTATCTGCCGGGGCGCTCCCTCCGCGTCCTGAATGTTCCGCGGGGCAGGCGGCGGCGGGCCTGGGCTCGGAGCGGCCTTCCAGAGTGCCTTAGCATCTTTTAATCATTTTTCCCAAGGAAATCCAATTCAGAGAACCGAACCCTCCCCCCCTCTGTTTACAAGACAACTAATTCCTGTCCTGTGAGCGTGGTCCTGACTCACCCAGACCCTGTAGACCGAGAGACGAGCCACTCAGTACTTGTAAGATGTGTGCACCTTTATCCCTAAGCTTGGCTGTTAGCAATACGCATATACTACTTAGTCTATATAGAGCTAAGTCCTATCAGCGCCTTTCGAGGAAAGAAGGGCTGGGCCGTGTCCCGGCGGCTGCAGCAGCCGCTTGCCCTCTCCTGCCCTCCCCAGCAGGACGGGGTGTGCGGCAGGAGGTAGCTGGGACGAGTGCAAAGGTCCAGGAGGAGGGCCCGGGAGATGTGACAGATACTGTGAGTTTGGGGGCCGCCCGGCCGGCGCGCCTCGGTACTTGAATCCTGTCTTTCTGCACTGTGTCTGGTCTCGCCCAGAGTTCTCTGTGGTTGCTTCACTTTGCATTTGACTCGATTGTCTTACCTTGCCCCTGAATGTGGACGAGAGACCAGGGGAGAGGCCTCTGGGTGTGCAGCCTGTGGCCGCAGCCCGCTGTCCTCTTGCCGGGGCTCCGGGAGCTGGGTGTGTTTCTCCTCTGTGAAAACTGATTCCTTGGCAGTGATTGTGTTTAGGGACGGGAGGGAGGGATGCAGAGGCTGGGCCCGGGAGGGGCAGGGGCAGGCCGGCCCACGGAGCCTGCTCCATGGTCTGGGGGGACTCTGGTGTGCCTGGCCCTGACCTGTCCCCCTTAAATGGCCGGAACCTTCTGGCACTGGCCCCGTGCGTGCCACCCCAGCCATTTAGTGCTTAGATTCCCCTCTAACGGGTTCTTTTTATGGCAATGTCTTGCTGCAAGTAGAAAAAGGCCTATGGCCCATTAACCAACTGAAAACTCAGAGAAAACCTGTTTGCCTCTGCCAGCAGTAAATCCTAAACACAGAACTGAGAGTTCATAGCCGTCTTGAGCTTTAACTACTGTTTCAGAACGCTGCTGCTGCACAGATCGGTGACGCCAGCCAGCCCGCTCCGAGCCCGGCCCTGCTGGGGGCCGGAGACCGGCGGGGCTCAGAACCAGAGGTTTCTAATCTGGCAAGGGTTTCTGGGTTTTGTGTGTTTGTTTGTCTTTTGTTTATTTGGGGGAGAAAAGTGAAAAGGAAAATTATGCAGAATCGAAAGCATTCAGATTGGACAACCTGCTTGAATTCTGATCAGTCGCTTCATTGTTAGTGTTTTGCACATGATTGTAATTTTTATGTCAAAAGAAGCCAAAACTTGCAATACTATTTTTAGCAGACAAAAAAAAATAAGAACTACGTATAAAACGTCTAAATATTTTTGACTTGAACATTTGGATGGCACTGGGTGCAAATAGACCGTTCATCCTTCGGACGGAGTGTTTGGAAAAAAGAGACTTTTAAAAAGGAGACGGTTGTCGTAAAGTGTCTGTGGAGGAGTTAAGTAGTACTGTAACTCACGACTGTTAAACATGAATAAATAAACGAACTGTCCCTGTGCTGTAATAAAAGAGGCTTTTTTCACAGTAACACTGAGTTTAATTTCAGCCACAGAAGAGGCTACCTTTTTTTCTCTTTTTTCTTTTCTTTTTTTTTTTTTCGGTTGAAGAAGGAGGAAGCCTCTGTTTGCTCTTCCTGCGCCTCCCTCTCCTTTTGCTGCTACTCGGCAGAGTCCAGACTGTCGCTTTTTAGCCACGGCTGACACCGTATCGTAACTCAGACCACAGAATCCGCCAGCGACCAGGAAACCGAGGGGCTTCCAGTGCTCAGAGCCAGTTTCAGGAGGTGGAAATCCGTTACAAACAAACAAAAGGATGTGATTGTTCGTTGTAAAGCGCTTTGTAAAATTCACATTTACAGAATAATAAAGTCAGTTCAAACCCAGCTTGCCTACGTTTTGCTGGGCCAGTGGGGTTGGGGGGCGACTCTGAGAAGCGGGCGGTGGGGAGGGGGGCGGGGGAGGCGGGAGGGCTGTTGGGGGCAGGGTGACCAACCATCCCGGGACACCCTCAGGACCCAGGAGCCCTGGCTGGGGGGACGGGCCATCCCCGGCTTGCTGCCTACTGTCCACACCTAGCCCACTTACCTCTCCCTCCCCCAATATCTTACAAGGGAAAGGGACTCGTGGGCAGGATGTCCTGAGGGGTGCTGTGCTTGGGGGAGGGCCCTGAGCTCCATGTGAACTGGTGGGGGGGGCTCGCTTTCTATTTTTATTGTCTGCAAACTGGGGCACCCACCTCACCTGGCTCACCTGTCTGCCACCCGCCGGATGTGCTGCCGCTCCCCTCCCCTCCCCCCACCTCCTCCTGAGCCAGGGCTGCCTCCAGGTGAGCAGAATTGCAAGTCGGTGGGGCCTACTGGCTGGCCTGAGTGGAAACCCCCAGGGCCAGGCCAGTCCACTACATCTTCTGACCGACTGACCATCTCTGAAACTGTCCCCCCAGGCCAGCCCAGGGCTAGGGTTCTCGGATCCAGGCCTGGTGGCTGTCTCCAGCTCTGCTCCCCCGCTGGGCTTCCCTGGGCCCCAGTGGCGGCGGCGGCGAGGCTTTGCGTCAGTGTGTCCTGCAGACATGGGTCCGGCCTCGGCCCTCACGTGAGGTTCCCACACTCAGACACCTGGGTGGCAGCTCCCTCCTCCTGTCCTGCTAGGGTCTTGTCCAGAAGGGCCACTGCTGACCTGCTTCTAGAAGTACTCCCAGCCCCACCCCCTTTCTCGGCCTTCGCAGCAGCTGCCCCTCCCAAGCTTGTGATGGGTTCACTTGCTCACTTGTTTATCTGGCCTCCCCGGGGGCGGGGTCTGTAGGTCTGCTTCGGGCACCATCCCCAGGAGGGGCCCCCGAGCCATGGCCAGCATGGAGCAGGCACAAAGTCTAGAATGGGTGGACATGGTTTCCAATGGGCCCCCTGCAGCAGTGGGGGTGCTAGTTTGGAGTCACCTTGAGCCTGGCCCCTCCCACAAAGACATCACACTGTCACTCCAGAAACGCCCCAGGAGCCTGGCCCCATCCCACTGCCCAGCCCTGATGGGTGAGGGCCTGAGTCTTTTCTCAAGAGCTGCTCCCTGCTGCCCTCAGCCCAGCTCACCCACCAACTCGGTCTATGCAGGCCCCTTCCCCTTCCCGCCCAGGGCATCAGCCCTGCTGGATGGGTGGATTCCAGGCCACCCCTGCCCCAGGCTGGTGGAGACACCTGGCCTCTGGGCCACAGGCCGCACCTCTGGGAGGCCCCAGACCCCCTCATAAGCCTCCCAGTGACCCCACTCAGGCATGCCCGAGCCCCCACAGCAGGGAGACCTGAAGGCTCAGGAGTGGGAGGGGATGGGGGTGTGTCATGCTGGCTCCCCTGGGACAAGCCCAGTCCAGCCCCTTCTCCGTGTGAGTCTCCTAGTTTCCAAGGAGGAGGGATCCGGGCACCTGCCAGCCTGGCTCTGTCCCCTCCGCCTCCGTCCTTCAGCAGCCTCCCTGCCCTTGCAGCCACCACGGAAACTGGCTGAGGCATCAGAACTTTTGCATCCCACCCCTTTGTCCGGTTCCGGGAGGGGGTGCGGAGTCAGCAGGACCCGGAGGCTCAGCCCTGAGCCCTTTGTCCTCCGGAACAAAGGGTCAGAGCCCGGGTGGGGGTGGGGTCCTGAGCCTGGGCGGGGGAGGGCTCCCGCCGGCCTGTGCACGGCTGAGGCAGGGGCGGGGTGAGGGCCCGGCCAGAGGGGTGACCACCATCCTCCAGCTCCTGCCCATGATGCACGAGCCCTCAGTGGTGTGTCCTTTGCATCCCCATGGATGGGCATCTCTGCTCCCTAGAGGGGAGACTGAGGCTTCTGGGGGGGTCTCCAACTGCCCCCCACCCCTCGCTGAGCCCAGCTGAGAGGGGGTCCTGGTCCATCTGCTGTTGCCGAGGAAGCTTGGGTGGGTCAGTCACGGCCGTGCCACGTCCGTTCAGTCAGGAGGGCTGGCCAGGAGGCTGCACTTGGAAGCGGGGAAGTGGACGCGGACGCTCGTCAAGGGACTGCTGCGGGGTCTTCATCCGTAGAGGGAAAGAGGGGTGGCAGGTGGGAGCAGGTTAGGGCCCTGGGCCGGGAAGGGAGGGTGGACAGGGGAGGAGGAGGCAGTGCCTCCCTGTGCTGTCCGGGGGCACCCAGCTCCCAGGCCTTTCAGCCACCTGTGGTCCCACCCAGGCCTGGGCACACGGGGATAAGGGATGAGAGAAGGTGGATGTGGTGACATTTTGTCGACAGAACTCTCGCTGTGACAGAGTGAGGCCCTGACCGACCACGAGGCCATCTCCCTCCTTGGGCCCCACTTCCCTGGGGCGTCTGTGGCCACCAGCAAGGGTTGGAGCTGGGAGGGGGCCTGAGGGGGCTGTCATGGGGGTGGGGGTTGCTCCTGGACAGGGACCTCTGCCCAGGGCTGTCCTTCCCCTAGGGCCTGTGGGGAGGGGTGGGCCACTGGTGGAGGCCAAGGGAGGCCCTTTGGTGGGGGCTGGGGTGGGAATGCTCCCCTCCACCTGAGGTCCTGCCCAGCCTCCCCTCCCCAGGCTCCCTCGTAGAGGCAGGGCTCAGCCACAAGTCTGTGATTCCAGGCCCCAGAGAGAGAGGGGTGGCGGTGGCGGGGGGGGGGGGGGGTGCCTGGAGTGTGCATGTTCTAGCCCAGGCAGCATCCGAGGCGCTGGGGGTCTAGTCCAGATTGAGTGCCCTGCCCTCCCCTCCCTCGGGACGCAGGCCTCACCGAGCTGAGAAGGGGAAGCTGGTCCCAGCCTCCTGGGACCATAATTGACTAACAGCTGCAGACAGGCAGGCGGGGCTGGGAGATGGATGGCGCATTGCGTCGCAGGGAGGGGTGCAGAGGCCCCGATTTCCAGGAAAGGCAGCCTGGTTCTCCATCAGGGGCCGTGACCAGGGCCCAGGAGGACTGCCCCCAGCTGGGTGGGTGGCCTAGGGCCTGCCAGCTCTGGGCTCAGGTTCCATTCCTGTGTGAGGGAGGGGCTGGCCCAGGTGTGGTTCCTTCAGGTGAGGACAGAGCAGCCCTGGGGAGGAGCCCCCCACATTTGCCCCTCTGGCCTCCCTGTGGTTGAGCAGCTTCTGGACAGAACTGGCCCGTTGCAGGGAGGTCGGGGCACTAGGAGGCAGCTCATCCAGGGCGAAGGAAGTTCCACGGAGCCCCGCACAGGTGCCCCATACAGGTTATGCCTGCTGACAAGCCGCCTGCTCTGGGCATCCAGCTCTGTGACCCTCACCACCCTCAGGCCCTCAGGCAGCCCTTACCCTGGAGCAGGGGCAGGGGTTCCCCTCAAGAAGGCAGTCATGGCCCTCAGCTGGGGGGCTGCACTTGGGAGGGAGAGGGAGGAGGGCACCCCTAGTGGCAAGTGTTCAAAGCAGGCCCCTAGGTGAGATTCCTTGGGCATTCCCCCAGGGGACAGTCCCAAGGCAGGCATGGGGGACTTGACCTCCAGAGGCCCGGTGGTCTGGGTGTCCTCCCTGAGCTGTCGGTGTCCAGTGCCCCCTCCTCCCCTTGGCCCAGGGGCCTGGGCACAGCTCATGGCTGGGGGGGCACTTCCTGACCTGAGGGACTCAGCCGCTTGGAGGCCCCCAAACACCCTGGGCTTTAGTGCAGCGCTCCCTGCACAGTGAGACCGCTGCTGCTCAACCATCCATCCCCTTCCTCTTCCCCAGCCACACCCCTTTCCCAAGTCCCAGTCCTCCATCCCCAGTGATGTCCCATTGGAGACTCTGGACTGGACGAGGCCTGGGTTCCAGGTCTGCATTGGTGCCAAGGCTGTAAGGGGGCACGTGCCTGCCTGTCTCTGGGCCCCGACCCCAGACAGAGGGCAGGGTCTCCGGAACCTCCGAGCCCTGAGGCCCGGAGCCTCACCGCCCGCCCAAAACATAAAGGCTGCTGTGCTCAGGCTCTGGGAATTCACTTTGGCTGCGAAGGGATTGTTCTATGACCGACATCCACAGAAACATGGACGCAGAGGCGGCCAGGACCAGAAACCCGAGGGGGGATGGGGAGGGTGGGGGAGGGACAGCACTTAAGGACGCCCTGCCTTCGACCCCCTGTCCTCATGTCTTCTGGTCCCCTGACTGGAGGCAGCATTGCCTGGGGCCTTGTAGGGGTAGGGGGCCGAGTTTGACCCCAGCTGACCCTGCCGGCCTGCTGCCCATCGGGGCCTCATTGAGGTCCCACTACAGTCTTGTGAGGTGGTCCAATTCTAGCCCCATTTTTCAGACGGGGAAATGGAGGCTCAGAGGAGTTAAGGAAGTCACTTGAGCACAGCTGGAAGGGGGCAGAGCCAGGATTTGAACCAGGCACTGACCTCACTGACCCTGCTCTGGACAGCACCCCTGGCCCAGCGGAGGGAGCATCCCCAGGTTGGCAGGTTGGATAGGCTCAGAGGGGACCAGCAGAGGGGTGGTCTGGTTCCTTCTACCACCAAGCGCCACCTGCCCATCTGCGTCTCTTGTCAGACCAGGGTGTGGACGGCCTGGTGTCAACTGCAAGGGGAGGCCCCTGCCTGCCCTCTGAGGTGACTGAGGGCTCCTGAGAAAGAGGAGAGCGGCTGGGACAAGAGTCCCCATTACAACCTGACTCACCCGGGATACCTGTGTGGGGGCAAGAGCCCAGAGCTGAAGTCACCTGCCCTGGGCACCCACGTGGGGTTGGCGAAACATGGGTCGGGGCAGACAGCCTGGCTCAGCCTTGGCCTCACCCCGAGGGGTTCCAAGTGCACCGAGGCCAGATCGGCCAAGTCAGTCAGCCTTGAATACCATTTTATTTATTTTTATTTTTTAAAAGTCGGCTTTATTCCCCGAGAAGGTGCACTGTTCTTGGACATTCTGCAATACCAGGTCGATGTGTGACATGGATGGAACAAGCTCCTATTCCAACTCCCTGCTCCCAAAATCCATTTAATAGATTGTCCCGGGATAGGTGACGTAGCAGTTATTAAACTGATAAGAACAAACACTACACTCGATCTCACCAAAAGGCCAAGAAGCGATTGAACGCCATTTTAGAAGCCAGACCAAGATTCATGCTGACGGTGGGCTGGGGCTGGGGGGACGACCAGGGTGAGCCACCAACCTGGGGAAGGGCAGGGGCTCCCTCCTGTAACAGATAGCTGAGGGAAGCCCCAAGCCGCTCCCTTTCTGGAAGCCTCCTTCCAGGTAGCCTGTGTGGGTTTGGAGAGAGCCCTGTGTCCCAGTGCCCAGGTATTTTCACATCAGGGCTCCACACAACAGCCCTGCTTAGTCAGCACCCTGGAATCCTCTCCCTTCCCCACTCCTCGAGGTCTCCCTGGTGCCCACTCCCTCCCTAACGCAGCCCCCATCAACTGCAGCTTTGCCCACCCAGCAGCCCCACTTCCTCTGTGAGAGACAGCCTGGCACGGTGGGAAGTGCCCCAAACTGAATGTAAAACACCTGTGCGATGCCACCTTTTTGTCCCTCAGTTTCCCGTACATGTCCAGCAAAAGGGTGGGCTAGATCGTGCTTCCCAAACTCAGCTGTGCCTCAGATCCCCTGGGCACCTTGGTAAAATGCAGGTTGTGGTTCTGTGGGCTACGGTGGGCCTGGGACTCTGCATTCTAACCTCATGTCGTCTGGTGGACAGACTCCGACTCATCATTTAGCCCCACGTGCAGAGAATCAGAGAATATGCGGGTCTAGATGCGCAGATGGGGCATGGAGTGGATGCCGAGTGCAGGCTCGATGTGTCAGGTGGCCCATGGGTCTACAACGCTTGGCGCCCACGACAGCGCGCTGTCTGGCGTTCCGGGTCCCCAGCAGTGGTCCAGACTCTTGCTGTGGTCCACGCATCCTTGCTGGCTCCTCGTGGCTCGGCTCCCGGGTGCTCCGAGGGGAGGTATCCACCCTTCTTACAGACACCAGCGTGCAGGAGTGGTTTCAACGTTCGTCAGATCCATAGGCAGAAAATCACACTCTGCTTCCTACAAAGCTCGCCGGTGTCTCCTCCTTAGTGAAGCATCTCTCAGGTCTTTCCCCATTTTCTGACCCGGGGTTACCCTGTCCGTGTGCATCTGAGGAGCCTTCCTGTAAAGCCCCAGCCCGCTGTGTCCTCTGTGGGGGTGGAGGAGGGGTGGTTATGGCCAAACAGAGCCTCTGAACTTTTCTGTCCACAGCCTTGCAGTCCTCCTTGACCCAGGAGGCAGAAACGTGCCTTGAGGCTTTCTCCTGGACTCAGAATCTGGCTGTCCCCGTCTGTGGAGCTGGAGGCCCCTTCAGGTGGGAGGGAGGGCCAGGCACCCCAAGGCCCCTCCCCTGGGGAAGGGTCTCCCACCGGCTGCTGACTATGGGGAGCAGGACTTACCATGGGGCTGGCGCCCCACTGCCTCAGTTAAGTGGCTGCACTAGAACTGGTTCCGTAGACCCGGAGCTGCCCGTCTGGTTGGGGACAAAGGTGGCAGGGGAGGGAGGGCCGGCTGGCCCCGGAGCAGGACTGCTCTAAGCCCATCTTGGTGTCACCGCCAGCTGAGCCACCAGTGGAGGCTCTGCAGGGCGCTTGGGAGGCATGAGCCATCTGTCCACTGCAGGGCAGGACAGACGAGAGCGCAGGGTCAGGGCTGAGGGCCAGGGAGGGCGGCTGGACCTGGAATTGGAAGGGACATAGCCCCTCTGTGTCCCAGTGTGCAGGGGCAGGTTCCCGGGCAGCTCGCTCTCAGATGGGAGCCCGCATGGGCTCCTGCCCCTGTTCTGCCTTCAGCTTCTAGGATGGGAGCTGAATCCCTGGAATGGAGCCTGGGGCCTCAGCTGAGAGTCAAGAGGAACCAACTGCGATCAGTGGTAATGCATTGAGGGCAACACCACATCCATTACAAACCATGGCCCCTGAGAGCTCCTTCCGGTGGGGCAGGGGGAGGAGAGGGGCCGGAGCCCTCTGAGCCCTCTGCCACTCAGCAGCCAGGGCCCTCATCAGTTCCAGAAGGGCCCCAGCTCCACGAGGCACCCCATCCCTGACAAGGAAGCGATGACCTGCGGTCACAGCCCCCATTACACCACGTGGACAGGAGCCTGAGGCCTGCAGAGGGCCGCGGCCACAGCTCACAGCTGGCCAGCGGGGTGGGAAGGAGGCCCACGCCCTTGAACACCTGCTCTGCCCTGTAGAGGCCCACAGAGGGGCTGTCTCAGGGCGCCAGCACCACAAGGATGAAGGGGCACCAGGGTGGGGAGCTGGGCAGGTGGGAGTGCCCTGGGCCAAACGGACTCTGACCCTCCGGGAGGGGCTCCAGAACTGGTTTGCCCAGCTATGTGGGAATAGGGGGTGGGGGGTTTGTGAAATGAAGGCCCCACAGGGGCATGGGGCGGGGAGAGGGTTGGGGGAGGTGGGAGGTGGGAGGGCAGAGAAGGAGGGAGAAGCTGGATCCTCCATCCCCAGGACACGGGGGGGGGGCGGCAGTGGGTGTTGCTGATAAGGGTCCCTGTGGGCTCAGGGAGGGGCTGCAGGGGTCCTGGGGGCTGCAGAGGGGAACAGAGCCAGGTGCTGTGGTCTGTGTCCACGCGGGGCATGGGCAGTCAGGTGGCTATGGGACTCCCCCTCCCCACCCCATCAACGGCTCCTGTAGACCCCAAGGCAGCCCGAACTGGAGCACCTGCAGCGCCCTGGCCTCAGCGGGGGTCCAGGTTCTGCGTCCACGCCATTTGCCAGGGACATGCCAGGGAAGCAGGCTGCCAGTCCTGGGCCCAGAGTGATGCCTCCAAGACCGAGTGGTGGAGCCCCCTCTGGAGGGGAGCTGGACGGTGCGGAAGGGAGCAGAGCAAAGCGGGTGTTGGCCTTGGCAAGGCAGCCTGGCTGCGAGGAAAATCAAATCACTGCAGCCCCACCGACCCACCGTCCGGCGCTGAAATGCAGATAAGCCCGGGCGGGGGATCCGCCTGGCTCTGCTGCAGACCCACCCCAAGCGGGAACACAGAAGTGATTAGGCCTAAAAGCTCGGGCCATTTAGCTTTTATTCGATTGGCAGAGAGGTCCACAGTGCCCTCTGCTTTTTGTCGTTTGATTATACATCTGTGTTCAAAATAGGGTTCCTGGAATGGAGGCGGCAGGCAGGGCTCGTTGGAATGGAAATCAATTTGATTAGAGAGCAGTCAGTGATGAGGCTGCGCTCCAGGCAGAACCCAGCTCCGCACAACACCAGAAACTTTCTGAGGAAACGCCTGCAATCCTGGGGGCGGGGGCGTGGCTGGGGCCTCCCCAGAGCACCCCTGCCCTGCCCTCACCCCATGGGCCAGCAGGAGGGGTCCCTGCTGCTTACTCCCTGCCTGGCCTTGGTAAGTGCTTGGCCGCCTCATTTTTCTCCTCCTTAAGATGGGGTCATGCTGGTGCTGCCTCACAAGGTTTGGGGGACTTGAAGGGGCCATGGTCACAAAAAGCCCACTGGCACCTGGTATATAGCATTAATTCGATGAATGCTGGCCAGGTGGGTTCTCAGGCGGAGCAAACACTCAGCTCCCAGCAGACACACACTTGGAGCCCTGGAGCATTTCAGCAGGTGATTCTGTACCAAGTATCCAGGGAAAGCTGGGTCCAGCAGCCACAGCCAATTACATGAGGGACAAGTAACATCGGAGACAAGCCTTGTGAAGGCAAGGACCCTGGACTTATGCTCTGTGCGCCTTAGCCTGGCCACTCTGAACCTCGGTCTCCTCTTCTATAAATGGAGCAGTAAGTCCCACCTTGAAGCTGTTGAGGGAGGAGGGGTGATGTCCACCAGGCGAGCGGCACGATGTCAGAGCACGATCATAGCGGCCTCTCCCCGGTCCCCTTCTGCTGAGAGTGGGAACATGGAGGGCCTGGACTTCAGCCTTCACCCCCACATGGAGGTTGGCACTTGTCTGTACTGCCTTCTCCCAGTGATTCCTCTGGGCTGCTGGGCCAGTCTGGGGGTCCAGGTCCTCTCGGGCCCTGGTCAGGGAGGCAGGTCTGCCTCTAGCCTCCGCCTACTCCTGCAACAGAAGTGGATTGTACCCATATCACTGATGTGCAGCAGTGGGGCAGCCCAGAGCTCCCTGGATGGTCCTGGCACAGTGTGGGCATCCCCCTCTGTCGCCAAGGACCTACCCAGGCCTCCGCCAGCCCTCGCAGGGCCTCTGCTGTGCACAATGGGGGAGCAGAATGGGGACTGGAGAGTCACCCCTTCCTTCCATCCCCTTGCTGGACACCCTGGTCCAGTGAACAACCTGCATGCAGATGCACTTTGGCCCTGCACTCGGGAAGCCGGTGGGCCTGTGACCAGCTCCCAGCTCCACCCTCCGGAGGACTTTCGAAGTCACTTATGTGAGATTTCATAAAATAGAGATAACAGTTTCTGTCTTGCTAGGATGTCATGGAAATCAGAAATCACCTCTCCATTCAGTACTGATAGAGTAACTGTTCCGTGCAGCAAACTCAGCAGCTGGTGCCTCGCAGGGGCCCCCAGACAGGACTCCGACTGTTATGGCTTCATTGGCTGACCCGAGAACGCAGGGTTCCCAGGAGCACCGGCACAGCCCGTTTAAGAACGGGAGAGCAGCGCACAGCAGGTGCAGCTGCGGCACGAAACAGTCTGGCGGTTCCTCGAAAAGCCGGACATAGAATCACCACCTGACCCAGCAATTCCACTCCCAGGCTTACACCCCAAGGGCTTGAAGACAGATGTTTAAACCAAATCGCACACCCTTGCTCACTGCCACATATTCACAGCAGCCAAAAGTAGAAACCACCCACATGAGCATCAACAGACAGAGGATAAACAAGATGTGGTCCATCCGCATGACGGAATATGATTCAACCATAAAAAGAAATGAAATGCAGACTCACGTTACCACGTGGGGGAACCTGGACCACACGATGTCGAGTGAAGGAAGCTGGACACAAGAGACTATGACTCCCTCTATATGAAGTGACCTGAATAGGCAAAGGCAGGTGGAGGGTCGTCAGGGGCCAGGGGAGGGAGGGAGCAATGGGGGGTGGCTGCTGAATGGGTACAGGGTCTCTTTGAGGGGGAAGGTTCTGGCACGAGTCAGTGGTGTTGATTGCACAGCATCATAGGAGTGTGCTTAATGCCACTGAGTTGTTCAGCTTACAGTGGTTAAAATGGTAAACTGTATGTTTAGTGTTTTACCATGATTTTGGGAAAAAACAAAATGGCCAGTGAGTAGTGGAGGGGAGACAGGAAACTGGGCGCAGAGCGGCCCACTGTGCAGGTGGGGTGCCTCACTCATACGGGTGGGGGCTTGCAGGTGGGGGTCCTGCTGGCCCCAGGGTCCCTGCGCTGTGAGCAGAGGGAGCAGCAAGCGGGTCACTTTACTCCCCAGATGGGCATCCCAGAGGCGGCGACAAGCACTTCTGCCCTAATTGTGCTCGTGTCCGGTCTGCTCCTGCTTGTGCCGAAATATGGCTGAGGGTGACTCGCCCACGTGGGGACACTTGGCACAGGAGAGCTGGGAAGGAGGCATGTGCCGCAGCACAGAACCCACCCAAGGCACCCTGGACCCAGGAGGGGCTACCTGGCCCCCTTCCAGACTACGGATGACCTGGGCTGGGTTGGGGGGCTTCCAGGACAACTTCAGGAAAACTGGGGGGTGAGGCAGCCAAGCAGCAGGGGAAGGGAAAGGAGGGACCTCAGAGCCAGTGGACGCCCCACCCGCCACCTCCCCGACTCCTAACTCAGTCATCTGCCTGTGAACCCCAGCTCCCCAGTCAGTGAGAGGAAGATGCTCCCATCCCCCTAGGCCCCTCAGCCACCTGGGAAGTGAGTGCCTTGTCCCTTTAATGGAGCGGTCCAAACCGTAATGGACAATTGGAAGAGAAGCCAAGACCTGCCCCAGGGCTGAGTCCAGTGCCCACAGGCACCCATAACGAGTTCCAGGGACACCTTGGCACGTGTGACAGGGAGGGGCAGAGGCCCCTGGGCGCTCTGGGCAGCGGTCAGGGGTCAGGAAAGCCTTCCTGATGGCAGTGTCCCAGAGCGGCTCTGAAGGATGTCGGAGCAGAGGCACAGCATAAGCAAGGATGGGCCCAGGGCCAGCTGCTCTGAGCAGGTGGCCGAGTGAGCCTCAGCCCTGGCGAGATCCGGAGCTCCCAGAGCTGTGAGTGCCCGGCCTGCAACGTCCCCCTCCCCAGTCGGTCGGGCTCCTTGGCCAGCTCTGGGGCTGTGCCACCCGGAGAGAGCCCTGCGGGCCAGCCTGGCGGGAGGAGGGGCCCACCTCCAGGAGTGAGAGTTGTGCTGTCAGTCCCAGCACCTGGTTTCTGACGCTGCTCTGAGTCACGTGCTCCCCGCAGTTGTACTTGGAGAGTGGAGCAGATGGCGGTGCAGTAACACTTTCAATTAAGGACTCCAAAAGCACATTAAATTTAGATTTAATAAGACAGTTATTGTATGGAAATTAAAGACCCATTGATGATTCTCTGGGTATTGAGGTCCAGCCGTACCTCGTCTGATCACTTGCAGTGTTAATTGCAGGGATGGCTCGGGGTGTGCGCTGCGGGCAGGCATGGCTCTCCCGTCCCAGCCTCCCGTGCCCACCTGCCTCCCTGCACGGACCTCAGTTTCCAAAGCCCTGTCCCCCTGCCTTCCTCCAGAGCTGACCACAGCCCCCATGCTCTAGCCCGTCGGGGCCAGGAGCTACCTTCGCCGGCCTGGCGGATGTCACAGAATCCTCCAGACGGTGTTCCTACTGTGTTCACGCTGCAGGAGAGGAAACTGAGGCTCAGAGAGGAGAGGCCACTCTGCATGGCTGCCTGGGGCCAGGGGGAGGTGAGGGGGAGGGAAAGTGGGGAGGGAAAGGGAGAGAGGGACACGCAGTGCCAGGGAGGAGATGGGCCTGGGAGGGGACCTGCAGGGGACTGGAGGTGGACGCCAGAGCCTGGTTAAAAAAGCTCTCTGAGCCAGGATAGTTGGGGGAGGGGTGCTGTGCACCCCCCAGCTCTGGCCTCCCAGGCTCCCCGCTCCTCCTCCTCCTGAATCCTGCCCACCAGGGGCGATTCTGGGAGCATGGGGGTCCCTCACTGCCCCCTCAGCCCCCAGAGCCCCCCACTTCCCCTCAAATCAGGGGCTGGAAACTGCTAAGTGCATGATGATCTCTCGTGGCCGCAATAAATCTGGTCACTTTGTCCCTCCTGAGACAGAAGGGAGGGGCCCTCTGGTCTCCAGACTGCAGGAAACCAGGTCTCCCAACCTCGGGCAGATTAACACCCCTCGCTGCAGTTCCTGTAACTGGCAGCTGCGCTATTAATAATCAGTCCATTGGCCCTAAAAGCAAACGTTTGTCACCCGCATTCAGGGGGAGCAGAGTGGCCTCCGCGGGTGGGCTGGTGAGGTGGGAACCTGTGTGTGGCCCATTGTCCAGAAGGTGCCCAGCAGGGCTGGGCGAGAGGCCGAGGGCATAGGACCCACCTGGCCTCCTGGTACCTGGAACAGGGCCTCCAGGGACAGGGAGGGAGGCCCTGTGTTTCCTCCGCGAAAGGGGCCGGTTGGCTCAGCCTTTGCCTCTCACCGCACAGTCACCTCCAGGAAAGGACCGTGGGGTGAGGGTGCGGGAGAGCCGGGAGAGAGGCGGCTGCCCTTGGTGTCTACCCCCAGGGCAGGGGCACGGTGTGCACCGGGGATCTGCCCTGCAGCCAGGTGGGCGCCCTGAGTGTCTGTCTTCCCTGGCTAGGTGGCCAGATTTATCAAACAAAACATAACACCTTATTAAAACTGAATTTCACACTCACAAGAAATAAGTGTGTCCCATGCAATTTGGGGACGTACTTACACTTAAAAAAAGTCATTGTTCAAAATTCAACTTTAACCAGGTATTCTGTATTTTATCTGGCAACCCCCTGGCTCTGTGCTGTCCCAGCCCCTTGCTCTCATGCTCTGGCCCCTCTTCTTCTCTGCTGTAGGGCCTTTGCCCACGCCAGTCCCTCTGCCCTGGCTGCCCTGCTCCACCTGCAGGCCAGGCAGGCGTCCCATCCCCGATTGGTCACATCCCCAGGTGGGATGGAGGATCTCTCCTTGACGGCTCTCAGCATGGTTTACATGAACTCGTGATTTGGACCTGTCTGCGGCTGTCCAGCCCTGGGCCGGGCACAGCGCTGTTCCGGGGCACCCTGCCCCCCGCAGGCCCAGGACTAGCCCTTCAGAGGCTCCTCTCCTTTGTAAAGGTGGGGATGCTGCTGCCTGCCTGGGAAGTCCGGTTCCTGGTGACAAAAGCCAAAGTCATCTTGCCTGCTTTTTTTGGGGTACGGGGACCGACAAAGTCACAAGGGTGATGGGACCCAGCAGAGGCCAGTGGGAAAGGAGGCACCTGCACAGATGCTGGTCCCCTGCCCCCCCGACCCCCCACTTGAAAGTGCAAGATGAAGGGGGGTCTCTGTCCAGCTAGAAGCACACCACAGAGGGGTCCCCAGCATACAGGGGGCACCCCGAAACTGGGAAGCCAAAGGAAGAGGTTATACAGGGTTCTGTCCTGCAGTTGTAGGGGAGCATCCAACAGGACAGGGACCTGATGGCCTGACCTTCGGGCAGGGAGGGGAGGGGGAGGGGGAAAGGAAGGGGAGGGGAGGGGAGGGGAGGGGAGGGGAGGGGAGGGGAGGGGGCTGCCCGTCCACCTCCTCAGTGGAGGCGGAGATGGAGATGCAGTGCTGGGCTCTTCGGACTCCACCCTGACCCCCTCCCAATGTGTGCACAGCAGCACTAGTCACACAGCAACTGCCTGTGTCTATGATTTCTTTTTTTTCTAATTAAAGAAATAATAATAATGACCACTAGGAAGAGCAGCGATCATTTTCTGAGTGCTCTCTCTGTGCCGGGAGGGGATCCGGGGCTCTGACCCAGCAAATCCTCCCAGTCACCCACAGCCACCTGTCTTTGCTTATAGGGGCTCCCCAACCCCCAGGCCTCCCATACACCAGTGCTGGGGACCCCCCGCACCCTCCGAGTTCTCCCTGAAGGGGCCGCCTCCCCACTTCCCTGGTGTCTCCTGTGGGGGTTCAGGTTTCCTCCGGGTCCATGGGGATCTGGGGCAGGGGGTGGGGCCCAGTCCTCTAAAGGACTGAGAAGCTGCAGCCTGTCTTTTGAGAACAAGGACACCTGCCAGGGGAGGGGGCGCTGCTGACCTACTGCAGGTTAGGAAGCAGGCCAGGAGGGGAAGGCAGGCTGGAGCCTAGACCCCCCCTTCTTTCTCTCCCTCCTGCTCTGTGCCACTTCATCCCCGCCCTGTGCTGGAGTCCCCCGACCCTCCAGGCTGCCCAGGGATCCTCCCGGGGGTCCCATCCCAAGGCCAGTGCCCAGATGGGCTCCTCGGGTCCCAGGTGATCTGGGGGCGGCAGAGCCTCTTTACGGCTGGACACACACACACACACAATTGGCTCAAACACTCAGGAAGATCGAGGCCCCTCCGGCCCTCCCCCAGCATGGGAGGCAGGCAGGCAGGGGCACCCACCCACCATCCACCAGGCAGAGCAATGGAGAGGCCTCTGTGGGGAGCAGTGAAGGGCAGACACTAGGAACCCAGAAAGGTCTCCTCCAAATCCTTTCCAGCCCAGCCTGGCAGCCCACCTGTGGGGACCCCATCAGAGGGGTCCAAGGCCCCTCATCTTCCCAGGTGCCCACCGTGGTGCCGGGCCACGAGGTGGGCAGGAGGGGAGCCCCCCCACCTCCGCCTGCTCGGGCTCTGTCGTGGGCGCTGCTCCTTTCTTCTGTTTAACCAGCGAGGTTTCAGCTGGGAAACTGTCGCCTGCAGTCTGCAAACATCCCTTCCCGCTCTGCTATGCCGCCTGCCAAGCTCCGCCAGCCGCCAGCTGGGCTCACAGTCAGCCTGGCACGGGCTCCTCGCCGGGCTCCCTCGGGGGCTGGCCAGGGAGGGCTGTCCCCGCTGAGCTCCGGGCCTTGCAGCCCTACTGCGCAGCTCCCAGCCTTGTGCCCCCGTGGCCTCTTGGTCCCTAAGGCCCCACCAGCCCAGGGGGCATCAGGACCCCCGTGCTCAGAGCCACCTCAGGAAGAACTCTGGGGAGACGGTCAACTTGGGAAGGACTGAGGAGCCCTGGGAGGGAGTATGTGTCACTGAGCCTTGGGGACAGGCTCCCTCTGGAGGACAGCCCTGCGCTGGGGCCCCAATCCCTCCACCAGCCCTGTCATTGCCCTCACGTCTGCTCCACTGGCCCCTGGTGGCTGATCAGGGTCACAAGCACCTGTGGTTCCCTGGGGCAACCCTTTCCCTCGTGCAGACACTGATAGCAGCGCCCACTCTGGCCAGAGGCGGGCTGCAGGCCTAGGCCCCTTCTCAGCCTGAGCCCAGGCCGGCCATTCCCATGGCGAAGGGCCCTCCTCTGTCCCTTCAGAAAGGGGCTGGGGGAGAGGGGCTGGCTCTGTCGTGTCCTGTAGGACCCCTGGGGCCCCCTGGTTCCCCTGCTACCCATACTGGCCCCGGCTCCGCAGACCTCACCTCCCCAGGCCCTCCGCTGGCGGGAGGGAGAAGTTTGGTGCCTCCTGGAGCCCCCACCCCCGAGCTGCTCCCAGGTTCCCAGGAGCCCCCATGCGCGGCAGCTCTCAAGCTAAGTCTTTAGGACTGAGTTGCACAATTTAAAATTAATAATGGTGCTGTCTCATGGCCTCATAATTAAGTGTCTGTGCATCCCGATTATTGTCAGAGAGTGATTTGTTGTTCTCTGGGCAATAAAAATCAGTTTGCTTAAGGCGGGAGCCTGGAGGGGCTCATGCCCCCACCTGCAGTCAGGATCCCCGAGGAGGGGCCAGCTCTTCCGGCTGGGGGCCCTTGGCCCGGGCTCTGAGGTGGCCTTTGGGGGCTGCCAGGCAGAGCAAGGGACGGGGGAGCTGCTGGGATCTCAGGGTTCAATGAGAGAGTGTGGGTGCACACACGTGGGACCCAGGCACAGTGAGACTAAAGGGCATCTCTTTGGGGCTGGGGGAGGACCTGCAGGTGGGCTGCAGACGGGGGTTTGGGTCTAGTTGGTCTCGGTTCTTCTGTCAGGAGTCCCACTTGTGCCTCAGTTTCTCCATCAGAGAGAGGGTGACAGTCTCCACTCGCTCCCATCTCCTGGGGCCGCAGGACAGAGGAGCTTCTGCCCAGTGGCTGAGGAGAGCCAGCAACGTGCTCCCTAGCGGGCTGGCCAGGCCCTCAGAGCCAGAGCCACCTCGCTGCCCCTGCAGTCCCTCCCCAGTTGTGTCTGGGTGCCTGACTCCTGGGACCCCTGGTTTGTGAGCCAGGTCACCTGGAAACCACCCACCCATCGGGGTCCACTGGGGCCCACACCTCCTGGGGGTCTGGCACAAGACAGTGTCCAAGCCGCCCACTCCCAACCAAGAAGGGGTGAGCTGTTTAGTTTTTGCAGGTGTGGGAGGGGACAGAGGGGCCCAGAAGAGCTGGGCACAGTGCTCAGGTCCTGGGGAAGGTGGGCACCAAGGACAGAAGATAGGGCTGTTTGTCACAGAGGTCGCCTAGGTGTCATGCCTCACGGTCCCCACAGACTCCAGGGGCACCAGGATGGAGGAGGGCTCCTGGGACTAATGAGTCCCTTCACCCCCTAGGGTATCGCCTGGCCCAGGGCTGGCAGGGGCCTGGCCCAGTGCAGCCCGTCCCACACCAGCAGACACAGCCCCGGGCACCGGGCTTGGCCATTATCTTTTGAGCATTTAAAAAATTAGGCCAAAACACACATAAAAGAGGTTTTTGTGAGGGAGGAGAAAATGTGAAATAATGAGCTAACGGAAGAAATTTGGTCAAACATAATCTAACAAGAGTTGACTTTAAAATTATGGTTATTAGCCATATTTCCTTTCAGGAGCAGTTAAAGTTGCTTTGGAAGGTGAGGCAATTAATTTTTAAGTTTATGCTGAACATTATAGCACAGTGAGCCATTAATGAGGTGGCGGCTTTAAGCTTCCTGTACTTGGCAAACAGCTGTGGACACTTGCAGGACACTCGCAGGACGGCCCCTCACTGACCGCCCCAGCAGAGAGCTCCACCCGGCGCCCAGTCTGGGATGTGGGTCCCCGAGCCCGGCTGGTGGAGGATGGTGTCCGCCCCGAGAGGGACAGGGTGGGTGTGGGCTGCCCAGACCCTCCTGTGACCACACGTCCAGCAGCTCGACGGCCACAGGGGAGGGTCCAGGGGGACGTGGGGCTCAGTCTGGGCTGGCCTCAGAAGTCAGGGCTGTCGGGAGCCTGGTAGGAGGTCAGAGACGGGGCTGGGGCCTCTATCAGCGTCCTGCCGCTGACCTGCTGCCCCAGAGCTCTGAGAGCCCGGACTACTGGAGGGCTGGGGGCCCCAGGACCTGCTCAGCTGACAGCCCGGGTGCCTGGGGGTGGGGGACACTTTGCATGCTCCCTCCCAGGTCTGGCCTGACCCTGAAGTCAGCACTCCTGCCTCTCCCTGGACCTCGGTCTCCCCACCTGGGGGTTCTCTCCCAACTTCACCTACTGCCAGCGTCAGCTAGGGCAGGGACATGGCTCTAACCGCAGCTCGGAGGGCCCTAGGGGCTGGAGGTGGGGGCCACTTGGGCCTTTCTGCAGCCTGGCCCCCGTCGACGGACCCCTGGCTCTCCCTCTGCAGGCTTCGTGGCCGGCTTTCCCCTCGGAGGGGTCTGCGGTGGAGAAGGGGCACGAGTGAGCGTCCAGTGGCTGCGTGAATGCAGAGGACGCCACGTGCACTGGCATCTCAGACCCTGACACCTGAGCGGGAGGCGGCGTTGAGTCAAGGGTCAGGCACAGACTGACAAAGAGGGCAGCCCGGCCTTGTGGTCTGGGGTCAGGGACGGAATGGGGCCTCATGGCCTTTGGACAGGTTCTCTGGCCTGGGAGGGAGGGGTGCTCCCTCTGACACCCCCCAAGGTGAGCATTGCCGTTGCCCTCACATGGTTCTGATCTGGCTTCCTCGGGCTGGAGGGGGCTGGAGTTATGGGTCAGTGCATTTCCTTAAAGCTGACCCACTTGAATGCTAGACCCCATTAGGCCATTTGTGTTGGAGCTCTTCTAAAAAGCCACCTCCTGACGGCCTGCCTTCTCACAGCTGCTGTGGACGGTCCACCGTGGGCAGGTGGGGCCGAGTCCAGCTCTTCCGTCCCTCCATCTGTGTCCCCCAGCCCCCCTGCTCCTTAGCCATGGGGTGGGCGCCTGAGCCAGAGACCCAACTCAGGGTGAGGAGGTCTGGCAGGTGTGGGCCGGCCCTTTGTCACTGAGGAAGCTCCCCATTCCAGGTTCTGCTCCTGGAAGCAGCACCGGGCCCCCCACCCCCGCCCTCTAGGGTGGGGTCAGGTTGGGCTGTGCACAGTCGGGACCTGCTTGGGCCCCATCTTCCTCCCAAGGCAGGAGATGGGGGTGGAGAGGGCGGGGCTGCTGGGCAGCAGCCCCCACCTCTTGCCGTGGGCCTCCGCCAACGAGACTCAGATGGATCTGAGACGAGACTCAGATGGATCTGAGACGAGCCTCAGATGGATCTGAGACGAGCCTGCGGAGTCCCATACCTATAACTTTAAATTAAAAAAGCCATGTGCTGTTTATGGGTTCTCCCGGCAGCTCAGCCAGGCAGCCCCATAAAGATCAGATTATAGTACAAGCCATTCTGCGCCGAGTTTACTATATACACATTTCTAAATGGCTCGGCAAACAGCAGACTGCTTACGGCAGGGAAGGGGAACTGGTTCATTTGGGGTAACAAATGATCCTTGATTTGATTTTAAATGCAATGACAGCCAAATTTATTTCGTATTTAATCACTTCCCTGTGCTGCTGAGAGCAGGGTGATATTAAACTCCACAACACGGAGAGACTCCAGGATCAGCCGAAAGACGCACATGGATAGATTATGTTTATGGGGTGGAGTGAGGCTGTCGAGCAGAGCACATAACCAGAATGGGCGTTTGTGTCATTTATACAGTAGCTTATATCATCATTTCTTCCTGCTTCCAATTCTTCGGTAATAAAAATATAGGCAATGTGATTCTCTTTGCATTACAGATAAACCATCTTGATTCTTTATTAAATATTTTTATTAATCTGAAGGACTACAAAGCGTTCTCGCCGATAAATCAGGCTGGGAGCCGTCACCCCTCCTCTGCCAGCTCTCCGAGAAGCAGCCCCAGTCATGAGTGCGCCGCCTCAGAGAGGCAGGTTTTCATATTCATTGCCAGGCTCCCCTCTGTCCCTGTTTTATGGCCGCGTGTACTCGGCAGAAGTGGCGCTAACGGGATATTTGTTCTTCAAAGTCCAACCGGTTTGGGCAATCACCCCACCGTCCTCAGTGCTGTGTCCTGTTTAATTGGGCATTACTGCTCTGGGATCGCTCACACGCGCCCGCTGGCCCAGGAGAGCTTTTCTGCCTGGGCTGGAGGTTGATGGGGTCTCAGGGGCTCTGGGAAAGGCGTTGGCCCCCGCAGCACCCAGCAAGCATTTGGGACCCAAGAGACCATGGAGGCCACCTGGGTCATGCGAGGGCCCTGGTCCTGGGGGTGGGGCCCTCTTGGGGGCAGAGGGCAACAAAGAACAGGGGCCAGCTCTGGCCCAATCCACCTTCTTGGGTGGCCTGGGGTGAGCTTGCCTGTCCTCTTGCCATATTGAGGGACCTGGGTGAGAGGGGACAGCCTAGGATCACCAGTGGAGACAGTCTCTTGCTGGAAAGTTTTCCCTGTGTGGACCCACCAGAGCCGGGGGGATCCCCTCCTTGGGACGCTGTAGGAGCTGGTGGTCCCCCAGATGCAACCCACCCCAGCCCCGTGTGTCCTCCCTCCCCCCACCTCCAGACTCGTCTGCTCCCTGGGGGAGGGTCAAGTGTGTCGCCAGATGCTCAGGCTCCGAGGACATCACAATAGTAGGGCCCTTCCTGGGGTCCTCAGGGTGTCTGCTCTCGGGTGGGATACTGATCTCAGCCTGGCCCAGCTTGGGGACGTGTCTGTGAGGGATGGTGGCTGGGTCCTGGGCCTTGGAGGCTCCAAGGGTCCCCCAGGCTGGAAAGGGGTTTAAATGGCTCTGGGGACATTGCAGGGTGGCCAATCAATGGCCAGGGTGTGGGTGGCACGTGGACTAATGCTGAGACGGTGGTGACGTCTTCTACTCACAGGCCAAGATGCAGCCACAGCCATTCTCCCCAATGCCTGGACCCCCTCCTGTCCAGCCACCCCACCCTCGCCCCCAGCCTGTCCTGAGAATGACAAGGCCCAGCAGCCCCTCTTCTCCAGGCCCCTTGGCCAGCTCCAGCTGGGGCCTCTCCAGTCTCCGGCTCCTGCATCCTCCCTACAGAGGCCAGGCCCACTGACCTCACATTCGGGGCCCATGTGAGGCTTGAGTCAAGTCCTGATTCTGTCACCCAGGATCTGTGGCCTTAGACAAGCCCACCCTACAACCTCCACACCCAACTTCTGTCCTGGCAGGGCTGCTGGGGGTTCTGGTGAGTGGAGGAGTGAGCCTGTGGGAAGGAGCTGTGTCCCCCATGCCCTGGAGGACACCCCAGGTCCACCTCAGCCAGGTGATGCTGGAGGAGCAGTCTGGGCGGCTTCATGGAGGAGGTGCTGTCGAGAAGGTCCTGTGTCCAGTGTGAGCCAGGGCCAGAGGAGGAACCAGCCTGGGGAGGGGGCAGTACAAGGACAGGGGTTGGATGGGAGCAAGGTGGAGGGCAGTGCTGGATGGGGCAGATGGGAGAGGCCCTCAAACGCCAAGCTATGGAGCCTGCACGACTGCTCAGGGAGGGCGCCATGCCTGCAGCTGCCCAAGTGACGCCGCGTGGGGAGGAACAACCACATGACTCTTACTGAGAACCGCGTGGGGATGGCTCCACGCGGGTGTCCAGCACTGGACATCCAAAATGATGAATGTCCCCACGAGAACCTGTCAAGTACAGAAGGAGATAGAGCTGGCACCAAACCCAGGTCAGGCCTGAGACCCAAGCCTGGCGACACCCAGAGGAAGGAGTCCAGCCCAGGCGGGTCAACAGTGGCCAGGCTTAACTCCTGTGGGGCTCCTGGTGCCCCACCGTCCATCTCCTCCTTGGCTTACAGGCAAGCCGGGCGTCCTCAGGGCCTGGGCAGTGGACAGTGTGTGTGTGGAGTTGGGCAGCGCCTGAGAGCTCAGCTGCTGCTGCTGGAAGTGGCCCCACGGAGGGGGCAGGGCGGACGGGCCGCCTGGCCGGGCACCAAGGGAACGCCGCGTTCCCGCCACCCCCTCGGCAGGGACCCGCTCTGCATGCAGCGAGTGCACCAGCGGCCGCCCGAGTCCAGTGACGCTGAGCTGGGGGAGGGGAGGGGGGGCGTGGGCTCCTCCGGGACTGTCCAGAAGGGCAGGGGGCGCCCCCTATGGCAGAATCAGCTGACTGAGGTGGGGTCTCTCAGAATCCTGCCCCTTCCGAAAGTTCTGGACTTGCTGGAGGAATGGGGGGTGGAGTGGGGATGGGAGGGGAAGCCAATTAATTTTAAGAAGCTATCCCTCTCTGGGCTTCAGTTTCCCCTCCTCTTAGTCAGCCTTGGCCCCGAGGGCAGGAGTGGCGATCACATGTGGCGGATACTGCACGAGCCAGGTGGGTGCTGGCCGCAGCAGGTGGGGACCAGGTCACAGCACTCAGTGCCCCCACGTCTCCAGCTCACTCCTCGCCTGTAGTCAGAGGATCCTTGCTCTCCAACAGACTCACTCTGGTCTCACACACACCCCACGGCACTGGGGGCCCCCGCCCTTCCCTCCCCCAGCAGCACTCGCCTGCAAGGGGGTCTCTTCTCAAGCCCCACGCCAGGCTGGGTGCTGGGCCACCCAAAGGCTCTGGCGCAGCACGAGGGCTGGGACCTGGGCCTTACCTTGTGAGGTGGTCTGCCCTTTATAAGGTGCACCTGCACTCTTCTTCTCATGGGATCCCCAGACAGGCTGCTGGGGAGGCGGGGCCAGGCCGCACTTCAGCTGAAAGGTGGGAAGTCGAGTCTGGGTAGGGAGGGTGGTCACCTGGTGGGGCTCAGCATCTGCCTCCAGTCCAGGCCCCGCTGTCGCCCCTGTCAGAGGTGAGCCCCCTGCGGAGGCTAGACCCCTGGAGGGCTACCCTTGAATATGCATTTAAAACAGTGAGCCTGAGCCGGGGAGACCCGGCCCCAGGTCTTCTCTCAAGTCTGAGAGCCCCTGGGGACCCCCCAGCTTGGCCTGAGGACTGCGTGTGTGTCAGCCAAGGTGACAAGGGGCTTCTGGCCCTTTCAGGCGTGCGGGTGGCTTAAATGTGGGGCGTCAGACACAGTTTTGGGAACAGTGGGTCGAATCGAGCCACAGCCGAGGGTAAATGAGTCCAAAGTTAAGCTGGACCTTGGCCTTGAGCTGTGGGGCAGAGGCAGGGCCTGGGCCAGGCCACACAGGGGACAAGATGGGGCTGCGGCCAGGGCCAGCCCAGTGCAGACCACTTCCCCTCCCTCCACCCTGACTCTTGAGGAGTGTTCCATCGCTGCTACCTGTTTGCCTGAGTGCCAGGTCCCAGGGGGTCCGGAGGTGGACAGGGGAGAGACCAGGTGTCCAGTCCCGGCACCTGTGCCGACTTGCCTCAGGACTTTGGGCAAAGCATACCGGCCTCTGGGCTCGGCTCCCTCCCCAGAAACCAGGGCCGCTGTGGTAGGTCTCAGTGGGGGCGTGTGACCGAAGAGTGCTGGCTCTTCTCGGCCACCCTCAGGTCCTCAGGCTGGACCCCCAGGGCTTGAGTTTCTCCCGGGAGTGGGGTTGTGGAGAGGATGCCGCAGAGCCAGGCTGGGGTCCCTGAAGTTCAGACGCTGAGGCGCCCCGGGCCGCTCTCATGCAGGCAAGCCCCTGCGGGAACACCCCTCTGGAAGAGGCCATTCATTCCTTGAAAGAAATTAATTTTGTTTCATTCAAATCATGCCGGCAGCGTATTTGAACGGCACATCTAACGGGCTCTCAACAGCTCTGGTTTCTGGGATTTTAGGAGGAGTTTGGAAACTTCCCGGACTCTCTAAGGCACCATGGGGTTGAGGGGGTGGGAGCTGCGCCTAGGGTGCACAGGGTGGGGGCCCCTGGAGCCTGGGAGCTGGGGACTGGCCAGCCGGATTTGCCTACCTGTGCTGGGCACCCCACCCAGCCCCAGCGTGAGGGGGCAGGACTCTCCTCGGTGGCCCCCAGCCAAAGGCTCAACCCCTCTCAGTGATACCTGTGCTGAGCTGATGACAGCTGTGTAGAGACAGGTCAGCCAGGGTTCACCAGGGGATCAGAGGGCCCGGACAGCCCCCTCTGCCTGCATCTGGGGCTTGCCCGTCTCCCTCAAGGGTAGGGAGCCTTTCTGGGAAGTGACAGACTCTGTGGCCAGGGAAGGTAGTGGCAAAAAGTTCCTAGAAGGGGGAGCTCAGCATTGAAAAGGAAGGGAACCCTGAAACACACAGCCCTGACGAACCTGGAGGACATCGTGCTCAAGGAAATGAGCCCGGCGTGGAATGACAGGTCCCGTGTGATTCCACCCATGCGAGGACTCAGAGGCCTCAAACCCACAGAGACAGGAAGTAGACGGTGGGGCCAGGGCTGGGGGAGGGGACGGGGTGTGAGCGTTTAATGGGGACAGTGTTTCAGTTTGGGAAGATGAGACAGTTCTGGAGACGGATGTGGTGATGATCGCACAACCACGTGAATGTGCTTAGTGCCCCTGAGCTGTGAACTTTAAAGTGGTGAAGACAGTAAATCTTACGTGTGCTTTACTACAATTTAAAAAATCTTTAAATACATATTTTAAAAGTCCCTGTGGAGGGGGAGAAAACAGACCCAAACTGACGGAATAAATTAAAGGGACACAGGAGCCCTGAAAGCCCCAGGGACAAAAGCTGGGACAGTTGAGCAAAAAGTAACGCAGTATTGGATTGTGACCCAAAGCACAAAATAAATACCCAGGCAACCACACTGACGTGGATGACAGCTGAGTAGATCAAGAAAGGGGACAGCAGAGACGATTCTCAGTGCAGAACCCCGAATAACATGTGCACACGCCCCGGGGAGCAGGGCTGCCCGTTCAGCATGGGCTGCACACAGCGACTTCCTTCCAGAGGGCTAAACATGTGGAAGGAGGGGAGGAGCCACTTACAGGGAGAAACCTGACAAACCGAGGTCACCATTGGTAGTGACGGTCACAGTGACATCCTGCACCCCATGGGACAGGGGGAGAAGGCACCTCACCTCTGGGGTCTCCCGCAAGTCCCCCACCCCAGTCTAGTCCCAAGGAAAACATGAGAGAAACCCCAACAGAGCAACATTCTATGAGATCCCTGCCCTGTCTTCTTCCCAGCAGTCAAGGTCATCAAAAGCCGGGAAAGTCTGAGAAACTCGAGGCCCAGAGGACCCCAAGGAGATGTGATGACCCGCTGTCATGGGGGGTCCTGGGACAGGAGAGGGGCTTCAGGAAGAGTGAAGGAAATCTGATAAAGTATGGACTTCAGTTAATTAAGAAAAAATGTATTCCTGGGGGGTGCCAGGCAGCTCTCAGGTAGATGTGACCTTGGGTGAATCGTGGCCTCTGAGGCTGGACCCTGTGTAGGTCCCTCCAGCCCCAGACCCCAGGCCACTGTGCAGGTGGCAGATGGGGCAGGGCCTGTCCCCACCCTTCTGGTGTCACACAGCCATCACACGTGCCTCCATCTCTGCATCTGAGGCCTGGCAGAGGACCTCAGGACTGTAGACGGGTGGGTAGCATCTGTCCAGAATGGGGCGAGCCTCGTTTAGGACACATGGAACTTGAGGGCCCCCAGGGAGAAGAGTCAGGTGGACAGAGGAATGAGAGAGCCTGGTGCTTGGGGAGGGCGTTCAGCGAGCGAGTAGCCGGAATAACCACATTTTAACCCGTCATAATGTGGACAGTTTTGTTATAAAAAAAAAACACCAGAAAGCCATTAATGTAAATCATGAAATATTCAGCAAGGAAGTCACTTAAATGTCTCATGTTCCCAGAAACGGTGCCGGAGACTTCCTGCATCAGCGGCGCCCGAACATCAAGTCTTCTGTGCACCTTCAGAGGCTGTTACCTCAGGACTGAGAAGCGTTAGACCATTGCCTCGTGGGGGGTGGACACCAGGGTTGGGACAAGAGGCACTCCTGGGGCAGGGCATCGGCCACGGTCCACCTCCCATACAGCCATGTCCACGTCCTCCCATACAGCCACTCTCAGGGCCCTCACTCTCAGGGCTCCCACCAGCTCCCCCCGGGACCCCCACTCACACAGAGGGGCCAGCTCCCGGGCCCCGTGTGCTGTCCTCGGAGGACTAGGGCAGACGGTAGAGCCACCAGCACTGCCGATCTCTGGTGGCCCGGCTGCTCCCAAGGGTTCCTGGCTCTCAGCCTCCGGGGTGAGCAGCCCTCGGCATTCACCTCGGCCCGAGACACGCAGTCCTGCCTCCAGCCATGCAGACTGCAGAGGAGCCGCAGTGCTGTGCTCCTCGCAGACATTCTCTGCTTTCACCCCGACTGCCGTCTCAGAGCTCACAGCAGGTGAGCGTCGAGGCGAGGATTTGGATCCAGATCTGCTTGGCTCCAAAACTGTGCCTTCAACCATCATCCTGTCTGTCTCTGAACAGCTCCCTGCTGCAAAAACCCAAGACGAAGCAAAACAGGAAAAGCTGGGTGGGAATGAAGATGAAGATGGGGCCTCTGGGATGGCCACTGTCAAACAAAACAGCAAGTGCTGGTGAAGAGGCGGAGAACCAGAGCCCTCGCGAACTGCGGGTAGGAGTGGGAACAGGGTGGCTGCCGCAGCAGTCTGGAGATTCCTCAAAAAATTGAACGGAGAATCCCCAGATGACCCAGCAACCCCACATCTGGGTGTGTCCCGAAGAGACTTAAAAGCAGGTCTTGAAGAGACATTTGTACACCAATGTCCAGGGCAGCGCTATTCACAACAGCCCCAAGTGGAAACAACCCGAGTGTCCACTGACAGAGGAATGGACAAGCAAAAAGTGGCCCATCCATACCACGGAGATGATTCAGCCTTAAAAACCAAGGACGTTCTTACACAGGCTGCCATGCGGATGAACCCTGAGGACAAGATGTTCAGTGAAATGAGCCCAACCCAGAAGGACTAATACTGTATGATTCCGCCCACATGAGGCCCCAGAGAAAGCAAACCCAGAGACAGGAAGGAGACGGCGGGGTCAGGGGCTGGGGGAGCGGAGGGGAGTTAGTGTTTCATAGGACAGAGTTTCAGTTTGGGAAGATGAGAAAGTTCTGGAGACAGAAGGTGAATGTACTTAATGCCACTAAACTGTGCACCTTAAAAATGGTTAAAATGCCAAATTTTATGTTATGTGTATTTTATCACAATGAAAAAAATGAATGCAAAGAAGAGGAGGATGGCGGAGGGGGTGTGGGGGAAGGGGCTGCGTGTGTCCAGGCGTGACGGTGAGGCGGGCAGCCAGGGGCAACGGGAGTGTCTCAGCACCTCAGAGAGAGACACCGCACCTGGATTGCCCAGGGGACTCGGGGACCTGGTCCAGGAGGCGCTGGGCCCTTTCTGAAGACAGCCTGCTCCTTGCTCTGGCAGAAGCAGGCAGATACTTGGTGACACTTCTCGGGACTTTGCTCCTCTGGCTCCACAGGGCTCCCCTGGGAAGGGCGGGGCGTTCCTTCTAGAGGCTTCGCTCTTGAGGGCCACTCCAGCTCCTTGTGGGGAAAGGGATGTGCGAGGGTCCTCAGGTGCTGGGTTCCACCTGCCCTGTGACCTTGGGAAGGCCCCTGCCCCTCTCTGTGCCTCCTGACCCCAACCACGGCCACAGGGGCTTCCTGGAACCAGGGTGCCCATCTGCACCAAAGGCAGGACAGAGAGGAGGGAAGGTCTGGTTTCTTTACCCGCGCGCACCTGGCCTGAGACCTCCTTTACACCAACAGTCTCTCCTGGGGTGGTGTGGCCCCCCGACCCCTCTGGGGGCTCATTGCCCTCATCACAGCAGGGCACAGGGGCGTGCTACTGGCATTCAGTGTGCGGGGGCCAGGACTCCAAAGGCTCCTTGTGTGTGAGCCAGCTCTGCCCCTAGGACCCTCCCTCCCCGACAGGGCTGATGGCGTCCATGTGAAAAATCAGCAGCGAGTCCCACAAATGCCTTTTCAGCAAAGAGCACACAGCCTTCTGGAAACGGAGCCTCAGGGGCCCAGCCACTCAGAGTCTCTGCGACAAGATTCCCAGGGACGGCTAAAGACGTCCGGTTACAGGAAAATCCCCTGGTCCTGATTCAGTAGTTTTCCCAGGGGCACCACTGACGCGGTACGTGTGCACAGCTGTCCACTGATGGGTTCGGGCTTGCCCAGCGCAGGCTGTGCTTCCAATGGGGAGGTGGAGAGGCCCACCATCTGAGCCCCTCAGAAGCGTCCAGCCCCACAAGGTGTTGGCCTTATCTGTCGGTCCCACCCCTGGGCCTGCGTGTCAGTACCTTGGTGGCCAGCAGAAGGCACCATGGGTCCCTGGAGGCCAAATCCACTTCTTTGCCCACTGTTTGTATCACTGTTCTGGAAAGTGATTGTTGTGCAGTTCACTGGAAAGTGTTTTCTCTGTGGATCACACTTTGTAAACACGGTATTTCCAGAGTAAACTGTCAGGGCAAAGTCTCCAACATGAGCTTGTTCATTCATTCATTCATTCAAAGCAAATGGAAACTTGGAGACTGTCTCCTCTCACAGGAGCACTGTGTTACGGGCTGGGGTCCAGGAAATAAGACGTGTCATGGGGGGAGGGGCAGGAGTAAACGCAGGGACACTGGGAGACCTGAGCTCCGATCCTAGAGGACCTGAGTTGGGGGAGCATGAACAGGCCCCGGTCCCCAGCCCCATGGGGCAGCCAGAGATGCTCAAGGTGAGTCTCCAGGGCTGGGTAGGGGTGGGGGAGAGGCAGGAAATAGAACCCCAGAGCAGGGGCACTGCGGGGGCAGAGGGTAGAAAGCCCAGGGTGGTGAGGAGATGGGCCTGGGGTGTGTGGGGCTGGGCCTCCTTGGTAGCCACCCTGGAGGCCATGCTGAGGAGATGCCCCTCAACCTGCAGGGGCGGCTGTGGTGGGGGCCTTTGGGGGTCCCTCCAGCAATAGGCCAGGAGCAGGGAGGCCAGCAATGGAGAGGCACTGAGTCTCAGGAGGAGGGCTGCGTCTGGGGAGAGCCCTTCCCAGCCACCATCACCCCATCTCTGGAAAGGTGCTCCTTCCCGCATGAACAGCTGGAGGAGTCATGACGTCTGACTTTCCACTTAACCACGCATTTAGTGAACGGCTATGCTTTATTGGGCACTTGAATGGCCTATAGTTGCATCGAGTGATAGAAATTGCGTTGGGAAGACGCTCCTGGGGAAGCTGTGGGGCAGCACTGACCCCTGTCCTCTCCAGGTGCCATTGGCTCTGCTACATGCCAAACAGAAGCTCCAGCCTTCAGGCCAGCACACCCTGGTCTCCGTCTCTCCAGACCTGAGGCAATAGACTAGGGCACGAGAACACTGGCGCCGGTGTCAAATACCAACTCAAGACTCTCGTCTCACAGATGAGGAAACTGAGGCTCAGAGAGGTTAAGTAACTTGCCGAAGATCACACAGTGTCAAGGTTTGAACTGGAGTGTGCCAGACTCTGTGGCAAAGCTTCCCACGGCTTCACTTGGCTCACAGACGCTGGTTCTGCTGCAGCCCAGCACACAGTGTGGCTGCAGAGACATGGGAGCTGAAGGTGGACCTACTTATAAACTGTGAAGTGCCCAGAGGGGAAGAGGGGACATGCCGCTATGAACTAATGTGCCAAGCAGAGGGGCGGAGGGTACGGCACCTTAACACCATTTGGTGATGTTCCCACAGGCTGACTGCATGTCTGCAGCCACAGGCAGGGAGGCCTGGCACCCCCAACCCCATCCCTTACAGGGCAGGGACCAGGGAACCGGCTCCAGGGAACTGTCTGGCTGACCAGAGTAGTCACCACCATTTCATCATTTTAAGGCCTGGAAAATGGCTATCCATGACAGTCAACTTAAAAATGAAATAATAAGTCTGTCCTTTTGAAAAGCAAATTGCGACTCTGGAATATTCATGAGCTGTGACTTCATGGGGACCGGTAGCAGCCAAGAGATGATCATTGGGTTAAGTCAGCAGCGGAGGAATTTAGGGAAATGCACTTGTCACTCTGAGGAAACGGTGATTAATACTTTCCTGTTTGTGGGGCCCCTTAACAGACACATTTTTAATGCCCTAATTAATTAACCTAAGGACCACCACTCGCCTATCCTGCCCCCGAGGCCTCTGCCCAGCTCCGCACAGCACAGCCACTAGGAACTGACCTCCACTCGGAGCCGAATCTCCTGAAGGCGGTGGGGGAAGCTGCAGGCTCGGGACATCCCCACACACACTAGTAAATGCCCATGACCTCTGAGTTGCGGCTTGAGTAGGGTCCCCCAAAGCTCACATCCACCCAGAAGCTCAGAAAGACTTTATCTGGAAATCGGGTCTTTGCGGATGTAATCAGTTAAGGATCTCGAGATGAGATCAACCTGGAATTAGGGTGGCCCCTCAGTCCAGGGACTGGTGTCCTCTCCAAAGAGGAGAGGCGCAGAGACATAAAGAGAAGAGGGAGGTTGGGGATGAGGGGACATGTGCAGGCAGGGGTGCAATTGGAGGGCTGCGTCTCCCAGCCAAGGAACCCCGAGGATTTCTGGCAACAACGGAAGCTGAAGACAGGCCTGGAACAGACCCTCCCCACAGCCCCGGAGGAAGCCAGCCCTGCTGGCAACTTGGGCTCACACTGTGGCTTCCAGAGCAGGAAAGCAGCATGTCCTCAGCCTTACCCGCCACCCTGCCCACTTTCGGAACTTTGCCACAGCAGCCCTAGAGACACAGTGGCACTTGGTTGGGAGGTGGTGCTGGGGGTGGCTTTTGCAGCAGATAGGATGGGTGACAGTTGCTGGCCCCTCCTCTCTCTGGGCCTGGGGTCTCCCTGCAGGGGGTTGGACCAGAGCCCGCTTTTCCAACTGTGGTCCCCATGCACCCTACAGGGGTGGTGGGGGCTGTTTCCTCTTGTTGGAGTGCCTCAGTCCCTCTGCCCTACCACCATTTCCCATTCCCATAACCCTCCCAGTGGGTGAGGAGAGGATGGTGGCCAAGCCCCTGTGTTCCCAGAGTTCACCCGCTCGGCCCCCCTCCACCAGGCTCTCAGCATGGGCCTTGGGGAGACAGGAAGAACCCGCAGCCCTAGTGCCCGCAGGACCATGGCTCGCCCCCGCCCTCTAGTGGCCACCTGGGGGAACCACCAGGCAGCCCTGTTGGCAAGTTTGGTGACTTTCAGGGAAGGGTGGGCAGCCCTGGGGGTGACAAAGGCCAGAGTGGACACCTCCTTGTTCAGACTTGGAGCCCTCTTGGCAAAGAGACCCTCCCCAGCCTTCGTGGCCCAGCCGTGCCTGCTAAGGATCCAGGGGCTGAGTCCAGGGAGGGGTTGGAGGGGTAGGAAGACCACAGAGGGATGGTCATCTCCTTGGTCTCCAGCACCCGGGACATATGGGGCCATTCCCGGGGACTGGCAGTGCTGGAGTGATGCGCTGGACCCTGCTAACCAAACCAGGCCTGGCGGCCAGGGCTGGCTCTGCCCCACGCAGGGAAACCCTCGATGCTCACTGACTCCTGGCTGGGCCCTGGGCGGAACACTTACCAGCCGGGCCCTTCTCACTCCTAAGAGCGACAGTGATCTTGGAAACCTCCCAGAAGGGTGATGGTGTGGGCTCTCTCTCCACCTGACCCTTGCTGCACCTCCAGCCCATAAAGCAGCACCCAGCACGTAGCAGGTACTAAAAAACACATGCTGGACAGCCAGGTGGGTGTGCCAGTGCAGGTTCTTGGGAAACAAGGCCAAGTTTGGGTGGAAGATGGGCTTTGGGACCAGCAGCTGTTTTGGGGGAAGGGGAGGCAGCAAGGTTTGGCCAGCTGGGAGTGGGTCCTCCCCTTCACAGAAAATGTCTGGCTTTTTACACCCCACTGGGTCAGCACCGGGAGAAGCGTGACCTCACAAGGCTGCTCTCTGCAGCTTAGGCTGACTTGGAGTGGATGACAGCCCAGCATCTGCTGACCGCTCCCCGAAGGTGGGCAACTGGTCGTCCCTTGAAGGGGGCGCTCTCGAGACCACATGGAAACCTAATCCTCCTGGAGAAGAGGAAACAGGGCTCAGAAAGGGAGGAACCCACCGAGGACGCCCCAGGAATCCTCGGACAGCGCCTCGACACTGCTCCCAGTGGACAGATGGGGAGTGCAGGCCGAGAGGGAGCCCCGTCCCAGGCCCTCTGTAGCCTCCTGCATTCCCAGGGTGGGCGGAGTGGGGAGACAATTATCACCGACTGCCTCTGCTCTGAGGAGGAGCTGCCACCAAAAGGAGACCACATACTTCCATCCAGGTTCCTTGGAAATAAGGGCGTCCAGCCTGCAGGGCTCAGCCCTGGCGATGGGGTCAGCCAGGAGAGGGGCAGGCAATTCACAGTGTGCTGAGTGACCCAGAGGAGGTGCAACCAGGGCAGTCTTCCTGAAGGAGGAGGTCCTGAGTTCTGGGGAACGGGCTGAGTTTGCACAGGCAGTGAGGCCAGGAATCGGGAAGTCCGTGGGGAGACTCAGTGGTTGGAGGACACCAGGCACACAAGGCTTTTAGATCCAGACACTTTATTAGCGACATAGTGAAAGGAAGAGGGCCCTGGTCCCACACACCAGGGACAACATTGGGACAAAAGGGGCCAGTGACACTGTCAAGAGCTGGGACACCTCTCTGCCAAGGAGCCCCCAGAGCCTCAGTAGGCAGAGCTACATCCAGCCCCTAAGACAGTCTCTCTGAGACCATGAGTGACATCTGCAGTTCCCTCACAGGCCTTCATTTTCTCTTTGAGATCCCCTTGTGGATTCCATGGGGCCCCACTCTTAGAACTTTATGGTAGGTACCCTTTTCCCTCTGTTTTCTCCAAGCGCTCCTCTATGTAAAGTGGGGGCAGGGGAGGGGGGGGCAGCATCATTGTCTCAGCCACCACCCACGTGTTGACAGCTGCTCAGTCTTTGACCCCACCCTCTCTCCTGGACTTCAGCCCTGTGCATTCAGCTGCCCCCCGGCCATGTCCACTTGGAGGTCCCCCTACACAGCCAGGTCAGTTTTCACAGAGCTGAGCTTGACACACTTCCCACTCCCCCTCCTCCTCCGTTGGGTAGTGGCATCACCATGGCGACGATGGTGGTGTCACCTAAGCTGGAAGCTTCCCTGTCATTCTCAATTCTGTTCTTATTTACAGCCACCCTCCATCAAAGGTTCAGCTCACCTGCTGGTGCCACTGTCTTCACTGCCTCAGTTCAGCCCCGCGTCACTCCTCTGCCAGCACTCAGCATCTTCCCGACTTTCTATTTCCCAGGACTGTATCCAAGTCTCCAATCTTAATCATTACTATATTTTCAGTGACCAGCAGACGGTCTGGCTCATGGAGGCAAGCAGGAAATGCTAGACTGGACAAAAGAAATTTGGAATGGTTGGAATAATTGTAGGGGAGAATGAGGTGTGGATAAAATGGCAAGAGATGCTGGGACCACCTCTGCATTTAGACCACCAGCATCCAAGGACAGGGAATTGTGTTGCATTCATCTCTGCCCAGTAAAGGTTCTTGGATGAATGAGATGAGTGAGTGCAGGTCAGTCACCTGGTCTAGGTTTGTCCCAGCTGCAGCCTTCACACTTGTTGCCTCCCTGAAAACGAGTGCACTGAGTTCCACGGGGCAGCTGTGGGAGCTCACAAGTCCATGTGAGTGCACCTCTGCAGGTCTGCAGCCTGAGTGAAGGAACTGCAGAGTCCTGGGCCCCACCCTGGAGTCCCTGATAGGGGAGGATGGGGTGCAGTGGGAGAACCCGCATTTCTTTCTTTCTGTTTTTATTGAAGTATAGTCAATTACAACGTGTCAGTTCCTGGCACTACAGCATAATGTCCCAGTCATGCATATATATACATATATTCATTTTCATATTCTTTTTCACTAAAGGTTATTACAAGATATTAAATATAATGCCCTGTGCTAAACAGAAAAAAATCTGGTTTTAATCTATTTTTATATATAGTAGTTAATATTTCCAAATCTTGAACTCCCAAATTTATCTCTTCCCACCCCCTTTCCCTCAATAACCATAAGATTGTTTACTATCTCTGTGCATCTGTTTCTGTTTTGTAGATGAGTTCATTAATGACTTATTTTTTTTTCTTAGATTCCACTTATGAATGACAGCATATGGTATTATTCTTTCTCTTTCTGGTTTACTTCACTTAGAATGACAAACTCCAGGTCCATCCATCTTGCTGCAAATGGCATTATTTTATTCTTTTTATGGCTAAGTAGTATTCCATTGTATCAATATACAACTTTTTTCTCTAGACATCTGTTGAGGGACATTTAGGTTGTTTCCTTGTCTTGGCTATTGTAAAACTGCAGCTATGAACATTGGGGTGCATGTATCTTTCCGAATTAGAGTTCCCTCTGGATATATGCCCAGGAGAAGGACTGCTGGATCATATGTGTAAGTCTATTTTTAGTTTTTTGAGGAACCTCCATACTGTTTTCAATAATGGCTGCACCAAACTACATTCCCATTAGCAGTGTCGGAGGATTCCCTTTTCTCCCTTTTCCACAGTCTCTCCAGCATTTATCGTTCGTGGACCAAGTATGCATTTCTAACAAGCTTCCAGGTGCTGTTGCTGCTGCTGCTTGAACGGGGACCACTCAGAGACTCTGCTCTAGGGCAGTGCAGCCCAAAAGAAACACAACAGCAGCCACACATACAATCTAAAATCTTCTGGTAGCCACATCTTTAAAAAGTGAAAGGAAACCGGTGAAATTAATTTCTATGTATTTTATTTAACCCAACACATCCAAACTATTATTTCAATATGAAGTCAATATATAAACATTATTGAGGTATTTTTCATGTCTTTTCCCTACCAACTCTCGAAGTTCTAGTGTATATTTTACACTGAATGCCCGTCTCAAAACGGACTCACTGCTCCCGCGTGGCTAACGCCGCGCCCGAAAAGCGCAGCCAGGTGCGGGTCGAGGGAAGCAGCCCGAGAACTACACCTCCCGGCACGCTCCGCGCGCTCCCGTGACGCACATCCGGCGCGGCGACGGCGGCGAAGCGGCTGCCGGAGAACCACATTTCCCGGCGTGCTCCGGGCACGCCCTGTGACGTACTTCCTGCGCGGCGGCGACAGCGCGCCCCCGGCGGCTCGGCGGCGGAGCGAGGCTACATCTCCGGCCGCGGCGAGTGGCGGGCGGCCGGCCGACGGGAGCCGGGGCGGGGCGGCGGCGGCCAGCGAGGGAGCGCGCGGGCGGCCTGGCCCCGCCCCCGGCCCGCCCGCCCCGGTGACCTTCAGGGCCCGGGCGACGGGCGCAGGCCCCGGCGTTGGCGGCGGCGGCGGCGCGATGTTCGTGCAGGAGGAGAAGATCTTCGCGGGCAAGGTGCTGCGGCTGCACATCTGCGTGTCCGACGGCTCCGAGTGGCTGGAGGAGGCGACCGAGGACACCTTGGTGGAGAAGCTCAAGGAGCGCTGCCTCAAGCACGTAAGTCTGGCCGTGGTTCCAGGCCTTCCCCACTCCCTCCGCCCCTTTTCGCAGCCGCCCCTCTTCCAGGCCCTGGACACCCACTAGACGCGCCTCCGCGAGCCGGGCACCGGGCTGGGTACTTTACCCTCCACCCTCTGGTTTAACTTCGACAGCAACCCGGGAGGTGGGGGCTGGTCGGGAACGCAAGCTCTGAGAGGCGAAGTCGTCGCCAGAGCGGTGCCTCACGCGTTTCCAGCATTCGTGCTTGTCGCTGGAATAAGGTTCCTCATTTGTCAGCAGCTCCCCCAGGAGCTGGGAATTAGTGTCCGAGGAAGTAGAGACCCGCAGTGGAGAGGCGCCTTCCCCTGGCCTGCAGAGCCGGCTGCTTGGAGCTGTTTCCTGCTGGCTGGCGTGTGGGCTGGGGCCTGGCTCTGGCTATTTGTGCCTCGAATAACTTAAAATAGTGCGGCTGCGGGAGCCGTCCCTGCGGCCTTTAAATTGATTACATGGGTAGGTCCAGGAGAAGGAGCTTTGCGCTGAGAGGACCACTTTTTAAAGTTTGTTCACCTGAAATACTCCTTGCACAGTTAGGTCCTTAGGTAACTAACTTTTGGAACTAGTTCTTGATGGGTTTATTTCTGTAAACTTCTTGTCTCCATGAGTCGCGCTAAGACATCTATTTGCCTGTCTGACTGCCTAAGGAAACTCTGTCCTTGGCATGATGCCGTGTCTCCATGTCAGAACTTAGGACAAAGAAGGCCACAGCCTCTTAGTGTGCACTCCATGTGATAAATTATGTATCTATCAGTGTGGTCTCCAAGAACAAACTTCTTACTGTTATACTGACTACCCACAAAGATGCTTTTGGGTCACTTTTGTGAGTATGGTTCTGTGGAGTTGTCAGGGGCAGGGCAAAGAGTATTCTGGTTGCCAGAGCCCCCTTCTGGAACATGCTGGATGTGAATAACCATCTTGGTCTCACATCAAACAGGAGGGGGATCCGGGCTCTCATGTTCGGGCAGGTATGTTTTGGCCACTTCCTTCTTTTACTTCTGACATGGCTGAATGATGTCATCATCTAGAAAACCATCAGGGCGGCACTAAGCTGGAAGGCTGGGGGCTCCGTGAGCATCTGGGCTATTAGAGTTAGGCATGGTGCTTGTCTAGTCGTGTGCACTTTTAATAAACCTCCCTGAGATGCTGTGTCTCACCCACTCAGGATGCGAGGTCCTCACAAGCTGGAGTTGTATTTACACAGCCAGGGCCAGGCTCTTGGTGGGCCCCAAACAAACGTGTGGATTAATGGAATACAGACACACCTCTGAGACACTGCGGGTTCAGTTCCAGACACTGAAACAAATGAATATCACAATACGGAGTTACACAAACGTGTTGGTTTCCCAGTGCATGTAAAAGTTATGTTTGCAGTATAGTCTGTTACGTGTGTAGTAGCGTTATATCTAAAACAAAGCAAAACAAAACACAATGCACATACCTTAATTTAAAAATAACGCCATTGGAAAAATGGCACCAGTAGGCTTGCTGGATGCAGGGTGGCCACAATCCTGCAGTGAAATGAGGCTTGCTAGTGAATTTCAGGATCACTTGGCGTTAATTAGGCAGCTAAGTTTGATATGATGGTAATTGTTACAATCCTGGTATTTATTTTTCCAGTCAGTATTGAGATGTGTCATTTGGGATCTTTTTCTGACATTACCCCACTTTGAAGTGAGATTTTATTCCACTCTGCAGTCTCTCCAAGTGTGGGGGTCCAATCAGCAGGGGAGTATCACACCCAAAGAGCCGCCATAAATTATGGGACTCAGAGCTGAGGCTTCAGAACATACTCCCTCCATGCCCACCCTGTTCTGTGAGCCCGCTGCCTTGTGAGCCAGGCAGGATGAGTTAGTCAGGAGAAGGAATTCTCAAGTTATGTACTGGAACGTCTCCTGGAAACCAATCCCTGAACGTCATGTTGCTGCCGGCAGTGAGGCCGAGTGTGTGCCTGCCCTTCTGCTCCTCCTTCCCAGTTTTCCCTATGCACACGTAGGGAATTCTTTTTTCCTTCCTCTTTCCCAGAGTAGCTGATGGGGGCACTGGTTTCTTCCCCTCGCAGTATTCCTGGGAGTTGATTATTTTTTTATGTATTTTTATTATACATAAACTTTTAATCAATAAAATTGCTTTATTAGTGAGGGTTTATTGTCCTAACTCTTTCAGAAAGGGGTTGCTATTGTGGCCTTTCCCTTCTTGGTTTTATATAGCTTGGGATCACCATGATGGTCTCTAGGCCGGGCTTGCAGAAAGGGGCAAAGTAAAGCCTCCTGTGTACCCGGGGGTTAATGCTTTTAAGAAAATCACACCTGTGATGTGGTGGCGTGTTTCTGTGTGTGGTACACTTGCGTGAAGTTGGCAGGACATAACTTGCTAGTGTGGCGGTTAACATGTTTTAGATCACATGAAGATGTGCCTTCAAGTGAAGATGTGCGTGAGGGAACCCAGCCTCTGCCCTTCTGGGGAGGAGGCAGGTCGGTGTGTGTCAGAGCCCCTGCCCTGGCGAAGGGCTTTGTTGGGGCTTCTTTGCTGCCTTATCGCAGCTTGGTCCCAGTGTTCCTGCTGAGAACAAAGACACAGAACGAAATAACTGCTACACTGTGGGTGACTCACACTTATGTTTTGTTCCTATTGACACATGGCAGAGTACAGTTTTTCAGGAACCAGTATGAGGATTGTTTTGGAAAATTGTGATTCATAGACTAGATTCTGAACTTGGCAAATCAGCTAGCCTGCAAATTTTAGAATTAGAAGAAGCACACCCAGTATTTCTGGGAGCAGAGCCATTGTGGGATTCAAGGGAAGGGGGCGTTCTCTGTCATAAATGGTCAAAGTATATCTTACTGTTGGCTGGATTCCACCTTTGTCCCCCCATTCCTCCAACTCCAGGCTTCCCAGTTCTGTGTGCATGTGGGACAGCCCTTGAAGCCTTTTATGATCCTTTATTCCTGATTTCAGTGTCAGAATAGCGAGAATTCTGGTTGCTTGTAAATTGCCAGTGTCAAGAGGTGAAATACACCTTTAGCTTTTCCTCTCTTTTAGTGAGCATGTGTGTGTGGTGGGCTTCTTTGAGCCTCTGGGTGGCAGAGGGAGGTGACCAGATGGCCCTGCTTAACCTGAGGGAGGCCAGGAGGACCGTGGCACCAGGGCTCTGGGGCAGGCAGGCCCCCAGGGTTATGGCACGGCCTTCCAGCCTGGACTTCAGTACTCGCCCCTGGTGGGTTCTGGGGTTTCTGGGTCCCTGATCAGGGAGACAGCCATGTACCAACTGACCCCCTTCCAACTCCCAGGAGGGGCCTCGCCAGCTACATCTGTTACTTGTTTTAGGGTCTCTGTGGCTCGCGCTGGCTGAGCTAGGGGCTGAGCTGGGGCCGGTCGTGTTTCCTTGGGGTTTTGTGGGTATTTAAATGGTCAGGCCCCTAGTTCTTGCTCTCTGGACCAGCCTTCTTTCTTTGCTGTCTCTTGGTTCCCTTCCATTTATCTGTGGAAGAAGGAAAACAAGTGCACAGATCACACTAAGATCTTTAGATTTTCGAGGAACGATGGACTTGCTATTTTCATTTTTAAATCACTTCCCAGACTAGTTTACCAACAGAGTATCTTATGTCAGAGCTGTGAGTGTGTTTATAGAGGTGCTTAGCAGGTTGGTGTACAGATCACTGCCCTTGGGGACCAGGTGTTGTGGCATTTGGTCTGGCTTCCACCAGTGACAGGAGTTCTTTGATTTCATCTATGCTTTAATTCCTTACCTAGTAAAAAAACCCAGTAAATTCCTGGCATGACTTGGGATGACAGGTCCTATGTTATTAGTATTGTGATTTATCTGCTATTTTGAAATATATTCTATGATTTCCCCCCCCCCAGTGTGCTCATGGGAGCTTAGAAGACCCCAAAAGTGTCACCCATCACAAATTAATCCATGCTGCTTCAGAGAGAGTGCTGAGTGATACCAAAACAATCTTGGAAGAGAACATCCAGGACGAAGGTAAGGCTGCCCCAGGGACAGCAGTGAGCAGGGCGCCACCTGGGGCAGGGGACCCGTGGGCACAGGCGCTCTCTGCATGGAGGTTGCTGCCCCGAGTTGGAGCTGAACTGGGAGACTCATCAGAGAACAGAGTGTTTGTGGGAAAAGCAGACCTGAATTTGAACAAGCGGCATGCGTCTGAGAAACCCACTGTGAGCTTCATCATTAATTTTGTCCGTGGTCTCCAGAGCTGCTGCAGGCTTTACTTTGGAGCTAGAACATACAGTTGTGGCATTCGTCTCAAACTTCTAGGAAGGTGTTCTTAATGTACACGTGTCTGTCTAGTCCCTGAGAGCTTTGTGTGTGGAGGTGCTTGGGAAGAAAACTTTGGTTTTCTGGATGTCATTCAAAGCATAATTTTAATTCTGGGACTCCCTTAAGTAATCTGTTCTGGAATTACTGGCGTGTTGTGTGCAGACCTGCCTCAAGTCTGGTTGACAGGCCAGAACTAGCTGGGAGCTGACCACACTGTGGCCTGACTGCACCCCAGGTGTTTAGCTCTGAGAGTTAAGTCCAAACACTCCAACCTCCCAGACTTTCCAGACAGAGCCCTTAAAATGAGAACACTGGTCAGCTCTGGTGACCCACAGCCAGGCTCCTGCCCGGCCTGAGCCTGTGGGTGAGTGGGGTGTACAGACGTGGGAGCCAGGGGACGGGGGCTTGTGGGGTTGCTCCGGGGAGGGGGCGCCGGGGACCCCTGTTTCTGCGTCCTTGGGTCATCAGGCACCGTTACCCTACGGTATGAGTACAGAATGATAACCAGTGTGGTGGGCTTCTCCCCAGATGTCTTGCTGTTGATAAAGAGGCGTGCTCCAGCTCCGCCCCCTAAGATGGCTGATGTCTCAGCAGAGGAAAAGGTGAGTTTCAGAGTTGGGAGTTGGAGGGCTTTGTTAGTGGAAGCTCCCTTCAGTGAAGACTGTGGACAAGAAATGTCTGTGTGCTAGTGTCTGCGGACCCTGCTGGTCCCAGAGTCACAGGAGGTGTGGGCCCTGTGTCGTGGCCAGCCTGCTCACTGATGCCGGCTCCCAGGAAAACCGGCTCCACCTTCGGGGCCACAGAGAAGAGTGCAGCCCATTCTTGAGGTTGGGTTTACCTCTCAAGTCCTGTCCTTCCTCTCCTCAAGTGGGTCCCAATAGAAAAAGGTCAGAAAGTCATTCAAGATCACCCACGAGACAAGGAATACGAACGCAGCGGGGGTGGCAAAGGAGCACTGAGGCCCTCCCCAGGAGCACTGACCCACTCCAGGGAGTCACTTCCTGGAGAGGCCAGGGTGGCCTGCAGAGTGGCGCGCTCTGCAGCACAGCACGGCAACGCCACGGTCTTTGCTGAGCTCAGGATGCGGAGTTTCTTACTTGCGCTTTGAAATGCTGGGAGGCCATTCACCCCAGAGAAAGCAGGCCACACACGTTGGGCCTGGGCCTGGGCCTGGGCCTGATAGCAGAGCGAGCTATTTTAGGGTCTCCTCTGGGGCAGGCGGCACAGGAGGGGGCCCTTCTTATCTGCAGCTGCACCTGCCACGGTGCAGGCAGGCACGTGGGCAGGCCACTCGCTCCACCTCCAGCCATCCCTGACTCAGGCCCGCTTCCCAGAAGTGCTAGGGCGGACCCAGTTCTCTGGTTACAGTTTTGATCGTTGGTGACTAGGTGAGCCTTGGTGACTCTGTGAATGCTCTCGGTAGCTTGCAGGGTGCTGTGGTCTTCACCTTTTCTCTGGGCATATTTGCAAAATGAAACATTGTAAAATGCTAATGCCTAGTTTTGTGAATTATTATTAATTTTGGGGGGGTATTTAGGTTGATTGATTGATTGATCTGTTTATTTTAATGGAGGTATAGTGGGGATTGAACCCAGGACCTCGTGCATGCTAAACAAGCACTCTAACATTTAGCTCTACCCTCCCCCTGAATTATTATTAATTTTTAAAGTCAAAGCAGCACATGTATTTAAAAAGTCAGAGAATGAGACACATCTTTTAATAAAAGTCAGTAGCTTCCTGTCCCCGCTGAGTCCTGCACCTAGAAGGCCGCCACGCAGGCTTCTCCCACCTGTTTCTCCAGTAGTTCTCTTCCTGACTTCCCACACTGTGCAGTCTTGTAATGTCTTGGACTATCAGCTTTAGACTACTGGCTTCTTGGTGATCTGGGCGTGGACCCTCGCCCCCTACGATTGTTAGATCATAATGTTGGTTGAAGACTCAGAACCTCTGTTGTTGTTGTTATGTGAGTGTTGCTTTCTGCTGTGAACAAAGTGTGCGAAGGTTAGTTATCCTTTTTTTAATACGATTTTGTTTTTCTTGGAGTCAGTAATTGTTGCATCATTTATTTTTCTGTGTGGCTTATTGCTGATTTTTTCAGATTGTTCACCAAAACTGATAAACCTTTCTGAGAATGGGGCTCCAAGTGTGAGGCCATCTACCAGCTCCCCCTTCCCTGGAGACACCCCTCCTGCTCCTCCAGGCTGCGTCCATCTGCATCATTGCCTGTTGTGCAGCTGGGCTTGCCCACCTCCCTCTGGCTCTCCCACGTCGGCATTTCCTGACAGCGTCCATGGTCAGGCCTCCAGGTCCGCGCTGGGTGGGCTCGGGAGTTGAGGTCAGGCCCGCCTTCCTCTCTGGAGGCTCCAGGGAGGCTCTGCTTGACGCTCTCTCAGATGGCACAATGCCACTCCCGCAGTTAGAAGGGCTGAAGTCTCGTTTTCCTGCTCGCTGTGAGCCGAGGCCACCCTCATCTTCTGGAGGCCATTGCATCTTCAGAGCCAGCCCAGGAGACCTCATGTGTCCAATCCCTGTTGCTTTGAATCTTGATTCCCAGAAATAGCCCCGTCCTTTGTAAGGGCTCACCTGACTAGGCCAGGCCCACCGAGGGTCACATTCCTCAAGTTGCCGTGCCAGGTGATGTGACCTGACCAGAGTGAGACCCACCTGCTCGCAGACCCAGGGCTTGCAGGTGTGACAGCCAGGAGCGGGTCTGGGGGCGGTCTTCGACTTGCGTGTGCCTCCTGCAGAGTCCGGTGTCTTGCTCTCGCCTTGTTCCTTGGTCCCGAGGGCCAGACTCCCTCTAGCATCCCAGAGGAGGAGGAGGTCTGGAGGCCCTGCGTTCCAGCGTTCCATGGCTGTTGAGTGGGCGCCAGCTGCGAGCGTGATGATGGCTTTGGCTCCGGTCTCCAGGGTGTCCAGGTGGCGGGTGGGAGCTCATCAGCTCTGATGCCCGTTTTGCTGTGTGCGGTTCTTTTCCTCTTCCCTGACTCTGTCTGGAATTTGTAGGGTCTCCTGATGCTCGTTAGAGTACTGAAATGTGAAGGTTTGCTTTGCGTCGGGCGCTCTTCCCCCTGCACTGCACTTGGCACGTTGACTGCAGACTCACGTGCTGCCGTTGTGGAAGTTTTTCCGGGTTGTTCTGGGCCATTTCGTCCCCTTGCTCGCTTTTCTCTTTCTGGACCTCCTGCTGGCTGGACGCGGGACCTGCTTTCTGAGGCACATCCTTGGCTTTGTCTTCCAGCCGCCCTGTAGCCGCTTTCATCTGGCTGTGGTATTCTTAAGTTTTCCAATTAGATTCTTGTTCTCACATTATCTTTTGTAGCGTCCTGTTGTGTTCCTGTTTCTCTGAGTGTCGTACAACAGTGCTTTCTGCTTTTCAAGGTCTTCTCTTCCCTGTGTTGTCTCTTCCCTTCATGCTTTTTTGCTTTCCCAGCTTTTATCTCGGTCTCTGTCTTTCCCATCGGAGGCTCTCCTCCCATCCCTTGCGCTCCTTGGCTGGCCGTCCCTGTCAGAGGCCCTGGCAGCCACCAGGCTGCTCTGTGTGCCTGGCAGCTGGTGCCGGCAGTGGGCTTCACAGTGGGGCAGGGGCCAAGCCACCGTGCCCTCCTGCCCCGGGGCTGCGTCTCGTCGTTGGGGTTAGGGTGGTGCCTTTCTCCCCTGGGCTCCCTGGCTTCCCCAGGCCACTCGCGGCCTGGGTAGTCGCAGGCCGAGCAGGCTGGGGGAGGAGCTCCTGGAGCTCACCCCACACCTGGTGCGCTGCCTTTGGGCTCCGGGACTAGCCTGGCCTTGCCTCTCCCCATGCCCTTGGCCTCCGCGTTCGTAGCTCTGCCAACTCCACCAGCTGTTTGCTGACTGTGGAGCGTTTGGTGCCATCTCTCCCGATTTTATTTCTTTTCTCACCTTTTGTTCTGGTGTGTTTCTCCTTTGCTCTTTTACTGTCCAGCCAGGGGTTCCAGAAGGAGCAAAAGGTAAGTGCGTGTTCCCAGCCAGCCAGGCGCCATGTGATGGTCGTTCTGTGGCCACGAGAGACAGAGTCTGTCTTATCCCACGTCCTGCGCTGCCGCACTCCAGGGCCGCCCGCCAGCCTTGTGTGTGGTGTTCTGTCCCTGAGGCCTTGCACAGAACCCTCCAGAAGCCTCCCCTCTCATCAAGGAGTGCACAGCTCTAGCTCCCAGGGAAACTGGTTCTCTCCCTGGTTAGAGCTGTGTATTCAGTGCACAGAACCTTGCCTTTTGTTGCTCTTATATTCACTTCTGACTTTCTTTTTTGTAATATTTAATTTTGGGGGGAAGGTGATTTGGTTTATTTACTTACTTTGATGGAGGTACTAGGAATAGAACCCAGGACCTCGTGCTGCTGAGCATACCCTCTACCACTGAGCGGTACCCTTCCCCGACTTCTGAATTTCTAATTACTTTTCTGTCTTAGAAAAAACAAGAGCAGAAAGCCCCGGACAGAGATGCTATATTTCGCGCCACTGCCAACCTGCCCTCCTACAACATGGACCGGGCTGTGGTCCAGACCAACATGCGAGATGTGAGTGCTCACGGGGGCTGCTGGCCACTGCGTGGGGCCACGGGAAGTTCTTGAAAGCATTTGGGAAGCCGGGGGAAGCAGATACTACTTTGGAGCTTTTTTGTAAACCTAAAATTAATTCAAAATAAAAAGTTTAAAAAATATCTAAGGGCAGGACTGAAAGGATAGATACTGTTGGAAAAATGTTAGTTTTGTCCTGAGTTTGGCAAAAATGTTTATATAGAAATCTGGACTCTTGGTTATTTTGGCTTGGAAAGTCCTCAGTTGAAAAATCAGCATGTTCCCAGGGCCCCCGTGGGAGGGGGCGGCCAGAGCCCAGCGCCTGTGCCGTCCAAGAGTTGGGGTGGCCGCCCCCGTGGGTTGGTGTTTAGTCTGAGGGCTCAACCACAAGCCACTTCATTCCCAAGCACACCTCTCCAGGGTCTCTTCCGGAGAGTTCTGTGTGGACCAGGGCATGGGGGCCCTGGCATGCCCGTGTGTGTGTCTGCCCCACGTGGTGTCTCTGGCATTTTGGCTGAGGCTCGTTGGGGTGGGGGGGCTTCTGGTGACACAGACCCCCTAGTTGAGAAGTTGAATTGGCTGCAGATCGTTCTTCCGACCAGTCGAAAATGAGAGACCCATGTCTGTGGGTCCCGTAGGAGCCCTGTTCTCTTCAGCGAGGCCACAGAGGGCTCTCAGCTCACCTAGCCCCCAGCGGGCCAGACACCTTCCTCAGGGGCTAAAGGGCCGAGTGACACCACCGGATGTCTGGTTCTCGTGTTGCCGGCCTGGCTGTGCCAACGAGAGCCTCTCTCCTTCTCGGCCCTGAGATGCCTTGTTTCTCCTCCGGTCTCCCCCTCTTATCCTTGGGTATCTTGACGTGCTTTGACTCACAGGTGTGGGGTTCAAGGACAGGGAGTGTCGGTTCAGGTCCCAGTGGATTAGTGGGCATGGAGACGCGAGCTGCTCTTTCCTTCTCACTGCAGTTCCAGACAGAGCTCCGAAAGATCCTGGTGTCTCTCATCGAGGTGGCTCAGAAGCTGCTGGCGCTGAACCCGGACGCGGTTGAGTTATTTAAGAAGGCCAATGGTAGGAGCAAGCCCCAGGTAGATGTGACGTCCTGTGCCTGGACTCAGCCCTTCCCCATGGGCACTTGCCATGGCCCCCAGCCTGGAAATGGGAGAGTCGGTGGGTGGGGCTGGGTCAGCCGTCCACACTGTCCTGGGTTTACATGAGTGGGAGCTGATGGTCACTGCTCAGACTTTTTGGGGTTTAAGAGAACTGCCATGGATGCCTGGTGCTCAGACGAGGCCCCGGCCCTCCAGGGGGTGAGGAAGCACTGGGCACAGCCCGAGGCCTGACAGCCGCGTCTCCTGCCCGCAGCCATGCTGGACGAGGACGAGGACGAGCGCGTGGACGAGGCGGCTCTGCGGCAGCTCACGGAGATGGGCTTTCCCGAGAGCAGAGCTGCCAAGGCCCTGCGGCTGAACCAGTACGTCCGGGCCACCTCCCTCCCTGGGCGCGACGGGGCTCGGTCTCTTGGGATCACCCGTGGGTGACACCTTCCATCCCAGAGGCTTTGATTGAATTGTTTCTAGTATATGTAAGTTTTAAAACAGGACCTGCAGTGCATGTCCTGGGAGTAACCTGCTTGTGCATCTCCAAGTGTTTTAAGACATTGAACGTGATGATCGTTCTGTGAGTTCTTACTGGGAACTCAGATCAAAGCCGGTTTATAGCAGGGACGTGGACAACCCCAAGAATACATGCAGTGGTGTCCTCAGTCATCACCTGTGGTTTCTTGTGTTTATGTTCAGGTCTGAAATAAACGTGTAACCAAAGGATGGTCAGCAGGCTGTGTTCTTTTGTCTTTGGACCCAAACTCTTGTTTGGCTCCCTTTGCTTTGCGGGTGGGTTTCTGCGTTTGGCCAGGGCCTGGGGCAGTTTAGGGCGGGGCTGGGGCTTCCAACGTGCTGCATCTGAGTCTTGTTATCAGGGTCAGCAGCTCGGAGAGGCTTTTCTCGGGGAGACAGAAGGCCTGGCTTCCTGGCTCAGGGTGCTGCAGAGTCTCCCTTCCCTTTCAGCATGTCGGTGCCTCAGGCCATGGAGTGGTTAATCGAGCATGCAGAAGACCCCACCATTGACACACCTCTTCCAGGCCCAGCCGAACAGGGAGAGGCGGGCGCCGAGGCCTCAGCTGCTGCTGGGACTAGCACGGAGGATGAGGAAGCCAGAGACGAGCTGACAGAAATCTTTAAGAAGATCCGGAGGAAAAGGGAGTTTCGCCCTGACGCTCGGGTATGTGTTGACAGACCTGGATCCAGCAGGTGGCATGACTGTCTCTCCCTTGCGGCCGTGCTGTGCACAGGAACGGGAGCCCGGCCTCCCGGCCCTGTGCTGAGTGAGGCTGGGGGAGGCTTTGCAGATGGGCCTGGGGCCACTTGGGTTCCTGGGTTCGGTTCTAAGTTCTCCTCACTTGCCTCCAGGCGGCTTTATTTTCCTCTGAACCACTAGTTGACACATCTGACATCCGAAAAAGTCATCTTGTCTGAGTTACAAGTGTCCGCGAGCCGTGGGGTCGGGCAGAGTCTGCCCCGAGACCAGAGGGTCAGGCACCGAGTGGGTCACCCTGTGATCCGGGGAGGCTGGCCAGGCTGCTGGCCCTCTGGTAGCCACGGCGTCTGTGGGATTCAGGGAACTGAGGCCCGGCCGCCTCTGGCTGTGCTTGGCGAGTGGACAGCCGCGTGCAGTTTCATGGCCTCTTGTCACTGTGGGCTTGCTTCTGATGCCTTGGCATCTCCGTATTCTTTTTCACCGTTCTGTACTTTTTTAGGGTTTTAATTTGATTTCACCTTCTTGGATATTTTGCATACTTTTGAGCATGTTCTGATTTCTTTCAGATCATAGGTCTGCCGACTCCAGGGGTCAGGGCTCTGAGTCTTTGTGTCCTGATTCCACTTGTAGCTCAATTTTCTTGGTGTGATGCTTCCTCGTGGGCCCACCTGTGGGCTGTGTTTCTGTGGAAATCTTCCGTGGCCAGGCCGTGGGATGCCCACCGTGGGTGGTTTAGAGCCTGCTTTTGCGGGTTGAGCAGGACCTCCGGCCAGGGGTGGGTTTTCATGTTAATCACCCAGGCAGGGCTCCTGGGCTATGTGCAGAGTACAACCCACTCTCTGGGGTGGAGTCTTCCCCTGCCCCTCTCCTTGGGGATGCAGACCCCATTCAGGGTCCTGGTTTTAAGCTATAACTCTGCATCTCACATGGGCCCAAGGTCCATGTCCTGCGTGTGACGTTGGCCCCCAGCCCCACCCTGGTAAGACCTGTGCCCTTCCTGGGGCACACACACCCTCTGTGACACTGGTGTGTTCCTTTGTTTCTGTTACTTTGAGATTTTCCTTTTGTGAGTTCAGCCATGCCTTCAAAGTACGTGTTGTGTTTTAGTCCCGAATTACTAGGTCCAGAAGGAAGGGTATCTCACTGTCTCGGTCTCTTGGGAGCCAAGCCAGGGTCTGGAGCTGCCCTGTTGGGAAAGGCAGCTGCTCTCTGGGTGGGTACTTTGTGCCCTGCTGCCAGGCCCCATGCTTTCCCCTGTGGGGGTCCACCATGGTCCCCATCAGGCCTGCTGCCAGGTAGCTCATGATCTTGGTTGCCGTCTCAAAGACCTTCCCCGCCTGGTGCCCTTCCTAACGGTGTTAAACGTGCGCGTTTGCCCCAGGGTGCGGCTCTGCTGCCGCTCCTCCCCTCAGCGTCACTGTGTGCTGGGGACGCTCTGTGGGCGACTTCTCCTGCAGCGGGCGTCGTAAAAGGGCTCGAGGGGCCAGGAGACAGGAGGGTGGTCCAATAAGGATCGAGACACTAGTGTAGATCCTGGGAAGGCCGGATTGGAGAGCAGGTCTTGGCCTTGAGACTCCGCTGTGGATGGGACGTGGGCATGCAGTGTGCAGAGCCTGCGGAGCAGGGCCCCCCAGCGCCGCCACCGGGAGGCCCTTCCTGGAAGTCGGGGGGGGGCAGGGCGGGGGCTCTGGTATCACCACCCCCGGAAGTCCTGGGACATCATTTCCTGGGCTGAGACAGAAATGAGGAGAGAGGATGGGTTTCTTTTTAACTTAATGAAAAAGATCCTCCTCTCCTTGGAGTTAGGAGCATGTTCCTGGTGATTTATATGACGTTGATATCAAATACTGCTACATGGTGGGGCCTTCTCCCAGCGTTCGCCCGGGGGCCCTAGGGCTGAAAGCGGCCCAGGAAAGCAGACAAGATGGAGTGCAGGCAGAAAACGCTGGGCTCTGAACACACTGCTCTGTCGGGTTCCACTTAAGCGTCTCTCCTGATGAGCACCCCCAGCTGCTGCTGCTTCTGTCGGGTCTCTTGGAAACAGTCCGGACTGACCACAGCGTGAGAGCACACGTCCACAGAAGGGGTGTGCCCGGGAAATCAGGGTGCCAGGCTGTGCGCGTCCACGCACGCTGACTCCGAGGGGCGGGCAGCCTGAGGCCAGCCAGCTCCAGGCGGAAAGTCAGGGAGGCGACATCAAGGTCACAGGAGTGCTGTTTAACCTTCAGAGAATTAAGAGCACCCCTTGAAACTTTGGGAATGAAAGCTTTACTTTTTTGTGCAGAGTTGACCTTTTCAGAGACTGTGTGGTAAAAGTCAAGAGCAAAGTGAAGGATATATCGTCTTACGGTTTTTGTCCTGAAAATGTGCACCCCCCCAAAACACTGAACACAGGGTCATCAGCCCCTCCAGAGACTGCCATACGTTTATACTTGTAGCTTAAATTTTTTTAAATATGTATAGAATTAATTTTAGTTTCATTTTTTAAAAGATAAAATATGAGGGAAATCACTCCTTTTTTCCAAAAATTACTGTGATTTTTTTGTCTCCACTTAAATGGGACTTGCTCATGTGACTTTTCCGTAACACAGTCCTTCTGGGTGACAAGACCCTCTGGAATGAGCGGTGCATGGTTGTGGAGACAGTTCTCCCCAGACGGTCGTTGGGCGAACTTGGAAGGACCTTGAGTCAGTCTGGCCACTTCTGTGGTCGGGCCATGGGCGTGCCCTCCACCCTCCGGCTCCCCACCCCCTGGCTCCGTCCCGAGGTTGTTCAGAAAACCAACAAATGTTTTTGTAAAGCTATAGCGAAACAGAGTCTGGAGCAGGGAACCCCATGGCATGATTTAAAACACCCTTTGCTCAGATGCCGTTCGTGGGACAGGGCTGCGGCCGGGGCCTGGGGGAGTGCAGCACTGAAGCGCCCGCGGGCCCTCCTCTCGTCTCCCCTAGGCCGTCATCTCCCTGATGGAAATGGGATTCGATGAACAGGAGGTGATGGACGCCCTGAGAGTGAACAACAACCAGCAGAACGCGGCCGTGAGTACGGGCTCCTGCGCGCCGCCCGGGTCCGTGTGCTCAGTCACCTCCCAGCGCGGTCGGGTCGGGCACTCTGCTTCTGGAGGGGAACAGCAGGGTCGGTGGGTCCAAGGCTGAGAGAACCTGGGCTTGGCCCCTGTTTGGTGGGGAGTGTGTAACGTGTTCCCTGGCCCCGTTACACTAACTCTGAGCTCGATTCCCGCCCAGTGGACGCACGGCTGCTGGTGCAGAGCTGCTGGCCGGGGCTGGGGGCCGACGGCAGCGTCCGTCTGGGGTGATGAGTCCTCCTGTGGCCGCGGGAGCCAGAGCCAGTGTGTCTGTGCTTACACGCCAAACTCTGGGCTCACTGATAAGCTCCCAGAGGCCCTTGGTCGCACCCAGGGGTCCAGCACACAGCAGCGCTCAGGTGTTGGGTGCGTTTCTTAATTCTTCCGGCACTCGGATGGGTCATGCAGGGACCCCGTTCAGTGACTGGAGAAGCTGCAGCCGTTACGCTGAGCTGCGGCACCAGGATCTGCTAAGGAAACCAGGTGGTGTTTCTCTCCCTCTGCTGGCCTGTCCGGACGTGCGTGGTACCTGAGTCTGGGCCAGGCTCGTCTCAATGTCAAGGTCCCTCACGGTCAGAGCAGCTCTGGGAGCCGGCCAGGAGTCCCCGCTGCCGTGCCTGAAGCTGACGGGGGCCAGAAGCATTAACGGCTGTCGCTCTTGTGTTCGCAGTGCGAGTGGCTGCTGGGAGACCGGAAGCCCTCTCCCGAGGAGCTGGACAAGGGCATCGACCCCGAGAGCCCTCTCTTCCAGGCCATCCTGGATAACCCAGTTGTGCAGCTGGGCCTGACCAACCCGAAAACGTTACTAGGTGTGTGCCTTCTCTGTGCTTGCTCAGGGGTGGGCCCACCCACGGCACAGATGTCACAGGGCGATACTGCAGTCGCCACGCCCAGTATCTCCCTGAGAGCGCGGCAGGGTCCCATGCGGCTCCAGCCTGAGTCACTTTGAGGCCCGAAAATCAGGTACTCCTCGTGATGTGACAGCTTCCTGTTTGGTGACTCCACTCAAGCTTTGAAAATCCAGTTCAAGTGGATCATCCAGTCTAGGGGGAGTGTAGACAGTGCCCAGCAGGTCAGGGCCATGCGTGAGGACCTGTTGGTTGACTGTAGCTCTCACTGTTTGTAAAGGATTCTTTGGCACTTGGTTGGACTGTGAAATATAATATAGGGACAAGAGTGTATGTAATTCTTGTAACTTTAAAGAGTAATGACAAAACATATAACCACGTACCACCATTCAGCTTTTAAAAAGTAGGCTTTTAGAAAACCTGGCGCAGCCCAGGCCCCCTCGAGCCCCCCGGGCACCCCTCCCCTGCTGCAGTGACCTCGCGAGCCTTTGTCCTTCCTGGGTTCCTCGGCAGTGTCACCGTATGTCTGTCCTCGCACGGCTGCGGCTCAGGTGCTACCTCTGTGTTCTAGGCAGGCTCCTTCTGTGACTGACTTCTGCCTTCTTTTCTTAAGTGCCGGGAAGGACTTCACCGAACACGATACCACAGCTGACTTCTCTGTTCTGCTGCCCGGTGGCACATCATGGTTTACTTGCCTGTGGTTGTGCTCTGCACACCGGTGCTGCCCGGCATGCAGGAGGGTCTCTCCGGGCCGTGTGCTTCGGGCCGGGCTTGCGGGGGCCCCGCGTGTGTGTGCGGAGCCCGTTTTCCAGCCAGGGCGCCCCCGTCTGCGGCAGCTCAGTCCCCGGCCCCCAGGTGCAGCGTCCCAGGCAGGCACCAGTGCTTCCGCTCTTGGCCATTTCCCTGCCTTCTAGGGCTGAGCCCCTTTCCCTGCAGGACTGCCTCGTCGTTCATCAGCTTCTGCCTGTGTGCCGAGCGCTGATCCGTGTCAGATGTTTATATTGTGGATACCGTTTATCAGTTTCTGGTTTCTTTATCACTTTGATGAGCAGACGTCTGAATTTTGAATGTATCTGTTTCATTTGTGATGCGAATCTTAAAGAAGGCCCTCTGATCCCAAGGTCAGGAGGACATTCACCTTTATCTGTTTCTAGTGGTTTTGAAGTTTCGCTTTTCTTACTTAAGTCCCTGCCTACTGGAAGTGTGCGGGGTGAAGTAAGGAAGTTTCCTCTCTCCACCCAAGTGCTGTGCTTTGATGATGTGTCTTACGTGAGCTGATTTTCATCGTTTGCGCCGGGCACTCAGCTGTCCCTTCCACACCGAAGGTGTCTCCTCGCCCTCCTGCCCCTCAGACCTCGGGAGAGTAGCCTTTTCTGACACGTTTCCTTCAGCGCTTGGCCGTTGAGTTTGTGGCTTGCTGTAGGCTTTTTTTTTTTTTAATTTTTGAAGATATAATTGGTCAGATTAAGGCAGTTCCCCTTTTCCTCCAGTTTAGAGGCTACAGGTATTTATTCACGGAAGGGTGGTCAGTTTTACTGAAGGCTTTTCCCTACCTATTGTTACTACGTGGTTTTACATCTGCTGTCTCGGACATTTCTCACATTTCTGAAACAAGCCACACGGAGTGAGTGCACTCGGTCTGCAGGCTCTAAGTTGGTGATCTGGACAGCACCACAGGACTCGCACTGGCCTAGGTTCCTGCCTCCTCAAGCCCAAAGTCCCAGGCCTCCTGCGGTCGCCAGGTCCCCACCTGGAGGGAATGGCCTGCCTGTGTGCAGTTGCCGGGCTGCAGGCGCCTCTGCACCTGCTCACTTCTCTCGAGAAATTTCTGATCAGGTTTTTAATGAACTGCATCTTTTTAGATGAAGTAATGTGTTCATTATAGAAAATTTGGAAGACGCAGAAAAGCACGAAGAAGTCGAAGTCGCCCCGTCGCCCGTTGTTGGTTTTCCTTCTGTGGTTCCCTGGGGTCTAGAGCGGGTGCAGCCGCACTGCTGTGTGGCTTTCACGCTGCCTTTCTCATCACGTCTTGGTGCGTGTACCCTTTCCAGCAGTAGCTTTTAGTGGGTACAGGTATTTCATTCTATAGCTATGTCACAAATTATTTAACAAATACTGTTCCCCTATTATTGGCCATTTAAATTGTCTTTCATTTTGTTGCTTTTGAACCTACTGCTTCAAGAAACCCTTTGTGGACGGGCTTCTTGGGTGCAGCTATTTCCTGAGGATACGTAGCTGGAACTCAAATGACAAGTCAAAGAATAAGAGCATTTTAAGCTCTTGGCCATATCTTGGCAGCCGACAGGGCCTCCATCTGGGTGAGGTGCCCCCCCCACCCCTTGGACAGAGACCCTCGGCCTTGGCTGTGCCCCTCCGTGACCACCTGCATGGAGCACGGCCTGGCCAGTCACGTCCTTTCACGGGTTGTCTGTGCACATCTCTGGTCTTTCAGCCGCTGTGTTCATGCTCGAGCTTGTTGACAGCTTCTTATACATTAAGAACGTCCCTTGTCGTGTGCTGCACTTTTAATTCTTTTATTTGTTTGTTTGTTTGTTTGTTTATTTATTTAATGGAGGGACTGGGGGTTGAACCCAGGACCTCGTGCATGCTAGGCATGCACTCTATCACTGAGCTGTACCCTTCCCCCCTTTTAATTCTTAATGCACAAGTTAAGATGTGCAGAGAAAGCCCTTCCTCAGATAAATCTTCATCTGTGTGGTTTTTCATGTTTACCACTTTTTTCATCTCTTTACGCAGTTTTCTTCTCCTGGGATTTGTTCTGCCGCTTGCTGGGAGGAAGGGTTGGGTAACAGAGCAGCCTGTCCCCGCCTCACTAAATCTGCTTCCTGTTTCCTTCTTCCAGACACCAAGTCATCTTTCTGGGTTCCTTTCTGGTACTTTTAACTGGTTTTCAGAGGATTTTGATCAGGAGGACCTGGTGATTGTTTTGAGGTCTGGGAGGGTCCTCAGGTCTTAAACACTGAGCCCTTGGGCTAAGGGCCCCCGTGGCTCCTTGAATAAATGCTTCCCATGAAGCCTGTAAGCTTGGGGCCACTCTCACTGCCGTGGTTTGCCTGCCATTGGCTGCCTGACGGTCTGGTGTAAAGCTGTCCTGCCCAGACATGAGCGCAGCCACCCGCCCTACGTCACTGTGCTGTCCACCGAAGTAGCCAGTGTGTGTCTTGGGCCAGAAGGCACCTCTGTTTGGGGGAGAAATTTTGTAAAACTGTTTACAAATTCAGTTTTCACTCTAGAGAACTGCTCAGTTAATTTTAATGTGTTAGTTTTTTTAAAGTCATTTCCTTAAGGTTAGACATTTTGGTTTTTCCAATTAGGTATTGTTAAATTTGCAACGATATCTTTATGTGAGCCTTTTCTGCCTCTGATCGTTTGGTCAGGGTGGGATTGGCAGTGGAATTACTGAGTCACAGGCTGTCACTATTTTAAGGTTCCTGGTGCTGCTGCCACATTGCTCTCCAGACTCTCTGTGCCAGTGAATACACGGGCACATCCCCCACCTGCCAGAATGGAGGACGCTGGCTTCTGTTCTCAGCCAGTTCGATAAGCAGATGAGACCTTGCTGGGGGTGGGGGTTTAGGAGGGGTCTCCGCGTGGGCCCGGGCTGTTGGAGGCGTGCTCTCTCACTGAGCAGCTGCTGGCGCGGGAAGTCTGCCTCGGCTTGTCTGCATGTGGAGGGGGGTCCCTCAGCGGCTCTGCTGTCTCCCCACAGCGTTTGAAGACATGCTGGAGAACCCGCTCAACAGCACCCAGTGGATGAACGACCCGGAGACGGGGCCGGTCATGCTGCAGATCTCGCGCATCTTCCAGACCCTGAACCGCACGTAGGCCGTTCTGCCCCGCTGCCGCTCCCGCAGCCCGCCTGGGGGTGGGCCAGGGTCCACCAGGCCCTATTCTTCCTCCCAGCCAAGCCGCGGGAGGAGCGGGCGGACCCCAGGTCTGTGGGGCTGAGGATGGCCGGGCCAGAGGGGACCCCCCCCCAGGTTGTCAGGTGCCGGTTCTCATGCTTTGATCTTCCTGCTGAAACCCCTGGTGGCCGCGTGCTTGGCCCGGCTCCAGCCTCCGACAGTGTTTACAGACGCGCGGTCGTCACACCCGCCAGGGGTCACCTCCCTCCAAGTGTCCTTTCGGGCTCTTGAAAGGCTACTTGAATTGACCCATAGGCGCTGCTTGTAGAGTCCGCTTGTTACGAAAGAAGGCATGTTTCCATCCAAAGTGTTAATGTCAAAGGCACTAACTTAAGTAGAAGACACACAGATGACTTTTCTTTAATAAACTCCCCTTTTCCAATCTTCTGTCTTGGTCCTATTTCAGCACCAAAGAGGGAGTCGTGGGTGTCCTGGTGAGTGAGTGCGTTCTCGAGAAAGGGCAGTTGCTGCTGTCTCGTCTGCATTTTCTCAGCAAAGTCTCATGTTTTAACTGGAGTTGAGGGTCTGTGCGGGCACTGGAGCTGGCGTGCACCCTCGCGGCTCCGCGGGCAGAAGCTGGGCACCAGCAGGGACTCCCCTGCCCGCCTCCGGCCACCTTTTTTTAAAATGTTATCTGTTGTCTTTATTTTATTTTTTGGTTTCTTGTGTGTGCGTATGTGTGTGTTTTGGTGGGAGGAGGGTAATAGGTTTATTTATCTACTTGTTTTAATGGAGGTACTGGGGATTGAACCCAGGACCTCATGCGTGCTAAGTGCGTTCTCTACCACTGAGCTATACCCACCCACCCCACTGTTGTCTGTTTTTAAATGAGAAGATGGGTTCCTTTCTTTTTCACTCTGCTCATTATATATTGCTTAAAGCGGTTAATTGTCTTCTGCAGCAGCTCCACCGCCCGAGCCCGCACCTGGTCTGCCGGCTGCTGGCCTCAGCCGAGCCGGTGCCTGGCGGGCCGCCCGCCACGGGGAAGCCCCCACCGGCTCGGAGCCCTAGGTTTTTTCATTGTTCTTTAGATTCAGATTGAAAACTTCTGGACAGAAATGTTAAAAATCATTTTTCAAGGTGGTGGACCTCGCGCTGAGACAGTGACATTCGTTCCTGGGCCGTGGGTGTGAAGCCTCAGCGACCGGCTCTGCGTCTTACTGTTATTTGATCCCGTGTTTGTTGGTAAGACGCCCAGCAGAGGTGCTTCTTGGACTTGTGTCTTGTTTTTCTTCTTCGTGGTGCTGCCAGGTGGTGCCGCCCGCTCCCCATTAAACTTGAGCACAGCCCCAGGATGAGGCTTGAGGGGCTTTGCGGGTTTCAAACCCTAGGCAAGCCAAGTCCCTGACCTGAGACGGACCGGCCGCGCCTCCAGGGGCTGGCCTGGGTGGGGGGTGGGCCAGCGCGGACCCAGTGTGGGTGTGGGTGGTCCTTGGACTCACCGAGGGCACCTTCCTTCCTGGCAGACGTTTAAGGAGATCCCTCAGTAAGAAAAGATCAGTGCACGAGTCAGCCCACTTCTCAGATGCCTGTGCACTGCCAGCGCGGCCCGGCCATTCACTTTGGTTGAAGAAATCCCTTACCTTTGAGACCTCCTGACGGCCAGCCCTCCGTCAGACACGATTCCCATGTTGCCTGCTCCAGGTTGGAGGGAGGGGGCCGTGGCAGCTGGGTGTTGGGTGCCGTTTCCCGGCGGCCGGCGGCCCCACCTGCGCTCTTGCTCCTGCTTGGCTTCCTTCCCCGTCTGGGGCCCTGGGCGGCTGCACCCCATGCAGTCAGTCACCTGCCGCAGAGCCGGTGTCGTGGCCCGCTGCTCCCACCTGCGGGGGACGTCCGTGGTGTGCTCTGCTGGTGCGCGTGTGTGCTCCGTGTGGTTTTCCGCACACACGGGGCTGGCCCAGCAGAGTGGCTGTGCGGTGTGAGGCCCTTCACTGTGGTTCCCGGAGGATGTGGGTCTCAGGGGGCACCTGGCGGCGTTGGAAGGAAGGCTGAGGGGAGGCCTTGGCAGCCGGGCCCCGCGGTACAGGGCGCTGGGTGTTGGAGGTTTCCGTCCTGGGTAGGAGGTGGGGTACTGTTTATGCCGCGGGCCTGCCCACGGGCGGCCACGCTGCTGGTGCTGCCGTGGGTCCACTTGCCTCCAGGCTGTGCCAGGGTGGGCGCGGGGTCTGGGCGCGGCCAGGGCTTCTCAGCCCTGTGGACTCCCACCCGCTCTGTGACAGATCTGCAGTGCCTCCCTTACTGTCTGCAATGAAATTCCCAGAAAATATAACCTAGTTACATGCCTAGTTTAAAAAGTCAATTCAATGCCGTCACAGGAACGTGTACTAAAGATTGCAGTTTTCATAAAACGTACATCTGAATCAAGATTCTCAGGCATAACTGCACAACTGTCGTAGAAGGAGAAGGGAAGTTGTCTGTTGCTCACAGAGTCGAGTCCCTCTCCCTTAGCAGTTACCACATTCAGACAGACAGGCCTGGGCTTCTGGCGCAGATGCTGGGGAGCACTGCCGCTGGAGCCCCGACTCAGAAGGGGCGTCTGTTCTTGACGGAGTTACAAGTACTGCCAAGTGCTTTTCTCCCTGGCTCACAAGGTAGGGGCGCTCCTAGAAAATTCCTAGAATGAAGAGTGCGTGCAAGAGATGGAGAAAATGTTCACGTGCTGAGGAGTGGGGAGGTCATTCTGGACTGTACGTGGTTTGGCTTGAACTTCGTGCTAACCAGAACAGACTGTCCCCTGGCCTGCCAAACAGGCATCACACATCTGCTTTAACCTTAAAGAAAAGGATGGAGCCGGGTGGCCACTGTGCATGTGGTTTCAGATGATTCCTGCATCAATGAGAACTTGACTTTTCTGAACTGTGTCAGACTCGAGGACACCACCAGCCGTTCTCAAAACAGTATCTGTCAGCATCTGCCACCTGCAACCTTATGGTCTCGGGGTCTCCCCTTGTAACTGCATTTGGACCCCAACCAATTCTTGCTTAACAAGCACCTTTACTTTTTCCAGCTCCAATCCTAATTCCTGAATCTGTCTCCCAACCTATGGTCTTCTGTTTGGCTTGAGTAAAGCTCTTTTCTATCCTGTTACGGACAGTTGACTGGTTATTTCCGTCCACACACATAGTACTGAGCTTGAAGCAGCCAGTTTCTAGGCACAGGTAATGCTGTTCAGGGCCTCAGCCACATGCTGCCCGGCAGCCCGAGGAAGCCACGTGGGACAGGGAAGCTCCTTCAGTGAGTGGACGCGCCACTGCTAAGGGTTTGGGACACCCAAGGTCAGGGCCAGGCAAGCAGAGGAGCCAGCGTTAGAAGAAACAGGAATGGACGAGGGTAGGGGGTTCACCTTCAACGTCCTGCACACAGTGCGCTTCCTTGGGGTCCCTTCCATTCGTCCCCGCACTGCTCAGGCTTGCCAGAAGGAGGCAGCTGTGTGACTGCTCTTTGGGGCCCATCGGATTCTCTACTCTTCCAGGTCATGAAGGTTGATGGTCATTAACGAATGTGCCCCAGAAGATTCCTCAGAGTGCCATGCTTATGGCCACATGGTCAGCGTGGAGACCCACCAAAGCAGTGGTGTGAGGAGTGTGGAGAAGGCCAGGCAGGTGGAGAGGCCCCAAGACCTGGGCGGTCATCCTGCAGAGCACCACCCTGTGCAGGGCCCCACCCGGCCTGAGGCCACGCTGCTGCTCCCAGACTCGGGTGCTGGGCAACGGCCCTGCCCACCCCCGCCCCCTCCACCCTTAGGCTCTGGGCTGGGAGAGGACTTTCTCTTTGGAGGTTGAAGTCAGGGAACTGACTGGGGTCTGGACAGGCGAGCCCTTGGAGAACTTTCTTGCAGGGGCAGTTTCCCGTGCCTCAGAGCCCCGCGGGCCGGGCCGTGGGCTTTCCAGGCCCCGGCTGGCACCCGTGAGGCCTTCTCGCTGTGATGTCAGTGCCCCAGCCTGATGGGCGACCGAGCAGACGTCCACCCCGATTTTGTGATGTGGGGAGTTCTGTGTGCTTGCCCTTTCCTCCCTGGAGATAGTGAGTTTGCGTGTCTGGCCCCGAGGGCCTGTTCTGGCCGCGCCCCCGCTGGGCCACGCCCAGCCGGGTGTCCTCTTCCCCAGGCCTGTCCTCCTAAGGTAGGTCCGGGTTTTCACCTGAATGGCTTTGCCTTGGCTGTAGAGTCAGTCGAGGAAGGAGCTGCCGCGGGGAGTGAACGTCCCCCCATCGAAGCTCGCAGTTGCTGGTGGTGGCACGTACGTGGGATTTAGGGGGGCAGCTCTGCTTTGTCATGGGCTGATCGGTGCGGCGAGCGTGACCTCTGCCTCTGCACCCACCGCTGCAGCAGGACTCCCAGGGCAGGAGAGGCCAGGCTCACTCTCAGCAGGTGGGTGGGGGTGTCCACCAGGGTGGACCTCTGCTGGATCCCCATTCTAGGATCAGCTGGCCTGGTGGCACTCCGGAAACACTTGATGAGACAGCCTGGCTGGGCAGCATGTAGGGACTCCCCTGGACAGCGCACGGAGAGTCTCGTGTCTGCCGGCACGTCGCTGGATTACGGTCTGTCCCAGCGGCTGTGGAAGCCGGGCTGCTGCCTGAGATCAGCGTCAGGCCTCAGCTGCAGGCTCTGCTCCCAGGGCCTGCGCCTCGCACTGCGTTGTGCGAGGTGCTCATTCTCCACTCCACACCCCACGATCCCCAGCAGGCTGTGCATTCTGACGTGAGTGTATGTCAGTGTACCAGCCCGGGTCTCGGCCCAGGGACGGATGCAGAGCTCCCCGGGCCCAGCATCAGGCCAGTGGCGGGGGTCTGGGAGGTTGCTAGTTTGAAGGAAACTGCATTGCAAACAGGACCCCGAGGTGACCCTGAGCAGTCCTAACTCTTCAGAGGGTGCCTCCCAGGGTGTGGAGTGCCCAGGGCGCCTTACCCACCCCAGCCTCTCCCGGGATTAGAGGCTGGGTTGGGTGTGGCAACTGCAAACTGGCTTTCTGTGTCAGCGCCCAGGGAGGTGGGCAAGGGAGCTGGATGGCGCTAGTGCTGGTGCTCAGCACACCCACCCACAGCTCTCCCTGGGGGCAGGGGGCCCCTCCGAGGCTCTGAGAAGTGGAATCCAGCATCTTCCTGCTTCACCCAAGGACGGGGTGGCACAGCCCAGGCCAGGTCCTCTGACTGTGAGCAGGCAAGCAGGTGCGCCCCAGTTTGAACCACATGCTCCTGGGCCGCAGGCCAGGGCTGGCCTGGCCGTGCGCTGGTATGCATTACAGCTCCACCAGCTGGGTGACATGTGGCGTCACCTCCATGGCCTCTGCTTCCTCGCCCTCAAGAAGAGACAGGATAATCACAGAAGAGCGACTACCGCATCATGTTTTGGCGAGTCCAGCCCTGGCCGTTCTCAGAATCAAGAGGAACAACCAGCTGGGGTGGAGGAGCTGCTGTCAGGCCCGCCCGCTCCTGGCTGCCGCACCCTGACCCAGGCACCTCCTTCCAGACAACATTTAATAAAACCAATGCTAGGTTCTCCGGCCTGTCCTGCCCAGAACGTGGCTCCGTTTTACCAGAAAGTTCTTTCTCCCCAGTCTGGCTGAAGTGAGCTCCAAAGGGGACTTGCCCAGACCATATGCACACTTGCGTGTGTGTGTTGGGGTGCCCAGGGGGAGCCTCAGGGCTGAGTGCCAGGTGTGTTCCCAAACTCTGGGCTCCCCCGTGAGTCCCCCAAGACAAAGGCCTCTGAGCAGGGCTGGCAGCTCTGGACCCCAGGTCGGGGTGGTGCCGGCCCTGCTGAGGTCAGATGCAGGAAGGGTGGCCCTGAGCTGGGGATTTGGTGCCACTGGGAAGACGGGCTGAGGCTGGGCAGGCCATGTGGGCAGAACCCCTGGACCCCAGACAGGCAAGGACAGAGCATCTTCCTCCACTTGGCTTCCTTTCAAAGAAGAACCCTGGGGGGGGGGGTCTGTTTCAGGGTCTCAGAAGCCCCGTGAGGCACTTTGGGGTTGGTCCCACTCCCTGGGCTGCCACGGGGACGCTGGAGCCAGGAACGGCGGGATGGACTCGGGAAGCAGTGGGCATCCCGGCCAGCTCTGTCCCTGCGTTCTGAGGCCTGGAGTGAGCCCCTCCTCCCTGCATCACGAGAGTAGGGGATACCATGTGGCCCCGATGGTTTCTCCAAATCCTGGGAATCCCATGGCCATCAATTGTGGGTCAGCCCAAGAGGGGTCAGCAAGGTGACTATCAGCCCCCCAGGCCTGTCAGAGGGGCCTGCCCTCTAGCCAAGACTCACTCTTCTTGCCCTTAGGGCCTCGTAAGGCTCCACTCCCCATGGAGGCCACGCAGGGGCCATGCTGGGCGCTTGGGGTGTTAGCCAGAATCCCCCACTGCACGTGTGTGATTCTAGTCCCAGGGCTCACCCGTCATTCCCAAGGCCCAGGCTCTGGAGTGGGGACCACCTGTCCTGACCCAATCGGCGAGAGTGCTGAGGAGCCGAAGCTGTTGCCTGGTCACTGGCCCCAGCAGTTACCCCGGAACCGCAGGTCTGGCCTAGAGGCTGGTCTGCCACCTGCTGCCCTGGGTGCAGGGGACCTGGAGAAGCCCACTCTGCTGTCTGTGCCCGGGGGCGGAGCCTGGGCTGAGCCTGGGCTGAGCCTGGGCTGAGCCTGGGCTGCACTGGCTTCCCTCGCATCCTGGCCCACCTGGACCACCGAGGCCGCCCCGGAGAGGACCTGCAGAACTTGGTTCCTGAGAGCCTCTCTTTGGGAAAAGAATGAGCTGCTCTCCCTCCCGCCCCCAAACTCTGAACCTTCCGCACTCCTCCGGCCACGCCCACACCCTGCATCATGACATCATGATCATCTCACTTTCTGACTGACGGCTCTTGTACTGAGGCTGCTCATATTGGTCCAAGGCTGGAAATGGCGGCTTTCAGAGAAGGCTGAGGCCCTTCATTGTCCCTGGGGCTCCCCACCAGAGGGGCTGATTCTGCAGGACCCCACTGGGGTGACCCTCAGGACAACAGGGCGTTCTGGTCACTCCCTGCCCGGGCTGGCCACGCCTCGCCACAGAGCCACCCTCCCACGCCCTTGCCTGTCCTGGGTATTCACTCAGAGGCAGGGGAAGCGGACCCGGGGTGGGGGTGGGGGTGGGGCTGCGACCCTGTTCATAGCCCAGGGAGGGGCAGTGGCCCGCCAGGCCAGCAGGTCTGGGCAGGGCCAGAGGGCTCCAGGGCAGGTGCAGGGGGATGTGGGGCCTGGGCAGGGTGGAGGGCGGGGCAGAGATGCCTCAACATGTCAAATCTTACCTCTGGGGACCCCTCTGAAATCTTTTAACTTTTTCGTAAGTGCGCAACAGCCTTTTAGAGGCCTTTACTTGGTGGCAGGGGAGAGGGGGTTCTGTCACTCACCCCAAAGGGTAGCCCTTGATCCCTGGCCCGGCCTTGTTCCCCAAAGAGAGGCACTGACACCTGTGGTGCCCACCTGGGCTGGCGTCCTGCCCACATGTCACTACGGTAGACTCCGACCCTCAGGGACACTCAGCTGAACCAGACCTGGGGCCCCAGCTGTCAGCCCCTTTCCAATCCCTGGTGGTCTCATCTCGAGACCCTTCATTACATCTGCAAAGGTACTTTTTCCAAATGGGGTCATGTGCACAGGTTCTGGGTGGACATGACTTTCGGGGTCGCACAGCGTCTCCTCTGTAGGGGACCCCCTGTCAGCACAAGGACAGGCGTTTCCCCCATCCCCTCCCCACGGGGTGAGGCTGGGGGCTCCGTCCTGCCCTGGGCTGCTTACCCAGGAGGACTTGGCTGGGCTTTCTCCCCCAGAAGGCGCTGGGCGGGGCATGCCGTTTTGTGCAGAGGCTGTGAGGGGTGGTGTTCTTGGCAGCATCTCCTCCCAGAGAGCCCCTTCAGCCCTGAGACCCCAGAAAAGGGCCCCGGAACCCCAGCCCCGTCAGCAGTGCGCCCATGTCTTTGCTGACCACAGACACTGTCTCTCTGGGGGTCCAAGCACCCTGCTATTCCCGTCTCTCCTCCTCCTGCACATCTTCCGGCCACGGTATCAGGGAGGGGGAGGTGCCAGGCCAGCTTTCGTGAGAGCCGCACTGTGGGTGTGCCTGACACATGGTAACTCACGTGTGTGACGTGTGCACACCTGCAAGGTTTGCACGCGCCTGTCTCCGTCTCCTGGTGCCCCTTTGAGAGCCCCTCCTTGTCCCTTTCCAGGCAGCCCCCAGCCCATCTGTGCCCTGTTACACGGGGTGTGTTTGCATGCAGTCACAGACATCCCCAGAGCCGGAGTCAGCTGTGCATCACTCTTTCAAGCTGCGTCTACACAGTCTGGGTGCCAGCAGTTCACTCTGGTGGTTGCCGAGCTGGGACCTGCTCATTCTCTCCCTGCACACCTTGCGAGGGGCACAATTCTACAAGTCCAGCAGCTCCCGAACCCCACCCTGGGGCTTCTGGGGAGCTGGCAGGGACGTGGCCCCCGGATGTGACCTCCGGGTTTGAGGCTGAGGTGCGGCACGGGGAAACCTCTGCACACGTCGTGTCTGGGGAGTGGGGACCACGTCCTGGGTGGCGATGCTCTGTGCCTGGGGTGCTGTGCTGACCCTGCCTGGCTGCAGGGGGCGCCGTGCTTGTGACCCACGGGCCACCTTTGGGGCGGGGGACCTACAGCCGCCTGGCTGCCTGGTGCGTGGTTTCATGGTTTCTTCTGACAGGCTGCAGGCGGACGGCCTTGGAGTCCACGTGGAAGAAGCCAGACACAAACGCCACACAGGATGCGATTCCACTCACAGGAAATGCCCAGAACAGGCAGACCCACGGACAGAAAGTGGATCCGTGGTTTTCGGGGCTGGGGAGGGGCTGCGGACAGGACTGGGTCTCCTTTGGAGACAATGTAGATGTTCTGAAACTAGACAGTGGTGAAGGCAGAGAACCGTGAGCGTGTCCAACACCCTGAACTGTGCACTTTAAAGGGGTTAATTTTATGTTGTATGAATTTCACCTCAATACCAAAAAGAGGGAAAAAACCCTGAATTTCCTCCAATTTTCTTTCCAGTTACAACTTTTATGATTTCAAGCCCATTCCACCTGTAATTTGTCCTTCCTAACCACCAAACGAATACATTCCATTTTCTAGAAGGTTCTTGAAAAAAATGACAAGAGGGGAAAGCTCCAGAGCTGAGCCCAGGGAGGAGCCCTGGCCGCAGTGCGGCGTCTGGGAGCCTCTTCTCGGCGGCGGTGGGAGGTGGGCAACAGCCACGTCCGCAGTGAGGACGTCCAGCCGGTTAGGGCAGGGTGCCGCCCCTGAGAGGCCGCAGGCCAGGCTCACGGTGAGAAGGTGAAGCCCTAAGCTGCGTCTCCCCTCCTTCCCTCCACAGTGGGAAATGGCGGAGCAGAAAGGCTGGAAGGAAGGCAGCGGGTCTCCCCGGGGACAGACCGTGGGCTACGCTCGCCTTTCCTTCATGTTTGTCTGTGGTCTTCAGATTTCCCACCTGTGCCTGGGATGATGATCAGACGGCTTGTTAAACCCAGTCTGCATGTTTCTTCACAAAAGAGTAATTTCTCACTACTGACACGTTTCTCAGAGCGGTATTTTAATACTGTCAGGGGAGCATGTTGTGGTTTGGGTTTTGCACGTTTGGATGTGGACATCATGGGACTGAAAGCATTTGTCGAGGGCAGAATGCAGCCTGGACCAGAAGGGGCCTCTGGGGTGCAGGAGCTCACCCCCCCAACCCGGGACCCCACCTTGGCTCCTGGGACCCAGCTCGGCAGCTGTGGGGGAATGAGCCTGCGGTGTCCATGCGAGGGGAGTGGGGTCGGGTGACCGGCCCTCTGTCCCTGGTGCACCTGTGGGACGTGGCACCAGACCCAAGGTCCTAAGCAGGCTGGGTGTCTGGGACCCGCTTCCCCCACTTGGCCTGGGCGGGGGGTGGTGGCACCTGCTCCATGGTGATGTGTTTCATCTCCGACGACTGAACGCAGTTCTTTAAAAAGCTCCCCTCGGAGGGAAACTACACGTGCCGAATGCTGTTAGAACTTTATCAGGAAAAATGGTGATGTGTTGAAATCACTTCCTTGCGATGAGGTGCCTTCCCTTCTGAAGGGCCCGGTCCTGCCTGCCCGGCCATCCTGGGGCCGCAGAGAAGGCGTGGCCGTGAAGACGCCAGCCAGGCCAGAGTCAGGGAGCTCCGGCCCGACCGTGGCCAGCGGGGTCCTTGCTGCTCACCCTGCTCATGCCTGGGGGCAGCCTGCCGGGCTCAGTCTGGGGCGCCCAGGGGCTCCGGGGCCCGACAGACAGGTGAACAGGCACTTCCACCGGGGCTGCCCTGCTGAGCAGATGAGCCCAGGGTGCGGGGGAGGATGCAAGGAGAAGGGATCCTGGAGGGATGGGCTGGGGGTCCAAGGATGAAGGGGGGTGGGGAGGGGCCAGGGCATTCAGCAGATGGGAAGTCCTTTCACCTAGAGCTGCACAAGCTGGAAGGAGGGCAGCAGGACGGTCAACCTCACCGGTGCAAGGAGGGCAGGGCCGGGTTGGGGAGCAGGGGTCCACCTGGAGGGGGCGGAGGGACCCGCGTCCACCCTGGGACGCTGTGAGGGGGGCAGTGGGTGGCCGGTTAGCTTTGCCTCTGTCTCTGGCAGGCCCACAGGGTCCACAGTCGGACTGCCGAGCTCTCCTCCTGCTCCCACAACCTGCCCCCGCTGTGGGTATTTATAAGCCCCCACTCCTGCACTGTCCCCAGGGGTGGGCGTGGGACCCAAGCGAGCTGATCTGAGAGCAACCTGGGTTTGTTCCCCCGGGAGCAGGTCCTGGAGCAGAGACGGGGACTGGAGGGTGAGCGTGTGCCCCCAGCACCACTGGAGGCCCTGCACCAGCTCTGCCCCGAGTCCCAGCCTCAGTTCATAGCCCTTTCCTGCCGCAGCCCGGCTGCCGGCTTCTGTCCGTCCAAGAGCTGGGTGCTGCCCAGGTGGGTGAGGGCTGCAGGACCAAGGGGACAGGACAGGAGGGACGGAGGGAGGCCAGACGGTGGGAGACACCTTTGAACACATGTGTGCAGGCTGGAGGTGGAGACCAGGGGCAGGGGACAGAAGGAGGGCCCGGTGTGCAGTGCCCACGCCAGGTGGGGGGCTGGCGGGGGCTGCACAGGGGCCACTGGGGTCTCCAGCCAAGATGGAGAAGGAGGACAGGAGTAAAGAGCTCTTTTTCCAAGACCCAAGGCTCTGTTCGCGCCAGCCAGGAGGAAAGGCTCCCTAGGGAGGAGCCGGGGGGGTGGGGGGCCCCGGGCCCTGCCTGCTTCCTGGAGACAGCTTTGTCAGCGGAGCTATCATCAACTCAAAACTCAGTGTTGTCAAGAAAGGAAGTGGATCAGAAAACCAGAAAAGAAGTGTTGGTGAGGATGTGGAGACACTGGGACCCTTGTCAGGAGTGCAGGGTGGAGCCACCAGCATGGAAAGTGGTACGGAGGGTCCTCAGAAATTACAAGTGGAATCCCCATATGACCCAGCAATCCCGCTCCTGGGTGTGTCTCCAGAAGAACTGACGGCAGCGTCCCGAAGAGATGTGTGTTCACTGCAGCCCGAGCTGGAAGCAGCCCAGGTGCCCACCGACGGACGGCGGCATAAACAAGTGTGGTCCATCCACACACTGGAACGTTACTCATTCTTAAAAGGAAGGAAATCCCAACACAGGCGGCAGCATGATTGAAGGACACGAGGACATTATGTGAGTGAAACAGGCCAGTCACAAAAGGACAACTATCGTGTGATTCCACTCACACGAGGTGCAGAGGAGTCAAACCTACAGAGAAAGAAAGTAGGTGGTGGGGCTGGGGGCGGGGAGGGGGTGGTGGGGAGTGTCTGATGGGGACAGAGGTTCCGTTTGGGAAGACGAGAAAGTTCTGGAGATGGATGGTGGGGGTGGTTGCTCAACAGCACGAATGTGCTGAGTGCCACTGGGCTGTGCTCTTAAAAGTGGTTAACAGCACAGGGAACTATATTTAATGCTTGTAACGGCCGATAGTGGAAAAGAATATGAAAAGGAATATATATACTTGTGTATAACTGAATCACTATGCTGTCCACCAGAAATGAACACAACATTGTAAATCGACTATACTTCAGTTTCAAAAAATGGTTAAGATGGTAAATTTCTGTGATGTGCGTTTTACCACAATAAGAAGGGGGATGTTGCTGTCTGTACCCTGAAAACTCCTAAGGGAAGGGTAGAAGGAATCGGTGCCCCATCCTCTTGGTGACACTTGGCAGAGAGAAGGAGCGGTGAGGCCTGGGAGACCGGATACGTGGCTGTGTGTTTGGTGCCCCGGCAGAGCCTCCAGTCACACAGGGGATGCCTGGTGGCGGGGAGTCCCGCCTGCCCCGACGCCCATAGCTGGACCCCTTCCTCACTCCTTTGGGCAAGGCCGTTTTGCAGAGTGGCCTGCTCTGCGCTGTGTCTGGCCTCCTGCCAGCTCTGCGCAGAGGCCCTCGGCTTGCCCCAGGGAGAGGGCAGGCCCCTGACTGCAGCTCTCTCCCAGGCAACAGTCAGGGTGGCCTGCAGGCTGACACCACCCTCCTCTCTTTGTCTGGGCATGGGGGTGTGTGATGGCCACAGACATTCCAGGCTGCTTCTCGGGGCAGTTGGGCTGCGAGGAGCCACCACCCGGACACCCCAGACCCCTCAGCACCGCGGCAAGGGTCTGCCCCCCAGACAGCCCGAGGCCCTCTCCTCCGGCAGGTGTCTCCTCCCACAGCGCAGAGAGGGGACTGCTGCCCCTCGGATCTCCACTGAGGGACCCCATCTCTCTGGTTGGTGGAGGGGCTGCAGTGGGGACTGTCCCCCCAGGAGGCCTCTGCCACCCACCCTGGGCAGAAGCTGGGCAGCTCCCACCACGAGGATGTGCCCCAGAATTTCCATCCTTTGCCTGGGCCAGGAACTTGGGGCTGCTCATTGGTGCCCTGCTCAGACCCAGATCTCCTTCCTGTGGCCTCCTCAGTGCTGTCTGCCCTCCCTCCAAAGTGGCAGGGGGGGAGGTGGGGGCTCGGGGCCCAGCGGACGTCGGATTGTCCTCCAGAGTGGCCCTCCCTGCACACTCTGTCCCTTCGGGAACTGAGGGGCTATTTTAGGGCCATCGTGGGCCCCTAAGAAGAGGTGAGCATCTGCTCGGGTCAACAGGTGTGGTCCCAGAGTGCCTGAGGAATCGTCCTTCTCAGGACATTGTGCCCCCAAAGCTCAGAAGGCTCCACAGGACATGTGGCAAGCAGTTCTGCCCAAGTCCCTTGTGCAATGACTTAGGGGTCATGGGGAGAGGGTGCGGCCAAAAGCCAGCATTCCAGAAAGTCCTGGCCCTGACCATGGGCCTCAGGACCAGGAGACCCCAGTGTTGGGCTTGGGGTGCTGGGGATTTGATGCACAGGCTGCAGGCCACTCTGAGGTATCCCCGCTGCCCTGTCCTGCCACGAGGGCTGGGACCCTGGGCCAGCGTGGGGGCTCCATGGTCCACGATCTACTGACCCGTGAGGAAGCCGCGACCACTCACATCGTGGCCCGGTTGCTAGGAGCCTGATGCTGGTGCAGGACGGGAAGGTCAGCGCAGCGAAAGGACGGGGCAGCCCGGGGGGTGTCAAGAGAGGAGCTCAGGCACGTGTGGAAGCCTGGAGTGTGTCCTGAGTGCACCTGTCCCCAGGAGCTGGAGGTGGGCAAGGAGACAGCAAAGAGTAGGCTGCAGAAAGAGGGCCCGAGGGGCCAGAGTGTTGGGGACAGGGCTATTCCAGAAGAAGGCAGACGGAGGTGCAGGGAGGCAGCATGTAACGGTGGTTGTGGTCCTTCACAGCCCAGCCCGCCCCGACAGACTCTCCTAGTCGCTCTCACAAGGGGCATATTACATTTTAATTAATTAATTCAATTAATTAAGCTTAAATTGAATTAGCATTTCTCCCTGGGGGAGCGGCGACGATGGGAGGGCTGGGAAGCCAGCATTTTAGGCTGAACTTCGGGTGCGTGGTGCTTAGTGGGTGCCCAAGTTAGGAACGGTCAGGCCCCTGGCACTAACGGAGAGCCACGTTGTCACTGCCCCCAGGTTCTCCCAGTGGTTGGTTAGCTGTGGGATCGTCAGGTCCAGTTACCACAGGGGTGGGAGCCGCATTGCCGGGCCTCCCCACGCCGGGTTGTGCCCCCTCTCCTGCTGCCATCTGAGGGTCCGCCTGCAGTGCTAGTTTGTGCCCAGCTGCCCACTGGCCATGGTGAACGGGCCGTCCCACCAGGCCTCCCCAGAGGTTCTCATGAGCGTTTGACAGAAGGTCTGGTAGTGAAGCACTGGGGCAGGTGGCCTGTGGGACCTTGGCCGTCGGCTGGAGAGGGAACATCACATGGAATGGTGTCTGGGCAGGGAACAGCATGCTCTGGGCCAGCAGGAGGTGGGGATAGGACCCAGTCCCCTGGGGGCTGGACCAGAGGGGCGGGTAGACCTGGCTCAGTGGGTTCTCCTGGGAGCAGTGGAGCTCCCAAAGGCTTGACTGGGGCTGGGGCCTGGTCTTGAAACTGTAGCTGCATAGCTGGGCCCTGGTTTTGCTTTGTTCTTTTAATTAATAGATTTTATTTTTTAGAGTAGTTTCCGGTTCACAGAAAATTGAGTAGAAAGTACAGAGAGTTCCCACGTCCTCCCCCAAACCAGCTTCCCCTCTTATTAGCATTTCTCCTTAATGTGGGGCATTGGTTACAATAGAACACATCTTGATACACTGTTACTGACTAAAGCCTACAGTTTGCATTCCCATTCACTCTGCTGTAGGATGGTGTATGTAGTGGTGTATATTCCATGGGTTTGGTCAGATGCATGAGGACACGCACCCACTGTTGTAATACACAAAGTAGTTTCACTGCCCTAAAAATCCTCCGTGCTCCACCTGTTCATCCCTCCCTCCCTCTTCCTGGCCACCATTGATTTTTTACCATCTCCACAGTTTTGCCTTTTCTGGAACGTCATAGAGCTGGAATCACATAGAGTGCAGCCTTTTCACGTGGGCTTCTGTCACGTGGTCACACACATTTGTGTCTTTTCATGGCTTGATGGCTTATTGCTTTTCAGTGCTGAATAATATTCCATTGTTCATTCATTCACCCGCTGAAGGACATCTGGGTGCTTCCAAGTCTTGTCAATTACGAATGAAGCTGCTATGAACGTCCATGTGCTGGTTTGTGTGGATGGAAGTGTTCAGCTCATCTGGGTAAATAGCAGGGAGCACGACTGCTGGGTCTGTCCCATTTTCATTAATGGGGTGGGGGCATCGTGTGGGTGTTTGATGGAGACAGGAGGGGCAGGCCACCTCCAAGCCACCCTTCCCTGGGCGTCCTGGTCTGGGAGCTCTGGTGGCACATCTGCCTCCCCGGGTCTGACTCCTTTGCTGGTGCATGGCCCCCATCCAAACTGATGTCCAGTCTGCTCTCCCTGCTGCTCCTTGACAAAGTGTCCAGCCACCTCCCTGGGGTCCAGACCTACTGCAGGCAGTCTGCCCAGGACCCTGTCCTTGCCGCATCCCTGAGAAGCAGGGTATGCATGGGTCCTCATGGGGTCTCCCGAGACCCAGGGGAGCTTGTGCCCACAGGGAGCACCCCATTCTCTCCTCCTGACCTCTCCCAGCTCCACTGGCCCTCAGCTGCTCAGGTACAGGGTGCTGTCACCAGCCTGGGCCAGGAAGCCCCAAGTGCTGTACACATGCCTTCTATGGGAGTGTCAGGGGCTCAGGTGCAAACGAGTCCAGGTCTCTCTGTCAGAAGGGTCCCAGTGCAGGTGGCGTCCATCACATGGGCAGACAAGGGGGTTCCCCCTTGGAGGCCCCCGTTGTATCCAGCTGAGAACATTCCAGATGCATTCTGCCTGCGTCAGCAGGACTTCCCTGCACCTGTCACCGCATCTCGGGATGGGAGTGGGAACGGTTTTCGATATTTAATTACATCATTACATTTGTCCAGAGGGGACGGAGGGGGTCTCTGATGGCCCTGTAGCCACCACTGTTACAGCGCCCAGCTCGAGGGTGGGGGGGGGGTGGGGGGCGGGACCTCCTCTGGCCCAAGTGTCCTCATGGGCTGTGGGGACCAGCTGCAGCTGGGCACGTGACTTGATCTATAATTTTCCTCCCAGTCAATCAGCTTTCATTGCATCTTATGTTTAGACAATAGGACAATGCGCATGCGCTGTCACTGCAGCGCGGAGGATTCTATGGGGGATGGGCTGCTACTCCCTCTGTTCCCAGGAGCAAGGGCGATTCTTTCTGCCGAAGCCGTTTTCTGGTGAGTTACAGACTCCGGGTGAGATAGGATGTCCTCCGCAGCAGCTCCAAAGTCCAAATTCTGCCTCTTTGGAAGCAGGAGCCTGAACACCGGCCTGGATCGGCCCCCCGGGACCCGGGGCCAAGTCCATTGGCGCCCTTCTCGCAGGGCTCCGGGTCTCCCGGCCACCCCGCGGACTGGCTGGGCTCTAGTGCTGGTGTTAATTTTCTCATTTTTGTTTCATGTTTTAGGCTTGTGTTGAGGAGATGATTTTCTTAACATTTAAGGATATTTAAAATTCCGTTCCTCTTCCCCTTTTTATTGAGGTGAAACTAACATCCAGGAAGTGGCACACGGCACACGTGTGAACTGAGCTGAAGGACTGTGGCCTCCTTTTACCCAAGTCATCCATCGTCCCAGTGCTGGGTAGGCAGCGGGCCCAGTAGGACAGAACTGCCCCCACCCTTGAGCCCCCGCCCCGGGAGAAAGAGACAGAGAACCAGCAATGAGAGGCAAAGTTTGTGAAAGTCCCAAGTGTCCCAGGAACAAACTTGGGGGTCCACCCTGGTTTGGGAGGGGTGTCAGGAAACAAAAAGCAAAACTGCAAAAAAAAAAAAAAGTATGGGAAAAAAAAAGCATGGGAAAAAACTGCACCTCTGACCTCAAGTGCATTACAGTGAAGACAGAATCGGTTCTGTGGCGGCATTTTTGACTTCTAAATTTTTGACTGAATACTAACCTACATACAGACATCACTGGGTCATCCCAGAGTGAGCGCAGCTGGGTGCCTGCCATCCAGGCCATGACACAGGACACGGTTGTCCCTGGAAGTCCCTCGAGTACCCCCAGCCACTTCCCCTCCCTGACTGACACCAAGGTCAGCCTTGCCTGTTTTCAAATAATTTTTCTACTGAGAGCTAATTCCCACATCTTAAGACTCACTCTTTCAAAGTGTACAGTTCAGTGGATTAGAGCATATCCCAGAGCTGGGGGAACATCACCACCATCTAGTTCCAGAACATTTTCACCACCCCCAAAATAAACACCACACCCACTCACGGTCCCAGGGCAGGGGAGGTCTGTATGGTAGTGTCTGTCGGGGCTTCCTTTTTAAGGCTGAATAATATTCCATTGCATGCTACACCACATTTTATTCATCCATGCACCCGTTGAGGGGCATCTGGGCTGTTTCTGCCTGTCAGCTACTATGAACACAGCTGCTCTGAGCAGGTGTGTACATGGCGTGTGGTACCCTGCGGCTCTGAGGCTGAGACGCCTCTCCAGGCTCCCTGTTCCCCACCGGCTGCAGCAGACCCACCACTAATCATTCCTGCGCCACGGACCCTGTGGGTGATCTAGTGAAGCCCACAGACTCCATCTCAGATAACCCCTTCTGGTCCATACAGTAAGATGAACGTGGAAGTCAACTGTCCTGAGATGTTACTATCAAAACATTTTTTATATTGTGGGAGAGTCATACGCGTGCTTCCTAAGTTATAAGCATCCTAACTTTCCACTTCAAGAAAATAGAAAAAGAAGAACAAAGTAAGCCCAAAATTAGCAGAAGAAAGGAAGTAATAAAGATTAGAGCAGAAATAAATGAAATAGAGACTAGAAAAAAAGAAAGCAGGAAAAAAATCAACAAAGCTAGGGGTTGGTTTTTTGAAAATAAACAAAATTGACAAGTTTTGCTAGACCAACCAAGGAAAGAGAGGCCTCAAATCAACAAGAGTGTAAATAAAAGAAGAGATATTACAACATATACCAGAGAAATACAAAGGAGTATAAGAGACTACTATAGATAGTAATACTCCAACAAACAACAAACTGGATAGTCTATAGCCTAGAAAAAATGAATAAATTCGTACCAAGACTGAATCATGAAGAAACAGAAAACCTAAAAAGACCAATAATGACTAAAGAGATTGAAAGAAACATTAAAAATCTTCCAACCAAGAAAAGCCCAGGACCAGATGGTTTCACTGGTGAGTTCTACTAGATATTTAAAGAAGAATTAATGCCAACCCTTTTCAAATTCATCAAAAAATTTTTAGAGCGGTGAGTACTCCAAAACTCCTTTTACAAGGTCAGCATCACCCCAATAACAAAGCCAAATAAGGACACTATGAGAAAATAAAGCTACAGGCCAATATCATTAAAGAGTATAGATGCAAAAATTCTCAACAAAAGGCTGACAAACTGAATTCAATGGCATATTGAAGGATCGTACATCATAATCAAGTGGGATTCGTCGCTGGGATGCAAGGATGGTTCACATATGTAAATCAATGTGATACACCACATTAATAGAATGAAAGATAAAAATCACACGATTATCTCAACAGATGCAGAAAAAGCATCTGACAAAATTCAACATCCTTTCATGTTAGAAACTCCTCACAAATTGCATATGCAAGGAATGTATCTCAACATCATAAAGTGTACATATGATGATCATAGCTAACAGACTCAGCGATGAAAGGTTGAAAGCTTTTCTCTCAAGATCAGAAACAAGACAAAGGTGCCCACTCTCAACAATCTTATTCAGCATAGTCCTGGAAGTCCTAGCCAGAACCATTAGGCAAGAAATAGAAATAAAGGCATACAAATTAGAAAGAAAGAAGTAAAACTCTCTGTTTGCACATGCCAAGACCTCATATATAGAAAACTCTAATGACTCCACTAAAAAACTGTTAAAACTAATAAACAAATTCAGTAAAGCTGCAGGATACAAAATCAACATTCAAAAAGTAGTTGCATTTCGGTAACAGCGAACTATCTGAAAAAGAAATGAGGAAATCAATCCCATTTACAATAGCACCAAAACCAACAAAATACTTAGGAATAAATTTAACTAAGGCAGTTAAAAATGTGTACACTGAAAACTATAAGACATTGATTGATGACAGAAATTGAAGATGACACAAATAAATGGAAAGATAGCTTGTGATCATGGATAAGAAGAATTCATATTGTTAAAATGTCCATCCTACTCAGAGCCATCTATAGATTCAATGCAACCCCTGTCAAAATTCCAATGACATTTTTCTCAGAAAGAGAAAAAAAATCCTAAAATTTATATGGAACCATAAAAGACCGCAAATAGCCAAAGCAATCTTGAGATAGAAGAACAAAGCTGTCATCACACTTCCTGATTTCAAACTGTATTCCAAAGCTTGAACAATCAAAACAGTATGGTACTGGCATAAAAACAGACACACAGACCAAGGGAAACGAATTGAGAGCCCCAAAATATGCCCACCTCACACACAGATGGCCAACTAATACTCAGGGAAATGACAGTCTCTTCAATCAATGGTGGTGGGAGAAGTGGATATTCACATGCAAAACATGGACCCTTATCTTACACCACTCACAAAAATTAACTCAAAACAGGCTAAAGACTTAAATGTAAGAATCCCAAACCATGAAATTCATAGATGAAAGCATAAGAGAGAAGATTCTTGATGTGGGTCTTCGCAATGATTTTTCTGGATATGACACCAAAAGCAGAAAACAAAAGCAAAAATAAACAAATGGGACTAGATCAAACTAAAAAGCTTCAGCACAGCAAAAGAAACAACAAAATGAGAAGGCAACTGCTGGAGTGGGAGAAAATATTTGCAATATTTCTGCTAAAGGGTTAATATCCAAAATATATAAGAAACTCATAGAATTCAACAGCCAAAACCAAATAATCCAATTTAAAAATGGGAAAAGCATCTGGACAGATTTTTCCAAAGAAGGCATACAAAGGGCCAATGTGTACAGTAAAAGGTGCTCAACATCAGTACTCATCAGGGAAATGCAAATCAAAACCAAGGAGATACCACCTCACACTGGTGAGAATGGCTGTCATCAAAAAGATAAAAGATGACAAGTTTTGGTGAGGATGTGGAGAAGGGAATCCTTGTGCACTCTGGTAGGAATGGAAATTGGTACAACCTCTATGGAGAACAGTATGAAGTGTCTTTAAAAAATTAAAAATAGAACTACCATATGATCCAGCAGTCCCACTTTTGAATAGATATCTGAAGGACATGGAACCACTATCTCAAAGAGGTATCTGTACCCCTGTGTTTACTGCAGCATTATTCACAATAGCTAAGGCATGGAAACCACATAAGGGTCCCTCAGTGGATGAACAGAGGAAATGTATATATAATGAAACATATTAGTATAGTCTTTAAAATGAAGGAAACCCTGCCACATATGACAACTTTGATGAACTGTGGGGGAATTATGCTAAATGAAATAAACCAGACAGAGAAAGACAAATACTGTATGAACTCAATTATATGTGGGATCTAAAAAAACAAACTCATAGAGACAAAGAGTTGATTGGTGGTTGGCTGGAGCTGGGAGAGTGGGGGAAATGGGGGAGATTTTGATCAAAAGACAGAAACTCATAAGGTGAATATATTCTGGGGAGGTAACGTACAGCATGCTAACTATAGTTGACAATACTTATTGTATACCTGAAAGGTCTTAGGAGGGCAAATCTTAAATGTTCTCACCACACCCACACCCGCACACTAGATGAAGTGATGGATGTGTTTAACCTTATTGTGGTAATCATTTCACAATATATACTTATAGAGCAAATTACCACATTGTACACCTTAAACTTAGACAATGTTAGATGTTATTTATTGTATTTTAGTAAAGCTCTAAAAAAAAAAAAAAAAAACGATTTGCCAAACTCGAAAAAAAAATAATACGCTAATACCTAGAGGGATTTATCCAGGAATGCAAGGTTGGTTCAATAACTGAAAAAAATCAATGTAGTGTACTACATTAACAGAATGACTAAAAATACCACACATGATCATCTCAATGGTTACACACACAAAAAGCATTTGCTTAAATCTGACACCCTTTTATGATAAAAACACTCAACAAAATAGGAATAGGAGACTTCCTCAACCTGATTTAAAAAAAACAAAAAAACCACAGTTAATATCATACATACTCCATAGTGAAAGACTGCATGTTTTTCTCCTAAGAGCAGAATCAAGACAAGAATATCTGCTCTGTTACTTCTATTCAACGTTGTGCTGGAGGTTCTGGCCAGGGAATGAGGTGAGAAGAAATAAAAGACATCCAGACTGAAAAGGAAGAGGTACAGCTCTCTCTATTCACAGATGTCCTGATCTCATATCATAGAAAATCCTAAGGAATCCTCCAAAAAATAAGAAGTTTGAAAAAATAAAAAGAAGTAATGAATAGGTTCAGCAAGGTTGTAGGAAACAAGGTCAAACAAGGGTCAGTGGCCCCCCCACCCCTTCTCTTTCTCCTGATCTCCACACCTTACACTCCTCCACACACCCATCAGGGAATGGTCTTTCTGCTTCCTTCCTACACCTATTCTTCACCCAGGAACCCATGTGACCCCTCTATAGGGTCAGTCACATCCTTCCTCCCTGTGCTTGAAAGTCCTTCTATTGCTTCCTGTCTCACTCACAGAACAGGTCAAGGTTCTTACTGTGCACCATCTGCCACCACCTCTCCATCCCCCACGCCCTTTCCTACCAGTGTCTCTGCATCCTGGGTTCTGGACTGGGCAGCCTCCTGGCTTCTTAAATATCAGGCACTCCTGTCTCATGGTCTCTGTGCCTGCTGTACCCCCTGCCCAGAACCCAGCTGTGCTCCTGCAGCCCTCAGCTCAATGTCCCCTTAGTTTTCCTTCCCTGTCTGCCTCAGACCCATCTACCTTTCCATGGTGCTGCTCACTGCCTTACCTCCTACTCCTGCAGTCACATTCTCTGCTTACTAGATCTCAGCTCCCTGGGGTGGTGGGGTGGGCAGGGATTTGTGTTCTGTTCTCTGCTGTGAGCCAGAGTAAGGCCCATGCTTGCACACCAGGAAGTGTTTGTGGATGACCGGCTGGGTCGTCTGAGTTTACATCACTTGATAACCTGCATCTTCTTTCCAGCTTAAGGATGCTGGGTGAAGTGGAGGTGGGTGGCACTTTATAAACCCCTGGAGGCTGGAAGCCCTCTTGCCCTCACCCCCAGGGCACCTTAGTCATAGGAAGGGCCGTTTCTTCTTGCCGTTCTCCAGGCCTTGGGTTCCTTGACCCCTGCGTTTGGCACAGTTGTAGTCCTTTCTTAGTTTGTCTGTGAGGTCCTCACATAAACATCACTTAGACACGAGGTTACACAGTGTTACTAGAATTATAAGCCCAATAAGGGCTCTCTGATGCCGACTTAGGACGAAGCCATCCCCTTTTTGGGGGATGTGCCTAAGGACTGTCCCTACGGTTGCACGGGGTCGGCGGGGAGGCCGGTGAGGACGCTTCATTTTGTCTCAAGTGTCCAATACCCACCTTCCCTGGAGACCATGTGCCCACTTGGCGCACTCCTGGTCACAAGTGTCTCTGGCAGGCTCTGGGGGTCCCTGAGGCTCTACATGCTGCAGGAGGAAGGGGTTTCCCTGGCCACCAGTGCTGCGGTGGGTTGGGGGTAAAAGGGTACTCCAGAGGTTGCTTTCTGGGTGGGGTCCCCGCGCTCCGGGCCCCAATACGGTGGGAGGCCCCCCCCAGGCTACTTTGGGTTGGGGGGAAGTCCTAGGCACCGAGGGCCAATGTGGACGGAGGCGTCCCCGGGCTCCTGGCGTTGCTCGGGGAGGGTGAACCCCCGGGCTGCTCCGGGGTGTGGGGTCGCCGGCTCCGAGCGCTTCCCGAGGTTGCAGTCGGCACGCACAGGGGGCTCCGCGAAGGACTCGGCCCTCGTCGGGCGGCGGCTGAGCGCCGGTGGTCCAGACGACCCAGTGCCGGGGAGAGGGAGGCGCCGCCCAGACAAAGAGATGCTGCGGGACCCGCCAGGGCCTGTCCGCCCACGCCGCCCGCGCCGCGCGACCCCGCGCCCGTGCCCGCGGAAGGGGGCGGGGCCTTGGGTGGTGCCCATTGCGCCTGCGGGAAGGGGCGGGGCGAGCGCGGGCCGGACCCCACTGCGCCTGCGGGAAGGGGCGGGGAGGGCGCGGGCCTGTGGCCGCGCCCACTGCGCCTGCGCCGGCTTCGGCGGTGCGCGCGCTCCCGCCGGTTGGCCGCCTCCTCAGCCACCGCCGCCGCCCCCGGATCCGCGCACGCGCCCCCCGCCCGTGCCTGAGGCCCCGGCCCGCGCCCCCCGGCTCGCAGCCCTCGGCCCGCGGGCCCCGGCTCGGCCGCGCAGTATGCAGCAGCAGCACCCGCGGCGGCGGCGACGGCGGCGGCTCTGAGGTGAGGCCGGGCGGTTGCGCGGGCGCGGGGCGCGGGCGGCGGGGGGCGCGGGCGGTCGGTGCCCAGCGGCCCCACGCGGGTCCCGGGCGCGGCGAGGGGCGCGGCGCCTTTGTTGCGGCCGCGGCCCGGCGCCGCCCGCGCTACAGCGCCCTTTTGTGTGCAGATGGTGGACGCGGGCGGCTGCCCGGCCGGGGAGGGCTGGAGGAGGATGGAGGCCGCGCCCGACGGCGCCGTGGACATCGTGCCGCTGGACCGCTACGACCCGGCGCGGGCCAAGATCGCCGCCAACCTGCAGTGGATCTGCGCCAAGGCCTACGGCATAGGTGGGCCGGGGGCGCCAGGGGAGGGGCGGCGAGGGCCGGGCCTTTGTGCGGTGACCGCCCGCAGCGTGCGGGCCGCGGGTCGCGGGGTCGCGGGTCGGTCCGGTGTTCCGGCGTCCGGGGGCGCCTGGTCCTGCAGGTGCAGCGAGGGGTCGGCGCTCCTGGCGGAGCCTCTCCTGTCCGTGCGGGTCGGGCGTGAGTCCAGCCCAGGAACGCTTGGCCGGGGCCTGTCTTGGTTCTGACCGAGTGTCAGGTGTTGGGCTTTCCCTAACGAGACCATGCTTTGAATGGGCAGTGCTTGCTCAGAATCCCTGCCTTCGGTTAATTCCTGTTTTGAAGAACTGGGTAACCTTGTTACTGAGTCCAGTTTGTTAGGCCGTAATATGCTTAGTGGATTAAGACGCTCCTATTTCCAGCTCTCGGAATTTTGCAGACCCAGTGACTCTCCTAATTGCTGGGCTCTAAAGGTTTTCTTTATTAACTTCAGGTGCTTTGTTTCAGCTACAAGATTGAGTGCTCTTACTCTGCTTTCTTTTAATTTGAAGCATTTTAAAAAAATTACCTTTGTTCTGGCGAAAACACTCGTGTTTCTAGATTGAGACTGAAGTGGAGAGGTAACCCGTTCAGAAAAGAGTTGGGTTGACCAGTTTTGAAAAACTCGCTGAGCAGGCGTTTCCCTGAGACTGGATCTCACCAGTTGGAGTGGCCTGTGCGGTAGGTGGACTCAGTCATGAGGACAGACACGCTCTGCAAGTCACAGGGATTAAATGCAGTGCCTTATTTTAAGTTGGTTTTGTAGCGTACAAGGAGCATTTTCCCCTTCATTTTGTAGTTTTCGGTTTTGCAGTTCTTTTTTATGGTTGCGCTGAACTTCGTTCAGTGTCCGTATGGTATGATGGAGAAACACTGCTTTGGGGAAAATACGAAATTGATAAAAAGCATATGTAAACTTTTCGAGTAAGGTGTAATTAGTAACCAGAGTGACCATTCAGGTATCTAGTGGTCAGTTTAAGGAAAAGGACGTGACCGTGGAGCTTTGCAGAGCAATGTGCGGCTGTCCAATGCCGTGGCCTCCTGTTACGCCCACCTCGTGTCTTGTGTTGGCTGTTGGTTTGCTTTTCTTTATATTTCACCATTTACATTTGCATCACTAAGCTGTATTATTTACTTTTCCGCATTTTTGCTCCTGTCAGAGTGACTGCTTTATTCACATCACGGTCTTAGGTTCTTCTTAGCTTCCTCTCCTTGCTTTTCTACCACTGTGTAGTATTTCATCGGGAGCCTGTTCACTGCTCATGGGCACTGGCTGGGTTGTGGGTCTCTGCTCGGAAACACTGTGCATTCTTGGGCTTGGCTCTTGTGGCGCATGTGCAAAGATTCGTTCCTGTTTGTATTTTTAAGATTTTACATATGGAGGTGGCAAGATTCTGGTAATGAATGCTACAGAGACACAAATACCTTTAAAAAGCCCTCTCGTCATTTGCTTTCCAGTTTCTTAAGCAGAGTGAATTCGTTTTTATCTCCTTGCCTTTAGCTTTGGCATTCAGCGTGGGATTTGTTAGCTATCTGGCAATAAATGTCTCAGTGGTAGAGCGCGTGCCTAGCATGCATGAGGTCCTGGGTTCAGTCCCCAGCACCTCCTTTAAAAATAAATGAGTAAGTGAAAACTTAATTACCTTCTCCCCCAAAAGACAAACAAACAAATACATTGAAAAAAATGTGTCTTTCTCAGGGTCAGTGTTGGGTGAATCTAGTTTTATTTCCAGTACCAAATCACTCTTTAATACTTGTTGATTCTTCAGATAATTAGTTCAAAAGCTGATATTAAAATTAACTTTGAAGTTTTGAAATATGAAAGGCGTGTGGTTATAGAGCAGGAGCTGAAGGAGCCTGGGGCGCCTGGGGCTCCGAGGCTGGGCTACATGTCACCAGCATCCCTGGGCTGCGGGGAGCTCGTCAACTGCTGGCTGTAGGAGGTCTGCTCTTCACTAAGTTTTGCTAAATGAGAATGATTTTCCATTCTATACCTTGCTTCAGGAAGGCAAACATGTATCTTTTTTCTTTTTGAGAATTGCTCTTTAAATTGACAAATTTGGGTGACCCCCAATTCAGATGACCAAGAAGACTCAGCTTGGCTCAGCCGAAGTGATTTAATGGGTGTAGTTGGCATGGGGGGGTGCTCAGCCTGAGTGGGAGCTTCGCCACTTACCCAGCGTCGGGGCTTGGCTTTGAGGAGGCAGGGTGGGGAAGGGATTTTGGTAGGGTAGTGTAGATCTTTCTCCCCAAAACTCTTTTCCTGATCTGGGGGTCTGTTATTGCCACCATCTTTTGGACATCTCCATGTGTCTCTCCAGCTTAGCTTGCAGTTAAGGAGAGCTGGTTCTTTTAGCCTGCATTTCCTTGCCAGTCAGCTTTTACGGGAGGGGCGGCGGGGGGGTGATGGTGACAGGGGCTCGAATCTTTACTTGTTGTACAATTGCTCATCAAGTAGCCAGATGAAGCCAAACAAACAGTCTTTCCGTTTGTATAGGAATTGAAAGCATGCAGACACACTGGAGCAAGGTGCTCTGAGGCCACCTTGTTTTGCGTTTGCCTTTTGGGACTCTCGGTGTCCCCGGGGTCACCGTCTGCCATTTGTAGTAACGGGGGGAGGCTCAGGAGCGCTCGCCCTTGGCCAGGCCTTGAGGTGGCGTCTGGTTGTGCATAAACGTCTTCTCCAGTTTTCTTCATCTCTGGTGTCACAGCCAAGAACTGTGGGCTGGCTTGTGCTTTTATTTTTAGATTCTTCTCCTCCTGTTTTGGGGTAACTCTTGTTTCATCGACAGTGCTTTAATTATCTCTTTAGAAATAATATATTGGATAGGTTGAAAGTTATTCACTTAAAAGTGTCTGTAAGAAGGCGGAGAACCTGTTTCACTGGAATATTTTTGTTACGTCCATTGGGGTGAAAGTTATAATAAATTGGTTAAGTTTAAGGGAGTGACTTGATACTATTTATTTTACAGAATAGAGCACTGGACTGGGGCTACTACATTCCTGGCCTGGCTCTTGCTTTTACTCCCTGACCTTAGGAACCTTAAAAGTATTTAGGCCTTGGTTTCGGTAATAGCTTTTGTTATCGCCCAAGGACAATTTTGAAAGTACTAGAAGGCACTCAGCCCTTTGCTAGTGTGTTGCTGTGTCGCTCAGTGGGGGTGATTTCGCCCTCTGAGGAGCCCTGGAAACCAAGTTGCAACTCACAGCCTGGTCAGCTGCCCTGAACCAGGCCCAACTGTGGGAGCATCCAGGGTCAACCTTCTCTTGTCACCAGCCACAGACTGGAACGGAGAGAGGCCACAGGGCTTTTGGAGCCAACTGCTAGTAAGGGGTCGACACTCTTGTCCTCTTGCCCTCTCGTCAGTTAAACTGCTGATTTGGAAACCGTGCTGTGGGACAGGAGTTCTACGTGTGGATGGTTTGCCCTGTGCAGCCACTGACAGGGTGTCTGTGGGCACAGCGGCTGCCAGCTGTCTCTTGCACAGACCGCAAGAGCAGCTTGGACTCTGTTTGCTTTGCCGGTATTAGGAGCAGAAACCCTTCTTTGTCAGCTCCGGGAGCCACCACCTACCTGTGCTGTCGTGACCTCTGGTTAAGATGAAACGCGTGCTCAGAGCTCCTCTCCAGGCCTCGGGACTGGAAGTGAAGGCCTGCCAGGCCCTCATCCCTGAGCTCTGGGAGGACAGTTGCCGAGTCTCAGCGGGGAAGCCCTCATTCAGAAACATGTAGAGTTTTTTTTAACATGATGATTCACTCAGGGTATTGATTTTTGAGTTTAGGTTTTATATTTTAGTAGTCTTCTGTTCTTAGCAAAGGAATTGGGTGCTGCTGAGCTGGGAGGTTACAGAAAACCTAGGTGCACCTGCTCAGCGGTGCTGGAGACCGTGGGGTCAGGTCGCTGGCTGGTTTTGTAGCATCACCTTCCCTCTGCGTGGGTGGGCTGAGAACCGCCTGGTGTCCGAGGTCAGGGGTTATGGTTGTCTCATTTCATGCCATGTCTGCAGGTCAGAGTCAGTGCTCAAATACTGGTCAGGTGGATAAAAGAGTTAGAAGCACCTTTGAAACAGGTGGAATAGAAAGATGTGCTTTATCATTTTGTCCGGGAGGCCATGCCTGGATGGGTTTGTATTTTTAAAGATGCACCAGTTGGTGCGTGTTCTCTTTCCTGTCCTGATACCACAAATTAATATTAATAAATTTTAGTTAATTTGTCTCATTAGAGTTTTAATTATATAGTTTAATAAAAGGTAAATCCATCTTTAAGTTCAAACTGCCCCAATCCTTTAAATCTGAGTGACCCTCAAAAGGCTTGGCCACTGTTGTGCTTTAGGGCGTTAAATCTGTGCACGTGGTCTTCCAGGAAGCCCGAAGTGTTTTCTTCTTTGTATTATATTTATCCTCCTAATAGCTCAGAGGCTTCTTCTGCTATTTTTACCATATATATTTATTTTTTATTGAAGTATAGTCTGTTTACAATATTGTGTTAGTCTCTGGTATACAGCAAAGTGATTCAGGTATACATTTATACTTTTTCAGATTCTTTTGTGTAGGTTATTAAAAGGTATTGAATATAGCTCACTGTGCTATACAGTAGGTCCTTGTTGTTTATCTATTTTATACATAGTAGTGTGTATATGTTAACTTCATACTCCTAATTTATCCCCCTCTTCCTCTTGGGTAACCATAATTTTGTTTTCTATGTCTGTCAGTCTGTTTTGTAAATAAGTTTATATGTGTTATTTTTTTAGATTCCACATGTAAGTGATGTATAATATTTGTCTTTCTCTGCCTGACTTACTTCACTTAGTATAATAATCTCTGGATCCGTCCACATTGCTGCAAATGGCAATATTTCATTCTTTTTTCATGGCTGAATACTACTCATTCCATTGTATATATATGTGACATCATCTTTATGTGATCATGTTGATGGACATTAGGTTGCTTCCATGACTTGGCTATTGTAAATAATGCTGCTCTGTACACTGGGGTGCATGTATCTTTTTGAATTAGAGTTTTCATCTTGCTAATGATTTTTTTGTGGCTATGTCACCATTATATGTACCAGTGTCCTTTTTTACTTCCTAGTCGAACTGTTGAAAAACTCAGATTGCTATCATTTTTTTCATCTAATCTGAAGGTGACCAGGACGGAGCCAATATTACATTCATAGTCTCATAACTGTTGTGTGTGTAATTCTGTTCTGCACTACAGGAAATACAAGGGGGAAAGTTATATGATGCAGTCTCTTTAGTTGCTTAGAATCCACGTGAACTATCGACCTAGACAAAGGAAAATGAAATAATGCAAGAACTGAAACATGGCAGCATGGCATTAGCACGGGAGCTGTCTTAAGGTAGAAAGTGGAGCTGTCAGGTGGGCAGATGGAGACCAGAGTGCCTACACTGCAGGGAGCAGTGGTCGCTGTGGAAGGGGTGTGTGGCGGGGCTTTGTGGGGAGAGTAGCTGGTTTTGGGGTAGTCCCCCCAAGAGTAGAGGGACGGCATCTGGCCAAGTTCCGTGCAGAGGAAGAAGTGTTTGTGGGCACTGAGTCGATTAACCTTGTTGTGACAGAGGATTTGTGGACCGAAATAGTAGGTGATTAGTTTGGAAAATAGTGTGGGCCAGATTGTTCATGGTGTTCCAAGCTGGCTAGGGATTTCTTTCATGATATGTGCCTGGGAAGGTTTTTGTACAGGGGGGTGATGTGATGAGAGACAGCCTGGCAGATTCTTCTAGCAGGTTGGAGCGGGTAGAAGCTGTAGTCAGTGGAATATCCAGGAGCTTGTCCTAGTCCGTTCCGGCTGCTGAAACAAGATGCTGTAGACGGGGTGGCTTACGAACAGCAGACGTTTATTTCTACGGTGCTGGAGCCTGGAAGTTGAAGACCGAGGTGCCAGTAGATTCAGTGTCTGGTGAGGGCCCGCTTCCTGATTCGTAGACGGCTGTAATCTTACTGTGCCCTCGTGGGCAGAAGGGGTGAGGGACTTCCTTATATGGGCTCACATCCCATTCATGGAGGCTGAACCCTCATGACCTAGTCGCTTCCCCCAATCCCCACCTCCTGATACCTTCACCTTGGGGGCTAGGTTTCCGAATGTGAATTTTAGGGGACGCACACCTTGAATCTATAGCATAGCTGATGTCGTTTTGGCCTGAAGTGCCAAGGCCTTGCCTAGTTTGTCTGTGGTGGGAATGAGAAAGTAGATTGAGCCAGCAGATCTTGGCAAAGCAGAGTCCTGGAGACTGGGTTGACTGGCGGGTGGGGGTTGGGAAGTGGGCAGGAAGGAGGAATGTCAGCTGGGGGTACTCCTGACAGGAATATTTATAGTCTCTATTCCATAGAACTTTCTTCTTTCATGGCTTTGTTGCCACAGAGAGAGATCATCTCTGAGTTTTTCTTTCTATTTCTGATTTATTTCCTGCACCCTTGCCTGGCGCTATCTTCTTGTTCATGCCAACTAGTTCACTTATAAATCCATCAGTCACTGTCTTCCAGTTACTTCAAACTCACGGAGTCAAAATTAAACTTGTACCAGTTCAGTTGAGTGTTCCGATGTGCGCTGGGCCTGCTTCTCAGGGCTCACGTGGCACTGGCTGTGGCCATGACCACAGACCTGCAATGCAGGGTCACGGAGACAGTGCCCGAGAGGGGAGCAGGTGCCCTGCAGAGCAGGAGAGGGAGAGGGAGGGAACATGGACTGGTTAACAGCTGAGCCGGTGACTTTGGTGGGTGAGAACTAGGTAAGAGTAAGGGAAGGGGCAGGGCAAGGCAGGGAGGAGGGGTGTGGCCTCCTTCACACTGAGGGGAGGCTGGTGCTCTAGTTGTGTTGAACTGTGAATTAAGGTGCTGCGGAGATGAACGTATATTGGAAAGAATGCAGAGGGTCGGATCTTGGAACACCTTGAACAGCTGATAAGCTGGGATTTCGCTGTGTGTGTGAGCTGGGGAGCCACTGAAGTTTTCTCAGGAGGGAGGAGATGTGTTAAACCTTGGGTTTCAGGGAGGTCTCTGTAGGGCAGGGTAGTGGTTGCTGTTGAGTGTACAGTGAAGAGCTTTGTTTTGGACCTTTGAGAAAACCAGCTTTCGTGAGGCATACTTTATACACAGTAGAATGCATACATTTTTTAAAGTATAGTTTGATGAGTTTAAACAAGTGTAGATGCCTCTGTGGACAGGACCACAATCAGGGTAAGACATTTTCATCACCTCCAAGGGTTCCCTTGCGCCCCCTCCAGTCACCCTCACCCCCACCCGAGGCTCACTGATCTGCTCCTGTCAGCGTAGGTCAGGTTGGTCTCTAGAGTTTCATATGCCTCTAGTCCTACACCAGGTAATTTCTGTCCGGCTTCCTTGACTCAATGTGGTATTTCGGAGACTCATCCATGTGTGTAGGTCTTTTTTGCTGAGCACTGGTAGCAGTGTTCCTTGTTGGGCTGCCCACATTTTACTTACTCATTCACTCATTGAGGGACACTTGGATTGGTTCGAGTTTTGTCTGCTCTGAATAAAGCTGCTGTGACCATTCATCTACAAGTCTTTGTGTGGGCGTACGTTTTCATTTGTCTTGGGTAAATATCTGCGCATGGAATTACTGGGTCATATATAAGTGTATTTAACTGCTCAGTTGTCTTCCAAAGTGGCTGTGTCATTTTTTATTTTCACCAGCAAAGTGCTCTGTGTCCTTGCCAGCACATGGCGTTGTCAGTCTTTTTAATTTTAGCCAGTCAAGAGGATGGGTTGTGATATCTCGCCTTGGTTTTGGTCTGCATTTCCCTGATGACTGGTGATGATGAGCATTTTTTTTTAATGTGCTTATTGGCCAGTTGGATCTTTTTTTCTGTGAAGTGTCCTTTCAGATCATTGGCCAATTAAAAAAACTTTTATTTTGAGAATTGTATGCTAATGTGCAGTTGTAAGATATCACACAGAGAGGTCCTGGGCACCCTTCCCAGATGGTAACTTCTTGCACAATCATAACATAATATCACAACTAGGGTACTGACATTGTGTAACTAGGCATTCCATGCCTGCAAAGACCTCTCCTGTTCTGTTGCCTTTTTATAACCACCTTCCTCCCTCCCTTCTGCTTGCTCTGGGTTTATTTTGCTCTTTTTCTAGTGCCTTGAGGTAGGGGCTTAGATCATTGATTTGAGACCTCTCCTCTTTTCTAGTACAAGCATTTAGTGGTATAAATTTTCCTCTTGGTATTGCCTTGGCTGCATCTCACATATGTTGATATGTTGTATTTTTGTTTAGTTTTATGTATTTTTCTTTATTTTCTTTGATCCTTCCTGCTTGATTCATGAGTTATTTTGAAACGTGGTTTCCAGTTGTTGAAATTTTCCTATTTTGTCTTTTTGTTACTTCTAGTATGATTCTATCTTGGTAAAATAACATATTGTGTATGATTTCTGTTCTTTAGAGCTTGTTAAGGTTTGCTGTGTGGCCCGGGGTAAGGTCTGTTGTGGTGAGTGTTCTGTGGGCATTTGAAGAGAAGTGCTTTCTGTTGTTGCTGGGGGAGTGTTCTGCACATGTCAGGTGACAGGAGGTGTTGAGGTCCCTAACTGTACTTGTAGTGTCTGTTTCTCTTTTCAGCTCTGTCTTTCTTTTTTTTTTTTTTTAAACAAGCTCTGAGGCTCTGGATTTGGTGCATACACATTTAGGATTGTGAGGTCTTCTTGGTGGACTGACTCTTTTGCTATTATTGTAACATCTCTATCTGTCACTAGTAATTTTCTGTCTACTTTATCAGATATTAATATAGCTGCTCCTGCCTTTTTAAAACATAAAAACAGTATTTGCCTGGTGTAGCCTTTTCTGTCCCTTTACTTTCAACCTAAGTTGTTGAATTTGAAGTGAGTTTTTGTAAACAGGGTATAGTTGTGTCATTTTTTAAATCCATTCTGCCAGTCTGCCTTTTACTTGGTGTATTAAAGTATTTACATTTAATGTAATTGTTGCTTTGTTATGGCTTATGCTTGACATTTTATTACTTGTTTTTGTTTTCTCTGTTTCTTGTTACCTTCTTTTTTTTTTTTTTTTTTTTTTGCCTTCCTGTGGATTACTTGACTATTTTTTAGGATTCCGTCTGTGATTTATTTGTATCATTTTGGGTATGTTTCTTTGTATGTTATCTTAGTGGTTGCTCTGGGTATTATGATATATACATGTGACTTAAAACACTTGACAGGTATTGTTTTACTATTTTGAGTGAGGTGTGAAGACTGTTTTTCCATTTAGGTCTCTTTGCTCTCCCTGCTTTTAAGTACTACTTGAGTTAACTCAAGGTGTTGCAGGTTTTGTCATCAGATATAATTTAGAAAACTCATGAGGAGAAGGATAGTCTTTTGTCTATTTATATATATTTACATACATTACCCATTTCTTTACGTTATTTTTTCCTGATGCTCCAGGATTCCTTTTTTTTTTTTTTTTTTTTTTTAATACCATTGTCTTTCTTTTTGGAGAATTTTCTTTAGCCATCCTTCTAAGATTTGCCAGAGACTATTTTTTTCTTTTTAGTTTTCAGTTTTCTTTTGCCTGAGAAAGTCTTTATTTCTCCTTCATTCCTAAGGATAGTCTCACCAGGTATGGAATCTGGTTGGTAGTTCTCTTCCTCAAGCCCTTGAGAAATGGGTGCTGCTTCCCTCTGGCCTCCCTGGCTCAGGTGAGAAGTTCACCGTCAGTCAAGTTCGTGCTCCGTTATCCCTGAAGTGTTGTTTCTCTCTGGCTGCTCCAAAACGTTTTCTTTGTCTTTAGTGTTCAGAAGCTTGATCATGATGTGTCTTAGCATGGATTTCTTTGGATTTGTCCTTTTGGGGTTCACTCAGTTTCTTGAAGTCTGTGGTTTTATATCTTTTGCCATATTTGGGAAGCTTTCAACCATTATTTCCTTAAATACGGTTTTAGCCCCACTTACTTTTTCTTTTCCAGGGACTGTAGTCGTACAAATGTTAGCTCTTTTGTCATTCTCCCACAGGTCCCTGATATATTTTTTCAGTATATCTTCCATCTGCTGTTCAGATTGGGTAAATTCTGTTTACCTGTCCTCAAGTTCACTGATACTGTCCTCTGTCGTCTCCATTTTACTATTGAGGCCATCCAGTGACTTTTAAAATTTGTTGCTCTACATTTTTTAGTTCTATATTTCATTCTTTTTGTATCTTCTTTACTGAATTTTTTTTTTCATTTTTCATTTGTTTCAAGAGAATATGTAATTGTTTGTGGAGTCATTTTTATGATACTTGTTTTAAAGTCCTTTGTCAGGTAATTCCAACATCTGACTCATCTTGGTGCTGGTGTCAGTTGATTGTCTTTTCTCATTAAAGTCATGGTTTTTTTGGTTCCAGGTATGACGGGTGATTTTCGATTGCTTTCTGGTCATTTTGGCTGTTATGTTAGGAGACTTTGGGTACTATTTAAATTTTTTATTGCAGTAGGCAGTCTCCCTGTTTAGATTCAGCATGCAGATCCTGGCCTCCTCTTGTGGATGTGGTTCCAATGACAGTCTAGTGTTGAGAGCCCTTGTGGTGCCATTTTGTTGTGCCTGGCGTGTCTGGTGCCGCTGGGGCCCCCACTGTCCCTGCTGGTGATGCTTTAGGAGGCAGGAGGATCTCCCTGGGGTCGGATTGCGTGCTGCCTCCGGGTGGATGGGGTTCTCCACCCACAGGACAGGGAGCTTCCAGGCTGGGGGCTTGCTGAGGTAGGTGTCTAGGCTGTTTGTTAGTGGGGCTTCCTGTCAGTCCCCTGCTGGTCCTGCCAGGCTGGCCTGGGGTCGTAGGTGGGACTCCTCGTCCATCTGGGTCAGGAATGAGCCTGCTTGGCTCGCCTTCTGTTTCTAGGGGCTCAGAAAACACGAGACCTGGGACACTTTCTGGTGGGTGGGAGGTTGTAAAGCACCCTGTTGCTGTGCTCTTCCAGTCCTGGGATCCCAAACCGGTTTGCCTTCTTCCACCTTTCAGACTTCTCCTTTGGTTCTCCTTTGAGTGATTTCTGGGGTTTATACTTGCACCTTGTGGAGAGGAGCTGGAGACACAGGTGCCACCCTGTGTGGTCCTTCTGGCTGCTTTAAAAGTTTTTCCTTTGTCTTTGGATTTTGTCAGTTATTACTTTGATGTTCTTTGGTGCCCAAGTGACCCCCCTCCTTCTAGTTCGCTGGTCCCAGCCTCTCGAATGTTCCTTACGTCTGTATGGCCTCCGTGGTTGTCTTTGCTGGCCAGTTGACCTGAATTCTGCAGTCCCCCTGCTGCTGGAGGGGCTCCTCTCCACGTAGGTCTGTAAAGATACGTGCTCTGTTTCCTTGGTCATCTGTCTGCTCGTTAGTCTTGCCAGGTGTGAGGTCTCCAATTTGCGTCTCCTTTGCACTGGTTATGCTCCTGTGCACCTGTGTCGGGATCCCTGGATGCTTGTTAGCTGGGTGCGGTGTTCCTTGTCTAGGAGGGGACCTAGGGTTAGTGCCTGCCTGGGGAGTCTTTGAGGTGTGAGTGAGGCGGGTCTTGCCTCAGGGTGAGGAGACCCTGGCAGCAGAGTTCATGCCCGGCCATTGTCATTTATCCCCTGCCCACTCAGCCGTCTTGCCCTCTGGGAGTCTGTCCCTCCCCAGGTACTGTCCTTGGGGATCACCTTGAAATGGAAGTGATGGGAGGAGGGGGTGTTGAGGGTTGGTGGGTCCCCTTCCCTCCCCCACTGGGTTGCCTGGTGCCCTGATGGTACCTGCCACCAGGCTGTGTTGCGCCAGTGCTGCTGCTCTTTGCCTCTGGGTGGTGAGGGGTCCCATGGGGGACACGGGCAGCACCGTGAGACTTTCTGCAGGCCCTTCTCAGCAGTGCCTGACCCCCTTCTCCTCCCCTCTTTGGTTTCCCTCCAGCCTGGGACCTCTCTCCCTGGGGTTGCTTAGAGCTCTGGGTTCGTTTTTTGTTCACTGCAGGCATGTTTGCCCTTCCTTTTTAGAGCATGGCTGTATACACTGCTGACGTCTTCATCAGATAATTTTGACTTTGGGGTCATCACGGGGTTGGGGTCTGTTGGTTGTCTTTCTCGGTGGTTGTAGGTTTTACTCCTTGTTTCCTTTGTTGACTAAATTTGGATTGTGCCTTGGACATTCTGACTCTTACGTGTGAGACTCTGGGTCCTGTTAAAATCTAGAGAATGTTGATTTCTTTTTAACCAGGGAGGCCACCCCGCTGGGTTGAGACTGCAGGCCCTGACAGCCTGCCTTCTGCAGCCGCGGCTCAGTGCTGGACTCTCCCAAGCCTTCGTGGCGCGTTCCCGTCTGTCCACCTGAGTTCAGTTCTCAGTGCTGTCGCTGTGCTGATCCCAGTCGGTGTCACACGTGGGCCGCTTGGGGCTGTCCAGGGGGGGTCTACACAGATTTAGGATTCCTTGTTTACCCGCTCTTCTCTCTGATCGCCGCACCCCAGGGCTCTGGGCCCCCTGGGGGTCTCCGTCCCTGGCTGTTTGACTGGAAGCTGAGCCTGTGTGTGTCCCGCAGCTGAGGCTGCCTCAGCCAAGGGGGTGAGGAAAGAGCCCGTGGCGCCCACCTGCCCTCAGTGCAGGGGTGTGGTTTTATTGCTGGTGCTCACTGGTGTAGGGGAGGGAGTCAGTGGGCTCTGCCCGGTGGGGACAGCCGTCAGCTGTTTTCTTTCTCTTCTGTCTTCCTACCCTGGTGTGGGTAGGGGTCCAGAACTAGAAGACCTCTATGAGTGCTTGTCTCCATGGCCAGAGAGGTCTGGGGTCCCTGCACGGGGACTCTGTTACTGGACCCTCCCTGACCAGTTCCGGGCTGCGCAGTAGAGCAAGTGTCCCAGTGAAGCGAGTGGCACGAAGGCTTTGGTTTCCCAGGGCGTGTGGAGGGTGCTTTAGCCTAGATTGTAGTCTGTTAGACATGCAGTGGCGTTGTGTCTGAAAAGCAGTGCACACACCTAATTAAAAAATACTCTATTGCTGAAAGGTGCCAAAACAATTACAGTTGTGACATCAAAGATCACTGACCACAGATCGCTGTAACAAATATAATAATAATGAAGAAGTTCGAAAATTGCTAGAGTTACTAAAGTGTGACACAGGGACACAGGGGAGCAAATGCTGTTGGAAAAATGGAGCCGACAGGGCTGCTCCACGTGGGGTCGAAACAGACCTCCAGTTTGTGAAAAACACAGTATTTGCAAAGCGCGGTGAAACGAGGCGCGTCTGTGCTTGACTCCAGCGCCCCCCACTTTGGGGCACAGCGGTCCCACTTGCAGAGCGAGCACGAGGGACACCAGATGCGAAGACCATGTGGCCGCCTGGAGAGGGAGCGTCCCCAGCTGTGCACGTGCGGCTGGAGTACGTCTGTGGGAGGCGGCGTAGACCCTGTGGCTTGCGCTGGGCTCATAGTTGGTTTCTGACTCTCCTGACCTTGGGCACATCGCTTGCTTCCTCTGGGCTTCAGTTTCCTCCTTATCAAGTAAGGACAAAAGTCTTGATGTGATAGGATTGTGGTGGTGCTTGGTGGCATGGCTCATGTAGTTCCGTGCCACTCGGCCCAAAGATAGGTAAATACTCATTGACGCTGTCCCGGCTGCACCATGGTGGTGGCAGGCCTGGTGCTCCCTTCTAAGACATGGTGCTTGGCCTCGTAGTCACCTCTGATTTGACATCAGAAAAAGGACGCACCTGGCTCCCTGCCCCGGGCTGGCACTTGACGCGACCAGGCCCTGCGTGGTCCTAGCCTGACTTGTCCTGGTTTCCCTTCAGCCACGAGCCCCTCAGGCTCACACACCTGCTTCTCACTCTCCCGTGTCGGCAGAGTTGTCCCTGGGGGTTGAGGTGGTGATGTTGCTCAGTGATGTGCGTGGCCCATGGCCCCAGGTAGGGTGAGTAGCCCGCTTGCCTCCGCCGATAGAGAGGCCGAGGGTTACCGAGTAGCTGGGTGTCTTTGCGTCGTCCATTGCCTTTGTGGTTAATGGCACGCCTGTCCTCTGCGTGGTCCTCACTGGTGATCTCTCCCCGGGGCAGATAACATCCCCGAGGACCTCAGGGACCCGTTCTACGTCGACCAGTACGAGCAGGAGCACATCAAACCTCCCGTCATCAAGCTCCTGCTGTCCAGCGAGCTGTACCGCCGTGTCTGCAGCCTCATCCTGAAGGGGGACCAGGCGGCCACCCTGCAGGGACACCAGTCCGTCATCCAGGCCCTGTCCCGGAAAGGGATTTACGTGATGGAGAGCGATGACACCCCTGTGACGGACCCTGACCTCAGCCATGCGCCCATTAAGATGGTGAGTGCCCCCTCCAGCCTTGTGCGTCGTGTGGTTTGCGGGGCAGGTCTGTCCCACTGCGGGTGGCCCCTCAGCCTGCACTTTGTCAGCTGTCCCTCTGCAGCTCGGCCGCTCGGGTGAGGCAGAGTCAGCCCCGAAACTTCAGGGGTTGGGACGGTGTGAGCACAAGTGTCCAGCAAGACGGCCGGCGAGGTTTGGGCCCGTGCGGGGCCGCCTGCGTGGGGCTTAGTCGCACGGGCCGGGGTGCTTTGGGGAAAGGGGGCCCAGCGGCTTCCGCGCGGCCTTTCCTCACTGGGCGTCCGTGAGAGCGAGGTGGCGTTGTGTTCCCAGGAGCGTCTGTTTGGAGGCCAGCCTTCTGCAGGTGTTGTGATATGTGATTGTCACGCCTGTTCTCTTAGGTTGTTTCATGTATATCTTGTAGGCATTTTGTGCCAAAATAAAGGAATAAATATGCCTTTCCTCCCCCGAGCGTCTCCCTTCCCTTCTTTCTCTGAAAGCCGTGCTGCTGGTGTGACTGCTCCAGGCCACTCCAGGTTGAAGTCCCACAGCGCGCTGGCTCAGGCCATCCTCGCTTTTTGTTCTGTGGTTTCACTCTTGGCCTCTGTGGACAACGTGTTGTGGGTTGAGAGGATGTTACTCGGTGCTGGGGAGTTTAGTCGTGGGGCCTTGGCGCGTCTCTCCCGGCGGCGTGCTCTCCCTGGGCCGGTGGGGGTGGGGGTGGGGGGGCTGCCTGCCTCCTTTGGGGGAGAGGAGGAGAAACAATGGGTTCATTCAGGTTGGAGTCTGAGCAAGTCTGCGTGGAAGTGGGGAGGGAAGGCGGGCTGGGCGACTCCCTGCTGCCTCTGCCCCCAGAGCGCCCACATGGCGATGGTGGACGCCCTCATGATGGCCTACACCGTGGAGATGATCAGCATCGAGAAGGTGGTGGCCAGCGTCAAGCGCTTCTCCACGTTCAGCGCCTCCAAAGAGCTTCCGTACGACCTGGAGGACGCCATGGTGTTCTGGATCAACAAGGTGAGTGTGGGCCGCCTGGAGCGCAAGCAGGAGCCGCAGCCTGGACGGCCGGTGCTCCTCGGGGCCGGTCCTCTTCCCTGAGAGCAGCACCGTCCCCAAGTGTCCGGCTGAGACCAGGCACAGCAGAGGCCTCAGGAGCGTGTCCGCTGCAGTTCCAGCAGACAGGTGACCCTCCTGGATGTGCAGAGGGAGGAGCGAGTCTGAAAGGTGAGGCGTGTTGGTGGTTCTCCATTTTCACCCCAGGCGCCTGCGTGCGTTAAAGGGGACCCCAGTTTTGGAAGGCATTTTGATCATTAAGAGAAAAGTGTCTTCCTAAATGCCTGTTCTCCCCTTACGTTTAGAAGTTTACAGCAGGCTCTTCTGTACATTGTATATAAAGAATGTTCATTTCTCATAGTGGGTGTTGTAAGATTTCCTTAGCAAAGCCTTTTGGTTATTAAGCCTCCTAATTTGCAGAAAGGTGTTTAGTGAGGGACACTTTGTTAATAAAGGAATAGAGCAGCTCCTTGCAGAGCTGTATTAGCATGCAAGAATTGAAAATGATCTCGTACAGTTAGTACGTATATTCCTTTTTTTTTTTTTTGTAGGAGGGTGTAATTAGGTTTATTTCTGTATTTACTTCTGGTGAAACTGCTGGGTGTTGAACCCAGGACCTTGTACGTGCTAAGCACGCTCTCTACCACTGCGCTGTACCTCCTGCCCTGCATGGATTCCTTACCACGTCAGGGCTTTGTAAGAGGTGAGGTGGGATTAGTTGCAGAATATGGCAAAGCCAGGCAGAGTGTGTGCTGCTCCCTTGAGGGGCCTCCTTCATCACATGCTGTGATGTCTGTCTCAGACGGTTGCCCTGCCCTGACTTGGTTTCCCCCCTGGGTACGGCTTTGGGACATCAAGTGGGTGTGCAGACCACCTCCAGTCCTTGCTCCTGCAGGGAGGCAAAGGGCTTTTCTAGGACTCACTGCGGAGCCTCTGGGTCCTGGTTTGGACTGGTGAGCTGGCCAGTGCCCATGAGGTCGCCTCTTGGTGGTGGGCACCTCGTCTTTCTCGTCCCCTGGCTTCACATGGTAGTGCCGTGGAAAGCACCCCGTGCGAACTTGGCCGGGAGACGATGCTTGGGAGGGAGTGGTGCACGCTTCCCTGGGAGACTGGCCGTTGGGTGAGAGTTGTGTAATCCTAGCATGAGTTTCCTTCCTGTGGCTGAAAGTTCACATTTTCTTTATCTTTTTCTCTAACAGCTTTTATTGATTTCCCCCCTTATCAAATAAATGATATAGTTATTATAGAAAATTTAGAAAACACAGATGAGCAAACAGAACACACTGGAAATTCTACAACCTGACCACCTGTAAATGTCATGTTTTGATGTCAGTTCTCATGGTTTGTGCTCATTTGGGTGTGATGCTTAGACTGAAAGGCAGGGTTGAGGTGTTCCCAGACGTTTGACCGCGAGCCAAGGTTTGCGTGACGAGATGCGGGGAGCGCGGCGCGGGGGCTGAGTGGCCTCCTGCCTCGAGCAGCCGGTTCCCGTGCGTCACGAGGATTTCCCTCCACGCGTTCCTGGTGAGCAGTGCTTGTGAAGAAACTGAGGTTCATTTTTTAAAGGCTTTTGATTAGTTTTGCCACGTTTCTGACCATAAGGATTGTACCATTTTCTCGTACTGTTAGTCTAGTTGGTGTTTTTTCCCCATGTTTTCTTGTATATTGGATGTTATTAAAAAATACTTGCCAATTTGAAAGGTGAAAAACAGCATCTTTTGTTTCTTCATTCACTGGTGAAGTTGAAGTTTAAAGAAGAGAGTGTATGTTTGAGTGCTTATCTCTCCCTTTGGGAGGTTGCGGCTTGTTCCCCGTGGCCGTGTTTCTTTGCGGGGACGGGGTGTTCCTTTTCCCTGAGGGGTTTCCCACATCTGCGGGGAGTTGCCTGTTTGCCCTGTGCTGGCGGGTGCTTCCCCAGGTGCTCGGCGCCCCCCTGCCTGTGGACGTGGCTGCGTATCAGTGCCACAGCTCCACTGTCCCCTCACTGCATCCGGCTGTCCCCCGGCACTGTCCCCCCAGCTCTGGCTCTGTCTACGCTAGACGCTGCCTCCCCACTGCCGGCTGTGACTGTGACAGCTGTAGCTCACGGGCGGCCCCTGGGGCCCCTGTTCTGCGTGGCCACCTGGCCTGCCCTCCTCTGAGCTGCGGTCTGACCCAGCGTTGTGGCGATGGCCCAGCAGCCTCCTGGCCACGCCACGTTTCCCCGGGTTAATACATGCCTCGGTTTTTCGTGACCTTTTTGCCCTTGCCCAGTTTTTTCATTTGTGTCCCACACGTTCCACATTCTGCTCTTCCTTTAGCATTCCCACATGCGTTTCAGCGTCTTGCGTTAGTAGGTTGTCCCCAGGGTGGAGTCTCTGATGGGGGCCCGCCTGCACCCTGCTGTCCGGCAGGTTCTCTGAGCCAGATTCTCAGGTCCTGTGGGGATGGGGGTTCCCGCAGTCACTGCCTTCCTGGCTCCTCTCGGGCAGAGGCTCAGGTACAGGTGAGATGCGCCCCTGCGGTCTGCGCATGGAGGTCTCTACTCAGTGCACCTTCCCTCAACTGTGGTGTCGTCTGAGCTCCCCGGACCTTTCCCACCTGCTCTGCACTCCACGGGGCTCTGATGGCTGAGAAGCCCTGAGCCGGGCCTGGGAGCTTTCCCATCTTCCCCCAGTGGCTTTTCTCTCCTGAAAATTGCTGCACCTAAATTTAGCAAGGTTTGGGCCCTGGAGAGGCCTGACCTTGATGAGTTTTCCTTTCAGCGTCGTCCTTTGATGTGTAGTAAGATCTGAAGTCTCTTTGCCGCTCTGCTCGTAGGTTCCGTGTCCCCAGGATTGCTGCTGTGTGAGCACACTGGGAGCCGGTGGCGTGTCCCTCACCCGTCCTGTGGGGCCTCCCTGTGGGGTCACTTCCTTCTCTGGTTGACTCTGCGTCCAGGTGCTCTCGTCCCATCAGCATCTCTGGAATCACAGGGTGGCCTGTGAGGCGGCCTCTGGGAGTGTCCCTTTCCCTGTGGCATCAGTTTGGAGACCATCCTGCCGCAGGCTAGCTGGTTGCTGCTTGGGTCTCCTGCCCGTCGTCTGGGACTTGCCTTCATCACCGTTTAGAGACCGCCTCGCTTTCCGCCAGGCCAGCCCTGCTGCCTCCCAGCTGTGCCTATGTGGGGACCGTCCCTGCTCCCCTCCTCGCCCACAGCTTACACTTCCCAGATGTGGTTCTGAGCAAGCCTCTCCCCTCCCTGGATAATCGGGTGGGTACCCTGGGGGCAAAATCTCTCCCTGGGGGTGGAGCACCGCCCGGCTGTCCTCTGGATTTCCTGCTCTGTGTGTGACTGGATTGGTCCCCTCTTTGTCCCAGGTCTGGAGTTTTACCATGAACCCTCTTGCTGTGGCTCTTCTTATTTTTCGTTGGTGCCTGGCCAGTAGCTTGAGCCTCTTACAAAATGCCCAGGTTTATTGATACATGATTTACATGCAGTAAAAGGACCCAGTTCCTGGAGTTTTGGCAGGCGGCTCCATCTGTTCAACATTCACCATCAGGGTAACACTTCCATCACCCTAAACATGTTGCCTTTTGCTCCTTTGCTGTTAGTCCCCCACGAGGCCCAGATACCTGCTGATCTGCTTTCTTCACTAGAGATTCGTTTTGCCTCTCCTAGGTTCTGTAAAAATGGAATCATGTGGTATGTACTTGTTTTGTGTCTTTCTTTGGACAGAACGTTTTTGAAACTGATCCCGTCATCACACCCACCAGTAGTTCTGTTCTTTGCTACTCGGTAGGATCCCGCTGGACAGATGCACTGCAGTTTGTTTATCCGTTTACCTGCTCATGGACTCTTGTGTTGTTTCTAGTTTTTGCCTATTATGGACAAAGCTGGGAACCTTTGTGCACAAGTCTTTATGTGCAGATATATTTTCATTTCTTGGAGTAAACACTTAGGAGTGGAATTGCCGGGTCACATGATAAGTATATATTTAACTTTAGATGAAACTGCCAAAGTATTTTCCAAAGTGAGCCATTTTAAACTCCCACTAGCAAGACAGAATCCCAGTGGTTGCACGTTCTGTCGACACTGGGTGTAGTCAGTCTTTCTATTTTAGCCAGCTGCGTGGGTGTGCAGAGGTATCTCGGGATTTTAGTTTGCAGTTCCCTAATGACTGAAGATGTTTTTGTGTATTTTTTTAGGTGTTTGTTCAGATATTTTGCTCAATTTTTAATGAAGTTGTTTGTCTAATGAGTTTCAGGACTTTTCATTCGTACACACACACATTTACATACATAGGGATCCAGCGCTTTGTTAAGTGTGTGTTCTTGTAATTTTTTTTTTTAATTGTTTTCGTGTCAGGATAAACGCTGGTGTCAAAAAATGACTTGGGAAGTATTTTCTCCTTTATTTTGTGAAACAGTTTTTGTATAAGTATTATTTTGTCCTTGTATCTTTGACGGAATCACTGGTGAAGTCTTCTGGGCCTGGTGTTTTCTTGGTGGGAAGATTTTAATTATGGATTTAATTTCTTTAGTATACATGTAAAGTACTTAGGGTTTCTGTTTAACTTTGTGTCAGCTTTGATAACTTGTGACTTTTAATGAATTTGTCAGTTTCATTCAGATTATTAAATTTATTGGCATATTCTTATTTCTCTATTATCTATATTGATTTATAAAAATGTATGTATGATCTGTAGTGATGCCTCTCTTGCTTCCAGTTCTTGGTAGTTTCTGTCTTTTTTTCTTTCCCTTAGTTGGTCTGGTTTATCAACTTCATTAATCTTATGAAAAACCTACTTTTGGTTTGTATTGATTTCTTCTGTTATTTTCAATATAATTTCTTCTCTTGCTTTTTTTCTATTTATTTTGAATTGAATTTGCCCTCCTTTGTAGTTTTAAGTACAAAGTTAGTTCTTTTCATCTTTCTTCATTCTACTCTAAACATTTAAAGTTGTTACTTCCTCTTTAAGTAGGGCTTTAGCTGCACCGTACACTTTTTTATATGTTGTGGTTTTCATCATTCTTTTTAAAATATTTCCAGTTTCACTTGTTGATTCTTGTTGTTATCAGTGGGTTATCTAGAAGCTTGTAGTTTAGTTTCCTCATGTTTTGGGGGTGGTTCGAGATATCTGTCAGTGCTCTGGTTTCTATTCTGTTGTGGTCAGAGAACATACTCTGTGTGATTTCAGTCCTTCTAGATTTATTGAGACGTGTCATCCACCGCACAGTCTTGCGGGGTGTTTCGTGTGTCCTGATGTTGTTGGCGGGGTACTTTGTCAGTGTCAGTCAGTCCAGCTTGGCTGTGGGGGTGTTTGCATCTCCGGAGTCTTCGGGCCCCGTCAGTCTGTTACTCGGAGAGGAGAGTTGAAATGTCCAGTGGTAATTGTGTCTGTTTCACCTTCCGGTTGTGTCAGTTTTTGCTTTGTGTGTTTTTCGTCTGCTACTGCATTTATACACGTACAGGGTTTTTCTGTCCTTTTGTTGTCGTGCAATGTCTGTCTGTACTGCGGGTGTCCGTCCTTGCCTCCGCCTTCTCCTGATGAGCGTGTGCGTGGCTTCTCTCTCCCTCCTCTGACGTGTAACCTCCTGTTGTCTTTCTATTTAAAGAGAGTTCCTCATGGATACCATATGGATGGCTTTGCTTTTTATTCACTCTGGTAACCTGTGCCTCATCATTGGAGTGTTTAGACTGATTGTGTTTAATGTGGTTATTGAGATGTCTGGGCCTAACATCTTGTCTGCTTTCCGTTCTTCTCGTCTTTACTTTTCTTCCCCTTTCAGGCTCCATTTTATCTCCAGTATCGTTTAGGGCCCCTTTTAGGATCTGCAGCAAGCATCTTTAGGTTTTCATAGTCTGCCTGCAAACACAGTGACAGCTTTTCACGAGTAGCACCATAAGTGTCCTTTCCCGTCTGGCCTTCGTGCTGCTGTCGTCTTTCACGTCACTGCAGCCAGAGACGTCATTGTTGCCGTCAGTAGCCCCTGATCTTTCAAGGTGATTAAAAATGGAGAATAATGTTTTCCCACGTTTTCCGCCCTTGTTGCTCCTTGTTCCTTTGCGCAGATAGAGTTCTCAAAGCTTCCTGGTTTCAGAGCCTGTTTACACTATTACATACTGTGGACCTCAAAGACTTTTTAAAAATCTATCAGTATTTACCAGATTAGAAATCAAAAACGGGAAAATCTAAAAATTTTTGTTAATCCACCTAAAAGTAACAGTAAACTCGTTGCATGTCAATATAGTAATTTTTTAAATGAAAAATCACTCTTCTGAAACAAAAGTGGTGATATTTCACGCTTTGTGATGCTGGCTTATTGGCAGGTGGCTGGGCTCTCTTAGCTGCTTCTGCTCTCATCTGTTACAGTATGTCTATTGAAGCACATGAGGAAAATCTGGTTTCACAAGGATATGTAGTTGAAGAGGGGGAATATTTTTATGGTCTTTTCAGGTAATTATGTACATCTTTTTCTTTTTTTTTTTTTTAACTCCTTTATTGTGGTAGGGCTCCTGTACAGTAGACTACACAGATTTCAGATGTACAGTTTGATGAATTCTGACAGATGTGCACGCCCGTGAAGCCACCACCACAATCAAGAGAGCTAACACTTCCATCTCTCCCCAGGAGGTGCAATTTTGAATTCCCAGTTTATTCCTTCCTACCCGCTTTACCCTCTGGTAACCATGAGTTTGTTCTCTATGTCTGTGAGTCTGTTTCTGTTTTGTAGATAAGTTTATTTGTGTCATTTTTTTAGATTCCACATGTAAGCGATCTCATGTGGTATTTTTCTTTCTCTTTCTGACTTACTTCAGTTAGAATGATAATCTCCAGGTCCATCCATGTTGCTGCAAATGGTATTATTTAATTCTTTTTTATAGTTAAGTAGTATTCCATTACACACACACACACACACACACACACACACACACACACACACACACACACACATCTTTATGCAGTCATCTGTTGATGAACATTTAGGTTGTTTCCATGCCTTGGCTGTTGTAAATAGTGCTGCTGTGAACTTGGGGGTGCATGTGTCTTTTTGAATTATATTTTTCTCTGGATATATGCCTGGAAGTTTGCTGGATCACGTGGTAAGTCTGTTTTTAGTTTTTTGAGGAATCTCCATACCGTTCTCCATAGTGGCTGCACTAATTTATATTCCCACCAACAATGTAGAAAGTTCCCTTTCTCCACACCCTCTCCAGCATTTATCATTTGGGGACTTTTAATGACGGCCATTCTGCCTGGTGTGAGGTGGTATCTCAGTGTAGTTCTGATTTGCATTTCTCTAACAGTTAGTCATATTGAGCATCTTTTCATGTGCTTGTTGGAGAGATGTCTATTTAGGTGATCTGGTCATTTTTTGATTGGGTTGCTCATTTTTTTGATACTAAGGTGTATGAGCTGTTTGTGTATTTTGGAAGTTAGTTCCTTGTCGGTAGCATCATTTGCAAATATTTTCTCCTATTCTGTAGGTTGTCTTTTTGTTTTGTTGGTGGCATCCTTAGCTGTGCAGAAGCTTTTAAGTTTAATTAGATCCCATTTGTTTATTTTTGCTTTTATTTCCATTACACGTACATCTTTTTTTGATTCTACGCTAAAACTTGACAAGTGGTAATTTCTTGAAGGTTAACCAGAATGTGGAATTTGAAACCACTGTCAATTAACTTTTTTTAGAAGTTGAGATATAATTCATGTGCTGTGAAATTCACTATTTTAAAGTGTACAGTGTGGTGGTTTTTAATGTATTCACCAGTTGTGCTGCTATCACCACCAAATGAATTTATCACACCCGGAAGAGATGCTGGTCCCTGTTGCCCCGCCCCTGCCAGCCACGGGTCGCGCTCTGTCTCTGGATCCTCAGACGTGGCTGTAGACGAAAGCTGCAGCGCGTGCTCTTCTGTGTCTGACTGTTCTCACCTGCCATCCACGGGGTAGCGTTTACCAGTGCCGCATTCCTTCTTGGGGTTGAGTAATACTTCCTGTAGAGATGCCCCAGCCTTGCTGACCCCTTCCTTCCTCAGCTGCTTTCCGGCTGTTGTGAAGACCGCTGTGAACATGCACGTGCAACAGCTGCTCTCCGGCTGTTGTGAAGACCGCTGTGAGCACGCACGTGCACCAGCTGCTTTCTGGCTGTTGTGAAGACCGCTGTGAACATGCACGTGCATGGTTTTGTCTGGATGTACTTTCATTTGGGGGCGTATTTATCTGGGGGTGGAATTGCCGGGTTGCATAGAAACTGTTTGCCTTTGGGAAGAACTGGCCGGCTGTTCTCCACAGCAGCTGCACCGCCTGCACCCCCACCAGCAGAATCTGACTCGAGCTGTGGTGGACGGTGTGAGGTGGCGGCTTGTCGTGGTGGGGCTCACACTTTCCTGGCAGTGACGCTGGGGAGCCTCTGTGCTCACTGACCATTTGTAGATCTTTTTTGGAGAAGTGTCTGTTTTATAGCCTTTGCCCATTTTAAAGTTGGATTGTCTTTTTATTGTTGAAAGGATTCTTTTATAATAATCTTGATCCTAGACCGTTGGATGTCTCATATTCTGTTGTAGTAAAGTCTTTCGTGTATTTTTCCTGGCCCCACTCCTCACCGTGGTTTTGTAGCATCATGCGTGTGCTCTGTAAAAGGGCCTTCCTGAGCTGTAGGGATTGCCCCCCGGGTGCGTGTGGAAGGTCATGAGTGTCGTCTTGGTCAGGCAGTTGCGAGCATCTGCTGGGCAGCAGTGGGGAGCCCCAGGCTATGCCATCGGCAGCATTTGAAGTGGTACTGGAGGACTGGTGCTGCTCGCGCACCGGGGACATCAGGGACGAGGCCGTCGGTCCCATCCTGGGGTGGGAAGCGTCACACTGGCGTTTGGAGGTATAGAGGCATTCCCAGAGTCGTGGGCCGAGCCAGCTTTGTGCTCCACGTGGAGTTGCTGCTCACGGGGAATCTGCGTGTCTCTGCGTGTGTGTAACTGTCCCAAGTTATCACCTGCGTCTGAGGGTCAGCTGCGTCTGAGGGTCAGAGTCAGACAGGCGAGCTGGGCTCTGGGTGGTGAAGGAAAGATGTGCGTTCCAGTGTCAGAGGTCAACTTCAATTGTCTTTTTAATGCATTTGATTTCTTCTACTTTAGGTAAATCTTAAAATGAGAGAGATAACAGAGAAAGAAGTTAAGTTAAAACAGCAGTTACTGGAAAGTCCAGCTCATCAAAAGGTAAAGGGTAAACTTAACTTTTCTGGAACCACTGAGTTAATGTTACTCCCTGTCTTGAAGAGTTGTATCCGTATGTGCTCCCTGCGTGTTCTTTGTTTTTACTCACCAGGCCGGGAGCGAGTGCCCTGGACCCCTGTCCTGGTGGCGAGGGCGCCTCCGCCTGCCCTGCTTTTTCCCAGACAGGGGTGGCCTGGTGTTGAACTTGGGAGGGTGAGGGAGAGGTGGGAGGTATCTGAAGCTCAAGGGTAAGGGATGTAAGGGTCACCGGGGTTTAGCCTCGAGGAGCCAGCAGAGGAGGCGTGGTTGCCTGGAGCCGGAGTCCCCTCTGCCCCTCATTTGTCAAGTCCAGCGTGGGATTCAGGCGGATAAATGTCACCTGTCCAGTGAAATGATGCACTTCTGTCCCATTCTTCCCAATTTTTCTGTCAAGCACATCTGTGACTGAATCCATGTTCCTCAAATGCATGCAGTGCGTGGCCCGGACTCATCTGCAGTCCCTGGGCTGCGGCGTCAGCGAGTGTCCCCTAGCCGCCCTCTCTTGCCCTAGACTCTGGGGATGCCGTCTGTGGGCACCTGACCCCGGGCCATGCTTTTGTTAGCCTCCCTACTCGTTGGTTGGGCACAGATGGCTCGCTGAGCCCCTCTCTGAGTGGCAGTTGGCTCCTGTCCCTTTTGGTGCCCTGCCTGGCCAGTCTCTGGAGTGTTCTTTGCTCCTTCAGAGGCTAGTGTTGTAGAGGTGCCTGTGACCTTCCACTTGAGGCACCTGACGGTACAGGATGTCCCGGGTCACGTGCATGGGACAGGCCTCACTTCTCAGGACATCCCTCCTCCCCCGTCAGCACTGTGAGAAAGTGTGTGTCACGTCCTTCCACACGTGGGCCTGCCCTGCTGACCTCCTCTCCTGCCTTCCTTCCCTTGCTGCCCGAGCAGTCTCCTTCCAAGTGGTACTGGAAGTTAGTGCCTGTAAGTGAACTCTGCGCACCAGCTGCCGTCCAGACAGCCGTCCTGTCGCAATCACTCGCTTCCATTAACAATTGCTCGCGACTGTTTCTCTGTTCATATGTCCTTGGTGGTGGTGCGCGCTCCCTGCGGTGCAGTGGTGACCTGACTCTGGGCTGAATAGACTGTAATTTGGCACTTTGGAGTTCTCTCTTGCTTTTTACAGCCAACACAGAGTTTGGTTTTGCCTGATTTCTTAGGTAATTTTATAGATAGTTTGTCTCTTCTTACAGACACTTAGTTACTTTTTTATGTGATGAACTTAAACATCAATGACGGGATCCGTTCTCCTTGCTAATGGAGCCCAGAAGGAGCCACAGATCACCTGATTTCCCGAATTATTCTTCATAATTAGTTCTTACTGATGTCACCATCCCTGACGGTGCTGTTTAACCTGGTGTCCCTTAGTGACTGTAAGATGGGTCATCCAGTGACCAGGATGCTGCCCTGACCCTTGGGGAGGGTGCTCGTGGGTGGCAGAGACAGACTTCTCTCTCCCGGACCTTCCCCCGGGTTTCGGAGCTGCTCTGTGCCTGCCTGCGTGGGGTGGCGAGGGTCTGAGGTAGGTCAGCGTGGGGGCCCGATTTCTGGAATCCACGCTAATGTTAAATGTGAGTTTTCCCCTAGAAAGAAAGTTGAAAAGTAGTGATTTGGTTCTGCAGTTCTCCCCAAGCTCCACTCAGCGACCTGTCCCGAAAGTGGAACCGGTTGTTATGCTGTTCCCATGGCAAACTTCTTGGTGCTCCAAGTGGTGCATTGTAAAATGAAGTTTTGGAAAACAAGTCTCTTTGCAAACTCCTTTAATTGCCTCTTCCTTAAGTTTAGTTATTTGGATCAAATTACCCTTAGAATTCTCTCATAAAGCAGAGGCCGTGGATATAGACCGTGAACGGGACCCCCTGAGCAGTGATGTTCTGATCTCTGGCTTCTGGAGTCACCCAGAGGGGGGAAGCGTTTTTATGATATTTACGTATCTTTTTTTAAATAGAGATACTGGGGATTGAACCCAGGACCTCGTACATGCTAGACATGTGCTCTACCACTGAGCTACACCCTCCCCACTGCGTATCTTTTAACTTCGAGAATCCTGAAGGCCAGAGAGCGAACCATTAAGACAGTTACGAGGTTTAGTGAGGATGTGGTCAGAAACGCAGGGGTCTGCAGGGACCAGGGTTTCGGGTGAGAGCTTTGCAGAGACCAGAAAGTGCGCCTGAGAGCAGAGACCCTTCGCGCTTCCTCGTGGTTGTTTGTCACTGTGGCTGTCCGACCGCACGGCGGGGCGAGTGTGAGTGTCCAGCCAGGCCGGCTCGGGCAGGGCTGCCTTTGGGGCCCTGCCAGCCGCGCCCCGCCGCCCAGCGCTGTCCTCACCTGCCGTGCACCATCCATTGCTTCACCGCATGCTGTGCTCATCCGGCCTGCTGTGTGTGGGCCCGGCCTGGCGCATGCCTCGTGCCTGCATGCTGGGGCCGGGGGCCTGGCCGGGCGGTGCGGGCCCAGAGACAAGTCAGGTCTCCACCGGGACCGATTAAGTGGTAGGGAATGAGCTGCACTCCTAGTCATAACAGAGGGGGAAGGTGCAGCACCCAGACGCCAGCGCTGTCTGTGCTGCGGGCGACTTGAACTCCTCCACGCGCGGAGGGAGTCCCTTTGCGTGAACCCTCCCACGGCCTGTGGAGGTCCAGCCTAGGGGGACGGCAGGTATTCTCCCCTGGGGTGACACGCGGCTGCAGGCGATGCTGCACTCACCTGTGCTGCGGACGTGGGGCAGACGCCGTGGGTCCGCACTGCTGAGCGAGACCTGGTTATGGGGTGGCGCTGGGGGCCCAGGAGGCTCAGAGCACCATGCCTGGGGCTTCCTGGAAAGGCAGAAGCACAGAAACCTGGAAAAGATGCTTATTTTATGTCGCACTTTGCCCGTGTTCAGGCTCCTGGTGCTTCCATGCAGTTGTTGAAGGCCTGGTTGACGTGCTAGATGGCATTTTGCCTCACCTGGTTTGGGAACCTTCTCAAACTGTATGTTAATGCTGTTTTGTGTCTTTCATAACGGCCAAGCTTAATGCTGACAATTCTGAGCAAAGGAACAGTAACGGGGGTCTTCCAGGCATGAGGATGTTCACCATTTAATCGTTTCTCGTCTGTTTATAGAATTCCAGCCTTTGGTAGTGTAGACAGTCACCCTGCCGCCTCCCCAGGCTGTGCCACAGCACTTGAGAGAGACGGCCCTGGTGTCACGAGCAGCTAAATGCTGTCGCCCAGTGTGGCCTTGAAGCCCGTTCCCTGGATCTTGACATGTGTGTTCCAGGTGGACTGTGTAATCCGGACACCTTGGGTTTTTCCCACGTGGGTGCCGTTGTTCTGAACGTTGTCCAGCCGCGTGGTCAGCTCCATGTTTAGCGGTCCGCCTGTAATGGAGGCAGCGGCGAGGCGCATCGCACGTAGAGACCGTTTTCCTTTTCTCAACTGCAGGTGCGCTATCGCCGAGAGCACCTGTCCGCCAGGCAGCCGCCCTACTTCCCGTTGTTGGAGGACCTGCTGAGGGATGGCAGTGATGGGGCCGCCCTACTGGCCGTGGTCCACTACTACTGCCCAGAGCAGATGAAGCTGGATGGTGAGTGGAGGGCGCTCCTCTTGAGCAGACCTGAGGCTGCTCAGCGACCCAAGCACTAAGGCATCGGGGACGGACACAGCGAGTCCTCAGCACCACCGTGGTCGCGTACAGAGGAGCAGGTCTGAGGATGAGGTGCTGTACTCAGCCTGCATCCTATCTGGTGGGGAAATCGGACCTTGAAGTGTTTGGGTAGTGTGTTAAACATTTGTGACTTTACCTAAGTCTCAGCATGGTTAAGATTTTGTCAGCCTGCTCCAGCTGATTGGAAACATCTGGAGTGTGGTTTGGGGATGGCAGGAGTGCAGAGTCCAGCCCGTCTGTCTGCCCTCCTGAGCTCTCCTCTGCTCTCAGTGCTGGGGCCTCACCACGCGGTGCGTCTCCGGGCGCTCACACTGGGTGGTGGGGAGAGCACGAGGATGCCGTGAGCGGCAGACGGGCACCTGCCGGGGGCCGGGGCCAGAAGTCGGGTGTAGGTTCTGCTGAGCGCCCTTCTGTCTGAGGAGGGAGGCGCGAGGCAGACAGAGGGCCCGACTGCTGGCCACATGGGGAGTGTCTGTTAGACTCGCTGAGCTGACGTTGTCCTGCTCCTAATCCAAGTGCGGAAGTGCTGGGTTTTATAGTTTCTTTAGACAGAGTTTTTCCTGAGACACACGCTGAACTTGAAAGAACCGGGGTGGGGGCAGGTCTCAGGCTCCAAGAGGGGTCTCTATTTTGAGTGAAAACTGCTGGACTGTCACCTGGTTTCCCGGGCCTGTTGGGCCTTTGTGCTCCAGTGGCCTGGCTGTGGGGAGACCTGGAGGCCTGGGGAGGGGCGGCGCGGAGGCATTTCGGGGGGTGGGAGGAGGTGGGAAGGGGGTTGAAGCGGGCGGCGAGTTGGTATGCAGTCGAGCCTGGGACTGTGAGACTCGTGGGTCTGGGCAGGAGTGAGGCGGAGCGGGGGCCCAGGACGCGCGGAGGGGAGCACAGAGCCCCACGCGGCTGGCTCGGCCAAGACGCGGGGAGGGACACTGGAGTGTGAACGGGGGACATTTGAAGTGACGAGGACGCAGGGGGTCTTGGAGCGGAGCGCCTGTGCGCGGGCCGTCCCGTCCGCCTTCCCCCTCCACACCCTGGGTGTTTTCTCCAGTCGGCCTCGCGGCTCACTGACGCCAGCGGTTCTCGGTTCTGGCTCTGGCTGTGTAGCCTGCTTCCACCCTGTCTGCTGAGGGGTCTGGAGACAGAAAGAAATCCTGGGGGTCAGAGTCATTGTTAACGATGATGTGCAAACCCACAGGACAGTTGCTGAAGCTCATTGCCTCACAAAGCAGAACATCCAAGTGGGTTTTAAAATTGCCGGAATTACAGGTGACACGAGCAGAGCCACACTCTCACTTGACTTGCAGAACCGGGCTGATGGGGCAGGTGCAAGCAGAGTGAGGCCAGAGGAGACTGAACACACGGGCAACAGACAGCCCCAGGGCCCCAGCTTGTGGGGAATGTGCCCTGTGAAGTTGCGTAAGCATGGAGGCCTTTACCAAAATGGACCCGATTCAGGCCACAAAAGAAACCCTGATAGATCACACAGAGCTGACAGGTTCCCCACAGCACAGTAAAGTGAGGATCAACAAAAAGATGCAGCCTCTTTTTCCAAACCTCTAAACTCTTCAGTGCTTGGAAACCAAAGAAGATACTAAAATATTTCATGGGTTAAAGTAGAAATCATGGTGGAATTTTCTAGTGGGAGCTTTGTAGGGCAGGCCTTTTTGCCTGTTCTGTTCACTGATTCATCCCAACCATCTAAATAGTGTCTGGGACAAGTTGGTGTTTAGTGGGTATCTGCTGAATAAATCAATGAATGACATGCAGGCCAGAACTCACGGGACGCATCTCAGAGTGGTGGGTAAAGGGAAACTTGTAGCCTCAGTGCATATTCTGGACACCAAGGAATTTAAAAATTAATGAATCAGGCTGATGTCAGCGCATTAGAAAGGAACATGGAAATAAACCCAAAGGAAGTGAAGGAAGGAAAAGGAAACAAAGAGGGGTTGCCTATCTGGGCAGACATCACTCCAGCTCCAGGAGGAGACAGGCTGAATCCAGGTTCCATCCTGGAGGAGATAAGATGTCTGAACTCTGAGCAGCCGCCTGATCAAGAGCAGAGGAGAGGGGGCCAAACCGAGGGGCGAGCTGGCGCCCACCCACACAACCCGGGAAGGTGCCAGAATGGATGTGCTGGGCTGGCAGGAGACGGTGGCCACTGGGCGGGGGTCCTTTAAAAGTCTTCGAGAGCCCAAGTCCAGGGAGACGGGGGTGCTCTCTGGACCTGAGCAGACAGGCTCCAGTCCGGACCCCCAGCAGTCTTGTCCCTCAGTGATCTGGTCCCTCAGCAATCTTGCCGCTGGCAGTCTTGTCCCCCGCGATCTTGTCCTGCGCGATCTTGTCCCCAGTGATCTCGTCCCGCGCGAACTTGTCCCACGCGATCTTGCCCCTCTGTGATCTTGCCCCCTGCGATCTTGTCCCCAACGATCGTGTCCCCGGTGATCTTGTCCCCCGCGATCTTGTCCCTCAGTGACCTTGTACCCGGCAGTCTTGTCCCCTGCGATCTTGTCCCCCGCGATCTTGTCCCTCAGTGACCTTGTACCAGGCAGTCTTGTCCCCTGCGATCTTGTCCCGCGCGATCTTGCCCCCAGCGATCTTGTCCCTCAGTGATCTTGTCCCCCGCGATCTTGTCCCTCAGTGACCTTGTACCCGGCAGTCTTGTCCCCTGCGATCTTGCCCCCAGCGATCTTGTCCCTCAGTGATCTTGTCCCCCGCGATCTTGTCCCTCAGTGACCTTGTACCCGGCAGTCTTGTCCCCTGCGATCTTGTCCCGCGCGAACTTGTCCCGCGCGATCTTGCCCCCAGCGATCTTGTCCCTCAGTGATCTTGTCCCCCGCCATCTTGTCCCCGGTGATCTTGTCCCTCAGTGATCTTGTCCCCGGCGATCTTGCCCCCTGCGATCTTGGCCCCAGCGATCTTGTCCCCGGTGTGCCTGATCAATACCGGAGCATCTAGAGATACTGACCAGGAAGTGCATGCTGCAGCCTCTCCAAGCTCGGCATCAGTGTCAGGGGTGTGGGTGTGCTACAGAGACACCCCCTGATGAGACACAGGCCTAGGGAGGGGCGTTCAGAGTAACAGGGACGTGGAAAACTGAGGGGAGGGTTAGGTCGGGAAAAAAGAAAGCGTGTAAGAAGTGTAAGCAGAGGCACTGTAGCTCAGCTCAGAGGCGGCTCCGTAGCCGTGGCAGCGTGAGACCCCGGGGGTGGGCGTGTGGGCTGGCTGGGGGTGGGCCAGTGGCTCTTACGGAGGTGAGGGATGGGCAAAGATTGCTGCTTCTCTTAAGCTTTTTTTTTCCCCTGGCTTTTTAAAGACTTTGTTAAAATAAAAGTTAATTTAAAAATTTTAGGTAAACTTAATAACCATAGAAAATGTTGAAGTTTTAGGGAATGTATGAAACTAAAAGCTTGTTCTTATAAAGGATTAATAAAATGGACAATCCTTTGGAAAGACTGGTTAAGGAGAGCAAAGTAAAGAGCAGAGTAGTTAGAGGGCACGAACGCAGATGCAGTGAACTTGAAGTGGGTAACGAGGGAGATGCTGAGAGTGTCTGTCCGCCAGGTGTGTTTGAAATGTTAGATGAAATGGACGATTTCCTGTTGAACCAATAGACCAAAACTACAAATAAGAGGGCTCAGTTGTCAGAAATACGTCCATGTGGACGGGTGTCCCACTGGCTTTCCAGGAATTGACTACCCCTGTGTCACAAGACTGTTCCAGAGAAGAGGGAGGCGGGTGCCCCTGCTCTGTGTGGTCACCTTCGTCAGGCTCATTCCGATACCTGGAGCAGAGTTGAGGGGAAGGGCTCTTTCCTTCCTAACCTGGATCGAAAATCCTGCGTGAAGCCCTAGAAAAAAGAATGGGGCAGCTGGATGTGTTCTGTATGGCCAGGCCACCTCAGGAGGGGCACAGAGTTGTCCTAGGGACCACTGCCCACTTGTGATGAATGCTCTCGGCCTCCTGGTGACGTGATCTGACCCCACGGGGGCTCTTGACCCCAGACTGTTGTGGGCAGGAGGACAGGAGGGGGCGCCGTAGCCGCAGCCCTGGGGTCTAGGGGCTGCGCTGTCCACCTGCCCTACATGGGTGCCAGCTCCCGTGAGTGTGGTGACCCACAGAGGACCTGCCTGTGATTCAGGGAATAAATCCACAAAGAGACAAGCCTGCGGGAAAGCGGCACGCTCTCCTGTAGCCGGGGAGGAAGGCTTTGGTCCTTAGACCCCGAGAGTCAGTGTGCACGTTGTGATCTCCCCAGTTATTCATGTGTTTATCACCAGTCCAAGAAATAATTAATTTCCTTCTTACAGAGATTGACACAGAATGTAAAAATTCTCGTGGGAGACTGAAGGCCAAAGGGACAGAGGATGCTTGGAGCCCTTTATTTTGGTGTAAGTTTACATTTACCAAGAAGGCCCAGGACATCCAGCACACTGCTCCCCAGGCCGCCCAGCGGTTACATCTGGCCACATCTGTGCCTCTCTCTGGGGCGATGGGGAGTGATGATAAGGCAGGCACCCTCACACTCACATCGGGGAGGCCGGCGCATCTGCGGCTGACAGCCCGTTTGGGTTCTGCCTGTCGCAGCCGTCACTCCCCCTCGGGTTCTGGTCCAGCATCCCTGCCACGCTTAGCGGCCATGTCTGCTTTCCTAGACCTGGAGCCACATCCCAGCCTCCTTGGTCTTCCAGGAGTGCAGGCCGTTTAATGTGTTGACCGCCCTGGTGTGTCCTGGTCCAGTGTCCCTCCTGACTATGCACGGGGCCTGTGCTGGCGGCAGGAGTGCCTGGATGCGCTGTCGCTGCGCCCAGTGTAGGTGACACAGCTGTGACCCTTGGTCAGGTGGCACACGCTGGCCTTGCCCGCTCTGAGATCACGTTTCTGGCTTTATGGTGGATTGGTCAGCAGTCTGGGGGAGGCTCTGCGACCACACGGACACTGGCCGCCCGGCCTCGTCGCCGCGCTGGGGCTCCCAGCCCTGCTTGCTGACTCGTGAGCCGGGCTCCGTGCGAGGGCCGCTCCTTTTCTGCTCCCCTTAGCCACATGGTGATCATATGAGGGTGGCCTCGTGGGCTCTTCATTTAGTTCAACCAGTTGTAATTCATTACGTTCATTGTTCTGTTCTTTGGTTGTCCCAGATTTCAGGCAGGTTGATTTTGAGGAACAAGAGCATGGGGTCCTTTCTCTGTGAAGACCAAGTTCTGTTCAGTGTCACATCTGCTAAACCGGTGTGTTTGGGCCCAGGAGTGGTCGTGGGGCCCCAGGGAGCTGCAGGGAGGAGCCTGACCAGTGCTGTTCTGTGGGACCCAGTGCCTGTGGGGGCGCAGCTCATAGGGGGAGGGGGACTGGCCAGTGCAGACTGCGGGGGGAAACGCAGTGAGATCTTACCCCCTATGAGGTGAGCACCGTCCTTGGGCAAGAGGCCTAACCCTGCAGAGCAGTGTCTTAAGAACGTGGAGAAGAGGTGGGACATACTTTTATAACATTGATGTTGGGGTAGAGTATTTAAATTACAAAAAGAAGCACAAATAATAGGAAAGAGTCCCATGTTTATAATCATATTAAAATGCAGTATGATGACAGAGGAACGTCATAAACAAAATTAAGTGATAAACTGTATCTGTGAAAAAATACCAGTAACAAATATAAATTGACAAAGGATGGTCACTCCACTGCTTGTAACCATAGTGCACAAAGAATTCCTACAAATCAGGGAGAAAAAGATGAGCAAGCTGGAGGCAAAACAGAGCAGGCTTTTCCCAGGAGAGGAGGTCGGAGCACGGGGGACGGGAGGGACACGCGGCGGCCGCTCCCACCGTCCAGCAGCCACGGACGGGACGTGGCCAGAGTGGGAGCTCGCTCGGCCCCTTTGGGGCGTGCAGGTGCAGAGCGCACACAAGTTTGGATTTTGTGACACTTTTTTCCATGAGAGTGAAAATTGTGGAATCCTATGTAGCTGCTAGAATGACTGGCTGAAATCTACCCCCAGCTGCGTGAAGCTCTTGGAAATCATAATACTGAGTTTGGGGAGAATGGCAGGCATCACAATGACAGGCGTCGTTTGTGGTTGTGAATGTAGATTTTTAACAGCCAAGTCAGCAGCGCAGTGTTTACGTGATTTACGGGCACCGACCTCATGTGGTAAAGACACCTGCAGGGGTCAGGGTCGCGTGGCTCCGGGAGGGCGGTTGTCTCCGAGGTGGGGGGCTTCAGCACTGTGATGCTTTGTTACCAAAAGGGAACAAGGTCTGAATCAGAGAAGGTCTGATGTTGACGTGTTTCATCTGGGTAGGGGGTACATGGGAGTCTGATCTTTCTGTTTGTAGTATTTCATAATCAGAATTTTTAAAAAGAAACGTGTCTTAGCAGTATAAACACGGGCAGTTACTCAGCTTCTAACGGGTTTCTCTCGGGAATCCGCAGTGCTAGGACACCGCGTAGGGCAGAGTTCACGCTTGAGTCCCGGGTGCCGTGAATCTCATCTATGCACGAGCTTTCTAAATCCTTGAAGATGATTTCTTCTTAGCAGTAAAGCTGTTTTGAAATAACTTATGTTTCTCAAATCCTATTTATTGATTTACAGGCAAGGTTAACGTGTGTTGTCAGTGTGGCTCCTCCTCATTCAGTCCTGAGCTGTATTGGGTCTTGTCTTGGGTCTTGTCTGGGGGCTGCCCGCCTCCCCCACGGAGCGCTCAGACTTGTGGGACGCCTGTGCTGAGGGTACTGGTGGAGGGCCTGGCGTCCTGCAGGGCAGCTGGGTGGACACTTGTCCTGCTACGGGGCGCATGGCCCGCAGCGGAGACGTGCTGCACAGAGCCCCCGCCCCTTGTGATGCACGGTTTTCCTGCACTCTTCTCTGGGGAAGTCTGACGCGTCCTGTTTCATGCCCCGCTCTCCGCAGCGTGGAGATAACCCCATGCGGAGGACTGGAGAGCGAAGCTTGGTTAAACGTGAGCTAGCTTTGTGCAGCAAGGCCTTTGTGTAAACTGGAAGTTGATTGTTGCTGTCCATGCTGGAAGTGTCAACGTTTTCAGTGATTTCTGGATGCTTTTTATAATTTATTTTTGTTTATCTATTTGGGGTGGGGTAATGAGGTTTGTTTATTTATTTAGTTTTTAATGGAGGTACTGGGGATTGAACCCAGGACCTCATACATGCTGAGCATGTGTTCGATCACTGAGCTATACCCTCCCCCCTCTGTAGGCTTTTTAGATGTTAACAATTAAATTCAGGTCCTGAAGATTTCTACTATCTTTTTCTTGAGTGTTTTGTTTCTGTATTTAGCATGCCTTATAATGCTGGTTGTAATGTTTAGATTTCTTAACGTTAATACCTTTTTTTTAAACTATCACCACTTCCTTCGTTTAAAATGTTTTTCAGTTTAAAATTATATATTTGCACATATATGTGCACACAAACATATGAAGCAGAATATCTTTATAATGTAGTTTTCTTTTTATCTGTTAGATATTTGCTTGAAGGAGGTAACATCGATGGCTGACAGTCTGTATAATATTCGGCTTCTGAGAGAATTCTCAAATGAGTATCTTAACAGATGCTTTTATCTCACGCTAGAAGATATGCTGTATGCCCCCTTAGTGCTGAAGGTAATAATGAGTTATTAAAGATACGTTTTTAAAGCCACGTGTGAATGAGCTACTTACGGTGTCCTTGGGTCTTTGTGTTCCTTTCAGCCAAACGTCATGGTTTTCATTGCCGAGCTCTTCTGGTGGTTTGAGAACGTCAAACCAGACTTTGTTCAGCCCAGGGATGTCCAAGAGCTGAAAGACGGTGAGTGAGCCACTTCCTGTAGGTTACAGCCGTGTCCTCGGAAAGAGTGTGGGCAGAGTGCATAGAGGGTGTCCTTGGCTGCTTCCCGTGTTCTGTACAGCAGTGGTGTCTGAATGTGGTCGTCTCTTCTGGGGGGCGGAGAGCTGACGGGGCCGAGCTGCTCCCCGGGCTCTGCAGGCTGCGACCTTGTCCTGCAGTGTCAGGGTCCAGGCTGAGCAGCGGTCATTGGAGAGAAGGCTCCAGGTGACGCTGGTGAACCTCCGTGGGTAGGAGGGGCTCTAGTCTGTGACACCCGTCCTCATCCTCCACAGATCTGACTTTCTGCCCTAAAACAAGGCAGAAAATGCTTTTTTTTTTTTTTTTTTTTACCAGAGTGAAATAACCTGCCAGCCTTGGGAATCTGTAAAACTTTAAGATGATGTGGGAGGATATCTTCATGTCCTTGGAATTTTTTGGAAAAGATTAAAAAAAAGTAGCCATGCAAGAAAGGATTGATAATTAACCACATTAAAATTAAGACCTTTTTTTCATTAAAAAATGATGTAAAGAGTAAAAAAAGAAAGAAATCAAGTAGCTACTGGGGTAGGAGATACTGTTTATGTACTGTCAGTATTCCACAAGTGTCCAGGGCGTGGAAGAGCTCAGCCTGGCCAGTGAGGAGAAGGCCCGCCCATAGGAGGCTGAGCAGAAGACTTGAACAGGTGCTTTGTGGAGGCAGGGCTCCAGCTGCCCAGGAAGGTTAAGAGAAGGTGCTTAGCCCCATCAGGAGCTAAAACAAGTGACGACAGCCCCACCCCCGCCGTGCCGGCATGTGCTCGGGGCCGTGGCGGAGGCCTGCCCTGCCCGCCTCATGCCTCCTCAGCTCCGGAACCTCGGCGTCCCCCTCCCCCAGGGGCCCCTTCCGCTGGCCCCGGCCCGGTGCCTGCTGCTCGCGCTGTCCTCCCGTGGTGTCGGCGGGGCTGCATCCCCCGCGTGCCTCTCAGGACCCCGGACCTCAGCCCGCTTGCCCAGGAGCCGCAGCTCCCTGCCCGGTGCTCATTCACTCGAGCGAGGACAGCTGGTGTGGGGCCCCGACGTGAGGATGTGCCGTGGCTCAGCGGCCATGCTGGCCTCCGGGAGACCAGGGGGCAGGGGCCTGGAGGAGCCGCTGGGGAGAAGGGCGGGCGTGCGTGGGGCTGCCAGTGCCGCCAGTGCCGCCAGTGCCATGGTGCCAGCTATGGCTCGAGGCGACCTCCCCTCTCTCTCCCTAAAGCCCGGCCTTGGGAGAAAGGGTTGCACCCCCAGCAGCAGCTGTAGGGGCGCTCGCTCTGGGCTCCGGCAGGGCCGTGGTCCCCACCCACCTCCTGTCTGACGCGCGCTCTTTGGGGCCTGTGTGGCCAGGTCCTGCTCTCTGTTGCTGGCTAGAGGTGGGCTGGGTCCTGTGGACGAGCACATGGTGCACCTGTCTTCCCAGAAGGGACTGCCAGCCCTCCCAGTGAGACTGCCCCCCCCCCCCGCACCGGTGCCATGCTCGGGGCTCAGCGTTGGCCCCGTGGAGCTGGTCAGTGGGAGTCCGTGCCTGTGGCCTCCCGGGCACAGGTCCATCCCTGCCTCTGGCCACTTCCTGCGTGTGCCCGTGGTGCCTGCCTGGTGCTGGCTGATGACAGGCTGGCTGACAGCGGCCAGTGGCGTCTGTTCACGTTTTCAATCCACCCATCTGTTTACCAGACTCAGGCTTTCCTTTTTCTGTCAGCGACCGTCAGGGGTCCCCGTGTGGCTGCAGTTGGAGCTGAGGGGGTGCTGGTGTTGTAGGGGTGGATGGAACATGGCTGGTGGGCCTGGTCCTGCACAGGCTCAATCCCAAGGTGTCACATCAATCTTGGGGTGAATTGCTGACGGTGAGCTCACCCTGGAGACTGGGGGTGTCTGACAGAACTGTGCTCCCGAGGGACAGTTCTGAGTGCCAGTGCCTGGTCCCTGGGTGTCTTGTGAGCAAGGCATGTGGTCTCAGCCATGCCCAGTGCATGCCAGGCCTTGTATCTTTAATGTGTGTGGTTCTTTGTGGCAGGTGGTGTGGCCCTGCCCCAGAACCCCAGGATCCTACCCTCTGCTTCTCCCACTGGGACCTGCCGGAGCCCCTGTAGCTCTCACCTGCCCCGATGCCTGCAGAGCATGGGGCCCACTGGACTGCACAGCCTGGGCCCAAGGAGAAGCTCTGTCCTGCTCTGTGTCCCCTGTCTGGGACGTGCTGGGTGTCCCTGACCCCCAGCACAGGGCACCTGAGGAAGTGGCGTCTGTCCTGTGGGGAGGGGCTCGGGTCAGTGCCGTGCGCTCCAGCCTTAGCGGGTGGGTCTGGCTCCTGGGAAGCTTTTCATGGGTAGGTGGTTCCAGGCTCAGGCCCTGATAGGGGCTTTCCTCAGCGTCCAGTCACCCATCCTTGGTTTCTTCTCGTGGGACCAGCCAGCTGCTGGCTGTTGGCCCCTGGGGAGGCTGTGTGCCCTTCCCATCCCCACCCGCTGTTACCAGTCCCCTTGGCTGCCCCTTCTGCTTCTGGGTGATCTCATCCATGTGGATTCTGCCGGCTCAGGCAGTCACTGGGGGCAGCCCCTCACGCCTCTGAGCTGGGGTGTCTGCCCCGGGCTCCTCATCCCTCTGTAGTGGATCAGCTGTCTGAAGGTAGCCGTGGTGGCCCTCGCATAGTGAGGGCTGTGCTGTTAGTCTGTGTGCTGTGCGTGCCGGGGTCCCTGCTGAACCGTGGGTCCAGGAGTCTTCCCATGTCAGCACGCTCTCCCTGACCCAGGCCTGCCCCGGCTGCTGGCTACACACCCTGTCGGGTCCAGCCTGTGCTTGGAGGCTGGTGGCCGGGACGGGAGGCAGGGCAAGTCCCACAGGGGCCTGGGGAGGGCACCTTCTGCAGGCTCACAGAGTTGCAGGAGATCTGGGAATTTGAGATTTTCAAGGCCCAGATCCCTGACTTGGCCCAGCTGCAGAAGAGCTACTCTGTCCTCGGCCCTCACCCTGCTGTGGCTTGTTGCTGCTGTTCCTGTGGGTCTCCTGGAGCTGCAGGGCGGCTCCCCGGGGCGGGGCCCAGGACGAGGCAGCTTGCTCGTTGTCAGACTTGCATGTCCAGTTCCAGTTCCTGCTGTTCTAGGCTGTGTTGTGGCTTTTGATTCTGGTATCACATTTGTAATATTCAATACAGAATACACTTGTTGAAGTTGAAACCAGCTTTGGGGAGGAGAACTTTGGTTTCAAGTAAAAGTTGCGTTATTTTTAGTGCTTACAAAAACTGGGATTAAAAAAAAAAAAGGATTTCTTGCTAGTGTTTCAAGTAACTGTAAATAATAATGCAACTATTTCTATAAAACTATTGTTTCTGCAGCTAAAGCAGTGTCACACCAGAAAAGCAGCCGGCCTCCTGTCCCCATCTCCAACGCCACCAAACGCAGCTTCCTGGGCAGCCCTGCTGTGGCGAGCCCGGCCGACCTCCAGCCCTCCGCCCAGCTGCAGGCCGAGGGCCACAGGCACCACCTGCACCTCGAGGAGCCCGAGCACCTGTAAGCCTGTCTGCTCAGGGTTAAGTCGCCGTCCTGCCCCTTCTCTCGCTGGTTTACAGCTCTGATTGGAGTTGCCTTTTCTCATGGGGCAATAGAAGAAGTACCGAGTAGGTAGCCAGAGGCCTCTCTCTGGCCCCAGCTGCCCGGAGGCAAGGAGGATAACCTTAATTAATTAATTGCATAGTTGTTAAAAGTTGAGACTTGTATTACAGGCTCCAGCCAGAAGTCACTATGTCTCCTGGCTGCAGTTTGGATATTTATCCCAGGTTTGATGTTCTTGGTACCTTTTTGATTCATTTTTTGGGGAAAATTATAATTTTGGTTCCTTCTTTGGGGGTGAATTCATGGTGTTCTCTGTAGCTTCTTATGCATTTGTCTTTGATCTTAAAGATTGATGAAGTAGTGATTTTCTCTGCCATCCTTCTTCCGTTTAGGGGGAAAGGGGCTTCTGCCTTTAGCCCATCGCATCCTTTGCTGCCCCTGAGACAGAAACAGCAAAAGACGGTGCAGGGAGAGGACCCCCCCGGTGAGAAGCCTCCCCTGTTCCTCGTCCCTCTCAGTGTCGCTCGTGGAAGTGATAGTTCTCAGAAAGATGCTCTCATCGTGACGTCGCATTTCTAGTTAAGAAGCCCGTGGCAGAATGCGTTGTAATTTTTATTGCTGTGCCTTAGAAATTATGGTCTTTGTTGTGAAAATATTACGAAAGTCTAGCACGTTATCCGACGGTTACAGAAGCCGCTGTCGTGCCTGAGGAAGAGCTTAAACGCGTTGCTCTTTGCTGGTTGTTTCAGTTGATGGTGACATCATTTAATTGGTATTGACCTACAACTGGCTCTGATTATGGCCTGGGCTGATTGCTGTTGGATTACGCACTGCTTGTTACTGAAACTGTTGAAAATTGTGTCTTTGTGATTATCTGCTTTCCCTGAGCAGTTCCGGTGTGCTGAGTTATGATGCATTTCCTTGAGAAATGGCTATTATACTGAAAGCACTTCAAGCATTGTAAAACAGGTTACTTAATGCTGAACGCACTTACCGTTTCCTCCGCACTACAGATCAGCGACACCGATCTAATTCTTTAACCCGAGTCGATGGTCAGCCCCGAGGTGCAGCGGTAGCATGGATGGAAAAAAAACACAGGTGAACTACCTGCCTTTCTAATAAGTATCTCCATGCAGCGCCCTTTAGTGCAAGCCCTGGGGCCCACTGAGACCTTCAGAGGTCAGACTTACTTCCGTAACCTGCTTTTCCAATTCCAAGGGCACGGGGCGGTGTGGTGTCACAGCAGGTTGAGTCAGAGCCAGACCTGGGAATCCCGTCGGATGTCTGGGAGGTCTGCACAGGTGTCAAATGAGGCCATGCTTTGAACTCTATTAAACTTCCCTATTTTAGAAAATATGGTCATTGTTCGTGTAACAGATTTCTTACTGTAATTTTTAGTCCTTTTGAAAATGTTCCAGCTTTAATTTCTAGTATGATAAATACTGATTAATGTGGATGAACAAATAAAAGCTTTGGGGGCCCCTCGGCGAGTTTAAGGGGCCCTGGGCCAGGGTGTCTGCCAGTCCCAGAATGGAGAGGACTCCAGTTTTCTCCCTGGGGGAGGGTTTGTCAGTCTCCTGTGTTTGAGATGCGGATCCTCTTCTCATGACTCGTAACCCGTGGGCTTCTTTCCCCCGCATTGCAGGCCTGTGTCTCAGCCGGCGCCCTTCGCTGTCCATCATGCAGCAAGCTGCGACATGGACCCTGGCTCTGGCGACAGCGTCAGCCTGGCGCGCTCCATCAGCAAGGACAGCTTGGCATCCAATATTGTTCATCTGACCCCGCAGAACCAGCCACACCCCACAGGCACCAAGGCTGATGGGAAGGGCCTGTTGAACAATGTAGACATCGAGGACGAGGATGAGGAACTCGTAGCCATCATTAGGACGGATGTCACCCACCAGAGTGGTGACCCAGGCCTGATGGCAAGTGCCAGGTCTCCCCAGCAGCAGGCGGACCCCTTAGAGAGCAAGCCTGACAGTTTCTTCCTGGAGCCGTTGATGCCGGCCGTGCTCAGGCCGGCCAAGGAGAAGCAGGCGATCACCAAGGAGGATGAGTGCGGGGAGGGGCGGCCGAGGGGCTTCTCGTCCCGCAGGCCCGGCGAGGGCCACCAGCCTCTGGTGCGGAAGAAGGCGCCCGGCTGTCACGTCAGCCGTGACTTGAACAGGACTTTCACCCCAATCTCCTGTTCAGAACTTCCTGTGGGCTTCGACCCCGCACCCACTGAGGCAGGGCCGCAGGTGGCGGGGGAGGCCCGCAGCGGGCCCCTGTCCAGCAGCAGTTTCGATCCAACATCTCAGGGACAGTCTGCCGATGGCTTCTTTCTTCACGTAGCCAGAGCTGATGAGGACTCGGAGGGCAGGTTCTATGGGGGCTGCACACGGAGCCCTGGTGCCCACGGCCCAGAGCCCTGGCGCGTCCCAAGGCAGGACTCGGACTCCGACCTGGCTGACCTGGATGAGGCCGAGCAGGACTTCGCTGGCGAGGACCACCCCCTGGGGACAGCTCTGCACGGCGGCGAGGAGGAGTCAGCGAAGCTGCAGGAGGACATGAAGGTGAAGGAGCACGAAGACAAGGACGATGCCAGCGGCCGCTCCAGCCCGTGCTTGAGCACCGTCTCCCAGGTCAGCAGCGTCTCCATGGCCAGCGGGAGCGTGAAGATGACCAGCTTCGCTGAGAGGAAGCTGCAGAGGCTCAACAGCTGTGAAACCAAGTCGAGCACGAGCAGCTCCCAGAAGACCACGCCCGATGCCTCGGAGAGCTGCCCGGCTCCCCTGACGACGTGGAAGCAGAGGCGGGAGCAGAGCCCGAGCAGGCAGAGCAGGGACCACGCCAGCCTCCTGGCCTCCGAGCTGGTGCAGCTGCACATGCAGCTGGAGGAGAAGCGCAGGGCCATCGAGGCGCAGAAGAGGAAGATGGAGGCGCTGTCCGCGCGGCAGCGCCTGACGCTGGGGAAGGCGGCTTTCCTGCACGTGGTCAAGAAGGGCAGGCCCGATGTGGCTCCGCAGCCACTCAAAGCAGAAGCTTTGGCTGGAGAGTATTCACAGCACAACGGGGACGATTTCGCCAGCGGTGGGTCCAGGACGGAGGACCTCCTCGTCGAGGAGGGGAGGGTGGGCCTCCTGGAGCCACAGGACCTGGGCACGGAGGCTCTCATCCAGCAGCACAGCCCGAAGGACCCCGCCGTCCTGCATGAGCTGGAGAGGAGCACAGCGCTGTCTGCGGCCCTCCTGGAGGGCGGCGCCGGTGATGGGGTGGGCACGGGCGAGTGTGAGCTCTCCATCGAGAAGCTCAGCGAGACCATCAGCGCGCTCCAGCAGGCCATCCTCCGCATCTCCCAGCAGCAGGAGCAGCTGCTCATGGAGCCCCCCACCGCACCCGCCCCCGGCCCAAAAAACGGCTCCCAGGACCCGAAGGTCAAGGCGCCCATCCACTTCATTGAGCCGCTGTCTCCGACGGGAACAGCCGGTCACCGCAAGCCCCCGCGGCTCGGCCAGGGTCGGAATTCCCGCTCGGGGAGGCCAGCTGAGCTGAAGGTCCCGAAAGAGCGACCTCAAGGTTCCTCCCGAAGCAAGACCCCCACGCCCAGTGTCGAGACCCTCCCGCACCTACGGCCCTTCCCTCCGCGGACGCCCTCCGACCCGAGCTGGGACGGCATCACTGACCCTGGAAGGGATGCCCACGAGAAGGGCTTCCTGGACAGTTACAGGCTTCATGATGAGAACAACCAGAGGTCGCCCAGGGACGCGAACATCATATCGGAGCAGGGGGGCTTCAAGGAGGCGCTGGAGGGCGTGAAGGAGGCAGGGCTCAGCGCCCTCAGCATCTCGGTGAAGGAGAGTATGGCCCTGGATGAGCCCCCGCGGAGCAAGGCGAGCCTCATCGAGGTGGACCTCTCCGACCTGAAGGCCCCTGACGAGGACGGGGAGACGGGGGGCCAAGAGAGTGCTGTGGACCTTGGTAGCGATGGCGACCAGAAGCCGGGTGTCGGCTTCTTCTTCAAGGTAAGGTGGCGTCTGTGTCACACGGCAGGCAGGTGTCCTCACTTCGCCATGCTCGTGAGGGCAGCACAGACAAATGAGCCTCTTCTGCTGAGGGCCCAGCGCACGCGACTCCTTGGCCGCCGGTCCCTGCGAGGACCCCACCCAGTGGCGGGAGTCTGGCTGCGCTAGCAGAGCTGTCCTCAAGGCCCCGAAGCATGAAAGTTTTTCTTCCCATGGTTTTCCAACCGTGTGAGAATGAAAAACTATTCCTGGCTCGCAGGCTCCAGAAAACAGGTGTTGGGCCTTCGGGCTAAGGTTTGCTGAACCCTGTTACAGGGTCTGGGCAGATGCAGAAGCTTTAGGAAACGGTTTTGTTCCTGTCTGTTCCTTGTAATTTTTTCTTCGAGAGAAGAGAGCGGTAACTGTGAGGCTCTCTTCTGTCTGGACGGGGTCTCCCCTCCCCGGGCAGTTGTGAGGTGGGGACACACTGTGGAGCGGTGTGAGCCGCCCTGTCATGAGACGCGGGTGCTGGGTGGCATCTGCTTGTACGCGGGGAACAGACGAGTAACCAGCCTGGTGGTGGCTCCTGCCTGGGGCTCTAGACGTGGTTTGTAAGGCAGGTAAGTTCAGGTTCAGGCTGAGTTCAGGATGACAAACTGAATGCTTTTTGAGTGGCCTGTTTCTCTTTGGTTTGCGTTCTGCTGTCCACGGGGACATGCTCATTCGTCATCAGCAGGGTGAGTGCTGGGCCCCACGTGGTGTTTTCTCAGGGTGTGTTCAGCTCGGCTGCCGGAGCGTGGCTCTGCTGGGGAGCAAGGTGGCCGGGCTGTAGGTGACGTCTGCTTGCAGGATGAGCAGAAGGCAGATGACGAGCTCGCCAAGAAGCGGGCGGCCTTCCTCCTGAAGCAGCAGCGCAAGGCCGAGGAGGCGCGCGTGCGGAGGCAGCAGCTGGAGGCTGAGGTGGAGCTCAAGCGGGACGAGGCCCGGTAGGTCCACCCCCGGGACGGGCGGGGGAGCTGCTGCCACCTGGGCGGGCTGTGAGCGCCGGCCCTGGCCCCCAGCCTCTGAGCAGGACGGCCGTATCCTCTGTCAGGCGTAAGGCGGAGGAAGACCGGATCCGCAAGGAGGAGGAGAAGGCGCGGCGGGAGCTCATCAAGCAGGAGTACCTGCGGCGGAAGCAGCAGCAGATCCTAGAGGAGCAGGGCCTGGGCAAACCCAAGGCCAGACCCAAGAAGCCGCGGCCGAAGTCCATCCATCGCGAGGAGCCGAACAGTGACTCGGGACCCAAGAGCGCCTCCACCCGTAAGGGGCGCCATGGCCCTGCCCTCAGCTCCCTGCTCCCCGCTCCCTGCAGCGTCTGGGGGCGGACGGGCTCTCTGGTTCTCAGGAGGGAGAGGTGGGCCGAGTGCTGGAGTCCTCAGGTGGTGGAGCGCAGGCCTCGCAGGTGCCCCTCCAGAGGCAGAGCAGAGACACCCCCTCCCTTGGGTGTCCGCCTCTTACCGTGCCCCCGGGCCATGAGGGGCTGTGCAGGCGGTTGGGGGAACAGATGCGTGTCTCATGAAAGCTCTTCTCTTCCCTGGCAGCTGATAACCTGAGCCGGGCCCAGTCGGGCTCCAGCCTGTCCTTGGCCTCTGCGGCGACCACAGAGCCCGAGAGTGTACATTCGGGGGGCACACCCGCCCAGCGGTAAGGGGGCTGGGAGGATGTGTGGGCGATGGCTCTAACTTCTGTGGTGTGACTTCAGGCGTCCAGGGCAGTTGCTGTGATTTCTCGAAAACAGAGCACCCTTCCCCTGGGTTCACCAGATTCGCCACGTTTGCTCTATCTTCTGTCCCTTCGCCCCCTCCCAGCCGCACACACACTTGTGTGTTGATTGTTCAGGAGGGAGTTGGTGACAGCCTGCTCTGCGTCCTTGAATACTTCCTACGAGCGGGGGTGTTGTCTTACGCAGCTGGTCGTCGGGCCGGCACTCTCACGGGGCCCTCGGTCCTTGTTCGCTGTGGCTGGGTGTCCGGGAGTGCCCTTGCGTGGGGGGACCGGGGGGCCCAGGTCGAGCTGAGTCCCTGTCTGTCCGCCTGGGGCACGTCTGCAGCCCTTAGCGTCCTGGGCCCTGACACCTGCTGAGCACAGGCTGGCTGGTTATTTTGTCACCTGCCTCTTGGTGTGCTCTCCCTGGGGTCCGGTTCGGGTTGTACACTTGGCGGGAACACCTGGAGACGGCGCCAAGGGGAGGGGGGTGTTTGGTTCTCGGGGCAGCCTGTCAGGCCTGTCCCTTGACTTGGGCTGTTTGAGGTGTGGTTTTCCCCAGCAGTGAAAAATCTCCCTCTGTGATTAAAGAATCACTTGGGCGGAGGTGCTGGGGTCCTCGTCAGCACCACTGAACGTCTGCCCACTGGCCTCGGTGACCTCCTCTGTGGGTGGGGTTGGCCTCTGGTAGGCGCCCCCACCCCGGTCCTTTGTCACGTGCGTGCACCCGGTGGCCGCATTGTCCTGCCCCTTCGCACGTCTGGTGGCTTCTCATCGCCTGGGCTCTGTGGAGGACACCTCCCGGGGACTCTGAACTCCGGTTGGATCTTTGTTCAGGTGGTCAGTTACCAGGGCTGGATTTGAACTTCAGCGGTGCCTGCCTCCCATGCATGGCAGCATCTGTTGCGCTCAGCGGGGACTGCCCTGCAGGGACGCAGCTCAGGCCTGCTGGGGATGGGAGAGCCGTTGAGACTGGGGCCCAGACAGCCCGCTGTGCCCTCCCTCCTTTGCGGGGACCTGCCCCTTGCTGGGCAGCAGCACAGGTGGACCACGCTTGCCCCTTGGTGCCCGAGCCAGCACGGCTGAGCACTGCCGTCCTGCTCCACGGGGCTGCCTGAGGGTGAACTTCCCTGGCAGGCACTCCTCCCGGCCGTGTGTTTCCATACTCCGCAGTGCCCAGGGCTTGGGTTGTACCTTGCCCAGACCTCGCCGTCGTGTTCTGGGGGAGTAGACCACCGCGCTGCCCCCACCATAACCTCGGGGCTCCTGCCGCAGTGGCTGGTCCCTCTGTGCTGATGGTGCAGCTTGGCCGTTTCAGGGTGGAACCCCACACGCTATGGCAGTTGTGGGTGAGGGGTGTGTCCGCGATCACCAACCCCACCTCTGTCCTTCTCTTCACAGAGTGGAGTCCCTGGAAGCCTTGCCCATCCTGAGCCGCAACCCCAGCAGGAGCACGGACAGAGACTGGGAGACGGCGTCCGCAGCGTCCTCCCTCGCCTCGGTGGCCGAGTACACAGGTGACCCTCGCTCTTCCTAGGTCGCGGGTGCGGCTGTGTTGTCAGGTGGACACTGGCTCTCCAGCTGCCTCCGGGGGGGCCATGCCTTTGTGTGTGCACAGCCCTGCAGCTCAGTAGGGTGCCCCGGGTGCTTTGGAACCTTAGACTTTTATAAATTATTGTTCCTTGGTTTTGTCTTTTTTATATCAAAGAAACTGTTAGAAAAAGACTAAGTAATTACTTAGTTTAATTTTTTCTTAGTTTATTTAAATCTGTAGTTTAAAATTCCCCCATAGATTGGAAGTGGCTGTTACTTCAAAAAATTACAAACATCCTTAATTCAGCCTACCTGTTGGTTGGTTCTACGAAATTGTTCGTTTTCTTTTGTGTGTGTATTTATGCCTTAAGTAGCGAGTTTGCAAGTCTCGGCCTGGCTTTCGCAGGTCCCAAGCTCTTTAAGGAGCCCAGCAGCAAGTCGAACAAGTCGATTATTCATAACGCCGTGTCCCATTGCTGTCTGGCGGGGAAAGTGAACGAGCCTCACAAGAATTCAGTGTTGGAGGCAAGTACTGAGCTTTACCTCTAAGTCTCTGTACAGAATGGCAGTGTCTGTAAATAAGGGCTCCCTCTGGAAGGGAGCAGCACCCTGGTTGTCAACGTGTGAGAGTGGCTCGGGGCATGCCAACCAGCATTCCTGGGCCCTCGTGGTGGGGAGGGCTCTGTGGAAGAGCAGAATTTAGACCAGTGGACCCAGAGGGGACAGAGCTGGGAGTCCAGGGAGGGGCCCAGTGGGAAGCCGCCTGGGTCCGGGTAGGGGACCGGAGGTGGTGAGGTTTCCACAGCAGACATGGTTTGGTAGCTGAGTGCAGGTGACTGCAGGTGGACGAGGCGGAAGGTGCTGAGATTGGAGAGTCCCAACGGGGTGGATGTAAGGGATGGAGACTGGAGGGGTTCACGGGCGGGGTTGTGGGCTCCCAGGGGAGGAGGAGGAGGAGGAGGCTCCAGGAGGGATTCCAGCTCTGAGCGGGGACCCCTGGAGAACGGAAGTTTGGGGGCAGAATGCTGGTGGTGGTGTCTGTCCTGTCATGTTGGCCGTTGCCCCCCTGCGGGCCACACTGCCCACGACTGCGCAGCTGCACCACTGGGCCTCGGTCACGTCATCGGTGAGTTGTGGAGGCTGCGGGGCGTGGCAGATCTGGGAGGCACTGGTAGTCAGGGTCATGCCCATCACCCAACTGAGGCTCAGTCTTGAGGGGACAGCAGGGCCCCCTCCACTGTCCTTGGCTGGTCAAGCCCCTGGGTCGGTCAGGGAGCTGGCCTGACTGCCTCGCCAGGGGGCTTACGATCCAGGGTGTGAGATAGCCCTGAAAGAGGAGTCACACAGGAAGCGACGCCGGCTCGGCTACCATGTCCGCTTGGTGGTGACGTCACAGGACCGACAGTGTGGCTTGGTCCCCACAGGGCCGTGTCCAGGGGCAGTGGTGGCCGGTTGGGCTGCGGCCGTAGGTTACACGTGAGGGGGAACCTCGAAGAGTAACGGAGCAGGGTGGGGCCCGGGGTGGGGTCAGGGAGGGTCTTCAGGAAAGTGATGCTGGAGCAGAGCCCCGTGGAGGGAGGCGTCCGGGCACGAGGCGGGACTGAGCCCCCAGTTTGGGCTGAAGCATGGAGCTGGGAAGTTGGGGCTCACAGGGCAGCTCCTACATGCCTTCTGTTGGCCAAAGGGACTTGGCTTTGCATTGTGGGAGAGGGCAGCTGCACTTGTGGGCAGAGGAGGACCGTGACCCCAGTACAGATGTGGGGGTGGGCGTGGGAGTCAGTGACGGGACCTGGGCCAGGATGCTTCCTCACATCTCATTCTGTTTACGTTCAGACAACTTTTATGGAATTAGAAGTCTGTATTACAGATGCAGGTTTGGATTCTGCTTTTTCCACTTAATTTAAGAAATGTATATTTATTTCTTAATCTATTTAAAATTATAAGCCTGTTATAGGTTGAAAGGGACAGTATATGTTTGTGAAAAAACTACAGTTTTCTGAAAGCAAAATAAATAGAAGAGCGGCGTTGTTTTACATTTTTACAAGTCTTTCTAGTTCTCGGTATTGTTAAAGATAGCTGGCTCTTCCCCACTTCCGCGTCCGGTCTGTTACCTGGCCGCCTGGCCCGTGGCCCCTGGAAACCTGCTGCACACTGAGGGGAGCCTGAAGAGGCAGAGGACGTCCTGCAGACACTGGGGAGAGGGTTTCAGGAACCCCAGGGCCATGCTTTGAAAACTGCTGGGGTAGACAATTAAAGCAGGTATTTTCAAGCGTGAGGAGGATCTGCTTTTAAGAAACTGTCGACACAGAAACATTTCAGAGGTCAGGACCCGGTCTGCAGGCTCCTTGTGCTGGTGTTGTCGACAGGTCACTCACCCGCCGTGAGCGCCACCCTGTTAGAGTGCAGCCTGTTCACAGATGAGCCCCACCGTCACCACTGTCTAATTCCAGAACCTTCATTGCCCCAAACAGGAGCCCTGTGCCGATGACCACTTCGCACAGCCCCTCTGGCCCCGGCCGCCACACACCTGCTGGCCCTCTCTGTGTGTTTGCCTCCCTGCACGTTTCCTGGGAAGGGGCCCCTACGCTGTGCGCCCTTTTGGGGCCACTTCCTTCACTCAGCATGATGTTTCCAAGGCTCACCGTGTGGTAGCCAGTGTGGGGGCTTCATTCCTTTCTGTGGCTGAGTAACATTCTGTTGTCCGTCCACACCGCGTTTTGTGTTCCCATCCATCTGCTGATGGACGTGTGGGTCGCTTCTACTTTTTGACTTGTGAGTAACGCTGCTGTGGACGTTCATGTACAGGTTTTATGTGGATGCGTGTGTTCGTTTCTCTCACGTGTGTAACTAAGGGAAGAGCGGCTGCGTCACGTGACTGTGTCTGCCGTTCTGGTTTCCACGGCGGCTGCACTGCCACTGTCCCCGACAGTGCCTCCCAGCAGCGCTCGTTCCTGTCTGTCTGTCTGACCGAGGCTGGCGGTGGAGCAGGCTTCTCTCTTGCCCTGATCTGCATGTCTCTGATGGCTAATGACACTGAGCGTCTTTTCATGTGATTTTTCACATAATTTTAAAAGCATTTTTCCCTTTGGATGCCTAGACTCTTAAGTAAGCTCTCAGGGGAAGACGATGCTTCACCCAAGAGATAGCCCCTGATTTCGGAGTCGGCACCTGTGGTGGGCACTAGTGAGCCTGCCCCAGGAGTGGGGGGTCAGCTGGCCGCCGGCCTCTCGGTCAGGCCCACAGCACTGTGGTGCCGTGCCTCCTGGAGACACTCAGTCCCTGTCTCTGTTCCTTCACTCCCTCCATACAGGAGCTGGAGAAGTGTGACGCCAATCACTACATCATACTGTTTCGCGACGCTGGCTGCCAGTTCAGGGCACTTTATTGCTACTATCCTGACACTGAAGAAATCTACAAACTAACTGGCACGGGGCCAAAGAGTATCACCAAGAAAATGATCGACAAACTGTATAAATACAGCTCAGACCGAAAACAGTTTAACCTGATCCCGGCCAAAACCATGTCTGTCAGCGTGGACGCGCTCACCATCCACAACCACTTGTGGCAGCCCAGGCGGCCCTCGGTGCCAAAGAAGACCCAGCCTCGTAAATGACCCCGTGCGGGCGGGGGTCTGCGGCGTGCCGGCCGGGCCCGTGTTTATTATTTTCATCCTTTTGGGTACGAAGTGTGCAGAATCACAGACCTTTTACAAGAGGCTTCTGGACAACAGGAGAAAGCCCTCCCCAGGCTCCCAGCACGCAGGCTGGCGGGTGCAGCGGGAGCGGGGAGGTGGTGCGTCCCCCGCGGCTCGGCCGCCGTGGGCCCCCCTCACACAAGGCTTCGGACGAGGGCCGGTGTGTGCGGAGCTGCGGGCAGCAGGTTCCTTTTACTTGAAGTTCTCCTGCAGCATCAGTGGGACATGATTTGCTTTGCTTCCTCGCCGGTCACCTCGCCCCCTTTGCACATGACCCAACCCCCTCGTTGGCCAGCTGTCATCTCGTGAGATTATAGGACTGAGGCTTGCTCTCAGGTCAGGGTGTTCGAATGTCTTTAGGAAAGGAATTTGATTTGGGGAAATCTTTTTCATTTGAGAAATTGTATCATATTTATTGATTATGTCTACTGCCAACGTTTATATCCAATTCTAAGATTTCTGAAAAAAATTCTTGTTCCTTGCTGCTCAGAAAAAGTTTACTGAAAATACCAGTTCACTAAAAGCACTGAAATCTGCAAAGTCTGTCTTCTGCTAAAACGACATTTACAAGGACGGAGGTGGCCTCGCTGACACGCAGTCGTGAGGACGTGGGCGTGCTCTCTGCTGGCGTCTGCCCGGTGGACGACAGGCGGGCTGAGCAGATTACAGGCTCGTTCATCCAGTTTCGGATTGCGCTCGTGACTTGTTCACTTTAATAAAGACAGATTTTGGTAAAGTAGAATATTTTTCACTCTGAGCATGTTTCTCTTAAAAGGTGATGCACTTGAGCTGATGGTTCGTTTAGTGTCTTTATTATGTCGTCACTTGTCCTGTCTTGATCCTTGCTTCCGGAAGAGCAGCGTGCCCGGAGTGGAGTGTGCAGCTCCTGCCTGAGACTGGTCACTTCGTTCTGCCACCTGCTTAGAAACAGTGGTTGTTTGCAGCCGTCTGTGAACTCCACGTAAGTGGGATGCTCCGGGCTCCTCCATGTTGCCCTGACGGTCGTTAGCACTTCTCCAGACCAGATGTCCCCTGGGATGGGGCCCCTGCCCTCCTGGCTGTGCGTGGCTGCCGCCACCCGGCAACTGACCAGCTGCTGTGAGTCTGGACTTGACCCGACCGCTGGAAGATTCTGGAGCCGCTTAACGTTAGTTTTGCACATGTTTTCTTGGGAGTGTTACTTGAATCCATCTCAGACTGCAGAAGAAACTCAACATCAGTAGAGAGAAAAAGTTAGTGAAGTAAACTGTTCGGAAATTTTAGGTAGGTGAGGGGGATGAGCTGTGTACACAAGGAAGGAGGGGCGCGGTGCAGGAGGGCCTGGGGGGTGGCGGGCTTCCCCCCTCGTGTGGGGGGGTGCCTGCCATCGGCCCGCAGCTCCGCACTGTGAATCCGGGCGGGGCTTCCGGTCCCCCAAGTGCAGAGTGTGGACCGGTCCTGAGTGAACGCTCCTGTTCCCACGCTGCTCACACGTGTGCTTTATTTCTCACTGTATGTTTGATATTATATTGTTATATTTATTTTAAAGAAAGCACTAAACTGTAATAAAGTAATTAACTAATACGCTTTTATTACCACGTGTGTGTGAGGCGGTCACGGCTCATTTTGTTGGTCTGTGTCCCAGCTCTGTGCTGCCAAGAGCCGTCCGGTGGTTTGAGTTAACCGGTGTCTCTTTATCAGGAAGCCACATTTTTCTTCTGGAGAAGTGAGGCTCTCTGAGCCCGCCCTTCATGAAGTTGCAACATGTGACAGCTTCTCTCTCACTTCAGGGCGCAGTGCTGTTGAAGTCAGTGGACTTTGACCATATTCCGCGTAGACTGCGCGGCCCTCCCGGCACGGTGCTGGAAAACCACGTTCCTGCCGAGCTCCTCGGTAAACTTGGGTCTTTCTTGGTGCACTTAGCGTGCGGCGTGTCCTGGGACTTGCTCGTTCACGTGCGAGGGTCTCACCCTTTACCAGGCCAGCAGGCACGGCCGCCGGTTCTGTTTGTCACAGACAGTTCCCATCCCAGGAGTCACTTCTCGGGTGGAGATTTTAGTCCTCAATGGCTTTGGTGGTCATGGCTCTCTCTGTAAGTGTCCCACGTTTTCCAGAGCCCCTGCGGGTTTGTGTCCTGTTTTTATGGCAGAAGGGAGTTCTTGCCTCACCTCCTAGATTTCTGTGTCACGTAGGACAGGCCACCTTGTCTACCCATTTAAAATTTAACTTGGTCAAGAAAGCATTAACCAGATGACTGAGTCTGTGATGAGGTTCGTGTGTGTCCTTGACAACGACTTAGGGTTCCGGGAGCCCTGTCGCTGCACAGGTGCACGTGCGGACATGTTTGTCCTGTTCCCACACGTGTGCACGAGCGAGCGTAGGTGTGGGAGGTGCACTGTCCCCTCATGTCCTCTGCCTGGACTTTGCATGTCTCTGCAGAGCGGCCTCTGATGGCGGCGTCCGGGCCCCAGCCACGCTCTTCACGCAGGCTAATGGAGAGGTGTAATCGTTCCAAGTTGCCTCTGGGTTATACTTTGATTCCTTGAAACTGTAGTTGTGTTGGGGCGGAGAGTACCTGAAATAAAATTCCCTGGTAAGAGTAGCTTGGATAACCTTTTACAATTGATGCTGACGTGTTTTGTGAACTGGGGTTTGACTTTGGAGAAGTGGGAGCCAGTGTCCTTACACAGCTTCCCACATAGGTGGTTTCCCTCGTTTCTGGAGGGGTCTGCGGTGGAGAGGGCGGGGCTGTGCTTCTGCGTCACGGCCACAGCCAGGTCCGTCCAGGGGGCATCTCTGGGATTCAGGGAGGACCTCACTGTGGTCTGGAGCCCTTACCCGGGCTGCTGCTGGGCAGCGCCCCACAGGCCTGGAGTCAGAGCAGAGCTGTCGGATGCTCTCCCTCCCGTGGTCTCCGGTGCCGTGACTTACCAGGCTCAAGGCAGGAGCTGTGGACACTGGTTGAGGTCCCAGGGGGCAGGAGTTGCCCTGGTGAGCATGCAGGCTCCCCGTCCCTTCCCCCTTCCTGTGTTCACCTGGGAGGGCCCCACCACCACCTCCCCTGGCACTCGTCTTTTGATGAGAATTAGTTCCTAAATGGCGAGGAAAAGCCACTTACAATGGGAATGAGTAACAGAACAAAGAAATGTGGTAAAAATTACAGTCTGAAATCCACGTAGTCCAGCCCAGATGTGATTTATGAAAGTTTTGTTTTGGGGGAAACCCTTCTTGGCAATGAAAATGTGGAGTTGCTTCTGGTGCAGAGAAATAGCAACAGCATGATAACCACGTTTCCCATAAAAGTGACATCTGGGCTAATTATTGTGAAGGTCGGAAGCTGACAGACTTGGCCTTGGAGGCACTTTCCTGGGCCTGTTTTTTCTCCAGGTGACTGTCTGGAACTGGAAACTCTGGGGCTCAGCCTGTGCACACGGCCAGCCTGGGTGGGGACGAGTTCCGGCCCGAGCACTCCGTCCAGCATTGGGGTTACTGAGGTGTGGTATCAGGGTGCCCACGTGCTCTCCTTGTTGGTAGTTTGAAATGCTCTTCCGAATGATGGTTAAATTGACAAACAGAGGATCCCGAGCACTGGGCCTGCTGCTCTAAGGACCAGGCACTGAGACAGGGGGCTCAGGCGGCCCCAGACAAAGCGTGCTCTTTGCTCACCCAGGTCGGGTCCCAGGATGGGGTTTTGTGAGCCTTCAGAAGGCGTTAGCAGCACCGTGAGGCAGGCTGAAGTGCAGGACTGGGATTTAAAGCTGTTCTTTTCAGTTGAACTGATAAAACCTCTCTAGTCTCCATTTTTGCAAGAAACATTTTTTTTTTTTGCTCTTTTTATTCCAAGTGGTAAGTTTTTGTCTTTTTTTTTTATAAGAGCAAACTTGATTTTTTTAAAAACTTTTTTTTTATTGAGTTACAGTCATTTCACAATGTTGTGTCAAATTTCAGTGTAGAGCACAATTTTTCAGTTACACATGAACACACATATATTCATTGTCACTTTTTTTTTTTGCTGTGAGCTACCACAAGATCTTGTATGTATTTCCCTGTGCTATACAGTATAATCTTGTTTATCTGCTCTGCATATGCCTGTCAGTATCTACAAATTTTGAACTCCCAGTCTGTCCCTTCCCACCCTCCCCTCTTGGCAACCACAAGTTTGTATTCTATGTCTATGAGTCTGTTTTTGTTTTGTATTTATGTTCTTTTGTTTGTTTGTTTGTTTGTTTTAAGAGTCCACATATAAGTGATCTCATAAGGTATTTTTCTTTCTCCTTTTGGCTTACTTCAGTTAGAATGACCTTCTCCAGGAACATCCATGTTGCTGCAAATGGCGTTATGTTGTCGGGTTTTATGGCTGAGTAGTATTCCATCGTATAAATATACCACATCTTCTTTATCCAGTCATCTGTTGGACATTTAGGCTGTCTCCATGTCTTGGCTATTGTAAATAGTGCGGCTATGAACACTGGGGTGCAGGTGTCTTTTTGAAGTAGGGTTCCTTCTGGATATATGCCCAGAAGCGGGATTCCTGGGTCATATGGGAAGTCTATTCCTAGTCTTTTGAGGAATCTCCGTACTGTTTTCCACAGTGGCTGCACCAGCCTGCATTCCCACCAGCAGTGCGGGAGGGTTCCCTTTTCTCCACGGCCTCTCCAGCATTTGTCATTTGTGGACGTTTGAATGATGCCCATTCTGACTGGTGTGAGGTGATACTGTTGTTTTCATTATAATCTTTGTTCTTTTCTAAAAATTGAAGTAGAACACACCTAGAGAAAAGTAAATGGATCAGAAGTGATACGTTTTGATAAATTTTGAGTGTTTATTCTGATTTTTAAATGAGCGGTTCTCGTTATCTGTCACCGAAGTTCTCCCTGGAGTTTTTTGCTCCGGAGTTGTGTTTAGCAGTGATGACCCTGTCCGGTGTTGGTGGCATCAGCGGGGCCGTTGCTGCTGTGCGGAGGTTGACGGGAGGGCCGAGCGTGCGGACTGCTGGCCGGTGGGCTGTGTCGCAGCCCTGTTTCTCAGGCACCGGGGGTGTTTTGCGTGTGTTTCTTCACATCAGGCTCGCGTTCAGCTCGCAGGTGCCGTGCTTGGTGGGCGGTGCGATTCCTCACCCAAGCCGGATGCGCTCTGGAGGGGCGCCGCTGGACAAGGCGGATGGGGTTTGGGCATTGCGGCGCCTTCCTGAGGATGACCGCGCTGTGGTTTGTAGGGTACACGGGGGGCCCGGTGCTAGCAGAGGGTCGGGGACGAGGGCGGGGAGTGAACAGCCAGGTGGGGGCACATGGGGCAGGCTGGAGGGGGGGGGTCTTCCTTTCTTTGTTCCTGGCCCTCCGACTGTGTGGCTGGCACCGACTGGCATTCAGTAAAAGCTGGTTAAACTTCCTGTTGGGTTGAGGCCGGGGGGCACCTAGTCCTTGCTCCTGCACCTGGTTGTAAAACGTTGGTGATGGAAGTTTGCATCAGAAATCCCGGGGACCCACTAAGCATTGAGTGGGGACTGGAGCGCGGCGCCGTGGAAGTAGACGGCCAGCACAGCTGGGGTGATGGCTGATGTCAGTGTGGGAACAGGTGTCAGACATGGGCACGGGGTGGGGGGGCGTGGGCTGGCTGGGGTGGCTCTGGGGCACCGCATGTGCTTGGTGGGGGCCCTTCTCACCCGAGTCCTAACTCGTCAGGTGTCAGGTGTGGTCCCACAGGAAGGGCTCCTTGTCTTCAGGGTGGGGGCGGACGGCCACCCTGAAGCTGGGTAGGGCCGTCTGTTAGACCTGCAGGCCGTCTGGGAGCCGGGCTGGATGTCTGAATGGTCTGGCCTCCTGAGTGCCAGGCCGACGCCGTCACATAAGCACGGACAACACTTAGGAGCCCTGTCAGGCAGTGCCTCAGCCACACAGATGGAAGGACTCGACAGTGGTTTCGCACACGGGCTAGCAGCCCTCAGTGTGGCCCCTGAGGGCGGGTGGGCAGGCGGGTGTCCCTTGAGGGGACGCTGGGTGGTGCCTCCTACTTGGAGCCGCTTTCCTTCCTTGGGACTGGAAATGGATCAGCTGAACAAGGAGGCCCTGCTTCCCGGACGAGCATTATGTTATTTTTGTTTATTTAAAAAATGACGCATTCACTAAGAATATTAAGCGCGGTAAAAGGTTGAGAAGTGCGTCAGGGAAGGCCGAAGGCCGCCTCCCCCACCCAGAGCCCGCGCAGAGGGCCCTTGCCTCCGGCCTCTGCACACTCCGCGTCACACGCAGGGCGTGTGGCGTGCGCGGGCGTCCCCTGGGCCCCAGGCCCACAGTCACGTCACATGCCCTGTCCCCATGGCACCCTGAAGGGCGCCCCGAGTGTATTGACTGTGGTTTCCCTGTCTCCTGGGCTTGGTGATGGGCTCTGAGGCCCCAGGGAGCGAGCAGGGCCATGCGCTTCCACGCGGCCTGCGGCTCCCCGTCCACCTCAGCCCCTCGCGCAGGACGCAGGCTCAGCACCAGCTCTTGGGGAGGCCTGGGGTTGGGGAGGGGTTTCCCTTGGAAGACCCCCAAGCCCACCTGTGCAGCAGGACAGCAGGAACCGATGTCCCCCCATGACCTCCTCCATCAGGGACTCTGGGAGCTGCTAGCCTGAAGGCACAGGGCTCCAAGGTTGGTCCGGAGGAGCTGTGGCAGGGCAGATGCTCAGAGCCAATCTGAGCCCCCGACGTCTAGAGGGAGCTGTGGCTCAGGCACTGGGACGGTTTGGGGCAGCAGAAAGGCGGCACTGGTGAGCCGCCCTCACAACACAACCCCAGAGAGACCCTGGAGGCCTGGGTCTTGCGGCTTCCAGGACCCCGGCCTGGGGGCCAGGTTCCCTGTAGACCTTCGGGGACCCTCCCCCTGACAAAGAGTCCCTCTGAGGTAGTGGAGGTGCCAGCCAGAGAAGAGATCTGTAGGAGCCAGTGACCTCCCTGGAGGTGACCAGGGCCGGAGTGGAGGTCCACTGTGACCCCAAGTTGTTAACTTGGGCCTAAGTCACCTAGAACTGGGGGGAGGGGGAGCTGGTGTGGAACAGTCCTGGGTAAAGATGCTTTTTCTATCAAAAACACTTCGTACGCCCGTCGCCCCCTGCACCAGTCTTCTAAAGGATGAAACTCAGGCCTCAGAGGGCACCTCCCGGGTGGAGCAGGACTGATGGTGGGACCAAGCTGTGGTCCGCAGCCTCAGAGCCCCAGGTGCTCCTGAGGATGGCAGGAGGGTGCAGCTCAGTCCACAAGCGTGATGCTGCACTTCACGCCCAAGTGCCCGAGAGGGACAGGCCCTGGGGGGGCAGGGATCCGGCAGCCACCCCCGGCAGGGGGCTCAGAGTGCTGTGATAAGGGCCCCGGAGGGGGACGCGGGACGCAGGCCTCCTGAGCTGCCACCCCCTTGTCCACACACTCATGTCGCACCCCCAGTGGAAACCTCGTGTCCCTGGACATCCTCCTGGTCGCCAGCCCCTCCAGGCTCCCAGTTACACTGCCCAGGTGCCCAGCAGGAGGGCGGAGCAGGGCCCTGAGGCCTCGACCATGAAGGGAAACCATCCTGGCCTCGGGCAGATGGGCCTGTGGGGCCCTCACAGCCACAGCTGCGTCCCTGACAGAGCAGGCCTGGCAGGAAGGGTGTCTTCCGGGGGAGAGGAAGACGCCTCCAAGCCTGGCCCACATCTCCTGGTCCAGCGGGCCTCTCTGAGCCTACAGTGACGTGCCGGAGTGGGAGCCAGGCGGTGCCCCCACTGCGGAATGGCTGCAGAGGGTTTGGGCCTGCCTGTGTGGTGAGGGAGGCAGCGCGGAGTGCTGCCCTCAGGCAGGTGCCCACGCAGGGTGCCACGGCCACAGAGGACCTGCCGGTCACTCCCACCACAACGCTCTGTGACCAGGGTGAGGTGGGACATGCTGCAGGGAGCCCCCCCCCCCAATCTGGGACGGTCCCAGCTGGAGGCCCTGCTCTGGGTGCCCCCAAGCTCCTGCTGTAATCACTGGGGATGAAGGTGGCCCTGGCCAGCTGGCCGCCCTGGAGACCTGGAGTTCTGGGAGGTGCTCTGCCAGCCCCTGCCGGCGGAGATCCCAGCTGAGCCCCGCAAGCCCCAGGTGGGCGGGGCTGCTGCGGGGTGGGCAGGCTGAGGTCCTGGACCGCAGACCGCAGCGTGCGGCCAGCCTGCATTACTGTCGGGCCCTGGGCCCCGGCCCTCCAGACGCAGCCCCGCCCAGCCTGTGAGAAGCTGTAGCTTGCCAGTTTCAAAGAAGACTCTGCAGCTCTCTTCTGAGAAGTCCACCAGTCAGTGCGCGCAGGAGTCCACCCGAGGTTGAGTCCCCGTAAAGAAAAGTCACCTTTGAGATGGCTGGGTGTGGCCGGGGTCTGAGTGTTGTGGGGGCGCCTGCTTCGTGCTTCTGTGGAGACCAAATGGAGGCCTTGCTGTGGCCTCGTGCCATCAAGGGCTGGGACCCTGTGCCAGCATGCATCTGCCGGGAGGGGAGGAGGACAGGCTGGGCCATGGCCCCTCCCCGAGGCCGGGCCTCCTTCCTCCGCGCCCCCGGGGGTCTGTCTGCTGACAGGTGCACGTGTTCCCACCCTGTCTTTCGTCTCCGTCTCCCTGTCCCACTCCTGTGGTTCTAGTGAGTGTTCTACGTGGCTCCAGCTCCTCTCACCTCCCTCTCGTCTAACTTTGCACGTCCCTCTACTTGCCGGTTCTGGGCAGGAACAGCTCCTAGGTTCAGGTCTCCGGCCTTTGCTGGGCCCTCTGTCCTCAGGGAGCAGTGGACGTGAGCCTGCGTCCTGGTCTGGGGCAGAACCCTCTCCTCAGTCCCTGCCCTCTGAACCCCGAACTCAACTCGGGCAGCTTCCAGGGCTGCCTCCCAGATGCTGTCTTCCCGGTGTGGGGTTTGAGGGGCTGCAGCCCTGCCAGGATGGAGCCCCCCGTCCAGTGGCCAGGTAGGGTCCCCTCTGCCCCCATTCTCTCAGGGAGCTGGAGCGTGAGTGCCAGGAGGGGTGGCTGGCCAGGAGGGGACACTTGCTGGCAGAACCCTGGAAGCCACTGACACCCTCTGGGACAGGCCCTGGCCCCCAGAGGCCACCCCAGCCCATGTTGACAGCCTGTCACTCTGTTAAGAGCCCCAGGTTTCCCTTCCCTGATCAGCAGCACCTTCCTGACAGCTCACAGCCAGCACTGTCCCCAGCACCGCCCCCTGTTGGGCTTGTAGACACTTTCTGGGCAGGAGGGTCCCAGGAGGGCAATGTGGGGTGAGAGCTGGCCCTGTGGCCAGGGCACAGGGAGAAGAGGCTGGCATTGGGTCATGTCCCACCCTGGGGGCTGTGTGGGTCCTTCGCCTGCCAGTCTCTTGGGGTACTCTGAGCAAGAGCTCCCACCCCAAACAAACAGGTGCCTTTGTGCTGGCGAGGTGCCCAGCTGTGGGCCTCGGGGGTTGTGCACAAGTGCCACAGCTGGACAGAGCCTGGGTCTCTGTCACCCTCACCAGGACTCAGCCGGGCTCCAGGACTGGGCAGCTCACCAGGGAGTCCTCCTGGACACTGGGACCCCCCTCCCCATCACCTGACTTGCTTCCCACTTTTTGGGGAGGACCCAGGCCACCAGCATTTCCTTGGGGTTGGGGTCTTCCCTGTGGGGTCCAGGTGGGTTGGGGACCAGAGCAGGTGTTCCTAACCCTTGAAATTGGGCGCCTGGGAGGGGCCTACACAGGCCGGAGCGGGGGGCCACAGGGTTTGCCTTACAAGGATCCTCGTGTCTGCAGAATGCATCCATTTAATAGAAGTTTCCAGCACTGACCGTGCAAAACCCGTCAAACAGTCACAAAAGAACCATGGTGGCAACCAGAGCCCCTTCTTCAGTGAGAAACCTCCACCCGGGAGATACGGGCCAGCAGCCCCGGGGGGCTGAGTTGTGCTTCAGGTCTGGTGTTAAAAGGGTGTCAGACGGCGCGGCTGCGCAAGTTCCACGTAGAGACAGAAAAAGGACATTGTCTGATTTTCTTCCACAGAGTCATGGTCTGCGGGCCCCTCTGGGGGTCTCAGGCAGCCCCACCTCCCCCCTCATATGTCCAGAGCCCGCCCAGCCTCAGCCAGGGGCTTGGCCAAGATGGAGACCCCCTTGCTTTCCGTCTCCTTCTGGAAGGGGCTCCCTTGCTCGCCTGTGCCTGGTTCTGGAGCCCCGTGTGGCCTGACTCCGGGTCAGACCTCACAGCTGAGACCAGCTGGGACCCACAGGGCCAGGGAGAGCGGCCCACCACCTGCAGCCTGGCCTAGAGCCGAGGGCAGGCCCACGAACTGGCCCGGGTGCGTGGCCATGAACATGGGCGGGTTGAGGTGGGCGTGGCTCTCCTGGTCTGGAGTGCGCTCCATGTGAGCCCAGTGTGGGGCCGGGGCTCGGCCCAGGCTCCTGCCCGCCCTGCATCCAGGATCCATCCAGGATCCAGCCAGGCTCCAGCCGGGCTCCCCGCCTGTCACCTCAGTCAGACCCAGTCACGAGTTGCGGTGCGTTTGTGTAGACATGTGAGTTGTATGGATCTGTAAAAACAGGTTAAAAAAGACTTCCGCCAGCTTCTTGTGGTGCCCGGGGCAGCCTCGCCCCCACCTAGGTGAGGTCTGCTCCCCCCGGGCCAGTCCCGGGGCAGCTCTGGCCGGTTGGCTGGGCCAAGTGACAGGCCCTTGCAGGCTCATGCATCACGCGGCTTGCAGAGTCGGGAGGGGACAGGGTGGTGGAGGGGCTCTGGGCAGCTCAAAGCTGCGTCTCATCCCGCGTCTCCGGGTTGCAGGAGGCCAGCTTGTTGCTACAGCTGCTCTTCCGGCTCTTGGGGCCGCTGGCCACGTGGGCCAGGGGGTCGGAGCGGATGAGATACCTGCGGGGAGGGCAGGAGGTGTGGGTGCGCAGGGCCGTCACACAGGTGGCAGACAGGCAGCTGTCCACACTTGCTCGGGTACAAGGTACTTACACGATGTCGTTGGGCTCCAGCCTCGTGTCAGGCGGGGGGTTGATGAGGACGTAGGAGAGGGTGTTCTGGTGGTCATTCATCTCGTCTGCAGAGGAGACAGGGCCCCGGCGGGTGGTCACCACTCTGCCCCTGCCCACCTCCGCTCTGTGGGGCTCGGAGCAGTGGCGGCAGCTTCCTCCTGGCCTCTCCAGCCATCCTGCCTGAGCCCTGGTCCTGTTGAACCCAGCTGGGGCCGCCCTCCCTGGCAGACAGCTGCCACACCCCGACCCTGCACAGGTTGGGTCAGCCATGAGGGGCGGGGGCACCAGTTCTGACCCACCCCCTACCTAGGCAGCTTGCTCAGCTGAGTCACCAGCACCTCAAGACGTGGTGGCCCTGAGCAGAGGCATCCAGCACAGCTGCCCACACCCGCCCACACCTACACGTATGCACACACTGGCACCACCACACACCCCCATCACCTGCACACACCCCTGGCCCAGCCCTCAGGCTCGTCTCTGCCCCACACAGGCCACCCCGTCCCTCCTCAGCCTTCCACTCTGGACTTGTCCTCCATTTCCTGAAACCTGTTCTGTGGCCCAGCCCAGAGTGTCTACCAGCTTACCCTCCTGGAGGGGGCCCTTGGGTGCACTCGGAGCCCGGGCTGCTGCCTGTCCTGGGGATAGCCCGGCCTCTGGCTCACGGGGTGTGACCCACAGGGGTGCAAATGGGTTCAGGAGAAACTGGTCACCTCCCAGGTGTCTTGCTGGCCACCATTCAGCAGTGACCTTCAATTAAAGCTTGTGGCCTTAATTTATCATCTGGTGATGTCTAAAGGCACCTCCTGACCCAGGACTGGGCCTCAAGGGGCCGCCCTCCAGAGGGCTCCAGCCCTGGGTGGCCTCTGCGCCGCCCCTCCCACCGGGAGTGCACCGGCCGCAGCCACTGAGGGACGGAGTTCTCCGGGGAGCGGGAGCGGCTGCTGTTGGCTTGTCTGGGTTTTGCTTCTCTGAACTGCTGAGTTCAGAGCCGAATCTGGTGGTGGATTCGGGGTCCCCTCAGGGGCAGGTGGAGCACAGCGTGCTTCCAGGGGAGCAGGCAGGGGCATGGGCTGGGACTTGGGGGGCCAACAGATACGTGGAGACTCTGATGGTCATCTGTGCCAGCCTTCACGTCTGTACCCAGGGATGGGACGCCTGCCTACTCGGCCCCCCCACCACACAGGTGAGTCACCCTGCCTGATGGCCAGGGCCGGGGCCGGGACCCTTTGATGGCAGCTGTGTGTTCTGAGGGGGTGGCTCCTGCTGGAGGCTAAGCATTTCCGGGGTGGGCAGCATGGAGCCGGCAGCAGCAAGACGCAGGTGGGAGAGGGAGGCGGCTTCTGAAGGCCCCTGGGGACCCCGCAACCCTGAGCACAGCCATTAGCTGGGCAGCCACTTGGTGACAGGCGTGTAGTCAGAACAAGTGAAAAAGGAAAGGACATGTCTGGGCCCCTCTGCTGGACAAGGGCGAGAGCCACGCCTGCCTTGCTGGCCCTCCCCACCTGGCCTAGACTCTGCTCCTCCCCAGGGGTGGACGGACCATGGGCGTTTCTGGGACTGATGGGCCTGTGGCTGGCCCGAGTGAGGCCAGCTTTGTGCTTCTAGGGCACAGGGCTGAGAGCCGGGGGCGGGGAACGCGGGGCCAGGCTGAGCATGGTCAGTCATGAGGCACAGACCCTGATTCCCTGGGATGGGTGGGCTTCACCATGGCCGCTGTGCTCTGGGCACTTGCACACAGGCTCCCGCCCAGCTCTGGCGTCCACTTCACTCCTCTGGAGCCCCTGCTCCGACCCCAGCCTTGCTCTCCTCCTCCATGAATTGAAGGTACTGTAGTGCCCCCCAGGGTGGCTGTGAGGAAGGGGTTGTGTCTGTGTGTTGGGGCTGGTGGTGTTTCCTCCCTCATCTGCATGCAGCTGGGGGCCCTCATGGATGGTGCCCCACCGGACACCTATTAGCCTCCCCTCTGGTTTTAGGTCCTGGCCCAGGCACCTCTTGGTGTCCACATGGTGGTGGCAGGGGTGCTCAGTAAACACCACCCAGTGAGTCCTGGTGACCCCATAGGGGAGGCCGTCCCTGCCCAGGAGCCATGGCAGGAAGCAGGGGCGCAGCCGGGTGTCGGAAGGGGGCTACAGCCATCCATTCATAGAAGCCCCAGGCTCGGACCCGTGCTGGCCTGGTGGGTCTTCATGAGCGGAGTCATGGGGCGCGGGGTGAGGAGGAGCGCAGGGCAAGCAGGCCAGCTCCCGGCAGCACCCCCGTCTGTGAAGTGAAGCACAGAGCTCACTCCTGGGCCTGCCCCTAGATGTCTCCAGGTCATTGCCAGAAACAGGCCCACCTGAGCTAACGCCTCCCTGGACTTAGGGCAGCTCTGGGCTCACCCCAACCCCAGGGACCTGGGCATGTGGGCTCCAAGCTCCCCCTGGGGCATGAGGAGCCCAGGGTAGGAAAGGGTCCCAGCAATGGGGCCTGTGGCCCAGGCTCTGCTCTGACCTCTGCTGGGGTCTTGGGGCAGGTCTGGGGTCTACAGGGTGTCTTCTTGGAAAAAACGGAGTCCAGGCAGCACCTGAGCCTGTAGACTATGAGAAATGGGGTGCAGACAGACTCTGCTTTAACTGAAGAGGGAATACCCTTCTTGAAGCCCCAGGCGGGGCATGGACGTCAGCAGTCTACCTGGCTTGGGGGGCCCTCGACGTCTCAGGGTGGAGCAGACCCCAAGGCCCCAGGCGCCAGCCCAGGCCTCACCACACCCCACCGTGCAGGGGCGTGGGCACCCTGGGCTGGAGCCATCTGGGTGCTTTCCGAGAGCTGGGTGGGCTTAGGGTCCTCGGGCATCCCCAGGGCCTGGCTGCAGGCAGACGCCTGCCTGTGTGGTCAGGTCAGGGCTTAGACGACAGTCGGGGTAAGGAGACTGGGGTACTGGGGTGAGCTCCACAGTCCGGGCACCGGCACAAACCACAGGCCCCCTGGGGTCCGTCCCGTTGGCAACAGGCCCAGAGGGGAGGTCAAGGTCCCTGCAGTGGGGCGGCCTGGGAGCACGTGACTTCCTGCCTGCGGGACCCTCTCTCGTGCCTTGTCCTATCTGCCTCCCTGGCCAGGGCAGGCGGCCACCAGGCTGACTGTCAGCATGGCGCTGGCAAGCCCTCTAGGCCAGACTCCGGCCGCCGGAGCAGAATTACCTTGCAAATATCCCAGGTTTACCCGATTCATGACATCACTGGCTGTTAAATTTGCTACATCCTCTACAGAACACACAAAAAGAAGGACAGACAGAAACAGAGAGAGAGAGGTCAGCAAGCAGTGCGGAGGTGGCAGCCGGCACAGCAGGGTGGGGGCAGCCAGCTGCACATGGGACCAGCGACCGCCAGCTGAGAGGCCTGTCTGTCCCTGACAGAAGTCGGCTACCAAGCTCGGGTGGGGGCTGGCGGGGGGTCTCAGCAGCTGAGGGGAAGGCTGCGGAGGTGGGTCCCTGCCCTAGGGGTCAGCCCGGCTGGAGTCTCAGTCTGCCAGCATGCAACCTGGGGCAGTGAACACTGGGAACCCCACTTGGAACCTCAGTGGTCAGTGTTCTACCCAGAAGGGGTGACAGCACCCACCTGGGGAAGATTCACTGAGAGAGGACAAAGGTAAATTGTGTGGCGGGGAGAGGCTGGGGCGGCTCTCGTGGGCCACCCGTCCCCCTCGGGGCCAGGTGTGCACAGCTAGCAGACAGCCTGGCTGGAGTGACCCTTTGGCAGCTTCTGGGTGAAGCCTGAGCTGCCTGGTCCCACTGGGAGGGGGCTCACGGGCCCCTGACCCAGAAGGTGGGGAGGCTGGGCACCTCTGGGGGACAGAGCCAGGCCTGGGCGGTGGGCAGAGTCCCCGAGATGGAACCCAAAGGAGGCCAGAGCCTCCACTCAGCCCAGGGCGTGGACAAGGCCGGCCAGCAGTGGGAGCGTGGCCTCTTGGCCCCATCAACAGAGGCAGCATCTCTGGAGTGAAGGAGGAGGTGAACGTCTCTCCTCTGGCCCAGCCAGGGCACCCCAGGTCTGTTCATGGTCAAGGTCACCAGCTTTTCCCCAAAATGAGCTACAGGGTGAATCTGCCAATTATGAATGCCTGGGTGGCCCTGCCCCGGGGTAGCAGGAACAGGGCGGCCATGCCCCAGGGGCAGCCAGGAAGCGTGCCTTGGTGCTGGGCCATTCGACCAGCTGCCCCTGACCTGCCCCCACCGGACCTCTGGCTGCTGGGAGGGGAAGGGGAGGGGGGCCTGGGTCTCTGGGGTCTCCTGTTCCTGTTCCTGTTGCAGGGCCCCTGCACCCCTGATCCCAGCAGGACTGGCCAGGAATGGCTCATCAGTCCCCACCAAGGCTTGTGCCCTTGGCTTTTGGGGAGCCCCACAGTGGCCTCCTCGGGGGCTGCTGCGTGCCGGCTCGGCCAGCTCTGCGCCCGTATCTGCAGAGCAGAGGGGGTGAGCCCTTTCCTCTCGGGGCTCCTGCACCCGCCCCAGCAGCGGAGCTCCGACAGACATGGGGTGGGCACCCCGTGGGCTGGGCCAGGCCGGCAGGCGGGGCGGCCTTACCATAGCCAGTGGTGGGCAGCCCCAGGTGCTTCATGCGGTTTTTAACCAGCTCGGAGAGCTCCTGCCGCTCGGAGCGCTGGTACAGGCTGAGCCGCTGCTGGCTGATCCACTCGGCCGCCGCCTTCCCCGAGTGCCGGGGGCCCTTGCGGCTCAGTCTCCGTGCCCACGGCAGGCTCTTGCGCCGCAGGAGCGGATGCTCAGCCGGGTCGGCGCCTGCTGTCTGCCGGCCGTGGGCGCTGCCGCCGCCGCCGCCCACCCGCGAGCCCCAGGGCCCCTTCACTTCCCGCGTGTCCTCGCAGTCCTCCACGCTCACAGAGACCTGGGACTGGCAGGCAGGAGGAGTGAGGGCCAGGGGAGGGCATGCAAACAGAGGACTGGCCGGGGCAGAGGTGGAAGGGGAGGGAGCAGGGCGGGGAGGGGTGCTGAACAGAGCATGGGATGGGACTCACAGAAGGGGTGTGGGGAGGACAGTCACAGCCCCCGGAGGGTCCCCAGACCAAGGGCGTGAGTGCCTTCCTCTCCAGCTGGGGAGGGGGTGCCAGGCCAGAGCCTTTCTCCTGAGCCCCAAACTGTCCACTCAGTAGCCCTGGTTCCAGGTCTGTCCCTGATTTGCTGGTGAGAGAGGGCACCTCCCTCAGCCTCTGGGCCATGCATGTCCTGACTTTGTCACAGGAGGGCCACCTCCTCTGTGCCACTCAGTTGCCTCATCTTGGCAGGGGGGTGGGTGGGGAGAGCTGGGGCGGGTGCATGGTGGGCTCTGAAGCACCAGGGCCTTGGGTGGCTCGGTGGGGGTGTGGGGCTCTGGGGGTGATGTGGGGGCCTGGGGGCATGGAGGTTGGGACAGACAGTGGGGAGGAAGGTGCACCCGCCAAGATAGGGGCCGTGGCCTGAGGTGCAGGTGGCACGTGGTGGGGGGAGCCCGGTCTTCCCATCGGGCCTTGTCCCCACCTGTACGCGGCGGGGTGGGGGGTGAGGAGGCCTCTGAGCTGCACCTCGGCCAGCACATCCTGGGGACCTGTTCCCTCACCCCCTCCCAGGCCTGGGGTGAGTGTGGGCTCAGGCAGGACTCTTGTGAGTTAAGTGAACCCACGTGGGCCCAAAGGGGCCACTCACCTGGGCCCTGAGGTCGTGGGGCTGCAAAGGAAACCAGGGCAGCCTGGGTACCTGTGGGTGCTTCTGTCCCCAGCCCCCAATGCTGCCCAAGCCCTCGTGGGCTCAGGACAGTGGGCAGGCCGATTTCCGTGGTTCTAGCTGGTAGTCTGCGGCCCCTCGGTGCTCTGGAGCCTCCCCTGCCCCATTGGGGGTTACAGCCACCCAAAGGGTGCCGCACGTGGACCTGACCGTGACAGGACCTGACAGCAAAGGCCCAGATCCCCAAAGCTAGAAAGAGGGGGCTGACCCAGTGGGAGCCCCCTCCTTGCAAACCTCTGAGGTGGAGAAGACGTGGCACTGGGTCCTGTAGATACCGATGGGGATCTCGGCGCTGGAGGAGCACAGCTTCTGGAAGAGGCGGCCATAGGTGCGGATCCACAGGTCATCCTCGGTGATCTTCATCTGGAACGCGTAGGAGCCCTGGGCTGGGCTGGCCTCCCTCCCCTGGGCTCCCCCCGGGCACAGCCTGCCACCCGCCCGGCCGGCCCAGGGCACTTACGGCACAGAGGTAGCCGGAGCCCGGCGTGGTGTCCAGGCCCAGCAGCAGCCTGGTGATGGGGATCATGTAGTCTTTCACAAATGACTGGAAGGAGGGGTGGCGGTGAGGCCGGGATGGGGGCCCAGACCGCCCCCCAATCCCAGGGCTCCACTGGTTCCCCGGACATGACCCCAGCCTCCCATGCCACCTGCTTGCTGGGCCCCCAGCACAGCGTGCCCAGCAGACAGAGCTGGGCAGCCTTCCCTGGCCGTGGTGATTCACTTGGTCAAAAGGGATCAGAAACCGAAGGCTGCTGGGAGGCGACCCCAGCGCAGCACCTTCTGGGAGGAAGAGGACGGGGGACGTTTAGAGGTGAGCCCCTGCTGCTCCCGGGGCCCAGGGGTGGGCGCTCAGAACTTGGACTGGACATCGGCCAGAGACCAAGAGTGGCTGGGCCCCGGCCCGGCACCGCGGGTGCCTCCCTGCCTGCCTCCCGCTGACCTGATACAGTAATGTGTCCAGCATGCTGATGCTGAAGACGCGGCCGGCGGCGAACGGCAGGCGGAACATGAAGGCCAGGTTGGAGCCGTTCTCCCGCTCCCTCTGCAGGACAGGGGCTCAGGCTGGCTGGTGCCCATGGTCGCGGGGCAAGCACCAGCAGATAGCTGACCACAGGCCAAGTGCCCAGCTACGTGTCCCCCCAGACACTCAGGGGCCAGAGTCAGGAGTAAGGGTTCGGGGCTCTGATGGGAAGAAATGGGGACTGTGCTTGGTTTAATGCCCTACTGTTGCCACTCTGGCACTCCTAACACCCTTAGTAATTTGATCTTGGAATTCGTGTTCTGTAAGTGAAATCGGGGAAGGTGGGGTGCGCAGGCAGAGACGTGTGTCTCGTGGTTCCTGCCTCCCTGCATACACGGCATTCACGAGGCTCCACGGCCCAGATTCTGAAGGCCCCCCATGTGTGATTCCTGCTTCGGCTGCTGGAACAAGTTACCGAAAACCCAACAGCTTAAAACATCACACATTCGCGCTCATGGTCTGGAAGTGGCAGGTCCAAGTGGATTTCAGGCCTGGAATCAAGACCGAGTCCCTCAGGCGGCCCTCGAGGGGAATCTCTTCACCACCTTCCCTGGTTTCTGGAAGTGGATGTCCCTCTGCTTGCGGCCCCCTCCTCCACCTTCACGGCCGGCAGTGCAGCACTGTCCCCTCTGTGACTCTGACCTCTGGCCTCCATCTTACAAGGGCCTGGGTGATGGCGTGGGCCCCCCCGGGTGTCCAGGGTCATCTCCCACCTCAGGATCCTTAACTGAGTTGTTTGTGTCCCATACTCTGTGCAGGTTCTGGGGTTGGGACTTGGACATCTTGGGGCTGCTGCCCCCCCTGCATGAGGCAGGCCTACCACGGAGGGGTGGGCTCAGAGCCCAAGAGGCCACCCTTCCCACTGGACCAGAATGCAATTCAGACAGAAAGAAGGCGAGATGCCCAGGTCACCCAGGAGCCCGCTGGTGGCCCTTCTCGCTGGCGCTGCTTCCTTCCCTGCAGCTCCCTTGCTGCAAGCACTGATGGTGGGACCGACAGACGTCTGGGCAACTGTCAGCAGGGAGCTGAGGGCACTCTGGCAGCACTGCTGGTGTCCCTGAAGGTGTCTCTCTGCCCTGGGCTCCACACCTGATCCTGGCTGATGCGCCTCATGGGGTCCCCAGGGGCAGAAAACTGATTCCAGCTCTGTCACTGCTCCGCTGTGTGACCTAAGGCACATTACTCCCCTCTCTGATTCCCAGTCCCTCGTCTGTGCTGGGACGGGCACATCCCTTCTGGGCAGTTCATAGAATGGACATGGTTCAGGTTTGAGGGTGGTGTCACCTGGGTTAGAAGTTTCTGACTTGACAGGCAGCCTCGGCCCCCCACATGGCCAGGCCTGGACCCTGCCTTAGGGGATGATGCTGCTCCTGGACAATGACCGTACCGTCTCTTGGCTACATCTGAGCCCCCATCTCTGAAGCCCTCTGGCTGGAGGAGGGCAGGCACCCAGGCCTCCCGTGGCCCCCAACCCCCAGGGCCCCTCAGCCCCTTCATTCACTCCCTCCAGGCTCTGGTACAGGCTCTGAACCCCATCAGCTCCACAGGTCGGGCAGGGGAGGTCGGGCAGGGGGCCACTCACCTTTTCCAGTTTGGAAAGAGCCAGAGAGTAGCTGTCCTTGGCGCGGAACTGCATGAAGCGCATGTTGGACGGGTGGGTGAGCTCTGTGGTGATGCTGAGGCTGGGGAAGAGCCTGGGTAGGGGGAGGGTCCCTGGTCACGACGGGGAGGGGGCTCAGGGTCCCTGGTCACAGACATGGGGAGAGCTCAGGGTCCCTGGTCACAGACTTGGTGGAGGGGCTCAGGGAGGGTCCCTTGGTCACAGACTTGGTGGGGGTGCTCAGGGAGGGTCCCTGGTCACGGTGGGGGAGAGGGGGGCTCGGTGCATCTGCCCTGCACAGGAGCCCGCGGCGCCCACCGGAACATGGTCTGCACGTTGACAATGGTCTTGGCGTCGGCCATGTAGTCCTCCTCGGCGCTCATGGTGCTCTCCTTGTCCACCACCACCAGGTTGTCGGCGTAGATGATGCCACACTGCAGCAGGCTGTCCAGGCTGCAGGGAGACTCCCTTTGGGTGCCTGGTCCAGCCACCGCCCAGAGGCAGAGGGGAGAGCAGGGGTCTTCCCTCTGAGAATGGGAGTGGCCCACCGCCCTGGGCCCAGCGCCTTACTTGTCCACGGAGCCCTCCATGTAGTAGACCATGGGGAAGCAGCAGATGGCCTCCAGGAAGTGGTGGTCGGGCCTGTGGGGACAGCCGGTCCTGGAGCCACCCACCTGACCCGCTCCCGCCACCCATGTCCAGCCCGGCCCTGACCTGGATGAGAGGCCAATGGGGAGGATCTTTTTCATCCCAGGGGAAACCAAGGCCCCAGGGGGCAGGATGGCCAAAGCTGGACTCTGGGCTCCGGGCTGCCAGGACTGGGGGTAGTGGTGCTGGGTAGGTGCCCAGGGGCTCATGGTTGTGGGGCCCCAGCTGGGTCGGGGAGACTCTGAGGGAGGATGATGCAGCATCCCTGAGGGCCTGAGAGCGTGGGAAAGGGCCAGGGGCCCACCCGCACCCCGGGCCCTGCCGGCCTCCCCCCCAGCCCCCCCAGCCCAGCTGGCCTCACTTGTTGTCCAGCAGCAGCACGATGGGGTTGAGCTCCCTGCGGGGCCGGTAGTAGGCCCGGAGTGGCACGATGAAGTTGTACAGTCCGTTGCCCGCCATCTCCGCCGAGACGATGATCAGCTTGTTCTTGAAGCCATAGGCCTTGGCATCTTCGTAGCTGTTGTGCTTGCAGCCCTGGGGGAAGACGTCGAGTCAGTGAGGGAGGGGCAGGGGAGGGACGGGGTCTTCAGCCACACGGGCCCACCACGGCCAGAGGCCACCAGCCCGCCAGAGAGAGCTGGGGCCGCGGCGGGGGAGCTCGCGTCCGGGAGGGAAGGGAGGTGTCTGTGCAAGCACGTGGTCTCAGTAGATGCAGAAATGGACAGAGGTCTCGTGTGTGCGTGTCTGTACACATGTTCTGTCCTGGGTGCGTGTGTGTTCACACTTTCCAGCTCTGCATGGAGAGGCCCAGACGCACAGCTGCAGTGCACACACCCAGGACCCAGGTGTCATTTTTAAACATCGTTTCCACTAAAGGGAGTCAGGATTCTTGGAGAAGTGGTAGGTTCCAGGACTGGGGCTGGGCAAGTACAAGACGGGGCGGGAACTCCGGGGACTCAAAAGCACGCAAGTGCTCAACGGACAACGGGGACGTGTCGGAAGGACCCAGAAGCCAGCTCGACCGAAGGCCCCGCCAGCAAAACTAGGAAAGTCTGCGCATCAAACCCAGCATGATTTGTAGCAAATGACGGCACTGCAGTGATCCTACCGTAATGAGCAACCATCTGCATAAAACAGCAGATCCACACTGATGTACGTAAACGGCTAAGAACACGCATTTGGGAAAAGGGGAGGCACATCCTTGCTGTGGAAAGCTGACATAAATATGGAAGGGAATGCAATCAGCAAAACATCGGATGCAGCTGAAACGCATGGGGGAAGCTCGGTGAAGAGCGGCTTATGTACCTGGCCCCCAAATGTCTCCCTCCAAATGACGTCCTGACTGCAAAGGCAAAACCCATTTCTCCAGCGGAGGGACCCAGGGGAGCCACCTGAACCACGTGACCTAAGGCGGCATCACAAGGGCCCCTAGGAGGGACCCGGCCCTAAACACACATACAGGCCCAGGTGCCCCTCCGGGGACACTCCACTGAACTGATGGCTGGGATCCCCAGATGCCGAGGCCCAGAGACGCTGAGGACCAGGTTGGGACGAGGAGCATTAAGGATGGAGGGAGGCAGTCGCAACAGCCAGATGCAGCATGGGGTTGGGACTGGCTCCGGCCACAAAGGGTGGTGAGGGCTCCTGGGACAACAGGGCACTTGAGTGTGGGCTGCAGGTCTGATACCGTGTCCTGGCCTTGGTGTGTGGACTGTGGTTACCGGAGGGCTGCCCTGGCTTCAGGAGATGCACGCGAACACAGGAGGGAAACGTGAGAAAGGATGTCCCTATGACAGAACAGCTGCCCAGGAAGGCAGGGAGCCAAGGGGCAAGTTGTGGACTTGGGATCAGGCCCAGGATCTCCTCAGAGTGGCCCTGCAGCTTCCCTGATGTTTGCTGCAACCTACCTTGTCTAGTCGCAGGCAGCAGAAGGGGGCCTTCACAGGCAGAAGGTGGCACAGGGTGGGGGAGCTGCCGATGTAGGGCGAGTTGGGGGGGTAGCCCTTCACGTACCTGGGGGGCAGGGGAGGGTGTGGGGAGACAGAAGTCTCAGCACAGGTGGCCACTTGGGGGCGCCAGATCCCACAGACCTGTTCCACCTCCCGTGTGTGAAGCGGCCCCTGCTGCTGCTCCCTGCCCCCAGGAAGCCCCAGGACCCCCACAGTCAGCCTTGGCCACTCCAGGGTGGGGCATGAAGGAGGGCTGTACCGGGGACCACCATCTATTCCCTGGGGGTCTGGGGGAGATTCCACGAAACACACACACACACACACACAGAGAACATGCACACGGAAGTCACATGCACACGCACACCTGCACGAGCTTACACAGGCCTGGAGACCGCAGCAAAACTGTAAGGGGCTCTGACGGCCCCTCACCCCGACCCCCCGTGCCCCCAGCGTCCCAGTGACTAGGCCAGTGCTGGCCCTTGGCCCTTCTCTACTGGCTCCCACAGCCAGGCGGATCCCCCTGCCGTCCCCAGCAGCACCTGGAGTGGTCACCCTGCCATGGTCGAGACCCCCAAGCAGCCTGGGGAGGGGCTGGCCTCCTGCTTTGCCTCCACTTGGCTTCAGGGACGTGGCATCAGAGGTTAGCCCTTCCTCTGCCCCAGGTGTGTCAGAGCCCTGCTGGCCCCCTCCCTCTCAGAGCTCATCCCTGGCAGGCGCTCTACCCTTAAAGCACGTCTCCCCTACCCAGAGGCAAAGGCAGGAGCAGAGAGTAGCTGCAGTGACGGCCCAGCTGGGAGGAATGGGATGGTGGCTGGCCATGGCCCTGTGGTCAGGAGCCGCCTGTTCTGGCTGAGGCCAAGTGACTAAGAGTTGCTGAGGTCACAGTGGGGTCTCTCCCATCTCATAATCTAGAGGAAGTCCTGGCCCCAAACCCTGGGATGACAGCTCAGGGTGGGCCAGTGGCCTCCAGGCCTGGCCAGCTCCTCGACCAGGGCTCCCCTAGAGGTGACCTCTGCAGACTATGCTCAGAGGATAGCCGCCCCTGCCAAGCAGGCCACGGTACTGAGGAGTGGCCACCCAGGGCGCGAGGCAGGGAGGATGAGGGGTGAGGGCAGGCACAGACACTTTCCTGTCCACCTGTTGTGTCCTCAGAAGATTCCCTGTACAAACAAGGTCTCTGGGGGAAGCTGTTTGGAAGCTGGGATTGAGAGCATGGAGGGGACCCAGGACCTTCGCCAGTGACCCTGCCTCTTTCGGGGTGCCAGCTCTCATCCCCCAGGTGGCACTCACTCCACCACAGACAGCCCCTCGTCGTCCGACGGCGTCATCTCATCCTCGGACTGGTCACTCAGCAGGTCGCAGGGCAGCAGGGCGGAGCTGTCGGCCAACTCCAGGACAGGCGCGATGCTGGGCCGCCGGCTGCCGGAGCCGTTCTCCGTGGGGAGTGCCAGCTTGCTGCCCCCGCCGCCCCCGCCGCTCTGTGCAGGCCGGCACTCCGTGCTTTGGAGGTCCATGGCCACGGTCCCTGGAACAGAGAGGCTGAACTTGGCTGACAGCCCCTCCCAGACCTCCTGCGGGCAGGTGTTCCCAGAGCGGAGGTGGACAGAGGCTCCCATGATGCAGGGCGGTCTCACCCCACAGGCACTCGGACACTGATGCCGACAACAGTCCCCACAGGAAGGCAGGGATAGCCCTCTGGCCAGAAGCGAAAACAGGCCCAGACACGGGACTCCCCAGGGCTACAGCGCAGGCCAGGAGGAGGGGGCGGGCCCTGGCCCGCCCTGCCCGCCCCGCCCCGCCTCACCCATGGAGGCGAGGACGCTGCGCACGGGCAGGTGGGGCGGCCCGTGGTACAGCCCCGGCCCCGAGAAGCCCTTCTTCTTCTGCTTTTCCTCCTGCTTGAAGATGAAGGCAGAGTTCTCCTCCTTGGTGATGTTGATATAGAAGCAGGTGTCGGAGGCGGCCAGGATGTGCCGCGGCCCCGGGTTCAGCAGGATGCTCTTGTTCTCCTCCCGCTTCAGGCCAATGAGGCACACGCCATACCTGGGTGGGCGGGCGGGGGCTCGGTGGGGCCCAGAGCTACTCCTCCTGGCACCCCGCCTGGGCATCGGGACCCCTTCCCACTCGACCCAAGACCCACCCAGGTCCGAGCCTCGGAGGGGAGACGCCCCGTGGCGGGTCTGGTGCTGGTGTGGATGTGATGTCCAACCCCCGGGTCCCCACGTGCCCACCGGGCTTGGCCCGCCCATTCTAGCCTCCAGAGCCCTGCCCAGCACTCCCCTGCCCTGCCCTGCCGTGGTCCAGGTCTAGGGGGCCGGGGTGGGGACCGTACTTCTTGTGGGCGTGGAAGGCAGCGTAGGTGAAGCTCTTGCCCTGGTACTCGCGGAAGAACTTGCTGTCCCCCATGCGGATGTGGTAGACCTCGTTGCCTGAGCAGCGACCATACATGCGCTGCCACTGCTCCGGCGACTCCTGGCCTTCTCTGGGTGGGGGGCGGGTGGGAGGTCACCTCCACGGCTGCCCCCTGTCCCCCACTCTCTAGCCTGGCCGGGATGCCGGTGCCCCCCTAGTTTGGCTTCTGATGGCATGGGTGGAAGCCAGCTTGGCCCCTGACCCCTTCTTATCTGGCTGAGACTAGACATGGGTGACCTCATGGGTCACTTGGCCATTTTTCAAAATCTGTAAACACAATGGTCTGACTTTAGGGGGTGTCAGAATGTTTTAGGGTCAAGACCAGCCTCTGTGACCTGTGGGTCCTCCTCCCCTGCTTGGTCCCTCCCCTGGGGCCACCCAGGCCCCATAGGGAGCCAGCGGAGGCCCAGTGTCTTGGGGAGGGGGTGCCAGCCCCAACCTGGTCTTCCCAGGAAGAAGATAATGCCCCTCCTTTGTCCCAGGGCAGCCCAGGTGCTGAGAACCAAACGCACTTTCTCCCTTAAACCAAGATGCACTAGCCCCCGTCACTGTGCCTAAAACTCAGGGCTCTCCCCGGCCCCCACCCTTCCCTCTGCTCCATGGCGCGCGCTGCTTGCAATTCCCAGCAGCCCCCTGGCTGCCCCTCAGCTCCAACCCCTCCCTTGGTGAGCTGCCTACTGCTTCCCACATGAGCCCGACATCCTCAGCTGAGTCCTCCCGTGGTTGCCCTCTGGGGCATTCCCCCATCTCCGCAGCCCCACACCCCTCCCGTGCCCCTAGCGCCCCTGCCTTGTCTCCCTGGGGTGCCCTGTGGGCGCTGCACAGCTGGGTGGTGGTCACAGGGAGGGGGCACTCACTGGCCGCGGGACGTGTGCACCAGCAGCGTGATGAGGGTGGATGTGGCCGGGCAGATGCAGTTTAGTGCCAGCATGGCGTACTTGCATTCCTCCTCACACACCACGTGGTCTTCGGGAGGAGGGCAGGTCACTGCGCAGGCCTCCCTGCCCCAAAGGCAGCCGCCCCCTTGCCAGGTGCCCTCCCAGAACCCCTCCTCTGCTCAGCCCACCCAGGGCACTCACCTGTCCCCCAGGTGCCCATAACGGTGCTTGTCAGACAGGGCTCCTGCCCTCACTGACCCCCAGGCCCCCAGGTGTACAGCCTGCATGAGCTCTGCCACCCCTCCACCCCAGCACCCTCTTCCCTATCCTGGCCAAATGTACCTGCAAACTTGACGTGAAACTTGTTCTCGGGCTTGAGGATCTGGACGTACAGGGGGCAGTTGGGGGCAAAGTCCTTCACGGCCCAGGCGCGCAGGATGGTCTGGTGGTCCTGGGGGTGGGGGGGCGGCAGTTAGTGCAGGCGCCCCCCGGCCTGTGGGCAGGTGGGCGGTGTGTGGGGGTTGCTCACCGCTGCTGTGCGATCCACCTCGTTCCGGCTGCTGAGGATAAAGCAGGCCTCCCCGTTGTCCATCCTGCAAAGCACCAGGTCTGAGCACCCTCAGGACTGTCTGTGTTCCTGTCTTGGCCATCAGGGGAAGGGGTGGACCTTGTCAAGACCCCATCTCACTCTCACCAGCCCTGGATGGGCTGAGGATGGGCCCCAGCTAACTGGGGATAGGGCCGGGGCACAGAACAGAGGACACACTTGGTGGCAGAGCAGAGATGCTGGACCCCGCCTGCTGGCCTGTCCCGTCTTGGGGCAGGCTGCCTGAGGTCTGGGATGACCAGTTCTGCTCCCCTCACACCTCCCAGAGCCCCTGGCTACAGAAAGAGCATCTAAGAAACTGTCACTCACACCCCAGGGCAGGGAGGCCTGGAGCCTCCCACCCCATCACCATGCACCCCCAACATGTCCCTGCCTGGGGACTTGATTCCTGCCCCCAGTTTATGTGCGAGACTGGGGTCCAGGGCTCAGGAATTGGGCAGGTGGAGGACTTGGCTGCCTGGTCTCCTACCCCCTTGGCCCCCATACAACCCACATTTCAGCAGGAAGGTTGCATCGGGCTCTGGAATAAAGTCATGATGGGGGTGTGGGGCTCCTGCAGTGTCTCAGAATGTGCTGCATCACATTCTGAAAAGTTCAGTTCACAACTCAGTCTTCTCACCTCAAGTCACTCTGTCACCTCGTCTTTAAGAGAAAACCCGCCCACAGCCTTAGCTTCCCACCAGCCCACCCTCACTCCCACTTTGAGCCTCTCCCAGAACCTGGTGCACATTGGGCAGGTGGGAGAGCTTTGCCCGGGTTGCTCTGCGGGCTCAGTGGGGGGCCTGGCTCTCCTGGGTGGGCAGCAGGCATGGAGCTGGAGGTGCTGCCTGCCTGATGGCCCATACCCACCGGCCCACGCTCAGGGCCATTGCTCAGGTGATGCAGGACCACACCCTCACCCCCAGCTGGCACTCACTTGGCCCGCATGAGGTCTTGGTCCTTGAGTGCGGAGCCCTGGAGGTAGATGACCCGCTGGGACCACAGTGGTATCTGCAGGACCCTGCGAACCTGGATGTCCATCTCAGTGGGACACAGGATGACAACGTAATAGTCCTGCAGGTAGGGCAGGTTCAGCCATCTAGCAAGCTCACCCCACCCTCTGCCCACCCTGCTTTCCTAGTGTTTTCACACCTGTTGCTTCTTGAGATCCCCAGCCCTCTCTGTGATGGAGTATCTCGCAGGAGGGAAACGCAGGACCCCACAAATCCATCCCCAGAGTGTGGGAGACCACCTGGGCTCCACCACACAGCCAGGGGAACCAAGATCCTGGGGAGGGGTGGGGCCGTGGGTGCGGCCTCACCTGCAGCCGGGGATGGGCATAGAACTCGTTCAGGAAGTCCATGAGCAGGTCGATCTTAAGGGAGCTGACGCACAGGATCACGTGCTTCTCCGTCTGGGCCCGGTGGCGGCTGTAGTTGCCTCCTGATTTCTGCCGCTCCATCCACAGGTAGACGAGCTCCTCAAACTGCAGGTAAGAGCAGGTGAGTGCCAGGTGGCCTGGGGCTCCAGGAGCTGCGACAGCACAGAGCAGGACAGACAGACCGCTGGCAGCACGTGCAGGGCAGGGAGGGCAGAGAGCAGAGCAGGACGGAGGAGGTGGGTGTGGGGCAAGGACAGAGCTGCGTCCCGACTATGTCTTGGAAGACTAGGTGTTTGCAGCACATGTCACTCAGTGGGACGGGTGGACGCAGAGTGGACATCCTGGCCAGTGTGTAGGACAGTGAGAGACAAGTTGGTCCAGCTCCCAGCCCCTAGAGGCCAAGGTGACCATCGTGGCTGCCAGTCTGCGGTCTGGACATCCAGATAACTATGAGACCTTTGGGTCTCCATCAGCACCTGAGACACATTTTGGAGAAACCTCGAAGTGTCAGGAAATTCTCGGCCACAGAATTAGGGACCCAGACTCCTAGCGTGGAAGGAACACCACTGTGGTTATGAGCCCACACCAAGGGTGTGCCAACTCAAGGCTGCTGTTTGGGGTGCCGTCCACTCTGGCCCACACTTCCTGGCCGTGAACTTTGGGTGTTGGGAGCCCTTTTTAAATACGACATTGACAGATACATAAAAGTCAGCTGGAGGTGAGAGTGTGTGAGGGCTCCAGGGAGCTGTCCGGGGTGCTGACCCGCCCAGGGCCTCCCGCTGCAGTCTGACCTGTGAAGTTTCTCCCCATGAAAGTTCTCAGGTTTCCATCTCAAGCACTCAGGTCATTTATTCAACACAGTTTAAAATGAATGGTAGCGGTTGCCCCCACAGTGCTCACCTGCGCTGGGCAATGTGCTAGTAAGTAGGCCTTCCTGGGGGGCTGTTCTCTGGCCCAGAGGGAAGCAGGGAACAGGGGGTGTCGGCTGGGGCTAGGGGCTCTGAGCTGCAAGGTTGGGGTGGGGGCAGGGGCTGGGGGACTGAGCTCAGGGGCAGCAGAGGACCCCCTGGGTGGACTGGCCCCTGTTATAGCCACAGTTAGGTGCCTCCCTCACCCCTGTCCCTCCACATCCCGAGTGTCTACCTTGGGGTCTGGCTTCCCCTAATCTGTCCTGATCCCTCCCCAGGCCTTTTCCTGCCCTCTGAAGGGTCAGGGGTGTCTGCAGCTGGCTGGCCCCCTCTCCAGGCCTCCACCTTTCATACATAAACAGAGATGGGGTCTCTCTTCCCGCAGTGTGACTCAGCTGTCAGACTGGCCTTGCTGACAGGTGACATGTGGTCCTGACAGCTACGCCAGCTGAGGACTCCTGACACCCAGCCCGCGGAAGACTGGCAGCTCTTCCAGCTCCACACTCCGCACAGGTCCTGGGAGAGCCAGCCTGCGGCACCTGGAGACCACCTCTCCACGTCTGAGAACACTGAACTCGTCCACAGTCCTGACTGCCTCAGGCCTCACTACTTACCAGACCCCCAGTGGGCCCCTGGCAGGCACCCCCACTCCGTGTAGTGTTGTTCCCTGCCTCTTGGGATCTCGGCCCCGGGGCCCCTCCAGTGAGCATCACCCCTCCTCTGCTTTCACACCCCTGTCTGGAGGAGGGACGACTCCTGCTGGGCGGGGCTCACCTGCAGTGGGAGGACCACAAGGGCCACGCAGATCATGACAACCACCAGCAGCTGGGATGGCCAGATCTTGGGCGTCACATCTCCGTAGCCCACGGTGGAGAAGGTGACGATGCAGAAGTAGAAGGAAGTCAGGAGTGACAGGTTGTCGCCCGCACGCTCCAGGTGCTGGATGCCACAGGTCCTGGGGGCCGGGTGACAGGGGCTGCGTGGGGCCTCAGATACCCTGAGCTCCTGGGGCAAAGTGCTGCCTGCCTGCAGTACCTTGTCACCCAGAGCCCAAGGGTTGCCCCATCACTGACATGGTCCCCCAGCTGGCCCTCAGCCCAGCTCACCGACTGGGACTCCCAGTGCTTCCGGACCCCAACCAGTGAGAGCCAGCACACCCAGCACCTCGGATCCCCCCAGACCTTCCTTTCCCACCCCCTGGCTCTTTTGAGGCCCCTAAAAAATTGACCCGGAGTGTGGACACAGAGCTGTGTGGGTTCAGCCTGGGCCTGGGTGGAGTGGTCAGTGGGGGTGGGCATGGCCGCCCAGCCTGTGGGCCCCTATGTGCCACCCCACCTCAGAGCCTCATCCTCGCCTGGGAGGACAGACAGGGCATGGGGCACACTCAGCCCCCTGCCAGCTGGGGCTGAGCTGGACAATCCTTCCCATGCCCGTGGCCTCATGTTCCTGTCCCCAGACTGGAAGGTGCTGATGGTGGACTGTGGTGTGTGGGACCCTCCCCTTGGGATGACAGATGGACACGGTGTCTGCTGGGAGGGAGCAGGCTGAATCACCCTGGAGCTTTCTACCCCGAGGACACCCCATCAGCTCGTTGAGGTCTGTGTGTGTTGGGGGTGAGTGGGGGGGGGGAAGGAGACACGTGACCCTCCCTCCTGGGCCCCAGTGCCTGCCCTCATCCTGGTCTGGGGCACAAGCAGGCCTGGGGCGTGGGCCTTGCTCAGCAGGGGTGGGGCTGTGGTGGGGGTGTGGCTCTCAGCTCCAGGGGCCCCACCTCTCACCCAGGCTGCTCCCAGACCTTATTCTCAGCTGGACCTTAAGTAAAGGGTCCCCATCTGGCCAGGGTTTGAGGCCAGTTCCCTCCTCCAAGCTGCCTCCTGAGGGACCATCCAGGAAGCCAGACCTGGGGCTTCTCGGCACCAGAGGAGCTGGACGTGGGATGCTCTGGCCAGGGAACATGGGCTCCGAGCTGACTTGAGGTCCTCGGTCACTGCCGGGCTGCCACCCGCCACCTGGAGGCCTTCCTGGCCTTCTGGACACAAGGGCCTGGCTCTGCCCAGGGAATGGGGTGCCCTGCCACGCGGTGGGACCTCTGGGCGTGCGGGGGCCTCTTGGCAGCACACTCACCCCGTGAAGACCAGGCACAGCAGGGTGCAGAAAAGGATGAGGACCTGGTTGAACATGGCTGACTGGGTGCGCAGGATGGCGCGGTGGAAGTCGTTCTGCGGGGGTGCCGTCAGCAGCAGAGGCCGGACCCGGATGGAGCCCAGATACACAAAAGAGAATAGAGGGAGGTTGAAGGCCCCTGGGTACAGCAGGTGGACTCGACCTCAGCTCTCATTCTCAGCACCCTGAGAGGCTTCCACCATGGGGTGGGGGGTGACCAGAGGCTGTGACCTCAGCACCGTCTCCTCACTTCACAGTTAGGAGGGAGGGAGAGCAATGGGGCCTAGGCTTGGGGTGGCACCCTGGGAGGAAACGGTGCTGCCTGCTGCCGTGGGCCTTGCTCAGACCTCAGCACGGGGACCTGCCTGTGGCCCTGGGTCACGTGGTCCTCGTTGTGTGGCCTGAGTTTGTGTGGAGCCCTGGGTCACATGGCCCCATTGGCTGTCACTTGCAAGTCTCCCTGCCCTTTCCCCCAGCCAAGGTTCTGGGGTCAGGAACAGCCCATGGTGACCCCCTCGGACATCAGGGCTGGGGCTCCAGCTGGTCGGGAAGGAGACATGAGGGCATCTCAGTAATGGAGACCATGCGTGTCTGCCCAGGAGCGTGGGAAGCTGGCCAGCTCTCTGCCAGGCCAGGGCCAGGGCCAAGCTGCTGCCCAGGGTCCTGGGGTGCCCACCCCCCTGTACGGAGCTGCCTGGGCCCCGGCTTACGATCATGTTTTCCAGGGCGTGTTTGGCCAGCCAGCAGTTGAGAAACACAGGGATGAACAAATTCCGCAGTGGGGCCCAGAATATCTGCAGAGGAGATGGGTCAGGGGGCTGGGGGCCCAGCAGCCCCCCGCTCAGCCGGCGGCTCACCCACCGTGATGATGAAGGGCAGTGTGTTGATCATCTCCAGGATGAAGGACACGCGGAAGATCTGCTCCCAGATGTTGCCCTGGGGAGCCAAGCGGGCCTTCAGGTGAGGTGGGGTGGGGAGGGGGCACAGGAGTGGGGCGGGGGCTGAGGAGAGAGACAAACCAAGCAGGAGGTCAGGGAAGTGGGTGGGGGAGGGGGCCCAGGGGCAAGGCCAGGCCTGGGGGGCACTCACTTTGTAGCTGAGGTAAATGAGGAGCATGGTCTCCAGAAAGCTGATTATGGCCACGATGACCTGGGGTGGGGTGGGTCAGGAGCCTTTGAGCGGGGCTGGGGGAGGCAGGGCCCACCCAGAGCTGCACCCACCCCACCCACTCACCTGAATGGCCCACAGAGGCATCTTTCTCTCCACCCACAGGATGGGGGCCCTGGGGAGAGAGGGAGGTGAGCCCCGGACTGGGAGACCCCAGCTGCCGGGGTCTCCAGCCAGACAGAGGGCACCAGCCTTGCCCTCAGAGGGGACGAGAACAGGATGGAGCGGAGGTTCCCCGGAGGCCTCCAGGGAGGTGCCTGTGAACTCAGGGCCTAAATTGCCTGCCTGGGGGCTGGGCTGCGGGCTCAGAGGCTCCAGCTGGCCCAGGTGCCACCCTTTCTTGCCCGGGCTCCTGGGGATGGGCTCCTACACGTGTCCCAGCAGGGGAGGCGCTGACCAGCCACCCTCTCAGGTTTCCTGACCTCAGTTCCTTGTCCATAACCTGGCAGAGCTATTGTGAGGGGAGCGACATGGGGAGGGGGTCTTCCTGCCCAGACGTAGCCTCCGGACAAAGGTTGGGTGAGAACAGAGGGATGGGGCCAGGCCAGCTCAGCGCTGAGCCTGCTTCCCCAGGCAGAGGCCAGACCCCAGGTGTCCATGGCCCTGACCCCCGAGGGCCCCCCCTGGGGTGGGAGGGCCCCCTATCTGGTGGGGGGTGTTGGGCCTATTGTGAGCACCTGCCACCCCACCCCTACTCCAAGCCAAAGCCCCAGAAAGGAGGGACTTCCAAGGGCCTGGTGTGCCGGGAAGGGCTGGCATGTCCCTTCTTCCTCAACCCTCTGTGTCCCCCAGAGATGGGCGACGGGCTGGAGTAGGAACAGCTGAGGAGCTGGAACCAGGGGTCAGGGCTCCTGCAAATTCGGTCTTGCTGCTGTGAAGAACCAGGTCTGCTCTGCAAGGCTGGGCTGGGGGTACCAGGGGAGGGTTGTGGGTGCAAGAATAAGGCCGAGGGGGTTGCTCTGGGTTTTGGGGACAGACGGTGAGAGACTGGAAGGGAGAAGGCCCTAATAGGGAGGTAGCCAAGCCCCTGGGACACGTCCTAACCTCTGGACCAGGCATCCTATGTCTCTGGGGTCACTTCCCACTGCCTGACGGGGGCACTTGCTCTCCTGGGCTAAAGTATCATGACATGGAGTCGCAGTGACTGACACTCTGGCAGGTCCTCCCAGCTTCTCTCCTCCCCACCCATCATCCGTGATGGGGCCTGGGCCAGGCCTGCTTGTGGTGACACTAGTTGTAACTCACAGATTGCTCCTGGGCCCTCAGGGTTCTCCGCAGGGCCGTGCCCCAGCGCTGCCCACTGCTCCACCAGGGCCTGGGGGATCTGGTTGGCTATGTCCCCAGGGACCTCAAGAGGCTCACAGGCTGAGGCTGGGCATCTGACCTGGGGGCCAGGCAGTGTCAACCTCTGTCCACCGCACCCCACCCTCGGCCTCTGAGTGGGAGCTGGGCACTGAACTCACCAATTGATCTCGGAGGACGACTCATTGTAGGTGTAGTTCTGCTTGGGGCAGCCCCAGCTGTGGAGAGACAGAGCTGGCCCAACTGCAGCCCCTCCCCCTCCCAGTACCAGCCCTGAAGGGACCAGACCCCTCCCAGAGCTGCCACAGGCTCAGGGAGTGTGGGGGGCACCCTCTTCCCCTCCCAGGGCCCAGCCCACACATCTCAGGCATCTGTGTTCTAGCAGAGATGGGGTGGAGGGACCAGGCAGCCTGCTCCCACCCTGCAGACATGCCCGGAGGGTCTCTAATGAAGGAGGCCAGGCTTGGTGAGGGTACAACCCTCTGAGGTGTGAGAGGCCAGCCAGAGGAAGCAGCTTGCCGGGAAGGGCTGGACACGGCCAGAGAAGGACCACAGAGCACTCAGGGGCTCCTGAGCGTCAGAGCTGCTGCACACAAGGCTGGACAGTGGGAGGGAGGCATGGAGAGAAAGCAGAGCTCCTACCCACTGGGGTGACTCCAAGACCAAGTCACTCCTGAGGACCAGTCCCCTAAGCCACCTGGATACCTGTCACTGGGAAGGTGGCAAGGGTCTGATGGACACATTAGTTCTGCCCCAGATTATAACCAAGGCCAGTGTCGCTGATCAATGGGCCCTCACTCTCAGAGCCACATGGTGATGGGAGATCCCTCCGGTTTTTCTCAACTGACTTGCTTCCTCCTCAGTCTTACTGAGGCTGTTGTTGCAAACTCACCACCCATAGAAGGGGCTGGCCACCCTCTCACCCTCCATGCATCTATCTATGCACCTACCCATCCATCCATCTACTCACCCACTGTCCATCCGTGCACTGTCCATCCATCCACCATCCCTCCATCCATCCACTGATTTATCCATCCTTCCATCCTCTGTCTATCCACTCATCCATTCATTTATCCATCATCTATCCAATCACCCACCCACCCACCCATCCATCCTACCCATGCCTCTACCAGCCCCCTCATCCATCCATTCGCTCTCCCATCTGTGCAATGAACACAGCAGACCTGGTCCCCATGGGGATGTGGAGCCAGATGACCCAGATGCCTCTGGGAGTGTGAGAAGCTGGGATGCACCCACAAAAGTCAGTATGAGAGTCAATTAGAGCCCCAGTTTTCCTTCTCAAACCACCATGGTGGGATCTGTCCGTCCTCCTGCACTCGGGATGAAGACAAGAGGTCCGTTCTCAGGAGAGAGTGTTAGAGTCTGGCCTGGGGAATCCATCTTGCTGCACTTGGGGGCGGGGGTGGGTAAGTATAAGCCTGCACAGCAAACTTTCACCCTTCTTCCTTCCTCCTCCATCTACAGGAGCCCAGTACCAGGCCTTCCCCTCTAGGAAAGATCTACTCTGAGGAGCTGGGCAGACAAGTGGCCCCGGCCACCCAGAGGACGGTGGTGACCAGGCCGCACCCCCTGACCGCAGGGCTCGCAGCCTCTGAGTGCCCACCCTTACTGTGAGCCGTGCCAGGGTGGCCGGACTTCTGAGGAAGTCCCCTCAACAGAAGCCCAGGAGAGCAGAGATGGAGCGAGAGAGGAACACATAAGCAAGAAAAAGGGTTTCAGACAAGCCCCAGAGGCATGGAAGACAGTGCTGCCTGCAGCAGGGATGGACACTCGGAGATGAAGAGTTCTTGGGAATTAGAAAACACGAGAGCAGAAGTGAAAATCTCAACTAGAGAGCTGGAGAGAAGGCCAAGGAGAGCCGCCAGAAAGAACAAGAGGGAAACAGGAGGGAGACAATCATTCCAGAACATTCCAGAATCCCACATCCAGGTACGAGGGAGGCCAGGGAGGGCTCTCGGAGCAGACGGGGGAGGCAACCTCCAAAGACCCAACTCTAGAGGAGCCCAGCCCGGCGTGGACCCAGCTCAGTGTCCACGGGGACCAACGTGGTGAAGAGAAGGGGCCACGCCAGGCGTCACAGAGACTCGCCAGACACAGGCACAGAGAGAAGGACCCCAGCTTCCAGGGAGGAAGGCTGGGCTCCCCACGAGGATCACGAGTGGAAACGGCCAGGCCACCTCGACCGCAGCAGGAAGACGCCGCAGCAGGAGCCCGCGCGCCCCACCCTGCTTCCGGCCGTGGGCCCAGGCAGCTGTTCCCAGGGCTTTGCCGGGAAGTCACATGGCCCGTGTTCCGGGTAAACGGAGAGTTGAGGAAGAGGACACTAGGGGCCCGGGAGGCACAGTGGAACCAGGTGGAGCTCCAAGAAAGGGGCAGAGACCCTGCAGGGCTCACACCCACCCCACCCAGGGGCCTGGCGACACCCCCAACCCCCACCCAGCAGTAGCTGAGAGCCTCCCGCACACCAGGGCCGGGGGGAGGGGGGCGGCATCCCAGACCCCCAAGGAGAGACCTGTCCAGGTCCGCGCACAGCTGCAAACGCAGCCGTTGTCCACAGACACTGACACCATCTGCTCATGCGCAACTTTCCGGTCAGCGGGATCCTGTGGGCAGTGTGCTGGCCGCGGCTCTTTTGCGGACAGATGTCAGGTGGGGTCACGTGGGGGAAGGAAGGACTCCCCAAGGCCCCGGGCATGGACCCCCATGCAGACCCCGTGGGCCTCTGTAACAGCGGCAGGCCCGGCAGGAAGGCTCAGCCCTGGGCCATGGTCACCCACCATCCGATCCCCAGGGCTGGGTCGTCGAGCAGCACTCGGACGATGTAGAGCAGGCAGGTGAGCAGCTTCAGGGAGAAGTTGAACAGTCGGATCCTCAGGCCTGTGGGGGCGGGGACGGTGGTCAGGCCACACTCCCCCTCCCTACTGGGCCTCGGATACCCTGACTGGCCCTGCCAGCACTGACGGGGTGCTCTGCATTGAGGGGGTGCTGTTGGGCCAGACTCTGAAAGGCTCCACCCCGTCCTAATGCAGGACATCCTAAGGTGGGCATGCAGAGGATTCCCCGAGCTTCTGGATCCCGGGGCAGACTGGAGGGGTTTGGGGAGCAACCGACAGACCAATGGACTAGGACCCACGGGAACCACTTCCGGGCCCCATCCCGCATCCCAGGTAGCCGAGCTCCTGCTGGGAAGGGTGGGGAGGGAGCCTGCACTGGGTGGGGGGGGCACATGCAGGGGCCTGGGAGGGGGCCGGGTCCCCACAGGCTCCCTCCAGCTCCCACCACGGAAGGTGGTGCGGAGCTGAGATGGGGGCACTCCCACCGCCCCTGTGCCCCACCCCCCACCGACACAGCCCCTCCTCTGCAAACCACCCCTCACCCCTGCAGGCCCCACTCACTGGATCTTTGGTTTTTGATGAAGAACAGCTTGAGCCGCTCCTTGAAGGTGTTCTCGTTGACGTAGAACTCCACCTGGACCCTGGGGGCCAGCACGGGCGTGGGCTCTGGGCCAGCAGGGGCTCAAGCCCAAATCCCCGCACCAGGCTGCTCCTCCCCACTGCCCGAGCCAAGGTCAGTGCCTCCACCTCGGATGGGAGGCCCCGTGTCCGACATTCCCAGGCCCCCGGCAGACCTGCCCACCGGCCGACACCGTCTCAACGCCCAGGGCCCTGCAGAGGTGCACACTCACGGGCCCCCAGCCTCGCTGTCACCAGCAGCTGCCAGGATTCAATGGGGCCTGTGTGGCCCCTGGCCTGGGGCTCCAAGGCCATATCACCTGTATAGAATGTTCCAGAAGCTGGTGGGCAGGTGCTCTGTCTGGCATCCCCTGGTGGTTATGCCTGGGGGCTCATGCAGGCTGCAGGACATTTGGGGCAGACGGCCAGCAGTGGGGCCCCTCCAGCCACTCCCCTCCCTTGAGCTCACTGCACCCGGCCAATCCTCAGATGCTGGGAGCCCCTGTCTAGGCTCCCAGAACCCACAGACGTTGCTGGAACCCCGTTGAATAGGGGAGCTAGAACAAGCTATCTGGTCACCCAGGGTAGTGTGAGGCCTGCAGGCAACAGGCCTGCTGTGACCCACATGCTGGATGGGTGGGCGAGGGCTTAATGTTCCACCAGAATGAAAACACCAGTGTTGACAGCAGGCAGGACCACGGATGACCCCGCAGCCAGGTTCCCAGGGCAGGAACGGTCGGCTCACACCACTTTCCTCGTGGAAGTGGGGGCCCCTTGCTCTGGGTTTGCACCTGCTGTCTCCCAAGCCTCTTACAGCCTCCATCACAGGCTGCATCTGCCCTCATCGGCGAGAGAGTCTTAGGAATCCCACGAGCAGCCCACAGGCATCACTGTGGCCAGGCTTCACTCCATGACCAGGCAGAGGCACCAGCAGCCCAGGGATTTGGGGTGACGCTTTTGGCCAGAAAGGCCTGGTCCAGATGCCATGCCCTGTGCCCCACCTTACCCAAATGTCAGGTGGAGGCAGCCCGTGACACTCAGGGATGTTGTCAGGGTGGGACGAGACCCCCCTAGGTGAGGCAGCTGCTTACCCACAGCTCCATACAATGGTCATGACATGGGAGGCAGAGGGGCTGAGCACCCTGAAGGCAGACTCCAGCTGCCCAGGGGAATCCTGGAGGGCTGCATGGAGGAGGTGGCTGTTGAGCAGAGGGGATGCAGGACAGTGGCCCACAGGCAGAGGTGAGGTGCTGGCTCTCGCAGGTCCCTGCTCCCCACCCCCACCTCCCTGTCATCTCCTCCCAGGGCAGGGGGCTCTGACACCCAGGCGGGTGGGCTGTGAGCGTCCTCCTCCTCTGACCAGACTCTGGCTCCCGTCAAAGCAGAAGTGAATGCCACTCTCACCTTGAAAGTTAAATGTGCTGCTCTGCTAGGGGCTGGCTGCCCCAACATCCCCAAGAAGTGTTTAAAATATTCATCACTCCCCAAAGTCTGCTCGAGGTAAAGTACCTGACACAGACTTGATGTTTTGGCCTCAGCCATCTGGACCTACCCTGGGGCTGGGCCTGAGGGAGGGGCCTTGGGCAGAGCCCCAGCACCTCCCCGACCTGCCACTTGCTGGGGGCCCAGGCCTGACCACAGTGGCCTCCACTAGTCTCAGGGCTCAAGAAAGGCCCAGGGGAGAAGATGCACAAAGCCAGTGGTCAGTGTACCCCACTGCACCCCAGCACACCCTACTGTCCTCCAGGACATTTGTGTACTCCACTGTGCTTCAACGCACCCCACTGTATACTGCATCCCAGCACACCCCACTGCACCCAGAATACCCCACTGTGCCACTATACCCCACTGCACCCCAGAACACCCCAATACACCCCACTGTACCCTAGCAATCCATTGTACACTGCACCCCAGCATACCCCACTGTACACAGCACCCCAGCACAGCCCGCTGCATTGGAGCCCCAAGCCCTGTAGGTGCCACCTGGAGTGGGGTCGGGGAGCTCCCAAGGGTCCCTTCTCTCTGGAGGAGGGATTCAGACAAGCCCGGCTGGGCTGGGGCCGGATCAGGGGACAGATGCCCCTCAGCAGCACCCACATGTCTTGAGGGACCACGTGGCCCAGAGCACCAGCTCACAAACATGCCCCCCCACCCTCTTGCCCCGCACAGCGAAGCCTTAAAGAGGGGTCCTCACCTCTGGGCCCCTCCATTCCGGCAGCCCCACAGCACCCTCATTGGGCCAGCAAGGCCGTGCTTGGCCCATATGGCTGGTGGCTGAGTCTCCTCCATCCTTCTCAGCCCCTGCACCCTGACACCTGCTGGCACCCTCCCTGCCCCAGCTCCCGGCCCACGTGCCTCTCACAGTCGCACCGGGGCTCGTGGATCAGGACCACGGGCCTGACACTGGTCATGCCTCGGACACCTTCATTTCTAGATCCTAGACCCTCTCCAGCCCCCAGATGTGGAACCTCCATCACTCGTCAGCCTGCCCCCTCAGGCGGCTGTGGACGTCCCCCTGGACAGACCCCTGTGCCCCAGTCTCTCGCATGAGAGGAGAGGAAGAGTGGTGAGGGGAGATGCCCTGAGGCAGACCAACCCCGGGAGGTCCAGCCTGGCGCTGAGAACCCACGGAGCCCCCTCCACTTTTATTTTTCACGAGCTAAGATGCCTGCTCCTCCCACCACCACAAAAATCAATTCCGAGCTTCTCCTTTACCCTGCTGCAGTACGGCTAAGGCTGCAGTGCAATTCGGCCCAGAGTGGTGCTGGGGAGGGTGCTGGCCCACCCGCTGACACTCTCCATGGGCTGGTCCTGGCTCAGCAAGCTCATGGGAGGAAGTGAGCCGGCCTGAGGTCATGGACAGACAGACTGGCTGACCAGGCAGTGACAGGAGCACCCCCCACCCCCGCCATGGGTGTCCCAAGGGTGCCTGGCAGGGGGTGCTTAGACCATGGAGAAATTAAAATGGTCCTGTAGGCGTCTCAGGGTCCTTCCCTGTACAGTCCAGCTAAACAGTGCTTTTCAAAGGGGAGAAGTGAGTGAGGGGCGGGCCCTGGCACCCAGGGGCTCAGACAGTCCGGGAGCTCAGGGCTGGCCTTGCTCCGTGTGTCCGACTGTGGCCACACCTATCGCTCACGCCACCGGAAAAGGACGGCCCCATACCCCAAACCCCCGTGTGCACCTGCAGCGGGCCTGTGGCTGACGCCTACCATGGGCAGTGGGCAGAGGCCTGAATTTGGGTGAGGACTGTGGTCTGTCCAGCTGTGGCTCAAGCCCCATGGTGGAGCTGGTGACCAAGCTCACAGGAAGATGCTCTGAGGAGCAGGGAGGAGCTGGGCAGGGGACTGTGGGCTGCGAGAGCTCCCACGGTGACGGGTCCTGAAGCCAGGTGGCAAGCTGCCTGCAAACACAGCTCAAGAGCCTCGGGCAAGGGCAGAAAAGAGGGTCCTCCTACTGGGGGTTCATTCACATTTCTTTACTACTCCTTCGGCAAGATGCCCGCTGGGGAGGGCTGGCCACTGCTGCCCGCTGCCAGGGGTGCGGGAGGGCCTACAGCAGGGGTGACTCACCGGCATGTACTGGGCAGGCCTGGTCACCTGGCCCTGAGGCTTCAGGGAATCTGGGCCTCAGACGGCCCCTGGGATCAGGCCATGAGCCACGAGGACTGGACAAGCCAAACCCACACCCTGTCCTGGGACAGTCTGCAGCCCTGGTCCCTCCTGTCCTTCTCAGAGCGAGCAGCTTTTGGGCTGGTGAGGACAGGGATTCAGGCCAGGTGGCTGGAGAGCCATCTCCCTGAGCCCTGCACCTCAGAGGACTCCCGCCAGCCCCGTCCCTGCATGCATGGTAAGGCAGACCACACCAGTCACCCAGGGGGTCAGAGGCACTGAGGCTCTGGGCTCTCCATTGGGCCTGGGCCTCCCGAGTTTTGGGGGTGCAGGGTCAGGTCCCAGCAGGTAGCTCTGCCCCATCCCCACACAGCTTGTGTTAGAGCGAGCTCACACCTGGTGTGCGGCCCGGGCCTGCTGCCTCCCTGTGACCAGAGTCTTGCCCACACTGGGGTGGACCTGAGGAGGTCCCCTTGTTCCAGCCAAGTGGCCTGAACCCCACCCACCCCACATCAGGTTGGGACCTGCCAGGTGAGGGCAGGTGGAGGGCGGGGGCCGCAGCGTTCCCTGCTGACTGGCAGGCTCGGGGGGCGGGTCTTCCCGGGATTCCTGGCAGGCGGTGCCGGCAGATGGCCTGGGCTGGGAAGCTGCAAATGCAGGGCCGGGCAGCCGGCCCTGGCGGGAGGGTGGCCAGACACCAGGCACACGGCCGCAGGCAGGCCCACCCGCCCAGCCATGACAGCTGCACACTCACATGACGCCGAGGTCCGGCTGCCTCTTTCCCTTGTCTGCCACTGCTTGCGGGTGGCTCTGCAGCAGGTGCCTGGGAGCTCCACACAGGAGGCCACGGAGCCGTGGGCAAGAAGGAAAAGCAGAGCCCAGGCCCAACTACTGACCCCGAGGCCAGCTATTCTGAGAATGGGCAGAGCCTGTGACCAGCCCAGGGCCCGGGCAAGGGCAGACACGTGGCCCGCTCCGCTCCCCAAGCAACGCCACGTCCTGGGGTGGGCGGGTAAGGAGCCGGCCAGGGAGGCAGGTGCCTGGGGCTGGTCTGGGGTTGGAGGCACAGAAGACTGGCAGGGGGGCCGCTGGGGAAGGTCACTGGGCTGGAGGGGGAGGAAGGGGCTGTTTTGCCCCCAGCACAGCCAGCCCTGAGCCTGCAGACTTGCCTACGGGCGTCAAAAAACATTCTGGCGGGGACATCCCTCTCACCCCGCCTGGACTCTCACCAGCGTGGCTCTGGCTCCACTTCCAAGGCAGGGTGGAAGGGGACGGGGCCTCAGGCTGGGCCACAGGACACCTGCCTTCCCAGGTTGTCTTGCAGTGGGTACCTGGGACACTGAGGAAAGGGAGGGCTCCAAGGGGCCGGCAGGGTGGACAGTGGCCTCTCAGACTGACAGATGGGCCTGGCTGGTCCTCCCCAGTAGGGTAGCCCCACCTGGGGCCCACTGCACACACATCCAAGAGGGTCTGGCACCTTGGCTGAGCCAGGGGTCCTGGGGAGCCTCCTTGGGCCTCCAAGGGCCTGGGGACATTTGCTGCACCAGTGACAACTCCACTCTGGGGCAGTGGAACTGCAGCCTCAGCCCCTTGGGTAGCTGTAACCTTCTGTTTCCTCCCACAGTCTCAGCCCTGCTCCTGGGGAGCCAGTGGGGCCTGGAGAGCCCTGTGACCGTGGAGGTGCCTTCCCAGTCACCCGTTACCCAACAGGGGACTGGCTGGGAGACTGCAGCCCAAAGTTGGTCCAGCCTCCAGCTCCCAGGCTCCTGCTGGGGGGTGATGACACCGAGTCCCGGGTTGTACGTGGCAACGTGGAGGGCATCACGGGAAGTACCGAGTGGGCGTGGCTGTCGCCACCACTGATGCTGATTAATGGAATAACCCAGCCCCCTTCGGAGGCCGCACTGAACGCCATGGGTCTGAGCGGGCAAGGGGCTCTTTCCCAGGAATGCACTCAACATGGCTGCTGAGCGGGGATCAGGTCCCCCAGCCTCAAAGCACTTTCAACTTGACGTAAATCTTAACTGAAGCTGGTAAAGCCTGGTGGGGTTCACAGCGGTGCAGCCCAGCCAGCCGCCCAGGGGCCTGGACCTGCACTGGTGGCTGCGGTGGGCAGAAGCCAGGGCCTCAGTGGGACCTAAAGGCCTGTTTCCACACAGGCAACTCGGCAGGGGTCCCCATTCCCTCTCCAGGGCTGTAGCCATCACTGTGGGACAAAGGGGGTACTCGCCTCTGGACACCCTCATTTCCTCCTCCCTGTCTCCTCCCCAGGGAACCGCACATCATCCCGTCCCAAGCCTCAGCCCCGCCCAAGGTCCGGCTGCAGGACAGGGGCTGCTGGGCAGAGTGGACTCTCCCACCAGGGCTGGCACGGGCCGAGACGCCCTCCCCTAGGGTCTGCCAAGGGGCTGGAGGACACCTGTAAGCAAAGCACTTACTGAGACAGAGAGGAGTCCAGACTGAAATCTTCCACATGAAGCCTGGGGACAGAACGGAGTGGACACATCAACGTGGACAGCGGGGTGGACAGACAGATGGAGGGTCTGGACTCCCAGACCAGGCGTGGGCACAGGCGCACAGAGGATCTGGGCAGGGTCCAAGGGCAGCAGAGGCGCGCCCACGCGCACACACCCCTGACCGGGCCTGGCCCCTTGGTGCCCAAGAAAGCAGCGCGGCGCATGTGGCAGTGCCAGCACATGCACCTCAACTCTGCCCAGGCCAGATCAGGAAACCACGCAGGACCCCACCTGCAGCCCAGTGAACAGGTTAGGGCAGCAGGTGTGGCGAGTCCTCACAGCTCCTGCTCCACACTGAGCCTGCTGCAAGCCCTGGGTGACCCCAGTGTCCAGGAAGTGGCACTGTCAGCCCCCGTGACACCCAGGAGGCTGATGGCAGTGAAGGATGGCCCCACACAGGGCCACCAGCTGGACATGATGCTCAGGGCTCCTTGTCTTCAAGCCTGCTGGCCTCCCCTTGACTCCCCTGCACTCCACAGGCCATGGCGCCCCCCACCCTGCCCCTCGGCTTCCTGGCAACAGAACAGGCCCATGCTGGGAGCTAACCCTTCTTAGGGATTCCCAGGGCACCCCCTCTACTGAGTCAGCAACACACACCTGCTGCCCTTTGGGTGGCCTGGCCTAGGGCTCTCCCAGACTGGCCGCAGCCTGCTGACACCAAGGTGGACATAGCCTGTGCCTATGGGAGACTGGAGACTGGGAGGGAGAGAGAGGCTGCTAGGAGCTGAGCTTCCTGGCTCCCAGGACTGGCCTGTGTTGGGGCTGGGTAGGGTGGGAGGTGCAGAGGGTCTGCTTTTTGCTGGTGATGCGCCCATCTAAGGCCAGCTCCTCTGCAGAGGACTTCAGGGGGCCTCTTTTTTTAATTCTTAAAGCAACCGTTTCCCAGAAGAGGAAACCAAGGTTCAGAGAGGACCACCGCCTTCCCAAGGCCACAGGCGGGGAGGAGGGAGCTGGCCAGCAGGGTGGGGTCATAGACACTTGCCTGCCTGCCTGTGTAGGGCCCTCTGGGTGGGCAGGCGCCCCGCCAGGGCCCCCAGCCTAGAGCTCCTGGCAGGGCATGGTGGGGGCTGGGCGCCGAAGAGAGCAGGGGAAGCCCGGGCTTAAATGGGCCTGAGCCTGGGGTTGCTGGGAGCTTCCAGCCGATTCTGCATGTTCATCTGGTTCAGGTTCCCTCTGGCCTGGGCGCTGCCCCAGTGCTGAGTTGGGGCGACAGCTGCACTGGAGTGGCAGGAGCCTGGCAGGACCATAGCCCGTCACAGCAGGAGAGTGGGTAAGGGGCGCTGGCGGGAGAAGACTAGGAGACACGGAGAGCAGAGAGAGACCAGGTTCCTGGAGGGGAGGGGGCCGCATGAAGGTGTGGATCTGTGGGGGAAGAGGGGCCCCAGCATGGCGGGTTCCGGGCTCAGGGGTAGCAGGCCAGCAGAGTTAGGCCCGGGGTAAGGGGTGGGGCTCTGCCTGCAGCAGGTGAACTCAGACAGCCCTGAGGGGTTCTGAGAACAGCAGGAGGGAGGGCCACACTGCAGCCTGCCCGAGGGTGAGACGTGGTGGGTACACGGTGGGCTCTGAGCACGCGGGGAGGGCGAGGGCGGGTGTGCAGACTCGGACGCAGAGTTCCGGATTGGTCCTGGGCTGGCTGAGTTGCTGCTTCCCGCAGTCTTTGCTCCCCTGACCTCCCAGCCCCCATAATTCACAGAAGCCCCCAGGGCCCTGCATGCAGAGGTGGGCCCTGACCCGCCAGGCCGGTCCTTGCTGGGCAGCCAGGCTCAGAGGGGCCACCCCGAGTCAGGGCCCTGGGGGTACCAGCTGCCTCTAGGGGCCACTGCAGCCACCACCTGGGTCTCCTGCTGATTTCAATCCCCCCCAGGCCCCGCTCCTGACTCCACCCTCCATCCCACCTCTGGGAGCTCCCTTCTCCTACCCACGCCCTCCCATCAGACCAGCTCTGAGCAAGTCCCTCCTTGGATGTCTGTTCCTGGTGAGGGTCCTGGATTGGTGAGCCCCGCTCCTAAACCTATGGGCTGGGGGGTGGAGGTGGAGAGGGAGGGAGTGCAGACAGCCCCATGGCCCAGCTTGCAGGCCTCACCTCCTGTTGGCTTCTACTTCTCTGCCCAGGTCCTCCTGCTCCCCCCTCCCGGGGACCCTCTTCCTCTCTTTCTGCCCTCAGCCTCCCACTCCTCCCCCTGCCCCTGTGGCCCCACCCACACCCACACAATGGTCCCTACTCCCCAGCCTGGGCTCTGCCTCCTAGAGTTCTACCCCGGGCATGCTTCTAGGTCCCCCAAACTCAGCTGTCCACAGTGTGCCCTACACCCTGCCACGACTCCCTGCAACTCTCAGACCCCAGGATTCTACCTGCTAGATCTTTTTTCAGCCTGCTCCTTGTCACCGGGGCCCCACCATGTCTTCCAGGCTACCCCTGCAAGTGCTCTCCAACAGTACACCAGTGAGCCCCTCACTTGGGGCAGAGAGGCTGAGTAACCAGGCCCTTCCCTCCAGCCCCGCCCTGTCCCTCCACCTCCTTCCTTCCAGGTCAGTGCACCTAGCTGGGACCTACCTGGAAGCCTCCTGCCTACACCATCCAGTGACTCTATCCCTACCAGCCTGGGGGTCCCGGGAAATGCCCCTATCCCCATGTTCTCTGCAAGAGTCCCCAGGAGCCAGCACACTGGCCTGCCCTGCTCTCCTGTGGGCCCCTGCCTGCCGCCCCTCCCGGCCCTGGGGGACAGTGCTGGGCCTTAGCACCCCCACCCCATCCTGGCTCTCGGAGCCCCTCCTGCTCACAACTATTGGGGCTCCAAGGCCAGGGCTGAACCCCCCCCCCCCCACCAGCAGGTCCCCAAACTGGAGCCCCAGTCCATGTAGGCAGCTTCGCCTTCCCTGGCCCTGACTGGAGGAAGGGCTCCTGATGAGCACACATGGGAACAGCTCTGCCTGCAGGAGTGTCGACTGCGCCAGCAGGCCTGCGGGCCTGTCCACCACCCAGTGTGGGCATCGCTTACCACTCTGCGCAGACCCAGGAAAAAGATCGTGGTTGAGGAAGCCCCCAGGGAGAAGGCGGCAGGAGGCAGAGGCTGCACTGGGGCCCAGTTGGGTGTGAGCTGTGCGGTGGCACCTGTGAGCGGCAAGGCCACTCAGCCCTGGGGTTGCTGGGGGCGCAAACTCCTGATCCACCAGGAGAGTTCATTACATGGCCAGCCTCTCCTTCACTGGTTCTTTAGCTCAAAACCTCTTAAGTGATGGTTCCCATCACCCCTGCCCCAGGTCTAACCACCCCTCCCCTCACACCCCACCCCATGCTGGAGGCGCAGACAGAGAAGGAGGGGCAGACCCCTGAGATATGAGCCCAGGCAGGGGCTGGGGGGAGGAGGGATGAACACTGGCCCACAGCATCCAGGAGATGGGGGCGTGGTGCTTGGGCGGAGGTGAGTTGCTCTGGGCAGGGTGTCGGGAGCAAGCACCTTCCTGTGGCTCAGTCCCTTGGGGGCAGTAGAGATTCCTCCCCCTGCCTCGCTACCTTCCCAGCAATAATGAGGCCTTCAGGCGGCTCTGGGCCACCCTGGAGAGGGCTGAGGCCTCATGGCCCTGTGAGCCCTGACCCTGCTGGCTCCCAAAGATGGCCAAGCATGTAGAATGGGGTAGCTGCAGGAGCTATGGCCGCCGGCTCCCTTAGGCAGGGGGCACCTACCTCCCTGCTCTGGTCTTGCTGAAATCTCCATCAGACTTGAAGTCTTAAGGAACAAACCCTGAAACCCTGCAAGTTCTCCTCTGCTCAGGAACCTGCCATGGCTCCCTACTGCTCCCATCAGAGCAAACTCCACATCTAATGCTTGAGGGGGAAGAGGTGGTTGCAGACCCCCATGCTGCTAGGCCTGCTGTGCAGCTGCAGACAGCCCCCTTTCCTCTACTCTGCAGAAGGAGGCTGATTAGGACCCTGCACCGCAGGTGCTGCACGGGGACTGAGTGACGCTGCCCCATGCAGAGTCAGCACAGGACTGGGGATGGCACAGGTGGGTGTGTGTGTGGGGGGAGGACTTCCTGGAGGAGGTGGCCCTGCCACCACAGCTCCCATGCTGCACTGTGGGCTCAGATGCAGCCTGGGCAGGACCTGCCATCCCTGTATCCCTGCAGGAACAGGGACAGAAGGGAGCCAATTCTTTGCAAGGGCCAGGCTGGCTGTAACCAGAGGCTCTGGACTCACTGGCCCGCATAGCGTCCAGGAAGAGAATGGGGAGGAGAGGTATCTGGTCCCCAGGGCCCAGCCAGCACTTGCCTTCTCCCTGCCCAGGGGCTGCCCACGAGCTGCTTGAACCCACCAGGAGTGCCTGTTAGAGGCACTTAACCTCCAGCCTTAGCGGTCTCCTCCAGCAAATGGGAATGACCATCAGGCAGCTGCCCCTCACTGTCCTGTCGAGGAGCAGGAAATGGGATGTGAGAACAGGGAGGGGCCTGGATGGCCTGTGGGCAGCAGGGAGGGGCAGGAGGAGGCCCCCCAGGCATCCTTGTCCTACCATCTGCCAGGCTGAGTCCCTGCCAATTCCTTGCCCCGACCCTGAAGAGGCATGGCACCCCCTTCCAGGCTTCGGCCCTGCCCACCTCTCCGTGCTCCCCCTGAAGGGCCAGCGCCCCAGGAAGCCCTCACTCTCCTTGCCCGGCCAAGTCTGCACCTCTAGCAGGCACAGGTTTCCTGCCCACGATGTGTGCCCACATCAGAGTGGGTCTGATTCATCTCCGTTTCCCCCGCAGCATCTAGAAGGGCTCCTGGCACAGGGAAGGTGCTGGCTAAGTATCAGCGCTGCAGACATTGAGCCTCAGTGTCCTCATCCATGAAATGGGGGTGTTGCGCTGCATCCATGGTCAAGGAGGGGTTGGAGAGGGGTCAGCCCTGCCCCTGCCTGGCCAGGGAACCAGCCTCCTGCACCCCAGCTGTCACTGGCTCTGGGCACCAGCCCCAGGGAGCCTAAGCCCTGATGCATCCATGCCCCAATCTGCTGTGCAGCCTTCCACTAGCCCCCGGACCACCCTGGGCCTCACACAATTCACCTCTGAAGTGGGGACACAAATGCTGGCCCTGCCTCCCTCCAGGTGGCTGCTAGAACCAATATGAGTGCAGCCTCCAGTGGGACAGGGCTCAGGCAGTGGTCACCAAGCCACCTGGCACAGCGCCCAGGTCCCCACTTCCTTTCTCCCTTCTGATCTTACCTGCAGGCCCACTGCGCTCAGCCTATAAAAGCAGTAGGGAACAGGGGTCCCACAAGCTCCCTAAGGCAGACTGGAGACACAGAAGGTGGGTAGGGCGCCTGGGTTGGGGTCCCTTCCTTCCCTCCCTTCCCGGGGCTGCAGGCAACGCGGCAGGTGCAGCCAAGTGCAGCCCAGCGCAGACCGTGCAGGATGCGAGCGGCAGAGATGCAAAGCCCCTCCCGGCGGCACCCCGCGCCCTCGCCCCTACCTCTGGCCCACGTCGCTGCCCATGGAGCCCCTCCCACGGGCCGGCAGCAGCGGGCTCAGCCCATGCGGCTCCTCGGGGGCTGAGGCGCCGGCCGGGGCTCCCCTGGGACCCGCCTTGCCCTCGGACGGCGAGCGCGGCAGCTTGGCCCGCGCCATCCTGCGGGAGCGCACGGCGGCGGCGGCGGCGGCGGCGGCGGGGGCGGGGGCGGAGCGGGCGCTACCAACTCCGCGCGCCGCCCCGCGCGCTCCCCGCGCCGCCGCTGCAGTGGAACGGCCGAGGGGGGCTGGGAAGCCGTGGGGGCAGCCCGGGGGCGCCGAGGCTTGGTCCCTCCCCCGCCCTGGCAGGCCCTGGGCAAAGAGGACGCCCCACATGGGAGGGGGTCTCAGCGCCCTCCCGCAGCTGCCAGGGGCTGCCTCACAAGGGAAGTCGTAGTAATAGTCTTAAGGACAGTCACGGCGCCGGGGGAAGGGAGGAATAGTAGCGCAGTGACAGCTGGTGGCTCTTGGCCGCTCACCACCACAGGCAGGGCAGCTGGAGAGGGGAGAGCGCCACTGGTGCTCGGCCACGTGCCAAGTCACAGCCGGCAGTGGTCCTGGGGACCCAGGTGGGGCTCCAGATGGCCGGCCCAGAGCCATGGGCACCTCGCAGCCCCCACCCCTGCTGCCCAGGTTAGGTGGGTCCAGCCCGCTGGCCAGGTGGGAAGTCGCTGCCTGCCCCCTCTCTGGTAGGAACTCAGGGTCTGCCCTCTTCCTGTTTCCTTCCCCCCAGAGTGGTCCGGGAGTCAGTCCATGGAGTACTGGTTTACCGGTGCCCACGTGCCAGGCTCGGCTCGATGCCGGACATGAGATCCCAGACGTGGATAAAGCAGCTACTTCGTGGAGAGCTGTCTCCCCCGGAGGCCCTGCTGCGGGTGAGCGCCGACTGTCTGATTACACACAGCTGAGGGAGAGTGCAGATTTCTGTCCATTTGCAAAGTGGGAAACCGAGGCGCTGAGGGAGGAAGTGGCTTCTCCAGGAGACCCAGACAGGAAGGAGTTGAGCAAGGCCTCCTGCCAGGACCAGCCCACTGCGCCTCTGCGCCCTGTTGCCACATTATGTGGCTTTTCTGCCTAATTCCTTGCATTTTCAGATTTGGGAGGTTGGGGTGCTGAGGTGACTCACCTGGGACACAGCGGCTGGTATTGGCCCTGGGGAACCAAGGCTCAGGGTCTGGCAGCCCCAGAGCCCAGCTGGGAGCAGGAGGCTTGGAGAGGCACAGCTGTCTCAGGCTGCAGGGACTCAGGCTGCCCCAACCCTCACGTCAGACCGGAGGCTCCATCTCGGCCAGCCTGCCTCCTTCACCCCACTGTGACCCCCGCAGACCACCAGCGTCTGGCGCTTACAGGAGGTTTGTGGGAGGGAGGTGTGCTGAGTCAGGGTAAAGCATGTAAAGCCATTTGATGGTCTCAGCAAACGCTCACATGTGCGTCCCTCTCGATGGCGAACCACATCCGTCGTCGTCTGCCTTACACCAGCAGAGCTCGAGGAGACACCTGCCGGCCCCTGGGGAGAGGGGCAGCCGATGTCGGCCACTCCTCGTCCTTCCTGTAGGGTGACACCGAGGGGCTGCAGAGAGTGAGGGCTGCAAGGGTCTCAGGCCAGGTGGTCTGTGAGACACACTGTGATGTGTGTAAAACAGCTGGCAGGACCGACCTTAGGCCTCCACATCTGTGTCCATGCACAGAGGGCCTGCTGCCGTCAGGGACACTCACTTGTGCGCTCGGCAAGCGGCGAAAGCAGGTCCCTGGGACTCTCGGTTCCACAAAGAGACCAGCACGCAATTTCCTGGAGCAGCATCATCAAGTGGCAGCCTGTCTTGGGATGCTCACAGAAGCCCCGTCTGCAAGAGCACAGGGCTTCACGCCCAGCTGCGCGGAGGGCGCACCGCGTGGCCCAGCAGTGCAGAGTCTTGTCTTTCCCGGCCTGGGTTTTGAGACCGCAGTCGGTCAGCACGGACCAGCGGTGTCTGAGGTCAGGGGTCAGAGCCAGGGGACAAGGGCAGCATGTCCGGCCTTTTGTGTGGTGGGATCTAAAGACAGACACAGGCCGCTGGGTGGTAGTTAGAGCTGGGAGTGGGCTGGGGGCTGCCGCATCACTTGTGTAAGGTTTGACTTACCTGGAAAGCGATGGTCTGCTTTAGTCATACAGAGTCTAGAGGTATTTTCCTGTGTGGGGAGGACAGACACCCCTCCTGTCTGGACTAGTGGCCTAAGGCCCTGCATCCCCTGGCCCTGGGGCACTGTGAGGAGTGTCCATCTGGATACCCGCAGGGCAGGGAGGGCAGGCCCAGGCCCCCGGGCCCTGAGGTGTCATCCCAGCACTGCCCACTCCCATGGGGCTCAGATGGCCTCAGGCCCCATGGCTGCGAGGTGGGGTGGGGCGGGCACAGACAAAGAATAATCTTCCTTGCTCGAGCATTTGCACCCAGCCGCACGGCTGCCCTGCGGGGGCTGGGGGGTCATCCTGTGCATGGGGACTACTGGCAGGGTGGGAGCAGGGGTAGGGGTGGGAGAGAGGCACAACCAGGCGGCATCCAAGCTGTGTCTGAAGATGGAACCAGCCAGGCTCCCCGGAGGACTGGGTAAGGGGGGCTCAGTCAGGGGTGAGCTAGAGGGGTGGTAACACCTGAGAGGGGGAGACAGAGGAGCAGGCGGCGGGGGGCTTCCCAGACCCTCTCTGGACAGTCTCAAAGGACAACCAGACAACCACAGTGGACACAGCAGAATATCACCCAGCCATAAAAAGGAAGGAAATCTCGATATAGGCTACAGCATGGATGAATCTTGAAGACACTGTGTTCAGTGAAATAAATCAGACACAAAGGAAAAATCCTAGGAGCCACTTATCTGAGGGCCCTAGAGGAGTCAAATCCACAGAGACAGGAAGTGGATGGTGGGGCTGGGGGAGGGGAGGGGGCTACTGGGCACAGAGCTTCAGTTTGGGAAGATGAAAGTCCTGGAGACGGATGTGGTGATGGTTGCACAACAAAGTGAATGTGTTTAGTGCCGCTGAGCTGTGTACTTAAAAGTGGTTAAGGTGGTAAATTTCATGTATATTTTACCACAATTAAAATAAATAAATAAAATTTTTAAAAGGAAGGAAGAAGGGAGGAAGGAAGTGAGAGATAGAAGGAAAAAGGGGGAGAAACAGGTCGGATTTCATAAGATAAGGAACCCAGCTGACAATAAAACATGACCCAGAGCAGAAGGAATTCCCCACAAAGGCTTCAAGCACTAAACCAGCTTGACAGGGACCAGCTCAAAGATGACATAAGTCTGGTATATCAATAGAGTGAGAAAAAACAGAGACTACAGAGCTCTGGAAACAAGCTGAGAGCCCAAACACTAAATCACATGGGGTCACTAGTGAACCCAAACCAGAAAAGACATGACTGAAAATGGAGTTACTGACAGAGGGACAGCCCCACTGGCACAGAGGCAGAGGAGAGGGTCCAGGAGGTAAGAGCTGTGGGGCATGCTCACCCAAAGAACTGCTCATGCCCCTGAGCAGAGGCCCCACCCTGGGTTAAGTATTTAAAACATATTTAGAAAGTATTGGGAAATATCATGATGAAATCACTACACACTGAGTTCCAGGAAAATAAGATACAGGATACACCACGCCCAGATATTGATCCCATTAATCTACTGGGCTTAAAGGATGAAGAAAGAATTCTTTAGGCAATAAGACGGGGTTGGGGCGGGAAGAGGATGTAGCTTAGTGGTAGAGCACGTGCTTAGCATGCATAAGACCCTGGGTTTGATCCCTAGTACCTCCATTAAATAAATAAATAAGTAAAATAAACCTAATTGCCCCCCCCCCAAATTAATTAAATAAATAAGACAGGAAAAGCAAATCAAGTGAGGGGTAGAGCAAGCCGGCCTTAGGAGCTGGGGGAGGGGAGGGGGAATGAGTATTTAATGGGGACTGAGTTTCAGTTTGGGAAGATGGAAGAGATGGATGGTGATGATTGTTGCATATTAGGGATATGCTTAGTGGAAATTTAAAACAAAGACTGTCACAAGAGACAAAGAATGACATCACATAACGATCAAGGGACCACTCCAAGAAGACAGAACAACTGTAAATACATAAGCACCCAACATAGGCATGCATACCTAAATACATAAAACAAATATTAACAGACATAAAAGGAAAAATAAAATGACAACCTAGAAGAAACAGACAAATTTCTAGAAATGAACAATCTTCTAAGACTGAATCTGGAAGAAATAGAAAATATGAACAGACCAATTACCAGTAATGAAATTGAATCAGTTATTAAAAAGAAAATCCCACAAACAAAAGTCTAGCACCAGATGGTCTCACAGGTGAATTCTACTAAACAGTGAGAGAAGAGTACACATCTATTCTCAAACTAATCTAAAAAACTGGAGAGGAAGGAATGCTTCCAAACTCAATCTGAGGCCAGCATCACCCTGATATCACAACCAGACAAAGATATCACAAAAAAAGAAAATCACAGGTTAATATCACTGATGAACAATCAATGATGCAAAAATCCTCAACAAAGTAATAGCAAACTAAACTCAACAGTAAAAAGATCATACATAATGAACAAATGGGATTTATCCCAGGGATGCAAGGATGGTTCAATATCCACAAATCAATCAATATGATACACCACATCAGCAAATTGAAAAATGGAAAACATACGATCATCTCAATAGTTGCAGAAGATGCTCTTGGCAAAATTCAACATCCATTTATAATGAAAGTTCTCAACAAAGCAGGTATAGAGGGAACATACTTCAAAATAATAAAGGCTATATATATAAGCCTACAGCTAACATCACAATGGTGAAAAGCTGAAATCATTTCCTTTAAGATCAGGAACAAGACAAGGATGTCCACTCTCGCCACTCTTATTCAACATAGTATTGGAAGTCCTAGCCATAGCAATCAGACAAGAAATAAAAGAAACCCAAATTGGAAAGGAAGAAACGGTCCATTGTTTGCAGATGACATGAAACTATACACAGAAAATCCTAAAGATGCCACCAGAAAACTACTAGAGCTCACCAGTGAATTCCATAATGTTGCAGGAGACAAAACTGATATACAGAAATTTGTTGCATTTCTATAAACTGAAAATGAACTACCAGAAAGAGAAGTTTTAAAAAATCCCATTTACCATCACATCAAAATAATAAAATAAAAAGGACTAAATTTAACTAGGAAAACAAAAGACTTGTACTTAGAAAACTATAAGACACTGATGAAAGAAACTGAAGATGACACAGACAGACAGAAAGATATACTGTGTTCTTGGACTGGAAGAATTAAGATTGCTAAAATGACCATACTCCCCAAGGCAGTCTACAGATTCAATGCAATCACTATCAAAATACCAATGGCATTTTTCACAGAACTAGAACAAATAATTCTAAAATCTGTATGGAAACAAAACAGACCCTGACTGGCCAAAGCAATCCTGAGAAGGAAGAACAGTGCTGGAGGTATCGCGCTCCCTAACTTCAGACTTTACTACAAACCAATTCTGACACGCACACACACAGATCAATGGAACAGATTAGAGTGCCCAGAAGTAAACCCACGCACACATGGTCAAATAGTCCACAACAAAGGATACAAGAATACACAATGGAGAAGAGAAAGTCTTTTCAATAAGTGGTGCTGGGAAAACTGGACAGCTACATGTAAAAGAATGAAATTAGAACATTCTCTAACACCATATACAAAAATAAACTGAAAATGGATCGAAGCCCTAAATGTAAGACCTAAAAACACAAAACCTAGAAGAAAACATAGGCAGAACATTCTTTGGCATAAGTCGCAGCAATGTATTTTTGATCTATCTCCCAAGGCAAAGTAAATAAAAGCAAAAACAGACAAATGAGACCTAGTTAAACTTAAGAGCTTTTGCACAGCAAAGGAAACCATTGACAAAATGGAAAGGCAACCCACTGAATGGGAGAAAAGATTTGCAAGTGATATGACCAATAAAGGATTAATATCCAAACTATCTAAAATATATAAACAGCTCATACAACTCAATATGAAAGAAACAAACAACTGGATTAAGAAGTGGGTAGAAGGTCTGAACAGACATTTTTCCAAAGAAGACATCCAGATGGCCAACAGGCACATGGAAAGATGTTCAACATTGCTAATCATCAAAGAAATGCAGATCGAAACCACAATGAGAGATCACTTCACACCTGTCAGAATGGCTATTATCAAAAAGACCACAAATAACCAATGTTGGTGAGCACGTGGTGAAAAGGGAACCCTCGTACACTGTGGGAATGTGAATTGGTGCAGCCACTGTAAAGGAAAGAATGGAGGGTCTTCGAAAAACTGAAAATTGAATGCCTGTGTGCCCTAGCAATTCCACTCCTGGGTATGTATCCAGGAAAAAAAAAACACTAACTCAAAAAGATCAATGCACCCCAGTGTTCACAGCAGCATCACTTACAGCAAACAAGCTACAGAAGCAACCTAAGTGTCCATCAACAGAGGACTGGTGAAAGATGTAATAAATGCATACAGTGGAATACCACTCAGCCATAAAAAGGATGAAGTATTATCTTTTGCAACAATGTGGATGGACCTGTAGGTATTATACTTAGTGAATTAAGTCAGAGAAAGACAAATTCTGTATGTTATCAGTTACATGCAGAATCTAAAAATAAAATGAATAAATATAACAACAGAAAAAGACTCACAGATACAGAGAACAAACTAGTGGTTACTAGTGGGAGAGGGGGATGGGGAGGGGCAAAATAGGGGGAGGGGCAAAATAGGGGTAGAGGTTTAAGAGCTACAAACTACTATGTGTAAAATAAATACGCCGCAAGGGTAATTGGACAGCACAGGGAATACAGCCAATATTTTATAATAACTTTGAATGGAGTATAATCTATAAAAAGTTTGAATCACTATGTTGTACGCCTGAAACTAACATAATATTATCAATCAACTATACTTTAATAAAACATTTTTAAAAAGAATATACTAATGTCACTGAACTGTACACTCAAAAATGATTAAGGTGGTGAATTTTATGTCATGTGTATTTTTACATAATTTTTTAAAACTCGGAAAAAAAAAAAAAAGAAGAGTACAAAATCCAGCCGGAAGGGCTCCCACCGGCCGAAGAAGATGGAGACACGGTGTACCTCCTACCTCCTACCTCCTACCTCCGTAACAAGTTACTACAGACACAGCGGCTTAAGACAACGGGTTTACTCTCTTGCAGCTCTGGGGTTCCGAGTCCTAAAATCTACATGTGGGCAGGGCTGCTGCCTTCTGGGGGCTCTGGGGGAAGTGCTTCCCGGCCTCTTCCAACTCCTGGAGGCGTCTGCATTCCTCCTTGTGGCCCTTCCTCACGTGGCTCTGGCCCACCCATATGGCCCAGGACCACCCCCATCTCAAGAGCCTTAAGCTCAACACACCTGCAAAGCCTCTCTTGCCACCTGAGATGCTTGCAGGTCTGAGGGGTTAGGACGCGGACACCTGGGGCGGGGGGCACCACTCAGGCCATCACACAGGGTGAATGTGTGTAACAGCATCCGTCAGTACAGGACACCCAGAGAGAGGAGTCCGGAGAAAACACCCTCGGCTGCCACCCTTCGAGGCAGCTGCAATGCACTTGGAAAACCGGTAATTAAGGGGAAAGGACTGAATGTGTTTTCCTGCCTTTTCAGCAGGAATTATATTTCAGGGCGGACAATGAGCTCCCAGTGATGAAGGAAAACCACCAGTTAAAGAAGAACGTGGCAAACGCTCAAGGAGGGAGGAGCAGAACAGGAAAGGGGCTTGTCCAAGCCGCCGTGGAGCGTGGGGCTCAGGGAGGGCGTCCCATGGGGCTGCCACCTCAGATGCACAGGGCTCATGTTCCCATGGTGATGGGTCACCTTGCAGCGAGGAGCGGAGTGGAACTACCCCGTGCAAGGGTGGGGCTGTCACTGGTGTACCACAGGCCCATCTGGCCACCTCTAATGGAGGGACAACCAAGATGCAGGGCAACACGGGACTACAATGACACTTAAAAATGCTCTCTTGCATGAAACATTCCAGTTCCGTTCACCGGAAATGGACCCAACATGCAGGTTACAAGGAATACTGGAGGTACACCAAGAAGCTGAACCATCCACCAAGAGGAAACCCGACACGCAGATGCGGAACTTTCTGTGGGACAAGAGGCCGGGTGTATCAGCTACTTATGCTGTATGATGAATCACCCCCGATTCTGCAGCTTAAAGCACCAGGTTTATTATCTCGCAGTACCTAGGTCAGCAGGCCAGGCACGGCTTAGCTTGGTGTTTGCTTAGGCCCCGCAAGGCTGAAATCAGCATTGGCAGGGCTGGGCTTCTGCCTGGAGCCCTGGGGAAAATCTGCTTCCAGGCTCAGTTGGCAGGATCCAGCTCCTGGCGGCTGCCCAACTGAGGTCCCCCTTTCTTGCTGGCTGTGGGCTGCTCAGCCCCTACAGGCTGCCTCCCCCTGGCCCCTCCATCTTTAAAGCCAGCCATCGTGTGTCAGATTCCCCTGTGCTCCCAGAGCTGGAGAAGACGCTCTGCTCACCGCAACTAGACTGGGTCCAACCTCTGTTGATTAACTCAGCCAACTGACTAGTAACCTTAACTATAATGCAAAACTGCCATGGGTATGCAGGTCCTGGGGCCGACGTGACCAAGCACCACAGCCCCGATGGGGTAAGAAACAGGCTGGCCCTTCCCCAGTTCTGGAGCCAGGAGTCTGAGATCAAGGTGTCGCAGGGCTGGCTCCTCCGAGGCTCTGAGGTAGGACCCGCTCCAGGCTTGTCTCCAAAATTCCCCTCTTTAAAAGGACACAGTCACGTTGGATTAGGATTCGGCCCACCCTAATGATGTTACGTTTACGTAATCACCTGCAAGGATCCTACTTCCAAGCAAGGAAATCCTGGTGTGACATCGCACCCCTTCTTGGGCTTGGCGATGAGGGTGGGAGACCCGGGAGGGCCACACCGGGTAGGCGCCGGTCTGGGTTAAAAGGAGTTTGTAAGCCCAAATAACCAGACATGACATAATATTCCCAGACTGAACAAACCAACCCAGGATAGGCTGGGGGCCCCCGGGGGAAGCATCCTCCCCAAGCCAGGTGTGTGCTGCCCCTCTCCCCAAGAGCCCCCACCACTCACCCCAGGCTCTCTGGTCACCTCCTGGGCATCACCCTAGGCTTCCCAAGTTTTCAGGGTAGATGCCTCCTCCTATCCTGCCCCTCCCCATTGCAGACGTGAGTCTCAGGAGATGCCCCATAAATGCCACATGAAGTCTGTGCTTCCCAGGGACTGGCCTGGCCCCCCTGGGCTGGGGGTGGGAGAGGTACCCCCACCTCAAGAGTCACCAGGTGCTTGTCCGCTCGTCCTTACCTGCCCCAGAGAGAAGTGAGGTGATTTCTCGCTAGTGTTCACTATCCCCCAAACCACTGAGATTTCTCGCTGTGAGTGTCCTAGGCAGCCATTACAAGCGACCACGACTAGGGGACTTAAACTTCTGGAGGCCAGAGGTCCAAAATCAGTATCTCTGGACTGAAATCGAGGTGTCACAGAGCTATGCCCACCCCACCCCACGGCTCTAGGGGAGGGTCCTTCCTGCCTCCTCCAGCTGCTGGTGACCCCTGGCCTCCCTGGCTTGTGGCCGCATCACCCCTGTCCTCCATCCTTACATGGACTTCTCTGTGTTAAATCTCCCTCTGCTTCCTTTTTTTTTTTTTAATTGTAGTAAGAGACACTTAACAAAATATTTTAGTCACTTGTTTTAATCACTCTGCTATAAGGACACCGCTGGCCGCATCTAACACTCGCCAGAATGGTCTCTGTCCCCACCTTGAAACCCTTAGCTTGCTCACGCTGCGAAGCCTTTGCCGTGTAAGGCCACATCACAGGTTCCAGGGGTCAGGGCGTGGGCATCTCTTCAGGGCCACTGCTGAGCCGACCCGGGAAGAGTCCCAGGCCCTGCCTGGCTGTCCCCAGCCTGGGATGGATCCTGACAGCTCCTGGGTAGCCCTGTGCTCCCTGTGTCCCCAGTCCTGCCGGAGAACCCAGTGGGTGCAGAAGGGCCAGCATGTTGGGGTGGGGGCCCTGCTGTGATGCCAGCCGTCCCTTCCTGGCATGACAGCCACCGCCAGGCACGTTCCCCGCACACTGTCCAGTCCTACTCTACATGGAGCTGACGGTGGCAGGAGACCCCCAACCTGCCTAGGCCCCACCAGCCAGGGCCGCAGCCATTTCCATGGCCGCCTGTGTCCTCTGAGGACTTCGGGTTTGCAAAAGACACAGGCTCCTGGCCAGGGTGGAGCTAGGATCCCACCTCGCCCCATCCTGACTGTGGCTGAGTGGAAGGAAGACCCGGGAAGTTTAAACATAACCCTGTGGCCCGAGCTCAGCCCTGCACAGGAAGAACCCAGAGGACCGCCGGGGGCCTCGGCCTGCTCCAGAATCAGCTTGCTTCAGCCTGGCTGGCACAGGTGGGGTCCCATCCTGACTCCCTGCGGCCACTCTCCACTGTGACAGCACCCTCTCATGTCCCATCCATCCCTGTGATCTGCACGTACAAGGCTCAGGTGGGCCGAGAGGCTCAGGTCCAGGGCAACTGTGGGGTCCCCCAGCCCCTAGTCCTCACCCTGGCCCCACCTGCCTGTGGCTCTCCCCTCCCTCCAGCAGTGCTCTGCCCTCTCCTCTGCCCTCTTCTGCCCCTAAAACAGCACCACCCCCCACTCTCGGCGGTGGGTGTCCCTGTTCTCAGACTCACCCCATCCCGTTTCCCTCAAGTCTGGCCACGAACTGCCTCCTCCCCTTCCTCTCCATGCACCCGAATTCTCCATCCCAGGGGCCTTCCGCCAGAAGGGAGAAGACTGCACAGGCAGAAGGTCACAGGATTCTCAGAGGTCAACATCATCCCCACAGCCCCCTCAACCACTCCCCCAAGCTGAGAGACCCCCGCAAGTGCTGGCCTGCGGGAAGGCCCTAGGCCCTGCACCGGTGAGCAGAGAACCAAGTCCTCACCCTCTGAATCTTGTCCCCACCCTCTGCCCAGCCATCTCCAGGGAGCCCCCGAGTTGGGGTCATGCCTCTCTGGACAGAGGTGTTCTCTTGGGACACCAGGCCAAACTAGCTCTAGCAGTTGTGTTGGGGGAGGGGGGCGGGTCGCAAGCGCACCACCTGTGAGCTCCCTGGCCTCACGTCCCTGGCCTCCTGGGTGGAGCCCAGCCTGTCCACCTGGTGTCCTAACCACTGGGCCTGCTCCTGACTCCCTGGACTACCCCAGGCACCTGCTCCCGGGAGTGCACTCCCAGAAAGGCCCCTGGGTCTGACACAGACGGCCTGCTGAGAAGGGCCTTAGGGATCATCCAGGCACAGGGACCCCGGGACCCACAGTGGACCTCATGGATCTGGGATGATGGGAAGCACAGGGGGAGGGGTCCTCAGCCCTACTGGATCCTGTTTCAAAGCCCCGGCCACCCCAACACCTGCACCTCTCATGGGGAACCTGGGATCTGGTGGGGTCCTGTCTAGGCCCTCAAGATAGAAGCAGGTGGTGCAGGGGCAGCCCAGCCTACCCCAGTGTCCCCCGAGCACCCCCAAAGGACAGCTGATGGGCCCACCAGCGACCCCTCCAAAGCTGCTAAGGCCATCATGGGCCTGGGTACCTTCAAGGATCCTGAGGCCAACTCTGGCCCAGACACCTGGCTAACTGTCCTGGAGTGGGGAGCTTCAGAGAGCGGGGGTGGGGTGGGGGTGCTGGAAGGGGCGCCCAGGAGAAGCAGAGCACTGAGCAAAGCTCCCTCCCAAGGGAGGGTGTGGGGGAGGCTGATCTGGGTGGGGCTCAGTCTGAGTCAGCGGGGCATGCAGGCAGGTTGCGGTGGGGCAGGCACGGTGATGGGAGAGAGTGGCAGGGGGACAGACATGGAGGGTGGCCAGGACGTGGAGGACAGACCCAGGCAGGGCCCTGAGTGGTGCAGGCATGGGTAATTTAAATCAGTTCAGCACCTGGGATGCTTATGACCCTCGCCAGCCAGTTATGCCCCGGCTGGGAGTGCTCTCGTCAGTCCAGCTCAGAAATTGTTCAGTTTTAGCAATTACAGATGAGGACACTAAGGGTGGAGCCTTTCCTTGGGATCTCTGCCCCCACCGTGACTTCCGGCGCATAGGCCTGGTGGGCTTTCGCTCCAAGGGGTAGCCTGCTTTGTCCCCCACCCTAGGGGCAGCCTCATCCACTTCTGCTCAGCCAAGGGGGCGGGGTGGTGGGACGGGAAACACCTCCAGCAGAGATCCCACCTCCCCAAGCCCTGTCTGCTCCTTCCTGCACCCAGTCCAGGGGACCAGGGACCATGGCTGCCAATGGTGGAAGGTCCTGCAGGGCTAGGCAGGGGTCTGTCCTCACGGCTCCCCCATGCTCCTGCCAGTGCAGGCCTGTCCCCCCACTTCTCGGCTTGTTATGTGAAACAATATTTGGTGTTATTCAAGTTCCATCCTCTGTTGTCAGAAAAACTTAGGGAAACAGCCGAATGGGGCCCTTCTGGGCGGCCTTCTGACCTCTGGAGGCCTGGCCACCCCGCCTTCCTGGCATGCCCTCACCAGAGCCCCCAGAGAGGACCTCGCCACCCACCCATCCTCCACTCAGACGCCTGGGAGTGCGGGGAGGGCACAGACCCTGACGCCACCTCCAGCTGAGGCTCAGGGTCCCTGCTGGGCCGGGTCCTGGCCTGGCAGGCAGCTGTTCCCCCGGCATGCAGGCCAGGAGGCCACCTGGCTGGCCCCTTCTCCTCACCTGTGGCTCTGCATCCACCCTCCCAGCCTTCTGGTGATTCTGCCCCTTGTGGAAGACCAGCCAGTGGTGTGACAGCCCCTGTGTCCTCCCCCACTACTGTGCATAGAGTGCCCCTGTCCCCCATCTTCCTAAGCCGGGGGCACAGGGAGGGACTGAAGCCTCATGTCCACATTCCAGACTAGGCAGCAGAGAAACATTGACAATCACCAAAGCCCCATTGCCACAGCCCTTTCCTGCTCTCCTTATGGCCGCCCTTCAGGGGGCCGGTGGTCATTGGCCCTCTATAGGGAGAGGTCCAGACGTAGGGGCTCACAGCCTGGCCAGGCCTATAGCCCCTGAGCAGTGCAGGAGGCCCTCAGATGCCGAGTCCGTCCCAGGACCAGGTGCCACTGCTCAGCTTCCAGACCCACTGGAGGGTCCACTCTGGACAGGGAGGGGTCTCCTAGAGCTGCCCCTTGGTTCCTGGGGTGAGGGGGCAGTGAGCTGTCCCAGAACAGGGCAGGGAGCCCTGAGCCTCAGGCCTTGGAGGGTCCAGGTGCCCTTCTGCCAGGAGTCCTGCTCCCCAGAATCCCCAAGACCTGGCTGGCAGGCAGCAGTGACAGCCCCCCAGGACCGTAGCTGCCTGGACGGCATGCCCGCTCTGGCTCTGCCCGCCTCCTCCACTGTTCCCCTCCTTCCCTCTCAGGAGAGGCTGGCCAGCAGCAGGGCAGCCTCCTTTGCCCACGTCAGCCGAGCCTCCTTCCCCTCAAGGCCACAGAGGCTGTGGTGACTCATGGCTGTGGCTTTATTTCCCTGGAGGGAAGCAGGCCCACATCCCTGCCCGCCCACACACAGCCCATTGGCAGTCAGGCAGCAGCACCTCCACTCGACCCACAGAGCCTACCCTGGGGCGTGAGTGGGACTGGGAGAGGATTCCAGGCAGCAGGGACCCAGGAGCATGCTGGAGAGGGGTGCTGTGGGGGCCATCCCTGTGCTGAGACCACCCTGTGCCAGTGTGGGGGGTCTCCCTGCACCCCCCACCTCTGTGATGCAGAGGGAGGGCAACCACAGCTTCGATGCCCCCTTTGCAATGCTGATTCGTCCAGGCCACCTCCACCCAGGCCCTGCACCTTCTCTCTGGGGTGAGAAGGGGGACCCTCCCCCAAACGGCCTGCAGCGGCTGCAGTAGCCAAACTTCCTTCCCTCTCACTGAAATTCCCCGGGGCCAGCCAGTCCTATAGATGCCAGCACAGTGTCCCCATGCCTGAGGACCACGGGGGTCTTTCTTCTGGAGGATTCGCTCTCTCTCAAACACAAACACACACACACACAAACACACACCCACACACATATAGCTCACCACCGAACACCATCAGCACACAAGCATGAGATCCCTGGGCTCAGCATACAGAAGTCATTTCCCCTCAAAATAAGGTCAAGCAGGATGGAGACTGGGGGGTTGCCAGGCGATGAGGGGGACTGGGAAGTGACTGCTGATGGGTATGAGGTTTTCTTCTGGGATGACAGAATGCCTGAAACTAGACAGTGGTGGTGATCTGATCTGAATGTACCCAAGCTCACTTTATACTTTATGTTTTGTATCTTTTACCACAATAAAAAACTCCGAACCACAGGACCCAGAACATGGTGGAGGATTCAGTGCCAGCCTCCTGTTTCCCAAGAGACAAGGACAGTTCCCCCCAGGCAGACACATGCCACCCTACGGCTGATGGCAAAGGCCTGACACCGAGGGATGTGCCACTGCAATTACATCAGCTGTAGTCACTGGCACTTCTGGAGCATTCGGAGGCCCCAGGCCCACTCGGGGAGAGGGACGCTTTCCTGTCCAACAGTGGAAGGACCTCGAGGGCTGCTGTTCTCAAGAATTAGCCAAGTCCCCACGGAGCAGGTGCTGAGGGTCTGGTGACGACTCAGGAAGAAGCTGAGCTCGCATTTGGCTTAGGGAAGCGTCTAGCCCTGCCCTGCATCCCAGCCGCACATGCTGGGCCGAGACCACTTACCCTTTTCCGCCTCTCCCCACGCGGGGATTAAATGAGCTTTTCACCAGGGCACGTGTTCCTGCATGGGTTTACCTGTTACCACAGCACTCAGTCCAACAACATAGAACTACAGGGTGAAATAAGCCCCTCTGCTGGGCTTGCACCCTTGATTCCACGTGGGTGAAGCCCTTGGGTTCAATATCCCCTCCCAGTTCTACTTGGAGGATGAAACCGAATGTCTGTGAGGTCTGGCAGGAAAGATATTCCATTTCCAGCAGGCAGAGTGATTTTATCATCTTGTTCCACCAGCCTCACACAGTCTTTACACATTGACCTTATTCACGAGCACGACTCCTTCCTCAGCTGCAGCCTCAGCGGCAGATTATTCTCAGAGCTCCTCCGTGTCCTGGCAATTTTCAACCTCATGGACTTTATGTACTAACTTGAATAATTGCACCGTTGGGGGTGCTGCAGATTCACGAACCCAGTTCAGCACTGGTGGGGAAGGAGACCCGCAGATACCAGGGCCCCCGTCACCCACCACACTGCAAGGGAAGAGGACTGGGTCCGAAGGCCCACAGGCTCCAGCGTGAGTTCTTGGCACTCGCCTTCACTTGCAAGCATAAAAGCACCTCCCCGGAGGCTGACGGAGCTAAAGTGCTGGGTGTTTACCGAGACAGCTATTTGGGGAAAAGGCAAAGAAAAGCAACATTCTCCCAGCTTCCTGCCAGCCCCCTCAGCATATGAATTATTCCCAAGGGCTCATTTTGCTGGTCCTTTACTGAAAAACTGAGAGACTCAAGTTTATTCTGCCTTTTTTTTTTTTTTCCTGGCCAGGAGAATTTGAGGTGAGGGGATGCTATCACTCTCTGTAAGTGACCATGGCATAAGCTTGAAGGACACCATCACTGAATTAATAATAAATGACCACAGCCAGCGTCTGGAGGACGCCAGCCGTCAGCCAGACTCCAGGACTCCGCCACAGAGCGCTTCCGGCCCTGGCTTGTCCCCAAAATCAGCAGACCTGCGAGCGGTGCGGGGGGCCTGTGGGCAGACCTGGGGAAGCCGGCCCGGGAATCGGTCACTGGGGTGACTCCCCAGGACAAGAGCATCCCGTCCCAACCTCCAGGCCCCTCCCGGGAAAATGCTCCCCACCCTCTCAAACTTCTCCTGTCCGGATGCGCCGAGAAAGTTGAAGGGCGTGGGCTGCGGGCGCAGCGGCGGCCTTCAGCACCACGGACAGCTCCGCGCGCCGCCCCTTGCCCTACCTGTCGTCGTTCTGGAAGGACTGGTCGCCCAGCAGCAGGTCCCGGAAGCGGTACCTCGGCGGCAATGGCAGCACCTCTGAGTCCAGGTCACTCATCTTGAGGCTGGCGGTGTCCAGGAGCGCACCGTCTCCGTGGCCGCCGTCCCCGGCGCTGGGCTGCCTGCGGGCACACGCCACCGCCCCCTCAGCCCGCGCCCGCGCCCGCCGCGCAGAGCCGCCCGACCGCCATGCAACCCCCCCGCCCTCCTGGCCCGGTCCCCGCCCGAGCAGCCCTCCCTTCGGCCCCTCCCCCACCCCCCCCCCCCACCCCCACAGCCCCGGGCCAGCTTAGAAGTCCAGCGCAGCCCCAGGCTACTGCACCATACGAGCTCCTGCCCAGCTGCTTGGCCTGAGAAGGCCCACTCCCAAGTGCCTCCAGGGCACGGGGAGGCTGGCCACTGCCGACACCAGGGGTAGGTGCTCACACCACTCAAGACCCTCACCAGGGCTATGCAGCTACCCCAACACAGACTTTGCCAACACTGGCTGTTCAGCCTTCCTCAGGGTCCAGAACACCCACCTCTGCCTCAAAGACCCCCTCTCAGAACCTCAGGCTGCTGGGCATGGGAAGAGGGAAGTGAGTGACCAGGAACTTAAGAAGAGGCCCTCATCTGTAGCCTCCCAAGGCCAAGGTCCAGCCTGACCTGAGGCCAAGCAGCTCAGGTCAGATCAGAACCTGGGAGGTGGTGCCCGCGGGGGAGGGCAGGATCCCCCTGAGACCCCAGCTGCCCTTTTGCCAATATCACCATTACTCTGGGGCCACAGAGACCCCTAATGCAATCACCTGAGTTTAGGAGACCTGGCAGTGGTGGAGCAGGGGAACAGGGTCAGACCAGGTAAACGGAGAGGGTCTTTGGTGGTCTGCAGCCTTTTGGGGCCCAAATGTTTGTCTTCCGCCACTCCTCTACCTTTCCTGCCCCTATCTCTAAGCCAAAGTGAGTTTTTCCAGCAGTTATCCACATGCAGCAAGGCTCCCGATTCCCAGCCTCCTGGGACAGCAGCCCTCAGAGCCCTCGGGACATCAGCACCAGGACCTCTCTGCCCTCCAAATCAGAGCTCGCTGGCCGCCCCTGGAGCCCCGTCACAGCATGGTGGTACTTGACCCAGCAAAGCAGCTGCACAACCAACTGAATGAGCGGGAACTCACTTCCACGGCACAGATGGACAGAATGCAGGCCTGGGCCGTCAGCACAGCTGGGAGACTCAGCTCAGACCCCGCGGCTCCCGGCCCCAGCCAGCACCTGGACTCCTGGTCCTCTGGCATCCATCTGACCCTCCGGGTGAGTCCTGCCCCTCAGACAGCCCACGGTGGGGTGCCTGTAGGGAGGCAAGAATTCTCTTCCTGCAGTCTCTACCTGTGGGGCTGAGTATTGCTCTCACCCGGCTCCTCTAGGAGCCAAGACCCCTGGGGGGCAACACGTCAGCTGTGGTGGTAGACCTGGGAATGGGCCCCCTGGACCCCTTCTAAGTCACTCCAGGGAGGGCACGTGAGCTGGGGCAGGGGGATTCTTCACACGGTCAGGCCTGTCCCCGTAAGGGACAGGTGATAGAGGAGCCCGGCTCCACCTCCAGGCCTGTGCAGGGGTCTGCTGACCACACTGAGAGCTTGTGTTGAAAAATCGAGGCCGGGAGCAATCACCACTAACCTGGAACACGAGGTCCACTCAGGTGGGCACTATGGATCCCTCCTCTCTGTCCTCAAGCGGGAAAGGAAGGCACATTCCCCAAGCCCCACCGAGAGCCTGGCCCAGGCTCCCTGAACCCCGCACGAGCAGCAGGCAGGTGCCAGCACCCTATCCGACGGCCATCAGGAGTTGCTCAAGGACCGTCTCAGTAAAGCCATGAGGGGTAGCATGGGCCCAACACGCCTGCGTGCTGTCATCCCAGGTCACGGGGTCAACCCCCAGGATCTGGCACCATTTGAAAAATAACATTTTCCTAATTGCATAAGCGTGGTTGCATGTTTTTCCTTAGTCACAAGCTGGCTGGGCTGTGGGGAGGTGTGGGCAGGCAGGGAACCACGTGGCTGGAGGCTGGGGGCTGCAGCTTCCTGGTTTTGCCCCTTTCTTGCTGAAAGCCTCCTTCAATGGCAGAACCCCAGGAGACTACCGGCTCCCTGCACGTGCCTGCCTCTGCCCTCCTCCGCACTTTGACCTGCTTTGGGTATTCTCTCCTGGCCTCAAGGCCCAGACAAAGCAGGGCCCATGGAAGTGCTCGGAGGGTAGGGCCTCTGTTTGGTTTAGGGGGGACACCGGGGGGAAGGAAATGTGCCAGGAGGTGAGAGGCTGGGTCCTTGCCCCAAGACATGGCCTGGGGAGGGTGACGGGTTATGCCGCCCCTCCTCCATCGCAGTGCTGCTGTGACACCAGACACTGGAGTGAGCACAGGGTGGAGAACAGACACCCCGCAGCCCTCCCGGAACCCTGCCTCATCTCCCCGGCAGAGCTGAGAGCCTACACAAACCTGACTGTTTGTTGTGCAGGCCAAGGGCCAGGGCCCCGGGGGCTCCTGGAAAGCTGCCTGTTCTAGGAGGGACATGGCTGAGCATGGCGGTAGGGTCTGCTTGAGGCGTCTCCCCAAGTCCGAAGCCTTGTGTCACTGAGAGGTGTGGGGCAGGACGGAGTGGGGGTCTCGTTCCCACAGAGCTGAGATAGTCCAAGTGGGGCAAGAGCACAGCCCTGGCTCAGCTGCCTGGACACGGAGGCCACCTCGCAGTCTTCAACTTCTCATCTCCCCTTGCCACTCCTTCCTCCCTGTGTGGCCCAAGGGGGCCAAGGAGGCAATTGGGGACCCCTAATACCACACCATCTTTTCTGTGTGATGGTCACACTGAAGACCTGACAATTTCTACAAGAACTCAGTGCTTTGGTGGCATAAGGAAGATACCCACCTCCCAGGCCCTCGCTCGCCCTCAGGACAAGGCATGGAGTTTCATCTGTGGGACTCACCATCCCCTGGAACCAAGGCAGGGCAGCCCCCTCCCATGCAAGGCCTTGGGGACTCTCAGGGCCCTGTCAGCATAAACCCGCCAGGCCCAGGGAGCCACTAAGGGTCCTGAAGACTCAGGTGTGGCCCAGTCTTGCTCCATCAGTCCATGCTGGGCCACCCCAGGGAAGTCACTTCACCTCTCTGAGCCTGTTTCCTCATCTGTAAACAAACATCTGATACCCACTGCCTTTACGAGGTGACTATAAAGATGTAATGAGAGAGTGTGTCTGAAGTGTTCGAAGTACTACATGGCTCGTGAGTGTGCAATCCATGACAATTTTAAATTTGGGGCTGGTTAGCCACAGTTCGGCCAAGTTCCTGTGGACAAAGGCTCTGACCTGAAGTGTCCTGTTCCTGGGCTGGCCAGCTCCTCATCACACCCTCTCCAGGTCAGCTGGGGGCTCCTTGGGGTGTTCAGCTTGGGAGGATGACCGCACCCAGCACACACGCAGGAGGTCACCTGCTCGTGCACCCGGACCCTCCAGCCCTGGGGAAGTGAAGCCAGGGTGGCAGTGCCGAGTACCAGCTGCGAGCCCGGCATTGTGACTGCAGGGTGGTGGATGGAATCCTCTGAACAGTGCACACAGCCAGGACTCCCTGTCCCTCCGATGAGGGCTGGGGACCCCCAGTGCATGCAGCCTGGGAAGAGGCCCATGGGGTGGGGGAGGCAGGTGCACCTGTAGGGAGCCATCCTGTTTACCACCATCTGTGCCGCCTTAGGGCACCCGAGGGGAACCCCTCCAAGAACCAGAGACTTCTGCTTTCCTGTCCCTCCCACATCCACGCCCTTGGTGGTTGAGGAGTCAAGGAGGACGCAGGAAGGTAAAGTGGTCAAAAATCTACTTCTCCTGCCAAAGACATCAGGCCCTGGTGGTTGTGCAGTTGAGTTCTGCCACCTCATCAAATGTCCCAAAGCTCAGAAAGCAAAGGAAGCTACTTAGCTCCTTTTCCAAAGCTGGCCTAATCCCACCACCAAAACCAGAGGCAGACAACTCCTGTGCACACCTGAGACAATGGCCCTTCAGACACAAAGTGCGAAAATCCTAAAAGAAGCGTCAGTGATGGAACCCAGCAGTGTGTCATAACAACACTGAACTGCCAACACCGAACAGGATTTACCAAAAAACTGCAACATACTTCACCATGCTAAGAAATTCAAGGAGCAAATCCATGTTATCTTATGAGCAGACACAGTAAAAAGATTTAACACCCCAAATACACGAATAAATTAGATGTAGAGTGAGACTTTTTAATTCGCTTAACACCCACAAAAGGAGTCTACCAGAAACCCAGGCAGTGGTGAAACCCTGGAGGCATTCCCGCTCCAGCTGGGAACACAAGGCAGCTGGCTGTGATGGAGTCCTGGGTGCCCAGCGGGACGAAAGGAGGAGTTAACAGCAAAGAACGCCGAGGAGGAAGAAATGGGGCTCAGATGTCTGCAGCCGGCCTGACCGTTTACCTAGAAAACCCAGGAGAATCCACTGAATACAGATGAGAACAGACGAGAGCCTCGTACAAACCGGGAGCAGGAGCTCCAGCGGCAGAGGCGGCGGCATCCCAGGGCAGAAGGACCTGCTCCCGGCAGCCGCGCAGACTCCAGAGCAGGAGCCCACTCACCTGCCACAAACCTACAGGACCATCCGGGGACACCGCCCACTGTTCCCCGCCCACTGTCACCAACTCCAGATGAAGGGGGAGAGTTAATTAGAGCCCATCAACGCACACGGGGTCATTTTCTCAGAACCTGACAAACTGTTTCTGAAATTCACACTGGAGAATAAACATGCCAGAACAGCCTGGACAGGTGTGAGAACACCAGGGAGGAGGGACGGTCCTGGCCGGCTGTCAGGGCTAATTCACAGCCACAGCCAAGGGGACTCGAGGGTTTGGCGTAAGAAGGACACACACAGGGGACTTTCGGACGTGAGAAGGAGGCCCTGGAAGGGACATCACTAAGACAGTGTTGGTGCTGGAATGGAAATGGCCCGTCCTGAGGGCCGCTCACGCCATGCTCACGACACCCTCTGCAGTGGGGATGGGTCCCCCCTACTTTGCTGATGTGGAAACGGAGACCCGGCAGGGTCAGCGCTGGGGCCCAGGGCCTTTAGGCGGCTGCGCCGTCCAGCCGTGTGCCTTCCCTGCACTAAAGGCAAACCCCACCTCACAGCCCAAAGCAAGGAGGAGCCGGAGACCACAGAGAATGCGGGCGAAAGACGTTTGGGGTCAAGAAGGCCTCTTATTTAATACACAAACCCACAAGGCATAGTGGAACAGACTTACAAATGCTTCCATGTCGGAACAAGACACTTCTGTTTAAAGACACACCGAGGATAGGGAAGAATAGTGGCAAAAGTTACTATCAGGTCAGCGCAAGAGTGTCCGCAAGCCACGCAGAACAGACAGACCAGCAGGAGAGGAGGCAGAGGACAGACGAGAGGCGACTCAAGGAGAGAAAATAAACTAACCGACACATGTGTAAGCTTCCCCCCCACCCAGTGGGAGGGAAACAGCCCAGCAAGTACCGAACTGGTCCCGGCAGGACCCTCTGATCTGAGCCTCTGCCCGGGACACCCTCACCTAGGCCGAGGACCTGGGCACAGATCCTCCCTACTCCAGGTTGGTGATGACGCCGCAGACGCTGGACTGTCCGCTGGTGCAGGACAGAGACCCAAGCAGAAGCAGCTCTACAAACAAAGAACGACTCTTTCTAAGGGTCCCATTTAGGTTCAACACTAAACACCCTCATTCCGAGAGAGCCCCAGCAGACAGGGCTCTCTGGTGCTCAGCTCGTAGCAGGTGAGCAGGCTGTCCCCACCACACAGCGACAGGTCGGGGGTGGCCGTGGGGGTTAAAGGCTGCATCTCATATCAAGCAGACGGGCATTACTGGATGTGACAAGGGCCTGGGGCTACCTGCCTCCTCCAAGCATCACCAGGCTGGAGCCTCAGCCCCAGCCCTTGTCCTAGGCCCCAACCCTGGGTGGGCTCATGACTTCCTGGGAAAATGTCCCTTCTCCCTGAGGGCTGCTTGAGGAGTCCAGCTTGCTTGTAACGCTCAAGCTAATCATCCCGGGGCCTGGAGTGTAACTGAAGGACGTGGTCCCTCTCCTAAGATACATTCTTCAATCGCTCACACTCGGTTCAAAATTTCCAAGGAAACTGGAGAGCCACAACTGACAGGAGGTGGGGGCTGTGTGCACATGTGTGGGCTTGTGTGTGGGTGTGCAGGGACCTGTGTGCATAGACGTGTACACACGTGTATGTATGTACACACAGTGTGCCCGTACGTACGCACGTGTGTGCTGTGCACGTTTGCATGCTCCTGCCCAGCACCCAGGAGAGTCTCGCAGACACTGCAGCATTGCCAAGGTGGGGGTCAGTCAGGCACTGGGCTCGGTGCCCAGGGAAGCAGAGAACTGCTGAATTTCTCTGCTGACCACGACGGAAAAGCTAAGTGCTGCCTCTGCATCGCAATTACAAAGCTGGAGCTGTTCAAGCTGTCCAGCAGCTGGTGGAAGAGCATCTCTGGGGAATGTCCACCCTCTCCCCAGGGGAAGGGGCTTTGAGTCAACACCATGGATGGTCGCTCACCCCCACCTCTGAGATGCATCAAGTTCCAAAGTGAAAGCTCAGAGCATATTCTTGCGCCAAATTCAAGCTGGAGAGTCATCAAGACGGACACTTCACAGCAGTTTCCTGCATGCGTGAAGCAGTCCCAGAGGGCAGGGAGGAGGGGCCTGAAAGCGGCGTGGACACAGGGCCTTGGGCGTGGCCGTGGGGGCCCCGCCACCACCCTGGCCTTCCCTGAGCGCAGGCAGCCCCCTCAGGATGCAGTGGGAGGCAGAAGCCACAAGACTGCAGTTCCCACCCTGCCTGGCCGCCCACCTGGGCTGGGCCAGCCTCCGGGGAGAGCCCGTCTGCTGTGCACGAGTGAGACGCAGCATACCCAGGTCCCCCAGTGCCAGGCGGTGGGTCCACATCCAGACTGCAGGCCCAGAACTCATCTCCTGGGTGCTTACGCCTTGGCTGGAAGCATGGTGGCTGCTGGGAGGTGCCAAGGGTGGGGGGACTGCACACAGGCCTGGGCGGGGCTGTGGGGGGTGTGCCTGGAGGTGGAAAGATGCCCTGTCCACCCCATTCCCACGGCTTCAGGTGGTGCTAGTGCTCAGTCCCCAGGCTCCAAAGGCTGGCAGGGCCTGCAGAGACGCTCTGGGCCTTATGTGGAAGTTGAGGCCCAGTTGGCGACGCCACCCTGTCCACGCATGACACCTTATACCCGGCAGATCTCTCTCCCTTACAGACTCGTGTCCTGGAGAATCCAACCTGGCTGGCTTCCCTGTCCACACTTCCAGGTTCACCTCTCCCCCAGCACTCTAAGGGCTCCTATGGAGGCCAGCTGCTGTGGCATTCTATGCTTGGCTGGCACCCGGGGCCTCTGCCCCTGGTTTGAGACTCTGAGCTCCTCCCAAGGTCAGACCCCTGCCGAGAGGCGTCCAGCAGCGGCCTCTGGCCCCGCATCCAGGGTCTCTGTGAAGATCACTGAAGCCTCAGGTGGGGCCCGTCCCATGGTGGGGCTGGTGGGGTGGCCCACGGGCAAGAGCCGGAATGGGTGGAGCCAACCTATGGGCAGAAGAGGGGCTTCCAGTCATATCACTGTCAGTGAGCAGGGTGGCACCCCAGGCCCACAGGGCCGGCACTGCAGGGTGGCCTCCGGGCCTCTGCCCCATGCAGGACAAGCTGGCCACTGCCAGAGACACTGTGCAAGAGACCCCTGAACAAGCCCCTCAAGGAAAGTCCAAACCACAGAGCAGGAAAGGCCTTTCCAGGAATCCCAGCCCAGAGCTGGCCTGCTGGCCCTGCCTCGTCCTCTGCAAACATTTCCAGCTTGGCAGCATCGAGTTTGGGTCTCGCCCACAGGCCAGGCCTCCCATTCCTCGCCCACAGGCCAGGCTCCCCATTCCCACATTCCGTAGGAGGAGGAAGTTTTGGTGAACGTGGGTGGTCCATCCACAAGCAGCCTGGAAAGTTTCCACGACTCCTTTAAACATGCCCTTGTCATCAGGGGCTGGCCCTGGGCCAGCACCCAGCCCGTGGCTCCACGAACTCCAGGGCTCCCCACCCCAGCACCCAGACTCAGGGGGCACCACAAGACACACAGCCTGGCTGGTAGGCCCGGCTCTCCCTGGGAAAGCACACATGTACACACGCACACACGCTCAGCTCTACGTGTCTGAGGCCGTGGTGCACACCTACCCGCCTCGAGGGTCTGGACGTGCTCAGGTGGACTTTCCCCTTTTGGAGAACCCCTGGCTACTTTGGAGGGGGGCACAGAAGCACAGCCTCCCTGGGGCGGGCAGCAGCTGGACACAGCCTGCAAACCTCCACGTCCTTGGGGGTTGAAGGAAAACCTCAGGGGAGCTCACGATTCAGTCAGGAAACTCTCTGAAAGGAGAAACCGTCCTAATGCAGCACGACCCCTGGGGCTCCCAGGTAACTCGGGCTCAAGCGAGACCCAGACACACAGACAGGCCGGGACACCCACACGGACAGCAGACAGGCTGCGGCAGAGCACACAGGTGACACCCACGGACCCGCTCTCGGACACAAGCACAGCTCTGAGTGGGTCCTCTCACCCCAGCCCCTTCTCACTCACCTCTGTCCCCCTGAGCTGCTGCTGTAGCCACCCTCAGCCCAAGGCAGACCCCTGAGTTCCCTCCAGCCCCTCAGACCAGGAAGCCGTCCCTCTGGCCAGGCTAGCCTGTACCTCAAGCCCTGTGAACTTTTTCCCACGGGGCCCAGGCCACTTCCTGTTGCCCTGCAGGCACCGCTCCCTAATATGGGCCTGGAGGGCTGGCTGGGACCACGGGCTGGGAATATACGCTGGCAGGAGGCCAGCCCTGGATGTGTGCCCTCTGCCATCAGGACCCAGAGGGTCCCGTGCTGCCCTGGGAAGCAGGGCTTTTGGGCAACCAGGATGTTCTGACAGGAAGGCCTCTGGGCAGGACGTGCGCATGGGCCAGCACTGGGGCAGCTGCGGACTCCCCAGCCCCTCCCTTCCTGAACAGTTGGCACCTCCAGTGTGGAGATGTCTATACCTGGGGAAGGATCAGGGCCTGGCGACCACAGGGACATGTGAGGCCTGGGACCCCATAGCACAGAGGGAGGCAGGGGGGCCACACAGGGGACCAGGCACCAGGGCAAAGATTCCTGCAGCCTAGAGAGCCAGGAGTTCTCCCAGGACCCCCACCGCCTGTCCTCAGCCACAGCATAGGACAGAAACCCATCCAAAGCCTGAGAAGGAGCAGAGCCAGGCTTCTGGACTCCAGGGCCGCCCCTGCTGTGAAGCCTGCTGCGGAACCTGCCCTGCAGAATGCCCCCCACCCAGACCCTCACTCGCCTTCCAATGGTCTTCCTTCCCTGAGCTGAAGCCCAACTCCCTGAGTTGCCGGCCTTAACCTCAGCTGCCCTCACCCCAGCCCGGCCAGGTTTCTCCCTCACCCAGTCTCCCTTGATCTGGCCGGGGAGGGGGTCCCCACCCAGCCCCACCCAGACGTGCCCTCGGCCCCGGCTGCCACTCCAGATGTGTCTGCAGTGTGACAGCAAATCCCTGCAGGGACAGAGGCCAGCTCTGACCAGGGGGGAGAAGCAGCTGTCCTCCACAGAGATGGAGGTGTCTAGGGGACTGAGCCCACCAGGGTCACAGACCTGAGGTCACAAAGCTCCCACTTGGTCTGGAGCAAGCGGACAAGGAGAACTTAGAGATGGGTCACCTGGAAAACCAGCGACCACTGGCAGAGCAAGGAGATGGGCAGACGGACAGCCAGACTGTGCAAATGTCAGAAATCACAAGAGCCCTCTTGGGGTCACTCACTCTGTGCCTGACAGGATGTCACCTGCTGATCCCTCCGAGTGGCCTGGGGGAGGTCCAGGCTGCGCCCACTTCCCACTGTTAACTCTGCCTCCCAAGGACCCCACTTTTGCTGCTCTCCAGCACCTGCTCCTCACCCCCAGCTGGGCCCCCAGGACCCACAGGTGCCAGGCTGCTGCTGTCCCTGCAGGGGGACCACCTTGACCCTTGATGTGTGGCTGGAAGCTTCCCCTCCTGATCTCAGTCCCTCCCCAGAAACAACCCCTAAAGACCATTCGTTCCACTCCTCATTTGACAACTGAGAAAACCTCATCCCAAAAGGAAATGGCCGTAGCACCTGGCCTTGAATCCTGGCGTCCACCCTTTCTTCAGCCTTAGAACAGCTGATCGAGAGGGACTCAGAAGCCAGGGTTCTGCCCAGCCAGGGTGGGGGTCACATAGGGCAGTGGCCGTGGGTGACCTGGAGTCTGGCACAGGGTGAGGGGCAGACATGTTCACCTGTCCTCCGGGGCTGGTGGGGTACAGAGAGGGCCCCAAGGACAGGACCCTGGAGCAAATTTGCATTGGAACTGTCACCCCTCCTGCCCCTCCTCCCAGCACCGTGCCTTCTGTGCTGATCACCTGGACAGGCAGGAGCCCTGTGGCATCCTGGGACACTACAAGGGAAGGTTGGCTCCCAGGGCACCTGGAAGCCTCTGTCCATTGAACCTCTCACACATGCACGTGGACAAGCAGGGATCCCGAAAAAGAAGCCACCCATGGAAAGCCACCAAGCAATGAGGACACAGCACTTCTGCCCTTCATCCAAGAGCCTACCTGCACCCCACACCCCAACAGGGTTCCTCCTAGGAAGAGCTGCCCTTGAAAACCCACTTCTATGCAGGGTACCCTCGCCCCTGTGCCCCACTGGGCACAGTGCTGCCGTCCCTATGGGCCCTCCCCCAAGGCTTGGCAAGAGAGGGATCTGGGAGGCTCGCATAGCACCTGACCCCTCTGGCATGCAACCAACCCCCCAACCCCAATCCCCCCATCCCCCTTATAATAGGTTGGGTCTGCGTCTCCTAGTGCCTGGGAAGTACTCAGATTCCTACACTGTAGCCACCTTCTACTAAGGGTGCAAACGGACACCAACTAGGGCACCTGCTGGTCAGTTGAGTTAAGTGCCCGCCTCACTGCGCCCTGGTCTTGAGAAGTATCCCTGTTCCCTACGCTCCCCATGCTCACGGGTCCTGAGGGTGGGGGCTGGGAAATAAGGATGTGAGGATGAGGGGTCCTGGGGGCTGGGCGTCCTGGGGGATGGCGCTAACCCATCCGGGGTCCCTCCGCGTGCGGCAGGGCGCAGCAGACTATACCTGGGGGAGCATCGGCCGTCGTCGAACAAGAAGGTCCGGTTGGTGTGGCCCCCGCCGCGCGCCCCAACCCGCGTACCCCGGTAGACGTCCCCCCGGCTGCACGCCCCGTCGGGGAGCGGCATTGGGTTGGCGGTAGGTCAAACCTGAAGCCGAAGGACAAGCGAGTACGGAGAGACAAACGATTTCTTTTCCGACTTCGCCCTAAAACACATCACTTTTCTCCGATTAAGAAGACGAAAAAAATCGTTTGAGTCGCGTTCCGGCGCTGGTGTGGCGCGCCCCCTGCCGGCTGCGCGGGGAACCGAGCTGGGGACCGGGCGGAGGTCGGCCCGCATTCCCCCTGGGGAACCGCCTCCATCGCGACGCTCGGAGCCCCCAAATCCCGAAAAAGCAAGAGAGAAGTTCCTTAAAGGCTTGAAAATCCTAAGATCGCCGCCCACCGGGGGAGGGCTCCCAGGTGGGAGGAGCGCAGTCCCACAGGGGCCTCTGAGGGGTCGGAAGTGTTTAAAGCGCGCAGGCGGTGAGGGCGCCTGCGCTGCTTGGTCCTGCCCCGCTCTGAGCTCCTGGGAGGAGCAGCCCATCAGCACCTGACAGCCCCCCGCCCCTCCCCGGCAATGGTCACTCCTGCGGAGACCTGCACCTAGACACCGTAGGTCCGCGCGTCACACCTGGGAGGCGCCACTGGGCCTGGAGGGCGAAAGGTGGCCTGGACCCCGGGAGGCTGCCCCCTGCCGCCCGCTCGGCGCCTCTGCTGTGCGCTGCCGCCCTGCTCTGCCCTCGCCCCACATAGGGCACCCTACAGACAGGCAGTGAGGAGGGGCCGCACCCTGCTGCAGCCCAATAACCGAAGGGAAGGCCTCCAGGGGGCAGAGGGGACTCCTAGCGGTCCCCGTGCCCAGCCACAGCCAGCCACAGGCTCATACGCCCACCCTAGCTCAGGTGAGACTTCCAGCCCACCTGCTCCTCCAGCCAGGCAGCTGCGCAGGTGGGACTGCGGCTGAGGCCCCTCCCGCTGTGCTCCCGGGTCAGTGTGCTCTGTAGGGTCTGCTCCGCCACTTCCATCTCCTGGCCGCTGTCACCCTCTAAGGGCAAAAGTCCTGGCCTTTCCTCCCGTCTGCCGTCAATGCCCCGCCCGGACGCACTGACAGGGCTGACAGTCCCCAGCCGTTCTTGGCCTCAACGCTTCACTTCTCTCCCCTCGCAAATACAGGACCGCGACCGCGGGCGGCGCGTGCCCGGGAGGGCGAGCGCGGGCCCCAGAACCCGCTCTTCTCTTCTGGCGGGAGTGCTGGCCTGGCGCACGGGTCCTGGCCTTCTTGCTCCCTGACTCACCCTCACTGACAGCATCGCCCTCGACTGCAGTGTGACTTCTGTCCCCTGTCCCAGCCTCCTTTTAACCCCTGACCACAGCCTCCTGGGGTTTCTGCCTCCTCTCCTGTGTGGCTTAACACAATTGCCGCCACGTCACTGCCCCTGCCAGTCCTTCCAGAGTCTGACCTGCAGCCATGGCCTGCGCCGGCCGGCCCCTCCTCCACGCTTCCTTCAGGCTGTGGAGCCCAGCAGTGCCGGAGAGATGGGGCCAAGCCGTCTGACGACAGGACTGCCCTCGGTGCTGGCCTGCCGCCTTTCACCCAAAGTCCCACGCCAGGACGCCTGCCCGCAGCCCGGAGCCCCTCCTCGGATGGAGACAGGTTTCCTGCTTGCCCACGGTGGGTATTTGAGGGGAGACCACACTTGACGCTTTGGTGGCACCCTGGCTGATGGGGGACCGGGTGGGGAGGACCGCCTAGCTTGGGCCCCTACCTGGGTGCGCCGCTTTCTGGCAACTTCTCCAGGATAGGAGCTGCATGTGGGCGTGGGTGGGACGGGGAGCTTGCATGGGTGCGGGTGCGCATGGTGAGGGCGGGCCAGGTGCCGCCTGGGAGGGGAGCACGTGGGGGCGGGCTGCGCACACGTGAGGGGGCGTGGCTGGCAGGACGGCGCACACGTGGCGTGGGGCGGGGCATGCGTCAGGGGCTAGGGCCTTGTGGCAGCTTCCCGCGGCTGCGCGCTCATGGCGTCCAGGCGTTCTAAGACCGCCGCTGGGCCTCCCCAAGTCCCCGGCTCTGGGGTATGCAGGTGAGAATTGAGGAGGGCACCAGAGGGGGTCATTTGGAAGGCTTCCTGCCAGGGGTGCTCGGAGTGTCCAGGCCTGGCATTTCTGTCCAGTTCAAATGGACCGAGTTGGCGTCCCCAGCCAGCTTGGCCCACCTGGGGCGGACTCCGACCCCTGGCCCTTAGGGGGAAGGAGGGAGAGAGGGGCGCAAGAAGGAAGGCACGGGCCCTGTTCCTGGGCAGCCCAGGCCCTATACTGCACCCGCCCCGTCCATCACCGGCTCTGGGCTCCTGGGGCGTTTTCTGGGGTCACGGAGCGGGCTCGCTTATCTCTTCTCAACAGTGCTCCCTCCTCGTGTGGCACCCAGGTCTGCTGCGAAGACCCTCACCAGGGTTCGGGTCTGGCTAAGGCCCCTGCACTGGTGGAGGGTCCAGGCTCCCGCCTCCCGCGGAACGTGCTCAGCGAGAGGGAGCGCAGGTGGGGGCCACGTGGTGGGGGCGGGGCGGGGAGAGGAGGTCAGTGTGCCCGCAACCTGGTTTCAGGCGGCTGGGACCGGCTTGTGGTCTTTGGTAAGGAGACACTTAGTATGCCCGAACATAAACAAAATCTGAGGGGCGCGGGCAGGGGCTACCACTGTGGCCCCTTCTTTGATCTGAAGTCCTGTACATATGGGACCAATAGACCCCAGACCCTGGCGGGGACTCACACCCCCAAGCACTGATGGTTTAGTCTTGGCTATGGCCCGAGGCAGATTGCTGGATAGCCTGCAACTGGGGTCCAGGGCCCGCGTGAGTCTATAGCCTGACATAGTCCCTGAAGGGCCCAGACCATTTGCAGAGCTAACCAGTGGCCTTGGCCTGTAGTCTTTGCACCTGAGAAGCCCCTGGGGGTGGCCCCAGGGGTGGTTCCAGCGGCTGCAGTCTTTTCTCCTGGCCAAGACTGTCCCATAGACGGTTGTTACTCCCTGGGAGCAGGAAGCGGATCTCGGTGAGCTGTGAGCGCCTGCGGGCCCTGCTGCCCCGGTTCGATGGCCGGCGGGAGGACATGGCCTCTGTCCTGGAGATGTCGGTGCAGTTCCTCCGGCTGGCTGGCACCTTGGTGCCCGGCTGGGAGCAGCACGCTGTGAGTTGTTCTCTGGCTCCGGGTCAGCCCTCTGTGGGGGAGCCGTGGCACCCCCGCCCCCACCCACTGGCTTACCTCTGCTCTCTGCCCTGCACCTTTGGGCAGGCTGCGTTTTTGGCAGACGGCTCTCCAAAAGTGTGTTGCAGCTGGTCCAGGAGCCCTGCAGAAGCTTTGAGGATGAGCTGTGGCCTCCTCTTCTGTTCCTGGCACTCCCCCATGGTGCCAAGGCTGATAGGGGTAGCAGTCCTGTTCCTGTGAGCCCCCTGGGCTGGCATGGCCCTCTGCCTCCCTCCTCCGAGTCCTGAGAACAGGGTCTACACTCATAGTGACCTCCAGGATCCCAGGCAGGGCAGCCAGGGACGGACCATCGCTGGCTTTTCCTGCGGGCTTTCTGGTTGATGCCTCTGTTGCGTTTTCCAAGGTTACTTACGTTTCACACCCTTGATTCCTCCCAGGAGACGCGGCACAAGTGGCAGAAGGATGTTTTGCAGCTGGCCCTGGCGACACAGACCCCAGCAGGTGCCCCAGACCCTGGCAGGGGAGCACCCAGTGTAACCATGTTAGTGTCCCTGTGGGGCCAAGGGACCCACGGGAAGGGGGCGGATGGTGGGCACGGACTGCTCAGAGCTCTCTTTGTCTTCACACCATTTAGGCCACAGACACCCCCAAGCTGTGTGGCTGCGGGTGTGGACGAGGGGGTGGCCAAGGTGCCAGACAGGCTGCCCGTCCTGTCTGGTAAGTGTGAGCACCATCTTGTCCTCCCCTGCTACCCCTGCCCAGCCCATAAGACACACCCATGACGACTGTGTCCCCCTCATGCTGGACCCCTGTCCCGGGACCATCACTGCCCGTCCCTGAGTGTCACAGGAGGCGAGACCATGCCTTCCACCTTCCCTGGTATGCCCACAGAGGAGGGGAGGGGTCTTGCTGTCACAGGGTTGGCAGCCCAGCTGGGCCTCCGGGGAAGGTTGGGACCCACAGGCAAGGCGTGAGGGTGCAGGGTTCACAGCAGGGTGGTTTGAAGATGGAACCCGAGGTCATGAATTATGAGCAGATGGGGGGGGGTAATGGCACGAGGATTCCTAGGTCTGAGCCCCACATGGTTGACCGGAGGCCGAGTGGGTGCCTCCTCCAGGAAGCCTCCCTGGCCCCAGGTGCCTCATTTCTGGACATTTACTTTCTCGTGGTTGCCTGTTAATCTTCTGTTTCTGAGCTTTATGTGGCCCCATGCGCTGTGCGGAGGGCCGAAGTCTTCATGGGAGGGCCGTGCTCCAGGTGGGGAAGGCTGACCCACACCTTGCTTCCCTCATAGAGCCTCCCAGCCTGGTCCCTGGGTCCCGAGGCCCGAGTCCCTCCAAGGCCCCAAGAAAGTCCCCACTGTGGCCTCCCCACTCACGGCAGCCACCCTCCCCCCTGGTGAGCGAAGAGCCTCTGAGCTGCCTGGGTCAGGCTGGGCCCTCAGCTCGGGGGACCCACCTGGCCCCAACGCTGGACGCCAGGTGGGTGCCCCAGGGGTGTGTGCACGTGTGTGCCTGATGCCCCAAGCAGGCGCGCGCCTCCTTCCGGCCACGTCTGTGGTCTTGTATCTGCGCGCCGGGGGGTTTGTGTCCTTCAGCCCACAGTGCCTGCCTGAGGCCGAGGCTGCCAGCCTGTGCCACGTGGCTTTCTAGTGTGTTTCTGAAAACACTGTTGTCTTTTTAATCGTGTTCTGTTTTGGCTGATAGTAAGGGAGTTTGCATTTTGTGAGCACACACCAGCTGGGGCGTGGGAGGGGAGGGTGCTGGAGGGGAACCAGCAGCAGGACGGACTCAGGGTCCACAGGGAGGGGGCACCCCGTTCTGTCCTGGAACCTGAAGCTGCCCTTCGGAGCCCGTGCTCTTCACTCCAACTGCAAGGTCCGGGGTACCTGGGACCACTCAGGAGCGAGGTATTCTTGTTCCATCCAGGTCTGTGTCGGGATGTGATGTAGAAGACGGGGCATCCTTTCTGCTGACTGCCAGTCCTGACTGGTGGCCGGGTAAGCGGGGGAGTGCTCAGCCTGGGCCACCTTCTTCCCCCTCCGCCCCTGATTTGGGGCCTTAGTTGGTGCTGATGCAGACCCAGGCAGGCACTGGGACTGTTGGGGAGATGTGACAGCATCCAGTTTGCTGTGTGACACCAAGTCTCTGTCTGTCTCTGAGCTCCCGTTTCCTTCTTTGCTGGTGGTCTTCAGGACCACTGGGGAAGGATGGGATGCGTGTGCAGAGGGGCTGTATCTGGGTGGGAGTGTGTGAGTGCACGGCGTGTGGGGCTGGTCGTGTGTCAGCTGCAAGGTCCCGTCAGGCTTTTCCCGAGGTTCCTGCAAAGGCGTCTGGATGTGCAGTGAGGGGCGTCCCTGCAGGACTGGGTGTTGGGAGAAGCACCTTCTTGGTTCTGGACCTTCTGGGTCTGGAGCAGGGCCGACAGGAGCGGGCCCACCCACCTGGTCACACTGCCTCCCATTCCCATCTCACGGATGAGCAGAAGGCTTCCTGGTCAGGCGGGACGGGTGGGCGGAGGTGGGCCCTATTCTGCACACTTGACCCCACTCTGTGCACCCTGGGCTCCCAGGGTACCTGCCTGCTCTGCTGACGTGTCCCATCTGCTTCCAGGGTCTCTGGAGGGCCGAGGCGGCAGTGCCCCTTCTCAGGTCCCCACCAGGAGCAGCCCACTGGGCAGGGCAGAGCCAGGCTTCCTGGCAGACCCTGAGCCCGGGTCCCAGGAGCCCCCAGATGGTCCTCTGGAGCCGTGGGGCTCGGACGTGAGCTGCCCCAGCCTGGCCCTGCGGGACGAGGTGGAGAGCATCTTCCCGGACTTCTTTGCCTGCTGAGGGCCACTGGTGCCGGCCGCACACTTGGGCATTTGATTTTGGGCTTCAGCTGCAGCTGCACTCTAATTCGAGCGGGGCTGGAGGGGGTGGCTGCGGGGAGGGAAGGCTGAGTGTTAAAGAGGAAAAGCGATTTTCCTAGAGGAAGCAAAACTTGTGTAGCATTTGTGTAATTAATGCGATTCACTGTGCAGATGGTATCATCTCCATTCAGAGCACTGGCCCTCGCCTGCGGTTTTGTTTCTGTGATGTTCCCGTCCTGTGGGGTCCCTAAATAACCCGGCCCTGGGGCTGAGGTGGGGAGGGGTCCACAGACTGAGACCCGTGTTTTCTGGGTCTGTTCCCTGAGAGGTGGGCGTGCGACCCAACTTCTGCCTGCGAGGCTGGCCTGGGGGGTCCCTGGAGAGTCCATCAGGGGAGGCCTCTCTCCAGCCCAGGATGTGCGGGGGAAGGGGCAGCCCTCTGCCTTCGAGGCGGGGCCTGTTGTGTGGCCTGGGGCAGAGGCTTGAGCGCCTGGACTCTGTCTACCCTGGTGGTCCCAGCCCTAATCCCAGCTGCTCCTGCCCTGGCAGCGGGGGAGGGCCTGGGTTCCTGTGAGGAGTGACCCTGCCTGAGTCTCTCCACCTTTCAGCCAAGTGATGAGGGTGCCGGTCTCTGACCGGGCTGCTCACCCTACCTTGTCCCCTTCCGAGACACTGGGCCCCACATGACCTCCCAGGCCAGAGTGGTGCAGGGGCCACAGCGGGGCAGAGCCCCACCCAGTGTGCGTGTAGAGACCCCTGCCCAGGCTGCCATCCCTGTGCCCACCCCCCGTACCTATAGCTAGGAGGTTCCATTAGTCTCTGAGTCACTGCCCACAAAGGTGAAGGGTGGCTGGTGTGTGTGTGGTGGGGGCAGGTGGTGCAGAGCAGCCCTCACCACGGACGAGGGGCCCCGGGGAGGCCCAGGTGGGCTTGTGGGGTGGTGCCACGCCTGGGCCAGCATCCCTGTTCCCCCGTGGGCTTCCTGAAGTCCCTGACCGGGGCATGGGGCACGTCTGGGGGTGTCCTGCCCTCTCATCCGGCAGAGCCACGGTCAGTGGCCACAGCCCCTGTCCCAGGAGCCTGCTCCATGGAAGGGCCTCCACCACCTGGCTGCCCATGTTCCAGAAACGTTCTAGGCTCTGAGAGCATGAGGGTGCTGGGCCTGACTCTGTCATCTGACCAGGCACTCCTTGCAGCCTGCTTTCAAGAGTGTCCCCTCAGAGACTGTGTGCATGTGTGTTCACGTTGTGTGTGTACACGTGTGCTGTGTGCTGCATTTGCACACCTGTGGACCGATGCGTGTATGCGTGTGTGCAGGCTGATGCCTCTCTTGGTGGGTGTGGACTCAGCAGGTCTTCAGGTTCTGGTTCACCGGCTTCCACGTGCACGCGCCCCTCTGCTCTGTGCCCAGCGCCCCTTGGACTGGAGACGGTGAGCTTGTCCCCTGTCCTCTGACGCTGACCCAGGGCCCAGAGCCCAGTGGGATGTGGCTGAGGCAGGCGCCAGCCCTGCTGCTGGGAGTGTCAGGTTCTACAAGCGGGAGGGGACCTGGGGCAGAGTCGCTGAGCAGAGCCCCCTCCTCACCTCGGAGCAGACCAGCTCTGCCCAGCCCCCCTTCTCTGGGCTTGGGCACAGCTGTGAAAGCCCCTGTGTCTCTGGCCACACTGACCCTGTCTGGGCTCTGGACAGCCTCACCCTGCACCCTGGGAGGGAGGCCTGGGAGCCAGGACTCAGCTTGTTTAGAAGCCTGACCCAGGTCCCAAAGGGGCAGGTGGGTGGGACCCACCATGACCCTGAATCCCCTCACTGAAGGCGAAGGATAGGACCCTGCCCCAGGTGGCAGGCAGGGCTTGTCTGTGCCAACTCGAGCCCACAGAGGGGGCACCTGGAGCCGGTGTTGGGAGTGATCCTGAGGCCCAGGCAGGCTCGTGGGGCAAGAGCAGTGGTTGGTGACCAGTCTCAGTCTGATAGCGGGAGGAGAGCGGCCTGGAACTGCAGCGTTCAGCCCTACACTGCCCCAGGGTCCTGGGTCCCCTCCTGCAGGTCCTGGGACGGTGCACATGGAGCTGCTGTGCCCAGAGAAGGCGCCGCTGCAGGCCCCCCTCACCCCTCCGCTCCCCGCCTGGCCTCCCAGACCGGCAGACTGTGGGGGCAGTGGAGGTGCAGAGCCATGTGGAGGAGGGGAGGAGGGGGCCGGCCTCCCATGCCCTCTGAAGCCCCTGGCGTTGGATGGGGCCTGGGCGCTAGGGGAGGGAGCACCCAGCCTGGCCAGGTTGGTGTCTGGTTTTGTCCAGGGCCCAGCCAGCCCTATTCGCAGGGAGTGCCCTTGGTGGCGCTAGTTCTGAGGAACATGGGTGCTGGGTCCTCCCCGAGCCCCCTGGATATGGGTGTCTGTGCCTCTCCGGGATGATGGGAGAGAAGCTTCTAGATACTGAAATTTCCCCCAACGCTCTGTCAACGGGGTGGAGCTGGCATTCCCTTTTCTTCTGGAGAGTCAGACCAGGAGATTGCCTGGACGGATGGATGCTCTGTGTTGCCTCCTCAGGGCAGAAAATGGCCACGTTACACCTCTGAAAAGCTGGGTTTTATTCTTACGAGCGTGAAGGTTGGTTATGCTCACCTCGTTTGAAATTCTTGGGCTCTAACCTAAAAGGGAAAGTTGTTGCCCAAGTGTAGGGTGGCAGGAAGAGGGACCTGCAGGCTCAGGGGCTTCAGGGCTGGTCCCTGGGCTGACCTCAGTGGCCGTGGAGCTGCCTGGGATGGCCCGTGGGGGCTTGTTTCCTGGTGCTGGGTTTCTCCAGGTGGGGCCCTCCCAGGTCATCGTTCCTCGGGGAGTTCTTGCCCCCCAGCCTGTTCTGGACCTGCTTGGGGACTGTCCCAAAAGTGCCCTGTTCTTGGGTTTGGGAATGGACATCAAAGGCCAGGTGATGGACAGCGGCCACCAGGACGCAGAACCTTCAGCAAGAGGAGGATGAGCCCTGGACCCCGAGGCTGCTTCCCGGGGTCACACGTGGCCAAGCGTGTCTGGGCAGCCCAGTCCCAGGTGGTTGGGAAGTGCCTGTCCCTTAGAAGTCCTTGTCCAGGCTGCCCTTCTGGTGACCCCAGGGATGCGGTGTCCTGCTGCTGCTGCTCCCGGGGGCACGGTTCTCTGTGCTTCCTTTAAGTGGTGGTGGGGGGGGCCTGCTTACTCAGAACGCAGCCTCTCAGTCTGTGAGTGAGGAGTGAAGGGTCAGGAGGTCCACGGGGCACACGGCCTCTGCCGGGGCAGGAGGCTCCTTCACCGGGTGCCCGGGGGTGGGGGTGGAGAGAGTTCTAAGCAACACAGAGGGGCACTTAGGAGAAGGTGTCCGGATTACGGGGTCCCCGCCGTCGTGGAGGGCAGCCCGGGGCATGGCAGCAGCTTCACAGCCACAGCCTGACCCTCCAGGGCCTTTTGGAGAATGCAGGCTGAAAACGCCCCCGCGCGACTGTGGCGCTGTTCCTGGGCCTGAGTGGGAGGGTGGGCGGGTCCGGCTGGCGGGGGCCAGGGTGCTTCTTGCTCCCTGGCAGCAGGGCCCAGCCCGCACCAGGCTGTTGCCGTCAGAGCATCTCGACCCCAGAGGACAAAAAGCAGCACTAGGAGGGTCCCCTTCCCCACCTTCGTCCACTGGGGACGCCCAAAGCGGGGCCACGATTTCTGCTCCAGATGCCTTTGGCCTGGCTGCTGTGAGCATGTGCACGTGTGTGTGCATGTGCGCACATGGTGGGGTGAGGTGCCTAGGACCCCAGCAGGCGGGGAGGAGTGAACCCTCAGTGTCCAGTGTGTCAGTTTTTGCACCAATGGGCCCTTGGGCTCTTTCCAACTTCACCTGACTTTCCCACGCCTGATGGGTGGGCTCAGCTGGGTCGGGGGCGGGGGGCTGGCTGGCTGGTACCCCTGCCTGTGACACATGCCCCGGGGTGTTGGGGTCTTGGGTGTGGTGGGCACTGGTGACAGTGGGCAGGAGGCTCCCGTCCGCCGCCGGGCTACCACAGGAAGCCATGTCCTCCGGAGCCCCCTGCCTGTCTGTCCGTGAAGCAGATGGGCAGTGCCCCCCAGGGGTGGGATGGGAGGGTGCTGAGTGACCTGCTTCAGTCACTCCTGTTGTTTCTGCTTCCTTGCAGAAGAGGGGTGGGGGGGGTACCTCGGGCTCAGCAGGAGTGCCCTCCAGTGCAGTTGTCTCTGGGGCCCAGGACTCCTGAGACCTCCTTTTGAGCTGGTTTCGCGCTGATGATGGGGTGGGGTCCCTTTTCCCTTCTCCCAAGTGCCCCCGCCCCCATGTGCTGGGGCTGGGGCGAGCAGTGCTGGGCCTTTCCCAGAGGAGCAGTCAGGGCCCGGGATTCAGGGGGGAGGGCGGCTTGTGCTGAGGAGAAGCGGGAGCCGGTGAGGAAATGGTATTGTCAGACCGTGGCCCAGACTGTTGGGACTAGGGTGTCCTTGGAGTGGAGGGGGTGGGTGCTGCCTGAGGATGAGGGCATGTGTGGGGGAAGGGAAGCAGACACAAGTTGGGTCACAGGCTTGTGATGGAGGAGGCAGAGGTGGGGGCACCCAGGGAGCACAGAGGGGAGCAGTCAGAGAGGGTGGGCTCAGCCACCCAGGGTGCTGGGCTGTGGTCTGGGGGTGGGTCCTGGGGGCTAGGGGCCTCGTCCCAGCGTCGGGGTGGGTGATCCTCTGACTGAGGGACAGTGCAGCCAGCTCCCCCCCACCTCCCCGCCAGCTGCTGTCCAGGGCTGATGCAGGCCTTAGAGCCACATGGCACAGCCTGGCCTGAGAGATAGCCTTGGGGGATCCTGGGCCACCAGAGAGAGCCACCTGGCCTGGGGCAGGAGTGAGCTTATGCATGGCCCAAAGGTGTAGCCCTTGAGGGAGCGAAGGGGCTTGCTGACTGTGGAGCAGGGACCTTCCCTGAGGCTGGGGTCGGTGGCGGGATCCTGGCTGGGGGATCAGGCAGGCTTCCTGGGCTCCGGCGTAGGATGGTGGGCGCCCTGGCTGGGCATTGAAGCAGCGGTGCAGGCAGGCACCCACCAGGCTCTGGTGACTCAGGGAGGGTAAGACGTCCCCTGCTGCCTGCCCAGTGACTGTCCCTACCCCCAGGGCCTCAGCCACTGTCATTTAGGGGAGACGAGTGTGTGGCCAGAAGGGCCTCTGAGCTGGAGAAGCTGGTGGGCTCTGCCCTGAGACCCCCTTGCCATCACCACTGTGTGACAGGCCCTGAGACCACCACTGCCTGTGGCCCCGAAATTGCAGGTTGGCTGTGGGCCCAGCCTTGCCCCCTCCCTGCACATCTCCCATCATCGCTCTCTCTGAAGGGTGTCTTGGTGAACCCCTGACGGTGTGGACTCAAGTCCCTGACAGGCTCGGTCTCATCAGGAGGGCCCCTGCCTCCAGTGTCCCTGGCCCGGGCTGGGGTGCCAGTGGGCAGGTCCTGGCCAGCGTGCCATCACCAGCCAGGCTCGTGAACAGGTGAAGCCCCCAGAGCACACTGGGTCCGGGGCAGTCGTTTATTGGACACACCAAGAAAGGCCTCCAGGAGGGTGGTGGCTGCTCCTAGAGGGTCAGGGAGGCTGAAGGGCTCCTCGGGTTGACCAAGATCTTCTGGTCCTTCTGGGAAGGTGGCAGAGTGCCTGGGAGACACCCCTGTGAGCGAGAGGGGGCTTGGTGGGACGGGGATGGGGATGGGGGCAGATGGGGCCGATCTGCGGGAGGCGTGGGGCACCACCTGGAGAGCCAGGGGTCCAGCTCCCTGCACTGTGCCAGGGCTTCCCCTAGGCTCGGGACTGGGGATGTCTGTCAAGGGACAGAGGAGCAGATGGGAGGGGCTCACCACGGGCTGCAGCATGCAGGGCCCTGGCCCTCATCTGCTCTCCACAGCCCTCTCCCCACAGACCCACTTTGAGTTTTCTCAAGGCCCCCTGCCCCAGGCTGTGCCAGCATCAGCCCATCACTGACTCCCTGGGCAACCCCGCCTTGGGCCCCGTCCTGGCTCCACATCCTGAATCTCCCAGCCGTCAGGGCCCTGCATGGGGTAGGGGCTCCTGTGAGTGCTGAGCAGCCCCTGCTGCAGCCCCCGCAGGGTCAGAAGTCACCCACCTGGGCGCGGCGGCCCCTACTGTCGGGCGTGGAGGCAGTGATCTGTGGAGAGAGGGGCGTGGGTGTGCTGAGTGGAGATCTGGGCCGGGCACTTCTACCCCCCGAGGCTGGGGCGGGGGTGGGCACCCACCAGCTTTGGTCACGTTGATGATGTTGGTCTTGTGAATGCCGTGGCTTTTGCAGTAGTTCTTAAAGATCAGCAGGGTGTCCTGAGTCACCTTAGGGGTCCGGCCTGTGGACAGAGGGTCGGGCTGTCGTTCTCTTTGGTCATTTGGGACAGCAGACTGTGGGGTTCTGGGGGCTGGGAGACGGCCCTGGATTTTTGGGGAGCAGGCATAGTTGTGGGGGCAGGAGCTGCCGTGACCCAGGTGGCCCCAGGTAGGGTCAGAGAGGAGGCAAGGGCCCCACAGAGCCATCAGCATTCGGGTGGGGTCCGGCCTCTCCTCTGGGTGCCGGTCATCACTGTCCCCTGCATTTATTCCTTTGTTTATTCCACTTTGGGATAAAGAGCTGGGGCCCTGGGAACATCTGGGGATGTCTGGGCCCTAAGCAGTCTTGTCTAAAGGCAGACAGACCAACACAACGTTTTGGGAAGCACCAAGGCTGCACACAGGCACACACACGAGGATGCACTGGGCGTGGACGTCCTGTGACCCCCACCACGGAGCAGAAGCCAAGAGGCAGCCGTGCTGCTGTGACTGCCCGTGGGCCGGCAGCTCTCCACCCCGACGAGCGCGGCTCCGCCCCCACAGGCAAGCCGCCAGCGCCTGGATGGCCGCGCCGCAGGCATCGGTCACGTGCTGGGGTGACATGGGAAGTGGTCCCTGCACACTCAGTGTCCGGCCAGAACTTGAGGCCTGGGCGTGGCCAGCAGTTCCTGGATGTTGGCCCCTCGTGGGCGAGTACAGACCATGCCCCCGGCCCTGCAGGTTTGGAGACCCGGCATGGGGCTGACCCTCATGTTTCTAACAAGGTCATTTCAGTGCTACCTGCAGCGGGTTGAGTCAAGTTCCCCCCAAAACGTGCCCACATCCTGACCCCTAACTGGGAATGGACCTTGTTTGGGAACAAGGTCTCTGCAGGCGTGATGAAGTTAGGGGCCTTGGGATGGGGAGGTCATCGTGGATTTGGGGTGGGCCCTGCGTCTAGTGACAAGTATCCCTTTGAGAAAAGAGGGAGGGAGATTTGAGACACAGACAGAGGCAGAGCTGAGAGTGATTTGGCCACAGCCCAAGGGCCCTGGGCCCCAGGAGCCAAGAGAGGCAGGAAGGACCTTCCTGGAGCCCCCAGAGGGAGCTGACCCCACCAGCAGTACTGGATTCTAGCCTGGGGAGCCCCCTGTCCAGGGAAAGCCAACCACATCCCTCAGGCTCTGTGGCCCCAATGTGAGCTCACCAGCCTGTGCGTTTCCCAGATGCAGTTAACAAGCCACCATGTCCTAACTCTGCCACTTCACAGGGAAAAGACACAGCCCCAAACCCAGGACCCTGAATCCCAATGAGAAAGAGGAAGCCATCACATGTGACACACACGGCCTGGTCACGGCCTTTCTTGTTTGCTGGAGACCAGAGGCCCTCGTGGCGGGAGGGCAGCAGGCCCGGGGGCATCCCAGACGCCGGCTTTGTGAATCCGTGGCCATATGCAGCCGCCAGCAGGACCGCCAGGGACAGAGAAACCTTTGCTTTTATGTGGGAGTTGGTGCAAACGTGTCTTCCGCAAAACTTCCCCTAATGCTGTGTATTTTTGACACTTAGGAAGAGGGGACAGTCCAGGGGCTTTACTGAGCTGCTGACTGCCGGTGCACGTATATCCTGCATGTTTATCTCGTGTTTAGAGCTCTTCTGCTCCCAAGTGGCCTCCAGGTGCCCGGGGTGCCTCCTGGGTCCTGCTGGCTGTGGCCCGGGGTCTTCCCTGGGGACCCGCAGCGGGCTGGGTGTCCCTGGCGTGGGGCTTGCCCTGCCCTGTCAGGTGGGTGTGGGTGGTGTCCAGGCGGGTGGGGTCTCCGGCACTTACTGAAGAGGGTCACCACCACCGTTTCCTTCCCTTGTTCTTTGTGGTGGGTGCAGAATATGACGTAGCTCTTGGGGTCCACTTCCTCCAGGAAGATCCTTTTCTGGCCACCATCTGTGAACGTGGAGGGCGGGGCAGGAGGCGGGGGCTGGAACTGCACCCTGGGACCCTTCCTGTCCCTACACAGGGGTGATGACTTGTTCCTCCGGACCAGCCAGGCCCCAGGCTGGGCAGGACGGGGTGTGGGTCTCCCGCCCTTCTCAGACACCTCCGCCAGCTCGTGCCCCCCCCCCCCACCGCAGAGAGCACCATGGGGGGGGCGGCGTCTAGCCAGGGGACACTGCCGTGGGGCAGGTGTCCTGGCAGTGCGCTCCAGGCTGTGCTCCGCCCGAGCTCCCAGGCCGGATGTCAGTGTGTCTATACTTACATTCCATCAGGTACTGAAATTTCCTCTTCGTTTTATTTGCCACCGTCATGACTGGGACACATGTACCATTTACCCTGGGAGGGGGGTGACAGGTGGCTTTGGAACCAGGTGTCTGGAAAATGTGGCTTGGCCTTCTCCATGGAGCCCCTTGGTGGGACTGGGCAGGGCTCAGCCACACTGGATCTCAGACCCTTGTGTCTGTCTCCAGGTGGCAAGGCCCCCCAACAACATCACCTCTGGCCTTGGTGACCCCCTCACCTCTGAGCCTGGGAAGAAGGCTGTGAGGTGGGCAAGGGACAGGATCCTGGGGCTCACCTTGGCCCTGCCCGCCGGCCCAGCACCTCCTCCCACACTTACTTCCTGTGCAGGTGGAGCTGCAGGGCCCTGGGGGTCACCTGGATGCTGTGGATGAAAAGCTGTGCGTCCGCGCCCTCCTGCAGGAGTCTTGGTCTGTTGGAGGCCAGCGCTGCTGAGAACCAGTCTCCGCTGACCTGAGAGGCAGAGGTGGGGGCGCTGGCGCAGGCAGGGGCACAGCAGGGGCTGGCCCATCCCGTCCCCATGGCCACCATCCCTCGCCTGATGCCTGCGGCTGACTACCAGAGTCTCATTGAAGTTGGAGTCCTGTGGCCCCTGGTGCAGGGTCTGGGGGCTGCCGAGCAGGGTCAGCCCTGTGGCCAGCAGCAGGAGGCTCATGGTGAGGCAGCAGCGGCTGAGCGGTAACCAGCAGCACCTCTGACCAGCGTCCAGAGCCCGCGGGGCTGGCCCTTTTGTCTCCTTTCGGGTGAGGGCTCCTGGCCACGTGGGGGCTGTCACCAGTCCCCTCCCATTCACCTCAATTGCCCTCTATTTGTTGAGTCTGCAGCCAACAACGGCCACTTTGCCCTCATCCACCCCCACCCCGGCCTGCCTATCTGCAACAACAATTGCTAAACCAGCCTCGCATTTCATGCGAGGTTGCAGTCATGCCTTTTCCAAGAACAGCGGGTGTGTCCGCCTGGGCTGGCATCCGGGGTCCTCGTGTTCCCGCCTCCGACCAAGCCCGCAGAGCTGCCTGTGACGTGGCAGACCTGGCGGCCCTGGGGGCTCCCTCCCAGAGGCCGCCCGGACGCTTGTGTGGCGTGGTTGTGGAGTCCGGGGACTTGTTGGCCTCAGGGAGCTGGAGCGCTGGGTGCCCTTCCTCAGCAGGGACTCACCCACCCTGGCTGGGGGACCGTGGTGGCTCTATGTCACGGCTTGGGCCTCACTGCCAGGCGCCTACCCTGGAACCGCCCTTCTGGACCGAGCCAGACAGGGCAGGAGTGGGGAGGCCACGGGCAGGAGCCAGGTGTGCCCCCACCTCAACTCTGGTTTCCGGAGCCCCTCCCCAGCTGCTGACTGGAGCTTGGCTGAGTTCTGAGCCCCGTGGGCTGCTCAGAGCCACCCAGGGCCGCGGGGCACAGAGCAGAGCAGCCCGAGCGCAGGTGCCAGGGCCCCGCGTGGGCCGTGTCCTTAGTCCTCCAGGCCTTGTCTCCTCATCTTTGAAGGGAGGGCTCTCCCTGCCTGCCGGCCGCCACCCTGTTCCTTGGCTGCAAGACCCCTTGAAGGTGCTCCTGTGAGGTCTTCCATCTCCCGCCTCCCACCCCCCACCAACGCGGTGGCCTCGTGCTGATGGCTGTGTCCCCAGGTCCAGTCCCTCCTTTGATGTCTCAGTGCCACAGCTTGATATTAAAACCCAACAAGGAAACTACAGGGAAGGAAAAGTTGCAGGTCACACCCACGAATGTCGGTTCAAGACCCGCAGATGAACGTTATACAGTGAATCCAGCCGTCTGTGAGAAGGATGCTGTGTTACAACCTGTGGGGTTTCATCCAGAAACGCGAGGTTGGTTTAGCGATTGTGAACCAATCCGTGGACTTCATCACGTTAATAGAATGAAGGAAAAATCCTAGGATCGAGGTGCCGGCTGCAGGAAAGGCAGTTGATAAAACTCAACAAGCATTCATGCTAAACACTCATACCGCTCTAGAAATTAAAAGGAGCTTCTTAATCTGACTAAGGGGGTTTACAAACTACGAGAGCAAACTTACCACCTCATGGGGAGGCTTCAGAAACTCCCTTCTAGAATGTTCATGCACCGTTGTCACCGCTGCTGATCGGGCCCTGGCCCTTCCAGCAAGGGGAGGACAGGAAGGAAAAGGCAGAGGATTTGCAAGGAAGTGACAAGCCTGAGATGGTCATTGGTGACAGGCTGTGCGTGGAGGGAATCTAAACAACCCTCAGACAACTCACTCACATCAATACGTGAGTTTCGCAAGGCGGCTGGCTGCGGGACCTGTACGCAAGGGAACTGTTTCTCTATGTGAGCAGTGCATAATTAGAGAATGAAATTTAGAGAGACTTTATTTACAATTCAGCAAAAAATAAAACCAGTTAACAAGGAACAAATCCAAGAAAAAATTGTGCAAGGCTTTCGCACAGAAATCTACAAGCCAGTGTTGAGAAATTAAGACAAACGAAATGCATTCATACGACATGTACATGGATGAGAAGCCTCAGCTCCATAGAGATGTCAGTTCTCTCCCTAAGATCGATAAGATCCCAGTCAAAGTTCCAACAGGGGGTGTGTTCTCTGGAACTTTGCAAGCTGATTCTAAGGTGTATGAAAACGCCGAGAGTTAAAAGCAGCCAAGGCACCCCGACGGTCAGCTTGGTAGGATTTGCTCTGCAGATCCTTTCCTTGTTATAAGCTTCCGTGATGAAGCCAGCATGTAATCTATGTGAAGCTTGAAAAGAAGCGGACTGTCGCGTCTGCATCCGGGCACTTCTGATGGTAAAGATGGTTCTGCAGAGAAATGGGCTAAAAGATAGTCTTACTCATACATGGTGCTGGGTCACCTGGTTGCCCACGAGGACAGAGATGAACCTTGACATTCACCTCACATCCGACGTAAAGATGAATTCCAGCTGCGTTAAGCTGGATGTGTCCCACCCAGAGAGAGGCTGAAGTCCTAATCCCAGGACCCCCGAATAGGACCCTATTTGGAGGTAGGGTCTTTGCAGAATTAACCAGGTTATTGTGAGGTCACAGGGTGACCTTGTAAAGAGGGGAAGTTTGCACACAAGACACGTTGAGGGAAGATGACGTGAAGACACGGTGGGGGTTGGAGGATGCAGCCACAGTCCCCCCTCCCCTCGGGCCTCTGGAGGGAGTGCAGCCCCACCGACACCTCAACGTAACTCTGCTGTTTCAGCCCCAGCCTGTGGTCCTTTGTTACAGCAACCACAGGGCGCACACACAGCAGGATGTCGCTTGAAGCCTTGGTAGAACAGTCGTGCTGATGCCCAGAGGGGTGACAGAGGGCCACTTTGGGAAGGGGCTCCCGGTGAAGACCTAGGAAAGGTAGGAGGAACTGACAAGGGGGGGTCACTGCGGCGGCTGCAAGCGAAGTGCCCGACCACACCAGCAGTGACGAGGATGTGGGGGGACAAGTGAATGCTCTGGGGAGGGATGTCAGTTGGTCCGAAGGTGTGGGAGAGCTGGCTGCAGGGCCTGCCAGGCCCCTGGATGTGCCAGAGGCTCTCCTAGGTTCATCCCCGCGGAGGTGTGCGCCCAGGGCCCCGGAGCCCGAGCTGGAGGGAGGCCTAGTGCCACCCACAGAAAACCAGGTGAAGGAGTGTAGGGTGTTCACACGATGGCTCCTCAGGGCCCTCTGGGTGGTGGGTACATGCGGGTTTGCTGGGATGATTCTCTGAGCGGCACGCGGCCGTTTTGTTGAATTGAGCTGAATGCTGGCTCCACCTTGGAACCAGGGTTGGGGTGGCGGCCACCCATTCTGAGGACGTGGGCAGCAGGAGGGGGTCTGTGGTACTGACACACCGTAGTCTGGTCCGCACGGCACAGAGCGGCCGCCCGGCCATGGGCCTGGAGCCCCGGGAGGGCCAGGAGCCCCACTGGCCGTCTGGCAGGAGGGAGGGCCCCCAAACCCGTGCCCCAGAGAAGGGGGTGCCCCAGCAGCCCCCTGTCATGGGGTGCTGTCTTACCTTCAGTCTGAGTTAAACAGTCCCTGGGAAGCAGTGTGAGTGTGGGATGCTTGGAGAGGCCCCGGAGGAGACAGGAGGAAGAGTCTGAAGACTTTCCCGGGACGAGACACCGTCCCAGTGCGGGGTGTGTTGGAGCCAGCACGGTCAGGTCTCCGCGGGGAGCTGCGGCCCGGCGGCAGTGCTGTGTGAGGGGCCCAGGAGGGACCACGTGTGGGGTGGTGCCGAGCTGGGCTCACTGACTCCTTCCTGTTTTCACAGATGCGGGGTGAGGCTTGGTGGGTCACTCAATGTCACGCCTGGAGTGATGGTGGCAGGGTCAGGTCCCTGCGAAGCGCTCCAACATCCCCCCTGCCGAGGGTGGTCTCCGCAGGTGGCCAGGGGCTGTGGCCCCCCTGAGGCTCCAGGGCTCAGCTGGCCACTCCTGTCCCCATTTTCACTCCAGGCAGGTCCCCTGACGAGGCCAAAACGTGGGTTCCTAGTGGCTGTGTCACGGCACCCCCTTCCAGAGCAGGGCACGGGAGACTCTGGACGTGGAGGCTTACACAAGGCGCCCTCCTCTCTGAGGACCCCGTCTGAGATCCCCACCCCCGGGAGGGCACCTTCCTTGGCCAGGTGCTTCACAGTGATGATGTCACTCAGGGCCCAGGCGCCAGGCATCCTGACGCTTTCACAACAGGTTCCCGAGATGCTAAATTTCAGGAACAAAAGCTATTGTGTGGCCGCCAATTCCTGGAACAGACCTGTCTAAGGCCCCTGGCCTGGGACCAGTGCCCACGCACCTGTGTTCCTGCCCGCCTGGCAGGTGTGGAGATGTCTTCACACTCGTCCTGGGGCCCGTGACCTCAGCCATGTGTGTGTGGGCACTTACATCACTATGTTCAACTCGCCTTATTCACCTTTCAGCCTCCACAGAGACCATGGATGCCAGGGCAATGCTGGAAACACCAGGCAGCTGGTAGCTGTTTAACACCACAGCCCCCGCCATACAGAAAGGGAGCCGCACCTGGGGCAGGTGGTCAGAGGGAGGTCAGCCTGTCCTGGGGCTGGTGGTGAGTCTTCTGCTGGTGATCATCCGAGTGACCCTGCAGACCTCACAGCCGCGTGGCTCTAAGATCCGTCCCTGGGGCTCTTCCAACCCTCTATCTTCCAGGTGGCAGGATGGATAGACTCAGGTGTCCCGTGCCTCATCCAGCCCTGCGTGCTGAGGCCAGGCTGCCCAGCGTCACCTCCCTGCGTGTCTATGAGGCTGATCTTGTGTCTGCAGGCGGGTTTTCCCCTCTAGTGAGTTCAGGGGCTTATACACCCTGCATGTGCTGGCCATCCTCCCAGAAGTCTTCGATTGGCTTCTGATCTTGCTCTGTCCTTGAGGACGGTGTGTGTGTAAGTGTGTGCAGCCCTTAGGCAGCTCAGCCCCTTACACAATGGACATTACACAATGTCCATTACAATGGAAGTGAAGGCTTAGCTTCTTCTGGTGGACGCTTTCCACTCAGATGTGGACGGCTCCTGGGGTCCACCCTGCAGTCCTGGAAACAGCTCTTGGACTTTCATTCTTATCTGTTATTGAAATTTATAGAAACAGTACCATACAGGGCATATTCTCTTGTGTCTAGCTTTTTTTTTTTTTGGTAGAATATTGTGTTTGTGAGATTCTCCCACGTTGGATGTTGAGGGGAGGGGAGTATACATGTGTGGGTGGAGAGGGCTATGTGGGAACTCTGTATTTTCTGCTCAATTCTGCTGTAAACCTGAAACTGCTCTAAAAAAAAGTATATTAAAATTAATTAGTTAATTTTTCATTGTAGTAAAATTCACCTAAGATAAAATTGACCATCTTAACCATTTTTAAGGGCATAGGTCTGGAGCATTAAGTACATTCACATTGCTGTGCAACCATCACCACCATCCATCTCTAGAACTTTCTCATCTTCCCAAACCCTCACTCCCCGTCCCCTCCCCTAGCCCCTGGCCCCGCCATCTACCTCTGTCTCTGTGACTGTGGCTCCTCTAGGGACCTCATGTACATGGAATTCTACAGAACTTGTCTTTTTGTGACCGGCTCATTTCACTGAGCTCCATGTGTTTAAGTTCATCCATGTTACAGCCTGTGTCAGAACTTCCTTTTTTTTTTTATGTGCGAATAATAGTTCATTGTGAACATTTTATGAATGAATAATATTCTATACCACATTTTGTTCGTCTGTTCATCTGTCCAAGGACACTTGGGTTGTTTCCACCTTTTGGTTATTGTGATCAGTGCTGCGATGAATACGGGTGTGCAAATACCGATTTGAGTCCCTGCTTTCAATTATTTGAGGTGTATACCCAGACATGTAAGAGCAGGATCAAATAAAAATTCTGTGTGTAATTTTTGTGAAACTGCAATGCTGTTTTCCAGAGTGGCTACACCGTTTTACATCCCCACTGACGATTCAGGGTGCCAGTTTCCTCCACGGCCTCGTCAATGCTGGTTTCTGTTTGTTTCTATGGCAGGCGTCCTAACGGATGTGACGTGATGTCTCAGTGTGGTTTTGATTTCCATTTTCCTGGTGACTAGTGATGCTGATCCTCTTTTTTGGGTACTTACTGGCCATTTGTTTGTCTTCTCTGGAAAAAATATCTAGTCAAGTGCTTTGCCCATTTTTGAATTGGGTTTTATTGTTATTGAGTTATGGAAGTTCTTTATACATTCTAGGTATTAATCCCGTCTCAGATAGAGAATTTGAAAATATTTTCTCCCATTCTGTGAGCTGCCTTCTCACACTCTTGATAGCGTCCTTTGATGGACAAATTTCTTAAATTTCGAAGTAGCCCAATTCATTTTTCCTGGTGTCGCCTGTGCTCTGGGTGTCATATCTAAGAACTCATGATCAAACCCAAAGTTATACAGCTTTTCCCCATGTTTTACCACATAACGCATGACAATGTGAATGTGCTTAATGTCCCTGAACTGTGCACGTTAATGCGGTTAAGACGGTAAGAATTTTATAGTTTCATCTCTTACGTTTGAGCCACTTTGAGTTAATTTTTGTATAGCTGTAATGCAAAGGTCCACCTTCATTCTTTTGCATGTGGAGACCCCAGTTTTCCTGCCCTGTTTGTTTAAATGACTGTTCTTTCCCCATAGAGTGGCCCTGCCACTCTTGTCAAAGGTTGTGTGACTGTAAAAGTGAGGGTTCAATTCTGGTCCCTCTGGTCTATTCCGTTGGTCTCTACATCTGTCTTTATGCCCAGGCCACACTGTTTTGATTACTGTAACTTTGTAGTAGGTTTTGAAATCAGTTAAGTGTAGTCCTCCAACTCTGTCCCTGTTTATCAAGATTGTTTTAGCTGTTTGGGGTCCCTTGAGATCCCATATGAATTTTAAAATGGCCTTTTCTGTTTCTTGGACCCACATGAATTTGAAGATGAGTTTTTCTTTTCTTTTCTCTCTCTCTCTTTTTTGTAGGAGGAGGCAATTAGGTTTGTTTGTTTGTTTGGTTGGTTTTTGTTTATTTAATGGAGGTGCTGGGGGTTGAACCCAGGGCCTCACGCATGCTAAGCACACACTCTACCACAGAGCTATACCCTCCCCTAAGATGAATTTTTCTATTTCTGCAAAAAAAAAAAAAAAAAAAAAACCTAAAAACAAAAAAACCCCCACCACCTTTAGGACTTTGATAGGGAAGGCAATGAACTGTTGATGGCTTTGTGTGGCACTGACTTCTAAGCCATGTTAAGTCTTCCAATCTGCAAACAAAGGATGTATTTCCGTTTATCTGCGTCTTCTTTCATTTCTTTCAGCAGCGTTTTGCAGTTTCCAGTATACTGGTCTTGGCCTTCCTGGTTAAGTTTATTTCTGAATATTTTATTCTTTTTGATGCTCTTGTGGATGGAATCATTTTCATAGTTTCTTTTTTCAGATTGTTCGTTGTTAGTGTATAGAAACACAACAGATTTTTGTGTGTTGATTTTGTGTCCTGCAACCTTGCTGAATTCATTTATTAGTGCTAACAGGGTCTGGGGGGTTGAGATCTTTATGTTTTTCTACATATAAAATCATGTCGTCTGCAAACAGAGATCATTTTACTTCTTCCTTTCCAATGTGGTTGGCTTTCGTGGGCACATCCACGTTATCGCCTGTGACACAGGGGTGCTGTTGGCCCACTCTCACTGCTGTGCGGCACAGTTCGTGTGACTGTCCCTCGAGTCATTCTGCTGTCTGTGGGCATCTGGGCGCCTTCTGGCTTTGGGCTGTTACCTGGAGCAGCCCTTTGGTGACTTATATAATTCCATTTATTTCGGGGCCAAATACTAAATATTTAGTAATAAATACTAAACAAATATCCAGTACTAAACAAATAAATGTTTGCTTAAATATTTAGGAGCAGAATCGCAGGGTCACGAGTGAATGCGCTTCTCATGTTACTGGAAACTACCAGCGCTTTCCCCAAGGTGGCTGTGCCGTTCTGCACTCCCACCGGCAACATCTGAGAATTCTTGTTCCACATCCTTGCCAAAGCTGGCTGAGTCAGCCCTTAATTTTAGCTGTTCTAGTGGGTGTGAAACGGTGGGACACCTTGGCTTGGATTAACCTCTCTGATGACTAATGAAGCCGGGCACCTTTCCTTGTGCTTGTCGGCCATTCATATGCCTCCTTTTGTGAAGTGTCTGTTCCCATTTGCTGCACATTTATTAGCTGCGTTGTTTGTTTTTGCTGTTGACTTGTTGGAGGTGTTCCTGTACCCTGCACTTGAGCTCTTTGTCAGATATATGGAACTTGACCATTTTTCCCTTTGATTGCAGGATAACCATTCAATAGAAAAATTTTAGAAATAAAAAACCAAAAAGAATTCCCATCGGTTGATTTGAATCCTCTGGACACACTGAGACATGGTGTATCCGGATGGCCGCTCCGCATATACCCTCAAGGGGCAAGTGGTCTCTGCGGAGTGAGGGGCATGGTGACCTGTGAATGTCCATCGGGTCGTTTCTGTTCAGCTCTACCTCCTACTGACTTTTTGTCTAACTCTTCCATCAGTTACTGTGGTCGGCTGAATAATGGTCCCCAAAGACATCCACGTCCTCCTCCCTGGAACCGTGCATGTGACCTTACAAGGCAGGAGGCTTTGCAGATGAGACCACGTTAAGGACCTAGAGGTGGGAGGTGATCCCGGATTACCCAGTGGCCTCTAAATGCATCACGGGTGTCCTTATAAGAGAGCAGCAGAGGGAGACCTGGTGCGAAAGAGAGACCTTGCAGAGAGAGGCATCAAAGATGCTGCACTGCTGGTTTCAAATGAGGAGGAAGGGGAACTCTAGAAACCAGAGAGTTTGCCCTCGGGCCTCGGAGGCGTGCAGCCCTGTTGGTTCCTTGATGCTGGACCAGGGGCGCTGCTTCCCGACTTTTCACCTCCGGAGCCTGGGAACAGCCACTTGTCCCGGGCGGAGATGCTGCTAGTCAGACCGGCTGCATCTCCAGGCAGAGCCCTGCCTCCCAGAATCCTCCAGCCAGGGGTGGGGACGTCCATCAGGCCCAGCCCATGCCCCTTGTGGCTCCGGGTCCCCACTCCCTCCTCGCCCCTTGGTCCCTTGCCACCGACCTCAGCCTTGCCCTGGGCCCAGGCCAGCTCCTGGGTGCTTGGTGCTCAGTGACTTACACCTCATTTAGGGAGAAATCTTTCTTTTCTGGGTCATGGAGCCCTTGAGGATATAGAGAAGGCAAATACCTGAAAAATGCACTCAGCTGTTAAAATTCAACTCTCGCTCATATTACCAGGACCTCCGTGTACCCCAGCAGTGGACTGTGTGCCCGGGTGTCGGGGGAGCCCAGGTCTGGAAGCCCTGCCCAGAAGACACTTCCTTCCAGGTTCCCCTGCGGTTTCCAGCTGTTCCCAAGGGCTTTGGCACCCGCAGGAAGAGGTGTTCAGTCTTTTCATTTTGAAGAGCAGTGGTGGGTGTCCTGTGTCCAGCGGGCCCACTCTTGGTGCTGCCCAGTGGGCAGAGCTCTGTCGGGGACACCAAGAGCCAGGTGTCTTTGTTCCTTGTTCTGGGAGGCTGCGGTGGCTACAGGCAGCTGGATGTGATGGGCAGGTGTGCAGCTGGGAGCTTGTGCCCAGATGTGCACCAGCAGTTCAGGGGTACAGGGGCAGGGAGCTCTCCAAAACCTGCTTGTCACCTGGCCTTGTGAGGACCCTGGTGTGGGAGGGGCTGTGAGGGGTGGAAGGGTACCCAGGACCACCGGCCTAGGCAGCAGGGAGGGGTTGAGGCCCTGGACACTGCGGGGTTTCATTGGTGGGTTGCTGCTCTTCCAGCCTGGACCGTCCAAGACTGACCTTCAGCTATCCCTTCATGCTCCTAAGTCATCTCGAAGGGCCCCCTACGAGTCAATTCCTTCCAGCCCTGGGACCCAGTGAGTTGCCCTGAGCTCACATCTCAGCATGTAATCTGCGTCCACGTCGGGGGTGGGTGGATGTGATCTTGAACATCCTGTTCTCAGGGCAGAGCCCCTCCACTCTCCTTTTACTCGTCGCCTGCCCCTCCACGGGCTGAGGTTACTCACTGTTCGCTGGGGGAATGCGTGACTCTCACGCTTCCCCACCATCTGGGAGTCGTGATTTGGGAGTGGGGGCCAGTCCTGCCTGCTTTCCCAGTCTGTTTAAAGCTGCACCTGTACCGAGAGGGAGGCATCTTTCAGGTCTGCGTGGGGGCTGCCTTGGCTTCTGTAGATGGGCTTCCCTCCTGTTTTTGTGTTTGCTGTCTGTCCATCGTGGGGAGCACCCTCAGCTGGGCATCCCTCCAGACATTCCTGAGGGTGTTTGGTGAGGAGCCCGGAGCTCGGGGTGTGAGTCCACCTGCCCTCCTCCGGTCCCGGCCTTGGCCTATTGAACAGGAAAGGACAGAGGACAGCCCAGCATCTCCGGCCACTGGCCGGTCCCCACCAGGTGCCCCGTGACACAGATACACGCAGGGGAGATAGCACACATTTCCACACTTCTGCGGGAAAGTGGACCAGGAAGCAACCGCCACGCTCATCCTGGAGCTCTGAGCCCGGCACCTCTTACGAGGCTGAATTGGGAGGGTGCAGATCGAGCTCAGGGAGAAAGTGACATAGAAGCAACACGTGGGCCTGGGGCCTGGGGTCCCACGAGGTCTTGTCTCCAAGCAGGTGACCTTCCCCCAGCGATCCGCCCCCGTCCCTGATGAGCCGAACTGAAACTCTGAGACGGGGGTCTTAGAGCATAGAAGAAAAGAGACAGCTTTATTACTTTGCCAGGCAAAGGGGACTCATAGCAAGTTAGTGCCTCCAACACTGCGAGCCCACCTTGGGGCTGGGGCGGGGTGGTTATACAGCCATAGCTCAAACAGTAAAACTTGGGTAACAGTCAACGACCATTTTCTTGTCATGAAACTCAAAGTGGTGTCATGGTGTCTCCAGGCGACCAGTTCTGTAGAGGCTCATGGCTGTCGCTCTTCCAATTTCTTCATCTTGTAAATGCCCACGGTGTGGTCTTCTTGGTCATGCCGGCTGTTTTATGAGGCTCCAGTTCTGTGACCTCCCTGGAGAACGACTCAGAAACCGAGTGTGACTATTGCTTTCAGTTACTGGAATAAAGCAGAGACAGTAAAAGTAACAGCTTCATTTTAACAATGGGCTTGGAGCTGAGAACAGCAACCGGTCGGGCAGGTTAGTTGGCCAGTTTAAGAGCAAGCATAAAAATAAGCAATCTGTTAGCTTACGTGTGGCCATCTTATTAATTCTCCTTCACGGGCACAGCCGAGGTTACCCTCTGTCTCGGCGTCCAAACCCAGCCCTGCCCTGTGCTTCCGGCAGCGACAGGACACTGGCTTTGAAATGCCATCTTTCAGAGCAACACAGAGGGCCAGCTCCTCGGACGTGGCCTCAGAGTATCCGGCCCCTGACATCCCAGACCTCCAGGGAGGACGGACCACCCCTCAGCTCCGGGCTCAGAGCGCAGACGCCGAGATGGACTGTCTAACTGGCGTGTTTGTGTGCCAGGCGCCTTGCCGGTGCTGGGAATATGCTGATGGCCAAGCGGGCCCAGACGCCCCCTGTGACTCGCAGCTCGGGCTCCCCGCCATGACAGCACGACCCATCGCAGGGCGGCGCCGATGGCGCGTGTTCTGTCGGCAGAGGTTCACATACTTCACACGTATTCACTGGCTTAATCCTTGCCATGAAGACCTTTTGGTGTAGGTTCTCTTAATATCCACACTTGCAGGGGTGGAAACTGAGGCACAGAGAGGTCATGAACCCTGGCCAAGGTCACACAGCAGGGAGGGGGCAGAGTCTGGAGCAGAGTCCTGCAGGTGCTGGGAGGGGAGGAGGGGTGCAGGCAGCCCCAGCGCACAAACGCCATGGGCGAGGGCAGGTGAAGGGGTTGAAGGCTCTGTGTTTCCGCCTGCAGGGGGCAGGGCCCACCGCACGTGAGCTACTTTCTCGCTAGGAGATCAGGTCTGAGCAATGCCTGGTTGTGGGGGAGGCAGCGCCAGGGCATGGAGCGCAGAGCCACTGCGGAGCCACGGGAAGATGCTGTCAGGGCGCGATGGCCACCCCCTCAGGGCCGCTGGAGAGGGAGGAGCGCCCTGCATGCTCACCGCCAGAGGAGTGGATCTGTAGCGTGTGTCCTGGTAAAACTGAGACGCAGGGTTCTGCAGAACGAGCCCGAGCCACGTGCGTCTACTCAGGGCGACCCAGCCACCCATTGGGCACACAGTGCTGGCGGGCACCGTGATCCCGCCGGTGTAAGAACAGTGCTCCTGGACGGACACACACACAAGGGTACAGAGGACCCACTCCCCGGAGAACCTCGAGGGGAAGGAACAAGGGGGAACCAGTTATACCTGTAGCTACAGCCGTCCTGGGCCCTCCCCGCTGTTGCATTGTCCTGACTGCTCTAACCAGTGTCTGACCTTTTTTTTTTAGAAATTTAAAAAATTTTTTTGGCAGGGGAGGTAATTAGGTTTACTTATTATTTTGGCGGTGGGGGAGGAGGTACATGGGGATTGAACCCAGGACCTTGTGCATGCTAAGCATGTGCTCTACCACTTGAGCTATACCCTCCCCCAAGCTGCTTCTACCTTTGATCCGTCCTCCACACCCTCTGCAGGCCAGGCGAGGGCCAGAGCTGGCTGGTGGTGGAGTTTTGAGCTCTGGAAAGGGCTGTCTCCCACCTGCGGTGGGTAACAGCTCCTGGGGGTGGGGAGCTGGGAGGGCAGGTGTCCCAGAGCCCCTCTGTAGACAGCTTCAGGTCCGATGTTTCAGGGGCCCACGTGGGCTGCACCTGCAGACACTCAGGCTCTGACCGAGGCCGGCCGATCTCAAGCGTCTCTGGCCGCAGCCATGCCAGTCAGCTGCCTCTGACCTCAGACAACTTGGCCACGTGTTAGCACGGCCGCTGGGCTCAGCGGTCACCGCGCCCTTCTGCTCATCCCCCGTGTATGCCGCGTCACGTCCACGCTGCCCTGGTCCCGCAGCTGCGCTGTGTTCGGTGGGTGCAGGAGCCCCAGAATGTCCCAGGTGCCCTGGCCTTTCTGGACTGTCAGGAACTGCACCCCCTGCTGACTGGGGGTCGGGGGCATGTGATTCCAGGCACATTTCTTGGGAGTAATTGAAAAGTCGCAGCTTCAGGAGGGCTTTGAAATCGGACACCAGGCTGGCCCAAGACGACGTGCTTGGGCGGAGGTGCAGCAGGCGGTCCCCAGTGGAGGGTCTGCCTGCTTCATGCAGGGGCTGTGCTGGGCCGGGGGTGACACTGGCTGGTACCAGGTGGGGGCCTTCCGGTGAGCTGACCGTTCCCCTTCCTGCCCCCGCCTGCCACACCACCAGCCTGATTTGCTGGATAGAACCCGGCCATGGCTTTGCCGAACACTGCGGGGGCTTGGGAACTTGTCCCCCTCTCTTGGTACCCCTTGTCCCTGAACCCCCTTCTCCTGGATGTGTGCATGTTGGCCTGTGGGGTCTGCAGCCAGGCCCTTCCCCCTCAGCCCTCTTTGCAGCAGCCAGTGCCTGCCGGGACGCACCCTGAGCTCAGAGGCAGTGGCAGGGGTCAGCCGCATACACTGGGCTTTGTGCCTGGAATGGAGGGTCCACCTGGCACCCCTTCTGCTCTCAGACCACTCAAGCGGGGCTTGGACACTGTGTCCCGCTCTCCCTCAGCCAGGAGGCTCTGCTGGGCCCTGGTCAGTGTTCTGGACAGAACCACATGGGAGCCCCCTCTCCCTGCCCTCTGTCATCCAAGGCCAAGAGAGAAGGAGGCTGCCTTCCGGAAAGCCGTGGGAGATCCAGGATAAAAGACGGCGGCCGGCACCTGCACGGCTCTTGCCCTGCTGGGCGGGGAGGGGGCAGCGGCCCTTCCTTCCTGTGCTTCCTGCGGTCTGGCTGTGCTTAGCAGGACTCCAGAGCTGCCCCTGCCCCGGGGCTTCCCACACCTGTGCGGGACTGGCAGAGTCCAGTCCAGTGGTGGTACTAGGTCCAGGAAATTCAGGACGCTGACGCCCCTGGCATCCCTGCCAATGCCCCTGGGTGCTCCGCCCTGGCCCCGGCTGCCTTGGCGACGGGCACTCAGAGCAGGCTGAGAGTGCGGTGGTCTGTCCCGTCCATGCATCTGGGTGTAAACAGCAGTGACTTGACTGGGGACAATAAAACAATACCATTTTTAGTCATAGCAAGTAGGTGATTGCAGGGCAGAGAAGAAATTTCCTGTTTAAGACTCCACTGGCCTTCCTGGGTGACTGGCCATCTTTTCTACCTACTGGCTTCCAGCGAGTCTCGGTGATGCCAGGCTCACCCCGTGTTTGTCTGAACCCTTCGCTCTGCTTGGACTTTGGTCACCCCAAGTGCCACCTCAAGTGCCAACAACGACTGTCCCTCAGTGGTTCCTTGGTGCCCCGCCTAGTTCTGGCTTTGCTCTGCCTCCTGGACCATGGGGCCAGCTTCCCTGTTCACTGCACCTGTTACCTCGTCTGCCTGGGAGTCTCTGGGTTGGGTTGGACAGTGCCCCTGGACCAGGCCTGGCCTCAGCTCTGGACTCAGCTCACCTTTGAGCCTCCCTCTGGGGTGGGTGGTACCTTCCTCTGATCCAGGGTCATTGGCTGCCCCCGGTGTCCCTTCTGGGCAGCCCCTGTTCTGCCCCTAGATGCCAGCTTTCTGCACCAGCAGGCCCTGGCCAAGTGGGTGGGCAGCTACCTCCGTGTCCCCTGCCGTGGCCCAGCAGTCTGGAGGGAGGTTCCGGACAGTGAGCAGGAGGCCAGGCTGGCTGTGAGCACGTGGGGTAACCTGGTCCCCTGGTCCCCTGGTCCCCTGCCCAGCTAGACGGAGCCTCTCTGTCCCTGCACCCGGCACTGTTGGAAGGGACACAAAGGTGTCCGTGCCCCCAGCCTGGAGCCCTGGTCCTAGTGCAGCCCGGCTCAGCGGCTACACCAGACGTGGGGGCTGGGCAGGGTGGTTCCCCAGCACCCAGGGGCATGAGCGCAAGAGAGACGCCCCTGGGGTTTGAGGCCGGGTCTTGGTCCTGCCCTGCTGCCCCAGCCAGGGCCACCCAGCCCTCACCCCCAGCCAGGAGACCTGCAGGGCAGCAGGCCAGAGGGGGGGCCTCAGGAAGGAGGGATGGAGCCAACTACTCCTCAGACTGGGGGTGCCACGGCGCCAGGAATGCCCCCTCGCCCTGCCCGGCAGCTGCCCTTGCAAGCTGCACAGATGAGTGTTTACAGAGCACACGTGGGTGGTTTGGTCCCTGTTCAGAGGGGAGGCAGGCGAGGTGGAGGGAACCTGGGTGGGGGCAGAGGGGTCTGGGAGGCAGGGGCCCTGAGGGGGGAGGGCACGGGGCCCGAGTTCGAGGCTGAGTCAGTGGGGAGGCCGGGGCTGGCGGGGGGGCACCCCATTCGATGGGACAGGCGGAGGCAGGAGGGCGGGGCCTGTTAGCCCGTTCTCGGTTGACTCGGTAGGAAGGACAAACTCTCTTGCTTTCTAACCTTTTATTTTGAGAGAATTGTGGATTCTCAGGCATGTGAGAATGAGTACAGCGAGGTCCCTGGCCCCCTTCACCTGTTCTCCCCGGTGCTGACCGCCTGCATGATGCCCCACCCGGATGCTGGCACTGGTGCCACCACCCCTACGCAGATGTCCCCCTCACGGGCACTGAGGGTGAATGTGGAGCCAGGCTCCTGTGTCCACCACAGTCCAGATACAGGACGGCCCATCCCCACACGAACGTGCTGTTGTCCCTGTGACCCACGTCCGCCCCTCCGCCCCTCCGCCCCTCCGCCCCTGGCCCCTGAAATCACTACAGTTGTCACTGAGCAGGCTGTGTAAATGGGGTCCCACAACAGCACCGTTTGAGGTTGGCCGCTTTCACTCGATGCCACTCCCTTGAGATGCACCGTGTCCCTTTCACATGGAGTCGTGTCGGGGGCATGGCTGGACCACACTTGGTGCAGCTGCTCACCTGCTGAGGGACCTGAGCTGTCACGGCTGGGTGACTGAACAGAGCTGCTCCACACATTTACCAGGGGCTTTGTGTGCACACGTTTTCATGGATCTCGGGGAGACACCCCAGGGGGCCATCACTTTAATCCACGCAATAGCCAAGGGTAGGCCAGGATGCCCCATGTAGTCACCGAGCCATGGGGTGAGGGCAGGGGTTACTCATCTCAGGGATGGCTGAGCCAGCAGCGAGGAGGGGCAGGGCCTGGTTGGCCACTTGGGGGACCCCCCCAAACCTCACAGACCCTCATCAGAGGTGCTGTAAGACCCCTGCTCCTCAGAGGAGAGGACTCTGGAGGGCCAGTCTCTGGGGAAGGAGGGGGTGGTCTTTATGGGGGGCAGGGCTGTTCCTGGGGGGCAGTTGGAGAAGGAGCCTGTGTGGGGTGGATGGTGCCCCCCAGTATGTTCATGCTCAGATCTCAACGTCCGGATCTGGGGAACGGGAACTGTGTTGGAGGAAGGTTCTTTGCAGATGTGATTAAGGTAAGGGTCTGAGATCGGGTCGTGCTGGACTACCAGGTGGGTCCTACATCCAATGACAGGGTCCTCATAAGACACAAAAGAGGACACAGGGGACCATGGAGCTGAGACTGGGGTGATGTGGCCACAAGCCCAAGGAGCTGGAAGAGGCAGGAAGGACACTCCCCTGGAGCCTCCGGAGGAGCTCAGCCCTGCCCACACCTGGATTGCAGACTCCTCGACCCCAGAACTGCAAGAGAACACATTCCTGTCACTTTGAGCCCCCGTTTGTGTTCCAGCAGTCCAGCCGCCCCAGATACAGACACAGAGCATGTTGCTCGGACCCCAGCACCCCAGGAGGCCCCCCATTACTTCGGCAGGAGACCCCCGCGGGCAGGGTGAGGGGTGGGCTTAAAGAAGGGGCCCCACACCATCCACATCCGGCTTCCCCAGCTGCCCAGGCCTCCCCCTCCCTCCAGCCGAGTTCACGCACCTGGAGGCCCCGGTGTCTCCTCTACCGCTTGTAGCTGTAGCAGTGATCTGGGAAGACACATGGGCTCTCAGATGGGGCCTCACTGGGTCCCCCCCCCCCCAGACACATGGGCTCCCACAGGGCCGGGCTGAGCGAGATGTCCCCCATCCCCTAGAGCTCTGCCCTTGGTCAGGCTGCCTGCATGGAAGGCTTACCTTTGCTGCTCATGGTGACAATATTTTCTGGGCCAAGTCCATATGTTTTGCAGATTTTTTCAAATCTTTCCAGGAAGCTGGGTTTTAGCTCTGGGATCCGTCCTGAAGGCAGAACAAAAGGGGCCGGGTGTCCCTCACTGGCCATTGGGACAGGGTGGGGAGGGTCTTGGGTAGCAGGGAGAGGTGGCTGGTGCCAAGTGGGGCCGAGGGGGCCCCTGGCAGCCTGGACCCCATCGCCCTTGCCCCATGACATGACTGGACTGCAGGCATCTTGGGGCGTGGCGAGACCCCACCAGGAGGGGGCTCGTCTTCAGAGGAGGGGCCCCGGGGCCCCTCCAGTGTCCTGGGCAGACGGGAGGCGGTACCGTAGAGTGCCAGCACTTGGGTCTCTGTCCCGTTTCTGACGTTCCGGAGATGGAAGGTGATGTACAGCCGGTAGTCGGTCTCCGAGACCAGCAGCCTGTTCTCCCCCAAGTCTGTGTGGACACTTGGCTCAGCGTGGCCCTGACCCCGCTGGCACGCGCATCCCCCAGTGGCCAAGCGCATGACAGGGGGCCAGGAGACCCTTGCAAGTCAAGGGTGATGCATGCTCAGGTGGAGACCCCTGCTGGCCCCAGCAGCCTCTCACACACCCGCCTCCCTAGGGCTCCTGTGCAGCCCCTGTGCCAGTCCCCTTATCTGAGTCCGGAGTCGGCTGTCAAGGGGTCCCATAAAATCCCTTACATCAGAGCTCACCAGAAAATGGCCAAGGCCCCGCGGAGTGGAGCCATCAGACGAGGCAGAACCCACACCACTTACATGTAATGGTGTACTCCCCATTCTTGTCCGTTTTATCACAGACCACGGCCACCTCCACGCACTCCCCGTGCACCCTGAAAAGCAGCGGGGTGATGCCCCGAGTGGAGTCCACCCCCGAAGCAGTGTGATCAGCCCCTCCATCCCTCCACCCCGACCCCCATGTCCCCTTAACCCCCGCCCCAGCCTCAGCACTCTGCTGTGCGCCCCCAGTGCCCCCCCACCGCAGACTGACCCACATGGCAGGGGCAGGGGAGAGTGTCTGCATTGTGGGGTGGGGCATCTGTCTTCCCCAACTCCGGAGAAAGTGGGTGATACTCACATGAAGTGGAAACTGAATCTCAGACCCCTGTTTTCCAGGCTTTCAATGCTCTGTACGAAGACCCACAGATCCCCGTTTTCTTCTATCCTTTTCATGTCAGTCGAGGCCATGGAAATAGAATACCAGGTCCCTGACACCTGCAGACAGAGGCTTTGGTGGTGCAGGAGACCCTGGGGCATCCTGGACTTCTTGGCGCTTCCCTCCTGGGGTCAGGCCCTGGGAGCTGGCTACCAGCCAGGGGCCCCTCTGCCCTCCCAGGGACCCCTTTCCCTGCCCAGGCTGCTGTCACAGCTGGTGGGGGAGAGGCGGACAGCCCCAGGAACGCGTCCTGCCACAGGTCAAAGACCCCAGGTTGCGGGAGGACAGGTGCCCCTCAGCCCGGTCCCCTGGGGACGTCTGGCCCCACTAGACCCACCTTGGATATGTCATAGTTCCTCCGCACGATGGCTCGGGGGTTGAGGTCCTGGGCGGAGACGAGGCTCAGCCCCAGGCCCAGCAGGAGCAGTGCCATGCCCTCTGGTGGGCCCCTGACTTGCGCCCCACCCCCTTTATACCCCTTCCTGTGCTGTGGTTTTTGGCTGCCAGCCCTGCCCTGTCCTCTGCACGAGACGCTGTGTGCTGGGAATACAGCCAAAAGCCGCCTCAGCCGCCCCCACCGCTCCCAGGGTCCTGCCCCAGTGACCGCTCCCTCGGAAATCTGCCCGGATGTGGGTCTGGCTGGGTCAGAAGCCTCAAAGGGAAGTGGGACAGTTAGGCGTCTTGGCTGGAGGCCCAGCTGGCACCGAGGCAGGAGATGCTAGGGCTCCGCTGGCCTCACGGGGGTGCCCTTGGAGGGGCCAAACCTGCCCCTTCCAGCCCCGTCCAACCCAGGTACTTCGATTTGAAAGCATTGAAGTGCAGGGGCAGCCACACGTGCTGGTGGGGGGCTCAGAACAGCAGTGGGTGGTCTCCATCCAGGACAAGGTGGGCTGGTGGTCAGGGTGCAGGGTAGGGGCTAAGCCAGACTGACTTGGACATTGGACACTAAATCCTACTTTAAACCAAAGACCCAGTCTATGTATTAATTGAATTTTTTACTGAGTGTCTACTGTGTTCAGACCCCAGGATTATAGTGAAACACTTGGTCTCAAGAGAGCTACGCTCCGAGGGGGACGCAGACCCTAGAGAAACAGAAAACCAGTGGTCTCTCAGGCCCCGTCCCTGCCAGCTTCCTGACCTGACCACTGGCCATCCACATGTCCTTGGACAAGCCAAGCCCACTCTGATGGAAACCTCTGTCCCAGATCACCCAGTTGCAGGACCCTCGGTCCCTGTCACATCCTGTTCTCTTTGGTCACACTGCTCACCAAGGCCTGAGCATCAGCCTCTTCTTTGTTCATAACTGGGTTCCCTGTCCTCGGTCACGGTGAGGACAGGGGACTGAGGACAGAGCTGGTGTGTTTGGTCCATGAGTGAAATTCCTGGAGGAATTTCGGGGCTGGGAGACGCTTCTTCACAGAAATGCTCCTCACTCACTACTCCCCCCAAGACTCCCGTTGGAAGGTCTCAGTCTTTGTCCCCGAGGAAGAAAGCTTCATTATTTCGAGGCAGTGGATTGTGGCAGTTCATGTACATGTGCTACTTTCTCAATAATAAAAACAAATTTATTTTCAAAGGGGAGGCACAAAATACACGATCACAATGTGATCAGAAGGGGAGGTGGGATCACACACCATCCTCTCATTGTGGTTTAATGTAGCTGGCAGATCTAATAACGGGAAAACATGCTGTTTCTATGAATCAGAAAGACAAGCACTTAAAAAACGCTCTGAAAAGGAAAAATGGGGTTTGCTCTCCTGGGCGAATCCACTGCCTAGGGGAGAGACGAGGGGAGAGAGGGCCGCGCTCCTCTGCCATCAGCGTTAACACTTAACGCTCAGGGCTCCTCCCTGTGAGGAAATGTCAGGCTCCAGGAGGCGAGGCGGGTCACAGAGGAGTTTAAAATACCCTTTCCTTTCTCAAACAAGACAAAGCCCCACTGTCGGCAGGCAGCCAGGAGAAACCCCTGTTTGGAGAAGCGACATTATGAGCGTGACTTTCTGAAGCTCGCATCATCAAAGGGTCTGCTGACATCAGCAGCCACGGAAGGCTCCACCACAGCTCGAGCCAGCCACAGGGTCTGGCCCGTGATTTTGGAAAACATCCGTCCCGGTGGGCTGTCTTGACTGTCTCTCACATCACTCCAGCTGAGGTGAAGGGCCCCTCGGGAGGGAGGTGGGGGGTTTGGATGACCGCGGTGGGAGTGGCACCTGCCTTGGGGATGCCCTCACTGAGACTCACTGCTGGAGAGAGCCTGTGGTACCCCACCCACGTGGCCTTGCTAAAGTCTTTGGATTTAGTGGGGCAGTGTCACATTGTGAGGCATGAAAACTGCCCAGTGGAAGCCCAGCTGGTGTGCGGGCATCCAGGGGGAGTGTAATGTGAGCAGCCCTTGTAGGGCTCCATTTTCTAGCAGCCACGTCATGGGAGGTAAAGGAAACACGTGGCCTGATTTCCACCACACGTTTGTACCTAGCTCTGTAGATCCATGCAGTCAGTTTCAAGCTATTGACGAGATGCCTACATTCTTTCCCTTCTAACTACGTTTGTCTTGAAGCCCAGCACGTGCTGTGCACTCAGCACATCTCAGGTCACAGCAGCCACGTTACATGAGCTTTCAGCTTGTGGCTCACGGCCACACGTGGCTGCTGAAATGGTCAGTGCAGATCTAAAGCAGAGTGCGCATTAAGTGAGTGCCAGAAACGACGTATCGGAGACCCCATTCTGCTCCAGTGCACAGCCCTACAGACGTGCCCACGTAGAACTTGCCCCATAAGCTCGGGCGTTGGCTGGAGCCAAAGGTTCCACGTTACAACCTGACGCCTTTAATTCAGATTTTAACCTCTGTACACGAGCGTGTGCCCTCCAGAAGCCTCACGTGCCCTTAGACTGCCATAGTCTTGGGACTCTCACCATCTCTGTGAGGAGAAAAGAGTAAAACGTTGACTTTGGGGACAGACTGCATCCTCCTCATGACCTCACCGCTGTGGACCAGACAGGCTGTCGCACGTCTTTTACGAGGTCAAGGTGGTCGTCGATAAGGAAGAGGAGGAGGGTCCGAGATTGTGCACTCAGTCCCCACAGGAGTGGCCGGCACCCCAGGAGATTCTAGCAGAACGGAGGCGTCGCCAGCCCCCACTGGCTTTCTCCCCGGGGCCGAGCACCCTGGGAGCAGACACGGGCTTGGTGCCCATGTCTGTAAGTGAGCCGTTGTTGGGAGGTAGGAGACGCGTGGCTCTTCACTATTTAGAACCAGCTTCTCTTTCCTCCTCTAGGAGACAATGCATTCGGAAAGAACACAGCTGCTATTGATTCTGTGTCTTCCGTCACTCATGTTGCTTGAGCGTTATTTCAGGTAAATACAGCATTCTGATGCATCACGGCCTGCAGCGGTCGACAGAGAAGATCTAACCTCTGAGTTCTGTCCAAAGATATTAACAGTTTAATCAGATATTACCTCTCCTCTCTATGAGACAAAGCGAAGTCTACTTACTGTAATTCTTTTATTTTAGAACATTCAACAAGTATTGTTCAAGCACCGTCTGGGCACTGGACTCTGTTCCAGATGCTGAGGGATCCTGCCTGTCCTCTTGGAGGGCTCGTCCCATCCCAGGTGGAGAAGGCAGACCAAACAGCACGTGTCAGGGATAACACACTTTACATAAGCAAGGTCGTGACGGAGAAAAAAAGCGTGGCCATAGCAGCCGGTTGCTACTACACACAAACTGTGAACTCTCCCAGAGTTCCATCTGTGTCTGACCAGTGACCGCTATGGCTGTGTGCGAGCTGGGGACACGTCTGTGGCCTGTTCAGTTTCTCTCCTAGAGAAAAACCCCAGTTCTTCCCTCCTCTGTGCCTACGCCCCGCGGTCTCCTTCGTAAGCAGTGTGATCTCCCCACGTGCTGTTTGAAAAGAAGTTGTAGCATGAGACGTAACGTCTTTAAAAATTAAACCTTTGCAATACATGGATCTGATAAAGTCCTGCACCCCAAATATGCAAAGAGCTCTTAAAACTCAACAATAAGGAAACAAAAACCTTAATTGAATAATGGGCAAAATCAGAACAGACATCTCACCAAAGAAGACATATAGATAGCAAGTAGGCACATAAGAAGATGCTCAACATCATTTGTCATCAGATAATTGCAAGTTAAAACAGCAAGAAGATACCACTACACACCTGTTCGCACAGCCAGAATTCAGAACACTGACATCAGCAAATGCTGGTAAGGATGTGGAGCCACAGGAACTGGTGGGAATGCAAAATGGCACAGCCACTTGGAAAGACAGTGCGATGGCTTCTTACAAAGCTCAGTACAGTGATCCAGCAATGATCTAGCAATGGGGCTCCTGAGTATTAATCCAAGTGTCTTGAAAACTGTCCACAAACAACCTGCACAAGATTTTATGGTAGCTTTATTCATAATTGCTAAAATCTGGAAGCAACCAAGATGTCCTACATTAGATAAATGGATAAACTGGGTACATCCAGATAAAGGAATGTTCTTCAGTAATAAAAAGAAATAAGCTATCAAGTCATGAAAAGATATAGAAGAAACTTAAAAGCATGTTGGTAAGTGAGAGAAGCCAGAAGCAAATCTGCAAAGATTACCTACTGTATGATCCCAACTACAAGACATTTTGGAAAAGGCAAAACTGTGGAGACAGTAAGGGGATCAGTGGTTGCCAGGAGGTTGGGAGTGGGGGGGGGGTCAGTGAGCACAGAGGGTTTGGGGGCAGCGGAACTGCTTCACGTGCCCCTGCAATGGTGGGCACGTGGCACCACGCCTTTTTCAAAACCCATCGAACTTTATATCACAAAGAGTGAGTCTTAACAGAGATAAATGAAACAATCATTTAGGAGGTTGGGGGAATTCGGGGAAGGAATGCTATAAGTGACAAAATAATTGAACTGTATCAAACACGCCGGAAATAAATTCCCTGAGGGCGGAGGAAGGCACTGACTGAGGTCACTTTGGAAGCGAGTGGAGTCTGTAAGAGTAAAAGCAACGGAGCTGCACATGAGACCATCTCTAGTTGATAAAGCCATTTCCCGCTGGGAGTACAAGGTAGCGACTCTGAACCCTCGACTGGAACGATTAAGTAAGTGGACAACAGGGTGTGGGAACCTGCTTGTCACTGGTGGGGTGAAGGTTTATAGGTGAGCAGGGGAGGGTAGGTGGACCCACGTGTCTATGGGTTGGAACTGGAGACACCAGTATGAGCTCCTGTTTAACTTCCCGGAGCACAGAGTCACACATGGAAGTATTTATAGATACCTTTGTACAGGTTGGTACGAATGAATACACACGTTTCTTTCCTTGCTTTTCCAGCTGAGACAGCCTCGAAAGAATGACGCCCCCAGTAGCAGCAAGCACACCTAGCCCAGACCTTGGTTTCTAATATGATTCTACAAAACAAAGCAAAACCCCAAACCAAGGCTCCTTGGAGAAATGTCTGATTCTAAGACTGAGACGGAAGTGCATAGGATGAGCCTGCAGCACGTCAAAGGAACACAGAAGCCGACTGGAAGAGTCCCCAGTGGATAAAGATGGAAGAATCTGAGCAAGAAAATAAAGTGGTATTGGATGATGGCACAAAGTATAAAACAGATGTCCACTCATGTGGACATGAGTCCGCGCTGGTGTAACTAAATGACTGAAGAAACAAGGAAATGAATGGGAAAGAAGAGACAAAACTGCCCTGCATAAGGATTCCAAGTAGATACTCTCCTCCAGAAGGTGGAGCTCATGGGCTGCGTGGTATTTCTGCACAGAGATTACAGCGTGGAGAGCAGGAGACAGAGCAGCTTTCCCGTGGGGGGGCCTGAAAGTGCAAACTCAGAGCCAGGTGCTCAAGGTCACACCCGCTGGAATAGGTCATGATGCAGAGAGACTCACAGCTGGGAGGAGCCTAAGCAGACGTGCGTCACGTGGGTCCCGGACAGGGTCCTGGAACAGAAAAGGACGTTGGGGATGAGTGGAGGAAATCTGACTGAAGCGAGGAGCTGAGTCATTAAGAGTGTCACCATTGCTTCACGAATGGTAACAAATGCCCCCTAGAAACGCAAGCCATTGATGATGGGGGAGCTGGGTGCCAGTGGGTCCAGGGACCACCTTCACAATTCTTCTGTACAATGGCTCTAAAAGTAAAGTTTATTTTAAAAGGAGGAGAAATAAGAAAAATGCATTAATAATGCAAGATCAAGGCAGAAAAAAATGAACCCCACTGCTCTGGTTGTCTTCCTGCGGGGTTGTTTTACCTTAAGGGAAGGGCTCAGCGTAAATTACTATTTTGGGGGTAGTAATGACGGGCTTTCCTCGGCAGAAGGGGTGCACACTAATCCGTGGTGTGGGTTTTGTCATGTACCCCGGAGCTGTCAAATTAGACCCGGCATAGAGTAGGTGCTTGGTAATCATTTGGTTTAAAAGAAAGTAAATAAATGGATCTGAATCCTTGAATTTTTGTGATTCCAATTGCAATAGGTCTTTGTTCAAATTCAAAACGTAAATGATCTTTTTTCCCACTGATCTAAAGAATAAACCACTTACCATGAGGGTTGACAAATTTAGCAAATAAAAATACGGGATGCTCAGGTAGCCTTGAAGTTCTGATAACGCATAATTTTCAGCTCCAATTCCCCATGCAACACCTGGGACATGCTTCATTGAAAACATTATTTGTTGCTTCTTAAATAAGAGTCCTGTGTGTGTCTGGCAAACCATCCCCCAGAAGATCCATCTCTGAGGGTGAGAATCTTTGCTGTGTGAAGATTCTACAACCTGGAAAGCAAAGCTGGCAGGAGTCGAGAGATTCCGGTGGTGGCAGAACCAGAAGGAACAGAAAAGCGCAGACTGGCGTCCCTAGAGGCAACCGCTGTCAACTTCTTCGCCTGTCAGTTCAGAAATAGTCTTTACACGTGCACGTCCCCGTGTGGATTAGCCTGTGTGTACCGTGTGCGTGCAAGTGCAAGGAGTCTGGTGTTGAGCAAGGGAGAGTCAGGACGCGGGACTGCGATCTTGCACCAGGAGCTCCATGGGGCAGCGGACCTGGAGCCAGCGGGGTGGGGCTGCCGCCGAGAAGGGGATCGCGGAGGGGCTGCATCTGTCTGGATACACATTCTCTAACCTGCTTTAGTTTTGTTTTTCCTAATCCTCTCAACCACACCTCTTTCCTGACCACCCGTTCCCTTCCAGACCCAGGTGAAATGTCTTCTCTCCAAGCGGCTTCCCCTGGTCCCACATTTGGGCTGAAGGTGCCACGTTCAGCCATCGGCTCCTTAGGGTCCGGTCACCCCCGTTAGCACCACCACGGGGATTATTTGGGCTGCTTCTCTGCCGCAGGTGCCTGGGGGGTGGGAGCTGGTTCACAGCTGTGGAAACAGCACCAAGAGCCCCCACCACACCCCGAGGGGCTGGTAAATATTTGTGGAATGAATAGATCACTTGTTATAACTTGGTTTTCCCTTCACACCCAGGGATAATCAAGGAGAGGAACTTCAGCTCTCAGACTGGTTTAATCCCCGATAAGAACAAAACTGTGTGCTTACAAACACACACACACACGCACACACACACACACACACACACACACACGCATGCATGCACACATGAACTCAATTTGGAGTGATGAGTTGTTTTTTTTTTTCTTTTTTCCCAAGCGGCAAATTAGAGCATCCTGGGAGGTTTCCATAAATTGGAGTTAATACTGACCCAGTCAACTTGCTTGAACCTTCCTGATTTATTCAGTGAAACAGAGAATCCCTTTGGAGACAGCTTGAAAATGCCGTGAACAGCTTCTCTTGATTGTGGCCTCAGCTCTCAGGAGAGGGTCCCATTTTCAGTGGCAGATACGCAATATTCTGCTTTATGGTTATATGCCATACTTCTTAGCTAATCCCTTCTTGGCTTTAGATTGTTTACAGTTTGGGGTTCTTGCCAGTAATGTTCCAGTGACTAACCTTGGACATATATATTCTTACACTGTCATGTGAGTTTATCTGCAGGTTAAATTCCTGAAACATTCAGAGTCATTAGGTCAAAGACAGCAGACTTTTACAATTTTGATGTAAGCTGCTAAATTTCCTTTTAATAATTTACCACGTTACTATCTTATCTACAGTGGATAAACTGTCATAAAATCTTTTATTCTCAGCAAAACTATTAGTGAAAATATCCAAATTCAATTTACATTTCTGTAATTATTATTGTATTTTATCATATTAATGTGTCTACCATTCATATGTACTTAATCTTCTGTGGATTCCTTTTCCATACATGTGTTTTCCAAATGGACCTCAGGTGCTCAGAGTTAGATTAATCATGAACTGTGATTCATGAAACACTGTCTTCATGGGTTTATGCAAAACCTACTTATGTTATTTATTGATTTGTTTGCTGATAAGCAAAGTCTTCTTGCTTTCTGATGTTTGGTGATGCCAATATCATGGGCATAAAGTATCTCTTGAGGTATGTCACTAATACGACGCAGTAATCACTTCCAAAGTTTTTCTCCTCTGTAAACTAATGAGAAAACTGGCCAAAATTGTTATAATCAACTCTTTCTGAAAGCTGGAAATTAACCAGGGGCTTACACTACTCCGGGGAGCATTTACTCAAGAAAAACAGCTCTCAGTAAGAAAAGTGAGGTTTGTGGCATTTTAACTTGCCCTGGACTGATTGCCTTTCTCTAGCTCTATAAGGGCCTGGAGTCAGATTCTCTCTCCCTCCCCAGGGTTTATTTTTGCTTTTTGTTGTTACATTTGTTTGTTTAATGACTTTTCCAAACTAATTTTATAAAATCTGTATTATTTGTCATTTATGGCCATTGAAATCTCTGCTCTGTTGGAGAGAATCTGATTTACAGACTTGCCATATTATATTATTTAAATTATTTATTTTTGATCAAAAACTACCAAATATGCAAAGAAACAAGACAGTGTGGTCTCTACACAAGAAAGAAAGCCATGAATAGAAACCATTTAGTAAGTCCAACACCTGAGCCTGAAGAAGCCCAGGTGCTGAACTTACTAAAGCTTTAAATAAGTCATTTTAAATATCTTCAAAGAACTAAAGGAAACCAAAGTATGAGGACAATGTCTTACCAAAGACAGTATCAATAAAGATGTAGAAATCATTAAAAAAAAAAAGAATCAAATAAAAATTCTGGAGTTGAAAAGTGCAATGTCTGAAATAAAAAATTTACTGGAGGAGTTCAGCAGTAGATTTGAGCAGACAGAAGAAAGACTCAACAATTCAAGGAGCTCAACAAATTCCAGATAGGATGAATTCAAAGAGATCCACAACTAGATAAACCAAAATCAAACTATCGGAAATCATAAGCAAAGAAACAGTCTTGAAAGCAGCAAGAGAAGTGACTCAATAAGATTAATGGATGATTTTTAGTTGTGGTGGAATGCTAGATCCGTTTGCATTCTTCTTTTCTCTAAAATGTTTTAAAACTTTGATTCCTTCTTGTGGATTTGAGATTCAGGTTTGCAATTTGGGGAAACTGTCCCATTGGAATGTTGATTAAGCTGCTTGAAATAGATAAAGGTTAACTTCAGATCGTTAACTATGTGTGATATTGAAGACTTTGCAGGAATGCCACACATCTATTTATTTAAGTCATTTTTTTTCAGTGTCCCAGAGCAAGGATGTATTTTTTAAAATGTGATTTTAACGTGTCCCTTACATTTTTCTTTGGAGGCTGCTGGTTTGTAGGGAGGCCTCCGTGCTTTGAGCACCTGTTCACCCCCAACTTGCCCGTGGGCCGCAGGTGGAGTCCGCACAGGTGGCCGATGGGGTCCCTGCCTTCGTGCTGGCCTCACGCAGTGGCCGTGGTGGAAGATGCCCCCCCCCCCTCGGGAGGCCTTGTTCTTGCCGAAGGCGTTTCTGGGGCTGGATCTGGTCATACCTGCCTCTGGCATTTCCAGGGGGTGAGTACTGAGGCCCTGACCCAGTTTTCTAAGAGCCGGCCCTGCTGTGGGTGGCCCCTGGTTCACTGGCTGAAGTAGGCACCTCCCAATTCAGGCACCACCAGGCAGGGCCCTTGACTCGGAGGAGAGGGTGGAGACCTGTGTCAGCTCACCAACTGCGCAGGTATATGGGCCTGTGTTTGTTTACCTGGCTCGTCTGGGGAGCATGGGCTGGCACTGTGGTCATTCAGTGCCCCTCTGACCTGGGCAGGGATGTGCTATGTTGGCTCACGGAGCCCAGAGCAGTTCCCAGGTGTAGGCAGGTCAGTGCCAGCCCGGCCCTCGCAAGGTCCCTGTCCCTGAAGGACCTGGCAGGTGGCTCCATCTGCCAGCCTGCAACACTGTGCTCACCATGGTGGGAGCTTGAGAGGCCATCTGCCCACTTCCAACACCCAGCATGTCCTCAAGCCCGCGGGCCAGGCTGGGAGACTGCGGCCCTTGGTTTTTGGTTGGTGGGACCTGGTAACCCACAGCGATGGAGGGGCCGGGCTCTAGGCTGGAGGGGCCTCCAGGGGGCGGAGGGGTTTGGAAGAATCCTGGGTGAGCCAGGGTGCGGGGGAGGGAGGGAGGCGTGCCAGCGGGGCAGGAAAACTCAGGGGGTGGCTCCAACCGAGGCTTCAGGTGGGGGACACTGGTCTGTGGAGGGGAGAGACCAAGGTCAGATTCTAAGGCCTTCGTTCATTCAGCTCAAGACAACCGACTAATCAAACACACCGCACACAACCACCCCCAGCTCTGGGATCTGTCAAGCACCGCCAACAGCAGCCCGCACCTGCCTCCTCCCACCCACAATGACCTGCAAGACCCCACAGCCCTACCCGCTCCTTGGCTCTCCCTCCCCCGACCTCTGCTCCTGCCACATGCCTCACATGCTTCCTCCTCCAGGCAGCCTCCCTGGCTGCACTCCCCAGCTCTAGGGGCCTCTTTTCCCTACAGCCTTGTCTCTAATGAATTAGTGACCAACTGCAGTGTCCCTGGGTAACCCACACAAGGGCTGAAGAATGTCTCTCTTGTTCTACGTGCATCCAAACTCCCAGAACAGGGCCTGGCCTTTGTGTTTGTTGATTGACTGAATGATACACAGGGAAGGGGTACAGGGAGAGGCCGGTGCCTCACAGCACCTCCTCCCGGCTGTGTGACCTCAGCTGTGTTTCTGAATCTCTCTGGGTGTCCACATCCACAGGATGGAGATGACAGTTGTGCCCACACCACCTCGTTATAGGGGCTTCATGAGATCTGGCAGGTGAAGTGCCTGTCACTGGCCTGTCTGTACTGGGTGCCCAGTACAGGCTGGCCGTGTTTCTGGTTACTCTGGTCTTGGGTGGTTATTGCTAGTGGGGGCTTCCCACCTCCTCCCCAGCCCCCTCTCCTGGGTACAGGGGAAATGGCTGGACGGTGGTGCTCACCATCGAGGTTGAAGACCGGGCCTTCCTGTAGATGGAACTTGGAGACGTACGCAAGATACTGTCCCAGCCACTGGGGATCCTCCAGCATTCTTCTGGCTGAAATCCAAGCGGCTGCAGTGAGGGGCCAGGAACCCAGGGCTTTTCTTGGATGAGGCCCCCCCTCCCAGCTCCCTGCCGGGCCTGGGACCCGCGGCTCTTCAGCCGTAGCTACAGTGGCTGCGCCCTGTCCCCTCGCCTGCTGCGTCCGCTCTCGGCACCGCAGACACAGCCCTCCTTGAAAGGGAACGTCAGGCATGTTCCCTCAGGTGAGGACCCCAGGGGAGCCCCAGCCAGTCTTCAGGACAACGGCTGCTTACCCTGCACAGCCCACCCTCCACTCTGTCCTCGGGGCCCCGCCTTCTCACCGTGGCACTTCCACTTTCTAAGCCCCATGTGGCTCAGTGACATCCACATTCATGGCTGCATGGGTTCTGCCCTCCTCAGGACAGCGGGTGTGGAAGATGTTGGCCCCACATCCCCCACTGCTGGGCCCAGGTGCTGCCTGGCTAGCACCGGGGAGCCAGCACCGGGGAGCCAGCACCTACCCAGCAGTGCCCACAGGCTGGTGACCTCGCCGTCGTCCTGGAAGCGGACGTAGAGGATGAGGTGGCTATAGTCAGTGCTGACGAAGTGCAGGAGAATGGTGCCGCCTCCCTTGACTGCGGGGACCGAGGCCGGTGACCAGCCATCCTCCCCTCTGGTCCCGGCTCCATCCCACCCCGCGGAGAGCGTGTCACCACCAAGAGGATGTCACCCACACACCCATGACCAGTCTAGGGCACAAGGGCCCCCCGCCCCCCCATCTTTCCCAGGGGGCTGGGCTGCTCACAGGCGCTTTGGTACTGGCCGAGGAGCCCCGTTGGATGGACGGTGACATTTAGTCCTTGGCACACGCCTTCTCCTCTGGGAAAAGAGAAAGGGGATTACTGGTGGTCACCCTCCTAACCCTCCCTGTCTCTTGGCCCCTGGCCTGGTGCGGGCTCAGGTCTGCTGCAGGGGGTGCGTTGGGGACACCCCCAGCTGAGGTCCCTCCATCTCCCAAGGCTCTTGGCCCCCTGGGCTTTGGAGGGTCAGATTCTCAGCTCTGGGAGCCCTGGGAGGCGGGTCTGCTCATTCCTCGGGGCATGGAGGGGGCCCACCCATGAGGTGCCGGGATGGGGCTGAAGGGGCCAGAGGGCAGGAGTGAGGAACTGGCGGCCTCCTTGTTTCTGGGATGGAGGGAAGCCTCCCAGGGCGGTTGGACCCAGGCTGGCTTTGGCTGGCGGCTTCAGGTCTCCAGGTAGGGGTTGTCTGTGGCCGTAACTGCTGTCCACACCATGGGTGCGTCCTCGAGTTCACAAGGTCAGCGTGTGGCCCCCTGCAGACCCTCCCGACCACCAGCCAGTGCTGGGAGCACAGCCCTGCCAGGGTCCCCTAGCCTCTGGGGCGGGCATGAGCAGTTGGGGGGAACAGAGCTGTCTGTCCCACCCACCCCCACTTTGAGGCTTCGGAGGCCCTGAAGCTGAGCCTGAGACCGCCTAGGCAGGGGCTCGAGCCCCAGCGCTGCCGTGGGTCCTCCCCAGGTCTGACTGCCGTGCTGTCCCTTGGGAGGACCCCGAGGGGCTGCGGGGAACACGCTTACGTCCAGAACAAGACAAGCTCCACGTCCTCGCCCCGGCTCCAAATGGAGTGGAGTGCGAGCCTCAGGGGGTCATCTGGGGCGGCCAGGGGTGAGTGGCTGGCGGCTAGCTGGACGGTCAGCCAGCGCCACTCCACCTGCAGGGGTGCGGGCGCAAGGGCGGGTGAGGGTCCTTGGCCGAGTGGCACCTGGAGCCCCCCCCCCCCGGAGGGTCTTTGCTCTCGGCCCCCAGCATTGGTGCCGAGCACTGCCAGGGACGATCACAGGCCCTGGGGGTACTGGCGAGTGCCCGCGGGCTCTGGGCTGGGGACACGTGGTCCACTTCCTTGCAGCCTCTCCCCCACTTCCTTCAGCTCCTCCCATATCTGGTCCAAACGCTGTCCACTGTGGGGTCCATGTGCCCCGGCTGAGTCCAGGGAGGATGAAGGACGCCCTGGGACTGCCCTCGCTGCCCCCCGCCCAGCACAGTGATGGTTGATGGGCAGGCAAGGTCAAGCAGGGGAAGGAGCCCCTCGACTCTGAGCCCCTCATCACCCTCAGGACACCCTCCTGTCGTCCCAGCAGTGACGCTGCCAGTGCTCGGCCAGGCCTCCGGGCCCATCCCCAGCAGCAGAGCGCTGCATCTACTTTCCCTGGTGGTGCAGGAATGCAGAGACCCTGCCTCTAGCTGGGCGGACAGACGCCCCTCGTCCATCCCTCTCCCTTAGTGTCCTGCCCGCTTCCTGCCCGCCTGCCCCGAAGTGCCTCCTCCGTGTGACACTTGTCCCACATCCCCATCCCAAGGCTGAGTCTGGGACCTGAGCCGCATGGTTACCTTCTGGGCGTCAAAGCCTGGTTGCACTGGCACATCTTCCAGAGTCTCCTGGGCTCTGGCCAGGCCCAGGCTGAGGATCAGCAGCAGCAGGGGCCCACTCTCCAGGACCTTGACTGCAGGGCCCCAGAGGGAGGAGAGGCCAGGCAGCTGGTGCCCCTTCTCTGTCCCCATCCTCCAGCACTGACTTGCTACCTGGGCCAACCCAGATGTCCTAGCCAGACTCTTGGAAAATTCTGGAATCATCTCCGTGGGTGTGAAGGCCTCTATGTTACCCGCCTTGCGTACAGAGGAGTGAAGGATGCTTGGCCTGGGCTGAGGCTGTCAGGGCAGTTTGACCACATAGCTCTGTCCTGGGAGCCCTGGGAGGCGGGTCTGCTCATTCCTCGGGGCTCAGCTGCCCTTCCTGGCCCGCCCTCCACCCAGGGTTGTCTGTCCATCCATCCTACAGAGCCAGAAAGGCCACGACACCCTCCTTGTCTTCCCCTCCCGCTGTCCTGGGGCCGAGGTTGGCATGGAGGTCCTGGGATGTGGTCAGCTCACTGGCTCCCACTTGTCCCCAATTACAGCCAGCATCTCTCGCCTGCCCCCCCCCCCACAGCCCCTTCCTGAATTCAGAGGCTCAGAGGCTGCACTCTGTGTGTGCTGGCCCGTGGGGTGCAGCTCAGCCTCGGATGTGCTCTGCTGACCTCTTTAATGGAAGGAAGTATCCAAGATTTAAATCCTTTTCAAAGAACAATTGAAAAACATCCACAAGCTGAAAATTTAAAGAACTCTGCGGAAACAGCAAACACCAGGCTTACAGAGCAGCCTCTCTGAAGGACACAGAGGAGCTCCAGACGGAGGCAGCTGGATCCGGAAAGTGGGAGGAACGGGGCTTTCACCCAGGTGCGACTATGCCCTTGCGCCCCCAGCCCCCCGCCTTCCTCCTCCTCCCTTCCCTCCCCTCCCTCATCTGGCTCCCAGATCACACAAGCCAGTGACACCAGTGTGTCCTGTGAGCTCTGGGCCTGCATGGCGTCCACCCTGAGGGAGCCCTTTCCTGGTGTCACCGCCTCTCTTGCCCTGGGAGCCCCTGGGACTGTCAGCCTTGTCTGCCAGGCAGGCTTGCTGGCTTTTCCATCATCACATCCACTTGTGTCCAGCAGTGAGGCACCCTTGGCCTTCACTTTCTGGGATCAACCACCACCCACGGACAGAGGGAGACCAAACCTGGCAGCCAGGCTGCAGAGAGGTCATTAGAGCCCCTTGCCAAGGGAGTGTCCCTGCCGGCAGCCAGGGTGTGTTCTGGGACCTTAGATGACCTCAAATGATGGCCCCCTCCCCACTTCTGGGCCTTCCCCAGTCCTGGGAGGGGTCCAGCCACTGTGTCTTGGGGGTGGGCCCTGGGAGAGGGCCGGGGTGGTGAGCAGGATGGCCGGGGCCCCGGCACTGCTGTGTGATTCTGAGCCGGACTCCACCTGCATCTCTCACAGCTGGCGGTCCCCGTGCTTGCCTGGCCTCGGCAGACCCAGGACGGTCAAGAGGCTAACGTGTCAGAGGCTGACTCAGAAAGCCCTAGTTAACGCGGGCTGGCTTGTCCCTGCGACTGGAGACCGAGACCGCCCATATCACGCGCTAACAAGGCTCACCTGTAAAGCTGGAGGGCTCTGAGCCCTCCCACATGTGCAGGTTCCTGGGTTACAACGCAGGCAGGTTAAGGCAGGATGGTTGAGCCCCTCGGGTGAAACCTCCCACTGATGTTTCTGTGGGTTTGGAGGTGTGCGGGGGCGCAGCGGCTCCTTCTGGAGGGGCAAGAGTTAAATTCTTCCAGACTCAAAGTGAGAAAACCCTGGAGAGGTGCGAGGGGTGTGTCTGCACAGCAGCATTCCTGTTTCCCCTTTAGGTTCAACAGCATCACAGTGTCCTGCGGGTGTCCGGTTGCTTTACGAAGTCACCCATCTCTTTCTCTTTGACAGGAGTGACTGGGAGAGTGACGAGGTTGTGGAAACTCTGGAGGCCCGTCCATTTGGGCATTACTGGTGACTTGCAAGTGAGGCCCAGCGCCTTGCTCAGGGTGTTCAGAAGTTACAGCATTCAAAGCACAAAAGAGACCTCAATTTTTTTTTTTTTTAAGATAGTGAGCCATGAAAGGTGCTGCTGCAGGGCTGTCTGTGGTAGCAAGAGTCAAGGGGACAGGCATTCTGGAGTGGGAGGGGTGTTCTCTGGTCATGGCTGCTGTTTGCGGGGAGCCTCACCCGGGCACGGAGGGAGGCTGAGCTTGGGAAGATGCCAGGAGTGAATGAGCCTCATCTTGTGTACAAACTAGGGAGGCTTTAGCATGCTTTTTAGGATGCCCGGTCTGGACGACTGCACGTCAGCTGGGCGCATTCGTGCACATCCCTTTCTGGGTCCTCTGCTCTGTTCTACTGATCGGTGGTTCATGCCTCAGCAAATTCCACAGCGTCTTCATTACTGTAGCTGTATAATAAGATTTGCAATGTGATAGACTGACTCCTCCCATCTTATTCTTTTAATTTTTGCTCTTCTGTAGTCAAGATCCTTTGCCCTCTCATATAAATCTTAGAATAATCTTATCTATGTCTACAAAAAACCTTGCTGGGATTTGGATAGGAATGGCGTTAAACCTGCATGTCACTTTGAGGAGAACTGACATCCTTGCTTTGTTTAGTCTTCTAGTCCATGAACTCTCCATTTATTTAGATCTTCCTTGATTTCTTTTATTGGCAAGCACTGTGTGGTTTTCAGTCTTCAGATCCTATACAAGTTTCATGAGATTTACACCTAAGTATTCCACTTTTTTTGGAGTGGTTATAAATGGTATTGTATTTTTAATTTTGGGGTCCACATGTTCATTGCTAGTATGTAAAGATGCCACTGATTTTTGTATGTTTTTCCTGTATCTGGCCACCTTGGTGAACTCAGTCATTAGTTCTAGGAGGTTTGGGGTTTTGTTTTCATATTTTTTGTTTGTTTGTTTGTTTGTTTTAGATTCTGTGAGGTTTTCTCCATAGACAGTCATGTCATCTGCAAATAGAGGTGCTTTTATTTCTTCCTTTCAGATCTGTATGCCTTTCATTACCTTTTCTTGCCTTATTGCTCTGGCTAGAACTTGCCACACAAGGATGAGTGAGAAGGGTGAGAGGAACATTCTTCCCACATTCTTGATCATTCATTGTTCGTCGCTGATGAAAGTGTTAATCACCCCCCACTAAGTGCAATGTTAATATAAGTTTTTTGTAGATGAACTTATCAAGTTGAAAAAGCTCCCTCTATTCTTGTTTTTCTGAGTTTTTTTTTTTTTTTTAATCATGAATGAGTGTTGAATTTTGTTGAATCCTTTTTCTTGCATCCCTGGCATAAATCCTACTTGGGTATGGTGTATAATTCTTTTTATATATTGCTAAAATCTATTTGCTAATATTGTATTAAGGATTGTTGAGTCTATATTGATGAGAAACATTAGTCTGGAGTTTCCTTAAAAAAAAATCTGTGTGGTTTTGGTATCCACTTTACCAATATACCAATATTTGGCATACCAAATTACCAATAATATTTTGGTAATATTAGTTTCACAAAATGAATTAGGAAGTGTTTCCTAATCTATTTTCTGCAAGAGAGTTTGTAGAACTCATGCTAATTCTTTACACATTTGGTGTAATTCTCCTATGAAATAACCTAGACCTGGACATGGCGTTGGGGGAGTCCTAAAATTAGGGATTCAGTTTTCTTAATAGTTTTAGGGCTATTCAAATTATCTAGCTCACGTTGGATGAGTCCTGCTAGTTTGTATTCTTTAAAATAATTGGACCATTTTATCCATGTCATCAAATTTATTATACCGAGTTGCCCACAGAATTCCCTTATTATCTTTTTGATGTCTGCAGGGTCTGTAGTGATAGCCCCTCTTTCATTCCTGATATGACTCATTTGTGTCTTCTCTCTTTTTTGCTTCGTGAGTCATGCTAGAGGTTTCCTTTCCAACGCTTATGCCTTTTGTCTCTGTTTGTTGTCTTACTGCGCTAAGACCTTCAGTATGATGGGAGAGGACAATCTTGCCTTCATCTCAGTCTTCATGGAAAGTGTTTAGTCTCTTATCGTTAAGTATGGTGTTAGCTGGTTAAAAATTTTTTTTTTTTAATTATGAGTTTAAGGATATTCCCTGCTGTTCCTAGGCAGGATTGTACTTTCTGGCTCCCTTCCTGTTGAGTGACAACTTCTGGCCGACAGGTTGAGAAGGGAGGTGGTATGTGTGCCTTCTGGGATAGAGCACTGGATGGATTGTGTGGCCCTCTGGATGTCCACATTTCCCCTCTGGATGGTGACCAGCAACCTCGTGAGTGGTGGCTACTCGATCACCTGGATCCTTGAGTGATCACGAGGTGCAGACACCGCTGCCAACCTGCAAAAGAGCTTTCACATAAACAAGAAACAAGTCTTTGATGTTTTAAGTCACTGAGATTTTTCGGGTTATTCATTAAGGCAGCAAAGCCAGTTTGTGAGGAATGACCCTCCTGGTGTGTAAAGGATTTGCCTCATGAGTGGGACAGGATGTTTTTGAAATATGTGTATATATTTCCATCAATTAAAGGTGCTTAGATGGGCGTTTCTCCATTAACCTTAATTATATATTTTCTAATGGGGACACTTCTTTGATCCTTCTGGTTTTAGTCACAATATATTGAATACTTTGTTGGATTCAACTTGTTAATAAATTATTTGGGTATTTGTGTCTTTATTCCAAAAGGTGATGGTTCTGCTCCTCCTCCTGCATCGTCCTCGAGGAGCTTTGTCGGAGGACAGCCCGGAATCCCCATCCGTCTGTGTGCCTGGGACACACTGTGTGAGCCAGGATGTGCCTGATGCTGGTTTGGTGGTTCCCACCCATTGACTGAGAAGATCGGGAACTCCTCATCATCTGCTAGAGTTACTGTTCTTTCCAAGTTCTCTTTTTTAGCCTGTATTGATATATGATATATTTTTTAATGGATCCATTTCATCTATATTTTAAAATCTTTAACATATATAATTATACATATATAAATATGAGCGTATATTATGTTATATGTAAATTGTTCTTATTATTTAAAAATCCCTGTTTCAGCAGGGAGGGTACAGCTCAGTGGTAGAGTGCTTGCCTAGCATGCATGAGGTCCTGGGTTCAATCCCCAGTGCCTCAAATAAGTAAATAAATAAACCTATTACCTGCCCCCCTAAAAAAGAGTGGTTGGCCCTAAATAACAAAATGCAGTAATACTGAAAATCCCTATTTCTGTTGCTAGATACCCCTTTTCCATCTGTGCTGCTCAGAAGTGTGTGCAGAACAAGTTTCCTTTAACCTCTGGCCTCTTTGTCCAGTTCCTCTATCCAGGGGGAATGTCTCCCTTTCATTTTAGCGTGGAAAAGATGAATGCATTTTTGGCAGATGAAGTTTGGTATCAACCGTCTTCCTCCCAGCAATTACCCTTGTGTTCCTGAAACATGGCCTTCAGGGTTAGGGGGCTGCGTTTGTAAAAGAGGCAGAATTTGATCTGCAAGTAACTTATTTAAGTTTTTATTTATTTATTAGGTATTTATTACATTAAGTGAGAGTAATTTTTCATTTCCTGTTTTTGTGGAGTTTCGGTGTTGGCTGGACTCGCGACATTAACTGGCAGGTGCCTCTGCAGCACTGCTACCTGGTTCCCGAAAGTTTAAAAGACCCGGATGACGTGTGCTGATGCCCAGGTGTCACGAGGCCCATGACGCAGACACCCTGGGTCCCGGCCCCTGCCGTCGCCCTCTGAAGCTGCCCCGTGGCTCCATCCATGTGCACAGGCCAGGAAAGACTCAGGCAGGAGTGCTCGCTGGTTTATGTCTTTACTGCTGGAGGAGGAACAGCCCAGAGCAGGAGATCCCAGGTCCCAGCAGGAGTGACCTTGGACCCAGTCCCTCCTGATTCCACTGATGGTGGAGGTGGGGGTGACATGTCTGTCCCCAGAGGGGCCAAGGCTCCCAGGCCCTGAAATGGACACGGGGCTCCCCTGTGATTCCAGGGGAACCTGCTGGACCCTCGCCAGCCCCTCCCTGGCTGGGGGTGCAGGATGGCTCCTCCTTGGGAGAAGGACACTTGCCTCCTCCCCAGCTTCCAGCCATCCCCGTGGTGAGTGCTGGGGGTGGGGGACAGGACCTGACTGGGGGAGCTGAGGCCCCACCGAGACCCCCACCCCATGCCCGTACCTCGGGAGGGTAAGAACAGCAGGGGCGCACCTGGCCATGGCTCTGCTCTGGAGGGAGGGCGGGAGGGCCTGTGAGGGGAGAGTCAGGATGTGGAGCCCAGGCCCAGGGGGGCTTGGCAGGGGTGTGGGGACCGGGGACCCACCTCGGTGGCTCTGTGCCCCCACCACTCCGGGGAGGCCTGGGGAGAATTGGGTCACCATAGGAGGAAGACAGCCCAGGACTGTGTCTTTGCGACCGGGGCACACAGGGGAGGGCCTGGGTCGTCCATCTCCTTCCAGCTGGGTCGGGTTGAAGCTGGTGCTGAGCTCACGGGCTCTGGCGAATTTCTCTGCGACCTCTCCGTCCACCTTCAGGTCCTGGCAGTTGGGGCGGGCTCAGTCCCTGGGGCCCCTGAGAGCTCAGATCGACTGACATGCCAGGATCCACAGCGCTTGGTGCAGCCCCGCTTCCCAGGGTGGTCTGCAGGGCCCAGCCGCTTGCCCTCCAGGTTCCCTGCCCACCCGCCTCTGCCCAGCCCCCTCCTCTCCCTCCAGGGCAGCGCCAGGAGGGTGTGCGTGCTCACAGGGGGAAGCCCCCCGGTCCGGGCTGTCCGGGTCTCGCCCAGCGTGGCTGATGTGCTGATCAGAAGTATGTCTACAGAAGCTCATACGAAATCCCTCAGAAGAGGACTGGGGACGCCTCTGCCTGACCTGATGCAACCTCTTCTTCGAGCTTGCATTTGGTTAAATACGTTAGAGTTTTAGTGGCCCTGTTATTAAACACCACCATTCAACCAAAGCTTTACTTAGTATTAAGCCTTCAACCAAGCCAGTAACATTAAGCCTAGCCTTGCCCGGGCCACCACCCTCCGGGCCCCCTTTCCAGCTCCCGCCTCCCAGTTTCTGGCCCATGTCAGTGGACTTAGCGCGCTACCGGAGGAAAACTCGGCCAACAGGACGGGCCAACAGGACGCTGAACACCTGTTCTCCAGGAGCCCAGGGACTGGACAGGGGTCCTCAGCACCCTTCTCACTCGGGGTGACCTCAGGAACATCGGTGTTGGATCCAGGAGCTGGCACTTCGGGGCGACAGTGTTCTCTGTGCAGAAGAGCCGGTGGTTTTCGCAGTCGGGGTGGAGCAGGACAGCTTTGCTCTGCCCCACCCCTGGGAGAGACGAGCAGAGCCTACGTGCAGGTGAAGTCTCTGCGCCAGAGGTGCTGCTGAGTGTTCCCTGCAAGTAACTGGACCCCGCGTCCGCGGCCACCCTGGGGCAGAAGCTGGCACAGGCGGTGTTTTGCTGGAGGCAGCACGAGAGGGGGCGGAGGAGGGCAAAGCGGTGCAATACAAAGCACCTGCTGAAGGTGGGGGGCCAGGTGCGCATGCGGCCACGGCGGGCAGAGGGGAGGCGCTGGAGGTGGACTCTGAGCTCAGAGGAGGGAGGCGTGAGGGCAGGAGGCACTGCCGGCACGAAAAGGGGGTGTGGTGCTGGGGTGGAAAGAGGCAGAGGACATAGGCCCCTGGGAAGTGACGGGATTCTGGAGAGAGGAGGAGGGTCAGGATGACCCCGAGCAAGTCCCAGGTGCAAGAAACAAAGAGAATTTGCAGGGAAACATCCACAAGAAGTTTCTCCTGCATCCTTCTGTTCAAGTTTTAAGGCAATTGTCCACAAGTGGACGAGAGGTTCTGAGGCCACTTTGTCTCCACTTTTGTATTTTTATAATTCACTGAAAAACTCAAGATGTTGCACATGGTCATGGAGAATTCCATAGAAAAAGAAGATGCTCCGTGTTCTTCATCAGATGATGCTCTGGTCCCTCCATCAGGACAGACCCTGTGTCTCTCCATCACCCAGCAAAGAGGCCCAGGAGCTCAGTAAGGAGTGAGCTTCAGTGTTCTAGATTGAGCTGGAGGCAGCCCCACTCTTTCTGAGCCAGAACAGATCCCCCCCCAGAACAGTCCTGGAGGAGATTCACGCTGCCCTGGCTCTGGCGTGAGGCTGGAAGGAACCACACACGGAAGGCTCCTGTCCGGCACTCAGACACCTCCACATCTGGGGAGGGCCTCGCCAGCCCCTTGAGATAAAGTGCTCCCTGTGAGTCAGAGTCAGGAGGCCCTGTAGCTCTGGCCATGGACAAAGGCCCCACCTCTCCCTGGTCTGAGCTCAAAGCAGCCCTCGGGAGCTGGGCACTGACCACTGATGTTGAACTTGGCTGCACACTCAGTCTTCTTGGCAAAGATCTCCTTGACACACCTGCTGTCCCTCTTTGAAAGGCAGTGACAGCATAACATGGTGACACTTGAACTTGAACCACCCTTACTGCATCCCTCATCCCAGACGGGGCTCCTGACCGGAATTGCCCTGGCCCCGAGGACCCGAGCATGAACACGGGAGGCAGTGAGCGTCTAGCAAACACTAGGCTGTAGAATTTCCCACTCTTGAAATAATGCTTGTCTGTTAACCCAGGTGGATTTAAAGTGCAAATCATAAGCGTTACCTGGGACCATTTGGATCTTGGGAAACCAAGTGACAGGCCACCCTGCAGATGGTGAGCACGGAGAGGGTTTCCTAACATCGTGGCTCTCCGTGTGCTCCTTCAGGTCTCGGAGGCCCCAGCTCCCCTGTCCGCCCTGCGCTCACCACCCACCCAGCCACCAGTGAGAGGATGAAGTCACGGGGTCCAGACACTCCTCACCCCGTGTTTCCTGGGCTCCAGCAGCTCCCAAATTAATTTGTGATGATTATAATACAATTAGCAAAACAGCTTACATTTGTATTTATTTTCTAATTGTTTACCTCTCTGCCCATGTTTTTTCTCTTCAAAATCCCTTCCTTTAAAGAAAAAATTAATCTGTTGGAGAAGTGAAAAAAAAATTCAGAAAGGAAGAAGAGGAATCCTATTATGCTTCTCAAGGATAGGATGGTGAACAGCAATCTTGCCAAAGTTGAAGAATTAAAGGAAATTGATGTTAAAGTGAGGAAAGAAATTGAGGGTGCTGCCCAGTTCGTTACAGCCAATCCTGAACCCCCTTTGGAAGAAGTCAGCTATCACATCTACTGCAACGATCCGCCTTTTGAAGTACAGGTTGCAAACTGGTGGATCAAGTTCAAATCCATTAGTTAATGGGAGATGGTTACACCTCAGTGGCCTGTTTGGCAGCAACTGTAAGGAACGCTTTGTATTCTCAACTTTGTTGAGGAGGAAAAACCCACAGAAAGAAAGTGTGTAGATTAAGATAGTAATTGCATGTGGTTTGTACAGGGTTGCATTAAATGATGTTATTGCACACTTAAAAAAAAGTTCCTGCTTCTGGCCAAATCATCACTGCAGAGCCCACCCCAGCACCAGGTCCCCTGCAGGACTGGAGGGCCCCCTCACCCACAGCCCATCCCAGATGCGCCGGGGAAGGTTCTGCAACTCTTTATCTGTATATGAATGGGAAGATGTACCCTTAAAGGTCAGAGCCTTGAGAAGGGGCTATCTTGTATATTTCAGGCTCTCTAGGCAACATTCTTTCACAAAAGGCGCAGAACCAGCAAGACTCAGCACAGGAAACAGGGCGCAGGGTTGGAGCCAAAGGAGCAGATCCAATATGGAGGCAGATTTGTTCTTTCCTATCACAGTCTCGCACATTTTCTGTAAGGTTTACTCCTTAGTACTTTGTTATTTTGCCGATGTAAACCTCATATCTTTCTTCTGTAAACTATCTGGTTGGATATGCGTGTTGTGAAAAAATCCTCTTCATGGCCATCTTGTACTAGAAAACCTTGTACTCCATCCAGCGGTTCCCGGCTGACTTTTCTCTGTTCCTCTATGTCGATAATCATGTAAGCGGTAGTGACCCCTTTGCGCTCCCTTAACCTGATCTCTATGGTCTCCCTTTTCTTGTCTCATTGCATTGGCAGCGACCCCAGTGTGATGGCACCCACGGAGATCAAATGGGCATTCTGGACTCATTGCCCAGCTCGGGGAACTGCTATTTCAGAGTTAAGCATGATGGTAACTTGGGTTTTTGCAAAACAAACTTTACAAGGTTAAGGACACGTTCTATTTGCAGTTTTCTAGGAGGTTTTGGTGCTGTGGTAGTGGGAAGCTTGTCATCAAATGCTTTTCAGCATCTGTTGAGTTTATCACGGAGTCTTCATTTAATGTGCGTGTGTGTGTCTGGCAACGGACAGATTTTCTGAATTTCAGGAACAATCAGAGTATGCCCACTAAAACCACTACTACTTAGCACTGTGCCAGCCTGTTAGTGAAGACAATCAGACAAGAGGGGAAAACAGAAGTGTAAGGGAAGACGGAAGTAAATCCGCCACCACAGGCAGGTGACCTGACTGCACACCTACACAGCTCAAGAAAATCAGCTGAAGACCAACTGTAAACAACAGAGATTCAGCTACTTATAAGAATACAAACCAAAGTAGTTTAGGAACCATTATCTTTCCTACATATGTAAGCAACAGACAGTTACAAGTTAGAATGAAAGCAAAGAATAATTTGGAATCTCAACAAAATAATAAAACACTTGGAACAACATAAGCAGCAAATGCAGGGCCTTTATCAGGAAAACTTCAGAACACTGTTGGAGAGCCCCTAGCAACTTGACCGAATGACGATCTGGCCCAAGACTCTGTACAGGGAAACCCAGTATAAAAACGTCAATTTCCCCAATAAAAATTATCAGTGGAATATTTTTTAATTTTTTTATGATGGGAAGATAGACATTACATAAACATTACCGTCTTAACCATTTTTAAGTGCCATTAAGCACATTCACACTGTTGCACAACCATCACCGCGTCCGTCTCCAGAACTTTCTCATCTTCCCAAACTGACACTCTGTCCCCATTAAACACTCCCCCTCCCCCAGCCCTGGCCCCACCATCTACTTCCTGTGCCCAGGGCTTTGGCTCCTCTAGGGACCTCACATAAGTGGAATCACATAGGATTTGTCCTCTGAGGGACCTTGTGGGGGGTGATGCCAGGAAAGCCTTGGGTTTTCCAGGGGAAAGGTCACAGTGTCACCGTCCCATGGGGCCTGAGTTGGAAACAGTTTCATCAGTCCCTACTGAGCATGGTGTTGGCTGGAAGAGGAACGGGTGGCTCCCCAGGCTGGAGCTGGTGCCGGCAGTGATGTCCTGCGAGTCCCTGAACTAAGTGTTCCCTAAACGTGACAACAGGTTGTTAGAGTGTGTGGCCTCAAAATGGGGCTGTGGCTCTCCCGGGGTCACCTGCACAAAGTGGATGCAGCCCTGAGGACGTTTGCTTGCGAGGGTAAAAGCAGCACCCAGGCTCCCTGGGCTGAGCCTCCTCTCCCAGGACTGAAAGACGGGAGGCGCTAAATCCAGTCTCTTTACCTCCGTGCGGGGGGGCTGACGATTTCTGTTTTGTTTAGCCCTTTGCTCTCCACAAACTCCTCGAAGATTCTCAGGGATTTCCGGGTTGGCCTCTAGGGAGCAGCCTGCAGGTGAGATGGATGCAGCTGGGTCCTGGCAGGGCCTTGCCAGGGGCCTCTTTCAGGCAGGGCCTCCAGGCACCAAGGGGACTCCTGCCTGCTGTCCCCAGGGGCAACCGGGCAAATTGAGCAGGAGACAGACAGTGGAGCGTGTGAAACGCCATTGGAGTGGGGGCAGTGAGGGGACCTGGGGGCACCAAGGGGCTGGGCGGCACCGAGGGCGCTGTGCTCTGCAGTCCCAGGAGGCACCAGACAGTGTCCTCTAGGCTCGGCTGGGCTGGGACGCTGGGGGCACAGAGCCTGCTCGGGGCTGGGGGTGTGAGGGGACTGTCCCTGCAGGGCACGTTGGGGGTGATGAAATGACAAGCATGACCGGCGGAATCTGGACTGGACACACGGAGAACTTTGACAGAAACGTGACAACAGGTTGTTAGAGTGTGCGGCCTCAAAATGGGGCTGTGGCTCTCCCGGGGTCATCGCTGTCCAAGGTCGAGAGCAGGGTTTCTCCACCTCGGCAGGACTGGCGGGGTGGGCTGTCATGGGCACTGACGCCTGGGGAGCAGCATCCCTGGCCCCCATCCACCAGGCGCCTGGACCACCTCTCCTAAGTCATGGCAACCACAGATGTCCCCAGGCATTGCCCAGTGTCCCCTGGGGCTCTGTTAGGAACCCCTGGTCCAGGACAGGGCCGCACCAGACGCCGGCTGAGGAAGGAAAGGACAGAGGATCTCGGAAGCGGGGAGGGGCGAGGGGAGGGGGGATGCTGAGCGGGGCCTGATGGGCGGGGACGAGGTCTGATGGGGGCGTGGTCTGGTGGGCGGGGTCCGATGGTGGGCGGGGCCTGCTGGGCGCCGGCGCAGGGAAGCAGGCGAGGTAACGTGAAATAGTAGACTAGAGGGGTCGCGAGAGCTTGCAAATTCCTTTTCCGCGGAGAGCGTCTGAGTAGTGGGGACCACAGCACCCCCAAGCCAGCGCCCCTTGACCTCAGAAAGTGCTGGGCGCACCGATGAGCATGGTCATCCTGGAAGTAGGTCTGATCCACTCTGCCCCTGGAGAGCACGATGGCGTGCGCCTTCCCCGGAAGGAGGTGGATAGAGATTCCGTGCCTCCATCCTGCGGGCGACATGGGCTAAACGAGGACCATCAGGGCCACACACGCCACCCCCGTCTGCCTAGAGAGGGAACGGGCATTGTGGCCACTCACAGGTGCTGAAGGTGTCGGCGTCAGACCCTCTGCGCAGGGGCAGTTTGTGTGCATCCGATGGGCTTCCTGGAACACAGGAGCAGGGGAACTTCCCCACGACACAAACTGGTCCCTCCCCGCCCCACCTTCGGGGCCCCTCGCCCCAGGTCAGGCCTGCACCTGCTCCTCTCCCTGCCCCTGGGCTCTTCAACTCTGCCTGCCTGACTCCTGGAGCCCCACCCAGAGGCCCCGGAGCGAGGGGGCTGCCACAAGTTCACCTTGTTCAGGCAGGTGAAGCTTATTCCAGGAGGGGGCTGGGCAGGGTCCCAGGTCCTCACTGGACCCTACACAGCCTGGCCACGGCCCCACCAGCCCTGAAGGCCCCTAGCCTTCCCATGAGGGCCCACTCCCGGTGGATCCCCACCCCTCCCTGGGTGCTTGGGTGGCCCCAGCCGGGAGGGAACCTGGGCAGGGCAGGGCCAGGACCAGCCTACACTGGCTTTCAGGACAACCTGGGGCAATTTCTCACCAAGCTAGTGAGCCTCTAGCCACTCTCTCCCTGTGTGTCCAGACCCTGGAGTGGCCTTGGTAAGATCGCATCTCAAGTTCTTCAAGTGCGCCTCCCGAGGTGAACAAACCTGGAGCCACACCCCGGATCCCCCTGGCTCCCGCCTGGTCCACTCATTGACCACAGAGCCATGAGCCGAGGCCTCTGTCCCTACGTGGGAGCCAGTGCCCAGGCCGCGGTCTTCCCGGGAGTGAGTGCGTGATGCCCGCAGGGACAGGGCTCAAGTTGGGCTCACATCTGGCTGGGTGAGGTCCCCTCTGGTTCCATGGAGGTCACAGGAGTGAGGACACAGGAGCCAGGGAATCACTGATGGGGCTTCAGGTGTGCTATTCAGTGTGGAGGGGCTGACATGGAGCGAAGGGCTGAGGGCTGGGGGAGATCGGCCTGTTTCCCTTTCGTGGGGGTGGGGGCCGGGAACCTGCATGTGGGAGCAGGCAGGCAGATGAATGAGGTGCTTACATGAGGTTCATCCTGAACTCCAGCTTGTCCAGACGGCTCATCACGAACTCAAAGGGAGGCAGCTGGTGGCCCCTCTTCTCCTTAGGGATTGGCATGTTCTGCATCCAGCATCCTATGTACCAGTTTCCTAAAAGTTGGGCGGAGGTGTCCGTGAGCAGCGGCAGGCTTGACCGGGGAAGGTGCCAAGGCCCGCAGGGAGGCCTGGCATGGTTCGGCTTTCCCATGAAGGCTTGAGGGGGCCAGAGCCCGGTCACATCACGGCCCCTGCGTCCAGCAGCACAAGGGCCAGCCAGGCTCCTGGGAGGCGCACAGACAGGGCTCTACACGTGGGGACACAGGGGACTGGGCTGCCGAGGAGAGTCACCTGAAGGATCAGGTCAAAGCCCTGTGTTGGGGGACATGACAGGAGGAGGGTGCTGAGAGTGTACAAAGCTTGGGGCGTTGGCCCAGGAATGGTACTGTCTGAGCACCAGCTGGCCCAACGACCCCATGGAGACAGGCCAGGACCTGGGACGTGGGACCCTGTGCTGCAGTGCCTGCACCCGGAGAAACATCTCCTCAAGCAACAGAACACAGGGAAACTAGAAGGCACTAAAAATAACTGCACACATGTGCAGTTGGGGCAAATTATGAACAATAAAATACAAAAGAGGCCACAGACCAAATGCCACTGCTAAGGTGCCAGGAGCAAATGCGGGGTACTGGGCATGACTCCCACAAACAGCTCCAGCCAAGGGGGCGGGCGACCACCCAGGCTATGCCTCCTGCCCCACCCGCCTGTCTGCCCAACTCTCACCCCGTTTGAGGGACCACCTGTCTCTTGTTCTCGCTCCCTCCCTCTGCTTCAGCGGGTGTCCCAGTAAAGTCTTGCCTGGATTCCTCGTCTGGCCTCTTGTCAATTTCTATTGATCACGGAGTCCAAGGGCCCAGGTCAGTAGCACAATCACCACTGCTTGGCGGTGGCCAGGTCAAGGGTGAACACTGCCCTCCTTCCCCCGCCATCCCCAAACCCAGCCTCAGCACCAGCTCTGGCCTGGGTGTGGCTTCTGGGATCCACACTCTTTGACCTCACCTGTCTCTTGTGTTCAGGGGAACCCGGGGCCTCAGGGCTGTGGGGGACACGTGGGATGTACTGAGCCCAGGCCATTTTTGTCAGTGAGGAGGGAGGACCTCGGGACAGGGGTTCGCTAGGGAACGTTTAACAGGGAAACGGAAAAGAGAGGGATGGTCTGGCCCCCAGCGGAGCTGGCAAGCTGACCAGCTTCTGGGGATGGGAGGCGGGTGTGAGGGCCCAGAGGGTGGTGGGAGGACAGGTGCCCTGTGGTCAGGAAGGGGGACCAAATGCTGACTGGTCACTGGAGGGAGTGTGGGGGCACCTGGACCCCGAGATGTGCCTGGGTTGGGGAGGCTGATCCCTGGCAGCCTGGGTGACAGGGCCTGGGATGTGGCGGGTCATTTCCAGGGCCCTGACTCTCACCATAAATCACCCCTGAGTTTGCAACAGTCAAGTAATTGGTAAATGGTTCTGATATAGGTCTTCACATATAGGCTCTCATGGCAAAGTGGAAACTCTGATCGGAGTCCTGTCTGATGGACAGAGAGCAAGTTTCTGGTACCCACAATCTGACGGGGCAAGAAGTGGGTCTCAGGGTGGACTAGCCCTCGTAGGGGCTGGGCTGGGCCCCACATCAGGCACCATCTGTCCACGGCCTCACTGAGCCCTGCTGCCCTGGGGAGTGAGCTTGCCCTGGTGTCACTCAGTGTCCCCTCCTCTGCCTGGAGACATCATGGTCACTGAAGACACAGAAAGGGTACTCTGGCCAAATTCCACCTGGGGCTGGGAGCAATAGGATTGAGACTCTAGCCCAGCACAGGTGCCAACCTGGGACACCCTCGTCCCCTCGTCCATCCATCCCGAAGGCTCTCACTTCCTTAGTGTCAGCGGGGATAAGCCGTGCCCCTCGGCTCCCAACACAGAGAGCAGACCCAGTTCCACCACCAGGACAAACAGCTGCATGTTCAGGGCCTCATGTCTGCTCAGCGCTCCCCTGGCCTCCTGGCCTCTCATTTATCCTCCGACTCCAGTCTGTCCAGGAGACAGGATCCCGCCCCACCCACCACCTTCACCAAAGGCCCCTCAGTTTTGCTGTGTAGGTGATGATCCAATTGTTTTGTTTGGATCCTGTGAATGGATGTTCTCAGTTTCGGGTAATTAGCTCATTACTCTCGAGCGGGATGCCTTCTGAGAGCCTTATCTGGGAGGCTGTCATCAGAAAGGGAAGGAGGGCCCCACTGGATTAAGAGCCAGGAGATAAAACACCGGCTTCCCTATGCTCCCCGCCCCCCACCCCCTGCCACAGGGCCTTCCTGCACCAGCCCTGGTCCCTCGAGCTCCCCCAGGAGAGCTGATCCACGTCCTGGCTCCAGCTGCCACCTCGGAGCTGATGGCCCCATGCCCTGCTTTACTCCCAGACCTCCTGAACCCTAGGCTCAGCGTCACGCCCTGAACGCCTTCACCAGGCTGCCCGTCACACCACTGCAGCCCCTCCCCAAGGCAGGCTGGATTGATCTTCCCCACAAATGTCCCCGGGCTCCTGTGTTCCCATCAGGGCCCCAGTGTGGACCTGGGAGGCCTCGCTGGAACCTTCTCCTCTGCTGCCCACGCAGCCCGAACACTTTGCCCCCAACCCCTACCCTGTGTGTCCTGAATCTACCTCCTCCCTCTGTTCCTGCCCCTTCCCCCCTCATTCCAGGCTCCTGGGTGCAGCGCCACTGACTGAAGCACCTTGGGTGGTCTCTGCTTTCCCCACCCCCCATTCTGCACCCAGAACTTTCTACCAAAGTGCAATGGCATCATCTCGCCCCTGTGCACGTGTACATGCATGTGTGTTTGTGTGCATGTGTGTGTGTCCTCATGTCTGTGTGACATGCGTGTGCATCTGAGTATGCACATGCACACGTAGGTGTGCACACATGACCTTCTGTGTGCATGGATGCACATGTGCGTGTCATGGGCACAGGTGTCCGTGCGAGGGTGTGTATGTTTCATTGTGTGCGTATTGTGCTGTGTCTGTGCTGCAGGCGAGAATGTGTGTGTGTGTGTGTGCATGGTCGGGGGAGATTCCAGAACATTCCCCCGGCTACACAGTTCTTACTCCAGTGGTGGGTGGCCCCATCCCCACCAGACCCAGAACCTTCTCTGAGCCCTCCAGCCTGAACTTGCAGCCCCTCTGCTGGGGATGCATCACCGTGTGGTCACGACAAAGCTCGGGCCCCCTTCTCGGGGGTCTTCCCGCTGCTCCTGAGGGGTCAGCCACGCTGTTTGTCCCCTTTAATGGCTCCTCACACACCAGTGACACTCGTGTGGCAGGAGGGAACATCTGCTCCATGGAATTAGCCTGGCATGTGCCCCGCCCACCGAGAGGCCCTCGGAATCACCGTCTCGCTGGTCCCTGGCAGCGCTGCGCGCGGTGCCCTTCGCGGCCGGTCCAGGCCAGACCCGTCGGTGTGTTAGACTCACGGCAGGGACCCCTGCAGGTGCAGATGGGCTGAGGGGCGGGTCAGCTCCCCTTGAGGTGGGAGACCATCCCGGATCATCCAGGCGGCCCAGAGCAGTCTCACCTGTTTGGAGGGGCAGGGGGATGGTTAGAGAGGGGGGACAGGAGGATGGGACAGGGTCAGAGTGACGCCTGTGGGGTGACTGCGCTGGACGCTGCTGGCCCTGACAGTGGACAAAGGGGCCGCCAGCCCTGGGAAGGCGGTGGCCTCTAGAGGCTGAAAAAGGTGAGAAAACGGATCCTTCCCAGGGGCTCTGGAAGGGAACCAGCACGAACTAGAAAAACAACCCTGGTCTGTGAAATGGACGGTTCGTTGGGGAGGCCGCCCTGCCGTCCGGCAGATGAGGATGCGGGGCTGGTCCGCTCGGGAGAGGCAGGAGGTGGCTCTGCACGGAGGGCCTGGTCCAGGCCCGTGGGAGTGTGTGTCTGTGCTTGTCTGTGTATCTGTGCGTATGTGTGCGTGTCCGTGTGTCTGTCTACGTGTGTCTGTGTGTCTCTGTGTGTGTGTCTCGGGTGTCTGTGTGTATGTGTCTGTGTCTGCGTGTATCCGTGTGTGTCTGTGTGTCTGTGTGTCTCTGTGTGTGTCTGTGTGTCTCCGTGTGTCTGTGTGTCTCTGTGTGTGTCTGTGTGTCTCCGTGTGTGTCTGTGTGCACCCACATGATGGTGGTGGTTCACATAACAGGAAGTTCTCTCACAGTTTGGAGGACAGGTGTCTACAACCAGGTGCCGTCGGGAAGTCACCCAGGGCGTGTCCTGAACCAGTGGCGTCTGTGGCCGCAGCCCAGCACCTGAAGCCCTGGACATACGGCTGCCCGGGCTCTTCCTAGGGTGGGGCTGGGTGTCCCTGTGACCTCTGCCCCCTGGTTCCTGTCGTCCAGTCTGACTGTCCTGGTTCCTACGAGCTGTGAGAGCCACAGGACCATGGCCCTGAACTGTATTTCCACATAAACCCACTGGAGAGCCTTCTGGCACCTGCAGTCAGAGCCCCGCTTGGCCAGATGCTTACAAAGAACAGTTAGCCCAGCGGCGCCAGCACCGGGGTCTGTGCAGAGCCGGCGCCCAGCGTCCTAGGCTCTGTCCTCAGACAGAAGGACAAGAGACGTGAAGCTTGTGAAGGGAGAGCAAACCCGTGGAGGGTGCGCTGAGGCCCTGCAACTCGTCTGACCCTGCACATTTCTGAATTTGGGGAGGAATCTGAGGGTCTGTACTTCATGTCATCAGCACAGGGCCAGCTTTTGGCCCATCACAGCTTTGCCCACCCACACCCATCCTGCCCCTGGCTCTCCCAGGCCCTTGCTCTGGTCACTTCTGATGGACGGGACTCGGGCCTTGGGGCAGCAGGAGTCAGGGCTGAGGAGGACGCCCCCCCCAACATGAGGCCTCCTGCTGGGAGGGAGGGGCCCCCTCCCCTGACCCCGGAGCCCCTCCCCGACAGCCACAGCAACGTCTCGCGCTGCTGCCTCTTCTGGGCTCTCTGGGGGCTCCTCTCCAGGCTGGCCGTCGTGGAGGTCCCCTCCCGCCAAGGTCGAGGGCAAGGTCAGCGAGGCCTCCCTCCCCACCTTCACGTGCCTCTGGCCCCTGACTCAGAACGTCTGGCCCGAGCCAGCTGGTCCCAGTGCTGCCCCCACCTCCGGCCGCGGCCATGGATCTAGATCAACCCCACGCTGGCGGGTGTGAGCGTGGGCCTGGGGCCTGGTCTGCCTGAGCCGCTTTCCTCCTCTGAAGGTGTGAGGGGAGCTCCCCCTGCCTCCCAGGGTCTCCCGAGGACTCTGTCGTGTGACGGTCGCCCTGGCTCTGGCCCTCACCCTCCTAGGGGAGCCAAGCACACTGCTACCATCCATTCCTCTCTGCCCTTGAACCTCATCTCTGCTCTGTGAGGCCTGGGCACAACATCACCACCCTCCAAGTCCAGATGCAGAGACCCAGGCCCACAGAGGGACAGCGATTTGCGCAGGGCCCCTCCCAGCCAGAGGCCCCTCCCACGGCCCTCACCACCTGCGGCACCACCACTGACCAGGGCCCCCTCCCCTAGGTGCTCGGTGTGTGTCCCAGCCCCCAGACCCAATGGGCCGCAGAGGAAAGGCCCAGGACTCTCCTGGGGGCCTGGCCAAGCAGCTTCTGCTGCCCCAGCCCCTGGGGTGTCTCCTGCAGGTTTGATCCAAGGCCAGGAACGCTGCCCCTCCCTCCAGGAAGCCCTCCGGATTCTCCCCCGCTCCTGCACAGAGCTCTGTCTCCATCTACCTCTGATGGACAGGGGAGGGGCTCCCGGGCACAGGTGGTGACGATTGGCTTCCCCTTTTGCAGGGAAGCTTCTGCATTCTGTTCCAGAAGAAATGCATTAGCCACCTCGAGCGTCCTCACGAGCCACCCCGCCGGCACCAGCTCACTGCTCCCAGACGCGGGCAGGCGGCTGCTCCTGTCACTCTGGTCGCAGCAGCCGCCACCTCAACGAGCCTTTCAGACCCTCCTGCCCAGCGCCCCCCCGCCTCCCTAAAGAAGACTGTCCACATCATATGTCACCAGGGGAATGCAAATTGAAACAACAACGAGATGCCACTACACGTCTACTGGAGTGGACAAAACCTGGAGCGCCGACATAGCAAACGCAGGTGAGGATGCGGAGCAGCAGGCACTCACATCACCGCTGGTGGGAGCACAGCGGGGTTCAGCCACTTCGGAAGATGATTTGGCGGTTTCTTGCAAAAGTCAACAAACTCATACCACATGATCTGGCAGTCCTGTTCCCTGGTTTTTATCCAAAGGAGTTGAAAACTTACATCCACACAAAACCCACCCACGGATGTTTTCAGAGGCTTCATTCATAATTGCCAGCACTTGGAAGCAACCAAAACGTCCTTCAGTAGGTGAAAGGATCAATAAATCGGTTCATCCCGACAGTGGGATATTATTCAGCACTGAAAAGAAATGCGCCTTCAAGCCATGGAGACATGAAGGGATCAAACGCGTATTACTAAGTGAGAGAAGCCTGGTTACTGCGTGATTCCATCCTAGGACTTTCTGGAAAAGGCAAACTCAGGGAGCTGGTAAAATGCTCAGTGATTGCAGAGATGGATGGGGGCGGGTGCAGGGGGGTTTTAGGACACTGAAATCGTGTGATACCACAGTGATGGATACGTGCCAGACCTTTATCCAACCCCACAGAGTGTGCAACACCCAGGATGAACCCTCAGGTAAACTATGGATTTTGTGTGATCATGATGTGTTAACGAAGGTTTATCAGTCATAAAACACTGACCGCCCTGGGGGAGATACTGAGAATGAGGGAGGCTGTGTATCTGTGGGTTAGGGAGTCTCTGAGGAATCTCTGTGCCTTCCCTTCGATTTTTGCTGTTAACTTAAAACTGCATTAAAAAAATAAACTCTTGATTTTTTAAAAAAGCATACAATTCGGTAGGTAGTATATTCTCAAGGTTGTGCAATCATCAACACTATTTAATTCCAGAAACCTTTTCATCGCCCTGAAGACCTTCTTTGTGCCTGTTAGTAGTCACTCCCAACGCCTCCCTCCCCCAGCCCCTGGCATCCAGTCATCGATGCTCTGTCCCTGTGGATTTGCCAATTCTGGACTTTTCTTATAAATGGAATCATACAAAATGTGGTACTTTGTGTCTGACTTCTTTCATTTTGCATAATGTTTCAAGGTTTACCCATTTTGTAATGTGTATTAATACTTCATTAATTTTTATGACTGAATAGTGTTCCATTATATGAATAGCCCACTTCTGTTTATCACTTCATCGACTGATGGGAATTTGAGTTGTTTTCACTTCGGGCTCTCAGGAGTGATGCTGCTATAAACACTCGCGTACCGGCTTTCGTGTGGACACGTGCTTCCATTTCTCTTGGGGAGACACGGGGAAGTGCAAACTCCCAACCTATGTTTCTAAGCAGCTGCTCTGTTTATATTCCCACCAGGAGTGAAGGAGGGAGGATTCCAGTTTCTCTGAATCCTCTTCAACACTTGCCATTATCTGAATTTTAAAAAATTATTGTCAGAGCCACACTAGTGTGTGTGTGAAGTGACATCCCCCTGTGGCTTTGATTTGCGTTTCCCAAATGTCCGCTGCTCCGTCGCTGTCTCCGCGTGTGCTTGCTGCCACCTGCGTGTCTTCTCGGGAGGGACGCCATCCACGAGCGCTGCGCGTTTTCTCCGGGCTGCTTGTGTTCTCAGCGCTGAGCTGTGGGAGCTCACTGTCTGCTCTGCATAGTAGCCTCTTATCAGAGACGCAGACGTTGTAAACATGCTCTCCCAGCCTGAGGATGGTCTTTTCCCTTCTTGATAGTGTCCCTTGATGCACAGAGGTTTTAATTTTGGTGAAGTTCAATTGATCTATTTCTCTCTGGTTGCTTGTAGGTTGCGGGGGTGAGGCATATGTAAGAAACCATTGCCTGTTCCAAAACCATGAAGACTTAATCCTATGTTTTCCTCTAAGAGTTTTATAGTTTTAGGTCTCACATCTTTGATCCATTTGGCTTAGTTTTTACATATGGTGTGAGGTAAGGATTTGACTTCCTTCTGTGGTATGTGGATATCCAGGTATCCCAGCACCACTGGTGCCAAAGACTATTTTTCCCCATTGTCTTGGCACCTCAACTAACATTTGCATTTGTGTTTGGGGGTGTGGTTTGACTTACAGTTCCTTGGAAATGCTCTCTACCCAGAAGTTGTTTACCTTTGGCTGGAGGGGCTTCACGCAGTGCATATGTCGGCTGGTTTTTAGTGAGGTGCTCTGTGGGTCTCTCGGGTAATTCCTGTGCTTAACTTCCTTTTCTCGGGCTCTTTGCTCAACTCACTCTCATCATCCCAGAGCCCCAAAGCCCAGTCTTTGTCTCCTCTGCTCAGCATGGCTGCCTTGCTCTGCTGGGATTCTCTCCTCTGTGCCACGGTGTTGAAATCCCCTCCTGACCTACAGCTGCAGGGATAATGGCTCATCTCACCTGTTTCTCCTCAGGATCATAGCTTCGCATTGTCTGCTGGCCAATGTCTAGAAACAATCCTTTCGTATATTTGGACCCGTTTTCTCTTTGCAGTGGGCACATAAGTCCACCCCTGTTACTCCCGATGGCTGGGTAGACCTTGTTGCACTATCGTTCTGGCCTAGATCATGGCTGTATCTTTCTGGCTGGTTTCTCCGTCTTTGTATTTGCTCTGCCTCCATTCTATCCTCAATGCGGCAACTGGGGTGACCCTTTAAAGCCATAAGGCACACCTGGACTTTGCAAACTGTCCCTGTGGGGTCTCCATTTCTCAGAGCACATGATAAAGTCCTCATGGGGGCCTGCCCTCCCGACACCACTGGTCACCCACCTGTCTGACTCACCTGTGGCCCGTCTTCCCTTCGTCACCTGCCCCAGGCCCTCTGCCCTCCCCTGTCTCCCTGGAACACACCCGACACTCTCCCACCTGAAGATCTGCACTGAATGTTCTTTCCACCTGGAAGCCTCTTCCACCTGCCGATTTCATGGCTCATTTCCTCCGATATCTTTATAGTGTGTGCAAATGTCTCCCTGGGGAGGCCGTCTCAGGCCCGTCACTTAAAATATAAACCGCCCCCTTGTCCCCACACTTCCTACTCCACCCGTTCCACTTTGACTTCTCCCCTTGGCACTTATCACTGTTTAAAATAATACATAATTATATGAATCAGCCTTCAGATCAGGACGCAGAAGCCATTCAATAGGCTGGGCAGGGATGGTCCGTAGGATGAACAATGAACTGTGAAGAACTACGGAGAAGAGCCCAGGGCTACAGCAGAGCGGCTAAGGAAGGGTCAGGCTGGGGAGAAGGCCCCTCCCCAGGGCTGGGTCCAGACCTTGTTGAAGAAGGGGAGACTGAAGCCCGAGGGATGGTGGGCAAGTTCGCTGGGTCACGGTGGGCCAGAGCTGGTCCACGGTCAGGACAGAGGCAGGCAGGTAGGGAAGCACAGGCTGAGACTGGCAAGCAGGAGGCCTCTCTCCTCTCCCAGGGGCGGGTGCGCTGAGGCTGGGAAACCTACAGGGCTCACCGGGAATCCACTTGCCCAGGTGCCTCTGACTCTCCGCAGGAAGCCATCCCTGGGGATTCCCTGCATCAGCGTGCTGAGTGGAAGTGGACACCCCCGACTGGTGCCGCTGTTAGTCATCCAGCAGGAGAGAGAGAAAGAATGAAATGGAAGCACCCCGGGCCCAGGAAGGAGGCCCCTTCGTCCTAAGCCTCCTACCAACAAAGCTTAACTCGCAGCAGGTGCAAAAGAGGAGTGTCTGCTGGGTCCGGCCCCATCACTGCAGAGCAGACAGCGGAGGACAGCGCACTGACGCTGCATCACAGAGGCAGCCCACTGACAGCGGCTCCATAAGCGCTTGCTGACATTTTCTGTGCTTGTACTTCCATCCTGCCTTCATTGTGAGAGCGGCAGTAAGCTTTCTGAGGACAGCACGTAGTTGTATCATGGCTTTTAATCTGTTCTGCCCATCCCTGGTCTGCTTTGTGTACTTAGTCCTTTACATTTGGCAGAATCATGAACGTGTTAGGGCTTGTATTCATTTCCTAGAGCTGCTGTACCGAAGTGCCACATATGACATGGGTTAAAACACAGAAATTCATTCTCTCACAGCTCTAGAAGCCAGTAGTCTGAGGTCAAGTGAGACGGGGAGGGAGAACATGCAGTCAAATGCGTGTTCATGAGGAGGTCACCACTGTGGGCACGGGGACTCGGTCCTCCTGAGCACCTCCGAGAAGCGGGTGGGACCAGTCAGATGTCCCACTGGGGAGCAAGGAGCCCAGGACGGGTAGCCCTGAGCTCCCATCCGTTGCACTGGGTGTGTTAACTCGCCTGCACATCCGCTCTCACCCCGTGTGTCAGGGGAGACACAGAAGGAAGGATGCAGGCAGGTGAAACGGGAAGCCATGGTCCTGTCGGGGGCAGGGACTGTGTCCTCCAGCTGCAGGAGGGGCTGGAGGGGGGATCGGCGCCATCAATCACAGTCCACCCCTCGCCCTGCTCCGATGCACCCCTGCCCCATATTGAATGGTTCTGGCCAGCGCTGGAGCTGAGGCTCCAGGGTGGTGATGGCCATTCCCCCTCAAGTGATGTGAATGGACGGCTAGCGGAGCAGCCGCAGTCCCGCTGAGCAGCCGTTCTTGGACCCTCTGTGTAGGCATCCTGCCTCCCCTCTCCCTTCTACACGCCCCTCAGCCCCAGCCGGCGTGCCCTCTGGTCTGGTGTTTGCTAGGTGGGGCCGTCAAAACCTTCTGATACCCAAATACCAAGGAAAGCAAGACACTGTCCACTTCAGTGAGGCACCTGGGAGGTGGCAGCACCGAGACTCGAAGGCAAGACTCAGCAGAGCGGTGAGAGCCGGGGCTGTGGAGGGGGCAGCCCCCGGCAGCCACATCACGAAGGGGTGCAGAACCAGAGAAAGGTCCCGGCCATGGCACTGCGGCAGGGCTGTGTCCCCCCTCCTGCCCCCCCCCATCTGCCAGTGGGGTCCACCCTCAGTGGCGCACATCCAGTGTCCAGGAAGCACACAGTTGGAGAACTGGGCAGCGTTCAGCCTGCTGGGGCACAGGGCACAGGGGTGGAGGACGGGAGCCCTGGAAAGCTCAGCCACCCCAGGCAGAGGGTTCAGGGGCGGGGGCACCCTTGTTCTCTCGGTGAGACCTGCGTGTTGTTCCAGTGTTTCCTCGAGGATGAATTAAACTGGTCCCTGTCACAGATGCTGAGAGCAGTGACTCCCACATAACAACCTGACTGCGTGCTCCCTGGGCACCGCCGGGAGGCGCAGGGAACAGGGGAAGCTCTCCTGTCGATGAGGAGACTCAGCGCGGCCGCTCACCTCCGGCCCACCCCGGGGGTCGAGGCGGGGGCTTTCTGCTCGGCCGCACCTTCCAAGCTGGAGTGATTCCCGGATCATGCCAGCGCCTTCAGTGCAAGCCCCAGGGGGACAGAAAGGGCCAATTCTTACTATTTAGCCAGTGCTTGGGGTGGACAGCCTACAGCAGCATCCAACCTCGGGCCATAGAGGCACAAAGACACCATGTGTGACCCCAGCACCTGCCCGCAGGGCCCGCGTCAGCCGTGGGTCTCGGGGGGGGGGGGTGTTCAGGCTCGGAACTGCAGGGCCGGGGAGGAAGCAGCCCAGGTTCCTGCTCGGGACGTGGCCGGGGCCGAGGCCAGCAGAGCCGGGGCCCAAGGAGGCCCAGCCGCGACGTCCGCACAGACTCGCACGGGGCCGCCTTGGACTCTTCCAGCCCGTTTATCCGAAAGGAGTAAGACGCGAGGCCTGTCTTGGGTGATGTGGGGGCCAGAGCTGATGGGGGAGAAGCTCCCAGGTGGCCGGGATTCTAGAAGCATGAAGTTCAGGGGTTGGACAGGCTCTCCGGACCCGCGCGCTCTGAGCCTCCTGCGGGCTGGGAAGGCCCGTCACTCGTCCTCCGGGGAGCCCGCGCCGTGACCCAGAGCCGCGGGAGCTAAGGGGCCCCCGCTGGAGAGGAGTCCACTGAGGCTCCGGAGGCGAGTCGCGGGCTTATTCCTTTAGGGCCAAATATCCAGTGACCCCCTGCCAGGGGGCCGGAGCTCTTCCCACACCAGCCAGCGAACCGCAGGAGTCAAGCCCCTGCTTTGAGGAATTGCGGTCGGAACGGGGGCGCCAGGCCGTGGACACGCGTGCGGGAAGCGAGCCGGCCCATCCGGAGAGAACCGCGCGCTCTCCCGGGAACGGCCGGCGCCCGGAGCCTGAGCCAGGGGCCCCGGGGAGGCCAAGGCGCTCCTCCCTGGGCCTGCGGGGAACTCCCTGAGGAGACGGCACTGAGACTGAGCCCAGGCCACGAAGTAGTGCCCCGCCCCCAGGCAGCTCTGGGGTTTGCATCCCAGGCCCGGAGCCAGGAGCGCAGAGCATCAGGGCGGGGGGGTGGGGGGGGGTGCTTGGTCCCCGGGACCCCGGGGCCCTTAGCCAAGTGCACCCCGCAGGCCTGCAGCGCTAAAGGCCAGTCCCTCTCTCCTCCCAGGTAAGCCGTGCTGAAGATCCCAGCTGGGGCTCTGGGAGGTCGGGGTGGGAGGGAGGGCCAGGAAGCCAAGGCCTGTGTTCCGTGCTGAGCGCACACCCCTCCGTGCTGACAGCGACCCCCTGCCGATGGCGCACCTGAGAGTTTGCGCCCTTGGGCGGGGCTGCAGCATTATGGGTCCTTCGTTGCGGGGTGGCTCTTAATGGTCACTCAGCAGAGTCCAACAATAACCACGTGCCGCCTTCCCGATGCAGAACTGGCCGGGATGCTGTGTGGGAGGGATGTGGTCTGTGCCAGTTGCTCAGGTGCCAGCAGCTCAGATGGGTATAAACTGCAGCCTGGTGTGGAGCCGGCACAGCCTCACCCAGACCCCAGGTGACCTGCTGGCAGCTGCGAGCGCAGAGCCCCGGAGATGAAGGCCCTGTTCCTGATCATCACTCTCGGCCTGCTTGCTGCCCTGGAGGCACAGGACCCCCTGTCCTTCCCCTTGGAGACACAGGATGTGAGCCTGGGAGGGCGACGGGGGCAGGTGGAGGGACAGGTGGACTGCCTGTAGGCGGCAGTCCCAGGGGCCCTGTCTTAGGAAGGGTCACTGAAGGTCGGCTATGACCCTGTGCTCTCTGCAGGAAGGGGTCAGATGGAGCAGGAGAGCAGATTTGTGGGGTCACAGGCACTCCCTGCCTCTGTTCGGGGCCGGGAGCCCTGAGTTCCGGGCTTGTTCTGACTGAGCGAGGGGTGTGGACACGAGAGAACCCAGACTGCCTTTAGTAGGGGCTGCAGCTGGGCGCTGGGGGGGCTGGGGCGCTGGGTGAGGAGGGGAATCTGGGCCACGCTGGGGTGGACTCAGGGGCTCAGGACCCCCATCTGCTCAGATCACAGGGACATGGTATGTGAACGCCATAGTGGCCGACAATGACCTGCCTAAGGAGAGGAGGCCTGGGAGTACCATCAGGACCAGTAGGGAAAGGAGCCGTTGGCACCGCGCGTGCGGGCGGTGAGACTGTTGGGGCGGTGCAGGCTCCCACGTGACATCTAGAGGCCCCGCCCCCTTGGCGGGGTCAGACGCCTCCCGTCACGAGGTGGGTGGAGGGGCGGGGCCCTGAGCTCCCAGCCTCCCAGGAGAGTGAGCCAGTGCAGCGTGTACGCTGAGCCTGTTAAGCAGGTCGTTAACCAAGCCCTCGTGGGACGATTAAGAAACTGAGGCCAGGAGAGAGGCAGGGAGTCGCCCCAGCCACAGGAGGTGGACACGGTCCAGGGGACAAGGGAGGGTGCCAGCCTCCCAGGCCAGGGTTCAACCGTTCCATAGGGTTTGCACTGGGAATGGGAGATCCTGAGATCCTGAGGGTCCCTGCCCACCCACTCCCATCAGGACCCTTTCCTCTGGGCATTGACACGTGGACACACACACACACACACACACACACACACACACACACACACACACACTAAATGTCCTGCTGGGAGTCCCAGTGGACCCTGGGATGTGACAAGAGAGAAGAAAGAGGTTGGAGGCAGCTCTGCCACGGGCAGGGGCTGCCAGTCTCCTGACACGGAGACCAGCCCCGCAGCATGGGGAGGGGACAGACGAGGTGAAGGCGGTTCTGTGCTGCTTGGACTCCTTCATTCCTTCTTCCCACATTTCTTTCCTTTTTTTTCCCTTGGGGATAGGTCACCAGGTTTATTTATTATTTTATTTTAATGGAGGGACTAGAGAGTGAACCCAGGACCTCATGCATGCTAAGTCTGCGCTCTACCACGGAGCTGTACCCACTCTCCGTCTTCCCACATTTTTTTTTTTTTTTTTGCAACTTCCCACATTTCTTGAGGGTGTGCTCCATGCAGGCAGAGCTCTAAATGCTGGTGGCATAGCAATGAACACGCCGTTTGACGGGCTGACAGATGAGGTCTTCACGCCCAGCACACGTGCCTCCAAGCAGATTTTGTGCTCAGGAGATGATGAGTCAGACAAGAAGTCTAAGCAGGGCACCTGGAGTTCCACGACAGCTGGAAGAGGACAAACTTCCTGGGAAGCTTTTAGCATCCCATCACCAGAATAGGACTGGGAGAACACAGGGGCCCCTGGGAACAAGAAACGTGGCTCTCTGCCATGGGGAGAGGTGTAAAGTCCTTTGTCTCTGACCCTGGAATCCGTGTAGTCTTAGGCATCTAGGAAATGGTGACAGGCTCAGTTAGTTTGCAAGTGGGTCAAATCTCAGCCCCTTCTTAGTTCTCAATGCACCAAAACAGAAGCTGCACTCCAGGGCACAGCTCAGAGCACTGGGGCAAAGAGCTGGGGGCTTGAGGAGGGCAGAAAAAGCTAAACACAGCTCTTTTAGGAGCCACGATATTGGGCAAGAATGAGTTTTGGGCTCCAGCAAGTGCTGGATCAGAGTGGGGCGGTTAAGAGGTTCGCCTCTGCACCAGATCTTTCAGGTCCAAACCCTGACTCTGCTGCTTGCTTTGTGCGGATCACTTCCCTTCTCTGGGCCTTGATTACCTTTTAAAGGTAGGGATCGGGTGAAGATTAATGAGTTAGTACAGAGAAAGCACTTAATAGAATGCCTGGCACACCAGTGTCCTATAGAAGGTTTAGTGCAATTGGTTCAGCAGATCAGGGCCCCAGGGGCAGCACAGAGGACAGACTCACTGCTGGTGGGAAGGGAATGGAAGTGAGGCCAGTTCAGAGGATGAGGAAAGCTATGGATGGGGTACCCTCCACCTGACCCCTGCCCAGCGCTCTGGTTCCCCAGGAGGCTGTCAGGCATAACAGTGCTCCTAGAAAGGCAAGGGTACTGCTAGCAGGGTCACACTCCTTGTTACCAGGTAGGCGAATCCTCTGTTCCTCAGGTTCAAGAGTCCCAGTGGACCATGTGTTGGAAGAGAGAGGCAGGCTCTCTGAGATTGGCCAGGTTGGATTTCTGCCCCAGGGGAACTGGTCCTCAGCCAGGTCATCCAAGAAGAGGGGAGATGGGAGGGGCTTGGGGAGAAGGAGAGGGTGAGGAGCTGATGGATGAGCTGGCAGTGAGAAAGGGGAGCATCTAGCGCAGGAGAGCCTCTAGGCTTCTGGGATCACTTGTGCTCCCTGTCAGCAAATGCAAGGGGGAAATGAAGTTCTGATTAAAAAGAACGTGCCTCAAACAATAAATGCTGGAGAGGGTGTGGAGAAAAAGGAACCCTCCTATACTGCTAGCGGGAATGCAGTTTGGTGTCACCACTGTGGAAAACAGCATGGAGATTCCTAAAGAAACTAAAAATAGACTTACCATATGATCCAGCAATCCCACTCCTGGGCATATATCCAGAGAAAACTCCAATTCGGAAAGGTACATGCACCCCATGTTCACAGCTGCACTATTTACAACAGCCAAGGCATGGAAACAACCTAAATGGCCATCGACAGATAATGGAATAAAGAAGTTGTGGTATATTTATACAATGGAATACTACTGAGCCATAAAAAAGAATAAAATAATGCCATTTGCAGCAATATGGATGGACCTGGAGACTGTCATTCTAAGTGAAGTAAGCCAGAAAGAGAAAGAAAAATGCCATATGATACTACTCATATATGGAGTCTAAAAAAAAAAAAAAAAGGACAATGAACTTATTTACAAAACAGAAACAGAGTCACACACATAGAAAACAAACTTATGGTTACCAGGGGAGAAAGGGGGTGGGAAGGGATAAATTGGGAGTTTAAGATTTGCAGCTACTACTATATATAAAATAGATAAACAACACAGGAAACTGTATTCAATATCTTGTAGTAAACTATAATGAAAAAGAATATGAAAATGAATGTATGTATGTATGTATGTATATATGACTGAAACATTATGCTGTACACCAGAAATTGACACAACATTATAAACTGACTATATTTCATTAGAAAAGAATGAAAGAAAAAAAAGAACCTCTGAGGTAGGGACAATGGTTCCCCTATATTCTAAGTGGGAAACTGAGGTGCCAAGATCCTCCTGGCCTATGAGGAACAGCACTGGGGTTAAAGCCGTGTCCCTCCAGCCCAAAGGCACAAGGCTTGGCTGGTTCGGCCTCTTCCTGGAAAATGGAGCCCTGAGCAGGGATGTCAGAGGCCCTGGGGCCTGGAATACCTCAGCCCCCTCCCCCGCACACCAGACACACTGTGGCCTGTCCCCTGGGCCTGCCCCCAGCTGGAACACACACCACATCTGACGCAGGACACGCACATGCACACGCGTGCACACAGAGTCCATGAAGCACTGGCTCTTCTTGGGAGGGTTGCTGTCTCATGTTTTCTGTTCTACTTAAAAGTCCCAGCTACCCCACACGCTCGGTCACGGCCCACTAAGCGGTGGTAAGGGCACTGAGGACTTCCGCCTGAGACCCCCCCGGCCCGACCCTGGGGTGTCCTCTGCAGGGCTCTCAGGGACAGGCAGAGATGGCCATCCACGCACATGAGCAGCTGAAACATGTCTCTAGTCGTTTCCTCTGGTTTCTAGAAGTAGATAAACTGAACCAAAGGGAAGGGTATCGGGGTCCCATTGCCGAGTCACCCTCCAGGAGGAGAGTTCAGGAACCTTTTATCTTCCCTCACCATTTTACCCCGAGGCTGCCCTGAGGCTGACTTTGTCCTCTCTCCTGGAGGGTAGCGGGCATGGGGATAACAGAGATTGTCGGCTGGGTCAGGGGACAGCTGTTGCCCGTTGGCAGAATGCTGGCATGTCTGCCAGGGCCACAGGGCTGGGTCTGCCCCATCCCGCCCAACTCTTTATTGTCAGGATGGGACCAGTATCCAGAAGGTACACCAGAGAACTTTGCGAAAACACAAACTGAGTGAGAAAAACCAATCAGCTGGTCCCAGACTAGATCCTGGGAAACTAGTGTTTGCATCTAAAAATGGAGTCATGACCTTTCAGCCAACAGTCACCAGCTCCCCAGGCCTGTGCCAGGCCCCTGCAGACTCTGGGGAAACAAGCCAGGAACTTAGGGTCCTCAAGGGAAATCCCAAAGACACGGGCAATGACGTCCGCAAAGGACCTGGGAGGCTGTGCCCAGGCGCCAGGAAGATCTGGGTTTGTAACTTCAAGCTGCATCAATGTGATCTCAAGCAAACCTATAACCTCTCTGAGCCTTGATGGTTGTTCTGTCTTCCATACTGTTTCTCTGTCCACCTATTCCCCGACTTCCAATGGGGTTACCTCCTGATAAAAGTCCCACATGGTCTGTACCAAGTTCCTCCCCAGCCCTTGTTGCTTGGCCCCTTATTTACCATCAGGGTACCTTCTTTTTGTCCCTCTGAATGCCCCACCACCACCACCACGCCTAAGCAGAGGCCTCTACCTCCAAGGCCTCCAGCCCTGCGCTTGGCCTATGCTTGGAGACGTGTAAGAGGGTCTCCCTGGGGCTCCTGGAATCCCTGGGGTGAACCAGGGTCAATACTACCCCTACAGGCCGTGGTTGGAAAGTACGGCCAACTCTTCTAAAAACAGTAGTTTTTTCCCCCAAATCCTTTCTCTTATTTCTCAGGCCCACATCCCCATCAGCAGTGGCCGGACGCGCACTACTCGCCCGGAAGCCGGGCCCGCTGCTTCGGAGACCGCAGCCCAGACGCAGGATAGAGCCCAGAGGACTCCCTGCGCGTTGGGACCCGGGGGGCCGGGGCGGCAGCTGGTGGGCGGGGCGTGCGGGAAGATAGGCGGGGCAGCGGTGAGTGGGCGGGGCGCAAGTCTGGTCGGTGGGGCTGCGGCCAATGGGCGGGCGGGGCGCAAGGCTCCTTTTCCCTCCCCAGAATCCCACCAGGCTCCGCCCCCGACCGGCCCTGAGTCAGGCCCTACCCAGAGCGGTACTGGAAGCGCTGCGCGGCCGCCGGATTTCGCCGGAACCCCGGCAATCCCTGATTTCCCGGCCGGGGTGCGCCGTTAGGATCCGTCCTAAGGCTGGTCCGGCCTCAGTGGGGTGAATCTGCAGCCCGCAGGGACAGTCGCGCTCCCTCCGCCGCACCTTGTCCTCGCCCCGCGCCCGGCCGGAGGAGGAGCAACGAGCAACGCGAGTCCCGGGCCCGCAGTGGTCGGCGGAAGTCCAGGTGTGCGTTCTGGATGCAGATCCCCGGCTGGGGCGGACGGAGCTCGGGCCTGGCTCTGCGTCGGCAGAGCGGCCCCGGGGGCCTGGGCCGGGCAGGAGGCAGGATCTAGCGGAGCCGACGCCCGAGGCGGGGCCTTAAGGGTCGGACGCTGCGCCCCAAGCCCGGTAGGGAAACGGGTCCGCAGACGGAGGAGAGGGACGGGCTTGCTAGAGGCTACTGAGTGAACAGGGGCCAAAGCCTCAAAACTCCGGTCCGGGGAGCTTTATGTGATCCCGGGCGGATACCCGCAGGGCTGCCGGGGGTCCCAGGCTCACTGTGACCCGGGCGGGACCAAGCGGCTTTACAGCCCTTACCGCCTATCAGGGGCAGTGCGTCTTGTTCCCCTCCACCACCACCACCAAGACCCCTATAACTGAGGAGGACACTGAGGCTGTGGCGGAGCGGGAAGGAGAGTGACTTGCCCCAGGTTACCGCCGAGCTGTGAGAGCTGAGGTGCTTTCCGGCGGTCCCCTGGAAAGCCCAGGCCCCGCCTCCCGGAGGAATGCACTGCTGCCACCCCTGCCCGACCCCCCATCCCTCCTAGGGGTATCGCGGCCGCCCCTCTCTGCGCAGCGCTCCCGTCCCCAGGCCTGGTGTGTCCCCGCTGTCCCGGCTCTGGGCTTGCTTTCTGGTGTCCTGTTTCCCCCGGGAATCCTCCAAGCCCGGCCCCAGCACTGTTGCTCTAGTCCCTAGGATGGCCGCCCTTTGCTCGCGGCGTAAGGAGGTTGGGGGAGCCGAGGCCGGGGGCCGATCGTCCGGACCCGAGCGCCTCTCCCAAGGCACAGCTGCAGGCTTCGGCTGAGCGCTGAGCCTCTGTCGCCGGGTCAACCTACCGGAACTGCCAGATCTGGGCCGGGGGCGGGGCGTCCAGCAGGACGAGGAGATACCCGGAATCCACATTCCCCTGGTGGGGCTACCCAGGGGAGGGCAAGGCAGCAAGGACGGGGCCACTGTTCCCTGGATAAGGAACATTCCTTTGCAGGCGTTTCCGGACCCTGGAGACACAGGCCTAGAGCCTGAGAGCCCTGAGAGAGGTGGGCTGATTCACCAAGGCACACTCAGTCTCTGCAGGTTCCCAGGCTCAGATGCTGCACCCCAAGATGCACTGCCCCAGGCTAGCCCTGGGCCTGGGATTCTGCCTGCTGGTGGGCATGGCCCTCTACTGTCTGTGGTGAGCATGCCCCATGGAGCCCTCCCTCCCCACCTCAGACACCCCCTCTGTCCGCATCTCAACCCCTCAAACCTTGACCCCTTCACAGGATTCCCAGGTCCCACCCATCTCTCCTAGCACACCTGTCCCCCAACCCCAGCCCCGGTTAAGACTGAACTAGTCTGGCTTATGGGGGCAGAGCCGGTGGGGGGGGTTGCCTTGTACTGGCCTCCTAACCTTTGCACTTGTTCTTTCCTTTTCCTGGACTATTCTTCTCGCCGTGTTAATGAGGAACTCCTGTTTGTGCCCCAAAATTCACCCCAGGTGTTCCTTCTGCAAAGCTCCCGGGGCTGCCCCTCACCTTCAGCCCCTTATGTGCAGGGTGTGGCATCCAGAACATTCCTGCCCCAGGAATGAATGGCCGCATGGGGGCATAATGACAGCACTGCAGAAGGCCAGGAGGCTTTGTCCTCTGAGGTCAGCCAGACCCAAGGAGTGATGGGGGATCCCCAGGTGCAGTCCTGGGAGCCTTCACTCCCACAAACAAGTGAGTTTTCAGCCTCAGGGGCAGAGTGGAGTCAAACAGGTGTTTTTCCTTCCCAGGGTGTATGTGGAGAGCTCACTGCCGGTCTCGTACGTCCCCTATTATCTCCCCTGCCCATCGATCTTGTAAGTATCTGGGTAGGAAGTTTGGGGGCGCTGTGAGCTACCCAGAGTGGGGGAGTTGGGAGGGTTTTTAAGGTCACTTTGCAGGTTCTTAGGTCATAAGCTCATGATTCTGATCAGTGCGATAAATATTTAGGTAATTTGTGAACTGCCCTAAATGTGGAGTGAAATTCCCTTGTTTCAGTCCTTGGGTGTCCCTGCAGGACCCCCTCCATGGTGTGACCTGGAGCTTGTTGCATAGCTCTGAGCCTCACTTGCTGTATCTGTAAAATGGGATGATAGAGGTGCCTTTCCCGGGCCACCTGGAGCATGGGCTGCAATGATGCCTGTACAAATCCGGTGTTGCACCTGACCGACCCATTGGAAATACTCAGTAAACAATGCTTTTAGGACTTGACCTTTTTGCTCAATTTTGTGTTCTATGTGAATTCATGAAACAAATGGATACGGGACCCGTCTTCTCCACAAGCCTGATTTTTTTGACATTTAAGAGTGGAGAAGATGGTTTGGGACAGTCTCAAGGGTGCATTTGGCCCCATGGTCTTTTGTTTTTCGTGACAGCAAAAGAAACGTTTAAAATCTGGATCAGAGACTACTAATTAACAACAAGGTGTGTTTTACTCTTATAAACATAGAATATGGAAATTAAGAAGCTGGAAAACAGAAAAGACAAAAAAAAAAAAAACCCTCTTGTGTCCTCCTGGTCTGATCATACTCTGATTCCAAAGTTCATCAACTTGTTGATTGCTGCGCTAACTTGGATAGATTTGAATAGAAGCAGAAAGGCTACTTGCTACTGAAAACAGTTGCGACCATGCTGTTTTTGCAATTTTTATCCTGTTTTCCCAGAATTGGCTTTATTTGTCAGAGTTTGGTCACCATCATTTTATTCAACCCAGGGGCTGGGCTCTGATTCTTGAACCCCTCTCCTTTTTCCACCAACAGCTTTGGGGCATTTGGGTTGTTTCCAGTCTCCTAGCATTCTAAATTAGTTTGTAAAGCTCTGATTATAAAGCGGTTTCCATCTTGAGGATCCTTTTGTTTGGTATATTTCCTTCCTGAGCCAGAGGACATGGCTGGGTTCTTCATCCATCTGGTCAGGTTGTCCCCAGAGGGACCATCTCGGCCATACTCACTCACACAACACCACTCCCACCCCCAGCAGCTGCCTGCATCTGGGCAGGTGCTGGAAGTATCAGGCATCACAACAAACAAAAACCAAACCATCTTGCTGATTCCGGAGATGGAGACGGGAAATGCCATCTGATTTAATTTTTTCTTATTTTTTTAATTTAAATTTTTAAATTTCACTTCTTTGATTCCTACCAGGTCCTCATCTCCCCCATGCTTTCCCTTAACTGAATTTCCTCTTCTGTGACTCGCCTGCTCAGCCACCTCCCTTCTTTGGCCTGTTTTCAGGGTCTCTGTCACCTTGGTTGCAAGTAATTGCTACATTTTTTTTCTTTCCAGTTTGTCTGTCTTTTGGTTCTCCTGAGTTATTTTTTTAAATAGACTGAAGTTGGAGATTTTTTTGTCTGTTTCAAATGGTCACAGCTGCCCCTCTGTTCATTTGGATCTCCCCTTTACTTTTAGTTTTATTACCTTCAGAGGTTTGGAAATGTGAAGTTCCTCTTTTTGGCTGTAGCTCATCCGTGGCCTTGGTATTCTTATGTCCAACTCTTTAATGTGGCCAGAGTGGGGTGTGTTGAAGCTGATGGGGACAGGGGAGGCGCTGAAGGCCAGGGAAGTGGGGAACATGGGCCCCTTCCCTCTTCTCACTTCTGGCCATCTTGTCAGTCCCATCAGTTTCTGAGCAGGCACCTGAAATGTGCTTGTCTTTGTGAAACTAGATCAGAAGGCCAATTTGATGGATTGACTTTAAAAACATTGTTGCTTCAAGAGTAGAGACTGATGGCAGAAGGACAAATATTACAGGGTATCATTTATATGAGCGCTCTAGAATAGTCAAATTTATAGAGACAGAAGTAGGAATAATGGTTACCAGGAGCTCAGGGAGAGGGGATGGGGAGTGAGTGTTTAATGGGGACAGAGTTTCAGGTTGGGATGATGAAAGAGTTGGAGATGGATGGTGGTGATGGTAGCACAACAATGTGAATGTACCTAATGCCCTGAACCGTTAAAATGGTTAAAATATTAAATCCTTGTAATGTGTATCTTACCATACACATACACGCGCGTGCGCACGCGCACACACACACAGCATAGACTGGAAAAAGTAGGAAAGCTCTAAGAGGCCTAGGGCATCCCATCCTATGTGACATATTGAAGGTACCCAAGCAGACAGGCACCGCATCCTCAGGTGGTCTAAGCCTTATGGCCGACCTCGGGCCTCTGCTGGAGCTGGCTCTGACCTGCTTTCTGGGCGGCCTTGGGCCAGCCTTTCCCTTCTGCAGGCCTCAATTCTGCTTGGAGAATGAATGTATTGTCCCTATTTTAAGGGTGAGGGAACTAAACCCGGAGGAGTGAGATGTCTGGCCCCGGGTCTCTCCAGCCACCTAGTGGCAGAACCCGGAGTTGCATGACCTGTAGCCTCCTGTGTCTGAGCCTGCCGCCGGCCACCTCCTTCCTTTGGCACCCCTCTTCTAGTTCACCCAGGTAGGCCTGGGCTGAAGCTGGTGGAGGCTGACCACACTGACTGCCTGACAAGAATAAGCCAGGGTACTGGTCTTTCTGACCATTTTTTCCGTGCTGAGCACAGGCTGACAGCCCCTGACTTCCATGGCTCCTTTAATTTTCACGGCAGCCCTGAGGGTTAAGGATGCTTCCTCCTTTTACAGATGAGGAAAAGTGGGTGTATCAGTCAGGGATCCACTAAAGAAGCAGAACCAAGAGGAGGGAGGGACACCGACAGATCGATCAATTGATTGATTGAAAGAAAGTGGCTCCCGTGACTGTGGGGGTGGCTAAGCCAGTCTGAAATCCACAGAGCAGGCCGTCGGGAAGACGAGCGGGAACTCTGGGCAGGAGCTGACACGGCTGTCCATCAACAGAATTTCTTCTTCTTCAGGGAAACCTCAGTTCTATCCTTAAGGTCTTTCAGCTGAGTGTGTTAGGCGCCCCCCAGACTGAAGAAGATGATCTTTATGTAGGTTCAGCCGGTGTAGATGTTATTCACATCTACCAAACATGCACGCACCTTCACGGTAGCGCCTCAGCTGGTGCTTGTGTAAGTGGACACTACAACTGCCCATCGCTGTGGACTCAGGCTAATTAACTCGCCCAAGGGTCCCAGGCTAGAAAGTGGGCTCATGGGGACCTTACAGCCTCTCAAACCTCCCGCCCAGCGCCGCGTCCTACAGAGCAATGAGTCTGAAAGAACACCACTTCTCGACAAGTGGCGCCAGGCTCAAATCATACAGCGCCCCTGGACAGCCGGCTTCTGTAGGAGCCCAGCCCCCGCGGAGCAGGCCGGGCAGTGGGGAAGGGCATCTGCATGGAGCCTGGGGCGGGGGGTGGGGAGGGGTGCCTGCCCCGGGGGGCTTCAGCTCAGCTTCATCCTTCCCTGCTTCCCATCTCTGCCCCCGATCGTGGCACTAACAGCTCTGCCTCACCTCTCCCGCCAGCAACATGAAGCTGCAGTACAAGGGTGAGGAGCCGTCCCAGCCCGTGGCACAGTAAGCAGACTGTTATCCCCGCTGGGTGGCCCCGGGGGTGGGGGCTGCCTCCGCTCACCACTGGCCCTTCTTGGTTGCAGGTCACAGTACCCTCAGCCCAAGCTGCTGGAGCAGAAGTAGGTGTGGAGCAGGGCCTGGGTGCAGAGGGAGAGACCTGGGGTGGAGGTGGCGGGGACAGAGTTCTGGTTTATAAGTTGGGGTAGTGGAGGTGTCATGTGGCCTTAGGATCCTGGTAGTCTGGGACCTGGGCCCCAGTCCAGCTCTGTCACTTGCTGTGTGACCTTGGGCAGGTTCCCCAACTGCTCTGAGCTTTTTCTGCACAGGTGGATAATAATAATACCCCCCTCTTAGGATGTTGTAGGAGCAGATGAGATGGTGTTTGTGAAACGCAGAGCACAGGGCCTGCTGTTTCGTAGCACGTGATCTGATGGTAATGATGATGTTAATGACCTCCATCTCTGAGGCACTTAGCAGGCTCCTGAAATGCCTGACCCCCCCATCCCCTGCACTTGGCGTGTGTTAACTCTCTCCTCTTGACCGTGCTGGGGAGTAGCTATCATGATCCCCACTTTCCCTGTGAGGAGACTGTGGCCCAGAGACAGGGATGAAGCTGCCCAGGGTCACACAGCAGGGGAGGCAGGGCCAAGAGGAGACTGAGGCTTTCATGAGGGGAGGGTCTCAGCCCCCACGGCCTCCTCTGCTGCCAGGCACACCAGGCTACTGACACTCACACCCTGGTTGGCGCCCATCGTCTCTGAGGGAACCTTCGACCCTGAGCTTCTGCATCACATCTACCAGCCGCTGAACCTGACCATCGGGCTCACAGTGTTTGCCGTGGGGAAGTGAGTGGTGGGCTGGGCTGCGGGGAGAGGGTGGTTATCATTTCTGAGCCCCAGGGACGGACAGTCCTGGGAGAGACAGGGCCCTGCCCCGGGTGCCAGGGAGGCTCTGAACCAGGTGCAGGCGGGAAGCTGTGGACTGTGATGGTAGGAGTGGGGCTTCCTGGAGGAAGACGGTCTGGCCCTGGCATGGAATGGGGCCGGCGGGGGGGGGGGGGCAACCTAGGTGAGGGAGCAGCAGGAGCCTTTGTCAGGAAACATCCTTGCCCTCTCGCCCACCCACCCTGCTTCCCCTGAACGGTCCAGGCAGGTGTGAAGGAATGGAAACCCCCCAGACCACGTCACATAAACAGGGGTCCGTAGTCAGGCCACAGGCAGGTCAAGAGACCTAGGCAAAGCTGGTCCCGCCCTAGGACCTTCTCTTCGCCCCAACGCCTGCCTACTCTTGGGACCACCACCCACACTTTCTGCTCCCCTCCCTCCCCCTCCCCCCCACGGCCTTTCTTTTAGGAGCCATTACCTGGCAGCTTCCCTCTGGGTCCCTTCCTGGGGCTCCTGAGAGAGGGACCCTGATGGGGCCCCAACGCCTAAAGTGCTGCCCGCCTGGGGTCAGGGCACCACCCACCCAATCAGCTGCGGCCGGGAAGCGTGGTCCCGGCACCCAGCACCCCACACCACTTGCCTGCTGCTTGGTTACTTTCCTCTCTCTGAGCCTCAGTGTCTGTGCCTGTAAAGTGGGGATTGTGGTGCCGGCCTTCTTGGGAGTTTATGAGGCCAGAAGGAAGTAAGAATCTCTTAGAACACTGCCTGTCACTTAGTAAGACTCAGTCAAAGTGAGCTCTGTCCGTGACTATGAGAGTCATCAAGTATCATTATTAGGACGATCTTAGGAGGTTGGTGCTATGATTGGAGGAATCTGGCAGACGAAGACCACGAGGGTCAGACCTGAGCGACTTCTTGAGGCGGGAAGCTAGGCCCTGGCCCCGCGTGGTGCTGGCACATACTGGGGACCCAGGCGGCAGCCTTGTGGCGGTGGTGGTGGATGATGGAGTCATGTCCACCAGGTACACCCAATTCGTCCAGCACTTCCTGGAGTCGGCCGAACGCTTCTTCATGCAGGGTTACCGAGTGCGCTACTATGTCTTCACCGATGACCCCATGGCCCTTCCTCGGGTCCCGCTGGGCCCTGGCCGCCTCCTCAGCATCGTCCCCATCAAGAGGCACTCCCACTGGGAGGAGATCTCCACACGCCGGATGGAGACCATCAGCCAGCACATTGCAGAGAGTGCGCACCGGGAGGTGGACTACCTGTTCTGCGTCGATGTGGACATGGTATTCCGGAACCCATGGGGCCCGGAGACCTTAGGGGACCTGGTGGCTGCCATTCACCCAGGCTACTTCACTGTACCCCGCCAGCAGTTCCCCTACGAGCGCAGGCATGTTTCCACTGCCTTTGTGGCTGATGGCGAAGGGGACTTCTATTATGGTGGGGCGGTCTTTGGGGGGCGGGTGGCCAGGGTGTACGAGTTTACCAGGGGCTGCCACATGGGCATCCTGGCGGACAAGGCCAATGGCATCATGGCAGTCTGGCAGGAGGAGAGCCACCTGAACCGCCGCTTCATCTCACACAAGCCCTCCAAAGTGCTGTCCCCCGAGTACCTCTGGGATGACAGGAAGCCCCAGCCTCCCAGCCTGAAGCTGATCCGCTTTTCTACACTGGACAAGGACACCAACTGGCTAAGAAGCTGACGGCAGAGTCCAGGCTGCTGTGGATGGGGGGACCCCAAGCCCTGCACCCAGTTTGCCCCAGTGAGTACCCAGCCCGCCAGCCCCCAGTGCAGCCTACTTGCAACAGTGCCTCACTTCTCAAGCCTTAGCTGAGACCAGCCCTGTGCTGCCTGCCTCCCAGTCTGCCAGCAGAATCCAGAGGGAAAATGGGCGTGTAAAGGCCTTTGCAAACTGTAAAGGGCCATGCTCACACTAGAAGAATGCAAAGATCACACAGCACGTGGCCCCAAAATGGTCGAAAGGGAGGAAGGGAGACTAGAGGTAGAAGGAGACAGGGACCGCAGGCCTCACCCCACACATGTGCCTTGGGGGCGGGCTCTGGAGTCTCAGCCCCACCCAGGGACTGAAGTCCCCACACCCCCCTCCTTTTGTTGCCTATTGCCCTTAAGTTTGCACTTCCAGCACCCTGGTGTGAAAGGCACCCTGGACCCCTTTTCTCAGGCTGCAGGGGTTCCGGGTCCTGAGATGTCCCCCAGCCACACAGAGCCAATTTCTCACTCGGGACCCCAAGTGCGCCTTTGAAATGGACCAGGTTGAGGCTTTCTGGCTTCAAGTCCAGCCTGCACTTGAGGTGGCCCACACTCCCTTGGCACCAGCTGCCTTCTCTGTAAGAGGGTTAGGGCAGTTCTTAATAAAGGTGGTGAGCGCTAGGCTCTGTTGCTTCACCTGCACGTCTGTCTGCACTGCCAGCCCCTAGGGATTCAGTCAGCCAGAGTGGCCGATACAGTCAGCTGGTGGAGGGGTACAGTCTTCCAGGAAACCTGGGCTGAAGCTGGCCCCTGCGACAGACAGAATTTCACCCCGAGTCTCCTGGAAGACGGGTGAAGTGGAACCGTGCCACCAGACAAGCCGCATTGGTGAGTTGGAGCAGAGCCCACCAGCTGGGTTCCCTGTGGGCTCTTAGACCCTGAGCACATAGCAAATGTGTCTGCAAGGGCCCCTGTGTCCCAGGTGAGCCTTAGCCCTGTGAGGCCCCTGACAGGCATGGGGCCCCCAGGCCATGCATTGTGCAGGCTCAGGATTAGAGAGGCTTCAGAGCCCAGCTGTGGTCCAATCTGCCTGGTGGGACAGAGTTGTGGTGGTGGGGGCGGCCCAGTGTCCACTCTCCTGGGGGCAGCAGCGTCTTTGCCATGTAAGGGAGAGGCGGGGGGGGGGGGGGCAGAGAGGGATGTAATCTGTGGTCATAATGGGAGAAGGAGGAACCCCTGACCTGGCCACCCCTGGCAAAGCTGGGGCCAGCCCCAAGCCCACTCTTCCTGCAGGTTTGGCCAGCGAACAAGGACAGGCTACAGGTGTGTGGGCAGACTGACCAGTGTGAGGAGACAGCGCGGACTGGACAAGACGCATCGGGGAGGTTAGGCAGTTAGGCCTGGGTGGACCACGGCCCATGTGTTACCAGTGGGGAGCACCTTCCTAGGATGTCTGTCCACACCCTGGGGAGGGAGGGGTTGTGAAGCCGGTTAGGTTGAAGGAACAGGCCCTGCCTTCGAGGAGTTTCCATGTTGGAGCAGGGAGAGGGCCTGTGATGTGGAGAAGGAGGTGGCCCTGAGACCTGGGCAGCATCAGCCTTGCAGGAAGGGGTCCCTTCTTGCTCCCAGGCCACTCTGGGCCATTCTCAGCCTTGGCCCGAGCCCTCAGGTACTATGGCTACCCTGGTCCCCATCCCAGGGCATGGCCCTCAAACACAAGTTGAGTGAGTGACAGTGCCCAACTCCTGGAACCAAACTGGGGTACAGTCTACTTTCCAAAAAGATGCTAAGGGCTTGGGGGCTGGAGCTCCTCCATGGTTGGGAGGAAGTAAGGTGGGATGGGTGGTGGGGGACAGGCCTGGCCCGGCAGAAGGAGGTGAGAATGCCTGGAAATAGAAATAGACAAAATTACAATTACAGAATGTCTGCAGTGGCCCCTGAAACGTAAGCCGCCTCTCCTTTCATGGCCGGCTACCTCTTCTCCATGCCCGACAACCCAACATCATTACCCTGTCGCAGGGCCTGGCCCAGCACACCTCTGCTCACACTGCCTACCAGTCAGGCCTCCCGGTCCAATCACGTGGCCAGTTCCTGGATACTTACTCCTGACTTCACCTCCTCCAGGAAGCCTACCTTGATTTGTGTCCCCCTCCAGAGTGGGTACTTTTCAGTGTTCCCATAAATCCTCATTCCTGTGTCATCATTTACAATGTTCTAGTCATCTCCACCCCTTCCCCCGGCTGGTAAACCCCAAGAGGGCACAGATGGTGGCCTGCCAGGTTTAGCCCAGTCCCTGAAACCCCAGAGGGATTCCATGAGTGTTTGTTGAACGACTGTGTGAATGTGAGGCAGCTGAGAACACAGGTTTGAGCATGTCCTAGCACCTGTGGGATGTTAGGCAGGTCACCTCCCTGAGGCCCTGGGGTGAGGATGAAATGGGATTATGGTGGGGACACCTGTGGGCACTGACTTCCAGGCAGGTACTTGGAGAAATAGCTAGGTCTGGGCCTGCCAGGCAACATGCCCAACCCTGGGAGGGGGAGGTGACCACCAGAGCCCACACTGTACACAGGAGGAAACAGGCAGACTGCATCGCTGGCTGCATCTCAGGGATGCACGCTTGAATGGCGTGAATAATGCACGCACTAAGCTCCTTCCAACTGAGATGCTGTGGCTCTGATTAAACCACCTGGATCATGTCCTCTGCTGCCCCCAACCTGCGGTGACCCCGTACTCCTTGCCCAACATTCAGCGTCCTGTGTGGTCTGGATGTCCTCCCAGTGTGCACCCCTCACCCCGACTCCACCTCCCCACAGCCTTCCTCCCTGCACTGACCCTTCCAAGCCCTTGCCCTGCTCAGGGCCCCCTGCCTGCAGTGCCCCTCCCCACAGCGCCCCATCCATGATGAACTCACCTCCAAGGCTGGGCCCAAAGGCCACCTCCTCGGGCTCCTGAGTAAGCACAGCCTTTGGGGTAAGATTGACCTTAGCTCAAACTCACAAGGGGCTACCTCACAGCCCTGTGACAGGCAAGCTCCTGAGACTCTCAGAGCCTCAGTTTCCTCCATTGAAAAGGGGGTCAGTGACTCTGACCTTGGGAGGGAGTGATGGGGATTAAAGCAGGGAGATGAAGGTGCCCTAAGTACTTGGACTCAGGATGTTGCCTGGCAGGGGGAGCCCAGCACAGGACGAGGCCTCTGATGGTCAGCACAGGGCTCAGTGATGGAAAAGAGCAATGATTGTGAGCCCCTCATTCACGGCTGGACTTGGTCACTCAGAGCTGAGTCACCTTGAGACCTTTTATACATGAGCCACTGTTCATGCATAAAAAGGGGCAAAACCCCTGAGCGCCCAGGAGGTGTCCTTACCATCACTAACTACCCCCAGCACTAGCTTATCCCGGTAGTGGGGCCCCTCCTCCCTGGGCTCCCTCCAGCCCCCTTTCACCGGCCAGGGCTGCAGCAGGGGGCAGGCTGGACCTTGTGTCCAGAGGTCCTGCCGGGAAGAGGAGGAGAGCGGGTGTAGAGGAGGGGGTAGTTGCGGCCTGACTTTCTTCCTGCCTGTACTCCGTGTCCACTGCTGCCTGGAGGACTGCTTGTCCCAGCCAGGCACTGAGCTGTCTCCTGCAGGTGGCATACGGGGACCAAGACAGGATGAGGTGTATAATCGGTGACTCCCACAACTCCAGGTCTACACTACCACCCGGCCCAGCCCCTGCCCGTTTGGGTTTGGGGTGGCTCGGGGTCCTAGGGTGCACAGGAGGAACAGAGCAGGCTGCGGGGACGCAGGGGACCCGCCGCTAGCTGAGCCCTGGGTGCGCCGCGCGGCAGCGCAAGGCAAGCCGGGGCTCACGTGCACGCGCGGTCCGCGGACCCGCGCAGGCCCCGTGTGCGCGCCCGACCGTGGACGCGAGGCCCGGCTGTCCCGGCCGGGTCCACCCACGTCTGCCCGCGAGTAGGAGGCCAGTGCGCGCCCCCGAGCTCACACGGCGGGGCCCGCCCCTGACACCTGCGGCGGGCGGGGGCGGGGCGGGGCGGGGGCGGGGCCGAGGCGGTCCCCGCCCACCCGGCCGGAGCCAGGGAGCCCAGGCGGAACCGAGCAGCGGGGCCCCAGCGGCCGGCGGCGCGGCGCGGCGCGGCGCAGACAATGGGAGCGGCGCTGGTAGCGGCCGTGGAGTCCCGGGCCCGGCGGGGACGGGAGGCCGCGCCATGAGCCCCGCAGCCGGGCGCCCCCCTGCCCCGCGCGCGGGCCGAGGCGAGCGGCCTCTGCGAGCGCTGGGCCCCGCCCTGGGGCTGGCGATGTGCTGCCAGGGCTGAGGATGATGGTAGATTGCCAGGTGAGTGCCCCGCCCGGCCGCGGCCGCCCTCTCCGGCGTCGGCCGTGGAGGGAGGACCACATGCCTCCCCCGTCAACACCCCATCCATCCCGGAGGGAGCCCGGCGCCGAGTCCACGCTGAGCGCGCGCTTACGCAGTTCCGTGTCCCACCCTTCCTGGTACAACCGGGAAACTGAGGCCAGGAGAGAGAGACTGGCTCGGGGCCCACGAGGTGGGCAGAGTCCAGAAGAGAAGGAAGGGTCCCAGCCTCTTATGCGAGGGCTCGGCCACTCCCATGGAGTTTCCTTTGGGAATGAACGCTCCTAAAATCCTGGGGGACTCCTCCACCCCCTCCCATAAAAGGCTGTTTCCTCTCGGGATCCTGATGCGCCCACAGGTATATGCACACACATTGACGTCACAGATGGGGACCACGGCGTAGATTCAGAGGAGGAGTGGATACTGGGAGGTGACCAGAGGGAAAGAAGAAAGAGGTTGGAGGCAGCTCTACCATGGGGCAGGGCCATCTAGTCTCCTGGCAACATGCTCAGGGCCCAAAGCATGAGGGGGAAAGATGCTAGGCTGATGGACAGAGTATCCCCAAGGTGCCCAGGGGTCTGCCTGGGCAGGGACCATCCCCAGAGTAGCCTGGAGAGAACAGTTTCTGAGTCCTGCATCCACCACTCTGGGCACATAGAACTAGGATGAGATCCGCCCCCAACCCCAGTGTGGAAGGAACTACAGGACAGAAGGCTTCAGCGTACTCCACTGTAAATGGGGTACATAGATGGGGCGATCCCAAGGGTCCTACAGCTTGTAAAAGAGTCTTTTGGCCTTGGTTCTCCATCCATGACCCACCGTGCTCTGAGTCCGTGGAAACTGTTTTCTACTTCCTCGAGGTCCTTCTGAGCAGAGGGCAGACTGGGGACTTGGGGTACAGGGAACCTGGGTAGTGCAGAATGAGGCAGGACCACTCGTCCAGGGACAAGGAACAAATCTATCTTTGTTGGAGCCTAGGGGTCCTCATTTGGAAGTGGGTGGAGTCATTACCCTGGTCGGGGTCAGGAGGCCTTGTGAGTGAACTGGACACCACGACAGTGGAGGGAAACAGGGGGACAAGAAAGACTTCCGAGGATGCTCACATCACTTCTGGAGCCAGCAGGTCTTGCTCCTTTGCCCCTCTGAGGGAGGGAGAGCCGCTGCCTTGACAACACCTAAACAAAGGTGTGTGTTTTTGTTTTCTGGTTTTCCTGCCTGGGACTGCAGTGCTGGAGCTGACCACCAGGGGGCGGGCTGTGCCTACTGTGCTCAATGGAGGAACTGAAGCGGGGAAGGGACACCAGGGAGTCATTCTGGGTGTCCCCCTGCCCCTGATCCAACAAGGGCCTTTTATTACTAGCCTCTGTGTCCACAATATAAGCTGCTCAGAGGCGGGAAGGGGCTCTGAGATCCTCTATTGATTCATTCAGCTACTGTGCCCTGGGCACTCACCCAGGAGCACACAGCCTGGAGGGCCAGACGGACAAAAGCAGGAAAGCAAATCCCTGGGAGAGAGAAGAGCACGTGCTCTAGGGAAACGAGTCAGGGTCCTGGAGGGAGGGCCGGGAGCTCCTGGGGGGGGGGGGTGTCTAAAGATCTCTAGGGTGATCAGGATGCTGTGACCAGAAAGACCACAGGCACCAGCCCTGCAGACTGTGAGCAGTGAGCGGGGGAAGGTCGAAGGTGCAGAGACTTGGAGACAGAAGAGACTTTTGCCAGAGAGGAGGTGGGACAGGAGCCAGCGTGACTGGAGAGAGCTGGGGAGGAGAGAAGGGCGGGAGGGAGGAGGGCAGGGCCGGACCCGGGTCTGGAAGGCCGACCCAGTGTCTGTGCCGGGTGACAGTGTTCCCCTGACTTAGCGCTTACAAGGACAACATTGACCATCTCCGTGTCTGTGACCAGGATGCAGGCTTGACTCAGCTGAGAGCCTCTGCCTCCAGGTCTCCCTAGGTGCTGGGCTGTGGTCTCAACTGAGGTTCCATCAGGGTGAGTCTGTCTCTGAGATTACCCACAGGTTATTGGCAGGTTTCATTTGGGCAGCGGGTGGGTGCAGAGAGATATTCCAGAAGGGCGTGTCCTGTGGTTAGGGTTGACTGGAGATGGGAAGGTATGATGCTGAAGATGAGGAGGAAGATTGGGTCTGGTATCTACTGAGTGCTCCTGTGTCCCATCCTCACTGCCCAGGGTCAGCTGCGCAGTCGTCAGGTTCCTGGGCTCTCACCTGGAGCGCTGGGTCGGCTGCACTGGGCCAAGGCAGCAGAGGCGGGGCTTGGTCCCGCACGGGCAATAGGGGTGGTACTAGTTTCCTGTGGCTGCTATAACAAAGTACCACAAACTGTGTGGCTCAAAACAAGCCAAATTTAGGGGGAGGGTATAGCTCAGTGGTAGAGCGCATGCTTAGCATGCACGAAGTCCTGGGTTCAATCCCTCGTACCTCCATTGAAAAATGAAAACAAAACAACAACAAAAACACCAAGACGCATTCTTTCTCTCTCAGTTCCAGAGGTCAAAAGTCCAAAAGCAAGCTGTTGGTAGCACCAGGCTCTCTGAAGCCTCTAGAAGAGGATCCTGCCTTGCCTCTTCCAGCTTCTGGTGGTTGCCAGCGATCCTTAATGTTCCTTGTCTTGTCAGTGCATCACTCCAAACTCTGCTTCCGTCTGCACATGTCTGTGTCCAGTTTTCCCTCTGCTTGTAAGGACACTACTCATTTGATTAGGGCCTATCCTACCCCAGTATGACCTTATCTTAACTTGATTACATCTACAAAGACCCTGTTTCCAAATAAGGTCTTATTCCCAGGAGCATGAGGTTAGGATTTCAGCATATCTTTTGGCGGGGAGCAAAATTTACCCCATATCAGGGGCATTGGAGTGGCCCCAAAGGCCAGGTACCCAGGTGCCCACAGAGATGGGGGGAGAAATTGGGGTCTGAGAAGGTCACCGGGGCTTGGCCCCCAGCACAGGGCTGTGGGGTGTGAGTGGAGCCTGGGGGTGCGCTGCTGCCAGGAACAACGGGACTCCCCAGCTTGGCGCATCCTGGCGCAGCGCCAGCAGGTGGCGCTGTGCCCTCCTTGTGGCTGCCACGAAGTTGCTCTGAGCAGCCGCCCCAAAGACAAAGGTCTCACCTTCCAGTTGCGGGGAGACAACACTCAATTGTAAACAGACCAGGAGCACAGTCATTTCAGGAGTGACGCTCTGTGGAGGAAATTAAACAAGGCGGGGCTGTGGGGTAGTGACGGGGTGGCGACCTGGATGTGTGGCCAGGGAGCCCGGCAGGGCCAGACCCACATGGGTTGGTTTTGTGTCTCCTGCTTCATCTGCAAGCTGAACCGGCCTTTCTCAGTCGCTTACAGGGGCCCTGCGGCTATGATTACACTGGTGGTTTCCAGACAGCTCTCCTATTACTGCAGGGGGGGCAGCCATGTGTCCCAGGGCTGGGGAGGGATCACGGAGGGCAGTCAGACAGCCACGGGGGTGTCCATGCAGGTTGAGGCTGGAGGGGTCCCTTCCCCAGAGACCCTGGGGCTGGTGCTGCCTGAGCTACCCCACTGCCCCCTGGTGGGGTTCTGCCCTGTCCTCTTACACAAAGCGGGGAGCGCCATCTGCTGAGGAGCAGGGGCCTGGGCTCCCCTGGGCATCAGGGAAATAGAGCAAAGTGCGCACTGGCCTGGGAAGTGGAGGCCATTTTAAACTTAAAAAATTTTTTTCCTATTCTTTTTTTTTTCTTTTTCTTTCTTCCTTTTTAAAGCCCAGTATTTTATCCTTGGGTTTTTTGGGGGAAAGAGTTGGGGGGAGTAATTAGGTTTATTTATTTATTTATTATAATTTTAATGGAGGTACTGGGGATTGAACCCAGAACCTTGTGCATGCTAAGCACACACTCTACCACTGAGCTGTACCCTCCTCTTGTGGAGGCCATTTCTTACTGTGGCCCTTGGACACCTCTGTATCTCACAAGGCCGAGGCCACTGATCGATTCGCACAGCAGATATTTATCAAGGGCCTCAGAGCTGAGCACCGGGCCTGTGTGGAGCATCTTAGCTCCCGTAGCTTCCCGACTATAGAGAAAGAATGGGGCAACATGGATACAGGATAAGCAGTAGATCCTATGGGAAGGCACTGAGCTGGGAGCCGGGGACCTGGATTTGGTGGCCACTCGGCCATCAGTGTTGCACTAGCCGTGGACCAAGCCCTGCAGAGAACTCCCCAGGCCACTCCCGCACCTCCATCCCATGCTGTGGAAGTGCCTGGTAATGACAGCCAGCCCTGAGCACTTCCCCTGCTCCTGACCTTGGGCTGCGGTGTCTTGTATCTGCAAGATGGGTACCACTGTCATCCTCCCTTCTGGATGGGGAAACTGAAGCACTGGAAGGTGGAGGTATCCCACAGTTAAGTAGTGGCAGGGCTGGTGGGGGCATGTCCCTGTGTGCAGACAAGCCTGGGAGGGCCCGGGCATAGGGGGCCAAATTCCTTCCAATTACGGTGAGCTTCCAACGGTCAGGGCTGGGCAGGCCCCAAGGTGGTGGTTAACAGCGGGAGTGGAGACGTAAACAGAGCTAATGAACCCCTTTCGTCCTCTCCCAACTCTAATGAAGGCCTTGGGCTCTGTTCTCTGCATTTTTTCAGGGTTCTGGGTTTTTGAACCTCAAAGAATCTTCTCTTAGGATCATGACTGGGTGGTCTCCCTGGGGGGTGGGGAAATGAGCTTATGGGACCTGGATGTCTCCTCCCAGGGCAGCCAAGCCAGGAGGTGGAGAGGAGAGGGTATCTCCCTAAATATGATAAGCCCCAGAGAAAGGGGAGTTCTCATGGTAACCTGGAGCAGTTGCTTGGCAATTCCAGGTCCCCAAAATACTTGCCTGCAGGAAGGCTCAGGGCCGGGGCTCTCCCATGGCCTGTGTGTAGACCTTACCTACTCTGTGTCTGATCCACCCCCACCCTCCACTTCCACCCAGCAACCCCACCCTCTGAGTCTTCCCGTGGGAAACCCTAGCATGCTTCCCCCTGCCCATCGCCCTACCCTGCTGGCCAGCCACCCAGCATCAGGCCAGTCTCCTAGCAATGGAGGCTACTTCCTGGATATACGTGTGACAGTTGATGGTAGCAAAATGTCATAAAATGCAGGGTCAGAGGGCACAGTGGATGGAGCCACATACCAGCCAGAGGTGGTGGCGGTGGGGGAGAGGGGAGCACATGGTACCTTGTATTTTGCATCCCCTGCATCCTGCTGCCATGAGCAACCTGGGCCTGGGGCAGGATGGCAAGGCAGGGTGTGGCTGGGGTTGCAGGGTGGGTAGAGATGTGGAATAGGGGATTTTGGTTCTGGGCCACTTTTGAGACTGACAGGCTGTGTGACCTTCTCACTTGCCTCAGTTTCCCCACCTGTGGCCCCGTCTACCCTTGTGCCTGTGAGTTCAGCATTCAGTGCCTTGTAAATTAGACCACCTACTGGGGCTTTGGGGCGGGAGGGTGAGGGGCTAGGACCAGGCCAGCCACCTCTTCCTCCTCTGCCTGCCTGCATCTGTCTCGGTACTCAAGGGGAGGCAGGCTGTCTTCGGATTAAGGCCACTGGGTTTGAGATGGACACCTGTGTCTGTGTTCCAGCTCACTGCTTAGCACTGAGTGGCCCAGAACAGACACTAAACCCCTGGAGCCACGCTGCTTCCCAGTGTAAGGGGTGGAAGGCAGTCGGCCCTGTGGACCTCTTAGGGGCTATTTAGTGCCCAGCATCACAGAGGACACTGATCAGGGCTGTGTCCAGCCAGGAAGGAGCGAGGTGCCAGAGCCCCTGACCACAGAAGGGCGGTGTGTTGGAATGGAGGAGGGGACACACACACACACACACACACACACACACACACACACACACACACACACACACACACACACGTACACACGTTTCCCGGTGCCCTCAGAGAGACAGGATGTAGACTGACCGTGACCATTCACTCTGAGTGACCTTGGGTGGGACTCTCATCCCTCTGAGCCTCCCCGGCCCCATCTGTCAGACAGGGAGGGCTTGTGCCCCCCCTCCGGTGTTGAGGGAGGCTCGGCCGCACCCGCTGCAACCCCTGCCCAGCGGGGCACGTGGGTTCGGTGTGCGGGGCGTGCGGGGATCTCCGCCGGGACTGCCCAGCCCCCGCACCCCCCCACCACGCTGGAGCGCGGCGGGAGGAGGGGGCGGGGCGAGGGCGGCGCAGACAATGGCCCGGGCCCGGGGCCGCGGCGGCGGCAGTGCCCGGAGCAGGGCGCGGGGGCGCGGCCGGGCCAGGCCGGGCGGCGAGAGCGGGCGGCGCGCCCCTGCCGGCGTTCATGCTGGTGGTCCCGCCGCCGGGCGCGCGGGCGGACGAGGTGAGCGCCAGCCCCGCGGGGGCGCGGGGAGGAGGGGCAGGAGGCCCCCGGCGCGGGCGGGAGCTAAGGTGCAGGCGCGCTGCTCCCACCCACCCTGGGCTTTCTGCCTGGTGGGTGCCCGATGAACCGAACTGAGGCCTCTTGGCCCTTCCTTCCGCTACCCCTACCCGGTAGGGTGAGAAGGGGCGGGTCCACGCTGGGGCCAGAGAACACCCCAGATCCTACCCCCTTTCTGAACTGGGACCCAGAACTGGTTCTCTTGACACGGGATCTCTTCTCTGGCATCCCCTGAGATTCCAGGTATGCACACCTGACTGTGTGGAGCTGGGGTGGGGATGGGGTGCTCCTGGACAGTTGAGAGGAAAGTACCCTTGGTCAGTGGGTGGCCCTGAGCCCAAGATCTTACCCCCTCCCACCCTCTCCTCTTTTGGGACTCCACCCTGACCACAGGCCTTTGTCCTGGGGGGCCTTTTCCCTGGACCTGTCCAGATCAGAACTGGGAGGGCGGGAACGTGTGGGGTGGAGGATGGTGTTTAAGCCCTTGGGGCTGCCGCCACCTGAAATGAATCCGTTCCAACAAGATTCTTGCTCCTACACACCCACCCCCATCTGTCTGGGCTGCGGCAGAGGGAAGGAGGGAGAGTCCAGGCCTGACCATCTCCACCACCATCTCAAAGGGAAGTCCTGGCCCCTCAGGCGTGTGGGAGGTTGTCTAGAGGCCAAAGGAGAGAGAGAAGTCTGGGACAGAGCAGGAGCCCTGGCTAGGATTTGCAGCACCCCAGACAGGTACCTTGCCTCCTCTATGCTTTGGATTCCTCACTCGTGGACTCATGGATGTCAAGGTGTAGGAAATGTTCCTGAAGCACCTGGCACCAGCACAAGCCGGCCCTGCTCAGGTGGCTGGAAAGGTCTTTTGACCTTCAAGGAAGGCTGGCCCACCACCTGTGACGACATGCAGTGTTGACTTCCTTTGGGGAGCTGGAGGCCAGCCCCTGGTTGAATCTATATGTATTTCCAGGGAGGGAAACTAGGGCCCAGAAACACTGAGAAAATTGCCCAGGTCATACAGGGAGCCCTACCCGAGGTCCTTCCTCCCTGAGGCCGGAGTTCCAAGCCCCTGACCACCACCCCCTACCTTCAAAGGGTGTGCTCACCCGGAAGTTGCCCTGCGACCTTCTTGTTGCTCAGAGTTGAAGTTCAAGGGTGAGGCAGTCCACCTGGCCTGAGGCCCTGGGTGGCCCGGGAGGTGACAGCTGTGGACTTTGAGGGCAGGGAGCTGGCAGCACCACCCACCTGCCCCGTCACCGCAGACAACTGCAATTCTTCAGGATTGCAAGGGCAGTTTCCTTCACAGCCACTTGGGACCGGGAGATACCTGCACGGAGGACTTGCCTCCGTCCCCTCTCACCAGCCCGGCCAGGAGCAGGCACAGGGTGGGCACGGAGTGTCCCTGAAGACACATGCTTGCTGAGGCTGGGGACACGGGGTGGCTGTTGTTGGTCTGGCAGACTTGCAGGCAGTTGGGGGTACATTCGAGGCTCCTGGGCTTGGGTGTGCCGTTCTGCACCTGTCCACGGATATGGGCGTGGGTGTGTCTTGGGAGCATTTCCCTGCCTTTGGGTGAATAAGGGCACATTTGAGCGAATTTGTGACATGTGTCATCAGGTTCCACCAGTGTGTGCGGCAGCCCGGCGGTGGCCAAGCAAGCACACACGTGAAAGGATGGGTGCAGACTGGTGCCTGCGGGAGAGAGAGCACATGTCATGGGAGCCCGTGTGTGTGTGTGCGCGCGTGCGCGTGTGTGTTTGTGTAAGCACTGACATCTTGCTTTTCCCGAGCACTGGGCCCGAGCCTTGACCCGAGGAGGCCTGAGTGTTCGTGCCTGAGCCCCTCAACCTCTCTCTTTAAGTGTGTTGATAAGTGTGCCCAGCTCACGGGGCCATAAAGTGCTTAGCCCGGGGCCTGACACACGCATGCACGCTCTTGCCTGGCGGTCATGTGGAGACCTAGACAGTTCTGGGACAGTCCCTGGGAGTGCCCAGGGGCCCCTTGCCTGAATCCCAGGTATGAGCAGGGGGAGGCAGAGAGGGGAGGCCCTGGAGCCTTGCCTTCTGTGGGAGGAACCAAGGAAGGAGCGAAGACCAGAGCTTGGCAGAGGGACAGCGAGTGGCAGAAAGGTGGGACAAAAGCCACGAAACCATCACTCAGCCCCAGGGCCTGGAACCCAAGGCACCCTCCCTGCCTCCCCAACCCCAGTCCCCACCCCTACCCCCCACTGCACTGGCCTGCGAGACCTTCCTTGCTGGAGAAGGACTGTGGGAAAGAGGGCAGCGGGCACCAGCCCCATCACCTCCTGGCAGCCAGCTGGACCCCCAGGTCCTTTCCTGAGGCCAGGGCAGCTCAGGAGGTCCCCCTCTGAAAGGGCAGCCCTGCTTTCCAGGCCCTGGGCCCCCACAGGCGGGCAGCGGGTGGGTGGTAGCACCCGGCACGCAGTGTCCCTGGCACGGCGGGCAGCCTCCTCATCACAAGGGCCCATTTATCCCCACTCCCCTGGCCCTGAAGTCCCGAGTGGCCAGGCGCCGCCGGACACAAGGGCCTGACTGGGGGCTCAGCTCCCTCCCCGCAGCCTCAGCCGGGCTGTCTGTGTTTTGCGAAGGGATTTCTTAGCCCAGGCCAGACCCGTCAGAGCAACCTCTGCTTACCCAATGAGCAGAGACCCACTCCCCAAGAATTACTGTTGAGCCAGGAATTCAGGAAGGAGGAAAAAAACTCAGATTGAACCAGAGCTAAGCTGTTTGCCTGCCTCCCCTGACTGACATCCCAAGGCAGGCCCGCTTCAGGGACCCTCCAGGCCCCTGTTTCCCAGAGAACCTGGCTGCCCCACCTTACTCCGACTCTCTTGCCTGGACTTGCCTCCCTCCTCTGCTCCCAGCTTCACTCTCTGGCAGGTTGGCAGAGAGGGCCTTGCCCTGCCTATGCCTTTCCTCTTTGCCATCCCTCAGGCTCCTCTCCAGCCTCACTGCCTCCTCCAGGAAGCTTTCCTGGTGATCTTCCCAGAAGGAACTCACTGGCCCTGAACTATGAATATTTTTAAGTATAGGAATCTTGAAGCTGGAGGAACCATCCTGACCACGGTGTATTGGTTGAGAGCTCCCCTTGTGTGTCAGAGGCGGATCTAGGCCATCGATAGAGTTCCCTGCTCTCAGGGAGCTTACAGCCCTAATAACTTTTAAAAGAGGAAAGAACTTTATTTATTATACTGCAGGAACACAAGGTGACTTTTTTCTGTTTTGTTCCCTGGTGTATTCCCGGCACTTGAGCAGGGCCTGGCACCTAGTAGGTGCTCAGTAACTCAGTGTGGGCTGACTGTGATGCTGTAGCTGGGCCCCGGGGCCACTCTGGTCCGTAGATGGTGCAGGCCACAAGCCCTATCACCAGTGCTTGGGGATAGAAATCGAAATTGTTTAGAGAATATTACGGCAGTGGGACACTGCTGCGACGTGTCAGTTGCATTTTACAAAAGGATCAGTTGGCCCTGACCTGGGAATTAAAAAGGAGAACCACTGATTCTTCCCTACAGAGTGTCCGAGGCTACTTGAGGACAAGGATTTTTTGAACATGGGGCCTGTGCCAGGCCCCGTCCTAAGCGTGTGCATCCGATATCTCATTTGCCCCATGTAGGCTTTGGGAAGTAGAGGTTATCCCCCGCCCCATTTGGCGTTTGGGTCAGGATGAGGCTCAGCGGGGGTAAGTCACCTATCAGCTTCCCCCAGCCAGTAAGTGGCAGACTTGGGGACTGAGCCCAGGCTCCATCTCCCCGGAGCCCCAGCTCATAGCTGCCACTCTAATCCTTACAGTTGGGCGTGGGGCTCCTTGCCAAGCTGGACGCCGGGGTGGGGGGGCAGGCAGTGTTGAGGGGGTGGGGACCTGTCCTGGGCCACCATGGGGCTTGAGGGGGCTGGCACCCTTGACAGGGCTAGATCCTGCTGGGCGGGAAGCCAGTGGGAGTGGCTGGGGCGGCCCCAGATTGTCGGATCCTTGGCTTCTTGGCAACCTGTGTGACTCAGTGGGCTGGTTAAAGGGGCCGGCGGGCGGGCAGCCAGCACAGGGGAACCCTGTGGTGGGTGAATCAGCAGTTAGAGCAGCTGACCGCTGGGTTACTGTTCTGCCTGGGGTGGGGCCAAGCCTCCGCTGCCAGAACCAGCACAGCCCCTCTTTGCTCTTCTCTCTCCCAGTTCCCCTGACAGATGCTTCCTGGGGCTTCGCTGTTCCCAGGGGTCCCCAGGTCTCCCAGCCTGGAGCAGGGGACAGAGCCTCCCTATTTGGGCCTGTGGCCATCCACAAGCCACTCGGAGGCTCCGGCCTGTTGGCCCTCCCATAAAGAGGGGCCCCTTGTCCATGGAAGGGCATCTCCAGGGTAGATTCACCCTCAGCTCTTATAAAAAGCCGGGAGCAGCTTGGGAACACCAGCCGCAGAGGTAGACTGCTGTGTGGCTTTGGGTGAATTTGGTGCTGTCTCTGAGCTTCTGCCCTCAAGCTCACCTGCAAACCTGCCTCACATATTATGACAATTAAATGATAGTCACACTGGCACATCGGTGAAGAGGAAAAATAGTGGGGGAGTTGTTGACTCCGGCTCAGGCCCTGAGATGGGGGAATGGTGAACAGGGACGTGAGGCGGCAGAATCTTAAGCTGGGCCTCGTACAGGGCACAGACCACTCAGCCTGCTGACAGGGACCCAGCAGCCTCATGCCTGCCTGTGCTGCTGGGAACAAATCCACATTAACCCAGTGCAGAGTGGAGGAAAGCAAGCTGCGCTGGGGGCAGGACAGGCTCAGGCATGTACCTAGGCTTGGCACTGACCCGCTGTGCGGCCACAGGCCAGTTGCTTGCCCTCTCTGGGCCTCGACTGTCTTAGTTGTACAACAGATAATTACTGTGACTTCATCTGTTTCACAAAAACACTGCATGGAGAGGTGTTCTGTCCCACCAAGGAGCACCAAAGGCAGGGCCAGCCCGGGATCCGGGGGACAAGGGGGCATCAGGAGCTGCTTCTGCCTGTAAGCTTTCTACATGGGGACGTTTGCCTTTGGGCTATATGTTTGCTATGCCCTAGTCCCTGGGAGTCTCTGGCAGACCTCAAGAGGGAAGGATGCCAGATGTAAGTGCATCCCCGCCACCCCCAGACCTAAGCCCCGCTTGGGGGCCAGGTCACTTGCGTGCATGGCTGCAAGGTCACCCCTACCTAGCAAAGCCAGGCTGGTGGTGACGGTGTGTTGAGCGACTTAATGATGGGCCTCAGGTTCCCAGAAATGAGAGGGAGAACCAGACTGCCCCCCCACCCCCAGCAGGACCCAGAGTCAGGTCAGGAGGCTGCAGGAAAGAGGCTCGAAAGCCTGGCCCCAGGCCTCTCCTGTCTGCTTCCTGGACAGGATGTTGTGCTGAGTAAACAGCTTCGAGAGGAGTCACCACTCTGGCTCTGAGTCACTGCTCCTAGCGACAGCCACACGGTGTTTGTAAACAGTGTGCTTCGCACCCATCAGGGCCTGCCCACAGGAGCCTGAGAAGGTGAGAGGACCCTGGGTGGGGGGGGTGCCACGGGCCCCCTGGGAACCCCTCCTCACTCGAAGGGCTTGATTCCGGGCTCGTATCTGCGTATACACACATGTTCGTGAGCGGGGTTTTGCTGTGGCTGAGCTTGTGTGTAAGTGGCCAGGGTCCTTATCCCAGGGCCACCTGCATGGTGGACAGAGCATTGAGGGACTGACTGTGGATCATACGACCTCGGTGTCCTGGGACAAGCGTGGGGGCCTGGGTAGCATCTCAGGGCTGGTATGAATGTTCCCCGAGGCAGCACCCACCCAGAGCTCCACGCACAGTAAGGGCACAAGAAAAGCAGGAAAAGGTTGTGCGCACTCCAGCCGAGAAGTGAATTTGTGGTGAGGGGGGCAGGTGGAGCATCCTAACTGCTCCCAGCCCCAGAGCCCTGGCTCTCCATGGCCCGATTCCGTTCCAGGCCGTGACAGTGATGTGGTGCACCATGTGGTGACACAAGGCCGGCAGGGAACAAAGGCGCCTCTGCTCTCCACCCCCCCTCCCCCGGCGGGTGGGAGGAGGGGGATGTGCTCTGCCCCGCCCCTCCCCCTGCTCGCCCCGCCTCCTCAGGGCTCCTGCATTTCTTGCCTGCAGCTGGTCCTGTCCTGCCTCCTGGCTGTGACTCAGGCCCTCAGCCTTACCAGCAGCTCAGAGCCCACTGCTCTGGGGCAGCCCTGCCTGGGCCTGGCCCTGCTCCCAGAGGAATGGCCCGAATGGCCCTGAGGCCAGGCTGACCTGTGCAGGAGGCTGGGGCCCAGGAAGTGCAGAGGTAACAGGCTAGGAGGCTGAGGTCATTGGAGCGGAGCAGGGAGCCAGCCTGGTGCTCAGGAGTGGCGGAAGGAAGATGTGCCACCTTGCACGCCTGGGGCCTGGTGCCCGGGAAGCACTCAATAAATGCTTGTCGAATCAAAGGCATTAACACACAGACACGCCCAACTGGGCAGCTGGGATCCCTATGGGTTCCTGTAACCACTCCCGCCCACACTTCCTCCAGGGGCCTCTAGAAGCTTTCCCCCACCCCTAAACATGTCCACACAGTTGGGAAGGCTTTTCCAGCCCCTCACCCACCGATTCCTGCCACAGCACTGGGCTCAAGGACAAGGAGGCCACGGCTCCGGGGAGGCCCTCTCCCGTTTCATCGAATGCCCCAAAGGCTGGGGAGATCTCACTGGAACACGTACAGAGCAGCCAAACCACACCAGAGATGCCCGAGGTCACAAAGCCAGTCAGTTGGCGACACCGGGGAGGAGGCCACGGGTGGCGTCAGCCCTGGCAGCCTGGGGCTGTCTCCCCCCTCGGAGCTCTAGTGCCCACTGCCTCACCCAGGTCCTGCTGGAGTCCCCACGGGCCTCCCCGCTACAAGACTGAGAGCCGGGAGGCCTCTGTGCCAGTATATCCTCAGGGGAAGCGGACCAGAGCTTGTCTGCCAGCCCTCTCAGCCTCCCCTCTCTTGGGACCAGTGCTGCCTTTCGGTGCCCAACGTATGTTTGCTGATTTTAGACAACAGACGCTTCCAAGTTACCCACTGGGATCCGGTTGCAGGGCTGCATGCTAAGCACCGGGAAGACCTCAGACTGCCATCTGGAGCTTGCTCATGGGGCTGGAGCAGGCCACAGTACTCCTGGCACATGGGCGGCAGCCGCCAACATTCCCTGAATGTTTATTACGTGCCAGGCCGCCGGGCAGGCACACGACCATGAGAGACAGTCAGAGTCTGGGTCCTCTTAGTGCCGACCGTGAACCAGGCCTGTGCTGAGTTCTTGCCGAAGCCTCCAATGCCCTTGTGCCCATTTTACAGATGAGAAAACCGAGGCCACTACATCACTGGCCCAGAGTCCCAGAGCTGGCTAATAGAGAGCCCGGTCACTTCTGCTGTTTCTTAAAGGTCCGGATTCAGTGTCACCGTGCACAGAAGGGCTGAGGTGGCTGGGGAGAAGGAACAGGGGGTACCTGAGTAGTGGGGAGCATGAGGAGGTGGTCAGGGCTGAGTGAGTCGGAAGGGTCTGGGGGCCAAGGGCAGGGAGGACTTTGGATTCTCTGGTGGGTTGGACAGAAGCCTTTGGAGGGATTTCAGTGTCAGGAAGACGTGCTGTGATCTGGCTGCAGGCTCGAGAGTGGGTGCATGGAGACAGGAAGGCAGCTGCCCCATGATCCACCTGGAACCCCCCAGACGCCCACCCACATCCCCGTAGAGAACCCTCTCCCCAGGGGCTCCTAACTTCTCCTGCCGTGGAGGGAGGAGGAATTTGAATTTGAAAACCTCTGTACACTGCTCCTCCACCTCCTATAACAACCAGGAAACTGAGGCTGAGAGAGAAGAGGAACCTGCAAGTCCCACAGGGAGGCAGCGCCAGGCGGGGGCAGGAACAGTCTCGGTTCCCGAGCCCTGCGCTGCCCGCCCTGTCGGGTCCCCTGCACCCCACAAACCCACCGGAAGAGGATGTGAAATGCTCGCTCGCTCAGAAAAGCAGACCGAGGGCTGGTTGGGCTCGGTGTCAGGGTGGCACGCTGGGCCCCAGCCACCCTGCCAGGGCCTGGGGGCCTGAGGTGCCTGCAGGCCAGCTCCAGAGCCCCTACCCAGCCCTCGCTCCCCTCAGCCTCCAGGACCCTGCGCGCCCAGCCCCCTGGCCCCCAGGGTCCCAGGAGGGTGAGGAAGCAGCCCAGCCCCTTGGCTTCTGGGTCACTGGCGTCTCCAGGTTTTGGGATCTGAGCTGTGAATGCTGATGGAAGGAAGGTATCTGGGCTCTGCCGAGCTGCGCAGACACAGGACTTGGAGGCTCCATGTGACATCTTGGGCAAGTCCCAGCTCCCCTGGGGCCTCAGTTTTTCCATTTGTCAGGTGGGTATGTTAGACTCATCCCATGGCTTCTGGTGTCTGATCTGCAGCGAAATGAGAAAAATGGAGACAAGGTTGTGAGTTTTTCTTAAAGCCAAATGTATTCATTTAACAACAGCCCGTTCCTCCGACAGCCTGCCCCCCTAGTCACTTTTGGTGCTGTCTTTTCTGGAATGACGGTAATAGTGGTGGTGATGGGATTTTTTGTTTTTTTGATTTTTTTCCATCTGTTCTATCTGGCAAAATAAACAGTTCCCCACCCTAGGTGGGTCCCCAGAGTTTAAAATTAAGTCCCATGACTGGGTGCCTGGGGTGGAGGAGCTTTAAGGGCTGAGTGGCAGGGGGGGATTCCAGAACGGCTTAGAGCGGTGGGGTCTCCTGCACTCCCGGCAGTGCCTGGCGGTGGCCCCGCTGCCTGAGCCCTGTTGTGATCTTGGTAACTTGGACCTGCCACCTTTTGTGACTCTGGGTGGTGATTCCCCCCAGGCAGGGGGAGTGGGGATGGGGCCTCAGGGTGTTGGGGGACACAGCTGGGCCCACCCCAAGAGAGCAGGTCTGAGCTGGAGCTACTGGCCCAGCTCGGGACAGAGCCCTATCCACCCGCCCTTGGCTGGCCCACAGCCGGATACAAGCGGGAATTCCTGGCTCTGTCGTCACGGGAGCAGGTATGACAGCCACGCGGGTGACACCGGGCCTAGGCACTCAGGTGCCTGACTCCACTGGGGCCGGTGGACAGGCAGGCAGACTGGCAGAGGGCCTCCCTCGGAGCCCACCCTCGGCCCAGCTCCTGTCCCACCATGGCCCGGGAAGCCAGGCCCGCTGAGCCCCAGGGCAGGAAAGGCGGGGTGTTCCTCGCCTGTGTCTCCGTGGTGACCGCCAGGCGGTGGGCCATCGCCCGCCGCACTGCTCTCCAGAGCCAGAGCCCCCCACCTTGGCCAACAACACCTCTGACGGCACCGGCCACCGAGGTGAGTTTCCAGGGCAACTGGTGCCTCTGCCAAGGGGCTGGGTAGGTCACGGCCAGGGCCCTCGACTTCCTCCCCGCATGTCAGAACAGGTTGAAGGAGTTTGACTGGGAGCTGCCGGCGAGGCGCCATCTCCTGTTCTGGGTGTAAGAAAGGAGGCAGGGGACATGCTGCCGGGGGTACCCAGGTGTGCCCACCCGGCCAGCCTGTCTGCCTGCCCCCTGCCCACCCAGGCGGGGTTGGGTGGCTGGGGATTGTCCTAGGGGCCCCTGTCCTATGCTGCTTCTCAGATTACGAAACTTTTGTGCGTTGCTTTATCGTCTGCTCTCCTGAGAACGCTGAGAGCCGGATGGTGGTGGTGTTACTACTACTGTTTTTGTTATCATCATCCCCATCTTCCCGATGGAGAAACTGAGGCTCAGGGAGGTGAAACTGGGGCTAGGAAGGTCCATAGCAGGGACTTGAGCACAAACCTAGGCTCTAAATTTGAAGAGTTTCCCAAACCTGCAGGCCCCCTCCTCGGTCGTGTGTGTCCAATATTCCACCAGTGTGGGCTCTGGGAGGGACAGGAGCCCCCCGCCCCCATCTCCGACTGTTTCCCTTCCTAACCTTCCCCTCTTATTCTCAGGTTTCAGGCTCAGTTGCAGAGGCTTAGGCTCTGTTTCCACCTGTTTGTGTCCCCTTCAGTTTCTCTTCCTCTCTCCTCCCCTGCACCCCAACCCCAGGCCCTTTGGGGATTGGTGGCCATTGGGGGTATCAGGGACCCCTCAGGGTGCTGGGCACTAAGCGCCCTGGGAGTGGAGGACAGAGTGGCCCCTGGTCTCCCTGTGGACGGTGTTTGTCATGGTGACCTTGGACTTGGGATGCAGTCCTCTGAGGGCCCCCCTCAGCATCCCCAGAGGTAAAGTCAGGGGCCGTGAGCACACCTCTCTAGGGGGGACAGCAAGCTGCCAGCATCTTACTCCTGAGCCACTTCCACAGCTCCCAGCGTTGATTCATCTTGTTCTGGTTGCCCTGGGACAGAAACACCCCATGAGGTCAGAGATTTCGGATGATGATGTCAGGTCCCTCCACCCAGGATGGTCTCCTGGCCGTTTGGAGGCTTCATTTCCCACCTCCTGACATCTCTGAGCTTGGCCTCCAGCCCGTAGGGACTCCCCCTTCTCCCAAGGAGGAGGAGAGCCATGGAAGTTCCCAGGACCCCAGCCACACAGGAGGTGGGGCTAAGCCGGGCCCTCCCGCTGTGCCAAGAACTCCCACACTCAGCCCAGGTGCCTCACCTCCTGCCAAGGTGTGTGCTCACCCGCCCACAGAGGCCACCCTGGGACCCAGGCAGCCAGGAATGGTGACGTCAGGTCAGGGAAATGCCCAAGGAACCTGGCCAGGCCACACTCCCTCCATGAACTCCCCAGGCTCTAAATATAGACCACAAAAGACAGAGCGGGGTGACCTCCACCTGCCCAGTGAGAGATGGAAAGTGTTCCATCAAGGCCCGACCTGAGTCTGGGTACCTGACTGCTATTCCTCACTGGGCCCCCAGCTGCCTCCATCACCTTGGTTGAGCCCAGGTTGGAGGAGGTGATGGCCGAGGCCCTTGTCACCTGGACATTGCCTTGAGCCCATTCTCACTCTGAGCCACTGTGTGCCTGGCAGGCCTCCCCAGAGCTGCACCCTCGGCCCAAACCCCATTCCCTGGGACCCTGTGAATCATCTATCATGTGCAGGGCAAAGAGGTGGGTGCAAAGTGGGAGGACTGGGCCAGGCAGAGAGGGGCTGGCGTGAGGCTCTGGGGATTACAGCAGTTCTGTGTGAGCCTAGCCGGGTGTGGCAAGAGAGGACCCAGAGATGCACGCTGAGGTCACTGTTGGTCTTTTGTCTTGGGGTCTTGCATCAGGGGGACCAATGGGATGACAGTGGGAAGGAGATGGGGCCCCAGTGGTTTGGCCTGAGCACATCTTAACCTGGAGGTGTGAGTGAGGGGAGGCCCAGTGGGGTCTACGGCAAACCCACGAGCACATGGCCTGGCCGGAGAGGGCAGCACCCGTCAGCTCCCGCCCAGCCTCCTGTCTTGCGGGAAAGAAGACCCTGCTTGGCTGGGTTGTCCAGAGTTACAGGAGCAGCGGGAAATGTGGATTTTTAGATGAAATCACCTGACCTTTTATTGTTGGCTCCAAAATTGAAAAACACTTTGCAAGCCAAACAAAACACACGTATGGGCTAGATTAGGCCTGGTTCCCTTCCCGACTGTCAACTAGAAACTTGTCTGTTAAGCTTCCTGTGTTTAGAAGGATTGCGCTGGCGGCAGCGGTCTGTACAACCATGTTCTCCAGGGCTGCTTGTGCCCCCCCGGGGAAGGGCAGATGCGCTCCCCAGGGAAAGGCTGGGAACCTGGGATGGCTGGGGGTGGGGTGAGCTGGGAGCAGGAGGAGGGAGGCAAGGAGGGACACCAGTTTGTAAAGTGCCACACTCCCTACGGTGCCTTGTGCTCTCTCTTCCTCCCAGCGGACCCTCCAAGGGCCAGGGTTAGCATAGCCTTGATTTCAGCCTCACCTGAGGTCCCCAGGGCTGTCTCCAGCCCCATGTGAACTGCATGGTTCAGTTTCCCAGCTGCCCACTGCCTCGGGCCCTGTGTGTTGTAAGCCCCCAGACCCTGGTGTTGTAAGGATGCTACGAGAGCCCCAGGCGCGGAGAGAGGGACTCGGAAAATGGTGATGCTGGCCGGGTGTCGCACTGGCCCCGGGTCTGGAGAGTGTTGCCCTTCCTCTGTGATGGCTGGGAGCCTTGGCAGTATCAGAGAGTGAGTCGCAAACTCTGTTCTTTTTCTTTTTTTGGAAAATTCCAAATAGACATGAATGTAGGGAAAATCGCAGAAAGGTACACAGCGGACTGACCACCAGTGCAGGGCCACTCTTGTGTCTTCTCTTACTGGACCCACGTCCTGCCCTCCTTCCCCAGAGCACACGATCTTTATATAAATCCCAGGGACAATGTTCCATCCATCAGTGTTTTAATATGTTACTCTAACAGTAACTGAAATCCCACCGTCGCACTCCAGAACTGATGTCAGCTATGTCCAGTAGTGTTCAAACAACCCCAATTGTTTCTTAGGGCTTGTTTTTTGTTTGTTTGTTTGTTTTTAACAGTTACCCTGTTCAAATCACAATTCAGAATCCACTGCATTTGGTTACTGTCTCTCAACTTTCTTTTAGTCTACAGTTTCTCCTTGGTTTTTTCCCCTGAAATGTATTTGTTGAAGAAACCGAGAGATTTGTCCTGTGCTGATTCCCAGTGTGGAATTCGTGGGGATGCATCCTCACATGTGCTTAACACGGTCCTCAGTCCCCTGTAACTCCGCCAAATTCCTCCATGCAGAGCCTGGTTGGATTCAGGTTAGGTTTTTGGCAAGAGCACTTCTTGGGTGGCTACGGGTTCTCCCGTTAGGTGGCGTGTTCTGTCCTGGTCCCCTCTTTGGGGGGCTAGCCCTGCCCTTGGTGAGAGGCCTACCCCACAGCTTTAGGGGAGGATGATGAGAGGAGACGCTGGTGGGCTGGGGAGAGGACCTCGCACGCAGGAGGCGTCCGCTGACTCGCAGCCCATGTTGCTAACGGTGTGGGCAAAGTCTCCACCTGCCAGCCAGCCCTGGGGGTGGTTGGAGGTGCCCCACCTGTGCCGACTGAGGGTCACGCAGTAAGAAAGGGATGGAGCCAGGCTTCAACCCAGGCATTTCAATGCCAGAACCTGTCCTCCATGCTACACTGCCACCTGGGAACTAGGGGTGTGTGTGTGTACACGTGTGCGTGCAGCTGGAGCAGGGAACAGCCTGCCAGGACCAGGGAGGGGAGCCCAAAGCAGGGGTGAACAAGGAAGGGAGGGGACAGACACCGACCAGAGCCCCGCTCCCCGGCCCCACCCGCTCCCACCATGTAGGTGGTGCCCAGGGAGTCAGAGGTGAGGCGGCCTGGCGGACTGTGTTGTGTCTAGGGTGGTGATGAGGCTCCTTGCCTCTCCAGCCTGCTCAGGCCCTCCTAACTCCAGCCGGCTTGACCTTCAAGGTCAGAGAGGTGGTGACATTGGTGCACTCAGGAGTCACTTGGCCTCCATGGGCCCCTTTCTCCAGCTGTTAAATGGGTGCGAGCTTGCTTGTAAAGCCCCTCCCTGGGAGAAAGAGATAAAGGGACCAAAGAAAAGAGATAAAGTGAGGCAGGCAGGTGCTGGAGTCCCCAGGCACTGAGAGCTCCAGGAGGAGTGGCTGGCCTAAGGCAGCAGCAGGGTCCAGGTCACCCCTCTGTGGCTCTCTGAGGACCTCCTTCCTCTAAAGACACCCTACCCACCTCACCTTCCCCTGGGGCTTCCTAAACAGCCTCCCTGGCATCTCCACCCCAAGCCAAATCTACCCATCTAGCTTTAAAACAAAAACAAAAACAAAAAACAAAACCCAGCATTTATCATGACATGTGCATAATTACTAAAGTATTTTAGAAAAAGGAGAAAATTCCAAGAAGTAAAAAGGAAAAACTGAATAGCGCCGCCCAGAAACAACCACCCTTACTTTTGCATAGTATGTCCCTCTAGTCATATGCAGGCGTGCAGGGTCGACTTCTGAAAGCACGTCCGGAATCCTGGTTTTCTGACTTCACAGTGAAAGCAGCATTTCCCTGCATCGCTGTCTTACCACGGCATGTAACAGCGTGCAGGGTCCTGTCAGTTAGAGGGTGTCTGAGTGGATTCGTTTGGCCGAGTTGCAGTTGAGGTGTCATCAAGGTTTCCATGAACATCCTTGTATAGAAATCCAGGTCCACACCTCTGAAAGCTTCCTTAGGGTGAATTCCAAAGAGTGGGCTTGTCAGTCAGAGGGTATGAGCGTTTTTAATGCCATCCCTAGAAACCACCAAACTGTTTTCCGTGCATCTTTGTCAAGGCCTTGCCTGTGCCCGATGGAGGACCACCCAGCAGGTGGCCTCACAAGTGGGTGGGAGCAGCTGGGGCCCCACTGTCCACGGATAGCTGAGGCTTGGCACACAGTGGGTGTGCAAGATGGAATATGTGGGCTGGACCCGCCCTCTCATTTTACAGGTGGGAAGCTGAGGCCCAGTGGTGTGGAACCAGTTAACCGGTTCTGGGGAGGTTGTAGCTTGCTGCTAACTGCGGCAGGGCTCTGTGAGGGCTGAGGGCGGAGCCCCAGGCCCCAGCAGTATGTTGGTCCTGTTCATTCGTCTGTCTACTTGCCTCCTCACTGGCTTCTAGAAGGAGTAGCTGAGGCTCCCTAGCTCTGCCTCCTCCCCAGCCCTCAGCATCTTCATAGCCACCCTGACCGCTTCCCTGAGACCATGAGTGCCAAGCCACCATGGCACCAGTGGACCAGAGCAGTGGCAGGTACTCAGCTGGGATCTGCCTCTCTTGACCCCTCACTCTTGTTTGTAGGCCCCAACCTGGTGATGCATGGTCTGGACTCTCCCCCTCACCCCGACTGCCCCTTCTCCGCAGCCTCATTTCTACCTCCTTGGGGTGGAATAGTGCCGGCAGAGGCCCCGTTCCCCCCTCCACTAAACACACACCACAACCCTCAGGACTTCCAAATGCACATGTGCACGGAGGACCTAGTCACGGTTCCAGGATTCAGGAGCACGCAGCCAGGCACAGGCACAGGCACCGGCTGAGTGCTATACGTCAGTTACCCAGTGTGATCCTCTTGGATGAAGAAACAGAGGCTCAGAGACGTTAAGCAACTTGTCCAAATCCACAGAGCTGAGGAAGGGTTTAATTGGGATTTATATGAGGTGGAGACCCACCGCTTGTCCACACGTTAACATGTACACAAGTCACACACCTACACAACTCATGCACTGCACCTGCGCACGCACCCACACAAAGTGTACCCACAGCCGCGCAACACAAATACACGTGCGTTCCGCATAAGGCAAACGCCCAGCCCTCCCGCGGACGCACGCGCGCAGACGCGTACACACGCCCTTCTGGTGTCTCTAGCCACGCCCCTTGGCCCCGCCCCCTCCACGCTGCCGGCCCCGCCCCCGGCTTGACCTCAGCGGGGCCGGGCCGCGGGCGCAGAGCTCAGGCAGCGCCCAGCCGCGCGGGCCGCAGCCGCCCCCGCCGCGCGCCGGGCCGGCCCCGCGCCCGCGCCCGCGCCCGCGCCCGCGCCGCCCTGGGTCCTGCGGCCCGGCCGGCCGCCCGCGCCGCTGCGAGCCGTCCATGGTGCAGCGCATGTGGGCCGAGGCAGCCGGGCCTGCGGGCGGCGCCGAGCCGCTGTTTCCGGGCTCCCGGCGGAGCCGCAGCGTGTGGGACGCGGTGCGCCTGGAGGTGGGCGGCCCCGACAGCTGCTCGGTGGTGCTGCACAGCTTCACGCAGCTCGACCCCGACCTGCCGCGCCTGGAGGTGGGTGAGCCAGCTGGGCCCGGGGAGGAGTGGGTGGGGGCCCAGCGTCCTTAGCGGGTCACACCACCCAACCAGCCTGGGGGGGCCTTGCAAGGGGGAGGATCCTTCCGCAGAAATCCCCCTCCTTGCGCCAAGCTCGAGGCAGCCAGGTGGGCGTGGGGGCTGCCACACAGTTGATCCAGGGACCAGAACCGGCTCTTCGTGCCCACCTCTGTCGGTCCCAGTACCAGCCCTCGCCGAGCCCAGGTGTGTCGGCCCCGCGCCCCTGCAGCCCAGGTAGGCCTATTCCCGTTGGCAGTCACTGAGTCTGAATTTCCCCGACAGCAGGGTTGGGCCGTATTTCACTCACGTAGCCAGCCCGGGGCCTGCATAGGCAGTTTGGCTAGGAAGTACAGGTGGTGAATCCCTAGAATCCTTGGGACCACAGTGGCCTTCTAGACAGCCCGCCTTGGTGTCAGAAGTGGACACTGATGTTGAGGGCTGGGGAGGCGGGGCTTCAGCTTCTGGGGCCAAGTGTCCTGGCTGGGAGGTTGGGACAACGGCCTCTCAGGCCGCGGGGTGACTCACTTCTGCTTGATTAGACAATGCACCGACACCCTGAATTTGGAAGGATTCAGAAGGCAGTGTGTGCCTATCACGGATGGGGTTGGGGTAACTAGGTGGGGGTGGACTCCTCTTTCTAGTGCTCTGGGTGGGGGTAGGAGGGGGTACTGTGGGTCATGGGGGAGGGAGTGCCCCCTCCCTCCCATCCGACTGTCCACCTGACTCTGACTCCCTGCGGCCAAGGTAGCAGAATCCAGGCTTGGGTCTGGACAGAAGCCATTGCTGGGTCAGAGGGCTCCAGGCATGTCTTGGCCGAGCCGGAGCCTTAGTGGAGTTCTTGAGCCCCCGTGCTTGTTAGGGCCCCTTGGTGTTCCCGCATTCATCACTTTGGGCCTGGACGCATTATAATTGCCAGCCTGAGTCTTGTGCCTCTGTGCATCCCCAGTGCCCAGACAGGGCCTGGATGCCCAAAGATAGAGCGCATCTCCCCGCCCAGAGTCAGGGGAAGGCAAGGGGTGGAGGGAGCTCTTGGTGGGGGAACCCTCATCCAACCAAGCTCTGGTCTCCATTGGCAGCTGGAACGAGACCCCTGGGAGGGTGGGGGTGGGAGGCCTGACACCAGCCCAGCACTCATCTGACTTTCATTAGGTCTGGCAGCTACTTGGGCTTTGTGTGCTGGAGGGTCCAGCCTGCGTGCTCACTGCTCACAGGGGCGGGCCGCTGCTTCTCTCCGCACTCCCCCACCCTGCATCCCTGCAGAACCAGGGGAGAGGCGGATCTGAGCCCTGTCCCTGCTCAGGGGTCTGCCTCATCTCCCCTCTCCCTCTCTTCCCCACCTCTCCCCCCTCCCCACTGCTCTCCCTCACTGGCCTCAGCACTGAGATCCAGGCCACGGTCTGCTGTTTAGAAATCAAAGGGGAAGCTTCTGGCTGGGGCAGGAAAACCAGGGTCCTGGCAGGAGAGGAGGCCACTGCCGGAAACCAAACACAATGACCATTTACCATGCGCTGGAGGAGGGGGCGGGGAAGTCCCTGTCCCTCCTGCCAGTACACCGCCCCCGCCCCCCCCCCCCCATCCTGGGGCCGATTTCCTGGTCGCTGTAGCCTGCCAGAGCTGAGGCGGCCCGCCTGTGGTCCCTGTCCTGTCTGGAAACCACCAGGCAGTTTCTGTTTCCTTCCCAAGTCCCCATTTCCCTACCAGACCTCCACCCAGTCCTTCCCTCTCTGGGCTGCCAGATGTCCTTGCACATCTGGGCATCTGCTCGTCACCATGATTCTAAGCCAAGCCACTGCTGACCTAGCTCAGCGTGCATGGTTCTGTGCTTTCTGGAGGTCAGCGGGCCTATGCCCCTGCCTCCGGGCAGGCAGCTGCCTCAGCCAGGCCAGAGGAGTTCTGGAGTCTGGAGTCCCTACTGGCTGCCGACACCACCCCCTCATTCCAGCTGGCTTTGACCTACCCTCCAGAGTAGGTGCCAAATCCACTTTATAGGAGACTGGAGCTCAGAGAAGTGAAGTCCCTGATCTAAACATACACACAGCCAAGGAGATGCAGCCAGGAGTTGAACATGGGCTGTGTTCTCTATGGGGAGCCAATTGTGTGCAAGAGCCCACAGGGATCAGAGGAGGATGGGGCAGACGATGGAGCTGTGAAGAGGAATGGAACCAGGCCCAGGCAGCCCAGAAGCCTCCTCTGTCAATGGAGGGTAGGGATGCCTATAGACCAGAGGGAAGGAGAAAGTGCTTTGGGCCAAAAGACACTGGGGAGAGCTTCGAGGAAGAAACAAGCCCCCAGCTGGACCCTAAAGGTTTTAAATACTAACTGATATGAACCAGCACTGTGTGGGAGGCCCTGTGCTAAGTAGGTTGCATGCGTTTTATGTCTTTTTGTGGTCAGCTTTATCCGTCATCCATTTAGCAGATGAACCAACCAAGGCACTAGAGGGTAATTCGATTGCACAAACTCACCGAGCTGGTGAGTGGCAGAGGCGGGATTCCGACCCAGGCAGGATGCCCGCAAGCCCTGAGCGCAGTGTGTGGGTGGAATGAACCGAGGAAGGCTTCTCTGATCTTCAGGAGGAGATATGCAGGGGAGCGTCTCCCTCCAGCCTCCCCGCCTCCTTCCCGTTGTCTGGTCTCTTGATCACACTGTGTGCGGGTCTTCGGCTTAACCTCCAGGGCTCGTTAGCCTTAGGCCAAGAGGCATGGCTCAGAGATAGGCGCGTGTGTCTGGTGCGTGTGTCTGCGTCTGTGTACTGTAACCTTCAAGGAGGACTTCCTGGCTGACTCTGTAGCTGCGGAGCCTGTCAAGTTCAAGAGGGGACTGACTGCCACCGGCCGAACCTCCACGGACCCTTGGGTTCCCCTCTTGCTTGACTCCCCGAGGCCCCAGGAGAAGAAGAGAGAGGAGGCCAGGCTGGCTGGCACGGGGTCCTGGGCGCTTCTGGGTTGAGCACGCTGGGCTGTTGCCCGGGAGGCTCAGGGATGGCCCTGGAGCAGAAGTGTGTGGTAGGGGTCAGCCCTGGGACATGTTAGACTGCTGACGCCCAGGGACGAGGCCCGATCCTCAGCCTGGAAGTTGGCTGTTTCCAGGCCCCGTCTTCAATGCTGGCGAGAAGGCTGGAGTAGGCTTAGCTCTGGCCGGCGGCAGCCTCCAAGCCAGCCGGTGGGTGTGGTTTCAGGAGGCAGCACCCAGGCAGTTGAGGACTGGCGGCCCGGACAGCCCCCGCGGCGTGGCACCGGGCTGTGTCCACTAGGTCTCAGGCTCTAGCATCCAGCCTCCCAGGCCTAGAAACGTGGTGTTCCTAGACACACAGTTTCAGAGAAGGGACTTACCCCTATCCAGTTCTGAGGAGGTGGGAGTTGAACCTGCAGCCCAGTGCAGGAGAAGCAGAACTTTGAGCACCCCCTGCCTCCATCCCCTGGCCAGCCCAGCACCCAGCATTAGGGCCTGCCTTGGGGGACCTCTTGGGAGTGAGTGTTTCCTGGACGTTTTCCTCTGCTCCCCAAGGAACCCTTGGATGTTTAAACAGCTAGCCCTGAAGTCATGCCTTAGAGGCATAATCTTGTCCTTTTGAACTGAGGGGCAGAACTGTTCATGCCAGTCAAGAACTTGGGCTCTGGAGGGAAGAGAGCCCCGCTGGAACGTCAGCTCAGCCGCCTGTAACCCTATACCTGCTCTTGTGCCTAGGCCTCAGTTTCCTTATCTGTAAAATGGACTTGATGCTGAGTCCTCTGCTTAGGGTTCTGGTGAGGATTGAAAGACAGGCACCTGGACAAGCAGTCCCCACAGGGCCTGGCATGGTGTCCGAGCCACACAGGCGGTGGCCGCCACCATTGTGTTTTCTGACAAGGTGCCAGAGAAATGCCCATGCCCGGGGCTCCAAGAGGACATTGCCAGCCCAGTCAGCCAGGTGTTTCCGAAGTCTGTTTCCTGTAGCCAGCTTTGGGCCTATGGGTGCCTTGCCATCCCATGACAGGAGCCCCGACCAACCCCTGGTCTGTGGAGAGGTGTGGGTGCGAAGGAGCTGGGACCTGCCGCTGGGCCACCTGAGGAGGCGCATCCTGTCTCTGGTTCCTCGCTTGCATCTGTGTGACCAGGGGCTGGACTCTGCTTTGAGGCTGTGGCTGTGGCTGTGACCAGTGGAGCGAGGCCTCGGTGTTTCCATGGGACATGAGAGTCACAGGCCCTGCCCCAGCTGCCTCTTCCTGGCTCCTGACTGGGATGAGCTCCCCACTCAGCTTTCCTCACCCATCAAGTGAGTTGTGGGGAGGGTTAAACGTGAGGAGTGTGCGAGGGCCTGGCATCCAGGGAGTGCCCACCTGTGCTGGATGCTGTGGCCGGCAGGGTTGCTTTTGGGGCTGGACTTTCAGCCAGCCCTGCCTACACCCCCTTGGGCCAGGCCACCCTCCTCAGCTGTCACTGGCCACGCCCCCTTGCCGGCCTGACCCCTGCAGGCCTGACAGTCAGGACCCAGTCCTGGATGGGCAGGAGGACGAGGTGGGCGAGGCCGGCGCAAGGGCTGGTCTCCCATCCCCACCTGAGGCACTTTTCTCTTCTAAATACTGATGAGTAGCTGGGCTCGGGCTGACCAGGCAGGATCTTGGGGAGATGGGTTAGCCTCTGCAGGGGCTCAGCACAGGCTAGTCCCCAGACTCCAGTTTCTGGGGTCACTGAGCTCCCTGGTTGCTCTGCCAGCCAGGCACCTTGTATGGTCCCCTGCCCAGGCCTCCTCTGGGCAGCGGTGCCTGGGGACCTGGAATGTGGCCCACCCCCATCCAGGGCTGACCTTGAGTCCTCACCAGGGTCCTCTGCATGCCCTTGGGCCCAGGGTGGAGGACCCCCACCTGAGGGTGGGGGCAGGCCCAAGGTGGGGCCCTGTCCACACTGGGAGGGTCACGTACATTTGGACTTTTTGTTCTCCTGCCTTGTTGGGCATACTACAGTCTAAGAGATGAACCAGGAGTTGGACTTGAGGAGTCCTGGGTTCTCTCCTCCCTCTGGACACTCTGTCCTTTTTGCCTTTTTAATTGAAGTTTATTTGATTTATAATGTCGTGTTAGTTTCTGGTGTACAGCATAGGGGTTCAGTTATCTATATGTACATGTGCATATGTGCATTCTTTTTCTTTATAGTTTATTACAAGATATTAAATATAGTTCCCCATACTATATAGTAGGACCTTGTTTATCTATATTATATATAGTAGTTTGTATCTGCTAATCCCAAACTCCTAATTTATCCCTCCCTCCCCTTTCCCCTTTGGTAACCATAAGTTTGTTTTCTAGGTCTGTGAGTCTATCTCTGTTTTGTGAATGAGTGCCTTCTTCCTAGATTCCGCATGGAAGTGATATCATATGATATTTGTCTTTCTCTGGCTTGCTTCAATTAGTATGATCATCTATAGGTCCATCCGTGTTGCTGCAAATGACATTATTTCATTCATATTTTTTACGGCTGAATAATAATCCATCGTGTGTATACGTGTGTGTGTGTGTGTGTGTGTGTGTGTGTGTACACATGACGTATTCTTTATCCAGTCATCTGTCGATGGACATTTATGTTGCTTCCATGTCTTGGCTGTTGTAAATTGGACACTGTCTCCTTGACCATCTCCCCTGGGCCTTGGTCTCCACCTCTGTAAAATGGGTGCACGACTTTGTATTCACACTGTCCTGGGAGCCTGGGATTTGGAGAGGCTGAGCAGCTCTCTCTGCTCCCTGATCCCTCTGGTGTATTGGCTCCAAGGTCAGGAAGCTGCAGGCCTGGCTCTCCCCTCTCCGCAGAGATTTAGGATAACCTGCTCTCCCTTGAACATGGCCCTCCTCCAGGTTCCCAGAGCCTCTGGCAGGTTTCCTGGGAGGTTTTCCCCTGCCCAGTGTCAACCATCAGCTCCCCAACAACAGTGTCCTCGGGTCTCGTTCCTGGGCTCTTGGTGTCCCCTCTCGTGACCCTCACTGTCGCCCTGTTAGAGCTGTGGGTCTTCCTTCATCTCCCAGGCAGGCTCACTGAGGCCGAGGGCTGTGGGGATCCATGGAGCCAGAGCCCTCCATGAAAGACAGTACCCTGGGGTCTGGTGGGCCCTGGAGGGGGTTCTCATATGCCCATGGCTGCAGGGTGCTGGCAGCTGGCTGGGTGAGAGCCTCGGGTGACCTTCATGACTCCATGGACTTGGGCAGCAGCTCAGCAGGGTGCCGCAAGGCCCCAGAGCAGTGACCTTGTGCACGTGGAGGCCCTGCGATTGGAGCCACCACTGCTCTTCTCCCCCAACCCCGGCCCACCTGAGTGAGCCCAGCTTTCTCCACGCGCAGCCCAGGGAAGAGACCATGGTCTGGGCTCAAGTCCTCCTCCGTCTGCCGCAGGCCTTGGCCAGGTCTCCTTAGGAGGAACCGGTCTGCAGCTGAGGACATCTGTGGGTCTAGAGGCCCCGCGTGGCCCCTGGTTGTAGCTTCCACAGGAAGTGGACAGCTGAACGGGTGTGGACGGGTCATCAGATGGGAGGAGGTGCCACCTCCGGGTGTGCAGTCACGAGCCTCCCTCTGGGGGAGGTGGCAGGGCTGGGGAAAGGCTCGGCAGTTCCCCTGGGGTCTATCCCCAAATACGGATGGGATCGGCCCCTGGAGACCCCGTTATCTACCTTGAGGAAATTGGGGCTTGGCTGCAGGCAGTTGGGGACACGGCATCCTGCAGGCCCGTCACCTTGAGAAGGCTGATCAGGTGACACACTAGCAGCTGCCACCCAGGCCGTCTTCTTGTCCCTGGGGCTACAGGGCGCCCCCAGGAACAGTGGGTGCCGGGCACCCTGGTGCCTGTTCCACCAGCCTCTGCTCCCCTGGAGGCCCCGCACCACCCTCCCTCCCCAACAATCAAGTGCAGGAAGGCCATACAGGGTGTGCGAGGCCCAGCTGCCAACGGGCTCGCAGTGCCCTGGGAACTTCATTGAGTACCTGCTTGGAGTGGGACTGGAGGATCTGTCCCCTGAGGACACGGCTGCCCACGTGGCATTCTTTCCCCCTACAGTTCGGTGCTGCCCTATGGACGCCTCCCCTCGGGGCATCTGCTGTTTGCTCAGCTGCTCCCTCCCCCAGGAGCCCCCAGACCCTGCCAGAGCATCCCTGGTGGCACTTGGCACTCTCCTTTTAGGCTGCCTGTCCCTGGGCCTGTGCGCTGTCTGCTCTGCTAACAGGATGGGTTACCAGGGGCAGATGCCAAGGCTGTCGGCTGCTTCCTCTCTGTCCCTGGAGCAGAGAGCAGATGTCCCACTCTGCCCCTTTGTGCCCAGGACCCAGGCAGCTCTCTTTAGAGCCCCCTGCTCTGGTGTCTCTGGGTGGACGGCTTAAGCAGTGCCTGCTGTCAGCACTGCTCTAAGGGTCTGATTTGTTCCTGCTGCTGTTGCTTCTGCAAAGGGACCGGAGAGGACAGGGTTAGCGCCGCGCCAGCGGGAGCAGCTCCCCATCTGTGCAACAGGGCGGTGACGCCCCCTGGCCCAGCATGTGTGGCACTCAGCGTCCTTCCCTGCCCCCCAACCCGGCTGGCAGAAAGGGGCCCCTCAGGGAGGTGGAAGGGCTCGGGGATCACATGACACTGAGGCAGGGCCGACCAGCTGCTCTGCCGCCAGTGGGGCCAATGGCTCACTGCAGCGCCGTTGTTTAGACCTGCTCAGGGGCGGCAAGTCCTCCCCTGGGTTGGCCTGGCCAGGGGGCCCATCCATCCAGCAGGCCTTGATGGTGCCGTGCTGGGAGCCAGGTGCTGTGGGGGCTCCCATGGGGTTCAAGTCCAGTGCCCTCTGGCAGGCAGGTCCAGCACAGGGCCTCCAAGCTGCTGCCAGCAACTTGGGCGCTTGGGAAACTGTCTGGCTCCCAGCTGGACCAGATGTGGCTGGAATCCCCAGGAGAGGGACAGGCCCTTTCAGGTGGGCCAGCAGCCTCTGCAGGGGGCAGGTTGGACCCCTGAGGAGATGCAGGGATGGACAGGGCCCTGGTCTGGCAGGTGGACAGCAGGCCCCCAGCATCACTGTGGCCTCTTCTAGGTGGGGGAGGGCTGTGTGAGGCAGTGGGGGAAGCCAGCATCTGTTTCAGTTTTTCTGCTTCGGGAGAAGGAATTTCCCCTCCTTGACGGAAGGGCTGGACCTCCCCAAGCGTGGGCTGTTGGGGTTTGTGGCCTAGGAGGTGGCACTCAGTGCGGGGAACCTCTGCCTGTGGGTTCCCTGCTAACTTCCAGGAAACGCCTGGCTTTCTCTCCAGAGGCAGAGAAGGGTCAGGAGGCCCGGTGTGATTGCACTGGCTTTCCCGTTGGTATGATGCCCAGAGTGGGAGGGCGGCCCCAGGTCAGAGGAAGTGGCTTTCCGGAGGATGGCTCCCAGGCCTCCCAGAGCCCTCCCAGAGCCTTTGAGGCAGGAGGTAAGAGGCCCAGGCTCCCAGCCCCTGCCCAGGTGGGCTGATGTCTGAGGGTACAGCTCATAGGAAGCTGGGCACTTGGTTCCTGCCCAGAGGCCCAGCTCAGGCCAGAGGCCTTAGGGAAGGGCTGCGGCGAGGCCCAGGCTGAGTCGGCACTTTCACAGGGCCTTCTCTGAGCTCCACGCCCACCCTGAGTTGGGGCAGTGACCCGTACTCCCAGCTACTGGCACTGACCGTGTGATTCATGGCCTGGTGCCAGTTGGCGCCTCCCACCTCCTCCCTAAACTCTCAGAGGCCTGTGTCTTTGCTCCTAGTCTCCCCTCCCCACGGCAGGCTCGCCCCTTCCCTGAACAGGGGCAGGTGGGGGACAAGTGGCCTTGGCCAGGCCTTGATGCCCCCTCCAGGCCAGCCTGCCTAGCGGGAGGGATGGCTGCCTTTTAAAACAAGAGCCTTTCTGCCCGGGGTCCAGGGAGCAACCAGATGACCCCCCTTCCTGGCCCAGCCTGAGTCCCGTGGTTTTGGGTTTCTGTGGAACCCCATCGTCAGCCCAGGTGCCAGCACTGTCGTCTGCTGTGCTGTCCCCACGCACGTGATGACGAAAGGGGAACTGGGAACTCCTCTGTTGCCCAAGAATGCACAAGAGCATGAATGAGCAGAGAGGGAAGAAAGTGGCCTGGGCTGTGGCCTTCGAGGATGCTTGCAACTGCCCGAGACCTGTGAGGCTGACTCCAGGGTCTGGGCAGCTGTGGGGGGGTTGGCTGGGCAGATGAGGTGAGGGGGCCGCAGGCCTCAGGCCCTGGGGGAGCCTGAGGGTCCTGGGTCTGCTCTTCACCTGCAGCCTCACGGCTTTGGACAGCTGCCTTTTCCTCGGCCTCCGCGTACTCATCTGTGAAACGACCACTTAACAGTACTCATCATGGGGCAGGGGTGGGGGCGCCCGGGCAGGAGCAGGCTGTTGTGGGGTCAGAACCCTGGTGGGCGCGTCTTGTTCCCACCCGGCTCGTGGCTGGTGGGGAGAGGAGGGGAGTGGTGGGGTCAGTGCCCGCCTGCCCCAATGCTAATCCACAGCTGTCCAGCTGTGGTCCATTGCATTCTGGACCGGTGGTCTCTGTGGCCATCCATCTTTGCCTCCTCTGGACAACAGGAGGCAGCCCGGGGGCACCCCCTGCAGTCCAGGCGGGCTGGCCCTGACACCCGCCCCGCCCGGTGGCCGGGCGCTGTCTTTGCAGAGCCCCACGCAGGAGATCGGTGAGGAGCTGGTCGGCGGGGTCATCTACTCTGTCTCCCTGCGCAAGGTGCAGGCGCACCACGGCGCCAGCAAGGGCCAGCGCCGGCTCGGGGTGAGTGCAGCGGGGGGCCTCCACCCCCAGGGCCCCCGAGAAGGCCTGAGACCCAGGGGCCGCCCTGGCCACCCCAGTGGGCTCCCTCTCAGGGCTTTCTGCCCGCGGGGCCCCAGTTCTGCTCCCAGAGAAATCTGGGCCCCCAGCCCTCCCCTACCGTCCTGCCCTGGACTTGGCCAAGTGCACAGTCACTCTTCACATATATGTGTGAACATCAAAAAAAGACATTTTCGTACTATTTTCACTTCGTGTCAAGCTGGGATCATTTGTGCCTTTTTTGCCCCTGTACTTCTTGTTTTAACGACTGCCCCCAGCTGTCCCTGGTACCCGTCAGCCTAAATGTCCTTGCACACCTCCTCCAAGCCTTGCATCACGTACTTACTAGGGCTTTTTTTTTTTTTTTTAACCCAGAAAGGGCTCGTTCTACTATATACGGTTCTCTGCAACTTGCTCTCTTGGAGCGCAGCCCTGTGACCCTTCCAGGTCAGAGCGGGAGCCTGACAGATGTGAACGTTCGGGAGGGAGGCTGGTTGCCACCGTGACTGAGCCTTTCACTGCACTGGCCCTTAATGTGACTCCTTTCCGTGGCCATTTCCACAGTGCTGCCCTGCACAGCCTGCGTGTCCTAATATACTGCTCCCTCCTGCCCCAGGATAAGCCTCGGTTTTCTCGTCTCTAGAATGGGGCTGCTTTGCCAGGGCTTGGCGGGGGCAAATACTCTTAACACAGCGAGGTGCTGTCATTACTCAGCTAATAAGACAACCTGAAGGTGTGAGTATTTGTCATCACCCCCACCTCCAATTCTGCTTTGAAAGCTGAGAACCTTTTCCTGTTGGGGGTACTCGTGTCCCAGCTCTGGTCGGCAGTCACTGAGCACTGAGGAGGTCCTCTGAGCCCCAGCCCCCTGCCCTCCCAGTGGGCCATGGCGCCACCACTGATCATCCATTTTTCTTTGTCCCACCCCAGTGTGAAAATGAGTCGGCCCTGAACCTGTATGAGACGTGCAAGGTGCGGACCGTGAAGGCGGGCACGCTGGAGAAGCTGGTGGAACACCTGGTGCCTGCCTTCCAGGGCAGCGACCTCTCCTATGTCACCATCTTCCTGTGCACCTACCGAGCCTTCACCACCACGCAGCAGGTCCTGGACCTGCTCTTCAAAAGGTGAGCCCCCGCCCGCCTCCTGGCCGTGTGACTTGGGAGTGCCACTTCACCTCGCCGAGGCTCCGTTTGCGCCTGTGAAGGCCGGGCTGCCCAGAGGCCCGGCCGCACGGGGCTGGCAGGACATCGGGTGAGCGTGCATGGCGCGACCCTGTGCCCGGCCCTGCGGGAAGGGCTGCCGGGGCATGTGCGGTTCTTCCTGAGGGTTTCCTCTCCCCTGCGAAGAAGCCCCCGCCCTTGGGCAGGGCTCTCTTCCGTTTGTGAAGGAGGTTCCGGGTTCCGTCGCGGGGCGGGGGCCCTCCCAGAGCAGGGGTCACTGGGCGCTGGCTGAGCCCACTCAGATAGCTGTAAGGGGCCGACTCGGGGCTACACACGGGGCCCCCACTGTGCGCAGGCGCTGTTTCAGGCCTTTGGCGTAAGTCAGTGACTGGGGCAGATGGAAACCCCTGCCCTCCCGGGGTTCCACCCTGGTCGGGGGGTCAGCCAGTAACACCGGACGTCACAGCAGGTACGGTAGATGTGACGCCCTCACGGCCTCCTCTAGATACGGATGCATCCTCCCGTACTCCGACCAGGACGGCGGGCCCCAGGACCAGCTGAGAAAGTGAGTAGGCTTTGGGTCTGATGGGGGGGCCTCCTGTCTCCAAGATGGGGACTTTGTGGGGCTGAGGCTGCGGAGGGGCTGGGCAGGGCTGAGGTCTGGGGGCCTCTCCTGCGGGAGGAAAGGAGTCAGGGAGCTGTGGCTGGGGTCCTGAGTCCCCAGGGAGCAGAGGGGAGGCTGGGGGCTCAGAGCCGCCCCCTGAGAACATCCATCCCCTCCCAGATCTGGGGCCCAGGACAGGAGATGTGAGGGGCGAGCTGCTCACACGTCGGCCTCGTGCCCCAGTGTGAGTGCTCAGCTGGGGCTCACAAGAGCTCAGTCGGGGCTCGGGGGCCGGCCGTGTTCCCAATCCCGAGAAAAGTGTCACCAGGGGAATGAGGCTGACACGCGATGCGGAGACAAAGGCAGCCCTTCGGGGCTGAGCTGCAGGCTCAGGTGCACGAGGCCCAGGAAAGCCAGGCAGGGGCCACGCTCTGCTCGTCCCCTCCTCCCTCACACACTCATGCAGCACCTGCCGTGTGCCGGCCAGGCCGGTGTGATGGAGTAGACGTGACCCTCCCTGCCCTCCTGCAGTTTCCACTCCAGTGAGGAGGGCCTGGGGTCGGACAGGAGTGAGTCAAGTTCCCTGAGAAAGGGAGAGGTGGTCACCACGGATGGAAGGCTCCCTCCCACGGAGACTGCCCGCCCCACCTGCTGACCAGGCTGCCCCTGTCTGGGTGGGCTGGGGCGGGGCTGGCCTCTGGATGGGCAGGGATGGGCCCCAACACCCAGCCGCCTTGGAGGTGCCATGGGAGGGCAGTGCAGAAGGAAAGCCCAGGCCTCTGACTCTGTCGTGCCCCGTCCCCCACCACTGCCTACCCCCAGTGCCATCTCCTCCATCCTGGGTACCTGGCTGGACCAGTACTCAGAGGACTTCTGTCAGCCACCGGACTTCCCCTGCCTCAAGCAGCTGGTGGCCTACGTGCAGCTCAATATGCCTGGCTCTGACCTGGAGCGCCGCGCCCAGCTTCTCCTGGCCCAGCTGGAGCATGCTGACCTCACCGAGACAGAGCCGGAGGGTGAGGAGATCCCCGGGGGGGGGGGGGGTGTGAGCACATGGGGAGGGGCCCCAGAGGCCGCTGCTGGGCCAGGAGCAGAGGCTGGCCTCAGACCACCCATGTGGTGGACCAGAGTCTGGGAAGTCATCCTGGGGTGGTCTTGGGTTGCAGCTCCTCTTGAAGGCGGTGGCGTGTTTTTATGTCGTGAAAGGACATGAACGTTGCTGATCATTTATCCTCTTGTAGCTCTTTCTCCAGCTCCGGCTCGGGAACCAACTCCAGAGCGAGAGCCAGCTCCAGGTCTAACACCCAGTTCAGTGCCAGCTCCAGAGCTTGAGCCAGCATCGGCACCAGCTCCAGAGCTCAAGCCAACATCGGCACCAGCTCCAGAGCCCGAGCCAGCATCGGCACCAGCTCCAGAGCTCGAGTCATCATCGGCACCAGCTCTAGAGCTGGACCCAGTATTGGCACCAGCTCCAACCCCAACCCCAACCCCAACTCCAGAGCCAGAACCAGCTCTATTGCAAAGTCTAGAGCTAGAGCCAGCTCTAGCACCAGAACCTCCCTGGCCTTCGCCTGTGCCTGCAGAGAATGGGCTGAGTGAGGAGAAGCCGCACCTCTTGGTGTTCCCTCCAGACCTGGTGGCAGAGCAGTTCACACTGATGGATGCGGTAGGCAGCTCTTCTCCACAGGGCGGGGGCGGGGGGGCAGGGGTGCACCTTCCTCCTGGCATCTGCTGCCCAGACCTGCCATTCCCTGTCCAGAGCTGATGCCCTGCTGCAAGTCTGAGTTCTGTCATTACAAACCGTGTGATGTAGGCAAGTTTCCTAACCCCAAGACCTCGATTCCCCTCCAGACTGTGGACATGGGACCTCTCTGCACAGAGTGACAGTGGATGAAATGAGGTGGAACAGTAGAAAGCCAGGGTGGGGAGAGGTCTGGCCCACTTGGTGGGGGAGGGGAGCTCACCAGGGTGCAGCCAGCTCCATGGGTCACTGCCCCCCCCCTTCAGCACTTAACAGGCACCTGGTGTGTGCCAGAGGCCATGGCGAACACCAGAGAAAGCCTCTGGTTGTGGCACCCACATGAATGTATCTGGATGGGGGACAGACCTACGGCGTGATCAAGGGCTGAAAGCACCTCCTGTACATGCAGGGGTGAGCCCCTTCCGGGCCTTGGAGTTAGGATGGGCGAGTGAAAATGCCGAACTCTTTCCTGCCGGTTCATCCTGGGTCACCATGTGCTAGGCACCTGCAGTGGGCAGGGAACAAAACCCAGATGCCCCATCCTCAGCTTCCTGAGCCCCAGCTCTGACTGGTCACCCTACCTGGGACCGGGGAGGGGGCGGGGGCACTGTGGATCCTGAGCTGGGATATGGCAGAGCCAGGTGACACGCCCCCTGCTCCCCAGGAGCTCTTCAAGAAGGTGGTACCCTACCACTGCCTGGGCTCCATCTGGTCCCAGCGGGACAAGAAGGGCAAGGAGCACCTGGCCCCCACCGTCCGTGCCACCGTCACGCAGTTCAACAGTGTGGCCAACTGCGTCATCACCACTTGCCTCGGGGACCGGAACGTGACGGCCCGGGACAGGGCCAGGGTGGTGGAGCACTGGATCGAGGTGGCCAGGGTATGCCGCCCAGGGCCCGGGGGACCCCTTTTCACCCCTGTCTGCCCTCAGGCTTGTGGTCTATGGTCTGAGCCCCTGAACGGCCAGGGGTCCTGCCTCCACAGGGGCACGCAGACTGGACCCACACAACCCACTCACTGCCTGTGCGCCCACTTCCTCCTCGCAGTCCTTCCCTGGGTAGAGCACAGATCTCCTCCTGGGAGTGCCTCCCGGGGCTCAGGTCTCATCTGGGAGGGGTGGTCCCAGCCGAGGGGGACTGAAACTGACCAGGTGGAGCTCCAGCTCCTCAAGTCCTGTTCCCCTCCCTCCCAGGAGTGCCGAGTCCTCAAGAACTTCTCGTCCCTCTACGCTATCCTGTCTGCCCTGCAGAGCAACTCCATCCACCGACTGAAGAAGACGTGGGAGGAAGTTTCCAGGTGGGCAGGCTTCTCCCTGGAATAGTTCCCACAGGGAGCCTGGGACCTGCCTGGGGGCAACGCATCCTGGAGGGAGGCCCCGGGGTGGGGTGAGGTCTCAGGGCCCATTGGCCTCAGGCCAGTGGTTTTGCCTCAAGACCCAGTTTCCTTATCTGTCAGGTCCTGGATTGAGTCACTTTGGAGATTTTCATGTGTTTACGTCACAGCCGTACAACTCTGTCCACTTGAAATCATAACTAGCCAACACAAAGCCTCTCAGTAAAAAGGGGAATGAGGGCCCCAGGTGACCCACGAGAGCTTGCTTCGCCCCCCAGGCCCATGGAGCCCTCAGGGCCCAGCAGAACCCTGTTTGAAAACCGCCCGACCAGGGAGCTTGTGTCTCTGGGTTCTTCAGTGTTTCTGCACGTGCACCCCTCCCCACGTTCCCCACTTTCTCCTTCCTTCCTCCTCCAGGGACAGCTTTCGAATCTTCCAGAAGCTGTCAGAGATTTTCTCAGATGAGAACAACTACTCCCTGAGCAGAGAGCTGCTCATCAAGGTAGGGGGGCTCGGGGGTGGCCTTGCGTTGCAAGTTGCTTTGGAAAATTCCCCTGGGCTGTGTTTGGTCTGTGGGCAGGTGAGGGGCAGTTGTGGGGGACAGAAGGCCCTGGTGCTGGGATGGAGTGGGGGAGGAGCAGGACTAGCGTCTCCTGCATCCTCGCTGCTCCCTCCCCCTCAGCACTCAGCTTCCCCCAGGTTGGGGGGGTGGATGGGGTCAAGGACAGGGGGTCTTTCCCTTCCCCAGACCAGCCCAGCCTGTGCCCACCAAGCCAGGCCCTGCTGCTCCTCTGTCCGCACTCACCTCCAAGGGCTGTGCAGGGCCGGCACTGCAGGGGTTGCCCCGCACCACAGGGGCTGCCCAGCTGCGGGTCCAAAGGACCAGACCCGGGAGGCAGGTCTGGGTGCTGAGGACTCCTCACTCGGCCCCGGGGCCGTCACTACAAATGAAGCTCAGGGACTCTTCTCGAATTCTCAGCACCAGCCTTAGTTGGCCAGTACGAATGCCTGAGATGGCTGTGACAGGTGTAGGGGGGCTAATGCATTCACAGGGGTCCTTCCACGGCAGCTTCCATGCAAAAGAGGAACCAGAGTGTCACCACCCAGTGCTCCCAGCAGCCCCATCTCACCTGTGAGAGGTGGCACCGAGGAGAGCCCTGCTGAGTGGATGAAGACAGAGTTCTGTGCAGGGGACAGCCGGGGGGCTCCGTGGGGACATGAAGCCTTCAGCAGGGCGGACACCCCAGTGTGCTGGGCAGGCGGGAGCAGGCAGAGTCCCTGACCCTCTCTCCCTGGCTCGCTCAGCTGAGGACCCAGCACTCAACAGAGGCACCCAGGGCCTGGGGGGGAGGGAGGAGCCTGCTCTCCTCGAGTCCCTCTGAGTCCCTTTCAGAGGCAGTCACTGCCCCTCTCCAGACCTGTTTCCTCTTCTGGAAAGTGGAGGAATGATGACTGCGAAGAGGGGGGGCAGCACAGACACGGTGACAGTGACGGGCATGTGACATTGTATCCCTGGAGACCCTGAGGGGCCAGTGTAGTCCTTGTCTACACTGTCCAGCTGAGGAAGTAGGCTCAGGGGGGCAAGGCTGCTGGCCCGAGTTCCCACACCCCGTGAGCGCCGGAGCGGGACTTCAGATCTAGAAGTTGAGTGTGCTGGGGGTGGCCGGAGTGTGTGCACGAGTGACCAAGGCTAGGGGCAGGTCTACTGGAGAGTAAAGGGGGGAGGGGCCAAAGGCCTCACTGGCCCTGTCCTCGGCCCTGCAGGAGGGGACCTCCAAGTTTGCTACCCTGGAGATGAACCCCAAGAGAGCCCAGAAGCGGCCAAAGGAGACGGTGAGTGTGCCCGAGGCCTGGAGAGGAGGGGCTGGCCCAACCCCTCCCCTCCTGTGGGCGCACTGGCCTACGTGCCTCTTAGACCTGACCTCCCCTGGGCCCCAGTGAGGCTGCGCCCTGACCCGCTGGTGTCCCTGGCGGACTAGCTGTAGCCACCAGAGCAGGGAACTGGAAGAGCTGGGCTCAGCAGGGATGTGGTGGGGAGGGCCCGGGACCATATAACCTTGGGGATTTGCCAAATACAGGGCTGGAAGGTGACTAGAGGGAGTTTGGGAGGGGGACTTGGAGGAGGTGGCTAAACATCCCCAAGCTGCTCCAGATGAGAGGCCTGAGTGGGAAGGAGGCTGGGGCTGAGGGGTTTTCAGGGCCAGGGCCTGGGGCCTTGGTCATCAGCCCCCCTCCCCCATGTCACAGGGTGTCATCCAGGGCACCGTTCCCTACCTGGGCACATTCCTCACAGACCTGGTGATGCTGGACACCGCCATGAAGGACTATCTGTATGTGAGTGAGCCCGAGGGCTGGGGTGGGGGCGGGGTCTGAGCCTTGAGCTCTTAGCAGAGGGTGCAACTCCCGTGAGAGCCCCCTGGCCTCCCTGTGTCCCAGGAACACCTGCCCACTTTAGCAGCAAATGAACAGAGCTTGGTGCCTGGCTGGTGGGGCTCAGAGCCACAGGGGGTTTGGCCCAGCAGGACACAGCCCCTCCCCCAGGCGGTGGCTGTGACTGGAGAGAGGATGGACCCTCGAGGTTCGGGCATATTGTGGCCAAGCGGGCCTTTCTGCCCAAGGCCTCCAACTGGCCTCAGAGGATTGGATGGGAGGTCTCTGAGCCTCTACCCACTTCCCCCAGCCCTGGTGCGTGCTGCCCTGCCCCCTGCTGTGTGCTCTGGGTAGTGCAGCCTGAGAGGGGGCAAGGGGTGGTCATGGGCAAGGGGACACTTTCTGACACTGGCCGTCTGTTTTCCAGGGGAGACTGATCAACTTCGAGAAGAGGAGGAAGGTGAGCGGTCACAGCCTCATGGGAGAAGGGGGCGGATGTCGGGGATGTTGATGGGTGGAGATCAGAGGCCCCCTGCGTAGAACATCTGGCTCCCCCCCCCCCCCCCCGCCCTGTTACATTTATCCTGAGAATTGGACTCAGGGTAGGGAGGGGGACCATCTCCCATGGAGGGTGGGGCAGAAGGTCGAATCAAGGACAACTTCCTGGAGCGGCTGAACACAGTTCTGAGAAGAGAGTGGAAAGAGAGGACCCGGCAGGCCCTGCCCACCAGGCCGTCACCATCCTGTCCTTCCCTCTGGCCCCAGGAATTCGAAGTGATTGCCCAGATCAAGCTGCTCCAGTCGGCCTGCAACAATTACAGCATCTCGCCCGAAGAGCACTTTGGGGCCTGGTTCCGGTCCCTGGAGCGTCTCAGCGAGACTGAGAGGTGAGGCTGGGCAGGAGCTGGCACAGCATGGGGTCCCCGGGCCGGCTCCGGGGAGCCCATGGCATGGGATCGAAGTCAGCCTGGGACTGTTGCCTGGTGACAGCTGGGTACCTGGACTTTAGCTGCGGGGCAAGTGCCGGGAGGGAGACCCGAGTGTGACTTCTGGTAGCCAAGCTGCTGCTGTCCCATAGCTACAACTTGTCGTGTGAGCTGGAGCCCCCTTCCGAGTCGGCCAGCAACACCCTCAAGGTCAAGAAGAACACAGCCATCGTCAAGCGCTGGAGCGAGTGAGTGCCGGGGTGGGCCGGGGAGGGCTGCCTCCCGGCTCAGGGTGAGAGTGGCTCCGGACAGCTGGCACTGGGATCCCGGCTCCTCCACTGACAGCCCTGTGACTGGGGCCATTCGCCTCACCTCTCTGGGCCTCAGTTTTTTTCCCCTGTAAAATGGGGTGATTTCAGACACTGGAGCCGACAGGGCAGCTGCCTGGGTGCTTGGCACAGAGCATGCGGGGCAGGGGTGAGACGTGTCCCAGGAAAGGCCTCTCCCAAGTAAATTAGCCCTTCTGTGTAGCCGCCAGGCCCCCAGCATGGAGCTCAGCACCAGCAGCAGCTGCCACTCTAAGTCCTGTGACCAGCTCAGGTGTGGCCCCTACCTCAGCAGCGGGGACCTTGCCGACGCCCTCAGCGTCCACTCAGCCGGCTCCTCCAGCTCTGACGTGGAGGAGATCAACATGAGCTTTGTCCCAGAGTCCCCTGATGGCCAGGAGAAGAAGGTGACGGCCCCATCCCTCCTCCCTGGCAGCCCTTCCAGCCCTGTACCCGCCAGAGGGGCCAGGAAGCCCCAGCTCCTGCACAGGTTCCTAGAAACCCCCAGAGCTGGACACTGGTCTGGGGGGCCCTGCCGGGCCCAGGGCTTCTGCTGACCGTGCCGTCCCCCGCAGTTCTGGGAGTCGGCCTCCCAGTCGTCCCCGGAGACCTCTGGCATCAGCTCGGCCTCCAGCAGCACCTCCTCCTCCTCAGCCTCCACCACACCCGTGGCCAGCACACGCACCCACAAGCGCTCCGTCTCAGGGGTCTGCAACTACAGCTCCTCCCTGCCCCTCTACAACCAGCAGGTGGGCGACTGCTGCATCATCCGAGTCAGCCTGGACGTGGACAACGGCAACATGTACAAGAGCATCCTGGTGAGCCGGGCGGGCGGGCTGTGCCCTTGGCCCCGCGCTCTGCATCAGGCATCACCCCTGCCCTCCTGGAGATGGCCTTCTAGTGAGTGAGGAAGGACAGATGGTCAACCAGGCACAGAAATAAAGCAGCCAGGGCACCGACGGTTATCAGCGCTGAGGGCAGTAGACGAGGGGTTTACATCCGCGGCAGGAGAGGGGCGAGGTGGGCCTCACTGATAAAGCGCCTGTGTGTGGGGGAGGGAGCACCGTGCAGTGTCCTAAGACAGGAGTGTGCCTGGGGCTTGGAGGAGCAGTGAGGAGGCGCAAGGTGAAGGAGCAGAGGTCCGGGAAGTGTCAGGGGCCTGGACCTCATGGGAGGGAGATCGGAGCCACTGTGCGTTGGAGCAGAGGGGCGGCAGTGACTTTCGCCTTCGCCATGGGGGTAAGGCTGGTGCCGAGAGATGCCCGGGGGCAGTTGCAGGGCTGCTGTCACAGTCCAGGTGGGGAAATGCAGTGGCCACACCAGGCTGGTGGCTGTGGGATGGCCGGCAGTGTCAGACACTGGATGTAATTTGAAGACTGAGATCGAGGGGGTGGGGGCTGAGGAGCTCCTCTCATCCTCCAGAACTCAGGCTGCAGAGAAGCCCCTCACACCCCGCAACGAGCTCTTGCATCCACCTACACTGGGTTAGGTGCCCTGTTCACACAGTCATCTGTGTGACCTGAAGTCCAAGACCGGCCTGTGCGCTGGCCCTTGGGGTCGAGGCAGGAGGGGTCGGCCTGCACCGTCCACCCCTGCAGCCTCCAGCCAGTGCGGTCCTGGCTCGTAGGCGGCCGCTGGGTGTCCAGCCAGCAAGCCCCCTCTTCCCCCCAGGGCTAGGACTAGACGCTGTCCATATCCAGGCTCACTGGTACTGTTGCCCTGGACGGGTAGGGTCAAGAGGGCAGCCACAGAAGCAGGCAGTGTCCCTCGGTGGTTCGGGAGGCAGTCTTTCTGGAAGTGGGGGGCAGTTGGGAAGGACCCATCGTCACTGCACAGAGGCCTCTCCTGGAGGGCAGGAGAAGGTGGCACAACCCCCCTGGACCCCGCACCTGGCCAGAGGCTGTGAGCCCCTGTGCCCAGGGCCGAGACAGCCTGAGGGTCCTCAGCTGCTGCACTCTGGACCCTCGGGCTGCTCTGGACCCTCGGGCTGCTCTGGACCCTCGCCCTGATGGCCTGTCCCCTACCCCATCCAGGTGACCAGCCAAGACAAGGCTCCGGCTGTAATCCGCAAGGCCATGGACAAACACAACCTGGACGAGGACGAGCCGGAAGACTACGAGCTGGTGCAGGTTATTTCGGATGATCGCAGTAAGTAGGGCCAGTCCGGGGCCGGGAGGTGGGGGGGGGCACCATGTCCTGGGAACCACTGCCCCAGGAAACATGCCACCAGGGAGGGAGTGGGCTTTGTACACCCTCCGGCCTACCCAGGGGCAGCCCTGGACTCCCCCCATGTCTCCTCGCTGGCCCCCGGTGGCTGCTGGGCCCCTATTACCTGCCCTTCCCTGGGCATGGACAGTCAGTGGGAGACCTAGTTAGGTGCTAGCATCGTTAAGGAGAAGAGAGAAAAGGCTTTTTTCCTGGGGCTAGGAGGCCAGATGGCAGAGCCCCACAGGCCATTCAAAGGGGCACCTTCTGGCCAAGATGGGAAATGCATCATATCTGTTAAAATCTATGCGCATATGACACTGTTTTAGTCCCTTCTGGCTGCAGTAACAAAATGCCACAACTGCTGGCTTGTAAATGACAGAAATTTCTCTCTTGGTTCTGGAGGCTAAAAGTCCAAGATCAGGTTCTGGTGAAGGCCCTCTCCCAGGCTGCAGGCTGCTGACTTCCGCTGTGTTGTCACATGGTGGGAGTGGGTAGGGCACTCTCTGGGGTCCCCTTTATAAGGGCACTAATCCCATTCGTGGGGCTCTCCTGTTATGACCAAATTGCCTCCCCGAGGCCTCACCTCCTAATCCCATCAGGAGTTAGGATTTCAGTGAATTTAGGGAGGATGCAAACTTTAGGCCATAGCAGACACTAAACACGGAGGCTACCAGGGTGCAGCTTGGTTTTCTGAAAACTAGGAAAGAAAGAATCAGAAACAAGCAGACTTGGAGCCAGACAGCTGTGGCTCGGGGACCTCGGGCAAATTCCTCTGTCCTCCTTGCCTGTGTTCCCATCACTACCATGGAGATAAAACAGGTCGGGAGTTAATCCAGGTGTCTGTACACGAGCTCGTGTGTGTGTGCGCATCCCAGAGTTAGTTGCCTTGACCGCGGGTACTGCCATCACTCTGTTTCCTTTCCCGTGAGCTGATCGCCCACTCCCAGCCATTGGCCCAGATACTTAGCGATGACCCCCCACGAGGCCTAGAAGTTGCTTTCTAAATCCCCCCTCACCTTCCAGCACCATGTTGGTGAGGTAGGCAGGGAAGGTGGGACCCCCATCTTCCAGAAAAATAAGACTGAGGCCAAGAGAGATTGAAGACCTGCAGTAAGAGCCACTTGGTGGGGCCAGAGCGCGTATTCCGGCTCAGCAGGAGAGAGCGGGGAAGAGAACCCAACAGCAAGTACCTGCTGGGAGCCCAGCACACGGGGGCTCGGAGGCCTCCCTGGACCCTGGCGCAGAAGGCCTGGGGCAAAGCCTGTCCTTTGCTGGGACCAGAGCCCTTGTCCCGAGTTGGACAGGATTCAGGGCAGGTGCAGGTGGTCCGGGTTCTAGAAAGCTTGTTCTAGCTGCTGATCCTGCTTTGTGGAGGTAGCAAAGGTGTAGGGGTGGCACGACCTTTGCCAGCCCGAGATGTGGCCTTCTGGAGTCAGAGTCTTTTTTATTTAAAAAAACAAATTTTTTTTGTTTTTATTTATTTATTTTTTTATTGGAAGTACTGGGGATTGAACCCAAGACCTCATGCATGCTAAGCATGCGCTCTACCACTGAGCTATACCCAACCCCCAGAGTCTTTTTTAAACAAGAGTCCTTAGGTTTCATCAGTGCCTCAGCAGAGTCTGTCCCAGGTAGTCCTTGGTGACCCTGGAGTGGCGTTTGGAGTCTCAGGTCTCTGGATCAGACCTGCCCTTGTGGGGGCTCTCAAGTGGTGGGGTGTCCTGTGGGGCCCCCATGAGCACAGCTGAACCCCCCTGCCCTTCCCTGACCAGAGCTGAAGATCCCTGACAACGCCAACGTATTCTACGCCATGAACTCTACCGCCAACTATGACTTTGTCCTAAAGAAACGGACCTTCACCAAGGGGGCAAAGGTCAGGCATGGAGCCAGCTCTACCCTCCCCCGAATGAAGCAGAAAGGACTCAAGATTGCCAAGGGCATCTTCTAACTGGTCCCTAGCTGGCCAGCCCCAGAGCCACCCTTTCCAGGGTCTGGCTGGCCAGGCAACTAAGCACTTACAGACTGCAGTGGCCCAGGCCAGCCAGGCGGGCACCTCTGCCCAACCTGCCAGCCCAGGCCACCCCCAGACTCCAGTTTCACCCTGAACCTCTCCTGCTGCCGGGATTGACGCCTGTGACCGATGGGCTGACCTGGCCTCCCGTGGACCACTCGCTGCCTTAGGTGCCTTCTGCTCTCTGGAATCAGAGGACTAGCTGACTTTTGCCAAGGAGCACTGCCAATGGGCACGGAGCCCTGCCTGCTGCCGGGCACTGCCCTCTGTACACTTCCCTCACACCTTGCCAGGTGTGGGTTACTGCCAGCTGTGCCCATGGGCACCCCAGGGCACCCACTCATCCACCGGGTCTGACCACTGCAGTCCTCTCCTCGTGCCCTTGGGGGGGTCCCGGCCCCTCCTCCAACCACTCTGGCCTTTCTCAGGCTGCACCAAAGAGTCCATCATCAGGGCCAACTGAGAGTGAGGGAGTCTCACCCACTGCCCACTCTAGCCCTCCCCCGGGAGAGGAGAGAGAGACCCTCTTCATGGACCACACTCTTAACCTGTGAGCAAGGACGGTCTCAGACGAGGCCCACTGATGTCGAATCTCGCAATGCTGCAAGTGGCATTCACCACTGCATCCTGGGCTGTGTGAGACCACAAGGGACGGGGGTCAGTGGGGAAGGAGGCTTGTGGGGGGAGGGGGTGGGGATTGAATATTTGTATAAAAGGTGAAAAGAAAATGTTTACCACTTGGGGAGGGACAATATTTATTTGTTGTAAATAGCAAAGGCTAGACTTGAATATTATATTAAAATTCCGTTTCTACTCTAGCCTAAGTGTTGTGGCTTGATTCTTTCATTGCCTGTGCTAATTTAAATGAGGTGCAGACTCTCACATTTCTGTGTTCAAACAGGAAATTTTGCAGGGTTACTGGGTGGTTTTATGCAGGAGAAGTGAGAAGGGCCAGCCTGCCTGTCATGGCTCACGCAAGGAAGCACAGAAGTCCACCTGCCACAGAGCAGATGGTCACCTCAGTGTCACTAAACTGGACACCAAACTGAGACAGCCGCTCAGAACCCCTGCTATTCGAATTTGGAAGTACTCTCACATGGCATAGCAACAACCCCTGAAATACAAGTGATTTTAAAAATAACATTTTTAACAGAAAATGGTGGAGTTGGGGTCAGTCTCTCCATGGAAACAATTGTTAACCTGGGGGTAAAAAGCTATCAGAATCAACAAGTTGGGGGCTCTGGAACCTCATCGGACACAGCAGCCAGGGAAGTACCTGAGGAAGGATGCTGCGGCTGAACTTCAGCAGTCAAGGGAACCTCTGTCAGGTCACACACTGACCCCTGGGACAGTGGGGCGGAAGCTGCAGTGACTGCATGAGGAACACAGGTTTGCAAAAACGGTTTGGAAGAGTCACTGAGAAACAGAAGGCTGCAGCCCTCAAGCAACGGAACAGCCCCAGAGGAGGGAGAAGATCTGATTTCCAGAGTTACCATATTATAATACTCAGTATCCAGCTCTCAACAAGTTACAAAGCATACAGAGAAACAGGAAAGTAGGGCTTGTTCAAGGGGGAAAAAAGAATTTGACAGAAACTCTATCTTAACATCCCTAGTCAAAGACATTAGGTCAACTGTCTTAAATATGCTCAGGGAGCTAAAAGAAACCATGGACAAAAAAAAAATTTAAAACTAAAGAGAATCAAGAGAACAATGTAAGAACAAATAGGAAACCTAATGAACAGATAGAAATAAAAAGGAACCGAATGGAAATTCTGGAGCTGAAAAGTTCAGTAACTGAAAGGAGAAACTTAACTAGAGGGATTCGCTGGCAGATTTGAGCCAGCAGAAGAAACAATCAGTGAACTCGTAGTTAAGGCAATTGAAATTATTCTGCCTGAGGAGCAGAAAGGAAAAAGAATGAAGAAAATTGAACACACCCCGAGGGACTTTAGGGACACCATCAAATGTAACAACATATGCATAATGAGAGTCCCAGGAGAAGAGAGGAAGGAACAGAGAGATTATATGAAGAAATAATGGCTGAAAAATCTCAAAATTGATGAAAGACATAAATCTACACATTAAGAAGCTCAATGAACTCCAAGCAGGATAAACTCAAAGAGACCCACCCAAGATACAGTATAACACAGTTGTTGAAAGACAAAGAGGAAATATTGGGAGCAGCAAGAAAGAAAGAATTTGTCACAATGGGGTCCCCGATAAGATCAACAGCTGAGTTTTCTTTAGCAACCATGGCAACCAGAGGGCAATAGGATGGCATGTTTAAAGTACTGAAAGAAGAAGAATTCTATATCCAGTAAACTATCCTTTAAGGATGAAGGGAAATTAAGATGTTGCCAGATAAACAAAGTTAGAGTAGTTTGTTATTAATAGACCTTCCTATAAGAAATGCTAACGGGAGCCCTTCAGGCTGAATGGAAGAGCACTAGACATTAACTCAAAGCCAAATGAAAAAATAAAGAACCCTAGTAGAGGTAACCAGTAGGCAGTTCTAAAAGAGTGTATTGTTGCACTTTTGTTCGTAACTCTTCTTTTTTGCTATATGATTTAAAAGGCAGATTCATAAAACAATAGGTATAAATCTATGTTAATGGGAACAGAACGTATAAAGACGTTATCTGTGACAACAACAAAAAGAGGGCGGGATGGAGGTAACAGGGCTGTGTGTATACTACTGAGACTAATTCGGTATTATTCAGGCTAGGTTGCTATGAGTTTAAGATGTTCACTGTAATCCCAAAGGTAATCTATAAGAAAAAATTTTTAGGAATATGCAGGAAAGGAGGGAATCACAATGGTGCACTATTGAAAAATTAACCAGGTCCTTGAAAAGCAGTAATGGCAGAATTGAGGATCAAAAATCATGGAGAACAAATAGCTAAATGGAAGAAGGAAATCCATGTTAGTAATCACTGTAAATATAAATGGGTTAAACTCTCCAATTAAAGGTCAGAGTTCAGGGGGAGGGTAGAGCTCAGTGGTAGAGCGCACGCATAACGTGCACGAGGTCCTGGGTTCTATCCCCAGCACCTCCTCTAAGAATAAATAAATAAACATAATTGCCCCCTGAAAAAGTTGGAGTTTGACAAAGTGGATTTTTAAAAAACATGACCTATCTACAAAGATACAAAAAGTTTGAAATAAAAGGATGGAAAAGATATTCTCTAAAAATAGCAAACAGAAGATAGCTTGGTGGCTATGTTATTATCAGCCACAATAGACTTTAAGTCAAAAAGGTAACAAGAGAAAAAGACAGTATTGACGTAAAGGTTCCATCCATCTAGAAAGCAGCGATTGCAAACACATCCCCAGAACACATGAAGCGAAAACGGGTGTAATTGGAGAGAAAAGGAGACAGTTGGAGACTTCAGACCTCACTTCCAATAATGACTGGAACAACCAGACGGAAGACCAGGAAGGAAACAGGGCGTGAACAGCACAGTAAGGCAGGTCAGACCCGGTGGGCGTGTGCGGAGCGCGACAGAGAACACGCCTTCTTTTCAAGGGCATGTGGTGCCTTGGTCAGCATAGACCGCGTGTTAAACTGTGGAACAAGTCTTAATAAATTTTAAAAGCTTGGAGTCAAAGTATCTTTTCCAATCACAGTGGAATAAAAACAGAAATGAACAGGAGACGGGACGCTGGAGTACTCGTAAGTGGAGATTAAATAGCACTTTTCCGGTGGGGGGTAGAATTAGGTTTATTATGTAATTAATTTATGTTTCAACAGAGGTACTGGGGATTGAACCCAGAACCTCGTGCATGCTAAGCACACACTCTGCCACTTAGCTATACCTTCCCCCTCAAAACAGTCTTTAACAATCAATGGATCAAAGAAGAAATCACCAGGGGTATTAGAAAATTCCTCGAGACGAATGAAAACAAAAATGCTACGTATCAAAAAACTTACGGGATCTAGTGAAAGCAGTGCCAAGAAGAAATTTCACCTACATTAAAAATACGGAAAGCGTTCAAATCAGTGACCTAACTGTACACCTTAAAAAGCTAGGAAAAGAGCAGACTGAACCCAAAGCTAGCTGAAGGAAGGAAATAGTAAAGATTACAGTGCAGGGCTGTGCATCCTTGGCCCCCACCCAGGCCCCGTGATCGACCCTTTACCTCCTGGAATCCTTGTCTCTGGCCTCAGAATTCCTTTTCCTATGGCTTTTATGTCTGGGAGAAATATTTGTAGTGCAGCTTTTAAGGCTACAGCTGGCCTCATTCCTTAAGCATTTCTGCTACTTGTGAACTAGAATTTCCAGCAACTCTAGGATTTTCTGCAACTCTTTCTACAATTGATTTCACCCAGAAACTCACTAGAAGACCCTCTCTGTCAGGCACAGGGTGGCCGTTCATCCTCGCCGGCATCTGATGAATCCAGGCTAAGTGCTGTTTTGCTGGCGTAATGGTGCTGATTCCTGCCAGTGAAGGAACCCTACACCATCCCTCTCTGGCCAAGGTGAAGTCAGAGCCATGTGGTTCTGAGGCCCACTGTCTTATGCAGTCACCAGTTTTCAGATGCAGCCGTGTTGGTACCGACTTTGTCCTGAAGGGTAGCTGGGCAGGTGCCCTTAGAGCTTGCAGCCCCCCAGATGCTGTGTTCTTTGTCCAAGTTTGTTTTGGTTATGTCACAGGGAGGTGGGTGCTTTGAATCTTTCCCTTGGGGAAGGTTGCAATATGGAGCATGGGGGCAGGGGATGGGGCTGCCACCAAGACTCCCAGCCCATGGGCGTGCTTGGGCACAGCCTTGCCACTGAAATACTGAAGCACCTTTCATCACGGTGGTAAACAGACTGTCCCGAGCTCACCCACGCGTTTCCCCTGGGCTTCACCACGAGAGGAGCTAATATAGTTAATGCTTGGCCCCGCTGGGAGCCTCCAGGACCCTGGACAGCCTCCAGCCTGCAACAGGTATTTTCAGCTTTGTCCCCAAGATACAGCTTTTAAAGGCAAGAGCCAGGTGAAGACAAGATGTCCCCACGCTGTCTCGATGGTGTCACCCAGGCCCACAGCAGGGCTCGCCTCTGCCAGGGAGGCCTTCTCCGTGCAGCCCAGGGACTGAACACAACCCCAGATCCTGGCCATTCTGATGCACCCCAGCTGGTGGGCGGGACTATAGCTCAGTGGTAGAGCGTGTGCTTTGCATGCGTGAGGTCCTGGGTTCAATCCCCAGTACCTCCATTAACAGCAACAACAGCAAAAAATAATAACAATAATAATAATAGCAGTGGGGAAACCTGGGTTCTGATGCAGCCCAGGCACCCGGGGGTGTGATGTCCTGAGTGACAGACACAGCTGTGCTTTCCCCCAGCAAGGGAGAGAAGTGCCACGTCCCAGGACTGGCCAGGCCCAAGGAGGTTCCGAGAGTGGACCCAGCAGGTAGAAACACTTAGAGTCGCCAGGTGCTGATGTGGTGGAGGAGGGCGTGTTGCGCCCTTGGGCTCCGTCAGCTGAGAGCAGGGACAGCTGCCGGGAGAGCGCGCGCTGCCGCGGGGGTCTTTCACGAAACCTGAAGGCCCTCGGCCAAGCCGGGGAGTCCAGGGCAGTGATCCCAGGCCAGCCTGCGGTCTCCGCTGCTCCTTGGGGGGCCAGGTTTGTCCCCACCACCACCACCACTCCACTGCGGGACTCGCTCCCCCAGCCTAGGTCTTCTGTCTGCGACTGGAGAGGGAAAGTGGTCCGAGGGCCCCTGGTGCTGCTGCCCCTCCCACCCCAGGCTGAGCTGCTCAGGACTCTGGAATCTCTTTTCTGAGCCCTCACCCCCACCCGACAGAGACTAAAGAATGGGTAACGGGAAGGGAAGATGCCCCTGGCATTGCTGTGAGCACTGGCTTTGGGGTCTCTGGGTTTGAATCGTGCTCTGGTGACCTTGGGCATGTGCCCAGGGCCAGGCTCCCAGACTCCCCAACTCTGACCTCTGCCTCCCATCCCCTACCTTTGCCAGAGCCCAGGGCCCAGCCTCTCACATCCTTTGCTTCTGACCTTCCAGTGTGATGCTTTCTTCTCTCATTGATATGGATCCAGCTGGAGGCAGAATCTGTCTCTCTTCCCAGACCATAGTTAGAACACAGAGGTCCCTCACCGCACCCAGAGGACCTGGATGTGGCTGGACTCATTGGTCCAGAAGAGGCCACCGCCTGCAGAGCCCAGCTGTCCTCCTGCCTGCGGCTGCTGCCACCCTTGCCCACCCTTTGGGGCAGAGCCCAGCCCCTCGGAGCCAGCAGACTTGCATGGAGGGGTCGACACCTGAATCCCAGTCCTGGCTCTGACATTTCACTGCTCCAAATCTGTTTCCTTCTCTGTAAAACGAGGATGGTCCTGTCGGCTTTCTGGAGCTCGAGGACTGGCAGATCATGGGGAAATGCGTTAGCCCTGGCACCTGATGCTATAACCACAACTGAGAGCCCCCTGCCTCCAGCTGGGTATCAAAGAAAGACTCCAGACAGAAGGATGAGGCTTTATTCGGGAAGAGCTCAGGAGGGAAGGTGGGCCCCGGGGCCCCACCCTGTGGCCTCTGGAGGCCAAGGACCTTAGAAGCCAATGGCTATGGGCATCCGAGCCACCTCAGAGTCCCCCATGGGGGACACAGGGGTGGCTTCAGAGTCCGCCATGGGGGGCAGGGAGGTGGAGGCCTCGTCGGCCACCGTGGGCAGCGCCTGGTAGGTCAGCGTCCAGTAGTTCACGTAGCTGGTCCGCAGGTGCTGCTTCATGGAGCTGCTGTCCATCTCCTTCTTGATTTCCAGGTAGTCGCCACCCTCCTGGGTGTAGGGATCCCAGTTCGCGGGCACAGCTGACTCGCCCACGTTGGGGTCCCTGCGGAGTAAGCACAAAAAGGCTGAGTGACTCTTCTGTGATTAAAAGTGCTTCAACCCTCAAAAAAAAAAAAAAAAGGAGCTGGGTGGCTGAGTGGGGTCTGGAGGCTCTGGGAGGCTGGAGACCCATGTCCCCGACTCAGCACCGCCCCGGGTTGTCTGGGCAGTCCTCCACCCTCAGGCCGAGTGGAGCCACTGGGACATTTTCCTGCATCCTGGGCGCTGGCTGGGCATGTGCACAGCCTGGGGCCCAGCCAGGAGCTCTTATCCTTACACAGACAGGGGTACCGAGGCTCAGGGAGGTTAAGTGTAAGAGAGGGAACAGGGACTGCAGGACAAGGCGGCAGGAGGCCTCACCCCTGCCTTACCCAGTTCTGGCAAAGTTGGTCCAGTAGGCGATCATGATCTTGGAGATAGTCCTGTCTTGGGCCCGGTAGCCCAGCGGAGTGGCGAAGGGCTTCCCGAAGACGTACTGGAGGTCATCCCCGTGGTCGGCCTCCATCCAGCTGGGGTAAAGGGGCATCCGCGAGGGGTAGGAGAACAGGTAGCTGTAGGTCTTGCCGCTCCTGGGGCGGGGAGGGGAGACCCCCCAGGTTGGCAGGGTGCTCACCTGGGGCCGCGCATCCCAGACGTGGGCCCCAGGGGAGGCCGTGGGGCGATCAGGGAAGGGTCTGGGGAGTTCCTGCACAACTCAAGCACCATCTGGGTCCCTACACCTGGGGAAGGGAAAGCTGTGGCCAATTTACAAATTCACAGGTTCTACGATTTCAGTTGGATCTGTCCTTTGCTTCACCAAACGTATTTAAGGCATCTTCCTTTTGTAATTCAGGATCAAGGAAGGTTTTTTTCTCTGCAAATGAATTTGTATTCTTCATGTGATTGGACAAGATAGTATGTGCCCTCAGATGTTTGCCTTTTGGCCTCACTGACAGGAAGCTCAGAGCTAAAGTTCTTGCCAAGCTTTCATCCTAGACTTCTAGGGGTGATTTTATCTCCCTACTTCTATTTGTTTGTTTTTATTTTTGAGGAGGGAGGTAATTAGGTTTGTTTTGTTTTTTGTGGCTTTGGTTTTTTTGGATTTACCTTTAATGGAGGTACTGGGGATTGAACCCAGGGCTTTGTGCATGCTAGGCATGCACTCCGCCACTGAGCTATGCCCTCCCTCCTCCCTACTTTTTAAGCATTCTTAACTTATTTTTTCATTTTTCATTGGCTATTATTATACGGAGGTTTTTAAATGTGGCCACAGGCTTAAGTTATTTTGCGAGTTGGCAAACTTGAAACCCATCACAGAGATCACCACCCAGTGTTCTCTCCTCCTACACAGCCGGAGGGGTGGAAGGCAGACTCAAGGACTCTCCGATAAAAGGACTGTGGGGTGTGGGAGGGCGTGCAGGGCTGGGCAGAGGCCAGGAGGCTCACAGGAGGGTTTCATAAAGCCTGGGAGGGGAGGAGGGGCTCTCTCAGGCCCGGTGAGGCCTGGGCAAAGCAGGCGGCGCTGCACAGGTGGGGACCCGAGCAGGCTTTCCCAAGCCTCCCGGACACCTGGGAGCCACCCACCTGCACGGCCTCCCTGATCCCAGGTGGGCCTCCCCCACCCTTCCCTCCTCACTTGGCGTTGGCCCTGTGCTGGGCCACGGCGACCTCCGTGGGTATCAGGAAGAGGATGTCGGTCTCAAAGTCCACCACGGTCTTCTTCTTGGTCTCCTGGGACGAGTCTTGGGCCCAGGGCTCGGTGTAGAAGTCAAAGGTGGCGTTGGCACCTCTGAGCCCCTTGTCAATGGTGAGCCCGCTGACCAGCTTGTAGAAGTCCTCCCTGCAGGAACCAAGCCAGCACTGGACCCTTTGCCCACAGGAGGGGATCTGCACCCCTCTCTGCAGAGGGCCACGGGCGGACCACCATCCCCACCATGGTGCTGACTCCCTCATTCTGCCAACACCTCCCGCAGCTGCCCTGGGCCCCACACTCCCAGCTCACGCGGTGATGCTCTTTTGGGGGTTGTTGATGGCTGGCATGTCGAGACCGGCAAAGAGGTGGGAGTCCATGTTGTTGGAGCCTGCTAGGTAGTCGATATCAGCGGTGTTGGCGTACAGGTTGATGGGGTCATCGGGGATGAAGTCTCCATCAACGACGGGGACGAAGCCCAGGTAGTGCAGTATGGGGTCTGGGTGGGAGAGCGGCAGGTCCTCACCCCTGCCGGCACCCACCTGCCCTCCCCTTGACATCCGAGGCAGGAGCTGACGTGGCCCTGACGAGGCTGCGGCAGAGATCTGCCTCCTCTGTTGGAGAGCAGGGTTGCTCGGCCACAGCCCTACGACGTTCGGGGCAGGAGAATTCTAGGTCGCGGGGGCCGTCCTGTGCTGTGTAGGGAGTTGAGCAGCCTCCCTGGCCTCCACCCAGTAGACACCAGTAGCAGCCCCTCTACCCCCTCCTGAGCTGTGAGAACCAGAACAGTCTCCAGACTCTTCCCTGGACACAAATTCACCAGCACTGAGAATGTGAATGAAAAATATTGCCAGCCCAATCGGTAAAAAAAGGACGCTGTGGCCATCAAGTCATTTGCTGCTACCACTGCCCCCAACAGGAAGCGGAGGGAACTCAGGGTGGAGACAAACAGGCGGCCCAGCCTCTGCAGCTCCCCCAACGGTGTCCCCTGAGGGACTCGGGGTGGGAAAGCACAGGACGCTGGCCCTGGACGGCTCAGGGGCAGATCAGGGGAGCGATTTCAATGGCTCAGATCTTTGCACCTTCCCATACATAAAAAAGCACTGAATTCCTTAACTTGCGATATCTGGTTTTCTTTAATTAACAATACTCTTCTGATGTCTGACTCCCTGGTCTTTGGGGCAAAAACGCCTGTATATCCTGGCTCCTCCCCCGCCTCTTTGGAACAGTCCCTCAGAGCCATCTGAGAGGCTGCCTCCCAGGCTTGAGTCCTCAGAAAGTCCACTGAATAAAACAGAACTCTCCACTTTTAGGACGTACATTTTTCAGTCAACAAGAACCACTGGTCCAGGGCCCAAGACTGTCCTCTCACTATAGCCAGTGGCCCTTTCCTGTCTCCCTCGTCTTGCTGGGCCTAAATCAGGAAGGAGGAAGACCTGGAAATGCCAAGGGGACCGATGGAGAAAGCGGTGCCCCCTCTCAGGCCTGGGTTCTAGTGCGCTACCCAGAAATGGTACGAGGCCTGCACATCCCTCCAGACCCCAGAACTGGCCCGAGAGCACCAAGTGGCTGGTTCTCGGCAGCTGGATGCTCCGCTGTTATTAGGTCTGGCCCGTTTTCCCTCCCGTTCAGCTCTAAAGGAAATGAAGTATTTCTGCAAACCTGGGGTATTGCGACCAGGACCCCCATCGGACACCAAAATCCGGTGGCTCGAGTCTCTTATGTAAAATGGTGTCGCAAATATGTAAAATGGTGTTGTATTTGCATGTAACCTACCCACAGCCTCCCGTGTACTTTAAATTGTTTCTAGATTACCTATAATACCTAATACAATTGTAACTGCTGTGCAAATAGTGGTAAATTCAATGTAAACACTATGTAAATAGTTGCCAAGAAGAGGCAAGTTCAAGTTTTGCTTTTTGGAAACGTCTGGGATTTTTTTTTTCCTCAACATTTTTGATCCGCAGTTGGTTGAATCTGCAGGTGCAGAACCCTCCGATACAGCATTGGTTTGCACCTGGGGCCATGTTGCTGGCTGCAGTTTCGTTCTGCCGGGCACTCATAGTCTAATTCCCATTAAGTAAAAGTGCCACTGTTACGGCCCCATCGTGCTTTATCTTAGAAGAAGGAACAAGAGCGAATTCTCGCCTACTGGGCTGACGAGACTGGCACTCATAGGCCTTTGCTGCTGGAGTCCCCTGGCCTTCCTGGAGTGTAGAGCAGCAGAGCTGGAAGGGCCAGATGCTCCAGCAGGTGTTCAGGAAATGTTTGTTGAATGAATGCTTGGAGGAAAGAATGAGTTTGTCTAGTATAGAGGCTCTTGGTCTCCCCTTGAATCTCACCCAAATTTTGTGCAAATGATCGCATACATATGCATTACTGGGAATTGGGGCCCAAACATTCATCAGCTTCTCAAAGGGGTCAAGACCCACGGAGGACAGGAGGAAAGACTGGCCACTCCTCCCCTTACAGCCGGACCATGCAGCTAGCTGCCCGGGGGCACCAGCCAGCCATCACTTCCTCTTCCCTCTGGGAGCACGGCCTTCCCTGCTGTGGAGCCCCCATGCCCCCCACCCCAGCCCCAGCAGCCCCCACTCACACTCCAGGCCTATCAGGGGCAACTTATAGGCCAGTGTCAGGGCACGAGGGTCGGTCACCTTCAGACACCCAGCCAACCTGGAGGTGTCGTCCACGGGGCAGCCCACCTTCTCTGCGATCTGGGGGTTGGGGAGACGCAGTGGTCAGGGCAGAGAATGTGGGGTCCAGGACAGAGAATGGAAAGGAGGAAGGAATGGAAAGGTACCCCCACTCCCTACCTTTTTGGCCCAGAAGAGGGGGTTCTTCTGGATGGCCCAGGGGCTCAGTGCCTGGCCACTCTGGCTGATGGCTCGCTTGAAGAGGCCTTTGTTGTAGGGAGAGAGGGTCTGCAGCACACAGGGGTCCTGTCACCCACCTCGGCCCACAGGGGACGCCCAGGACACCCTGCCTGTCAGCTCCAGCTGCTCCTTATCCCCGTCAGCCCCCTCCCACACCCCTGGGGGAAGGCCCTCCCCTCCAGGGGTCCCCAGACCTGCAGAGAGACGCTGGCGCCTCCGGCTGATTCCCCAAAGATGGTGATATTGTCAGGGTCTCCCCCGAAGGCCGCGATGTTCCTCTTCACCCAAGCGATGGCCATGTGCTGGTCCCGAAGGCCGTAGTTACCTGGGGGCGGGGCGGGGGCCTGAATCCTGGACTCTTGGCCAGGGCCCACACCCTGGCCCACACAAGGTGCACAATCCATGTGAGTGGGGTGAGAGTGTCCCCGACTGCAGGGAGACTGTGGAGCCCCAGGATGGTGCATGGAGGGTCCCCAGGAGGCTGGTTAGGTGGGTCTGGGTGGGTGGGGCTCAGGATAGGGGAGGGGAGCAGAAGGGCCAGGCCTGTGCAGCGCTCCGCCCCCACCATAACCCCTCTTGTCTGTCTGTGGCTTCTGTGTCAGCCGAGCCACCATCTTAACGTCCCATCTCCTGTCTCTTCCATGTGGCTCCCTGCCCCGAGGCGTGGGTGTCCTCCTGGGCCTCCCCCCGGGCATCCCTCTGGGTCTGGCCACCGGCAGCCTCTTCGCTTTCACTGCAGCTGCCAAGAGGCTCCTCCTGGGGCTCACAGTCCAGCTCCCCCTCACTCTGCAAGTAGGATTCTGCGCCTTTCCAGGGGACTGTCGAGGGGCTGTGCTGAGGGGGCGCCCCACTGGGCTCAGCTCACAGGCCGGGTGCGCTGGCTCCTCCCTCCCCCCCAACCCCGCCGCGAGCCCACGGTGCCCAGCGGACCTGGCAGGCTGGAGTCCCCGGTGCTGAGGAAGCCCAGGGGGCCGACGCGGTAGTTGAAAGTGACCACGATGACGTTGCCCCGGGTGGCGATCTCCTCGCCGTCGTACAGGTAGTTGCTGAGAAAGTTGGCCCCCTGGCTGGACCCCATGAGGAAGGCACCTCCGTAGATCCAGATCATGACAGGCAGGTTGTAAGAGACTGAGGCAGGGGGAGCGGGCTCGGTGACCCCAGATGCACCCCCTCCCGTGCCCCCTCTCCACTCTGTGCAGATGTCAGGGAAGTTCAGCTCTGAGGCCCCCAGACCCGACCAAGGGGCTGGGCCCGGGCCTCTGGCGGCCTGGGGGGCTTCCCGTGGGAGCGGGGGAGGTGGCGGGCACGGCGGGGGCGGGAGCTGACCTTCACTTCCGCCCTGGGGGACCCAGATGTTGAGGTAGAGGCAGTCCTCCTCCCCAAAGGTGTCGTCCTGGGTGATGGTGGCCTGCAGGCATCGCTTCTTGAAGTCCTTGGCCTCCAGGGTCCCTGTGGGCGGCCGGCGGGGCTGGTGTGAGGATGGCGGGCGCCCCGGGCCACCCCCGGGGCTGCAGGGCCCACCACACCCCCGCCTCCCACCTTGCCAGCCGGGGTGCTGCTGGGGATTCTCCAGGGCCTTGGGGGCGGCAGCGAAGGGGATGCCCTTGAAGATGTCAACAGAGTCGCCGCCAAAGAGGCTCAGCTTCTTGTTGAAGCCTTCAACGAAGCCGCCCTCCGTATGCACGGCGCCCAGCTGGACGGGAGGCCGAGGTCAGGCAGGCTCAGGCTGGTTAGTCTCCAGCGCGCCGGGGCCACCCAGCAGGCCCTGAGTGCCCAGAGGCTCCCCAGAGACAACGTCAAGAAGGGGCCCATCTGCACCCGAGACCAAGACTCCTGCCGCCTGCCCATGTGGCTTGAGGAGCCAGCTCCCTGCCTCCCCCGCCCCACAGGGTGTCCTGCTCCCTGAATCTCACGGAAAGCTGGTCCCACCCATGTGTTCTCACTCAAGGAAGCCCTTCAAGGAGGCCGAGACAGGTGAGGTGAAAGTTGGGATTCTTCCTATGGCCCTCTGTGACCTTGAGCCTCAGCTTCCCCATCTGTAAGATGGGTGAAAACACTTTCTCCCTCATGGCCTGTTTGCCTGTCCGGCTGCCGGCAGTGGGAGATGCTCTGTGGATACTGACTGTTTCGTGCCCAACTGTGAGCTCCCTGAGCCGTGGGCCCTTCTTTCTCCTCCTCTCCTCCCTCCCTATGGTGTCCAACCAGCCAGGTCCCAAGTCTCCTCACAGCCCCTGTGCTCCAAGCTGGGCAAGACCCCAGACCCACCTGAGGTGGCCAGAACCACTGCTGTGTATGCAGCCTTTGCACTGAGCTGGTCCCACATGGGCCAACATGCCCTGTCCTCACGAGGGGCCTGGGGGCTGGCGCTTATCTGCCCATTTTTCCTGTAGGGAACTGAGGCTTTCTTGTTTGAAGCTGCCCTGCTGGGATGTTGCTGCCTGACCTCAGAGCCAGGCCCTTCTCCCTGCGGTCTCCACCCTCGGTGCTCCTTCCCGTCTGCCCGCCAGGGCAAGCGCACAGGTGGACACCTCCCAGCTCTCACCTGTGCTAGATTCCAGGTGGGCAAGAGCAGGGCAGCCCCACATCCCAGGCCTGGCTGGGCCCCAGCTGCCCTCTGAGGTCTAGGCTAACAGGGGCCCCCTGGCCTCGCTGGGGTGCGGAGTGGGGATGGCTGGAAGTGGAGAGAGGAGGGAGGCAGAAGCAGGTGCCTGGGGGTCTGGGCCCAGGAGGCAGGCCCCGGCCGGCACCCCTCCCCCCCTGTTTTTCCTGACCAGCTTCCCCAGCTGCTGGGAGAGGGAACAGGGCCAGATCAGGGCCTGGGGGACTGGAGATGGCTGCTCAAAAGTATATCTGTGTGACGGAGATTGGCCTGAGGGCCCCGGGGGTGGGGGGTCCCACGGCATGGGACCCCGGCCTTCATGGCAGCGTGGGGAGGGGTGTCACTGGCTGCTGGAGTAGCATGGAGGAAACCAGTGTCCTCTCAGCATCCAGAGAACAACTCCCTCGAAGGGACCTCCTCCTGGGGGCAGGAGGGGCCCAGGACCAGTGCCTGGACCTCCTTCCGGGCAGCAGGGGTGCCGAGAGCAGGGTGGAGAGACCAGCTTCGGGGGGCCCTGTTGGAGTCCTTATTGGGAGCAGGGACTGGCCGGCGCCTGCACTGTCTGCATGTGGCTTGGCTGGTGTTCCCTCCTGGAAGTGCTTTCCTTGCCCCATTTCTACCCAAGGGAGGGTAGATTTTATAGCTGCCCCGGGAGGGTTAGCTGGGCCTCCTGGCTCTCACTCCGGAGGGGAGCTGTTGCAACCAGCTGGCAGTCACCTCCCCCTTGGGAGGAACAGAAGCTGGAGATTCCATTAGGAGGCAGATCCAGGGTTGGACTAGCCCAGGTTCCAGACTGCTGCTCAGCCACTGAGGCTGTGTGATGCTGAGCGAGTTGCTTGTCTGCTCTGGGCCCCTGTCCCCCTTTCTGGGAAAGGGGACGACATCGTCGTCTCTAGAGAGAGGAAGGAGCCCGAGGGCTGTTACAGGTCTGGCAGCTGACTCAGCAAGTAAAAACTCAGGATGCCCAGTTACACTTGCGTTTCAGACAAATGATGATTTTTTAAAGTATATTTATGTCCTAGATATTGTGTGGAACATGTATCAAAAATTCTTCCTGGTTTAGGTGACGTTCGAGTTGGACTGGGCGTTCTGCCTTTTATCTGGCAGCCCGACTCACCCTGCAAAGGAGAAGCAAGCGCTGCTGGGGCTGCTGCTGGCTTCTCTTTCTCAGGCTGGGCCTTTCTGCCAGTGACTTTGTCTGTCTTCCCTCTGCTGGGCCCCGTCCCCAGTGTTCCCGGGTCTGGCCTAGCGGACAGAGAGGGGCCCCTCTGCTGGGCGCTCGCTTACCTTCGCTGCACTCGCTACTGCCAAGCAGCAAGCAAGGCCCAAGACGGCCAGCCCCGGGCGCCCCATGGTGTGTGTCTGCCTGTATGTGGCCCTCCCTCTTGGCCTGCGGGTATTTATGGGGCCAGAGCCAGCCGGGAGCCCGGGTTGGCAGCTGCCTGCAGAGGGTCTCTTCCCCCTCCTCCTAACCTCTGCCCCTTCCTCCAGGCTGGCCGCACTCCAGGTGGTGTATGTGAGGCCAGGAGACAGCTGCTGTTTCCAGCCGGGCTCAGGCTTGGCCAAGGTCACGTGCAGACACACACACACGTGCAGGGATGGTCTTTCCTTCCCAGGGCCGGCTGCTCCCAGGTGCCCTGCTGCCCACAGTGTACCTGTGCAGGTGACTGCCTACCTGGGAGCAGAGGCAGGTGGCACGGGCGGGAGCTGCAAGGGCTGGGTGCCCAGTGCCCTGCATTCTGACACCGGCACAAGGGCTTCGTTTCAACCTTGGGGAAGTGGGTGTGCTTCCTCCCTGTGCCCTGCCTGCAACTCAGCAGATGGGGTTTACAGGGGACTGGGCACGTGACTTCCAGGGCAGAAAGGGCTGGGTGCTGCTGGGTGGCCAGTGTGCTGCCCCTCGGTACTGAGGGCGCACTGGTTATGCAGTGTGAGGTGGGAGGCGGGGACCTGAGCATCAGGAGGCTGTCCTGCCCTGAGTGTGGGGAGACCTCACTGTCACCGGGACAGCACTGGGATGGGAGGACGGGAGGCTCAAGCCCAGCCCTGAGGGCTTCCTGAGGAAAAGGAACGGCTGGGCTTTCTGGCCACAGAAATGGCCTAAGTGAAGACCCTGGGGCCACAGGCCTGTGACCATCACCAAGACCCACAGGGACCTACAGATAGACACCTGTCTGCCAGTCTACCTGTTACTGTTTCCAGCGCCCACATCTGTTGTGATGCAGAGTGGATAGAGAGAGGGCAGGAAAGGTAGGGAAGGGGGGGTGGCTTTTGGTAGGAGGGAGAAGTCAGGACGCTGGGAGGAAGGGGCCCTGCAGGATGGGCAGCAACAAGCGTGGCTTCAGCTGGGGGGTGTGGGGACTGGGGCGCAAAGGATTCGAGGGGTGCTGTCAGTGACGAGGAAGCACACCTGCTGACTCATAGCTCTGCCCAGCTCCTCCTGTTCTGAGCGTCTGTTCTAAAGGAAGTGATTCTGACTGTGGGGGAGGGGGCCCCGTGTGCTCAAGGACACTGAGTGCAGTCTTATTTACAGTAAAGGAGGAAAGGAAGGAGGTGGGTGGGGGGCTGGAGGGGAGGCAGGGGAGAGGGTTTTTTCCTGAATTTCAATAATAGGGGGTGGCTACTTCTTTATAGAACAGCAAGGGCCCACCTGGTCCTGCACAGAGCAGGGGATTAGCAAACACCAGAGGAGCGTGTCCGGAAAGGCCCGGAAGAGCCTAGCAGGAAGGCTCACCGCTGGGCTCCTGGCTGCGTCTGCCCAGTGCCTCCACTGGTTGATCCTGCTTTAGAGATCTGACTTTTGGGATGTTAATCTCAGCCAGGAAAGCTTTGGCCGATGTCTGAGGTCTGACAAAGACTCTTTCCTTGACCAAACTCTACTCAGGCTCTCCGGACTCTTTTCCAGCTCTGCATTGTCCAGTTTTAGCAAGAATCTTGCCAGTTTGGTTTAACCAGTATCCCCCACCATCCATACCTGAGCCCCTGCAATGTCTGATTGGGTTCCCCGCCCTCTGCCATCCCCCAGGTGCTTCTGACCACCCTGGCCTGCCGTCAGCAAGAATCCTGCTAGGTCAGTCTCGCCAGAAGCCCCCTCACCTGTGATGCTCACTCCCAGTAAGTTTCCATCCACGGACTCACCCTGCTCTGTGGCTATGAATTCCCACTTGCCCGTGCTGTATTTGGACTTGAGCTCCACCGTGTGCTTAAGTCTCTCTCCCCTTATTGCAATAATCCTGAATAAACTCTGTTCTTACTGCTTTAACTACTGCCCAGCTCTGGGTTTCCTCTTATGGATCTCCTCCAAACCCTGGGATCCCAACCCAGCGGAGGGGTGGTCTGTGTGCCTCAGCCACCTTGGTCCCCCGGGCGTGGACGGTGTGGCATTTGCTGCGCTGTGGCCTCGCTGCTGCTTTTCCTCTCTCAGGCAATCTTCTGACTCCCTGGTTCTCACAAAAGAAACCTGGGAAAATCAGACAAAACTAGGAGCATCGCGGCTGTGACATTTCAGCTGCACTGTGGTAACGTGGTGGAGAAAATTTAATCCAAATGTCTGAACTGGGAGCTTTGAGTCCTGGTCTGCAGACCTGTGAGGAAGTTTCAGGACAGATCATGGGGGCCTCGAAGCCCCTGGAACTGGATGCACGTGTGTGTGGGTAGGCATGTTTTTCTTCAGAGAAATGCTATGGTTATCACTGGATGCTTGGAGCATCTATGACCTTCCAAAAAGTCCAGGCTGGAATGACCAATGTTCTGAATTGATATAATTGACAAAACAGAAAACCAACCCGATTGATTTAATGGCACATGGACCTTAGGCAAATACATTTTGAAAATGTTTCTTTCTGGGCTGGAGCATCTTCTATGAAAGGCAAATGCACCTGTGTCAACGTCATACAAGGCAGACACTGCAAATCAGAGACGCACTCGATAGCTGTGTGACCCGAACCGGTGTCTTTACCTCTCTGAACTTCCTCACTGATACCTTTGCTCAGGGAGACTACCTATGACAGGTCCATAGCACAATTAATATCAGGGTCTACGATTTTTACTATTTACAAGGGGCTCAAAGGAACATTTAAAATTTGTTTTCAGGCAGAGAAACATCCACTTTAGGTCATTTATCAGGAGATGTTCTAGCCTCCGTGAAAACAGTTCCTTCCAGTGACTTGGAGGCAGGACTGTATGTCCAAGCAGGATTTATCCTAAGGAAAAAGAAAGGGCAAAGCAATCCTAAATGATCTCCAGGGGTCTTATTATTTTTATCATGTATTGCTTTATATAGTTTATCATTTGTTTAAATAATCATATTCTTGGTGATTTATTATATGATCTATTATACTGGTAGGAGAAAAAGTAATTATGCTAGTTGTATAAGATTTTTAGCATCAGTGGAAAAAGAAACAAGTATTTCAATTGGGAAATATCTGCATGAACTCATAATTTATAATTTATTTTTATAACAAATTATTTTATTTTTTCTTTGAAATAAAAAGAAATGCCTGTTTCCTAGCGCTGTGTATGTAGTCCAAAGCCCTAGAGGTAAAGAAAACCCAGGAGAAACGAGCACCCGCTGCTGCCCAGATTGGGGTCTCTAAACACCACTTCCACACCAAGGAAAGGGGCCCCCTGGAGGGGCAACTAGGCTGGGTCTGAGGCAGGAAATGCAGTGGGGGAGCCTGGGCCATCATGGTGGCCAGAAGCAGGAAGGCTGGGAAGACCAGAGGGTGTGCCGAAGGACAGGGAGCCAACCTGGGGCTGCTCTCAGGCCAGAGGCGAGATACGCTGGGCATCAAAAAGCAAGACCGAGATTGACTGAAACAAATCTGAGTTCATTATGATGCTAAAAAGTGTCCCCCTGGTCATCACTGGCCACGTTACAGCACCGTAAACAAGGCCAGGGGGTGAGGGTGACACCACCTGGCCCTGCCAGGCAACGCTTATGTCACTAAAGGGACCCAGCACACGCCCGTGCCTCCCAGGCTGACGGGTGCGTTCGAGCTGAACTGCTGTTTATTAGGTGTGATTGCAGCATTATTGTGTTTTTTAAACAAAAAGTCCTGATGTGTTAGAGATGCACGTTTTCCTGAGAACGGTTCCAGCAAAGCACGAGCGTGGAACAAAGTTAAAGCCACGGGGGAGGCACGCAGCAAGCTGGGCAGCAGGTAACTGGCGAAGCCCTAGGGTGAGTGGCTGGGGGCTCAACAGTAAGTTAGCACTTCTGTGTCTACCTGTAATTTTCCCTTAAAATGTTTTAAGGAAGGGGGTGTAGGCACTTAGGTTTCTAAGTGGGGACCCACTTCATACTCTGTAAGAACGTGGGCAGACCTCGGGTGGCCCCTCCAGGTTGGCACAGAGAAGGCGCACTCCGGGTAAGGGAGGGCTTGGCTGCAGAGGGAGTGTCCCTGTCCCAGGAAAGCCCTTCTCAGGTTTGCGTAGGGACCACAGCGGCTTCCGGGAGAGGGGACCAGAACCTAGACGCTCTCCCTCTGAGGTTCGAGGTCAGTGGCACGGCTCAGGGAAAGTGGACTGCCCCAGCTGAGATCCACCAGCAGAGACCAGTGGCCTCTGAGGGAAACGATGACAGAGGTGAGGGAGTGGGGAGCAGCTGGGTGTGCCCTGTCCCCAGCAGCAGGGAGCAGCACATGGAGGGGGGCTGACTATAGAAGGTAGGTTCCCAGGACCGGCCACTTCAGGCCAACTGTGAGCCACTGGGATCTGTCGTGGGAGGGGCTTCCCAGGAGCCTGATGGGCAGGATGGGGCGTCCACTGACTTTAGAACCTGTGGTCACATGAGGTGGCCCGGTCTGTTGGCTGAAGAAGGGGGTGATGGGTTCATCTTTGGCTCTGGCCGCCCTGCAGGACTGCGAACACCTGCCCAGCAGGGGGAGGGGAGCGCTCCCCCAGGAAGGGTGGCTCAGCCCACCAGGGACCCCGTGTGGCCTCTGGTTTCACACTGGGCAGCTGAAGAAGACAGGTCTGTTTCCCATGAACCTCTCAAGAACACATCCATCTGGAACAGGAAGGGATGAGCATGAGGCTGTTGGACACTGCAAGGCTGGAGTTCCTTCTGGCTGCTCTCACCTGGCCTCGCAGGCCTGTTCTCAACCATCCCAGTGTTACCCAGCATGAGGTCACTGAATGAACAACCGAAGGAGCCAATGATGTCTGGCCGGAGCCCAAGCCCCAAGGCAAGAGGACACCCTCTCTGGCTCCAACACCCGCACTGAGACACCAAGACTCCTTGGGAAAATGTATTTAATGACAGTTCCCGCTGGGCCTGCCCTCTGTCAGGCTACACCAAATGGATGGGGTCTGAATCCAAGGAGGCTCTTCGGTCACCTGTGGCCGTGGACCAGGCTTCCAGCCCCATCCGTACTTGCCTTTAGTCGTGAGGCCCAGCTGAAACCAGCCCCTGCCCTACCGCACCGTCTCCACCTCCAGCTCCAGCTGGTCTCAGCCAGAGGGAGGTGCTGGGTGCTGGCTCAGCCCACTGGACACTGGGCTGGCTCGGGGCTGTGAGAAGCCAGGGCGCCACCTTCGCGGATGTCGCCAAGCACCCAGGGCCAGAAGGCAGCCCCGAGCAGCAGGTCCCAGGCAGGACAAGGTTAGCTGCCCCTGCCTGCTGGGATCCCAGCTTTCCTCAGAGGGGCCGCTGTTCCAGCCCCCACGGGCAGCGCGGGGAGCCCGGGCTCGTCCTGGCCCCCTCATCAGGTCAGACACCACTCTGGCCTGGTCGGGGAGGCCCAGCCTCGGGCCCAGGGCTGCATCACACGTAGTCCAGAATCTCTGTCTCCATCTCGTTCTCACTCCCCTCTGACGGCTTGAAGTCCTCCTCCTCCTCCTCGTCATCCTCCTCTTCTTCCCCAGATTCACCGGTCAGCTGCTCCTTCCCGCCGTCAGCCTTGGTCGGGCTGGAGAACAGAGCTGGCGCCAAAACACAAAGCCATGTCTCCCAATGTAGGCTCCTGGGCGGCCCCCAGACCAGTCTCACCAGAGCCAGCCCCGCCCCCAGACAGGCTCCTGGGCGCCTGTCTAGTTACGGGCATCTGAATTCGATCTCTGCAGAAGCTGCTTTGGGGAGCACGGCCGGCTGGGGGACCTGGGACCCTGCAGTCTAACAAGCACTTCAGGGGACACTGGAGCCAGTGGCTTTGAAAGTCACCTCTTGGAGGAGCCTTGGGTGGCTTCACGGGCCCAGTGGACTCCCCGGGTGTGCACAGGATGCTGTGGGAGGCCTTTTATGGACCAGACTCTCGGGGGACTGCATCCTAAAGGAGGCTGAAACCCCTGCTCCCCTCAGCTCCGTGGGGGTTGATGGGTCTGGGACCGCCCCCTGCCCGAGCCCAGGCGGGACCCTGAGAGGGGCCCTTTTGCCTACCCTCCCCCTGCCCCATCAGGCGCACAGCCCAGCGAGGGCTCACTCCCCTTCCTCACACCCGGGGAGGGGCAGGCAGCGCAGGGCGACAGGACCCAGGCTCCCAGGGGAAGGACAGGTGCCCCGTGCCCACATATGGCCAGAGGATATCGGGTACGGGGGCAGCCCTGGCTGGCAGCGCCCTGTTCCAGCCCCACCTGGGGCCACGAGGGACACATGCTCCATCCCGAGTGGGGCCCAAGGGACGGGGGGCGTCCCATCACCCCGAGCGGCTCTCACCAGGCCTCTTGGAGCGGATGGTCTGGCGGATCATGAGGGACATGGCGTCCCGCAGGTCGTCACTGGTCTTGGGGAGGCACCAGCCATCCCGCTCCGTGCAGGAGTTCTCAGCCCCGTCATTGCGGCGAATGATCTTCTGCAACCTGGGGGCAGGACACCCAGTCCCAGGGCGGGGCCTCTGCTCACAGGGGCCAGTGAGCGGTTGTGGCAGAGGTGGGGTCATGCTCAGAGGGCCCGCTCGGGGGGGGGGGTGAGTATGGTCAGGAAGCACGCCCGTGAAACTGGCGCATCCCCCGCTGGGGCCCTTGGACGGGGGGTCCCTGACCCCCACACGGCACACAAAGCGGGCGCGTGCCCACGTCCCTGGTGAGAGTTCAGAGCTCCCACCAGATTCCAGGCTGTGTTTAACCTGCTCTCATCCCCACCCATTCCCAGCATCCCGTCCCCAGTTTTTAAACATCACTGAGAACAATTGGACTAAAGGTTCCTGGAATTCTGGCCAGCCCTGGGGACCAGGAACCGTGTCATGAACCCCCACGTGGGAGACAGAGGAGAGCAGAGACCACAGCCCAGCACCGCCTGCGGTGCACACGGGACACGGCACCCTGGACCCGCTCCGGGGGCCACGCGCCTGGGCAGAGGGATCTCCCGGCGGCATTAACTCCCAGGCAGTCAGCATCCTCGCTGAGACGAAGGCTGACGTGAAATGGAAGAGCCACAGGAAGCGTTCTGGTCCCCGGGCAGTTCCTCTTCCCTGACCAACACCCCACAGTCCCTCCTGGGCGTGGCAGGCCCCTCGGGACGTACTCGTCCACGTGCAAGTCGCATAACTGGTAGAACATCTGTCGATAGGGCGGCAGGGCCCCCTCCCGGAAGACGTAGACCGAGTCCTGGGAAAGGAGCGGAGACACGGGAAGGTGCTGGGGAACCCCTTGCCCCCACGTGGAGGCTCCCAGTCCTAGTCCCAGGCCCCAGCGAGCCTGGCTCGCCTCCTTGGATTCGGGCGGGGCGGTCAGGCCAAAGGCTGGTAGCAGGCGTGGGGAAAATAAGCTCTGACCCCCAGGGGTCGAGGGGTGGCCCACGGCCCCCGGAACCACGAGCCGGCCAGCCACTCACGGTTGGCGGGTGTCCCTCCAGCCTGAGGCCAAGCTCTGCCTCCAGGCCTTCCTGTAAAGCCAGCCCTCCTCACTGCCCGCTAACCTCTACTAATTGGCCATCTTACATAGCCCTGTGTGTCCACCCCTGAGGCATGAAGCGGGCTTTACTGCTTGCCTTCTTCTTTCCCCACCTAGGCGCCAAGTTCCAGAGGTGGGGATATGGCCTAGAACGAGAGTCCTTGAGGAGGACGGTTGCTCAGCTGAGGATCCAGCTGGCTGCACTGGGGAGAGAGGGCGCAAGACGCCGCTCCGCCCCCTCTACGAGGCAGGTGGTTCCAGGGCGGGGGACGTGCCCTTCCCGGCCTCCCCCGACCCCTGCCCTGGACCAGAGCAGCTCAGGCCAGCCCGAGCATGGGAAAGGCCTTTGGAAATCACCACCTCTGCTGGGCCATTGTGTCAACGAAAGCATGAGCCCGTGAGGGGCGGGCCCTGGGCCCATAAACTCCACACCCTGGGCCCAGCTCACAGCCTGGGTTCAGATGGTCTGTTCGGGCTTCACGCTCCCAGTGCGTGATTCTGACCAGCCCTGCAGCGGCCCCACAGGACCTCAGGGCCTGGCTCACGGAGGGCACCACTTGGGGCTGTCGATGTCAAAGATCCCTCCCCGAGACCCGCCCAGGTGGTCCTCAACCCCCACTGCCCCGGGTGGTTCACACCGAGTTCTGACTCTGTTTTTGGAGGCTGTCCTGGAAGCTGGGAGTTGTGCAAAGGCACTGACAGGGCAGAGCCACCTCCGTCAGGGCCCCTCCCGGCGTCACACATGGGGCCTGGAGAATGTGCTGTGGGCGCCTGGCCTGCCCAGGGAGAAGCCGCCTCTCCCTGTCCCCTTCACTGTCACCCAGCAGCCAGCTCAGGGACACCCACCTTGAGCTTGTACTTGTTGGAGGTCAACTTCCGTGTACTGGGTGTCCCCGAGGGGCCCAGGCCCTGCTTGAGGTCGTGCATGGTGACAAGCTGGCTGGCTGCGAGGGGACAACAGCAATGCTTTTGGAATATACGGGGTATTTCTCCCCAGCCCCCCCGCCCTGCCCTCCTGCCGCCCACCCCCTCCCTAGGGAGCAGGGCGAGCCTCAGGCACTCACGTGTCTTTTTGACGGTGATGGGGAGGCTGTAGTTGTAGGCGCTGCGCTTGGCTTTGACAGGCATGTCGCTGGAGGCGTAGCCTGTCGGAGAGGGAGGCACGTCAGGCGGGTGGGCGCGCTGCCCCCTCTGGCAAACAGCACTGGTCTGCACTGCAGACGCACGAGGGTATCCCGTTCCTGAGAGGGGGACTCCAGGCCCCCTGCGTTCTGGAGCTCTGTGTGCCGGGGGCCCAGGGCGGGCTGGACACTGGACACTTACTGGAGGCCCGGCCCGCACCGCAGAAGCCACAAGTAACTGGAGTACCCGAATGGGGACTGTGGTTTGCGGTTCAGCCGCCAGAGGGTCCAGGCTGGAGCCAGGACTCGAGCTCTGGTCCTCATCTCTATGCTATTCTGCCCACAACAGTCTCACCAAAGGGGAAAGGCTTTTCATCCTCTCCATATGGATTTACTCTTACTGCAGAAGAAAATGCTAGACATGGAAAGATACAAAGAGAGAAAGACAGGAAGCAAAGGCACTAGTCACGTTTACCGTATTTTATGCCACAGCGGATCCGGAAGTCAAGGACTTGATAGATCTTGGCGTCTGGGTGTTTTCGGGGGTCGTACCCATATCGAATCCACAGGCTTCTCCAGGGGCCCGTGATCTAGAGACAGAAAGGGTGGGAGTGCGAGTGGGGCCAATCCCCGACCCCTACAGAGACGCAGGCCACAGTGGTGTATCCAGGTGGGGCAGCGGGACAGTCCAAGAGGTGAGGACACGGCTCTGGAACCCCACCCCCAGCTTGGCCATGTGTGGCTCCGTCACCTTGGGTAGGTCCCTTGGCCTTTTCAAGGCATGGTCCACCTGTCAGATGGCGTTTTTGTGAGGATTAAATGAGATGCTGCCCCGGAGCCCTCACCACAGGGCCCGGCAGAGAGCAAGAGCTCAAGAAATGTAATTAGCGTACTGACAGAGGGACGTAAGGTCCCGGAACAGTACTCCTGAGGCCCTTGTCTAGGAAGCCAACACTGAACGGCAGACGGCGGCTCTGAGCACAGGAGGGAGGCGTCCCCGTGCACCCCACCCCCGCCATCACTGTCACGTCACGTCTTGCACTTGCCCCCCCAGTGCTCCACGTGGGGCCCTTGGGGACAGTGGGGACCACACGGGGCTCCTCCTCATAGCACCTGTGGGAATCTCCATGCCCTCCAGGACTGAGTCCACAGTGCACCTGCCCCGCTGAACCCCACTCAACCCAGGCAGACTGAGTGAAGGCGGAGTGGCACTGAGGTCAGGGGCCCGGGCTCTGCAGCCACACAGGCCGGGGCCCCCGGGCGGCTCAGCCACTTGCTGGCCGCAGGACCCTGGCACATCGAGTCACTGCCCTGAGCCAGGCTTCTCCATCCCCGCCGGAGGAAGACAGGACAGGAAACACACACAGCACTCAGCCCAGTGCATGGTCCTTAGAAAGTCCTTAATACAAAGTCATTTAAAACGTATAATTCCTTTACTTACAAGTCATGCGACCACTCCTCAATGCCACGATCCCAGGACGGCCAGGTGTGCTACCAAGGAGGCCTCTGTAGGGGCTGCAACAAGCCTGTGCGGCTGGGACAGGGCCGCCTGCTCTTGCTGCGACTCTGAGCGGTCACATCAGGGACCAGAACCCCAGGGGGAGCCAAGGTGGGTGGTGGGCGGACACTCACCATGTAATAGGCCATGAAGGGCAGCAAGACCTTGAGCTTGTCAGGGTGGACGCTGATGTTGGCCTTGACGGCGTTACGTGACCAGATGGGTCGGATTTCAAACAGCTGGAGGTCAAGGTAGGGGCTGAGATGAGCACAAGCAGCCTCCGGCCCGCCTGCCCCAGGTTCCCCGCATGGTCTGGCCCCCAGAGGGCCTTCCGGGGAGGAGGCAGCAGAGAGCAGGGGCTGAGCGCTTAGCACCTCCCTCAGAAGCGTGCGCTGTGCGCCCAGCACGTTTCAAGTGCAGTTGCAGGGCCTGAGGGTCCTGAAATGACCTTGAGGGACACTGTCCCTGTCCTCATGCAGCTCAAAGGGCAGCCGGGGAGGCAGACGACCCAGAACAGGGCCATGAGGGGGACATGCCAGAGCTCAGGGATCCTGAACGGCACCAGCCTAGAGGGCAGAGGCCTGAGCTGGGGCGCCATGGAGGCCGCAGGGGACAGCCCAGCCTGGGGGAGGGCTGCCAAAGGCTGGGGTCTGGACCGCAAAAGGGCCAGGGTGGGAAGGACCCTGAGCAGGTAGGGGATTGGGCTGTGACCAGAGGACGATGAGGGGCCTCGGAGAGTGGCCCCCATCACCCACCGACCTAGTGACTGCTAGAAACACAACGAAGTGTCCACACAGTCTCTTTAAGAAATGACACCGCCTTGTCCCACCCCTGCCAGGGGCTAGTCAACTTCAACAGGGGAAGAGGCATCAGCCAGCAGTGATGTGGCCTGAGGCCTGCTGTCCCCACCTGTGGGGACGCGAGGAACAGCGGCCCCTGGACTGTGTCTTCTAGAACCTGAGAGCCAGTGGGCAAGGCGGAAGGCTGCCTCCTCCCAGGGCCGCGCATCCACTCGGACTCTAAGGCGGGGGAAGCGCTGGGCCTGGCGCGCAGCAGGTGCCCTGTCTGGTATATTGCAACCAGCGACTGGATGAATAAAAGCTTCTGGGTCTCAGAGCGCCACCCTGAAGTCACATCTGGACAAGGTTTACCCACCACAAAGAGACCCCTAAGAGTTCTAAGAAGCACTTTCAACCTTGGGGAGGCAGGGCTTAATACTGGCATCACTTCAGACGTGACAGGAGGTGCACAGTTCCCATGTGCTGATGCCTGAGTTTAAAGAAAGGGCAGAGCAGCAGAGCAAGAGCAGAACCACACGGAGGGGCCGGCTGGGAAACGGGAGGGGCCCGCGCAGGGGGGCGGGGCGGGGGCGGGCGCACCTTCCGCAGCTCCTCCTCCACCTTCCGGTCGATGGGGTTGGTGCAGACCCTCCTCCACGTCTGGACGGCAGCGTCCAGCGGCTGCGCGGGCACCTCGTCCTCCTCGAAGTTGACGAAGATGGCGTTGTGGGGGCGCCGGGCCCGGCTCAGGCCGATGAGGTTCTCGCCTGAGATGGGGGGGTTGTTGTAGCCTTCCCTGGGGGCAGAGAGAGCATCTGGGGGCAGCAGCGCCAGGCGCGGGCCTGGCCGGACACCAGCGGCCCACACTCGTGTGCTTTTCCCTGCAATCTGGGTGAGGAGAGGAAACGCAGCGCCAGCCGCTGAGGGCAGGGGCCTGAGTTCCCAGGCCCGTCTCTGGGAGAAGGGGCGGTGGCTCTGAGGCCCGGCAAGGCCAAAAGGCCCCAGACGCTGGGATGCAGGGAAGGGCTCCTGTCGTGAGGTTGGTGGCCTCACAACTGCTCGAGTCCAGCCAGTGAAAAGCTGGAAACAACCTAAATGCCCATCAGGCGGGGACGGGGAAGTCAGGTGGGGCACAGACACACAGGACACAGGGATCAGCTGTCAGACAACAGTGGTACTTAATGACGTCTACAGCTCACTTGCTTGACCCTGAAAACTATCCTACGGGGAAGGATCCATTTTCCCATGAAGTCACTGAGGCCACAGGGCTTGGAAACCCGACGAGAGCAGAGCTCAAGGGAATGGAGCTGGGACTCGAGCCAGGGAGGCTGGGGGCCACCAACCACCGTCCTGCCACGCCTGCCAGAGCCTGAGGCTCCGGCCTGGGAGCATCTCGACGTCATCAAGGAAAGGAGGGACAGAGGCTACCGAATGGTCTCATCCCACAGCACAGAGGTTAAAACGGGCTCCTCCACGTGAGCACAGAGCACGCAGGGGGATGAGCCCTGGGGTCTCAGAGCGCCCACCTCTGAGGAGGGATGTCAGGACCGCCGCCCCTACGCTAGAGCGGGGGGGCAGGATGAGGAGCCCCCAAAGCCCACCGCCAGCTTCAACAATCACCGTCACGTGGCTGATTTCACGTCATCCAGACCGCACCCCAGACCTGCTCAGCCACTCTGAGGGATATTTCAGAGTATGTCCTGGATGTCATATGACAACACTGAGGTGATCACTACCTTTTAAACGTGTTCCATTTTACCTTAATTTTCTACATGAGTACAGACCATTGCAAATCTGTGCCTTTTTTTTAAACGTGACTCCATTTGCTTGCGATTTGCAGATATACACAACTATATATAAAAAAGATAAACAGCGAGGTCCTACTGTAGAGCCCAGGGAACTATATTCAATATCTTATAATAGCCTATAATGGAAAAGAATCTGAAAAAGAATATACATGTATATGTATAAATGACACTGCTGTACACCAGAGACTGACACAACACTGTAAATCAACTCTACTTCAATTAAAAACACAAAACAAAACACATGACACCACTGGAAACCACCCTGAACAGCGACACTATCCTGTTTTCAGAGACACCTCCTGAAGCCCCAGACACCCAAGGAGAGATCCTGGCGGCTCCAAACCAGGAGCAGGAGCAGGAGCAGGAGGGAGCCGGCGGCCTCCACTGGCCCTCCTCCCCACCAACTGGCCTGAGGAGGAGGGACCCCCATTAGGCCAGCCTCCTCCCCGCCAGCCCTCGGGGCCCCAGCAAGGCCAGCAGAGCAGAAAAATCAACAGCAGCCTTGGGAGAAACGGCAGGTTCTTTCCATGTGCTGGAAAATCGACAGACCACGTGGGAGGAAAACAGGGCCTCTGGGTCAAGGGCAGCCGGCCCTCCGCCCTCGTCCCCTCCCAGAAGCTGGGGGACAGCTGTCTGCTGGCCCCGCAGGACAGAGTGACTCAGACGCTGCCATCCAGTGCCAGGCCAGCAATGCGGGTCCAGGGTGGGGGGCTCTAGTTCCTTCTTGTACACATTTCTGTTTATTTCTGACTGTAAAAGTAAAATGCTCGTGGGGCAAAAAGTCAAAATATTTCAGAAATATGTAAATTTAAAAAATAGACTATATCTCGCCCTGCTTAAAACTCCCGTACTGCAGATAACACAGGCCCAGCAAACTCTCACTCAGCACGCTAGTTTCTGGCGGGGGGGCGGTGTGACCCGCTTCTCTCTAGTTACACGCTTCGGCACTGTTCGATTTTCTCTGTCTCCTGCAATCACAGAGTGGGGCGGGGGAACTTCATGGACCCAACAGGCCTGAGAGACGTCAACCAAAGCCACCCGCACAGCCCTGGTCTGGCTCCTGAGTCACTTTTGAGACAACTGGGAGATGGAACAAGGACTAGTCCTGGGTGACATTAAAGAACATTGTCGCATTTGCTCCTTACGATAATAGTACTCCAGTGAAGTTAAAAAAAAAAGTCCTTCCCTGTTAGAGACCCACACTGACTTGTTTCTGGAGGACGAGCTGTGATGCTGGGGGGCGGGGGCAGGGCAGGGAGCAGGCGGCAGAAGGCTGCTAATCACTGGAGCCGGTGCTGCAGGTGAGGGCGCATTGGACAACTCTACCTGTGGAACTCCCCATACGTTTTCAAAGGGAAAGAACAGTACATCTTTCTCTTTAGGATGGAATCCAAGCACCGTACTGAGGCCTACGGGACCCCCACCCCACCACGCTCTTGGCTTGCTCTGCTTTGCAGGCAATGCCGCCGACTATTCCTGTGCCAACCCCTACCCCGTGTCTGGATTGTTCTCCTTGGGTCTTCACCTGCCCGGCTCTGTCATCAAGAGGCCTGTTTCAAAGGTCAGCTCCTCCCAGGGCCCTAACCCTCCCACTCACGGCCCATTACAGCCCACTCCTCTCTTATAGCCTTCAAGGCACACATCTGTGCACAGGCCCCACGGTCCGCTCACCCTTCACTCAGGCTCCATCCGGCTCCGAACCCCCGGCCCAGCACAGAGCCTCCCCTGACGTGTTCCCGCTGACGCCAGCTCCAAGGGGAGCCTGGGCCCTGATGGGCGGTCAGTCCCCGTGGATGGAAGTGTTTAGGGAGGAGAGAGAAGGTTCTCGTCCTCCCACCCCTCCAGAGACAACTATTCTGGGCCCAATCTTCCAGATTTTTCTAGGCTTCTAGAATCACCCCCCCCCCAATTTATTCTTATGCCACAGACTCTGCCTGAACACCTGCTAGAGCAAGGTTCTCTGGACGCATGCCACGTCAGCCCATGGAGCTCGCTCTCCTGCAGGCTGTGCGGTCTTCCTGGGCACGGACAGGCCATTAGTGGACCGATCACTTACTTGTCGGACTCCGCCAGGCACTCACTGTCGTAAGTATTTCAGAAAACAGCAGTCCTTTAGCCCCCCGACAGCGCAGGGAAGCGGCACCGTTATCACCAGCCCCGTTACAGGCGGGAGGCTGGCACGGGAGGGCAGGGCTCACTCGGGATTGCATGCCAGCACCCGAACACAGGCCCCAGCCCATGTGCGCTCTCCCACACCAGGCCCTCTCAGCTTCCTGCTGCTGCCCATAACAACCAGGAAATGTCCCAAGTGTGTTTCTGAGCTCTGATCGTCACTGTGGGATAGGCTCCTACAGGCAGCACTGCTAGGCCAACAGGGAGGAGCACATGAAACTGGAACAGACCCTGCCAGGCTGCTCTCCAAAAGAGCCGGCCTCCCTCCTGGTGCCCTTTCAGTGCGGGGGTCTGTCTCTCCGCACCTCAAGGTACACACTTTCGGGGCTGGGTCTTCATGTTCAAAGATGCCATCCTGATTCACACTCCGTGGTGTGGGGACAGCTCTGAGCAAGGCCTCCGGGTGGGGCGCAGAGACCAGGGCTGCTTCCTGACACTTCTCGTCAGGGTCCCTCATCACTGGCTACTCTGCCGCTGAAGGCGCTGGGGCCATGGGCCTGAGCGAAGCCAGCCACCCTGGCCACCTGCCCCATGAGTGGCAGAGTCGAGCCCTCTGACCGCAGGGCCCTGGCTCTGAACCCCAATGCTGCAGGGAGCTGGGAGTACCTACCGGTGCTGTGTCTCTGGTCGATAGAAGTAGTCCACCGGGGTGTCCAGCCTGGAGAAGATGGGTGGGGGGATGTAGAGGGGCAGCTCCTGGTGGAAGAAAGTCTCCTTCTCAGGCTTGAGCATGAGAACCTTGTCGTACATGGACGTGTGCCCGCCGCCTGCATCCGTGTGCACAGCCAGGTACTGGAAGTCGGACATTCCTGGAAAGAGAGGGGGACAGACACCCTATCACACTTGCCCTGGCAGCGGCCACGCACCGACGCCCACACCTTATGGAGGGTCCTGAGCCAGCCCCATGGGGGAGGCTGCTGGGCAACGGTGGCAGGAGCCAAAACCACCCCTGCGAGTCGCTCCTGTGAACTCAGCCCAATGCACTGCAAGTCACTTGAATAAGTATTTTGGGGGCAGGGGGTTACATGACATGTGATGATGACGTCTAGGCTTGTGTGCCTCAAAATGTTAGGCGCACGTGACTCACCTGGGATCTTGCTGAATGCAGATTCTGAGATGCTGCATTTCTAACAAGCTCCCAGGTGAGGCCGATGCTGCTGGCCCAGGGACACACATGGAAGGGGAGATGCCAGCTCCGTCAGAGAGAGAAAACACGATCACTTGGAAAGCCTCATTCTGGGAAGGACAGCCCTCTCAGCGGATACCAGAATGACCGCCAGAATGACCGACATTCAAAAGGTCCAACACGTGGGATCCCAGGCCGTCTTGGTTTCCTTACGCTTTCTATCCCCTCCTTCCTCTCTGAGTCTTTAGTCTCTTCAGAGTCTATCTAAAGAACTGCAGCTGCAACTACAGACCTTCTGAAGGCTTGTTAGTAACCTGCCGAGTGCCTCCAGTGTGTGGGAACCAGCCCTTAAACAGGCATCATCTCCCTGAATCTCCCCAAGGCTTCAAGGAACTCAGGGCTCCAGCCACCCAGACAAGGAGGCCAAGGCTGAGGGCAGCCGAGCTACCTGCCCAGAGAGACTCGCAGAGCTGGCGCAGGCACCACGCCAAAGCCCACGTTCTTTCTGACTCCCCTTCCTCACCCCACACCTACTGCCTCCTCACAGGAGTTCCCTGGGGGCGGCAAACTCAGGTGAGGACCCCACAGGAGATATTCAGTCCACTGAGAGTTCACAGGACATGAGGTCCCGAGGGAAGTCATCTGGGAAGGCTTTAGAGGGAAGGCAAGACCAGCAGCCATCAAGACTGAGAAGGTTCCCAAACACCGGGGGCTGAAAAGTAGAGGCCTGCTGACTAGTTTTATTTGGCCCCAAATAATGGCTTTAAAAACAAGATTTCTCAGAGAACTCCAGTTCCCTGAAGAATGCAGAAAGCCAGGCAACAATGAGCCCACAGACTGCAGGGAGCTGCTGGCTGGAGGGAGGAGAGTCTATCTCCTGGATGGGGCCTGCACTATGCCACCCCCTTGTCCCCTACCCACCGCAGGTTGTGAATGGCCCACACACTCCTGCAGGTATGAGGGACACATGCCATGAAATAACTCAGTGCAAGAAGAACTGCACTTTGCAGTTACCTTGAAATTTGTAAACGGTGGAGACGATGCCAAGGACCTCCACGTCGACTGTGACCTCGGGGTGAGCCTCAAGACCCGGGGCCCCCCTCCGCTGCCTCGTCTTCCTCCTGACCCGGAGCAGCAGGCTGCTGGAACCAAAGCGGTTGGCACACACCGGGTGGCAGTAGGGGTCCTTGGGCCGGAAGTACAGCTCCAGCCTCTTGGTAGGGTCAGTATAGATCTGTGGTGAGGCCAAGGGAGACACAGTGAAGCAGTGACCAGCTAAGCAGGAGGCAGGAAACTGCTCCCCTCTCAACAAAAGCCCAATGGAGACCCAGGTGACCAGGGCCAGAGGCTCGTGTTTCATTCTGAGCTTTTAATTCCCAAAAGATTCATTTGTTTTTTTTTAATGGAGTTACTGAGGATGGAACCCAGGACCTCATGCATGCTAAGCATGCGCTCAACCACTGAGCTATATCCACCCTCCAGGAATCATTTTTCAAACCCAAGACTTAGGAATCCCTTCTCATGAAACACAGGTCTATAGATTGTTAGGGTGGGAAAGATCCCAGAGGTGAGCCAGGCCCAGAGGAGGTGCACCAGAAGCAGGCATGGAATGAATGAATGACCAGTCTCTTGCCAAAGGGCTCACACTAAAACTGGGGGGCTGACATCCCCAGGGTTAGCGGGAGGGTCCTGTCAATGCCGCAGTAAAGTGAGTCATGATAAAAGAATAAAGCATGACTGACTGGGTCTCGGCAGGCATCTTGTGCTTAATGACAAGTTCAAGGTTTTTAACATCCATAAAGGATGAGGAGGCAGAGTTAAGATTTCAGAGGGAGGCAAGCATGAGTTCAAATCCCCACGGTACCATGTAGGAACTTATTTGATCCAATCTTTCTTCCTGTGTCTTTATCTGAAAAATGGGAATAATAATGTTACCTAACTCACTAGAAAATGTTGTGAAAATTCAATCATGCATTTGACAAGTATTATAGATGTGAGAACTAAGGGAGTGAATGAAACAGACAAGGTCCTGCTCTCATGGAGTTTACAGCCTCAGAGCCAAGGGTCCTAGACAGACAATAAACACATTAAAACATAATTTCAGACTGGAATTAGCAGGTTGAGTCGGTAGATATTAACTGCTAGCAGCCACTTTACTGAGGGCAGGCAGAGAAGGGCTCTCTGAAGGAGACACTTCAAGGTCTGATGCATGTAATGCACTTACACATAGAGCTCTGTATAACGTAAGAATCCATCCTAGCTCCACTATTTGCCGCGTAAACACATTGCCTTGGTTTCTTTGCAAAAATTAGGACACCGATAGTTTCTACCTGGCAGGGTTCTAATGAGGACTGAATGTAAGTAAGTAAAAGCACCTAGAACTGTGCCTGGTACAGAGTAAGTTGTTAGCTATGACTGCCTTCAACCCTAATAACATAATCCTTAGCCCTCCTCTCACGTAGGTCAATGGTTCTTCATCTGCCCATTCCTCAGATTTCTGCCCCAGCTTTCTGCCTCAGCGAAATGAAGATGTAGCAGCCCAGCACATCCGGGGGGAAGGGGGCTGCAGCTGAGCTGCGTTTAAGACAGGGATGCCGAGGCTGCGGCTCATCCGAGGATGGGATGGGAAAGACATTCCCCTTTGGGTCTCCTCTGCAGACCTTTTCCCTCAGCTCCCGGGGAAAACGGTCAGCGCCCGGCGATCTCAGAAGCAAACCCCACACATGGCCGCCCGAGCCTGCCTCAAGCTCAGTTTCTTGCCAAGGAAACCACACATCCTGCCCCTCCGGCGTCGTCCCCCGACTCAGTCCTACCCCCGGTCCCCGGAGGCTCCTCGTTTCTCACCCGGGAGACGCTTTCCTCGCCGCCCAAGGTCTGCATCATCTTGGACACGTCGCGCACCACGCCCGGGTATTCCACACACACCATGCGCCGCTCGCGCGGCAGCTCCAGAGGCACCGCGACCCCTGTCCCCGCGCCGGCCGCCCCCGCCGCCATCCCGGCCCGTCTGGTGGGGCCGCCGCAGCCCGTCCCTCCACGCGCTCCCAAAGGCCGAGCCTCAATGGTTCCGCGAAGGAATCGTTCCGGGGTCCTTCCCTGCTCGGGTCTCTCTAAATCCCTGAGTTCCGCGAAGCCAGAAGGCCTCTAGGGACAAACGCCCATGGAGAAGTCCCAAGACTTCAGGGTACACCCGCCGGTCCTTAACTTTGTGTTTAAAATGATGCGGGTTAGAGCCCGAGGGGCGGGGAAGGACCTGTCTCTCCCACCAACCTGAGAGGGACCGGATTGTTTGTAAGACACCGCCCGGTCCTCGACTTTAGCCAATGAGAACCCGAGGGCCAAGCAGAGTTTTTTTTAGCCAATGAAGAGTCGGGAGGAGCCGCCCCCCCAGCTTCCACCCCCTCCATAGGTTTAGCCAATAACGAGCCAGGACTAGGCCAGGTCCCCGCCCCTTTCTCGGATTCCAGCCCGGGGGAGAGACAGAGAAAGACTTCCTGTCCGCCGTATTGCAGGGGAAGGTCCCCGTAAAGAATTATTTCCGGACCCCGGGTACGCGGGGAGGTTTTGTCCGGGCTCGGACCTCCGCTCCTGCTGGCCGCCCCAGGATGAGCTTTCTGGCGGCGCGTGGAGGCCGCGAGGAGTTTGATGTGGAAACGGCGAGCGCGGGGGAACTGCGCTTGGAATGCTCGCCTGCCTCCACGCACAGAAAGCCCGGAAGCGCGCTCCGCGCGGGAGCTCGGGGCAGAATGCGGGCGTCGGTCCTTCATTTCTTGGACAGTTACTCCTCGCCTGCTGTGCCGGGACCACTCAAACCCAACAGAAGCATTAAGTGAGCGGCTGTGTGAGAGACCCTGAAGCGAGAGACAGGGACCATTCTAGGAAGTGACGGAAGACAAAACTACCTGGAGCAAAGTGAGGGGAGACGAAGAGTCGGAGGTCGACATAGGTCAGACAGATCCTAAAAACGATGTACCTAACGGGTTGGCTTTCTCTGAGTGCGATGGAAAGCCCTTGAAGGCTTTTGTGCAGGGAGTGCCGTATCTGATCTATGCGTTTAAAAGACTCTATGGCTGTTGTGTAGAGAGTAGACCAAAGAGGGCAAAAGGGGACTGAGATGAAAGCAGCTGACAGGCTGCGTAATCTAGGCAAGAGATGCTGCCCCGGCCAGGGAAGTGGCAGTGAGGATGGAAAGAAGAGACTGGATTTGAGAATATTAGGAGATGAAAATCAGTAAGAGCAAGGAACCCCTTGGATATGGGTACGCCTTGGATATGGGTACCCCAAGTTGCTGAAATGATTTTTTAAAATTGAAGTACAGGCAATTACAATGTGTCAATTTCTGGTGTACAGCACAATGTCCCAGTCTTTCATATACATACATGTATTCGTTTTCATATTTTTTCCATTAAAGGTTACAAGATATTGAATATAGTTCCCTGTGCTATACAACAGAAACTTTAAAAAAATATTATTATATATAATATGTGGCTAACATTTGTAAATCTCAAACTCCCTAATTTATCCTCTCCCACCCCCTTTCCCCGGTAACAGTAAGATTGTTTACTAAGTGTGCGAGTCTGTTTCTGTTTTGTAGATGAGTTTATAATGTCCTTTTTGGGGTGAGGGGGAGAAATGATTTCTGAATCAAAAGACTACCTCATTGTTCTAGATGGACTCCAGAAGGTCAAATAAATGGCTGCAAAGACCACAAAGTCCCTTATTAAAAGAAAAATTTGTAATTCAAGTGTGAGCTATGTGTCACTGGCTGGGAGCCCTAGAACTTTGAAAGGAAGGCCCCTCCAAGAGCACAGTGAGGAATCAACCAGCAGCACATGGTGGACAGAAGCTGCGTGTTTCAGTGGGAGGCTGGGCCTGAGGGCTTAGCAGCCCCGACCTGCCTTTTCCAGCAGGAACTTGCATGTTCTGCCACCACAGAAGATTCTGTGCAGTGAGGCCAGGATGATTCTCCAGAATTTTCCATGCCTTGAGATGAAGTATCCTTTTAAACTTCTCCTGTCCTTTGCTCTCATTCCACGCTTACCAAGCAGTATATTGCATTGATTTGATTTTCCAGAAAGGAGAATCTGAATAACGGATGTATATTTTCATTCCCCTGTGAGTATATCAGCCCCCTGTGAGTTTGGTACACATGAGTCAGTCCTGAAGACTGTCACTATCAGTAGAGTTGACTGATAAAATAGTGTATACACAATTAAGTTAGAATTTCACATAATATTGGGGACATACTTTTAAAAATTAAATACTGGGGACAGACACTAATCATTTATTCATTATCTGAAATTCCAGTTTAGCTAGGGGTATTTTTATTTGCTAAATATGGCACCCCTTCCTCTGGGTATTGAAGGAATTCAGTTTCTGAATCTTCAAAGCTGGTTGCAAACTACCCAGAACCTTAGGGAGCCCACTGAGATCCTGACCACCCCATACCCCCCCACCCCAATTCAGTGACCCTCTAGTTTTGTCTGCTCTGATCTGCTCTCTATGGAAGCAAGAGTGATCTCTCTGGGAGGAGCTGGCTCTGGCCCTGTCTCCAGAGACCCCCCTCCCCACCAGTTCCCCATTTCACCACCTGACTGACTCCTCTGCATCCTTTAGTGTTCTGCTTAGAGTTCACCTTGCCTGGAGAGGTCGGCGTCATCCTCTGTGCCCATGGCACCCAAACTCATCCTGCTACAGAGCCTGCAGTGCTGTTTTCATTTCGTATTTCTCCTCCTCCAGGAGTAGCAGCTTCCTGAGGGCAGAAACCCATCTGTCTGGTTCACCACTATCTTCCCAGGCCTTGGCACAGAGGAGATACTCGGGAAATGTTTATTGAATGTGTGGATGAGGCTACTTGACTCATTTGAACCTTCAGTTCAGTGCAGCCTCTAGGTCAGGGCACGGTCATGAGGACACCAAATCGAGGCTCCTCAGATAGGGGCGTGTTCCGGGAGTGCACAGAAACTGAGGAGGGGGCCAGAAGGGGGAGGGAGGAGGCAGGGATAGGGAGGTGAGGCCAGGCTGGGAAGGAGAGGGAGGCCAGGGAGGCTCAGGACCCCAGTTAAAGAAGCAGCCGTGACTTTCCTGAAACACCCCAGCTTTTGGAGCAGATAACAATGACACAATGTTTGCACACGGAGGGGCGCTTTCCCTGCCGGTTTCAGGGTCTGAATACTGAATCCTGGCTGAGGAGCCCGTTCTCTGAGGCAGAGCATGGGCAGGGGTGGGGAGGATGTACCTGGGATGGGTGTTTATTGATCCTGTATTAACGAGGGCAAGGAGAGCCTTGGAAAATATTTCCTTTGGGCCCCAGAATCTGAATATTCCTTCCTGAGCCGCTGGGTCAGTCTATGAAGCACGCAGTGAGTGGTTAGTACTCCCCAGCGGGGACTAGATTCTCACTGCACCCTTAGGGCGGGAGAGGAGGCGTAGTGCTCACTTTCGGCCACGAGATGGCGACAGAGCGTCCTCGTCGGCAAACGCCGCCACCTGCTGGTCATCCACGCTCATGACACCCTGGAAGAAAGGGCGACGTTGCATCATAAGTAGAGAAACCCACTTAGGCGCAGGGAACAGAGCCTCCTAAGAGCCCTGTGCTGGGCGGAGGGTCAGCAGCCTGCTCCCTCTCAGGTCCGACCGCGGGGAGGCGTGGCCACCCATCTCCCCGGCTTCACACGTACAAGCCCTCCCAGGTCCAGGAATCCTCCCACCCAGTCCCTTCGCTGCCAGCAAATGATGGGGGCGTGGGAAATGGGGTAGATACAGAGGTTTCAGTTTTCTTTTTGCCTCCACATAGGACAGTCTTTTCCAAATGACATTCGTCTTCCTAGTCAGCTTGTTCCAAAGCAGCATTAAATTTCACTACCAACAGGGCTGAACGTCAAAATTTGTTTGTAAATACAGTTTATGTTGCCAAGATAAATATTTTTAAAAATGTGCGAGACAGAGGCAAATTTCAATGAAGCTAATAAAACTTAAGCACCGGGCCCCTCAACTGCAGGTACTTTTCTTCAAGGCCCTGGGAGGTGCCTTGTCATTGTGTTCACACGGGCATATGTCTTACGAAAATGGAAGAGGTAAGATACTTGAACTGCGATTGGTTGGGACTGCAGTCTCTTTCCATCTAACCTGCCCTCTGGTCACACCTGCCCTTGTGCCGGAAGGCACTGAAGTAGTCATGCGTATTTGGGAGGCTGCACTAGGGGGAAGTCAAACTGGGAGTACATGCAGTTTGGACTGAGTGGAATATATGTGTGTGGTCTGTAGTCACTTCTGTGTATAGTTAAGTTACTGCTGGTCATCGTATTGATACAGGAAAATGCGGTGAAAAAGGATGGCCGTGTCCCAGATCTTGGCTGAGTCCCTGGGATGCGCCTCGCCAAGTGTACGTTCTTGGCTTCGCACAGGAAAGGGTTCAAGAGTGAGCCGCAGTTGAGTAAAAGCAGATGTATTCAGAGAGATGCACACTCCACAGAGTACGGGCCATCTCGGACCGAGCGGCCACGAGGTGCGGTGTTGCTAGTTTTTATGGGCTCGGTAGCTTCACAGGCTAACAAGTGGGAGGATTATTCCAACTACTTTGGGGAAGAGGCTGGGATTCCCAGGAATTGAGCCACTGCCCACTTTTTGACCTGTTATGGTCAGCCCGGAACTGTCATGGCGCCTGTGGGTGTGTCGTTTACCATGTTAATCTATCACAATGAGCATGTAATGCAGCTCAAGGTCCACTGGAGGTCACATCTCTGGCCATCTTGGGCTTCAAGGTCTACTGGGAGTTTAATTTTCTGCCATCTTGGTGCCAAATGCTGCGTCATTCCTTTAATGGCTGTGCCCTGCCCCCTTCCCTCCTGTCTCGTTGTGCAGGAATGACTTCCACCTTCAGTGACAATTTGCTGTTGGTGTGATATGAGGATCCAGGGCCAAAGGTAGTACAACAGTCAGAGCCAGAAGTCACTCTTTGGAAAATTCCTGCAACCAGCAGACATGTAAAATTGTAAGCAGAGGAGTGTAAAATGGCGCAGCTGCTGTAGAAAACAGTATGGTGGTGCCTCAAACATTAAAAACAGAATGACCGTGAGATCCAGCAGTTCCACTCCTGGGTATACATCCAAAATAATGAAAAGCAGAGTCTCGAAGGTATTTCCTCACCCATGTTCATAGCAACATTATTCACAATAGCCAAATGGCAGAAGCAACCCAACTGTCCTTCAACAGTTGGGTGGTTAAAAAAATACAGTCCATCTGTAAAATGGAATATTATTCAGCCTTCAAAAAGAAGGAAATTCTGACACAGGGTACTTGGATGAATCTGGAGGATATGGTGCTGAGTGAAATAAACCAGTCACAAAAAGACAAATACTGTGTAATTCCGCTGATATGAGGGACCTCGAGGAGTCAGATTCAGAGACATGGAAGGTAGGAGGTTGGTTGTCAGGGACTGGGGGAGGGGGAATGGGGAGTTAGCATGTGACGGGGACAGAGTTTCAGTTTGCAAGATGAAAGAGTTCTGGAGATGGATGGAGGTGACGGTTGCCCAATACTGTGAATGTGCTTGACGCCATTGAACTGTACACTTACAAAGTTACGATGGTAAATTTTATGTGCTTTCCATCACAATTTTTTTTGAATTGTAAGCAGAGGATTTGGTTCTCCTCCACAGTCAGAATGGAAGTTCTCTCCCATCAGGAATAGAGGTGATCATGTAAAGTACACGTTTCAATGCACCATGCATTTTTGTTTGTTTTTGACGATATTCACACAAAGTTGAATTGATCAGAATTCTGTGTGGGGCCCAACTCTGTGGCCGCCCTACAGGTAGCCAGCTCGTCTGGGAACAAGGCAGCCTGTTTTCTGCTCTCTAACAAGTCTGATCATCTCTCACCTGGGCATCCCCAATAAGTTGTGAGGGTGAAAAAGAAAGAAAGTTCTTAGCTAACAATAAAAAGCCAAATTTTGATCAACTATGCTAAAGACTTTCCATTCTCTTTGTAAAAAATATTACAAAATCACTGTAGTAAGAAGAGACAAGCAAAGAGTACGTATGGAAAAAAAGTAAGGAAAAAGTACTATAAAGAGATGTATGGCGATTAATTAACAAATATTTTTTTCTGGATTTTTTATCTTTAAAAAGTATTTGTCCTATAAAATTTATCATTTGTTGATTTCTTTTCTCATCCCACACAACTATTTGCTTTGATATCTCATTTTGTATTCTTAGTTTTGTCTTCGTTGGCCTTAAAACTATAAGCTTTGAAACCTCCAAATCTTGGAAATATCCACATTTTTTTCATTGCCCTTCAGAACTTTCTACATCCTAACTGAAAGTAGAACTTATCTTGGGGTCTTTTTTTTTTTTAATGCTTATTTTTTAAAGTTTTTGGGGGAGATAACTGGGTTTATTTATTTTTTAGAAGAGGTACTGGGGATTGAACCCAGGACCTCTTGCATGCTGAGGATGCGCTCTACCACCTGAGCTGCACCCTCCCCCTGGGACTTCTCCTGGGGTCTTTTAAATGTCTGTACTACCTGTAGTGCTCGTCTTCCCTCGTCCCCCCTCCCCTCCCCCTCTTGCTCCCTCCCCTTCTCTCTCCTCTCCTCAGTTGAAAATGCTTCCCAACAGCCTTTGTGACTGTTTCTTTGATCTTGGGTTATTTAGAAGTCTATTGCTTAATATCCCAAAATTGGGGAATATAAAAATTGTCTTTTCTGGAGGTGGGGGTGTAGCTCAGTGACAGAGCGCATGTGCTTAGCCTGCATGAAGTCCTGGGTTCAGTCCCTAGTACCTCCATTAAAAAAAAGAGAGAGACTTGTTTTGGTTAATTTTGTCATGGTATGTATCTCTTTCCATTTTTTCAGTTTCAGTCTTTCTGGATCCTTATATTTTAAGTCTGTTTCTCATAAGCAGGATGAAGTTGTGAATTTTTTTTCTCCTAATGTCCTTTGTCTTTTCACTGGAGTATTTAAATTTTTTGTATTTAATATAATGCTGATATATTTGGGTTTAAACATTCCTATTTGTTTTCTGTTTGTCCAACTGTTCCGTCCTTTTCCTCCCTTCCCTTTTCTGTTATACTAATCATATTTTATTATTCTGTTTTCCCCACTAATAAATAGTTGTCTGTACTGCTACTGGTTACCCTAGAGATTACCATCTGAACCCTTGATCTATTACAGTCAAAGGTAAATTAGTACTTTTATCACTTCCGTGACAATGCAAAGACATGGTTAGACCCTCTTGCCTTTTGTGCCATTGTTACCATGTCATATGTGTGTGTGTGTGTGTGTGTGTGTGTGTGTGTGTTTTAAAACCACCTTCACTGAGGTGTAATTTACCTGCAGTAAACATCCAGTTGACACGTGTAGTTCCACGACTGAGTTTACAAATACATGAATGTAATCACCACCTCAGCCGTGATACGGAGTACTTCACCCGAAGGGCCCCCTAGTTCCCTTTGCAGTGAGTCACTTCACCAACGGAGGCCGAGAAAACAGACAGGGGCCCAGGGGCTCTGGGAAGAGGGGGATGACCGAGGAGGCATCTGACACCAGGGCTTACTAGGACGGACAAGGGTGGCCTGGGAGCTGCCCTCCCCTCGAGACCACCCACAGGAGGAAATATCTCCACCAAGGAGGTGGGGACCAGTGAAGCAGGAAAAAAGACAAATCAGCCCAAACTGGACTCACCTGCTTCCCCCAAGCCACCTCCTCTAGTCCCCCCTTCCCCGGGATTGGGAGCCCCAGAAATGGGGGCATCGCCCTGGGTTCCCCACTCTCCCTGGCCCCCGCCTCCCGCTGCTGCATGGACTTCTCCATCTCCTAAACACATGGCAGGGGGTGCGGGCCCACCCCTCCCCGCCCCTTCCAGCACCCCCATCTGGCTCATGTCACCTCTCAACTTGGCCGCCCAACAACCTCCTAGCAGGTGGGGGTCCCCTCACACATCCACTTGTATTTGACTGTCAGGGGATGTAGCTAGATACACGTGGTTCAAAACCTAAAAGACACCAAAGCCTTTTGGTGAAAAGATCTCCTTCTCACTCCTTTCTCCAGATGCTGGAACCATCTCTTCCAGGAGGTGACCCTTCTCATCAGCTTGTTAATTTCTCTGGAGATACTCTACATAGTAAGAAGCAAAATTGTATATAGATTCTTCGTCCCCCTTGAAAAACGAACCACTAAGCTCCAAATCGGTTTTGTTACTTTACTTTCCCTCTAATAAATTGTTGCACGTGCTTTTGGTGGCTTCGCTAGAGATTATAATGTGACCCCTTGATCTTTGAAAGTCAACTATAAATGAACTGACCACAAATGGTAGCTCACTACAGGCTGCCTCCCAACCCCGCCTCTTTCACGTGACAATGTATCATGGAAATGACTCCCTATCAATTCACAGGGCGCTTCCTCATTCTTGGAACAGATACACACTGTTCCACTGTATGGCTGGGCCATGATTTATTCAACCAGCCCTCTTGCAGGGATACTTAGGTTGTTTCCAACCCTTTGCAAATACAATGTAGCAATGAATCACTGTTGTGTCTCGCTTGACACATGGGCAGGTATCTGTAAGATACTGTCGGGTCAAAGGGCATATCTGTGATTTTATTAGACGTCACTAAATGTTCCCCTGTTGGGGCCACAATCATATGTGATCTCCTCCCCCCACCTCCGCGCGCGGGGCCGGGCTGTGTCGGGGTCACAGGGGCCTCCGGGGCCTCAAGCCATCCTCCAGCCCTGGTCCGCCGTGGGTCCCTAGACCCGAGAACCGCCTGACTCCTCTTGGGCACCCCCACCCCTTGTTTTCCGAGTTCACAGCCTGCGCGAAGCTTCTTGCTTGCCCTTCCCCCTCGCAGAAGCCAGGGGGCGCTTCGTGCCCAAACGCAAAGCTGATCCCACCCTCCCCGCGCTGCCAGGGCTGCTCTTGCAGGGGTTGCAGGGTGTGGGGTGGGGGGAGCCCAAACACTTTCACAGAGACTCGAGGGTCCTGTTCCCCGGACTCTCCCAACCACGCCCTACCCCCCAGTTCCTAACCCTGCGGTTCCGGGGCGCCCCACCCCGAACCTCTATGCCTTTGCCTACACCCTCCCTTCTTCTCAGGGTGACCCCTGAGAAGAGGCCTCCTCCCCAGGTTTGGAGAGGCCCCAGCACGTGACACACTTGCTGCCCCCCACCCCCGCTCCGAACCCCCTACCCCCCGACCCCGCCCTGATTGTTTCTTGGGATCTGGGGTCTCTTTGGCCTGTTTCCTAGCGCCTTTAAGAGTTTCCCTGACAGACAGACAGACGCCCAGTCAACGCGCGGCGGCTGCTGAATGAAATGTTCAGGGAGTGAAAGGAGACCCGCCCCCCGCGGCCACCAGGGGGCACAGTCCCGACCCGCCCGGACCGACCCGCCTGGGACCCCCCGCAAAGGGGCGCTAGGGAACGCGAGAAGCGGGGATGAAAGACCCGAATAATAGCATAATGCAGCAGTTTGGGTCTCAAGGCTTGCCAGGGCCGTGACCCCACCGGAGGCTAGGAAGAGGGGAGGGAGGTGGGGAGGGAGAAGTAGGGCGAGAAAGGAGGGCGGGGACGTGGGGAGGAGGACGAGGAGCGGGGGTGGGGGGGTGAAGAGGAAGGGAGGGGGTTCTAGACGCTGATGCCAGCGCTCCACCTTCCCGACTGAGGGCCGGTCCTCGCGATGGGCGGTGGGCACAGCTCTGGGTTGGGGTCTCGCCTCTGTCAGCCGATGGCCGGGCAGCCGGTCTCAAACAGGTGCACAGTCCGCGCAGACGCAGGTGGGACTGATGGGTGGTTCTGAACTCCAAGTCGAGCATCCGCTCCACCCCGGCCCCCCCAGCCCTGCGCCCTGACCACGCACCAGCCCCTTGGGGTGTGAAGGGACAGCCCCATTAGTTTGTTTGCCCATCCAGGCATCCATCCGCTGAAAAGTGTGTATTAGCTGGGCGCAGAGGGAGCAGTGGGGACCTTCACGGAGTGTGTTCAGACAATGGCACAGACGGCTATTGGATGACAATTATGATCAGCGTTAGAGAGGAGAATCGCTGGGGCCTGAGAGAACCGGTCCCAGGCCTCCTCGGAAGGTGCATGTGGGTTGAAACTAGAATGAAGGAGCGAGCCTGGTGAGGAATGGAGGGAACCACCTTCCAGGTGGAGGGAACAGGTTTCCAGGTGGCCCAGAGGCAGGCAGAGCCATCTGGGAGAAAGAGGAGGGCCCTGGGATTCTGCTGCAGCTGCCCTGTGGGTGCTGTCCCTTAGCCCTGAGCGAAGTGGCCTCTCCCTGCGGCTCTCCTGCAGCCCTGAGATCCCTCCCCGCTCAGTGCAGAGCTGGTCTCCACCTGGCTGGCCTCAGTGGACGACACTGCCGGCCCATCTCTCCACCCAGACCATTTGCAGCTGGACTCTGGTTCCAAAGCCTTTGTTCAGCAAACACCAAGGCCACATGCTACCCACCTGCTTTCTTTCTTTCTTTATGGTGCTAAAATATACATAATATAAAGTTTGCCATTTTAACCATCTTTGTGCGTACAGTTCGGTGATATTAATTATATTCACTTTGTTGTGCAACCATCACCACCCTCCAGCCCCATCACTTTTCATCCTGTAAAACTGAAACTCTGCCCCCATTAAAAACACTAACTCCCACTCCCCCGCCCCTAGCCCCGGGACCCACCATCCTACTGTCTGTCTCTATGAGTTTGACTCCTCTAGGTCCCTCACACAAGTGAGATCACACCGTATCTGTCCTTTCGCGCCTTAGCAAGGTACCCTCCAGGTTCATCCAGGTTACAGCAGGTGTCAGAATTCCCTTCCTTTCGAAGGCTGAAGAAGATTCCATTGTGCTCACGGACCGCTTGTTTTGTTTATCTCCCATCTCTCGATGGACACTTGGGCGGCTTCCCCTTTTAGCTGCTGTGAGCGGCACTGCTGTCTGGCTTGGCCCCTCGGGCCAAGCACACGCCCCACGAGCAGTTGATATTTTGCAAAACCGCAGCATGAAGGCACCGTTGAGCCCATCTTGACCAGCTCTCCCAGTTTTGTGTCTCGGGAAACCGAGGCCCAGGGGAAGAAGGGGACTTTCCCAAAGTCACAGTAGGGGTTTGAGGAGCTGTGAGTCCTCAAGGCCTAAATAGGCGTCAGGTCCCGGGACCCAGGCCCGAGCCTGGAGCACCCACTCTGGTACCTGTTCCACTCTTGCCATCCTCACCCTTTCCTGAAAAAAGACCTCAGAAAACTGCCCCACAAAGAGGCAGCCGGATGCTTGGGTCGTCGGGCCCTTGGCCCTGTGTGCCAAGCACGGTGTGGGCAGTTGTCCCCAAGCCACCCCAATCCGTCCAGCCAGATGCTGTCCCCCGGCCTCCGAGACGGAGGCCAGAGCCCGGGGTGGCTCGTGCCTGGCGTGTGTGCCTTCAGGCCTCGGGACAGCCCTGTCGTGGGTTTTGCAATCACTTTCGTTTTACAAACTGACAAACAGGCCCAGAGTAGAGAAATGTCTTGCTAGAATGACAGAGCCCCGCACAAGCCCTAACTTCAAATCCGTCATCCTCCTGTCTGACCCCACATCCGACCCCACCGGTGGAGGAAGGCGGTGCTCTCACTCCCCCTGCCTCCTCCCCGTGTCCAGAGGCCCCCTGAGATGGAGTCAGGGGTCTACCTGGAGCCAGAAGTTCTGGCCTGTCCCCCTGGAGACGTGTCCAGAGCTGATGGGCTGAGCCGGCCTCAGCCTCCCCCAGGCCTCCCCAGCCTTGCAGGGCATCCCTGCACCTCCCTCCACCCAGGGCCTCCAGAGGACAGGCACGGCACGCTCACTTCCTCACACAGCTGAGCCCCCTGCACGGAGCATGGTTTGCAGGCCGAGCTGTAGAGGAACAGCCAGTTGGAGGGCCTCCGTGGGCACGCTCCCACTGAACTTTCTGAGAAGGCCCCCGCCCTTCTCTTTCTGCCTCCCAGGCGGGGGTGGGATGGCCACACCAGCTCCGGCCACTGCCACCGCTGCGGCGGGTGCTTCCCCTAGGCCGGGCTCCCTGCGGGGTGGCCCTGGGCCCTCAGCCCAGGCAGGGCTGCCCAACGGCATGCCTCATGCCTCCACCGGCGGACTTCCTCGAGGCCAGGCCTCCACACCCACACCTGCTGCTGCTTTAGAAGGTTTATCTGCCAGAGGGGCTTTGCGGGCTGGAGCGGGGACCCTTATCTCCCTGCCAGGGGCCTGCCCTACAGTTGGGGCTTTGTAATCTGACATTGTGATTTTTTTTACCCTTGTTTTTCCCCCCAGGGAGGGAAGATTTGCTGAATCATCCTGGGGAGGTGGTTGGAGGGGCCGGGGGCGAGGCAGCTGGTGGGCAGTGATAAGTCTAAGGCTGGGCTGAGGGGCGCTGAGGAGCCTGCCTCGGAGGAAACCCCGAACTTGACGGTTTCCAGCCAAGATTGCTGGCTTCTGCAGAGCTGCCCTGGGGACGCTCACTTCGGTCATGGGCCCGAACCTTCTTCCTGGAGGAGTCCAGAGGAGGGCTGGTCACGGGTGGGCATCCTGTGAGCCGGCAGGGACAGGCTGGCTGGGACTGTGAGAGCCGACAGGAGGTAGGGGTGACCGTGACTGGGCGCCGAGCGCCCCAGGATGGCCCCTGTGACCCCTTTAGGGCCCCCTTGCTCTACACTTCGGCCTCCTGTGGCCTCAGCAGGGCACTGGCTGGCCTCCATCTCCCCTGCAGGCTGGGGATGGAGCTGGGGTCAGATGGAGGCTTTGCGTCTCCCCAGGGCCTTTGCACCTGCCCTTCCTTGGCCTGGGGCCACCCTCTCCACTTTTGACAGATCAAATTCTTTTCATCTTTCAGAAGTCTGCTTCCTCCAGGAAGACTTCCCTGGTGCAGGGCTGCGCTTGGTCAGCCCCAGAGCCTCCCAGAGTTTCCTGGATGTCCTCTCTCCAAGCTCTTGTCCCAGCAGGGCCCAGCCTGCGGGGACGCTCAGCTTATTGAATGGAGTCTGGAGGTTCTCTCCTTGGAAACCTGAGAGGAGTTGCCTTCTACTGGGACTAAAATTCTGGGGCTTGCGAGGTGGGAAGGAATCCCCAGAGGGGCCTGCCTGCTGCAGAGGGGACATCCTGTCGGGGGAGGCGGCCCCTCCCGGGGCTCTGCCAGCCTTTCCACAGCCTCCGCCTCCTTGCCCCTTGTTTCCTGGCAGGGTGGCCTGCCCTCCCGGTGCTGGTCACCCAGCCTCTGCAGGGGTTGGCAGTCTCGTGGAGACTATTGTCCTGTCCGTTTTGCAGGCACAGCGGCGGGCCGCATACAGAGACCGGGTGCAGTGGGAGGCCCGGAGCAGAGGCTGGGTTGGATGTACTGAAGGCGTCCCCAGGACGCTCTCTGCCCCCCTGATTTCTCATTACCCCAGGGTCCGGTGGGCAACCGCAGCGCCGGGGGAGAGGGGTGATTGACGCCCCTGAGTCAGTGGCCACATCCCCTCCTGCTCCCAAAAGGGGCTTCTGGGGCAGGAAGAGCTGGCTGCGGTGGTCGCCTCACCCCCTTCCTGCTGCCCAGCTGAGCCCAGAGATAAGTCCTCACTGGGCCGAGGGGGCTCCGGGGCTCAGGCCGCCCCCAGAAATCATGCCAGGGCTCCTCGCGTGGAGGAAGGAGCCTGAGGGCCACGATAACCTCTTTATTTTTAAGGGATCCGGGAGGAAGTCCCAAGTCACTCTTTGCAGAAATAGCTCTGAGCTTCAGCCTGGCGTCTGTGGTTCTAGCTGTCAGCAGGGCCAGCCCACCAGTGTGGCCTGGGTCAGTTTGTCACATGATGGTTGGGAGGGCGCTGGCCCGGGGATCCAGCCTAGGACCTGTGCTCCAAGATCAGGGCCATTGGCAAAGGTGATGACAGCAAGCACATTTCTCTGTACCTGACATGGGCCAAGAGCAGGGTCTCGAGGTCAAGGTGTTGCCAGGTGCAGGCTGCAGAGGTCCAAGTTGCAAAGATGTGTCTGGTACCACTTTTCCGTCTTCCCTAATTTCAAACTGTGCTGCACATCTGGACCCCCGCCTGCACCCAGGTGGCTGCAGGCCCACGAATGTGCCTGCTCTGCTGTCTCTCCTGACAGTTGTCACCCTCACCCTCCGTTCCCTTGTTCAAGAGTCACAGGGCGGAGGTAGGGGGGAGGAATAAATTCGGAGTATGGAATTAACAGACACATACTACTATGATAAAATAGATGAACAAGGATTCACTGTACAGCACAGAGAACTTTATTCAATACTTTGTAATAACCTACAATGGAAACGAATCTGAAAAAGTACATATATCTCCAAATCACTCTGCTGTGCACCTGAAACAAATACAGTATTGCAAATCGACTCTACTTCAAAGAGAGAGAGAGAGAAACAAGAGTCGATGTTACAAGTTCTCATCACAAGAAAAAAATTTCTGTGTAGTAACGGATGTTGACCAGACTTACTGGGGCGACCATGTCATAGTACATACAAATATCAAATCGTTACATGATACACGTAGATCTGCTAGAATGTTATATGTCAATTATATCTCAAAATTAACTAATTAAAATGCAAAAGGCTGGGAAGAAAAGTCGACGGAAGGAAATCCTGGCACCTGAATTGTGTAGGCTCAACTTAGAGATTCCTGGAGACAAGTGTCATCATCTTACAGGTGAGAGACACTGAGGCCCAGAGGGAAATGCCCGAAAGCCACCTGGCCAAGCGGGGGCCAGAGGGATGCCCCAGCCTCCCCGCCGCCCCCTCCCCCCGCACCTGCTTCTCCTGGTTTTGTCTGCTTTTCCCCTGTGTCCCCTTTGAGCGCCAGGAGGGCGGGCACTGTGTCACTTCACCCCACTGCCCTCTCCTCGCCACCCAGAGTGATCCCTGGCTTGTGGCAGGTGCTGGGTAAATACGAGTTGATGAATGAACGCTTGCCAACCCATGAGAGCGCTCTGTGTGCCTCTGGGAGGTGCTGGGCCCAGGCTGTCCTGTGGGACCCAGGGGACATGGCGGTCCCCTCCACAGACCTTGGCAGGCCTGGCACTCTGCCTGCTCCTCAGGCTGGGCAGAGGCACGGCACCTGCGGGCCGTTCCTGCACTGGAAGTTCCAGCTGTGCATTCCCTGCCCACCAGGGACCCTCGTCTACTCTCCTCTTCTTAAAACAAACAAATCACCTTTCTTCCCCTCCAACCCCCCACATTATTATCGTAGAAACCATGGAAAACCCAGGAAACTAGGGAAGGGAGCTATAAAAATCCTCCATGAAAGAAGATGTGGTCTCCATATACAACGGGATATTACTCAGCCATTAAAAAGAACGAAATAATGCCATTGGCAGAAACATGGATGGAGCTAGATATGATCATGTTAAGTGAAGTCAGACAGAGAAAGATAAATATCATATGGTATCACTTACATGTGGAATCTAAAGCAAATGATACAAATTCTATTTACAAACCAAAAACAGACTCACGGACATAGAAAACAAACTCTGGCCAAGTGAGAAAGGGTGGGGGAGGGATACATCAGGAGTTTGGTATTAACAGATACACATTATTATGTAAAAAATAGATTAAGAACAAGGACCTACTGTACAGCACAGGGAACTGTATTTGATTTCTTGTAACAGCATATAATGGAAAAGAATCCGAAAAGAAAAAAATTCATATGTGTGGACAGGTATAACTGAGTTGCTTTGCTGTACACCTGAAGCTAACGTTGTAAATCAACTACACTTCATTGAAAAATAAAAATAAAAATTTAAAGAATGAAAAAAAACTCTGCCATGATGCCCCATCCCCCAAGATAACCCTGCAGTCTGGCCCTTCCTCCCACTGCCAAGGTCGGGGGCCCGGTGCCACAGCGCTCTGGGCCCAGGACCAGCACCATGTCTGGAACGGCTGCCCCTGCAGAGCACAGGCTCTTCTTGGGGAAACTCCAGACCAGGGGGGTGGGTGGGGGTGGTCCCCGGCCTCTCATCCCTCCTTCTGTTCTTCCTCCTCCTGGCCTCCTGGGCCCTCCTCCTCCTGACCCTTGCCTACACTCGCTCTGAGACTCAGTTTCCTCATCCGTTAGGCGGGGATGACCAGGTGCCTGTCTCCCTGAGTGGTGACTCCCAGGACAGTGACAAGTGCCAGGCTGGACTTTCGGGGAAGAGGGGTGCTCCCTGATGTGAACTGTGTGACTTTCACCCTGAGACCACAGGGGCAGCGGGGGGCAAGGCTGGAGCTGGGAAGAATGGTGGAGAAGTGCCCTCTGCTCCCTCCTGCCTTCTGGGACGTGGAACCTTCCAGAAAAGGGGGCTTTTTCTTTCGGCGTTGCAGAAAAGCTGGGAAGCATCAGCCCTGTTCTGTGGCCTGGAGGGCTGTGACGGGGAGCAATGGGCTCCAGCCTGCACCTCCAGGGGGCTGGCTCCCAGCCACATTTGCTTTTCCGGCTGATGTCCAGGGTCCCCCAGGAACCTCAGAGTCCTCTTCTTCCTGGCCCTTGTCGTTTGGGAGACGTGGTTGGAAGGCTCGCTCCCTCTCTCCCTCCCTCTTGCTCTCACTCCTTCTCTCGGCTTGTCCCTTTCTCCCGCTCTCTGGGCCACCAGGCCCCCGATAACCCTGGAAGGCGCTATCGGCCCGGGAGCGTCCTCCCGCCAAAGCCTGCTCCACACCGACGGTTGGCAGCCGGCACCGTGTGATAAACTTATCAGGCCAAACCTGAGCACGGCCGAGCAGCACAAGCCCCTGTCTCAGATTTCCCTCCTCCTGCCTTCCTGCCGCCCCCTCCACCGCTGGAACCCCGGGCCCTGCCTGTCTCCTGGCCAGGACCCAATCCCAGCTGGACCCCCGGGAGACAGGAGGGGCAGCCCTCCGCCAAGTCCAGGAGGACGAGCTGGGTGCCCAGGGTCTGCCCCACTGCTCCCAAGCCAGGGGGTCCCCATTAGGGGGTCTCACCCCTCCTGCCACGGATGCTCCAGGGGTCCCGACCGGGTTGTACATCCATTCTAGACTTACTGAGGACCTACTACTGGGGCCGAAGCTGAGTGTTAGGATTGGCTGCTGGGAGCGGATGTCAGGGCTGGGGGCCGGGGGCGAGCCGGGCAGCACTCGTGAGGGCGAAACCACCCTGCCCCACGGAGCCGTGGAGGGCTAGCAGCTTGGACGGCGGAGCGGAGAGGCAAACCTCAAGGCAGAGAAGTTCTATTTGAGCAGAGGGAGTCTTTTTGTAAAGCCAGCGATAGCGTTATCGCGCACGCTCATTCCCGAAAAATACAACAGACTCGCTGAAAAATAAGGGTGCTTTGTCCTCCCAGACTTCCTTCCGCGTGTGTAATTAGCTAAGGGGAATCGTGTGGTATACACTGATTTTAAGCCTCTTTTTCACTGAAGATGTCAGGGGCAGCTTCCTGTGTCGGTGCACTTACTCCGCAACATCTATTTTCTCTTCAGCTTTTTTTAGCAAAACACACACACACACACATCCAAGTCTCTTTTACAGATAGTGTTGAGAGTGAAAGCTGCCGTCCTCCCCGCCCCCAGAAACAAGTGCGACCGATGGTTTGGTGGGCTGCCTTTGGCTCTGTCTCTCTGACCATCTGCAGGTGCTTGGCGTGCTGGTTTTCGGGAACCAGCGCACGACGGAGCAGCGAGCACTCTCTCACCGCAGCAGCGCCCAGGCCCCTTCCGGGTCAGCCCTTGTAAAGCACGGAGGCGCCTTTTAGTGGCTGCTCGAACGCCCACTGTCTGGACGCACCGTTGGTCGCTTAGCCAGTCTCCTCTTGTGGCATTTTAGGACGGGTCCGGTTTGTTTTTCCATTTCCAATGGGCTTCAGAAGAAGTCTGTGCAGCTAATCTGTAGCCCATCCAGGACTAGTTCTTTTTTTTTTTCCAAATTTTTTTGGGGGGTAATTAGGTTTATTTATTCATTTTTAATTTTTTTAATGGAGGTACAGGGGATTGAACCCAGGACCTCGTGCATGCTAAGCACATGCTCCACCGCTGAGCTGTACCCTCCCCCTCCATCCATGACTATTTCTTTCACACAAATTCCTAGGAGTGAAAGGAAGGGTCAGGAGATGAACACATGTTGAAAATGGATGACCTTGCGCTGGGTTTCAAGGGTTCAGAGGAGGGAAGAGGGCGTCTTAGCGGAGGGAACATCGTGGGCAGAGGTGCCAGGGTAAGAAGTGTATCCGGAATTCCCTAAAGGGCTCTTGGGGAATGACAGGGAAGACTTGACTGCTCGTCCAGAATCCCTGGGAAGTGGGATGGCGTGTCCTCCCTCCACCCCCGGGGAGCCCTCCTCTCCCTGACCAGCCTCAGCTGGGAGCCCGGAGCATCGCAGGGAGCCCGGTGCTGCCGCCAGTCACTCGGACACTGACTCAGAACTGCCTCCACCCCCAGGGCTTCTGCTGGGCTCCCCGGACCACACCAAGTACCCACCACCGGTGTCTTTCTAAACCTCAGCTCCCATGTCTCTTGGGGTCCTCCCCTAGTCTCAGAGCAACCAGTGGCTCAGGCACCTTGAGAAACTCCTCTGGGTCTCAGGGCCCTCCTGCTGCCCCCGGCCGGTGCCAGGCTCTGCCCCACGGCGTGTGGCCAGTCCAGCTTCTTCATCACACCCCTTGCCCTTTTCTTTGGCCTGCTCTTATCCTCTAGACTAGCCTGTGCCCACACCGAGGGGGAGCCCATCCAGCGCTGGGCAAGTTAGGTCATGGCCAGGGCCAGACTTGATTCTTTAGGTGATGGGAGGAGGCACATTTGGTCTCCAGGGAACTTTCGGAACAGGTCCTATTCTCCCAGATAATCGAGAACCCTCCATCCTTCCACTCCCCGCACTGTCCCTTGAGTGTAGTCCGCTCTGGGCAGTGGTGGACGGGGACAGGCTGGAGCCAGCTCAGCCACACTATGCCCAGGCCAACCCTGGGAGACACGTTTCCATCCTTACCAGTGATCTCTGTGAGGGCCGTGGGGCCTCTCCCACTGTGTCCCTCAGGGGCTGGCAGGGGCCCAGCGGTGTCGCCTGAAGCTGCCATCACTGACGGGACATTTCTTCTGAAAATTAATTCAGATGTTGAGATCTGCTCCCCAATGTGATCCATGTGTTTTAATATTAAAATATTGGTTTTGTTATTTACCGTGGAGGAAATTGATGCTGCAGGTCGACTTATGGGTGCTGTCCTGACATCTCACATGCTCCATCCACACCCTCCCAGCCCTCAGCAGTGGGGTCAGGGCCACAGCCCAAGAAGGGTGCCAGCCCCTCATCTCACTGTACAAACTCAGAGGCCGCCACCGGCTGTATTCTGTGTGAACAAGGTCCCCGGGAGTCGTGCAATCCTCTCACAGCCCTGGTAGAAAGGCCACTAGACTCGGGCTCTGAAAACCTGGATTCTGTGTGATGGACATTGCTGCCAGCAGGATGCGTGCCTGGGGCCACCACCTTCCCTCCCTTGGCCCAGTCCTGGTGCCGTGAAAGGCTGGACAGGGCTTCCCTGTTTGCACATGTGACTGTGATGCTGGGCATTTCAGACCAGCAGGTTGTGGAAGTGGACTGGGAGGCAGAGAACGGGGAGACTGGACTCGCTCCAATCACAGACAGCAGCCAGGAAGCGCCCGCGGCACTACCAGTCGGGCCCCCACCCCCAGCGCGATGAGCGCAGTCCTGGCACCCCCACCCCGAGGGAGACGCGGCTTTGATGGGACCTCCTCTCCCAACGGGCGGGAGCGTCTCGTGGGCTGGTGCCAACCTGCAGGGAGCTCCAGGCAGAAGCTCTGCGTGTGTGCGGCCCATCCTTCCTGCCACTGCCCCGGGGTTCCTGCAGCTGGGTGAGGGGTGGGCGTGGGGGTGGGGCAGCGACGTTGCTCCCCTGCTCAGGGCAACAACCTGAAGACTCCCCTCTGGGGCTGGAGGGGCACCAAGCTGGGCCCCTCCATCCAGCACTGACTCTTCCCATGAAGCAGGTTTCACGCCCCTGATACCTGCCCACGCACTGGCCCCCTTTCTCTGCAATGTGTAAATGGGGCTCCAGCTCCCCCACTCCAAGTCTGCGGGGGGGCCCCTCACTCCCAACCGTGTGGGCACTCAGTGGAGGGGCCGACGACACAGCAAATCCGGGTGTCTCAACCTCAGCTGATGAAGAAAGAAGAAAGACACATTGTCTGGCTGCTTTTCCTTGCCCCACCCTGCTGCAGAAGTGGCTGAAATCCTGGTATTGGTGTGGTTTTGTTTAGCAAACAAGGAGCATGCAAAGTAGCTCTTCCTTGTGTGTGTGTGTGTGTGTGTGTGTGTGTGTCCAGGTTCAGGAGCTCTGGTGAGCCTGGCCTTGCTGTGTGGCTTTGGGCAAGTCCCTTCCCCTCTCTGGGCTAACGGTCCCTGGGGACAGGAGGAGGGGTGGGAGCAGGTGGTCTCCAGGTTCTGATGGCTCTGGTAGGTTGGCTGCCGGAGGCTGTCTTCCTCTGACTTCCAGAGCAGGGCCTGCAGGACAGGAAAGCCTGAGGAGGCCGGACCACCCCCGTATGCAAATCCTGAGCCTCCACCCCACCCTCCGCACACCTGACAGGTTTGTTTAGGGGAATTCTTGCTAAAGTAAACAGGAAGGGCTCTGGAATGAAGTATACCCTGGGGTCCTGCCCAGCCAAAACCTGAGCCTTGGAGTGAATGGCTTTTCTATTCCCCAAGGAGCCTTGGAACCCTCCAGATTCACAGCAGAGGCGAGGACAAGAGGAAACATCTGCAGGGGTCATTGGGAGGAGGGGTAAACAGAGACTCAAAGAAGACTTGGCTCAGAATCCTAATCCCAGCTCTGCATTTGCCCTCTGTGTGACCTTGGGGGAAACGGCCACCCTGTCTGAGCCTCGGTCACCCGCTCTGTAAGATGGGATGATGACACCTCCTTTGCAGAGGGCTGCATGTGTTAGAGATGATGTATGGAAACCCTGAGCCCAGCTCGGTACCCCAGAGTGACTCATTCAGAAGTGCCCATTGCTGGGGGCCGGGCGGGGGCTTGGCGCTGAAGGCTAGAGCCCAAGGGGACTTCCTTCTAGCCGAGGGGAAACTTACCCACACATAACTGCCAGCCCAGCTTCAGTGGGTCCTGACTTGTGAGTCAGGAGCCCAAGGGGCTCAGTGTTCTAGAAGCAGAAGACCTTCAGACTGGAGTGACCTAGGAAAGCTTCCTGGAGAAGGCAGCATTTGAGCAGGCCTTGCGGGATGGGCAGGACTTCTAGAGGGTACGTTCACGGCCTAGCGGCACTTCCCATGTGCTGGGCCCTGCTCACTGCTGTTCACGCAGGGCCTCGGGGAGGGACTGCTACAGTTACCTTTCACAGAGGAGGAGGCTCAGCCTGCAATCACACAGCTAGTGGGGGGCAGCCCCGGGCTTAACTTAATCACCTCCGCAAAGTCCCTCTGGCCGTGTAACATGCACAAGTTCCAGGGATTAGGACGAGAATATCATCTTTAGGGGAACGATTCTGCCTCCCGCGGGGATTTCATTAAGGACCTTGAGATGGGGAGGTTACCCTGAATGATCCAGGGGTTCCGTGCCATCACAGGGGTCCTTACAAGAGGGAGGCAAGGAGGCCCAGAGCAGAATGAGGCGGGAGGATGGAAGCAGGTCAGAGCGATGCGTTTTGAAGGTGAAGGAAGAGCCACAAGCTGAGGCAGGCAGGCGGCCTCAAGAGGCTGCAAAAGGTGAGAAAACACATTCTGCCCTGGAGCCTCCAGAAGGAGCCAGCCCTGCCAGCACCTTGACTTTTAGCCCCGTGACACTTACTTGGGATTTCTGACCTCCAGGACTGTGAGAGGATAACTGTGTGTTGTTCGAAGCCATCACACTTGTGGTCATTTGTGATAGCAGCCACAGGAGAAAGAAACAGCCCCCGAGCGCATCCACCTTGCCCCTGCCCAGTCTCAGCACACGGGTCTCACGCCTTGGTTCCAGCACTAAGCAGTTTGGTCTGGGTCCCCGTCTCCTGACTTGTCCGTGAGCCACTCCATGGCTTTCTCTGTTTCTCAGGGCTCCCCGCCATCCCTTGGCACAGCTTGCACCCAGGAAGCACTTAATAAATGCTGGTCAAAGGTAAGTAAACCTGTGTTTTCATTTTTATTTACAGCAGTTGAGAGAAACAGGCTTTGACAGCAATAATGGCTGGTTTCCCCGGCCCTGTGCTTTGACAGCAAAACTGGAATCCTGGTGGCCTGAGTACTTGTCAGAAGTGGGGGGCAGCCAGCTTGTCGGTGGAAGCAGAGGGGTGCTAGGCTCCCACTGGGGCAGGAGATAGCTCTGACCGTCCGTGGCAGCCAGAAAGAGACCTGCTGAAATCCAAGCTGACCAGATCCCAGTGGGCAGCAGGCAGAGTGGGGCGATCTCTCTGTGGGTCCCAGCTCCGGTATGTTCTTGGCACCTCTGTCCTCCTGGGGCTACTCTGGCCTCTGGGGCTCTAACCCAGGGAAGACACCAAGCTGTTAAACCTGCAGACATCAGCTCAACAATGGCCCAGCCTGGCTGCCGCACTTCGCAGCAGGAGAAATGTTGGTCCAGAGAGGGAAACTGACTTGCCCGAGGTCACACAGCAATTTTGTGAGTCTCAAAACAAGCTTGAAGATTCCCGTCCAGTGCTGCCTCCAGGAGACTGGGCATCTGGGGGTGTGAGGCTGGCCTCCCTCCAGGTGATGTGCTCTCAGGGCTGGCTGGCCAGGAGCTGGGAGTGGGGGCAGCCTCACTTGAGGTTGTGCTGGCTCTCGCGATGGCGTCGCAGGTCCACCTTGCGCTGGAAGCCTTTGGTGCACAGCTCACAGCTGAAGGGCTTGAAGCCCGTGTGCTTCCGGCTGTGGGTGATGAGGTTGGAGCTCTGGCTGAAGGCCTTCCCGCACACCTGGCACTTGTGTGGTTTCTCACCTGCGGGGCAGCAAGGATGGGGTCAGGGCCGTCTGGACCAGCTCAGCTGCCCCAATGCCCTGGATTTGTTCTCCAGAACTTTATTATGTTTTATCTCACATTCACTTGAGAAAAGAATTAAGAGAGGGAGACAAGAAAAATACCACTCTGACCATCACCCTCCAGTGACTTACTCCCTGTCTGGGGCAGGGACTGGACCCACCCTATTTATCAGTTAGCCCCGCACCTGGCTCAGGGCACAACAGAGGCACTGGGTAACGGCTGAGGAGTGAATGAACGCATGGAGGGAGGGATGAATGAACGGATGACCGAGTAGGGAGCGAGCGAATGAGTGGAGGAATGAGTAAATGGAAGAATGAATGAACAGAGGGGAAATTCACCTCCTGGTCTCGTGTCTAACACAGGTCATCAGTGTTGACATTCTGCTGTTTCCTTCCCATATTTTTTTAATACATAGAGTAGCACAGAGGTCTCGGCCCTCCTGTTGGAGGGGAGTGGCCCCCGCGGTGCAACCTGACCCCACCCTCGTTCTAAAGCCGGGACCTTTTAATAGTGAAAGGTGGGGGTGCCCGGAGCCCCGCCTGGGCCCTGGTGGGCTAGGCGGGGGCCTGGGTGGGAGGCACCCGGGCCGGCCGAGGGGCGCTGGGGCAGAGGGAGGGCCTGCGCTCTCACCGGTGTGGATGTAGGTGTGCTTCTTCATGTCCGACTTCTGGTGGAAGCGCTTGCCGCAGAACTGGCAGGGGTAGGGCCGTGTGTCCGAGTGGATGAGCAGGTGGGTGGACAGGGTGGACGAGCGCTTGAAGGCTTTGCCGCACATTCGGCACTCGAAGCTGCGCTCCTGCCGGAGGAAACGAGGCCCCGGGGGGTCAGGCACAGGCGGGGCCTCGCGACCCGGGACTGCCAAGCTGGGCGCAGGAGTGGACCTGGCCGGGATCCCCTGAGGAACAGGACACTCCGTTGGGGTGGCCTCGAGGATGGAGCCCGGAGGAACAGGACTCTGGGACCCTGATTCCCGCATCCTCAGGCCTGGTGCCTGAGTGGCCTCCTGGGGGGGTTTCTGTTGTAGTTTGGTTAGCGCCCCATTCCGGCCTCTGCCTCTTGCCCACCGTGTGACCGTAAGCACGTCACTTAACTTCCCTGAGACTCAGTTTCCTCAGGTGTACGTTGGAACAGGACGAGTTGTGACCTCGAGGGTCGCTGGGAGGACTGGAGGTTGAGAGCTGAGCTTGCTCCTGGCACGCGGTTCATGCTCCCAAACGGAAGCGCTCACCATCCTCTCCTGCTTCTCCACCTGATCTTTTATTTTCACCCACATGTTGGCACCTCGGGTCAGTTTCAGGTGCTTTCCCCGGAATGGGAGCCTGGAGAACGGACTCCAGCCTCAGGTAGGGCTAAGCGGGGCGAGATGAACATTTAAGCTTGACTCTAAGAGTTGAGGGCTTCAAAGGTGCAGACACCTGCCCTGACAGCCCAGGAGGCAGCGTTGTTTCTGAGCATCACAGATATCTCACTGCCCCCCAAATCTCCCTCGAGCCAAGAGCCTCTTCCAGTTGGACATGAAGCCAACTTGGTCCATCAGGGACTGAAAGGTGCTAAGGGCGGGTGGTGGAGGGACCCAGATCGGGGAGTCAGGGTCAGGGACCCCCAGTCTGTCACCCTCAGAGCAGGGAGAGAGACTGGCCACAGCCCCCTAGGCTTCCTGGGTGGAGCGGAGAGCAGGAGTGGGAACTGGGGGTCCTGGACTCGGCCAGATCCCCACCTGGGAGTGGACATGCGTGTGCTGCTCCAGGCTCACGGCGTGGCCGAAGGTTTTGCCGCAGACGTCACAGGCGAAGGGCCGGGTCCCGCTGTGGGAACGGCGGACGTGCACTTCAAGCCCGTGTGGGGTGGAGAACACCTACAGGCAGGGACGACGCGTGAGGCCCCCGGGGGCTACAGAGGCAGCCGGGCCCCACCTCCACGCCCAGCTCAGCCAGATGGGCGCACAGGGGCAGCAGCACTGGACGACCGATTCTGCTGGCCTGCGCTGTGCGTCCTGGGAAGGTCCCTTTCCTTCTCTGTGGCTGGCTTTCCTGTATGGAGTCTGGGAGCAGAAATCTGAAAGGCCCCTCCTGGCCATCTCTGGAGGCTGAACTGCCTGGGGGCTAAGAGCCAGCAGTTGGCCAGAGCCAGGCTTGAACACTGGTTCTGAGATCTACTTGCTGCGTGCTCTTGGGCAAGTGACTCAACTTCTCTGAACTTCAGCCCTTCTTCCACTTCCCAGGGCTCATGCGTATCAAGTGCTAAGTAAAGGTCTGAGCACACGGTCAAGGCTCAGTGAATGGTGATGAGGATGAACACTGAGTCCTTGCTGCTGCCAGAGGACTAAGAGCCACAGCACAGGGAGCGCCCCGCCACCAACACTCCCAGCCCCCAAGGAGAGGAGCCGGCCCACCTGCGCCCCGTCGCTCACCTTGTTACACTTGACGCAGTGGTACGCATCCATGCCCGGGGAGTAGTGCAGGCTGAAGTCCAAGGGCGGCTCGGTGCTGGGCACCAGAGGGCTGCCGTACAGGCTGACGGAGCGCTCCAAGAAGGCAGACTGCATGGTGGAGGGGGCCTGCCTGTAGCTGTGGCCATAGGATGAAGCCAGGGTGTCCCAGGAGAAGCTGGGCTTGTAGAATGGGGGTGAGTCGGAGGATGGCAAGTCTCCATCCTGGGGTCGGGACATCAAAAGAGGGCCCTCTGTGGAGAGTGGGACAGATGCCTGGTGGTGACATGAAAAACAGGGCACCTGCTCCCCGCCACCCCCCACAGTGACCTCATGCCGAGGCCTTTGGTGTGTAGCTCAGATTATTTACTGTCGGAAAGGGTCTGGGTCCTCACTTTTTAGTCCAGAAACGTGCCCCAGCCCCTGCACAGTGCCTGCCTCACCCTGTGCACCAGCCTGGCCGGCTGGTTCCTCCGCCCCACCGCATGGAAGAGCTCATCTGGGAACGAGCTCCCCAGCCTGGAGGGATCCAGGCAGAAGCCCGAGAGCCTGGATCCCCCCGACTCCACAGCTCCAAGGGGCTCTGCTTCCACAAGCCCACCCACCCTCCAGCCCCTTTGCGCTCGCTGGCGAATGGCCCCACGTGCTGGGGAATGGCCGGAGGCCCAGGCGGCTACCTGGGGCCGGAGCCATCCTGGTCAAGCTCTGGTCCAGCTCTGGTTCTGGCTCCCGTTTGAGGTCAGTCCAGTCCAGGCACTGGTTTGGGAACAGGGTGCCGAGGACAGGGTCGTTGCTCAGGACCTGGTCCCCGGCCACTGTGGGGAGACAAGACCGTCAGAATCAGCAGCTGCAGCTCCGGGAAGTCTGGAGGGAGTCGGGGGAAGGAGGGGCATCCACTGCTGCCCACACTCAGGGGCTCTGCCCAGGATGGTGGGAGAGGGTGGAGTCCAGGAGGAGACCCCTGAGGAGAGCCCCTGGATCAGTCTCAGTTTCTGAGCGTCGGACGTCAGCCCTAGATCTGCTGACCAATTAGAAGCCACACATCAGTGACTGAAGACCAGCTCCTATCAGCGTGCTCTCATCTCCCCATGGGGTCAGGAGAGATGGGTGCATTTACTCATTCACTTAACCAGCATTTGCTGAGCTCCTCCTGCTTCCAGACTTGGAAGAGAGGCTACATCAGGTCGGATGTTACTTCATCTTCGTCACATGGGGCAGGGGGTCCCGGTGGGCGCAGCAGAAGCCTGGCCTGGGCTCTGACTCACCAGGGCCGAGGGCAGGAGGCCAGAGCGGCTCATCCTCCTGGGCGCGGGGCAGGTGGTAGCTGTGAGCCTTCTTGCTCTTGACCAGGAAGGAGCGTGGCATTGTCAGCAGGTGCCCCACACCTGCAGGGCAAGAGGGTGAGAACAGTTAGGAGAGACAAGAGGACCATACTCCTCTGTATTTTAGCACCTCCTCCTAAAATCAGAATCCACTGTCCTGGGTTGAATAGTGTCATCCAGAAGTTCATGTCCACCTGGAACCCGTGAATGTGACTTTATTTGAAAACAGTCTTTGCAGATGTAATCAAGTTAAGATGAGGTCACACTGGCTTTGGAGAAACCCTACACCCCATATGACTAGTGTCCTCATAAGAAGAGGGAAATTTGGTCATAGGAACACACAGGATGAAAGCCACGTGGAAGTGAGACGGAGATTGGAGAGACAAGGCAACCACCAGAAGCTGGGGGAGAGGCCTGCAACAGACTCTCCCTCAGAACCCGTGGGAGGAGCTGACTTTGCTGACACCTTGATTTTGGATTTCTAGACTCCAGAACCCTCAAAGAATACATTTCTTTCCTTCCTTCCTTCCTTCCTTCCTTCCTTCCTTCTTTCCTTCCTCCCTTCCTTCCCTCCTTCCTTTTTTTAAATTGAAGTACAGTCAGTTACAATGTGTCAGTTTCTGGTGTACAGCACAGTGTCTCAGGCATACATATACATACATGTAATTGTTTTCACATTCAAAGAATACATTTCTGTTGTGTTAAGCCTCCCGGTTTGTGGCACTTTGTACAGCAGTTACAAAGCCTAATGTCCCTCACTACTCTCTTGCTAGGAAACTAATACACCCACTTCTAGAAAAACCCCAGGGTCAGCTTGTTCCCGCTGTGTGCCCTGAGTTGCACTGAGAGCAGAGGAGGAAGGGTGGGGGTATCTCCATTTGTGACACACTGTGGTCCCTGCACCCAGCAAGCTACATCTGCATCCCGGTGGGACCTGCATTCAGAGGCTGTGGAAAGTGGTCTGAGCTCAGGTTTTTGGGTTAGATGCTCATGGGTTAGGATCCCAGCTCACCTGCTGTGCAACTTGGGGCACAGGCTTAACCTCTCTGGACCTATTCCCTTTCCGTGCAGTGGGCATCCAGGCTGGTGGTGCCGGCCAGTGCATTTTATGTGCCCAGTGCTTATCAGAGAGGGACCTGGCAGGTGGGCTGCAATGAGGAGGGGGCGCCTCAATGCCAAGTCCACGTTATTGTGCAAGGTGGGAGCTGATGCAGCCAGAGCAGGCTTGCGCCCTGTCCACAGCCCCAGCCCAGATTCTGGTCCCTAGAGGTAGGGGAGGGGCTTTTTCTCTCTCAGTGTGGGTGGAGGGGAAAGTTGGAGTTGGTTGTGGGGGGCTCGAGGCCCGAGAGGACCCCACTGGAGGCCTGAGGCCATTTTGTGCACAAGGAGGAAGAGACCAATGTCCACCAGCTCCAGGACGAAGTGCCGGGCAGGCCGGCCCAAGCGCATCACTGAGCCCACTGGGCGGGGTGGGACAGTAGCAGAGCCGGGACCAGCCTGACCACCCGGTCCTCCTGGCCTCGGTGCAGAGCCCTCTCCTGCCCCCTAAATGTTTCACAGCCCTGCGCTCATTATGAGGCTCTCTTGGGCGCTCCCAGGAGACAGAACATCTTGCAGTGGTCCTCTCTGCTCCCCACCCCCACGCCACGCCCAGGCAGAAGCTCAGAGGACATACTCAGTCAGTGCCATTCCTCAGGCCTCAGAGGAGGAGTGAGTCCCCATCCCGGGCCAGCCCAGCCATCAGGCAGGGCGGCAGGGGCGATAGGGCCAAGCGCGGGAAAGGGATCACGCAGCTCTGAACAACAGCGAGGGCCTGGGTGATAAGGTCACGGCCAAGGAGCAGGCTGGGAGGAGGCAGATTAGAGAGCTTGGAGCTCTGCCTTGGGAGCAGCCCCGAGGAGTCACCCCTTCCCCAGGGAGCTGACCCAGAGCAAACAGAATGGTACCCCAGCTGCACCCAGACTTGCCTGCCTTTCTGGGGGATCAGGAGTTCGGGCCGTGGCTACCCTGCCTGGGGGAATCCCAGGCCCAGCCCTCCTTGACACAGGCCTCAGTGTCCAGGTGTGCTAACTGAGGGCCACAAACCAAACTCCCGGGACTGCTGGGGCAGTAAAGGACCTTTATTTATTACAAACCAGTGTGTAAAGGGCCCGGTGTGGTGCCTGGGCTGCAGGAGTGCCCGGGGGATAGGAGGCTTCTGGAAGGCTGGCACTGCCCGAGTCCTACCCTGTCTGGTGGCACCCTTAACTCCTGGCCCAAAGCTGGCCCGTTCTGCAAGCCCGGACACGCTCCAGGCCCCTCCCCTCTGGGATCTGAAATGAGAGGGTGGGACCTGAAGGCTTCTGGGGGCCCGTCCAGCTGTCAGATTTTGGCCTCACCAGGCTTGGCTGGCCCGCTGTCCTCCCCCGCATGTGCGGCAGCCCGCGGTGGCCTTATCTCCCAGGGACAGTCTTCCTCCCGCCTCCTCCCCCTCCCCCAGCAGGGCTCCCCATCCCCTCCTTCCTTCCCCCTTCTAACCCTTGGCTTCTGGAGCCCCCTGAGGAGGCCAGACCCTGGGCAGAGCAGGAGGAGACCCCCACACTTTAGGAGAGGACTGAGGGGGTGGCGCTGGGTTCCCCTGGCCTTTTGTTCTGCAGGTGGGGGAGCCTCCAGGGCTGTGGTCTGTGTTTCTATCCAAAGATGATTTATTTTAAACATAGTATTTCATTAGTAAATCAACTAGAACCAGAGGCAGGAATTAAAACCACTGAACTAGCTTATGGTGAAAAAGAATATGAAAATGAATGTATGTATGCTCGTGTTCGACTGAAGCATTGGGCTGCACACCAGGCCGACATACACTGTGAAGTGACTATACTTCAACACAAATACACGTATAAATCCACTGAGCTAGGATACCAGGAAGTACTTCTTGCTCCCAATCTGCAAAGCCTTAGCTGCCTCAGTCCTGACCTGTGAGCATTTTATAGAGGAGGCGCTGAGGCTTAGAGACTGGCCCAGGATCCCAAGGCAGAGTGAGGCCAAGCTGGCCTCTGATGTCTAGCCCCTCCAGGCCTCAATGTCCTTGATCAACAGGCCACGGTGGGGCACTTGTTCAGGGCAGAGGTAACCGAGCCGAGAAGCCGAGGAGGACAGCAGGAGAGGGTGGAAAGCTCCCTGGTGGGCACAATGTCATTGAATCTGACACCCCCCCCCCCGGGCAAGGGAAGCAGTGATTGTCGTCCTGGGTCATGGGGGTAGGGGGCACCGAGATGGAGAGAGGCAAGTGGCCTGTCCAGGGCCCCACAGCAGAGCCAGGCCCGGCGCTCCTGTCCTGCTAGGACTTGGCTCCTGGCCCAGCGCTCTGCTCATCCTCATCTGTGGTCCTTTCAACACCCGAGGAAGATGGCCTGCCTGGAGCAGGAAGGGGAGGGCCTGTTGGTGGGGCAAGATGGTGGAAAAAATCTAACTCCCTTGATGCTGCGCCTTTTCCGGAACCCAGAAGGCCACAACTGGGCTCCTGAGCAGTGCTGGGTGGAGGGAAGGCAAGAGAACAGACTCCTTTTAGAAAGCTTCGGGGACCCCTTGGGCTCAGAACCTGAGGAGACTCCAGAAGTCAGCTGATTGGAAGCTGGGGTGACAACCCAGCAATGGCTCCCCAGGGTTCAGGACACACACAAGGGGAGCAAGGGGGTCTCAGGGTCTGGGGCTCTCCTGCTGGAGGACGGCTTCTTGGGGCCCCCAATCTCCCCCCGCCCTTCCCTGGAACATTCTCTCTGCTGAGCCTGGCAAAGCAACAGTGGCACAGCCAACCCTTCGGCCGAGCCGTCGAGCTCACCGTGGTGGCCAAACGCACTCAGAGAACTTCCTTTTGGCCCCTGTTAGTGGAGTTTAAAAAAAAAAAAAACAGGAACCAATCACCTATCCTGCAGTTAATTAACAACCACACCGTTTTGATTCACACGAACCTGTTCTGAGAAAGAGCTCAGAGCAGAGATTGTGAAAGAAGGCCAAGATTTCTTCATAAAACAGTGGCCTCGATGGTATCGGGCCTCCGGAAAGAACCTCACTGTTAAGATCTCTTCAAAAAACCCCAATCTTGACAGAGGGTCCCCTGACCCTGAGTCAGAATCTCGGCCAGTGCTTCTGAAGGAGGTGGGGAACAGCCCTGCGCCCCAACTTCCACACGGAGTCAGAGCAGCAGGCCTGTGACTTCCCAGCAACGAGGCGCCTTGTGTCTCCCGGGGGCCGAGTCAAGTTCTGTGACCTTGAACGTGGCCAGGTCAGCTGCCAACCTGGGGCTTGGTTTTCCTATCTCTCAAAAGGGACGGTTGGACTAAGACTTCTAAACTTTCCTTTTGCTCTAAAGTCCCAAGCTGGGGTTCGTTGATTTTAGCACAGGACCGACCCACCTTGACTAAGAAACTCATCACTCGGGTTCCCTTTTGGGGAGGGTTGGGTAAGACGCCGCCGTTGTTTCTCAGAGTCTGCTGCAGAGGACCCTTTGGACTTCCTTTCTGTTTAAAGACGTGACTCAAGGGGAAACACAAACAAACAATCAGAAAAGACATCCTTTCCGTCTAGGAGTCGGGGGAAGCAAGCGCAGGGAGCTCTAGGGGCCCCAGCACAGAGTGGTCATTGTTTTTGTTTGAAAGTCGGAAGCAGTTCTCCTCCTAAGTTCACAGAAGGCAATATCAGAAACGGGTGAATCCACTTCTAGGTCTGCACCCAAAAGAACTGAAAGCAGGCACTTTTTGTACACCCATGTTTATAGCAGCATTATTCACAATAGCCAAAAGGTGGGATTTACAACCTGAGTGCCCGCTGCTGGATGAATGGATAAACAAAACGTAGCATACATATAGCAATGGAATAGTATTCGGTCCTCAGAAGGAAGGAGATCCTGACATAGGCTACAACGTGGATGAACCCTGAGGACATTATGCCTCTCGAAATTAAGCCAGACACAGAAGGACAGGTGCTATATGATTCTACTTATGTGAGTTACCTAGAGGGGTCAGATTCAGAGACAGAGAGTAGGATGGTGGGGGCCAGGGGCTGGGGCCGGGTAGAGAATGGGGAGCGAGTGTTTAAAGGGGACAGAGCTTCAGATTTTTGCAAGATGAACAAAGTTCTGTGAATGGACAGTGGTGACGGTAGCACAACAACGTGAAAGTATTTAATGCCACTGGACCATCCACTTAAAAATGGTTAAAATGGTCAACTTCATATTATGTATATTTTAACCTCAATAAAAATTTTAAAAAGAGTGAATAAAACATTTTCTGAGCATCTCTGAATTAAAGACTACAGCAGCTCCCATTGGTTTGAATTTCTGGAAACAAAGGAAGAAAAATCTCCATCTAGCCTGAGGAGGGTAAGTTTTCTGTCGTTTCTGAGAAGGGCGGGGAAGTTGTGAAGTACCACATGGCATCCGGCTGGTCTTCCCGGGGTCAGGGTGCGATCTGGCCCCAAAGCCTTCGGGAGTCCTTGTGCTCTCCAGTGGGACCCCTCACCCCACCCCTACTCTCCTGAGAGCCTCCAGAAAATGGTCTGCACTGGTTCCAAGTGTCTCCATCAAACCTAATCCAGGCACAGCTCTCTGGCTGTCCCTGAGAACTTCCCGCAGGGAAACCGGCAGAGCGACCCTCAAATCTGGGTCCAAGGAAACCTCACACATCTTACTTATGCAAAGAGTCCCTCCTGCACCACCTCTGAGGACAAGAAACTTGCCATCTCACAAAGACTGCTGCCGTCTGCCCACTGCCCACTAAGAACCACGCAGACGAGTAAGCCCAGATGGGCGGGTGCAGCCCAGCTAGCTTCTACCAGATCCATGTCCAGAGACTACAAATTAATTTGCACCCCTCCAAAGCATCTCATGAAAGCTGTGAACTTTCTCCCCAGAAAAATGTACACAGGCACATACCAGCCGTGATGCTGTGGAATGCCTCCTTAAGAAGCCCGACTTTAGGGCAAGCACTTCTGCCCGGATGCCCAGACTCTAACTTGGCTTTTTCGTCAGAATTAAGCAGCACCACCTCCCCATCTCTTGTTCCTGGAGGCTGGGGGGAGTGCGGTGGAGACGGCAACCCCCGCTTCCCCTCGGTGGGGAGCTCTGTAGACAGACTATGGGTGAGAGTCCCAGGAAGTTCGGTGAAGGTCGCCTGGGACTGCGGGATGCTGGAGCGCCAACCTCCTTCAGCATCCTCAGTCCCACTCATTTCACAGCCAAAGAAAAGCTCCGGGTGCCCTGGGGACAGAACCAGTTGTGCCTGAACCAACTCCACGTGTGTCGTGCCTCACCCGCCCAGACCCTGGGATGTAGATATGGCATCGTGCAGGTAGGTGACATCCATCAGCCTAAAATCGAGTCTTGGAAGGCTGTCCATGCCCAGGTGGCGGACGGTAACTCCTCCACGGGCTCGCAGCATCTCAGATAAGACTAACTCCTTACCACTCTTCCCCGAGTTCAAGGGCTGAAAGTCACATTCCATAAAAGAGATCCGTCCAGCCCACCTTATTCTTCCTAGGACTGCCAAGGGGACCAGGGAACCTGCTTGGAAGCAATCTAAGTCAGACATGCAAATTTAGAAAGAAGAGGCAGGGGCGTCCTGTGGGCACTCACCTGTCCCAGCTCGCGTGTCCGGCGGTAGGAACCTCGCTGCCTCCCTCTGGGGATATGCGCCACCCGGTCAACTTCGTGACTCTCTGCACAAGTAGATACTTCTCCTTTTTTTCTCCCCCCCTCTCTCTCTGTGTTTTTTTTTTTCCCCCTCTTCTGTTCCCCTCCCTGATTTTCAATCTGATTATTTGTGTCAAAATCTGGCGGTGAAGGAACAGCCAATAGAGGGAGGGCGAGAGCGCTGGGCCGTATTTGCTTATCAAAGCTTTCCAGGACTCACGACTCTCCATTCTCCTGTCCAACCCTCTGCTCCTGGAGCAGCACTCTTTCTCTCTGGAAACTTTTAATAACATGTAGATAGAAAAAGTAGTGGCTAAATGATTACATTTTAAAAATTAAAGTTAAAATAAAACATTTACTTATAAACCCGATTTTGGGTAGAGAACTCAGAAAGTTTTCCTTCCTTCCTTGCTCCTTTCTTTCCTTCCTTCCTCCTTCCTTCCTTCCTTGCTCCTTTCTTTCCTTCCTTCCTCCTTCCCTTTCTTTCCTCCCTTCTTTCTTTCCCTCCTCCCCCTCTTCCTTTCCTGCCCTCGCTCGCTCCCTCCCCAAGCTCAGCATCCCCAGCCTGGGGCGGGGCGTTCCGCCGCGAAGCCCTGGGCTCGCTGCTCCCCTAGACCGCTATTAGAGTGGCCTCGCTTGTCCTTGCAGAGGTCGCTGTTGAGAAAAAAAGTCAAACTCACGCTTCCCCCAACATGACCCTAGAACAGGTGAGGAGCAGCGGGCGTGGTACTGAGCATGGGGACTGCCCGCATCCGCGGACCCTCAGCGGCTCAGGCCCCCCCCGCCCCGGGGCAGCCTGCGCTCCGGTCCCAGGGCCCGCGTGTGCTGCCATCTGGTGGCTGCGGAGGAAGCCAGGGGGGGCCCTCCAGGTGTGCCAGCACCTGTGGGAAAGCTGGGATGGCCAGGCTGGGACCTGGAGCCCCACCCCTCAACCCTCACCTCCTCCTTCCTCCTCCTCTGCCCCTCGAGCCTCCTCCTCCGGCTTAAGGCATGGCTGGTTTATTTCAGGAGGTTTTGCATAAGAGGAGAATTCACAGAACAGAGCACTGTTATGCTGATTTGCATGCCCCTCCAGCCCAGTGCTGGAGAGATTATGTTTCCCTCATAAAGAAAACAAGTTTGGCGACAGGAAGCCCTGACATAACTGAAGTCCAAGGTCCGATAGGAGAGAAAGGCGGGGGTGGGTGGTGGATGGGGCGGGCTCTCCCTGCTGCTGGACCGGGCCCTCCAGCCAGCGGCAGCCTGGAGATCACCCGGGTCCCCACCACAAGCCAAACACGGGGGACAGTCGGTCTCTCCTCTCGACGGAGAGAGGTTAGTGGAAACACCTGGCATGGTCTCTGGATGCTGCACTTTGCCAACAGTCAACTGAAGTGTCTGTCACTAGGGCGGAAAACTTGAAAAATAATTTAAGGACGTTAAGAAAAATAAAAAATAATTAGAAAATTTATATTGGAAATAAAAAGAAACGTTAAAAGTAATTGGAGGACATTAGGAAAAATAAAAATACTTACAAAAATTATTAATTAGAAGTAAAAAGAAAAATCAGAAGTAATTCGAGGACCTGTCCCTTAACCGGACGCATCCCCATTTCTTCACGTACTTCATTGTACACACATGCCTGTGTTTTGCTATTGTCAAGCAGCAGGCCGTTTTTCCCACTGAGTGTTAAATTCTCCGTGGCTTTTACGAACATGTTTAACAGCTCCAGGTTTTCATGGCTCACCTTGCCAACCCCTTTTCCCTCTGGGGCATTTAGTCGTTTGGGGTATTTCCCGTATCGGGCGTGTTCAGTTCAGCTGCTGTTCTAAGATGTAATCCCACCCAGGGTCCTTATCTTCCCCCTTGAGTAACCAACTCAGGGACTCCCTTCCTAGACCAGGATCCCAGCCTGCAAGTAAATACAGGACTTCCAGGGAGCCACCGGGGCCCCCACTATGTCCAGGCCCCCAGCCCTCAGCCCCCGGGCACATCAGTTGAAGCCGGGAGGCCCCACATAGGCTCTTGGGTCCTCTCCAGGGCGGCCTGCAGGGCCAGCACCTCTCCCCTTGGTAGGCAGTCCTGGGAACAACGGGCCTTCATTTGGTCCCTCCCAAGGGCTAAGTCCCTGCACCATCCCTGTGCCCATTCATTCACTCGTGCAAGTTCTGTCGGTACCTCTCACGTGGCAGGTCCCTCCTTTTTCTCTCTTCCTCCTCCTCACTCAGGCCACCATAACAAAACACCACGGATTCAGTGATGAAAACAATATTTCTCACAGAGGCTGGGAAGTCCAAGGTCAAGGTGCTGGCAGATTCAGTCTCTGATGAGGACAAGCTTCCTGGCTTGTGGACGGCCACCTTCTCCCTGAGTCCTCACCTGGCAGAGAGAGGGCGAGCTCTGGTCTCTCTTCTTCTTGTGAGGACACTAATCCCATCATGGGGGTCCCAACTTCAAGACCTCAACTAAACCAAATTACCTTCCAAGGCCCTACCTCCACATATCATCATTCATTCATCAACATGAATTTTGGAGGTACACAAACATTCAGTCCATCACACTCTCTTAGCTAATACCTGTTTATTGAGTACCTAGTAGGTACCAGATGCTAGGGGTTCAAACAAGAAACAACCTAAACAGACATCTCTCCAATGAAGACATAGAGATGACCACTAGGCACGTGAAAAGATGCTCAACATCACTAATTTTCAGAGAAATGCAAGTCAAAACTACAGTGAGGTATCACCTCATACCGGGCAGAATGGCCATCATCAAAAAGTCTACAAATGATAAATGCTGGAGAGGGTGGAGAAAATGTGGAGAAAAGGGCACCCTCCCACACTGTTGGTGGGAATGCAATTTGATGCAGCCATTATGGAAAACAGTGTGGAGATTCCTTTAAAAACTAAAAATAGAGTTAAATATGATCCAGCAATCCCACTCCTGGGCCTATATCTGGAGATATATGTTTTTCTCCGTCCTGAGTCCCCTTAGGGTGCAGGGTCAGGGGAGGCTGCAGTGGCCAATGGCTTGATGGCTGCAACATGCTTTGTTAACTAAATGACAGGTAACATTCTTTGTCCACAAGACCAAATTCCAACTCCTGCCTTTGCCCTTTCTGTTCTCCCTTGTCTGGGATGTCCTTTCCCTTCAGTCTAGTCCTCTAGGAAGCCTTCTGAGACTCCCTGCAACCCCTCCGGCGTCCATGTGGCATAAAGGACTTGACTCACCCATGACAACCCTCGAATTCTTGTCTCTGTCTGTCAGGGGCACTCAGCTGCTTCTCAATGAGACCAGCAGCTATCTGAGGGTAGGAACACTGTGGAATCCTGTCTCAGCAGACAACAGGCACAGACTGACCTCAGTAATGCTGGCCTGTGCTGTGCTGGGCGGGCAGCAGGGTTCAGGCTCTGGTCCCAGCACCAGCTGGCATTAGCTGTGTGACCTTGGGGACCTCTATGGCCTTGGCTTAGAAGGGCCACAGAATGCAGAATAGAGCAAACAGGAGCTGAGCTGAGCCTACCTGCCCCAGAAACGTGAGGATGGATAGGGTGGTCCTTGTCCTGGGGGTGGGGGCTCCCAGACACCCATGGCGGTTCTGCCGCGACTCGGTCATTCAGAGAGATTGGGGAGCTCTGTCCAAGCCCAAGCTCCTCGCCAGGAGCTGCAGGCAGCTGAGGTGGAGGGAGCGCCATGCTGCCTGCCACTCCGGAGGGCACTCCCTCCCAGTAGGCCCAAAAGCCCACGACCAAGGCGCCCCTGCGCAGTGGGAGGCAGCAATTCACTGGGATGCCACGCGGTGGCGCTCCTGCCCCCTTTTCCTCTAACAAAAACTAGCCAGAAATCGATCAATCAACCAGCCAATCAATCTGCCTACCCAACTACCTACCTAACTGCTGATTAAATTATGAGAATAATATATGATCAGAGTAGAACTAAGAAAATAAAACATGCACCTCCACCCTGATGTGTATTCTTTTAATTTTCCTCCCCACTCCCTCCCTCCCTCCCCCTTCCTCTTTCCTCTCCCCCTCTCTCCAGTCTCCCTCTCCCCACATAGGTGCCTTTCAATTCAAACAAATCTTGACTGGCCCTTTGCTGTGAGGACCACACAACCACCACCATCTCCCCACTTCCCTCTGTGAGCTCAACACTTCAACCTTCCCCCACCCCCGCTTCCATGAACCCCCGGATGCAGATGGGCAGCGTCCTGGTGGAAGACCATGGGGCGAGGCTCAGGGTGCCTTCACTTCACAAGCTGGTTGGTTTGCCTCAGAGGAGCAGGACAGGACAGAGGGGCTCAGGGGAAGCAGGGGAGCTCTGCACGGGCAGAGGGTACCAGAGAGGAGCCTATGAGGGCCTGCATTCCTGCATGGTGCCGCCCTACACCCCTGGCAGAGGTTGTCAAGCAGGGTGCTGGGACCCCCTTTCTAGGTGGAGAAAATAAGGCGATCAAGTAGCCCATCTGCTCCTTCAGCCCCAACGACGACCTCACGAAACCCTCTGGGGGAGGCCCATGAGGACCGGAGAGGCCGGGTGACGGCAGATCCTCAATCCAGCCTCCTGAGGTTTCAGAAGGGGACACTGAGGCCCAGGGAGAGACTGGCCAAGGTCACAGGGCTCTCAAGCAGCAGAGACAGGGCTGGGACTCTGGCCTCCTAACTCTTCCCAACAACCCCTCATAATGGCGCCCTCCCATCTAGATAACTCATATGCATTTTATAAAACATAACCCCCAGTGGCAATTAGCAGAGCAGATCATGTCTGATTCCCCAGAGCCACCTGGGTGAAACAGACCATCGTTCTGGGACTCAGACCTGGCGTTGCATCTGGTCTCGGCACACCCCAGACCACAAGCAGGCATCAGCCTCCGCCGAGCCTCAGACTTCCCATCTCTTAAAACAGGGCTAAGATAAAGATTTCCTTGGAGATGTAGATGGCACATGAAATAATACATGCAAAACGTTTTCTAAAGGCTAAAATGTGTGAGTTATCGCTTCTCAGCACAATCAGCCAACAGCTGACTGTGGAACCCTGCCCTTTCTCTGCTTCGTTGGACACTCAAGAAGTCTTAGCTTCTGGGGGTGAACGAGCCAACAAGGCGGGGTCAGCCTGATTCCTACTGGGTGGGCTTTGCTAATTTCCACGGCAGGTTGATTATTAATGAAACACACAACATCCAGTTACTGCTCATACTCTTCCGGTGACTCCTGCGTTCACGGTCCCTGGATAACTCACAGAAAGTCCACGTGGGGGCTGCAGACACGGAGGAAGGAAAGTTCTGTGAACATTCACCTGGGCCAGAGAGGGTGCAGGGTCTTCACAAGCCTCGTCTTTTTTAGTACCCGGGGAGCATTTTGCCACTTGGAATTATTGACCAAATGATGGGAAACCAAGAACCAACACCCAGGTGCAGCTGGCACCATAGTCAAGTCCACACAGCAATAAGGTCGGCGGGGCTGGGGGGGTCAGCCCCACCCACTTGGGCAAGGACCCCAGCTTCCACTCCCCAGTGTTTCTCCATCATCACCATGCCTGGCGCGTCACGGGATCTCTAAGCTGGCCGTGCACGAATGCAAGTTTGTGTTCTTCCCAGTAGGCAGTGTGTGTGTGTGAATCTGTGTACGGGGGTTCATTAGCCAGCCAGAGGACGGTGAAAATCTCCAACGGCTCCTCACCTCCCCGGTCAAGGCCAACAAGGAGCAGCCCCAGCGGGCGGCGGCCTTGGTGCCTGGGCAGTTTCAGCGCAGAGTTTGCTGTGGCTGCTGAGGGGGTAGGGGCGCTGTCTCCCCCCACGTCCTACTTAGGTCAGGGGACTTCGGGCCTAGGGCACAGCTTCCGCCTCCAGACTCAGGAATCAAAGCCTCCAAGGAGCTTACAAACACATGAGAGCCAAGGACGCACACATCTCTGCTGAGAACTGGAAATACCAACCCACGTGGGAGAGAGCGCGCCCTTCCTGTGCACATGGGCGGCTGTCTCAATGCTGATCAGCACCAGGAGTGTCCGGCAGGAGGCGCTGGTGGAATCCATGTGAGGAAGCCTTCCAGCGCCAGGATTTGGACTCAATTTACATCTATTTTGCAGAGGTTTTTCAGAGGTTTTTCAAATGGCCATTTTATCATTGTTCCCCGAAGGATGAACATTTTTCTCTTCCTGTTGCTTCTTATCAACCAAAAGCATGCAGTGAGGTCCCCTCCTCTGAAGAAAAGGATGTAGATGCTGGGAAGAAGGGGAGGACCGAGTAGTCTTGTGACTACAGTTGGTACATCCTCGCTCCTCGCCTTTTTTAAGACTTTTTTTTGGGGGCGAGGTAATTAAGTTCATTTATTTATTAATTTAATTTTTAAAGTGGAGGTACTGGGGATTGAATCCAGGATCTTATGTACACTAAGCACACATCCTACCGCTGAGCTGCATTTGGTACCACCTTGAAAAGTGGTCTGTCCACGCATTTCTACAAGATGCGTGGTTTGCAGTTCAAAAAGGACACATGTAGTAAGCTCGTTTGGAAAGCAGGAAAGAGTCCTTCACAAACCATCCTGCCCAGATCCAGCCATTCCACTTCTGGGTATGTACCCAAAGCATCCAAGGAGGGAGTCAAAGAGATACTTGTATGCCCATCTTCACAGCAGCGGTATTCACAACAGCCAAGCGGTGTCTATTGACAAACGAATACGTATACAAAATATAGTATTATCCATGTAATGGCATATTATTTAACTTTAAAAAGCAAGCTAATCCTGACACGTTGCAACATGCATGAACCACAACATGGATGAACCTTGAAGACATTCTATTAAGTGAAATAAGCCAGTCACAAAGGGACAAATACTCTACGATCCTGCTTACATGAGGTATAGGGAGAAGTCAAAATCGCAGAGACTGAAAGTAGAATGGTGGTTGCTAGGAGCTGGGGGTGGAAGGAATGAGTTATTTTACAGGTACGGAGTTTTCATTTTGCAAGATAAAAAGTCCCAGGATGGATGGTGGTGGTGGCTGTACAACGTTAATGTATTTAATGCCACCGAGCTGTCCATTTAAAAGGGTGAAGATGGTAAATTTGATGCTACGAGTATTTTACCACAAGTTAAAAACAAACCTCCCTGCCCCATCTTTCATTTTCACAGATTGACAGAGTGGAAGTGAAGCCCCGAGAACCTCACCATCTCACGATCGGGGTCTCAGATCTCCCTTCAATGCTTCGTCCAATTAGTCTTTGAGTTTCAAATATTTTTTCAACTTTTTATTATGAAAAATTTCAAACAGGAAAGTGAATGAAACATGTTTATGAACACCTATATATCCAGCAGTTTCATTCAACAAGTCACCATTTGTAAACCACGCTCTTTATTTTCCTCTGTGCATATATATGTATATCAATGTGTTTTTGATAAAACATTTTCAAGATATATTGCAGACATCATGACACTTCTCCCATCAGGACTTGAGCATCTATCTCCCCAAAACAGATATTCTTACATCATCACATAACTATACTGTCATTATCACATCTAAGAAAATTGTCAATAATTTCCTAGTATCGTTCAGTCCATATTCACTTTTTTTTTCTTTTTTTTTTTTGCAATTTCCCCCAATTTTCTAGAATTGCTCTTGTAGAATCAGGATCATGCCATTTCCAGCATTGCATTTGCCTGTTTCTTTATGGTAGAACAGCGCCCTCTACCCCTTTCTTTTGATATTGAGTCCCCCGCTCCCCCCCCTCCAACCCCTCAAAAGAGCCCAGACCAGTTTAGAAGGTCCTGCTTCCTGGATTTACCTGACTGTTTCCTTAAGGGGCTGTTTAACCTGTTCCTCTGTCCCATGTTTACTGGAGGTTAGGGCCAAGCCTTGATTCAATTTAGGTGAGATGTCATAGGCAAGGATACTTCGCAGGTGATGCTGTGGGCTCTATGGCATTGGAGGTACCTAAAGTCAGGTTGTCCCACATTAGTGATACTAACTTCGGTCAGTGCGTTCAAAGGGGAGAGCCAGCACTCTCCATCATGAAGGTGAGTTGGGGAACAATTTGCAGAGTAAGGCTTTGTCATTCACGCAAGCATCCTGTTCCCCACAGCCTTCTCCTGGTGGGTTCTGCCTCCACTGCTGGTTGTTGCTTAGTCAATTGTTTCATTGATGATTGCAAAACAGTAATTCTTCCAGTTCCATCATTCCCTCTGCGCTGATTACCTGGGATTTGTTTTTTCTGTCATGAAGAGCTTTCCCTCATTAACTGTGGGTGAGCCAGAGCTCTTCCAAATAATGATTATCTTTTCTCTCCAATTGCTGATTTCCATAGTAAGGTGTTAGCATAATTGGATTTTTAAAATCGTCTCTCTCCCTTTTTTTTTTTTTTTTGCCTTACATTTGGGTATCACCATGAGCTCATGGATTTGTATTTTCTCCATGGTTTACGTTACGTGACAGAAATTCCTTCCCAGTGTATTAGTTTCTGAGCGCAGCTGTAACAAATGACCACAACTGAGCAGCTTCAACAGCAGGAATGTATTCTCTCTCGGTTCCGGAGGCTGGGAGTCTGAACTCAATGACGCCTCTTTTCCTGTGAACTTTCTGTTCATATCTTTTGCCCTCTTTTTCTATGAAATAACTGGGTTAAAAAGAAGATTTTTAAAGAGCGCTCTCTATACTAGGAGGCTTGTCTGTGAAAGAAGTTTCAAATATTTTCTCTAAGCTCATTTATTTTCTGACTTTGTGTGTTTTGTTTTTGGCACAAAAAGGGCGTTTGTTTTGCTTGTTTAGGGGGGCATCTGATTTGTCAGCCTTTTCTTCTGTTGCTTCTGACTTTTGAGCCATTTCACGGAAGGTTTTCTTCATCCCCAATGCCGAAATCTCACCTGCGTTGTTCTCTCCTAGCTCTTGTACGGTTTCACTTTTGACACTGAGAGCGCTGATCCCTGTGGAGTTTGTTCTGGTACAGGGTGTGAAGTCGGGGTCCAGATTTACCTTTTTCCGAATGATCCCTGCACATCCTCCAGGGGAGGCCCAGCTAAAATAAAACCTCTAGTTGTGAAGGCTTCTGCTTTGGGGGAGGGAGGTCTCACAGTGACCAGAAAGCCCCTGAACATGCGGCACATGGGTGGTGTGGTCCTACACATCGTACAGCAAGGGGTGCAGAGAGATGTGGCTGAGGGTCTGGGTGAGGAGGTGGCCTGCCAACGAGACAGCCCAGGATTTCAAAGTTCCATCGGCAGGCATTAAAGTCAGGATTAAGCCTTTGCCAGTATTCAACAGACAACTCTCCTCTTCTTTCCTCACATCTTGAACCTTCAGAGGCTCTTCATTGCCCCTAGATAGCGTTCAGGCTTCTGATGTAGCTCGAGGTGCTATCTGTCTTATCTCCTATTCCATGTACATCCTAAAATGACCATTTATCAGCCAATGAGCCTTAAGTGGTCTTACTTCCATGCCTTTGCTCAAGCTGGGTCTTCCTCCTTCCTTCCTCCTTCCTCCCATCCTCCCCGTCACCATGTCTCAGATTCCTGAATAAACTGGAAGCAAAGTTCAAATCCCAGCCCCACCCGTGGGAGCATGTGCAACCTCCTCGCTCTGCAGCACTTCGCAAGGTGGTTCTGGGCTGGCCCTGACTCTGAGTCACAGTATGGTCATCCCACTTCCATCGCGTGTGCGGGACTCTGTGCACCTGAGAAGCAGGTGTCAGGGATTGACTAGTGTCCCGCCTTCTAAAATTCATGCCATCCCAGAACCTCAGAATATGACCTTATTTGGAAATAGGGTGAATTCAGCTGAAGTCATACTGGTGACATAAATCCAATGACTGGTGTTCTCAGAAAAAGAGGAGAGGACACACAGGGACACACACAGAGATGAAGGTCATGGAAAACACACAGGGAGAAAGGTCACGTGAAGATGCAGGCAGTGAGTGCAGAGATGCAGCCACGAGCCGAGGAGTGTCGGAGATGGCTGGGACCAGCAGAAGGTGGGAGAGAGGCGATGGAGATCCTCCATCAGAGACCTGGGAGGGCACCAGCCCTGCTGACACTTTGACTTCAGGTTTCCAGCCTCCAGAACTGAGAGAGAATACATTTCTATTGTCTTAAGCCATCCTGCTGGTGGCTTTGTTACAGTAACCTGAGGGAACTCGTGCAGCAGGTGACAGTAGGGACAATATTCACAGATGCTCACACTCTGGCACGTGCTCTGATAAGTCTCGCACTGGACTGTCCCAGAAACCCTGTGAGTTGGATATTTAAGGTATTGGTGGCACCCTCATCGTCCAGGTAGAGAAACTAAAGCTTGGTGACTCGAACGGCTGGGTTGTAGAGCCTGGATCCCAATTCGGACCTCACCCGATGGCCTGGTCCGTGTGCTGCACGCCCGTGGCCACCATGCTGACTGTCCTTTCTGACTAAGGGTCAGAAAACACATTCTTGAACAAACCCTCAAAGCCCAATTAAGTCAAAGAAGCAGCAGCAGCATGATTTGGTAACATTAAAATTAATGTCTCTTTTCCAATGAAGGACAATATAGTTAACCGGAGGACAGGGAAGACACCACAAATATCTGTAGTCAACAAAGGAAACACTGCTGTGTGTTGCAATCCTGCAAATCAGCAAGGAAAAGAGAGTAACTCCACGGGAAGAAAAATGGGCGACAGACAAGCATTGGCCATTTATAGAGGATGAAACCCACAAGACTAACAAGATGAAGAAATGCTCCCTCTTCTTCGTAGAGAGTGCTAAATGAAAATAAGAAGGATGTGTCACTGTAGGCTTATTGTAGTTTAAAGTTAGGGGGTGACTAGAGCTCAGTGGTCGAGCACATGCTCAGCATGCAGGAGGTCCTGGGTTCAATTCCCAGTGCCTCCATTAAAAAAGTAAGACTAAAAATAAATAACTAACTAAATGAACTGAATTACTCCCCACCACCAAAAAAAAAAAAATCAAAAATTAAAGACCATTGGCAGAGATGTGGCCATTTCTGTGGATTTCTAGCGAGGGTGCAGAGCGGTGCAGCTGTCCTGGAGAACAGTTCGGGGGGGGGGTCCCTTCAAAGTACAGCTGTGTACAATTTTTGGAGGTGATGAGTATGTTAAGCACCTCAGTTGTGGCGATGGTAGCACAGGTGTATGCACGTGTCCAGGGTCATCGAGATGTAACATTAAATGTGTGTATCGATGACACCTCCGTAAAGCTAATTTTTTTTTTCTCTAAAAACACCACAAGAGAGTAGAATTCCATGTACACCCTATGACCCACCACCAGCATCACTCAGTCGTGTAACCCGAAGAAATTCTCAGCTGGACCCACGAGGGAACAAGCACAGCAAAGTTCATCACAGCGTTGTTTCTGGTGGCACTTTGGGAGGGTGCAGAGCGGCTCAGGGCAGACACACTCCACTGAATAGCTGTCAGCAGTTAGAAGCTCCTGGCTGGATGGACACAAAGCAACGAGCCTCAAAACATACTGCTGAATGGGGAAAAAAGTAAGAAACAGACTGTCATCTACGACACAGTCCATTTACATAAGTTAAAAATACACGCATACGTTTATATACAGATGTGTGTCTGTTTGGACACGGCACTGGACAGTAAGGGGCCAAGAATAAGACTGGAGAGGCCAGGGCCAAGGAGAGCCTCAGGGGCTACTGCCTGGAGCTTGGACTCCAGCCTGCAGGAGATGTGTGACCCCTTGAAGGCAGGGCAAGGGGCAGGGGGCTGCCACACAGAAGGCTGAAAGCTGAAGCAGGAGGGCCACTTAAATGGATGAACCTGAACTTACGGCACTGAAAGGGACATAGTTTTGACCAGTGGTGTCCTTCCAAAGACCTTCAAATCTCCTGGCATCTGGAAGGCCTTTTGTTTGTGAGAGACAGCAACCCAACTGAAACTAGCATTAGCCCAAACAGTCAGTTTTGGCTTCACGGAACTTGGAGGACCCAGGTGAAGCTGGCCTCAAGGGCTCCGGAAGCTGACAAGATCTTAGTACCCTGCATTTCTCTTTCCACCTCTCTCTCTGTGTCTTTGTTCCTCTGTGTCTTTTCCATCTTTTGGCTAGACTCCTTGCAGAGCTTGATGGAGGGGAGGGAGAGGGGGAGGGGGAGGGCCATAGGTTTCTCATCCCAGTTTAGTGACCCGGGAGGAACGACAAAGTCTCTTTCAGCACCCAGGTATAAAGACTCAAGGAAGCCCCTGACTGGCCCAACTGTGCCAATCGTTCTGGCTGGATGCTTGTGATGCTGGACTGGCTTGGGCTGGCCAGGAGCCTGCGGCCTGAGGGTGGTGCTGTGGGTGTCCCCAGGAAGGGGCGGGAGAGACACAGAGACACACGAATGCAAAGACGTACATCACGTGCATCAAGTCAGCACCGTCTGCCTCCCAGGGCGCACTCCTTCTGTCTTCTGTCACACTCAGACAGGCGGGACACGATTGCTGTCGGCAAGCCCCTGCCACGGGAAGGCTCTAGGGTGGTAGTGTGGAGGGTAGTGATCTGATTAACATCTATTTAGCTAATGGCAAAAAATTAACCCCAGAAATGCAGAAAATATCCAGGCAGCCTGTGGTCAGTGGCTGGAGATGGTGACAGGGCTGCCTCTGCCTCTTCTTCCCAGCCTCCTCTCACAAGCCTCTGGTGGTCCATGCTGAGAGAACAATTACCATTCTTCTTCCAGACACTGTATAAACAGTAACAGTGTGGTTACGGACCCCTTGGGGGCCAGGAGCTGATGAGCCTCGTGTATCACTGCTCCCTTCCAAGGAGAAGAGCATTCCAACAGGATGAGGTCACAGAGTGAAGGAAAACTGGAGCCAGGGAACGGGGGTTCCTGAGTCAGAGCTCTGAAGCAGTGCCTGTTCCCTGACTCCATCCCTTAACCCAACTCTCCCAATCTCCAGTGGTCTCAGAGTGTGCCTGAGCCCCTGCCACGGTGTTAGTGGGAAGGTAGGAATCTGTTCTGGTGAGATGGTTTGTGAACTGGTGGCAGAGTGGGGAGAACCTGGACCCCAAGTGGACCATGCCAGGCAGCTACATGGAAGTTAGCATTTGGTGGACTGACTCCAGCAGTGACTGGATGCTGCCTGTGAGTGCAGTTAACAAAGTAACAAAACTAACACTGATTGAAATAGGTTCTATGCTAGTTACATCTTAATGTCACATTGAATCCACCCCAAATCCCCACTAGGTAGGCATTATTATTACTCCCCTGCTGCAGATAAGGAAAGCAAGGCTCACTGAGTTAGTGTGAAGGCAGAAATCTGCCTTCAAACTCTAGTCTGTTTGATTCATGACCTCTTAGCTTCTCCCAACTGCCTCCATGACCGTGTCAGGCTGGTGGAACCCCTAGCTCAAAGTCCACCTCCCTTGTAAGCCAGCACAGTTATCAAGGTTGTGCACTGCTCAAGGGCCCCCAGGAAGAGTAAGTGTAGCTGGGTAGGGGCCAAAATACAGCCTGGGCTCTGCTCACATGGGTTGTGGGCCCAGAGGCAGTGCCTTTTTCTAATTCTCACAAAGGCACCAGATGGGCTAGCAACAGCCCTACCCCAGCAGATGATGCCAGGGCCTCTTGGAATTCTGACAGCACCCACAGTGCCAGCCACTGACACAGCAGGCCCCTGAAACCATATGCTGCTTTGCATTGTGACCCAATTGGTTCCCATGACAAAACTTGTTATTCCCATAACTTACCCAGCGTTTACTGCCTCTAGATACTTGTTGCTTTGGTTCTCTGCCTGGAATGCCCTGTTCTTCCCAACGGCTTCTCCCATTTGTAGTATCATAAAACCTACCTTTCCTTTAAACCCAGCTGGCTGCTCACTCCTTCGAAAAGCCTTTCAGACACCACAGCTGGTCTTCACCTCACTCCCTGCGGCCTCTCTCACACGGTTTCGTTTCAGGCACAGCGTTTACCATACCCTGCCTCTGATAAGGACCATCATCTTTTGAGTACTTATTCTGCGTGGGACACTGTGCTAAACACTCTCCATACTTTTCTCTCCTTGAGTCCTCACTTCGCTAACGTTGTTATGCCCATTTCACAGAGGAAGAAACTGAGGCTCAGGGGACTTCAAGACTGGTTCAGGTTGACCCAGCTAGGAAGTAGCAAGGCAGGAACTGAATTGATGGGTTCTGCTTTTAAAACTGCCTGCTCTGATTAGGGTGATTTTCCAATAGATGTTGTGACCAGGTCTGAAACGTCAGCAATCTGAGCGCGGAAGCCAGTGTGGCTCTTCGCAGTCCCAGAGGTGGGCTTTTGCAAATCGTCCGCGAAGCAAAGAAGGCTGCCCTGGTGCAGCTTTTTCTCCTTCCCTACCTGAACTGCTACTCCTGTAAGGGTCCAAAGCAGACCCTTCACCCACGGGGGCCCCACTGGCTCCTAGGAAAACAAGATCGCAGCTCCGCGGCCGGGCACAGGGAGACCCTGGGCCGGGGGCAGCCGGGTCTGCGAGCCGAGGAGCAGCAGCGGGAAGGCGGCAGGGACCCCCAACCACACCCAGCCCGGCGAACTTGTTTACGCCTCTTGCACAGCCCCTCCCGCCCGGCCGGGCCACGTGACCTCCGCCCCGCCCCTCGCTCTCTCTCGTGGCTCCTCCCGCCGCGCCGGCCCTTCTTTTTGCCTCCTTCGGAGTCACAAGATCTCTCAGCGGCCTGCTTTCGGAATCCTTCCGCACGTCCCCGCCCCCCTACCTTGCAAACTCCCCTTGTTCTTTCTCGACCGGTTAGCATCCTCAGTAATGAGAAGAACGGCCTCTTCCGTCCAGAGGGGCAGCCGACCGCGGTCTCCTGTTACCGGGGTCGAGGGGGCGGCGAGACCCAGCTGGGGACTCTTTTTCGTGGCGGAGGCTGCAGCCGGCTGTGGACACTTCACGACGGGGGGAGGTGCTGTACGTCCAAGATGGCGGCGCCCTGTAGGCTGGAGGAACTGTGAGGTAAACAGCTGAGGGGGAGGAGACGGTGGGTGAGTATGGGGGTGTCGTCCCCTCCTTTTCACGGGGGCTTCTCGGGGCAGTCCTGGCACCATGACCCCAGCCTGGGAGGCTCTGTGGGGCTGGGGCAAGGGGCTCACTTGCCGGGGAAGGACCCCGGGAAGGGGGGTTCGGAGAGCTTTCTCCTCCCTCTTATTACGCGCTCTCTCCGGCGGGGCCCAGCGGGGCTGGCGGGTCTCTGGGGAGGAGAGGCGGCCCCGGCCGGCACTTCGCCCCTCTCTGGCGACGGAGGGGACCGCTGCGCCCCGGGCCGCGGTGCCGAGGGCAGGTGAGGTGGGCCGCTTCGGCAGCCCCTCGCTTGGTGGGGTGACAGATTCCCGCGGGGTGCGGAGAGCAGGGGAGAGACCCCCGGCCGGGGGGGAAGGGTCTGGTGGCGGGGCTGGTCCCAGGGCTTGAGGAGAGGGGGCGAAGGGTGGGGGGCGGGGAATGAATGGAGGCTGCCTGTGGGCATCAAGGATCCGCCTGGACTCGGTGTCTCCGCTGAGATTTGCAAGACTGGAGTGCCTCGCTCCGGGCGTGCTTGTGGGTGTTTGATTGACGGCGAAAGACAGTTACCTTAAAGTCAGCAGAGGTGATTTTTAAGAGACAGCTATTTGCAGAGCCACTCCTAGACGCTCATTCATTCATTTGAGGAACTGGAGGATGAAGAGCCCGCGGTCAGAGAGACCTCTTAGAATTAAAGCTGTTTCTTTGTGTTTCCTGTTAAAAGAGTTTTGCTTCGTGCTCTTTGGATTTGGGGAGAGGGGGCCGTAGAGGGGGCGCGGTCTTCCTAAGCTTGTTTATGGAGCGCTCACTGTGAAAGTGCTTTTAAGTCATCATCTGCTTTAGTCCTCTTGACAAAGGGGAGAGGCAGCCACTGTTAATACTTCCATTTCTCAGATGAAGAAACTGAGGCCCAGAGAGATTAGGGTAACTTGCCCAAGGTCACACTTCTAGAATTATCTGAGTCGGGACTGGAACTGAGGTCTGACTGATTCCAAGACATGCTCCTGTCATTTGTACTCACGCCACTCTTTCATTTACCTGTTATTTGATCAAAGCTGGCTGTCCTTTCTAATTAGGTGATTAGAATTAATCAGTTGGCTCAGGTTTGTGCATAAGTGCCTCTGCATGTGTGTATGCGTGCCTTTGTCTACTTTTGAAGAAGGGCGCACTTGCTTATAAACCTTAGCTTTAGTCTGGGATGGCAGTGTTGTGCCTGTAAACATGTTAGTCTAAATTAGGCTGGAAAGTATTTGATGTTTTCATAAAACTGATGCTTTTACTGCAGAAAGAAGTCCTGCTAAAATCCTTGCTAGATTTTTTATAGAAAGCATAGAAATAGCACTTCACTTTACATCCAGTAAGCTGTAAAAATACTAAAATAGAATAATACTCTTCTGAAATAGTTTGATTTATAATTTTGGGATCAACTGGGAGTCATCTGAATTCAAACATGCTGGCAAAGTGGTGCTGTAAATTTCGGCATTATAAAACCGAGCCTTGTGGAGCCCTTGATTTACTAAGCAACCACCTGTAATTCTTAAGTTGAACATTCCTGAGTAAACATGGAATATGCAAATATGAAAACTGATTTAGGTTTGTGTAGGGAAATGCACCTTTACCAGTCATGTATCAGGCAAATGAGGCTCCTCAGAAACACTGAAACATTCTTGCTGTTGCCCTGGGGAGCTGCAGAATCTTCCTCTAACCACCTGGTGTAAACTTAAGGGGTATTTATAGAAGATGTAAATGGAAAATATCCTCTTACTAAAGTTAATATCTTATCCGAAACACTGTTACATCACGTGCCTGGAGGGTCGAATGATGTAAGCTTTCTTTGCTTCATGCATTTCCTGGTGTCATAAAGACTTTGGTATGTTCCTAAATTCCTAGTTAGACAGATTGCTAGGTGGCTATAAGCATTCTTACTCGTTTTCTTTAAATTGGAGTGTCTCAAATCCTGTGACTCAGTTGTACTCTTCCTTGCTGGGTTAAGAGCAAAGATACCCCATGCTACTGCTGTTGGAGTGTAAAACGATGCCTTCTGTGGGTGCCTGTTTTCATTTGTGAGGTGAAACTGAACAGTCTTGCTAGGACAAATCAAATATATACCTGTCTAGGTGATGTTTACAGAATAGTGAAATTGTCAGAAAATGAGAGATCTTTAATGGTAGCTTTCGTTAGAACCTTCACACACAGACGTCTGACCCCATAGTAGGTAGACCTACATAATCTGTCTTAGAGGACAACCTGAGTATATATTTTGGAAGAAGTCATAGGTGATGCTGATGTGCAGCAGTAGTTCAGGACCAGTGACTTAAAGTATCAAACTGGCCATTTTAATTTATAACTTATTACAGAGGCATTTCTTAAAATAGCTTCTAATCTCTGGTGTATGTAGCGGTGGGTAAGTTTTGAGCTCTGAATTACAGGTGATTTAATCTTATAGATCTGTTTTCTTTCAAAGTTTGTTAGGGTGTAGATAAGTTCTTTCTGGGTTCTAGGGCCATGGTGGACTAAAATTAACTTTTCCTGGAATTAACTGGATATTCTTGGATGTGTATGAGCCAAATACAGCAATACGTCAGCCATTTCAAGGTTTTCTAAAAGTCAAATAGCTTTTGACTTCTAACAAGTCACTTAAGTTGTCTGAGCTTCTGTTTCTTCATTTGTGAAATAAGAGAGTTGATTTTATATGAGTGTTTCAGTCTACATTTCTGTGATTTCAGGTCCTCCTGGGACTTCAGTTAAACATTTCAAGTTGGTTGAATCAAAGTGTTGATGGCTTTATGATAACTAAGCAAGTGGGTGACTTTTAGCCTGACCTGTTGAGTGATGACTTTTTATCCTTTCCTTTATATCACATTTTAAAAAAGGTATTCCCTATAAGTTCCTTATATTATAAATCTCTCTTTGAGAAATTAGTTTTATTTGTATTAGTTTTGTTAGTCATTTAAGTAGCTGCAGGCATGAGAGAAAAGTAATACTCAATAGCATTTAAAGTTCTAGCTGTGTTTTAAAAATACGTATATATTTATGATTAGCACGTACTCAGACACTAAATTTTTTCCTTCAGCATTTAACATAATTTGGTTTACATGAAATGCTATTTTTTCCCTTGGTCTGAAAGACCATTTAAATTGGTCTAAAATTACCATGAGCAATTTTGGATTATTCTTTTTCTGATTTACTTTTAAGCCTATAGTTACCAGAAATTAGTAACTTAATGTTTGGTGTCTATTTTGGGGAGAGGGGAGAATTTAAAAATATATATATGTATGTATAAAGCATATATAACTCCAGGACTTTGCTAATTTCGTCGTGTCCTTTCCCTTGAGCAGTACTAACTTTTGTTCTATACAGTGAAGTAGCAAAAGGTAACAAAACACTTTTTAAGGTTGAATGAATTCAGATTGTCATCTAATGAGTAAAGTGCCTTAAAAACCTAGTTTTGATACAAAACAAGTAGTTACTGGCCTAGGATTCACAGGTCATTTTCTAAAATAAAGATAATGGCAGGAGAGGCCATGAATTATTTGAGTAACAAGGGACAGTTTTACCCTTCTGTCGGTGATGGAAGACACGGGGGGGGGGGGTAAGGAAGAACAGGTGTAGTGACCTTAATGCCTGCAATCATTCAGACCTGTGCTGCTTTGAGTAGTTGACAGAGCACAAGAGCACAGCAACAAACATGAAGTGTATCCATTTTAAGTGATAGAGTAACTTTATCAATGTTGCAAATGTAAGTTATTAAATGTAGACTTCTAAGCCTTAGGTACCCAGCAATACATTTTGTTTAATAGTAATATTGTTACAATAAAGTTTATATTTATTGACACAGTGCCAAACAGTGCTAAATATTTTACATGCATAATCCTGTTAGCTCTTCCAACAGCCTTAAGGGGCAGGACAGGGAGATGAGGAAATTGAGCGTTCAGATCACTTATTCAGTGGCTGAGCTGGGATTTGAACCTTGTTAGTTGACTCCAGAGTCCAAACATTTCATCTTTAACTTTGATAAATTGCTTGAACTGCTGATCTCATAAACTAACTCATAGGTCAGTGATTCTTAAGTTTGAGGGGGGGGGTCATCCCCCTCTGAGAATTTGTGGGAAGCTGTGGACCAAATATCCTTTCCTGTCCCACCAACAACAACAAAATTCATACAGATGTGAAATTTTGGATATGGCTTTATGAACTTTATGGACCCAGCCTGAAGCCCAACTGATCATTCTGATAGATTACTGGTCTTAAAAATGGACTTGGGTGGGGGGTATAGCTCAGTGGTAGAGCACATGTTTGGCATACATGAGGTCCTGGGTTCAATCCCCAATGCCTCCATTAAGGGGGAAAAAATGGACTTGGCTTAAAAAAAAAAAAAAAAAAAGACCAGCAGATAGGAAAGGGCCCGTCTTTTAAGGATGGCCTGTGTACTGTTCGTATTATAGATCATTTTGTTAAGCTTTTACATTGGAAGGCTCTTCACACTCGCTGGGAATTCAGCCTGAAGTGCCACATTAAAAAAACTATAAGTGGGGAACTCAGGTGTGTAACTTGCTAAATGCTAGCCAGGTTTGGTATTTAGTCTGTGTGTACCTTTAGTACCTGGCAGAATTCCATGTAGGTTTTTTCCCAAGATTTATACACTGTTTTTTTCTTTTGAACCTCAAAGTATATATAAAATATATATTAAGTATATATTTTTGATGTTTCTTGCCTTCATCCTTCTTCCTAGACCAGTGGTCCTCAACCGTTAGTGGGCATCAGAATCTCCTAGAGACCCCACTCCCAAAGGTTCTGATCCAGACGTCTTGGACCAAGGCTCAAGGCCCAGGAAACTGCATTTCTAACAAACCCGCCAGTGATGATGATGTTGCTGAGCTGAGAACCACGTTTGTCAGGCCTAGACTGTCCAACCCTGCACCTTTATCCCCTAGGGTATTTCTGTTTTAGTCCTATGAATTTGAAACCTAAAGAAATCTTACAGTTTGCTCAGATTTCTTCTAAGGGAAGCTCTGTTTTTGAAACATAGAGGATATTTGGTTTATTTTCTGGGTAAATAATTTTGTTCATGCTAATAGGAGGTCAAGACATAAGAAACATTATCTGTAGAAGAGAGAACACATTACCAAAGTCAAGCTCTGTCCCTGCAGGCAAGTTACTAGAGGGCTTACCTCTGAGTAGGGTCTGTGCTTTGTCCTTCAGGGACCCTCATGGTGAAAGTTCTGAATGAAGAATCTGCCGCTCTTCTGCCCCTGTTTATATGACCTTAAGAGGGACCACGACTGCTGAGACCCTTTAAATCACAGATGACTACACGTTTTGGCAAGTTTTATTTCACACACCGAGTAGTGTTCCTCACCCCTTTCTCTGCTTCTGTGCGTCCGCAGAAAGAGTGGATTGCAGCTCGTACTTTGCCTTTTTTGGGTGCAGTTAGGCTGAAAGTAACTTTGTTCACTTCATAGAATGTTACTCTAAGAAATCACCTGAGCATTACTGAGCCAGAGCCTAACATAGTTGTGTAACGGTGTATCATTGACACATGATTATTGTTATCTGTGTCAGTAACGTAACAGTGTAATGTTTCTCCTCTCCCTGTGCTGTACTGGATAGTGAAACAGTCCGTCTGTGCCTGAACCTGTATCTGAATTGTCTGCACTTTTTTAGATAAAAACCTCAGTATAGAAAACAAGTTACAGTGAAGAGACATCTGCCTTCATTTACACCTGTAGTGTGTTTACATCACAGACAAGCTGTACAGCATTATGTCAGGTGATGTATGCAGCTGTGACGTATATGCAGCTACGTGTTTTATGTGGTTTGCGGTTCGGAGGGGTCTAGGAGGGAGAAGGCCACATGCAGCACTGGTTTTCCTAACTGGTATTTTCAGGTAAAATACTTTCTTAAAGGCATTTTAGGTACCTGCCACTGGTATTTCATAAAGGTGTACGTAGCCCTTAGCTCTCTCACGGCTCGTGGTGCATCCTGCCTGGGGCGGAGGTGTGTGCAGATGGGAACAGGTCCTGCTAATGACGTCTCTACCTGGCTGTTAAGCTGGAGTTCGCGTGTAACCTGGGTGTGCAGGTCATCTCTCTGTCTAAATGAGATGAAGGTGAACTGTGAGAACACGATGACCTATACTCCTTCTGTTTAATCTCAAAACACAGAAGCTCTCATCTTCTAACTCAAACCTACCCTGTATTTTTATTCAAAAAGGCTGACTGTAGAAGTGCAGTTGCAGTTGGCTTTGAGGTGAGCACACAACTTTGGGTCAGATACCAGAGGAATAATCTAGATCTGAGGGCATGTTTCTCTTTTAGTTTGACTTTTGAAGGCAGGAATGTGGATTGGCCCCATTGTGCTCTGACAGGTGTTTCCGTCCGTACCCGTAAGGGGTGCACATTTTTGAGGAGGGTCCTCTCCATTCCTCACTTCTGATCAGGAGGTCCACAGGTCACATGCTTTTACGTAATAGGACCTCCATAGGGCAGAATTTAAATAGAAATGAATAAGTAAACAAACACTTAAAATATAAATAATGGCAGGCAGCCTTTGACTTGCTGGCATTGAACTGATGCCGATTTATTACCATTACCATTTTTTAGTGGAATGATAAAGAAGTTAAGAAGTCGTGATGTTGAGTGTTGGACAAAAGACACTTGAATCTCCCATGCCAGTGCCTTTATTCAGGACGGTGATCTTGGCCGGACAGGCTACACGCACTCCTCTTGTGTGTGTCCTAACTTTACCCTTTCCTTAGATACTCCTTTTCAGCTGAAAGATCCAACAGATTAATTGAAGAGGAAGTCTGTGTGACTCACTGGACTAACAGCTGATTTTAAGATTCCGAAGACTGGAGGCTCCAGTGTTTTAATTCCAGCTCTTTGGGTTGAATGGCAGTGGCTGGGCAAGCTCTCCCTGTCTGGATGGCTCGGCTGGCGCCTCTGAAAGACCAGCCCGCCTCCCAGCACCGCACACACACTTGCAGTGTGCCACTGGGAATCCCTGGTGTTAATGCCTAGAATGTGTTCCACAAGGAAATGTAATTACCCTGTCATCTGGAGCAGGAGATGGCAGTTGTTCAAGTTGCTCAATACTCCAGTTTGACTTTGACCATGACTGTGTGTTGAGGGCTTGCTTTCACACCCTTCCTTGTGCAGTGTAATTAGGCATATCTAGTGGATGAGGGTCAGCTTCCATACTCTGTATCAGCCCTGGAATGGCCAGCAAAGAAGCTGATGAAGTCTTTGTTAAACTGAACAGGGTGTATTTGCCCCTTGTGTGCCCATGCTGAAACAGGCCCTGGGTGTGCACTGTGGACCAGACAGATGGCCCCTGTCTCCATGGAGTTTACAATCTAATGATCAGACTATACCTAAATGTAGTTTGAAGGGCCTGCATTTTAAAAGCAAACTTGAATGTATTTATTTATATATTCACGTTAAAAGCAAACGTGAATATACTCACGTTTAACATGGATTTTTAATACGAGATAATTTAGGCAGAATTATTATAGGGTAAAAGGGGGAAGAAAACAGAGAAATGATTCTGTTCTCAAGTTATTTTATACTTGTCGTGTAGAAGGATTAGATTAAGGTCTGTTTTGAAGGCAGAATTCAACTTTGTATATTTATTTAAGAAATTTTTTAACTCCTAATCATTAGTCAACAAGTACCAGACATTGTGGCAGCTGCAAGAGATACGGTGCTGCAGAAGCCACCGTCTTTCACTGGCTCCAACTTCTGTTCTGGTGAGGGAGACACGTTCAGTAACTGATTACGCTTACTTAATTGGGTCATGGTAAGCGATGCAGAGAAATAGAGGTTGCTCAGAGTACGTGGCAGCCTGGGCAGAGTGGAGGGAAGTGAAGGCTTCTCTGATGAAGTGAATGTTTGAGCCAAGATTTTAAGGGTGAAGACTTACCTTGGGAGGGGGCAGAGGTCACGTCTCTCAGGCACAGAGACACAGTGTACGTGGTCCCGAAGTGGGGGGCACATGTGGCTTGGCTGTGAGACAGAGAGGCTAGTGGGGGAGCATTGTAAGGGGGGGGCGCCCGGCGGGTATGAGGCGAGGCAGGCCCGCTGAGTGCTTTCCACCTGGCACCCTTCTTACGCTGGGGGCTGCCTCGCAGGGGCTCCTTGAGTGATGACTCTGTGCCGGGGGCCAGAGGGTGTTCGTCTCCTGCAGTTCTCACATGGCCTTGTGAGGTGGACGCCCAGATTCTACTCAGCTTATAGATGCGGTAACTTAAGGTTAGACGTTGGAGACTTAAGATAAATAATCAAGTTACACACAGAGGTGGGAGGGCTTGGACTTCAACTCGCAACTCTTTAATTCTAGAGCCTGTCCTGCGCATTCGTTACTGCCCGTTCGTTTATAGCTCTAATAAAGACAGTTAACAAAAGGCACAGATTACAAGTTCAGCACAATATAAAGAATTTCCAGCAACCAGCTGTTCAGAAATGTAGACAGGGAGAGGCACGTGCACCCAGTGATTGCAAGTGTTCATTCCAGTGGAGACCAGATGGCCACCTGTCAGGGATGGAGCAGGAAGGAGGCTGAAGCAGATGAACCCTGAACTCCCTCCGATTGCCTCCGGGATTTCACTTCATTATAAGATGGTTATTTACATATATGTGTTTTTCCTCTTCAGTGACCATGAAAGACACCAGGTTGACAGCACTGGAAACTGAAGTACCAATTGTCCCCAGAACAGGTAAGGCATGGACTCAGTCCATGGTTAGGGGCGGTGGAAGAGAATCGTTTATCTTGCTGTGGTGGTGCTGGTGTAGACGTGTTTCTTTGCATTTAGGACTTAACGTGTATGGTTGCAGCCACTTGCCAGGAGCTGGACCTTCCGTGGCCTGAAGTAACGAGTTAAGTTACCGGAGTTTGTAGACTGCTTGTTCAGCGCCAGGCACTGTGTCAGGCTCGCTCTTTCATTGTTTATTTTCTCCTTGTCCACACTTCCGGTGTTTCTCCATTTTACAGATGAGGCATTGGGCTGTGAGGTGTCTTGTCCTTTCCCTGAGGCTGTGCAGCTAGTACTCGGTGGGCCCGTGACTCAAGTCGGTTCTGACTAGCAGCGAAGTCTGGTTCTAATCACTACGTAAAACTGAAGCCTGTGTGTTTGAGCAAGTCTTTTAACTAACACAGAGGTTCTCAACTCTGACTGTGCCTTAAAATCCACATGGTCTGTAAGAACAAATCAAATGTACTGTCTGGACCCCACCCCTTAACCTGCTCTGGAGTGAGGCTTGGGCTGCAGGATTTTGTAGACTCTCTAGGTGTTTCCAGTGTACATTCGTGGGCTGAGAACCCCTGAGCTAATGAGTTAGCATTGCATCTTAACATGGCTTTATTTATTAATTGTCTTAATTTGGGGGGGGTGAGTTGTATGTTGTGGTTTCCAGGAGCTGGGGATTCTCAAAGTCCTAGAATATATCCTTCCTAAATGTTGAGGCTCTGGCATTCCTGTGCACATGAATGTGGTCTCAGTGACCTGCTGATCACTGAGCTCTGCTTTTGAGTTTACTGGCAGGAGTGTGCAGTGCAGCCGCGTTCTGTGTCTGGAGGAAGGAAGGGTGTAGGGAAGGCAGGGAAGGCGCTTGGTCTGCTGAGTTTAGACGTGGATGGCTGATGGGATTCATTTAACACCTCACTGGCTGCCATTTGCCATATTCCATCAGCCTCACCTCACAGGAATTGTGAAGTAAGGTGGGGATTTTTGCCTTAAAGATTGGTGTCTGTTCACAAACTGGGACTTAATACAGATTGTACACCATCTAACAAGAAGGTGGAAGTACAAGTAGGGAAAAGCTTGCTAAGTTTGGCGTTTCATTTTCAAATGTTTGATGTGTACCTCACCCTGTCTGTTGTCAGAAGTCCACTGAACATGAATTTGAACCCAGGGTCAGAGGGTCATGTTCATGTCATTGAGGCCCAAGCTGAGCATCACACATCATAAATCTCAGGTTTTATTCAGCATTTTTCAGTATTGGCGTTGTATTATGTTTCAGTTGCCAGATTGTTAAAGTGTGAAATTTTAATGTAGGAAAAATACGTTGTCAGCTCTGTCAGCTGCTAGATTGCTGCTGCGTTAATGCGTGTGTGACACCAAATAGACATTCACCTTTAGCTGCCACGTTTAGTCCCAGAACTGACCATTTTGGACAAAGCAGAATGTAATTCAGGGGAGTTTCTGGTTCATTGTTTTCTAGAGGGAACCTGTACCCAGGATTCATAGCTTGGGCAAGCCTCAGGGATCCTTCATCTTCAGCCACTAAAAATTACTGGCAGCCTGCAGCAATCATTTTGACAAGCTTTTTGTTTTAATTTTTAGCCTCTGTAGACACAAAACTATGAGGAATTGTCCTCCTAAGATATTTTTGTAGATCTGTTTTGAAATCTGATTAGTAAGTACAAAATGTGTTTAATTTTTTTTCTTAATATTGTTTTCTTCATACTCTTTGTATTTTTTATGTTTGGCTTGAAGATGATTTATCATGGATATCAGTGACTGATTTTGGATTTTTTTCATGTCATAAAATTGAGATAACAGGTTGACATTTTATTTTTAATTCACCCTCACAAGATGTGAAGTGTTCTGAAATAAAGACTACAAACAGGACTACAAATTAAATGCAGCTCTTAAAGATTATTTTGTTTTGAATAAATGCTACAAAACAATTCTATAAAAGAATTAAAGTATAATTCAATTTCTATTATTTAGCCATGTGTTACTAAATTTTTTATAAATATTTGGCTTAAAGAACACTGTTATTTGTAAAACTATTCAGCGAGTCTACCCTCTTACTATTTATATTATTAGTTAATATATTTAACTATTTGGTGTTGTTAATTGTTTTTGAACATAAAAATTACATCATTAATGAAGCTTTTACTTTTATAATTATTATATTATAATAAGTACTACAGTGACAGAATTTCAGCTTACAAAACAAAACTTGGCTGTTACATCTAGAATGTTTTACCTTTATTTGAAAGTGAATATTCAGATATTGGCAGTAGTTGCAAATGCATGCCTTGTGTACATTAGTGACATCGTCTGGATTGGGTATGATGGTAACAACATTAACATACAGTTGTCAACATTAACATATAGTTGTTGGTCACACACACACTGTCAGGGATGCCAGAAATGCTACTGAAGTGGGCCATTGATGGTTCAACTTTCTGTCCTTCTGAAGACCAGATTTTGGCCAAGTATGGAGACTAAAATCGAACTTTGCTAAATCTCTATTTTCCATGCTTGTTGAGATGGTACTAAGTGTTGTGTTTGATAAAAGTCTGGTTACAGTGCAGAGTTTAAGCTTGGCTTATTCAAAGTTTGTGACTAACAACTCCCTGTTGCTTTAGATCGAGCGGTCAGGGGAGGCCTCTCAGAGGTGGTGACATTCTGAGCGGAGACTTGAAGCCAGCAGCCCCACAGGGATCTGGGAGAAGAGCGTTCCAAGGACAGAGGGAGCTGCAAGTGCGGAGGCTGTAGCAAGAACCTGCTTCCCTGGGTTTTAGGAGGTGGGGACTAGAGCTGAGAAATAAAAGGGCAGAGTGGTGTGAAATGAAGGCTGAGGAGTGGGGAGTTCACAGCTGGCCACATCTGCGGAGCCTTTTAGGCCACTTGGGAGTTTGGGTCTTACTAGCTCCATGGGAAGCCATTGGCTGCTTTTAAACGAGAGTAGTAGATTCTGATTTCTGTATTTCAGAGTCTTTTGTGGTTGTTTGGTGGCAGATAATTTGTAGCGGAGAGTGGTGAGGGGACTGCTGCTCCCTTGTATCCCAAGGGGAGATGATGGGGACTTGGAACAGAGTGGATCAGTGAGTGGGCTTTCTGACGGATTAGAGGTGAGGGTCGAAGATGTCACCTCGATGTTTGCTTCAGACTGACAGTCGTGCCTTTCACTGGGTTCCGGAAGACTGGCAGAGTGGCAGGTTTTGGGGCGGGGAGTGGGTGTTGAAAGTCATGGCTCCCTAATGTAAACGGTGTCATTGGTAGCACTGCATTGTGGCGTGTGGCCACCAAAGATGATATTAAACTAAGCGGCGTGTAGGATACAGAAATGTACTAACCCAAATATTGACTTTTGGCACCTGCTGCCTCCTGTTTTCCATACTTGGGTACTTCCAAAATGGAAGAGACTTCCGTGGCTGTAAACGGACGCTTCAAGTGTCTGTGGGGCTAACTTTTAAGTGACTTCTCCCAGCCGGTCTCTGTCGGCTATGAAGTGTGTGTAATGTGCGCAGCTCACCCGCTACCACCTTGTCCAGGTCGAGCTGGTCCCTTCCCGCCTTGGGTTCTCACTGAACCATGTCCACTTCCTACTCATGCACACATAGTTCTGCGTTGCATTTGCTAAGCCTGCTTCCTTCCTTAGTAGCCTGCACTTAGCCCCTCAGGAAATACTTGAATAAGTTTGAAAAGGAAAGGTTTTCCAATCTGATTCCGAAAGTTTATGATTTAACTCTCTTGAGGGCTTTTTAGAATGTCAAAAATCCTTAAACTTGAGGCACTTAAATGAAGAATCCCACACAAAGCCCATGATGTATATTTTTTCTGGGTGTTAAAAAAAAATATGGTTGAAAGGTAGAATTTTAGGACTAAAGTGAAAAACAACAAAAGCTTGTTGCCAAAAATGTACTAGTGCATTTTAGAATAAAACCTTATTTTTGCTTTCTATAAAGCATTTGAAAGAGTAGGCTCCAGATGTCAGACTTTTACACCTAAATTACATTTATAATCTGAGAAACAAGCTAGGTGGCCCATGCCGATCAGCGCTGACTACCGCCAAGTTGACTGGATGGGCGCCATCTTTGTTTAGAATCGAGCTCATGTCATTCTGGGCTCTGGGCTGCCTGTGTTTGGAGGAAGAGCTCTGACATTATCGTCTTCTGAATACACAAAAGACAAACTCAGAGTCTCGCTAACCTGAGACTGGGTAAGTAGTAGTTTTATTGGAACAAAACCAAACTTAGGGACAAAATACTTTGAAGCCTGAGAGTTGTTTGTGGTTTACCTGAAGTAGAAATGAATGTGGGGACTAACTAGATACTAAACGTGCTATTAAAAGTTATTTTGAAGGTAGTAGCCCAAAGATTTTTACTAGTTTTCTTTCTGATAATATGTGAGTGCTGCTCAGTGAGTGAGTACTGTGCCAGGTGCTGTGCTGGGATGCGCAGTATCTCAGTTAATCTTCTCGGTGAGCAGTGAGCCCCAACAGGTTGGTGTTACCTTCACTTATAAATTTAGTTTAATCCAACTCACAATAAGGTGACATTTATTTCTGTTTTCAGCTTTGAATTCTTATAATAAAATCTTACTAGTTGTGGTAAGTTCTGACCCCTTTCACTTCCTCTGTGATTTACCTGTAAGATTCATATTTATGTAAATATAAATTTGTACTACATTTTTACATCATACTTTTTACATCATGATTTGCTATCAAAAATGCATTTTTACATTTTAATTGATTTTTCTGGCTAATGAATTTCTGATTCACCAAAAGCAGAATCAGTGAATATCATTAGGTTGTAATTAAACAGAGCATAGATGATAATGAGTTAATACTCAGCAGTTTCTGGGCTCATTGCTACTTTTAATCTGGTATCCCTGTAGGAGGAGCTTAACTTCTTAGTGGAATTTTTCCCTAGTGTAGTGTTTCTCAAATGGGGCTTTTTAATCACCTATGTAAGAATTACCTGGGGTACTTATTATAATACAGATTCCTGAGCCCAAAATTCAGTTCTGGAATGGCACCAGGAACTGAACATCCCAGATGCACATCACAGCTCGAGCCTTGCTACTGCAGCTTACCCAGAAACAAGCAGGTGGAAATAAGAATGTGTTTCACCATGGCTGCCAGTGACATGTACCAGTCGTTGGCCGGGGGCGGTGGAGCCAGCTCAGTTTTGCTTTGCCATGTGACCTTGACAGGGCCGTTTGTCCTTCTGGAGTCTCTGTATTCTCATTTGTAAAGTAAGGATAGTCTCTGCTTCCCTCACAGTTGCTGTGAGGACCAAAGCCACGAGTGAGTTTGATGTCACACTTCAGAACTTGGGCTTTGAGTTCAGCAGATTGGGGCTCAACCCTGGTTTTGCCTCTTGCTAGCTTTGTGACCCTAAGCGAGTGGCTTAGTCTCTGTTTCTCTTCCTGTAAAATGAGGACCAAAGAACCACTCCTACTGTGGCAGCATGAGGAGTATGTTCGATGGTGTTTGTGAGAGCTGTGCAGTGCCTGTCTAACAAGGGGTGACTGTTTTCACTTGTTTTTGAAACTACAGCTTTAGAGACTGTAGTAGGGAGGAGTGAATAATTGTAAATGTGTGTAGTGACACTTGGAGAATGAGCTGCTTTTTTCATGCATAAAGATAAGGCAGCTGCTCCACTACCGTAAAGAGCTGAGTTTTTGAAGGGTGCAGGGATACCTTGATGCCCCGTGCAGGCCTGTTTCCCTGTGACCAGCGGCCCTTGAGTGTGTGGTTGACGTCTGGGGTGCGGAGCACGCGCTGAAGGTAGAGAAACAAGCCCTGGCTCAGAGGAGGCCTTGAACGCATGCGCCCGTGACCTAGCCAGCCGTACTGCCGCTGGGGGGCTGGCAGGAGGGGACAGCGCGTGTTCTTTGCCTGCAGGTAGCTCATCGACTCTTTCGAGCAGTGATTTGAGACACAAGCATCGTCTCGGCAAAAACCAAAGTAGAATCAGAAGGAGGAATAAAGCTTCGAGTTAACGCTGTTGCTGAGTTGCTGTGCTGGTTCTGATGGGCATCACTTTTTTTAGGTTTTCTGTTGCGTTCCCTGGAACCCCTCTTCATAAATTTGTCAAGGATAGAACTATTTACACACCTCAGCTGCTTTTATCAGCAGGGTTCTGGACAGACTTTTCACGGCTTTGAATACGTGCTTGGTTTGTCTGGCAGGTAGCTTTTTTGGGGGTAAATGGGGCCATTTCCTAACACCATTCCTCTTCCTTTTTTTCAGTCTGGTAGTGGCACCAATGAAGAGCCTTCAGAGTCTGTAACGCACGTCCTGGACCCGGCATAGCACATTCGTGTAAGATAATGGCCCAGCAAGCAAATATAGGGGAGCTCCTCTCCATGCTGGATTCCCCCATGCTGAGTGTGCGTGATGACGTAACAGCTGTCTTTAAAGAGAACCTCAGTTCTGGTGAGCAAAGTCATATCCCAGTTAGCTTATCTGCTGATCAGACAGGATTGACCGAGAGGCGACTCAAATTTGGTTTTCATCTTCTAAAAAGAGTCTTTAAAACCACCAAGAAGAAACATAAATTGAAGGATTCACTCTATATGTGTTTTAAGCTTTTAATTATGGAAATATTCAAATATACGCACAATCATAGAAGTAAGAATCAGAGAAATGAACCCTGTGTGCCAGCTTCAAAGCTTCTGCCGTCCCTGTTCCATCTTACCTCCCTGACTTCCCCCACCCAAGTATTTTAAAGCAAATTCCAGATATATCATTTCACCTGTAAATCATATACATGATTTTTAATATGAAAAATGCATAACCTCTTTTTAATCAGAAGTATAAACAGGACCCTTTTTTTTTATTGCTTAACAGGTTGGCAGAAATCAAATATTGGTCACAGAAATGGGCACTGTCAGCAGAGAATGCTCTGGCGTTCAGCGCTTTTGGAGTATCTGTCATCAACTTAAAAACAGATACCATTTGGCCCACTTAAAAGAATCTGTATTTCATTATAGCCTTGAATGAAATACAGCAAAAAATTGGAAAGTCCCAAGTACCCTTTAGTAGGTAAATGGCTAAGTTATGTGGAGCCGTGCAGTGAGCTGGGAGCTCAGTAGAGAATGAAGGAGGTCACTGTCTCGGAAAGGTGTCTAAAATGCCTTGTTAAGTGGGAAAAGCACATGCATACCCAGACTGTGGTGTGTGGACGTGGAGGCTGTGTGTGTGTGTGATGATACAGGTGTGAAAAGCTTTGAAAGCACCTGTCGCAAGCCAGGGGTGTTTGTCTCTGAAGAGCGGGTTGGGAGGCAGGTGGTGAGGAAGACTTCTACTTTTATTTTATATACTTCCATATAATCTGAGTTGTTAACAATAACGTGAATTATTTTTGCAGTGAATGAAAAAGGAAGATGGTACTTCATGTGCTTTTGTGGCTGTTTAGGCACATAGCTATTAATTATTAAACCTAAGTTAATTTAAGGGGGCATAAATACAATGTTTCATGTAACTTTGGCTAGCATATAAAGAAGCATGTTCTGGATTTTGTGACAGGCAACTGTTTGAGGTAAGTTTAGGATGTTAAAGGAAGTAACCATCATAAACTGCCCTTTCTTTACTTAGACCGTGGTCCGATGCTTGTGAACACCTTGGTGGATTATTACCTGGAAACCAGCTCTCAGCCCGTGTTGCACATCCTGACTACCTTGCAAGAGCCACATGACAAGGTGAGTGCTGGAGTGTAACGGGAGAGAGTCAATACATTTTCTTCAGGTTGTGTGGCGGCGTCTTTGCAGACCCACCACGTGGTCTGTCCAGAGCTTACTCCTTCGACTTCTGGGTGCCTTAGATGGTTTTGCTCCCAGATTATAACTGCGTATAGTCGTCAGGACCTTTGTTTCCTGTAGAGTTTTCAAAGTAAAACGTATTTCAGAGGCTTTTACAGATCTTGCTGTTTAAAGAAATCCTGTAATCTCAAACTATAATTGTGCGGTGACAGTGTGATTCGTAAGTTACCCCTCTTTAAACCCATGCTCTGAATAGGCTTTTTGGGTCTTTAATCAATATGGCAGAACCTGTCAGTGTGGATAACGATGGGGCTGACTGAGTGGTGCTGCTCCCCAGCACCAGGCACTTGGAAGGTTCCTTTATGTTTTATTTTTGCTTTGATATTTGTTGGTGGTAAATAGCTAACAAAGTGTTGTAGTTGCAGATTTTGGTAAGTCTTGGGTTTGTATGTGCTTCCTTTACTGGGCTGTGAAGGCTTTGCCATTGTCTGCCTTATAGGTACATCTTAGTTTTTCCACTCTGGGCTGAATTTTAACTTCTGCACCTACCTAATTTATACCAGGGGCCAAGTCACGCAGGCTGGGCTGCTGTAGCGTTAAGTGCCCGCTCCAGCAGGGCCCCCTCCAGCTCCAGCAGCCCGCCGCGGGCTCACGGGAGCGGTGGCTATTCTAGGCAGTGGCTTATTTGTGTTTCACAAAGAGGGCCTACGAAGGGGGCTCCTCCTCGCTTACAGACCTGAATTGTGGGCATCCTTTTTCAGGAGTTGCAAACTGGCTGCCCTCTCTTAGGCCAAATGCAGCAGTGTTTTGTTTGCTAACATGGTTAGAAGATCCTGAAATCTCGTGTTTGATCTCTTTACCTGCACGACCCTTGCTTTACATCAAAGGGAAGACTTGAGAGACTGGAGCCCGTCACTGCTGCCCTCACTTGTGTTAACTTCGTACACGCAGATGAGTGTTTCCCTTGGTTCCCTTGGTTCCCCCCCAGCTTTACTGAGATACATTTCTCTTGTTCTTGTACATTTTCAGCACCTCTTGGACAAAATGAATGAATACATGGGCAAAGCCGCCTCTCGGTTATCCACCCTCTCGTTGCTCGGGCACGTCGTGAGACTGCAGCCGTCTTGGAAGCATAAGCTCTCTCAAGCACCTCTTTTGCCTTCTTTACTAAAATGTCTCAAGGTACGATGATTGTATGGGTTTGGATGAATTGGCTTTTGAGTATAATTTCTGAAATTTTGAGTAACTATAAAGCAAGCTAGATTTTAACTTTGAGAGTTTAAAAACTTCTAGGTGTTTGGTTTTTCCCGAATGTAATGTAGTCCGGAGTTGGTGCCTGGTAAGTTGCCGGTGCATCGCTGTGACTGTTTAATGTCTTCGGTCCAAGCAGACATGGTAACAGTTTCAGTCACATTGGTTCAACACGGCGCTGTTCCAGTCCTCTTTGATTTCATCATTGTCTAGCGTTTCCTCAGTTGAAAACATGCTGGTTTATCTTTGGGCAGCCCCCATTTCTGAATTCTCTTTTGGCTGATAGAAAAATGGCTAAGGGCTCTTTTAAGTCTTTGGGAGCACGTTCTGGTTGCAGCCGTAACGAAGGTTTTATTGATACAAGCCCTGCTGGGTGAGTCGCACTCCACTTTTTTGCGCTGACCTTAGTGTGTTTTTCTGCACAAGGAGTTAAAACCTAAACAGAACTTTATGGTTTTAGTTTTGACTGTGGCTTGCTGAAATCCTCAGGGTTATTTGCTTAATCTGTTTTAGTTCCTGGACTTGTTTCCTATCTATAAAATAAGACAGTGTGGTTAACACGAACTGCCTGTACCTCACAGAGACATGAAAATATCCAGTAGTGTTTGTTCCAGGGTGGCAGGACCTTTGGAGCCGTCTGATACAGCAACATGCAAATTGATTTTTATCTCTGCCAACAAGGGTAGCTGTTTTGTTATCCCTAGAGGTGGGTCCCAAGGAGTCACATTGGTAGAGTATCATAAAAATGTGCATTTAATGTTAAGATTAAAACAGGAACGGTTTTAACAACTTAATTTTTTTAAGCAAATGGGTTGATAATATAATCCAATTTTGAGGCACACTGTTTAGTTCAGATTGCAGAATACTTATCTTTCCCAAAAGGACAAGCCTTGAAAATTACTCATGGGCTTGTTACCCAAGCTTTCAGTTTGAATGTTACAATAACCAAAATTAGAGTTAGTCCTGTTTACTGGAACTCATTATATATTCTAGATTCTCCAACCAATATTTTATATCCTTCTTACTAGATACCTGCTATAACAAATGGCCTGGTGCCTGATGTAAAAACTATGTATATTTAAAACTTTATTTCTGGACTCATTGTCTCCTTTATCAGTAGAAATAATGAATGTCTTAGCCTGCATGGTAGTCTTTTGATTAACGTCTTGTGTCTTAGATTTGAATTCCAGTCACTTGGCAAACATTCATGATTTAATTATGGGTCAGGTGAGCCACTGTAGCCAGCCTGAGTTGGTTCATTATCCGTTGGTTACTAAGTGTCTTCAATTAGTCTAAATTTATATGACTTAATATAAAGAGATCACTGTATCTTCTTTTATTTGCTGGTCTCTAAATATTGTTGTGAAGGTGAGCCATTAAGTATACTGGTTAGTGCTATACTGATTTCTTCTTCAGTTATAACTCTGTTGTAATTCTTTAGAAAATAGTCAATTATGTGTCAATGAATAGGGTTTTTTTTTAATTGACTTAAAAATTAAGTATTTTAGGACTTGATTGAATGAACAAAAACAGCAGCGTTCCTTTGTTCTGTTGAAAAGCAGCTTCTTGTGCTTCCCTCCGAGTGCTACACGAGGACATCCTCCGTCTTTGGGACTTGGGAGTCCCTGGGCCACGTTGAGCCCCTGCCCCACATGAGTTTGGTGTGTCGGCAGTGGTCCCCGCAGACTCAGCACAGTCGGGCCGGTCCTCAGTGGTGTTTGGTTGAGTCTATTTCAACGTTGTGCCCCCAGAACCCTTAGAGGTAGGGGAATGAGTCTGTGGGTGGGCCTCTGACTTGTGGCCCCTTGGCATTAGGACCTCTTCGTGCACTAATCCTAATGCTGCGCCTGACAGGTGTTCCTTCCCGTTTGACCTTGCCTCCTTCAGGTGGACACCGATGTCGTCGTCCTCACGACCGGCGTCTTAGTGTTGATAACCATGCTACCAATGATTCCACAGTCGGGGAAACAGCACCTCCATGATTTCTTTGATATTTTTGGCCGTCTTTCGTCGTGGTGCCTGAAGAAACCAGGTAAGGCTGTCCTTGTGTACCCGTCGTGTGCGGGGTGTGTGCTTTCCTTGCTGATGAGCAGCTCGTGCGCCGTGAGCGGGGCACGTAGAATCCTGTAGCTGAAGCGGGTGCCTGTCACCAGCCAGGTGAGGACACTCCTCGGGTACATCCACCAGGGGCACAAATAAGCGTGGCTGTTGAGACTCCTTCCTTTGCTTTGTTGGCTTGAAAGCGTCAGGCGTCAGAGATACTGAGCGGTAGGGAAAACTTCCTGATTTTTGGCAAACTGAAAACCAGCTTCAGTCTGTGTCGTGCACTGTAGGACTAATCTTGTGGAACATTTTTGTCTTCCACTGCTGGTCTGTTGTGACAGAACACAGGCTTCTGGCTCAGCGGAGACCTGTAAGTGGGGAGGGGCGAGGGGAGCGCAGCAGGTCCTAAGTAGCGCTCCACTTCCCAGCGCAGGGGGCTTGTTCCCGCACCCGCAGGTAGCTCAGCTCTGTCCCAGTCATTCACAGGCTGTAAACATGTAAAACTCAGGATCTTTTGGTAATCCCCAATGAGATACTCGTGTGGAAGGAATGAAATGTGTACGCACTGGGAAGCAGAATATTGTGGCTTCCTGTATAGGATTAAAAAGCAGGCATGAGGCCCATGTGATGCTGGCTTGTCTGTAGGCTCTTCCTGGGGAGAAGAGGACAGCCCGTCCTTTAGTAGAGGAGCTTTGTGGACTTGGGGTTTCTGTAGGGTCTAGGTAAGGCTACATGAATTAAGTTTTCCATTTCTCTCACTCTTAGCTCTTTAAGCTAATTTCTAGATAATAGTTTTCCACTCTGTAGTTCCAAATCTGCATAGCTAAGACTACATACTAAGTTTAAAAGGTTCTCACACATTTGTTCCACAAATATATGAATGCCCGTTATGCATGAAGCCCAGGGCGAGGCACTAAGGATACAGAGGTATGACAGTGCTGTTCTCAGGAAGCACACACTGCACAGGGCAGTGGAGGAGCACAGCGACAGACGTGAGGGAGCATCGTTGTAAAGGGAGCTCAGCGTTACGAGAACGTCTGGAGTCCTTTTTAAGGGATGACTAGAGAGGAGGGCAGAGGTTAAATCAGTGTGAGCCTTTATGGGTCAGTCTAAGTAGATGAGAGTTTAACCAGAGGCCGTGGGGAGCCATTGATGGATTTCAGACAGGGGTGTCCTGTATGTTCGGTTTGTGTGTTGGAAACCCACCCTGACCTACCGTCTTTGGCGCGAGGTGAGAAGCCTTGCTGGCGGCCTGTGCCCGTGTCTGTTTCGGCGCGCATCAGTCTTGTGTCCCACGAAGAGTCTCCTCGCGACGGTTTCCTTTCCAGGCCACGTGACAGAAATCTACCTGGTCCACCTCCACGCCAGCGTGTACGCACTCTTTCACCGCCTGTACGGCATGTACCCGTGCAACTTCGTCTCCTTTCTGCGTTCGCACTACAGCATGAAAGAGAACCTGGAGACTTTCGAGGAAGTGGTCAAGGTAGGCCGAAGCTCGTTACTTGACATCTAGCACGCTTGCTGTGTGGACAGGCTGCATTTGTCACTTCCGTGCTGAGTGGTGGACAGGGAGGTTTTGAAAAGACGTTTAGCCTTCTCCTTGTCCTGCGTGCTGCCCCCGGCCCTGGTAACCGCTGCTCTGTTGTTTGCCTTCATAGACTTGCCTGTCCTGAACATTTCATAAATGTAAATAGAATCATATAATATGTGGTCTTTTGTTAATGGCTTCTTTCGCTTAATGGAATGTTTCAGGATTCATCCATGTGGTGGCATGTGTCAGTACCTCATTCCTTTTTATTGTCAAATAATATTTCATTGTGTGGCGATATCACAGAAATTGAGCTTTTTGTCACTGGTCAACTCAAACTCTTCTAGCCAATGATGGAGCATGTGCGAATTCACCCGGAATTAGTGACTGGATCCAAGGACCATGAACTGGACCCTCGAAGGTATGGAAACTAAGCTAGTAATGCAGAATTTTGTAGAATCAGTAGAGAGATTGAAAATGTGATCTTGGAGAAGCCTCTTTTGAGCTGTTCTTCTGCTTGTGGAATCATTCCATTTTGAAGGACTTGTGCGGTGAAAACTCTGCCTGAGTCTAAAACATGCTCCTCAGAGACAGAGAATTGGTAACTTGGCAGAGTGGAGGAAGTCACGGTGCAGGTGCTGGCCCTGCAGAACCCCAGAAATGCTCGCAGCTCTGGGGTGCGACCATTGTGTGAGGCAGCGGTGACAGGTGTGGTTGGAAACAGGCGCGCTGCCGACAGCCTGGGTTTCCAGTGGTCTGGCTCCCTGGGCCCTTCCTCCATCCTGCTTGGCCAGGCGACTGCCGTCCTCCACAGGGCCCCGTGGAAGTGCCCAGATCATTCTCTGGAGAAGCAGAACTTGTGAGGTTTCTGATTTGAGGACGCCCAGCACGGCGGAGGGTAGAGCCGAGTCGTGACTGGAAAGGAGGGGAGATGAAGTCCTGCACACTGAGCTGGGGGAGGCTCAGCCCCCTGCCCTGCTTCTCTCTGGCTGGCTGCCAGCCTCGTGCTCCCAGGCAGGGGATTAAAGCCTTTTGGGGGAGAGCAGCCCGTGGATATTGACATTTGAGGCTCTCCCACCAGGAAGGGTGGCTCACCCCCTCCAGCAAATCCACCTCTCCACAACCCCCCCCCCCCGCCACACAGAACCTCAGCTTAAAGCAGCGTGCTGTGAGATGTAGGTGGAGATGCGTAGAAAATGCGTATTTGAAGTTTAGTAATAACAGGGACACCTGTGCAGCCACCGCTTGGCTTAAAAAATGGAACCTTGCCCTCCTCAGTCGCAGCCATCTTCCTCCCCGTTTCCCGTCTCCCCGCAGCAACAACTGCTGTTCCCACTTTTACTGTAATCATTCTCTTCCTTTTCTTTACCGTTTTACCACATGTATTGTTGCATTTTGAAAAGCTGATTGGGAGACAAAGTCTGGCTAAGGAACAGGCAATCTCGTCACTATGCGGTGCGGGTTCCCAGGAGAGGAAGAACCGAGTGTCTGGGTCTCGGTGTGGCGTCCCCTGCCCCAAGAGCTTACAGGAGCCCCTTCTGGGGAAGTCAGTGGGCAGGGTCCTGAGCAAGTCCTGGAAGCATAAGGCTCGCCCTAGTTGGGGCATCTGGCACGGCCTGTCGCGAGGGCCATGTACTGGGTGCAGAGGAAGGATGCAGTTTTTTGTGTGGGTACGGACTTCCAGGTTGGGAGTCATTCTCATTTAGGAATTCAGAGGCCTTGTTCCATTGCCACCTTGCTTCCAGGGATGCTGTTGAAATCCAGAGACATTCTGATTTCTGATCATCTGTGTTTGCCGTCTTCCCTTCGTTCTCACGATGTTCTGATGCCTACTGATGTCCCTCGGTATGAATCTCTTCCCGTGTTCAGTCTGGAAGTGCTTATCTTTAAGTTCTAGGAAACTTTCTTTGATTATTTTGTACTTGATTTATTGTCCTTCACTGTCTCTGTCTTTTCTTTCTGGAACTCCTTGTATTCTGGTTGGGACTTCTGGAGTGGTTCTCTGCTTTTCTTTGCTCTCCTGTTTTTTTCTCTCTGCTCTTTTCTTCTATTTCCTGAAGACTTCCTTGTCTTTAGCTCTAATTCTTCTACTATAGTTTTATTTCTACCATCATGTTTTCAACATCTAAGAGCCCGTTTTAGTTCTCTGAATGCTCCTTTTTTATAGTAGCCTGCTTCTGTTTCATGGGTGCAGTCTCTCATGTCTTTGAGAATATTGATCTTTTTTTTTTTTACCTTTCCCTCCATCATCTGTTTCCTCTAAACTGCTCTTTTGTTGTTCTTTTCAAAATTGTGAGGCTTTCTGCAAAGATCTGGTACTCTGCTTGTATTTGGGTGAGGAGACTTAGAAGCTCTGCTCACAGGGACGGGACTTGTTGCCTTTGAGCTTCCTTGTGTGTTGATCTGAGCATCTGTTGGAGACACTGATGACAGTTCTGTTTTCCTTTGAGCTGGTCAGACTTTTCCAGAAAAGGGTCTTCTGATCGCTAGTCTGACAAGGGTCTGGCTCCTCCTGGAGAGAAGAGGCTTCTGGTAGGGAGAGGTTAGTGGTCTTGGCATTTAGAGTGCACATGCTTATTTAATTCTCTTCTTTGAGCAGTACTCATGCCCTCAGCTGTTTCTGGAGTGCCTCAGCCCAGTTGTCCTCTGTGCAACCTCCTCAGAGGACAGTCCAGATTTCTGGTGAGGAAAGGGCTGCTGCCGGGGAGTGTAGAGTCAGGGAAGGATCTCAGATAGTGTTGGCTCTGCCCCCCTGACTTCAGCTGCCCTCACCTACCTGTCACTCATGTCCAGTTCCTGAAGTACTTGATGTAAAATTCTGTAGCTTTTTAAGAATTCCACAGCGTGAGTCAGGCTGACTTTTAGCTTTGTTACATTGGCAGCTTAGGATTCTGCTTTCTTGGATTCACTAAGTCAGTCCCCACTTGCCTGTCTGCTTTCCAGTTTCAAAAATTTGTGGTGCTATTCTGTTTTCTCACTCTTTTCTTTTTTGTGCATTTATGTTTAGAAGGGAGCAAACACGTCTTTACTCTGGACTTGGTGGGGTTTGGGGAGATTGTGCAGCTTGATGCTGTGTTAACTCAGAAGCCTAAGGGTCGTCTTACAGAGCCTCACTCACAGCGGGTGGACAGTTGTCTGGCCTTTGAAGGAAGCTCTAACACAAAAGACAAGAGACCAGTGTAAAGAGGAGAAAAAGGAGCTAGAAAGAAACAATGACAGTACAGAGAGCAGAAGAAAATGTCTACAGCAGCCACAGAGATGAGGCATTTGTGTGTATATAAAGGTCACAGTGCCACAGAGGGGTACAGTCGGACTAAAGAAAGCACTGCTGAAAATTAAAAATGATAGCCAAAATAAACATTTCAGTAAAAGAATTAGAAGATCTAGTTGAGAATATCTCAGAAAGCAGGATCAAAGAATAGAGATGAGTAATACGAGAGAAAAGAAGAAATTTAAAATAATCAGTCCAGAAAGTCCAACATCCAATAAAAAAAAATTTTTTTTTTAAAGGGAGGAGAAAACTTTGGTGGGGAAAAAACTGTGAAAGAAATAATAGAAGAAAATTTCCCATATGAGTACGAATAATACAAGAAAATACAACAACACAAGAGTTGAAGGACATGAGTTTCCAGATTGAAGGGGCTTACCTAGTGCCCAGCTCAGTCAATGCTGCCAAGCCTCAATATTGTGAAATTCCAAAACAGTAAGGATCAGAAATCAGAATGAGGCTAGCTTCTGAGAAACCTTCAAAATTGAGAGGAAAAGGTTTTCAACTTAGAATTCTTTACCCAGCCAATCTGCCTATCAAGTATGATGCAGTTTTAGATATGCAAGGACTGAAATTTACCTCCCATGTACCCTGCCTCAGTGAACCGCTGGAGCATGGGTTCCACCAAAACGAAAATAAAATCGAGGAAGACCCAGAGCCAGGAAATGGGGGGCCCGACTGAGGCTCTCGGTCAGGGGAAGTCTCAGCATGACAGTGTGTAGCAGTGCTGAGGACGGCCAGTGGGAGGGGCTCCAGCAGGGGGCGCCTTAGGAGAGGGTGAGTAATCCCCGTGGACCGTTCGCTTTTCGTTGTGTGAAGTTGTGCTGGGCGTTGTTTCCGAGCTGTTAGAGTCAGTTTAGGAAGGATTAGTAATAGGTGCAGAGAAGACTGAGGAGGAGAAACAGAAACATTTAAACTCCAGGACAAACGTAATTGAACAGACTGGAAATATTAATCGTATACTTTGTGGCTCGGCCAGGAGTAGCCCTCACCTAGTCGTTACAATTAATTGTCCAAAGTCAGTTTTGAAACAAACAAAAAACCAACGACGTGCTTATTTTGAGAGCGTTGGGGAGGAGGGAAAAGGGTACATGGAAGTGACCTAAATCCTCACCTACCATGGAGATGTAAACACTTGGCGCCTGAGATTCATACATCAGGAAATTGAAGGCCTAGAAATACGGAGGTAGGGCAACAGTTTAGGGAGCAAAATTGGAAGCAGCTGCCAGTGGTGGAGGGGGGTCGTGGGAGGCGCCTTTTAATACTATGCTGCCTTTTTAAACTGTCGTATTTCATTGAATCTAAGATGCAATTGAACACAGAATGAACTTGCATTTTATGTACATCAGAGAAAAAAAATGCCAAATATACCAACACCCAACTGATTAGACTTCCCAGTTTCAGAGAGATTAAAATATGAAAAGTCTCATTCAGAATCAAGGAAATCTTGTAAATACATGCTACTTTGATTAGAATTAAACCTTTACATTTCTGCTTTGACTGTCACTTTCCTCTCTGAGATCAGTCTTCCTATGTGTGCATGTGTGTCTGGGCTCTTGCTCCCCCTCGATCACTTTCCAGCCGTGCTGAGAACGCACAGGACACCACTGCCCAGGCCCAGGCGGCACAGGCCGCCGGAACCAGCGTGGTGACCGGAGATGTGGTGCTGGTGCTCACAGGCTTTCCCTGCAGGGAAGCTGCCTCTCCTGCTCCCCACGCCCTGGCTCTTGCACTCTGTGTTTAATACCGCGTGTTCAGCGTCTGAGATTCAGGGCTGAGCGCTCTGGAACAGTTGTGGAGCGCCAGCTGCTTCATCGGGGTGGGCCCGTGGAGCTGCCGGGCTGTCTTACTGTAAACTTCGGAGCGTGCAGATGAAAATCTCTGCTGGGTTACTAATTACTTAGGAGCATGTACAGCGAAATTATGTTGTCTAGAAGAAAGCAGGTCGTGTTGTGTTAATTATTAGGGCTTTGTAGAACATTTGGCAAATACTGGAAGGTGAAGGAGGAAGAGAAACATCACCTGGAACCAGAGTTCTTTTAATTCGAATTCTTAGTGTGGTCAGACCTGTCTGTCTGTGGGCATATCCCTGAGTAGTTTTGTATCTTTTACTCATTTGAGATTATATCCTGAGTGTTTTGAAAGCATAATTTTAAAAATCAACTTTAGTAAGAAAATTTACATACAATAAAATCTATCAGTTTTTTTTAAGGTTTGACAAAAGTCACAGTCACAATAAAGAACGGTTTGTTGCCCAGAAAGTTTCTCCGTGGTCAGTCCCCCCCTCACACCTGGCCACCACTGATCTGCTGAAAGCGTGCTTTTTCATGTTGGTGGTGTAATTTTTCTTCTGTAGGATTTCTCTCTTTGGTTGGACTTTGGGTTATTTCTTTTCTTCTTTCTATTACAAGCCGTGCTGAGTGTTGTATATCTTGATGTATGTCTGTTTCCATAGGCTGAATCCTCAGCAGTGGGACTCTGGATCACATAGCAGGAATCCTTAGACAGTTCTTTAAATGTCCTCATGGGCCGTCTGTAGGTTTGAGACTTGCTGCACTGTGTTTCTGGTCTGGGAATGGACTAGAATCCTGAGGCTTGGATAGGAGACCTTACCTCGGCTACCTTGCGGTTTTGAGGTCTCCTTGTTCTTTGATTACCTTTGGAGCTTCCCCCTCGTGGCTGCTCTGCATGGTTTGTGTTCTATTTTGAGGCTATACCTAGTCTTTTGTTGATGAAATTTTTGTTTCAGATTAGTTTCTGATAACTTGATATAGCCATTTTAAATAGGGAGAGTATAGTTTTGTAAAATGAATGGTTAATTCTTTATATAGTAATGTTCATTAATACTTGGGCTGGCGTGGTTCTGCCTTGTTCTTTGCTAATCATGGTTCAGTGGTTTGGCAATGGGTTAGCACTCTTTTAAGTGTTTGATGGTTTGAGAAAATGGATTGTAACTTGCATTTCTTGACTTTCATTGCCTTTTGCAGATGGAAGAGATTAGAAACACATGATGTTGTAATAGAATGTGCCAAAATCTCTCTGGACCCTACAGAAGCCTCATATGAAGATGGCTATTCTGTGTCCCACCAAATCTCAGCCCGTTTTCCACATCGTTCAGCCGATGTCACCGCCAGCCCTTATGTTGACACACAGAATAGCTATGGTAAAAAGTGACTTTGGTACTTATCTGCTTTACAACTTTGTCTATGGAAAGCATTGTTTTATTTTTGTTGACTTTCTTTTCCTAGAATCAGACTTAGTTTACCTCTAGGAACTGTTTCCCAAATATTTAAAATTTGTATTTGCCTGCATTTTTCTCCCCATTAATTTAGCCTCCAAGTTTAATTTGCAATCCCACGTCCTCGATATCCTGTGTGATAGCGTGCCTGCAGCCTTGGCATGTGTCTCCAACATTTAACAAATAGAATGGGTTCAAGGATTTGGTTGCTAGGCTCCAGCTCATAAGGGAATCTTTCTACTTTTTCAGACGCCTTTAGTGAGCCTCTGGGCTGTCACACTGACATGGTGTGAATCTGGACAGTTCAGAATTGGATTCATGTAAAAGTCTAGGCTTATCTGTAGGTAGCACCCGCTGAAGTTGACATATAGGTAGTGCTTTTTCAAGTTATCCTGAAGCTTAACTAGACATCAAACCTTGTGGAACTTTATTTCCAAAGAGTGAAAGAACCTTTTCCCCAAGGGCATTAGGAGTCCCCTCAGACTTTCTAAATATAGAGGAGAAAATACTATCACACAGTCTAGAGGACCGTCATTTTTATCTGAATCATCTAGAGCCACACGCTGACCCGCGAGTTCTTCCCCTTCCATCGCAGGGCCTGCTGCTTCCACCCCTTACCCCGCTTCCCGGCTGCCGTCGTTGAACACGCCAGGGCAGCTGCCTCGGACTCTGAGTTCCCCATCCACACGGCTGCTAACTGAGCCGCCACAGGTATGCTGTCAGATAGCGGGCCTGCTTTTTCCCTCTGCCTGCTGCGGCCGCTGACTGTTTGGGTCAGGATTTAGCATATGGTTGGGAAGACCTCACGCTGCTCATTCCAGGAGTTAATTTTAAGAACGCATGATACTTGCAAAGAAAGTTCCTGCTGCCACTTGGGTTTCTCTTAGTTTAGTCTTACAAAATGCAACGTGTCTTTTGATAAATCTTTTAATAAAATGCGTTTTTCTAGCCAAAAAGGCTAAATTTAAGATGGTCATTGGCCCTGGACATGAACCTTGGGAGGCATTGGTGCTCATTCCTCACTGCTGACACGCCTTGTTAACTTCCTAGGCTGCGCTCTGGAGCCCGTCTGTGGTTTGTGGGATGACCACTCCTCCAACTTCTCCTGGAAATGTCCCGCCTGAGTTGTCACACCCTTACAGTAAAGTCTTTGGTACAGCTGGTATGTATGTCTTAGATTTGGCATTGGTTTGGGCCTCCCTTTTGTGATAAGGAGCTGTCTCTTAGATCGCATGGTGAGTTTGAGAGCCACTTGCAGTAGTAAGCCTATGTTTAACACAATACAAACCTCTGGAGCTTTCAGAACATATAAAGTGAACCTAAAAAAAAAAGAAAGACTGATCTGGATCCTCAGAAAGTTAACTCTGGCATCTTTCTTTGCAGTAATAGACTGAAAAAATGGCAGTTTCTAATAGACTAAGTGTGTATGTTCTGCTCTTGTCTCTGGGCAGGTGGAAAAGGAACTCCTCTGGGAACCCCTGCAACCTCCCCTCCTCCAGCCCCACTCTGCCATCCCGATGACTACGTGCACATTTCACTGTCGCAGGCCACAGCCACTGCCCCCAAGAAGGTATGCCCAGGCTGGTCTGCTGCCCCCCTGCCCAGGCACAGTGACTTGCTTGCAGCCCCACTTTGGGAAGCTCATTATGCCAGATATGCCAGAATTTTGACCTAAAATGTAATGGGTTTGAATCAGAACAATTGAAAATAGACTAACCAGTAGCTCTCAGAGTGTGACCTGCTGGCTGGACCCCTGGGGTCCCAAGACCCTTTAAGGGGATGTGCTGGGCCAGAACTGCTTCCGTAGTAATGCTGAGGGGTTGTTTGCCCTCTTCACTGTGTTGGCCTTTGTGCTTGTGGCACAGAAGCAGCGGTGGGTAAAGCAGCCGGCCCCTAGTCCAGATCAGGCTGTCCCACGTTGCGAGTTTCTTCCCTCCAGTTTAACGGAAGAAAGGAAAACAATAGCCAGAAAAAAGCAACTTAAGAGTATTCTATAGAAGGAACGCGTACTTTAACACTGTTTATGATAAAGCAGGAACTGCACGTAAAGTACTTGTACTGTGCACCATTGTGTGGTGGTCGCCTCAGGCGCTTGTGCCGTCATTTGAGTTGAGAGCTGGACCAGTTGCTTTTTTCATGGAGCAAAGAACAACTGACTGACAAGCTGGTTGTTCAGACTAGAGTGTTTGGCAGGCAGTTAGCATCTTAAATGACAAACTGAGTCTGTCGCTTCAGGATAAACAGCTGACAGTATTTGTTGCCAGTGATAAAAGGTGAAATTGGAATATTAAAAAACTGGTATCTGCCACCGAGAGCTTGATAGCTTCCCCAGGTCTTTTTTGATGAGGTGGAAAAGCCTTGTGAAGCTTGCTTAATCATTTGAGGTTTTGATATTATGTAATGAGACACTTCAACACCTGGAAGACCTGTGTAACTTGGCGCACCAGGGCTCTGCGTGCCCGATGTGCGCTGTGACAGAGGCATTCAGGGCGCAGGGAAGGCCAGGGGCCTAGCGCAGAGTAAAGAGTAGCTGCCGTGCGGTTTCAGACTCTGGCCTTGAAGAAGGGCCCCTTGTCGAGTCGTGGTGCCATAGCGCAGATGGCCTTGAAGAAGGGCCCCTTGTCGAGTCATGGTGCCATAGCGCAGATGGTTATTCGCAGTTATTTAAAAAGTCTGCTTACTTTTGATCGCTACTTATCCACGGAACCTAGAGTCTTCTTTGTATACCTTAGGCAGAGTAACACAGTAGAGCGCGGGCAGACACGAGAATCCAGCTTTCTGCCATGAAGCCAGATATTAAAGAGATTGCTAAAATGTACAACAGCTCCACTCTTCTCACTAAATTCATTTTATCCTTGTTTTGGGAAATATAGTTATTTTTCATAAAAATATGTTATTTATGTTTACACGTATTGGGCTTTTTATTTTTAAGTGAATAAATATTCTAAAAATTGTTAATTTCTAACATAGTAACTATCAATAGATATAACCATATAAACAAAAGTTCTTGGGATTCTCAATTGTTTTTAAGAACATAAAGGCATCCTGCTGGCGGAGGGTGCAGCTCAGTGGTAGAGCGCCTGCCTGGCGTGCACAGGGTCCTGGGTTCAATCCCCAGTACCTCCATTAAAAATAATAATAATAAATAAACCTAATTACCTCCCCCGAACAAAAATTAAAAAAATAAAAATAGAAAGTAAAGGCATCCTGAGACAAAATAGTTTGAGAACCACTTGGCTAAGCTTTAAACTCCTTTGTAATATGCCAAGATTTTAGGTGTTTAGGATATTTCTCTTACATTAGAGAACATGTACACGGTTTTCTTCCTTGTGATGTAAATGGTGCCTGTGTTGTTTCAGGAAGAGAGAGCAGATTCTGCAAGGCCCTGTCTGCATAGACAACACCATCTTCCGAACGACAGAGGATTAGGTAAAATCCCCGGGTAACGGTACAACTTGCTTGAATTTGATGGGTTATATGTGGAAACAAGGAAACTCTGGAACACCGCAAAACCCTGAAGCCCAGAGATAATGAAACATGTAATTAAGTCTAGAAACCAACCTAATAATAGCATCAGAAAAAGCTTTTAAGTACCTGTGTTGTGTGCTGTGGTTTCCTCTGCTCTCTGAGATGTTAAGAATGGAGAATTTTATTTTCTGTGGGGTGATTTTCTGGGTACCTTCAGTTAGATTGCTGTGCTGTTTAGCGCTCTGTGGTTGCTCCGGGAGGGAGCCGTTTCCAGCCTTCTCTGTGCGGCAGGAAGGGGCAGTAGGGACCCACCCTGTTACATGAGAGCGGTTTCACAGCGACGAGGGTTACCAGTGTGTTTCTTTGACTTGAGCTGTCTTTGTGTCTTTTTAGAAGAACTATCTGGGAGCAAAGGTTCGGTCACTCTCAGTGATCTCCCAGGGTTTTTAGGTGACCTGGCCTCTGAAGAAGATAGCATTGAGAAGGATAAAGAAGAAGGTAACGCGGGTGGGATCCTGGGCTTGTATGAGACTGCTGCGAGTTGGTAGCGCCCTCATTCTGCCCTGACACTGGGATTTGGTGTCAACCTGCACAGGCTTGCTTGGTGTTTCTTCTTCTGTGGGAGGAAGATGGGAGTGTTTTTCTGGGTCCTGTGCCAGATAAAGGCATGCTACTTTTTATCTGTCCCTCCGGGTAGCACGTGGCAGATGTGGCCCCGCACTGCCTGGCCTTACCGAGGTGACCTGCTTACTCTGGTGTCTCTTTCTCCCTCCCTCCTCAGCGGCAATATCTGAAGAACTGTCTGAGATCACCACGGCCGACGCTGAGCCCCTGGTCCCTCGAGGAGGCTTTGACTCTCCCTTCTACCGGGACAGTCTCCCGGGCTGTCCTCGGAAAGCCCATTCGGCCGCCTCTGGTGCTCAGAGCGCCAGTGTGAACCCCGAGCCTTTAAACTCCTCCCTGGACAAGCCTGGGCCTGACACACCAAAGCAAGCCTTTACTCCCATAGACCTGCCCTGCGGAGGCGCCTCTGAGAGCCCTGCCGGGAGCCGGGAGCGCCAGCCTTCTCTGGAGACCAGCATCCTCACTCCCAGCCCTTGTAAAATTCCACCTCAGAGGGGAGTGGGGTTTGGAAGTGGGCAGCCTCCCCCGTACGATCATCTTTTTGAGGTGGCTTTGCCAAAGACTGCCCATCATTTTGTCAGCAAGAAGACCGAGGAACTACTAAAGAAAGCGAAAGGAAACGCAGAGGAAGACTACACGCCCTCTGCCTCCCCGGTGGAGGTGCTGGACAGACTGATACAGCAGGGGGCAGACGCGCACAGCAAGGAGCTGAGCAGGTAGGCCACTGCGCCCCGGGGGTCCCGTTACTGTGAAGTACGGGAACACCCCTTCACACGCTCACCAGAGGCCCCTGGTTCTCCGTGTTGTCAGAAGCCCCTCCAGCCTGTCGCCTTTTCATATGCAGGATGTGTGTATGCTCTGCATGTGCACGTTAAGGGCGGGTAACTTCTTAGACCACCATTTGAATGAGTGTTTCACCTGTCAGCTGCTCTGTGCCCTGTGCTCTGGGGAAGCGCCAGTGTGTTCGCATTTGCCCTCCGAACACCTGAGGGTGAGACTGTGGTATTCAGATAACACAGGAAGATCGGTCACAGTGTCTCCTCTAGGGACAGACCTGTTGCTGCTCTGTCTTGGGAACAGCTCAGCCGATGCAGGATAAAGCCCTCAGCGCTTCAGTGCGTGCTCAGGGCGGCCTGCCCCGGCTCTCCTCTCGCACGCGTGGGTTGAGGGCCCGTCTGAGACCCTGTTTTCAGCCCGTCCTTTATTACCCTTTTCAAAGGTGATCTTGGGGAGGGGTAAGGGCATCGCTAACCCACAGTGACGCCATCTCCGAACAGGCTGTTAGGGAATGTTAGTTTTAATTTTTCTTCTGTGGAATCCCCTGAGGGGGAGTTTGGCAGATTCTGTATGTAATGTTTCAGATCTCTTTTTGAATGAAGTTTAGTGTAATAAACTCAGGTAAATTGCCTGCTTTTTCCTTAACCTTGGGTGACAGTAGCTTCTCAGCAGGGAGCTGCTCCCCATGTATTCCCACAGAGAGGGCTGAGGACAGCTCTGTGTTTGGTCCCTCCGTTCCCGGGAGCGCTGACCAGGGACGCAGGCTGCGGGTGGGCTCGAGTTAGCCCCCCCCCCCCACGGAGACGTGGGTGTGCTTAGTGGGGGCGTCCGCCGCATCCGTCTGCTGTAAGGCTCCTCCTCTAACCTGGGTGGGCTTCAAGTTTGAGACTTTCTCGTGCCTTCGCGCTTTTGACTACAAGGAAGTGATCTGACGTTAGAAGTCCACATAGGTTTTTCTAGGTAAGATCGGTAACTTTGTTACTCAAAACCTTCCTTCCTAGGTTGTCTTTACCCAGCAAGTCTGTGGACTGGACCCACTTTGGAGGTAAAGTTGCTGCTTCGGCTCTGAATCTGGCCCCGAGGGTCTTGTTTGCTTGTTGCCCTTGAAGGAGGTTCCCTCTAGGAAATACCTCCCTTCCGCTGCTGCTCCAGGCAGGTTATCTGCTTGGCTAAGTAGTATCTCACGTATTGCAAAGTCAGCATTGCCTATTTCTGAAAAGTGGCAAGTACCACGTGCTTGAGAGCCGGCTTGCCAGAAGTGCGCACCTCACTGCAGGCTTCCCTAGAAAAGATCCACGTGAGGCCAGTGGTGCTGGGAGAGCTCGTGGGGGGCAGCATACCAGTGAAGCAAGGAAAGGTGTCTTCAGTGTGTGTATGTATGTGTTTCCAGGTTTGTGGGGGAAGTAAACCAAGCTCTGAAAGCGTCCTCCTGCATTGTACCCCTTTGCGTTCCTTTAAAAGGAAGATAGGTGGTAAACACTGCCCCGTCCCCACTTGCCCAGTGAGTGACTGTGTCTGGGAGCCCAGCGGTCGTTTGCACAGTGAGGGTCTTGTTTCTTGAAGAATTGTTTTTTGAAGCTAACAAACCGTGGGCAGGGGCTTGCTTGAAAGATATGTAAAAGGCCTCTCTGCCACCCTCCCTCTGCTTTAAAATCAGGCTCTCCTCCCTCAGATGAGATCCGCACCCTCCGTAACCAGTTGCTTTTACTGCACAACCAGTTACTGTATGAGCGTTTTAAGAGGCAGCAGCACGCGCTCCGGAACCGGCGGCTGCTCCGCAAGGTGATCCGGGCGGCGGCCCTGGAGGAGCGCAACGCCGCCATGGTGAGCGCCCTGCGCCAGGGCTCTTGGTTCCCTGGATTTGGGTCAGTGTGCTGGGTGGGGAGGAGCGGCAGCTGAGTCGAGGTCAGAGCCCTCGATCTAGCTCTGCGCACTCGGGGCAGGTCCCTCAGTCTCTGGGGGTAACGTGTGAATGGCCAGATCTCTGACTTCCCTGCAGCTCTTGGAAGCTGTGGGGACAAGTGATCTTGTTGTGTGTTTGTTGGCCTGTAATTGGCTAAGATGATAACAGAGTCAAAAGATACTTTTGTTTCTCCAAATGTGAAACCAGCTCTCCCGAAGCAGTTTTATGGCAAAACCTTGTAAGGCAGTGAAGCCAGGCAGACCAGGAGATTGACCTTGGCTCTACCGCTCACTACCTTAGGAAAGCAGTTTAGCCCCTGGGAGCCTCTGCTACCCGTTCTGTAAAGTGGGAGTAATAAGAGCAGCATTTATGTTTAACTGCGGTGGTGAAAAGAAATCACGTTGGCAAGCACTTGCTCAGTGCCGGCGCTGGGCAGGCCTTCAGTGACCTGGGTCAGTACCACGCCCTTACTTCGGTGCTGGTGGTTAGGACTTTTGAAAGTATCGAGTGCAGATTGATCCCTGAGAAAAGTTCTATAAGCAACTTCTGATCCATTTGCTAATGTGGAATTTGGAAACCCTTGACCAAAAGCCAAGCTAGACAGCTGTGAGCTGTCAGACTCTGGGCCTGTGTCATGGCTTCAGGGTAGCTTGTGACTGTGGGTGAAGTGCCTGCAGCATGCGTTGAACTTGAGCGTCACTGCCCATGCTGGAAGGCAGCTAAGTGATGGCATCTTTGGTCTCTGCTAGAAAGACCAGTTGAAGTTACAAGAGAAAGACATCCAGATCTGGAAGGTTAGTCTGCAGAAAGAACAAGCCAGGTACAGTCAGCTTCAGGAGCAGCGAGACACCGTGGTCACCCAGCTCCACAGCCAGATCAGACAGCTTCAGCATGACCGAGAAGAATTCTACAACCAGAGCCAGGAGCTGCAGGTACGAGCGGCAGCACTCAGCACAGTCAGCCAGGAGAGGGCGTGCAGGCGCCCTCTGTCTGAAATCATGGCAGGTAGACTTCACGGCAGGTGCATTTTATTTAGGGCAGAGGGTCCCCAGCTTTCTTGGTTCATAGTTCTCTTAGCATTTCACAGCCAAAAGAAACACCTCGCCGTTCTTACTTAGTAGATCCAAACAATTTAGAATTTACATCCTAACAACTTAGTGCTGTTTGAAAATAATACAGGTACATCTTCTCAATTTTCAATTTCATTTTTAAATGTCCAAAATTACTTTCCAGTGCTTTCTGTGTACCTGTTGGGCACTGCAGAGCGTCTCAGGCCTTGGAATCAGATGAGACATTGATGCGCCCATTTCCTGTTTCACACTGGTTTTCTCGTGGTGATGTTTATCACAGCAACCACCTCAGGCCCAGCTTTGCGAAGATAATCTGTATTCCACAGGGACATGGGACACCTGATACCGAAACAGCTTCCTCCAGCTAGTAGTTCACACGATCACCAACAGGTGTCGCTGTGTTTCCCTCAAAATTTAATAACAGCCCCGCAGCACCCCTGTGAGTTGCTGTGTAGCCCTGGGGCTCTTTGGCTCACAGTTTGGGAGCTGCATATCTAAGGGGTTTTTTGGTTTTGGTTTTTGTTAGTCAGGAACTCAGAAATTAAGTATAACTTACTTTTTAAAACTAAGAAGTTAGTTTTAAGCCTGGTGGCCCGAGGACAGAGCAGCTGAGGGTGCGGCTTTCCCCTTTCCCTGTGGGCCGGTGGCCACATGCACTCGTGGCCTGGCCTGATGGCGCCCTGTCATGTGACAGCATGTCTCTTTGTGTAGACAAAGCTGGTGGACTGCAGGAACATGATTGCGGAGCTGCGCGTGGAGCTGAAGAAGGCCAACAGTAAGGTGTGCCACACCGAGCTGCTGCTCAGCCAGGTTTCGCAGAAGGTAAGAGGCGGGCGGGCCGGGCCTGCGCCCTCCTCCGGGTGGGCACGTGTGTTACCTGGGTGTCTGTGTCAGGGGCTCCCAGCGGGGACTGATGCTGCTCTCCTTCCCCAGGGGACGTTCGGCAATATCTGGAGACATTTTTGGTTGACATTTTTGATGCACTGATGTGGAGCGGGTGGGGCGAGGGTGCTCCTAAACACCGTGTGATGCACAGATGGCCCCGCAGCAGGCAGCTGTCCAGCCCGAGCCCTGCCCTGGGTGTGTCCTGGGAACTCTTTTTTAATACGTTGTTTACATAACTGTGAAGAGTTCGTTTGAGCTGTGTTGTTCCCGTCTTTGGGATCGATTGCACTCTTTATAAATCACTTCTCGAGACCCAGAGGTTTTCCATGGGGCTTCGTCCCTGGACCTGGCATCCCGGCGGTGGTGGTTGTATACATACCCGTCTTCTCCAGGCTCACTGGCCGGTTTTGACGTGGAGCATTTGCACTCCCTCCCCTTGGCTTAGGGACAGTTTTAAAGTGCATTTCTGTCCACTTTTGTTGCCCTTGGTTGCCTTCCTCCCCACCAGCCATTGTGGTGTGGCCTTTGAAACCAGGGGAGTTGTTCATACTGCCCTCCCCCTGAAATAGCGTGCTCCTTGCTGGCTCCCCGTTTAATGTCCAGGGCTTTCTAGCTTTGTGCTGTCAGCCCTTTGACCTTGCCCATTTGTGTGTCTTGGTCAGCTCTCAAATAGTGAGTCGGTCCAGCAGCAGATGGAGTTCTTGAACAGGCAGCTGCTGGTTCTTGGGGAGGTCAACGAGCTGTATTTGGAACAGCTGCAGAACAAGCATTCGGACACCACAAAGGTATGTGGGCTCGGGGAGCCACACCCCACCTGGGATGCTCCTAGGACCTAGGCAGTATGTCTGTGGCACACCAAAGAGAATGGCTTTGTGAGTTGTGTCCTGAAAGATGGCGTGGCAGCTTAGTGTCTGTTCCCACCTCTCCTTGGTCTGGCAGCACAGGCACTGCACAGCTGCCACGTGAGCTTGTTTCCCTGGGCGGGCTGCTTCGGAATTAAATCAGGCACGTGTGAAAGCATCTGATAGTACTGGGTGCAGAGTGGGTGATGGAAGTGTTCTCCATCTCTTACCCAAGCCCCCCTTAAAGACAGACAGACAGACAGACAACAGGAAAGGATGGGGAGCCAATTCAGTCTAACATACAGCTCTCAGGGCTGTGGGTATATACTGCTGGACATGCTTTTTTTTTTTTTTAACATTTTTTTATTGAGTTATAGTCATTTTACAGTGTTGTGTCAAATTCCAGTGTAGAGCACAATTTTTCAGTTATACATGAACATAGACGTATTCATTGTCACATTTTTTTTCGCTATGAGCTACCACAAGATCCTGCATTTATTTCCCTGTGCTATGCAGTACAATCTTGTTTATCTGCTCTGCATTTTAAAATCCCAGTCTGTCCCTTCCCACCCCCCACCCCCCTGGCAACCCCAAGCTTGTATTCTGTGTCTATGAGTCTGTTTCTGTTTTGTATTTATGTTTGTTTGTTTTAGATTCCACATATGAGCGATCTCATATGGTATTTTTCTCTCTCTTTCTGGCTTCCTTCACTTAGAATGACCTTCTCCAGGAGCATCCATGTTGCTGCAAATGGCGTTATGTTGTTGGTTTTTGTTGCTGAATGGTATTCCATCTTATAAATATACCACAGCTTCTTTATTCAGTCATCTGTCGATGGACATTTGGGCTGTTTCCATGTCTTGGCTATTGTAAATAGTGCTGCTGTGAACATTGGGGTGCAGGTGTCATTTTGAAGTAGGGTTCCTTCTGGATATATGCCCAGGAGCAGGATTCCTGGGTCATATGGTAAGTCTATTCCTAGTCTTTTGAGGAATCTCCATACTGTTTTCCACAGTGGCTTTCCTTGCTTCCCTCTCCCACTCTTAATGATTTAGATGTCTTCTTTTACAATTTTATTTATTACAATTTTGTTTATTCTTTTTGTAATTCATGGCAGTTATCTCCTTTCCAGTTATGAGTTTCTCATTTTTGTAGCATCCTGCTGCTTTTCTATTTAGAGTAGACCTGACAGTTTTTCTTTTAGCATGGGTTTAGTGTTGCTAAACTCTTTTTAGTTTTTGCTTGTCTGTGAAGTTCTTTATCTCTCCTTCTAAAGGGTAGCCTTGCTTTATAAAGTATCCTAGGCTGCATCTTTTTTTCATTCAGGACTTTGAATATATCTTGCCACTCCCTTCTGGCCTGTAGTGTTTGTGTAGAGAAATCAGCTGAAAGCCTTATGGGGGTTCCCTTTTAACTCACTCTTTGTTTTTCTCTTGCTGCCTTTAGGATCATTTCTTTATCCTTGACTCTGGCCATCTTGATTATGATATGTCTTGGTGTGGGTCTGTTTGGGTTCTTCCTGTTTGGGACTCTCTGAGCCTCCCGTACTTGGGTATCTGATTCCTTCTTTAGGTTTGGGAAGTTTTCAGTCATGATTTCTTCAAATACCTTTTCAATCCCCTTTGTTCTTTCTTCCCCTTCTGGAACCCCCATTATGCGTAGATTGGCACGCTTCATATTATCCCATAGGTCCCTTATATTGTTTTCATTGGTTTTTATTTGTTTTTCTCTCAGCTGTTCTGATTGGGTGCTTTCTGTTGTCCTGTCTAATAGGTCACTTATTCGTTTCTCTGCATTATCTAGCCTGCTTTGCACAGCCTTTAGGTCAGATCTCATCTCAGCAAATGAGTTTACTAATTCTACTTGGTTCTTCTTTATAGCTTCTATTTCAGTTTTGACACATTTTATATCTCTAAACACTATTTCTTTTAGTTCCTTCAGTACTTTGATCACTCCTTTTTTGAAATCTTGATCTAGTAGGCCATCAATGTCTATTTCCTTGATCGTGCTTTCAGGGGATTTCTCTTGATCTTTTAATTGGGAGTGGTTCCTCTGCTTCTTCATATTGCTCATATCTCTCTGGCACTGTGGCTTAAGGAGTATCAGTTATCTAGTTCTCCTGGAGATGGAGTGCTCTTAATGATTTCATGGAGAGGTCTTTGTGTCTTCGCTCTGTTTCACGAACTCAGCTTGCTGTTTCCAGAGGCCCTTTGTTGGCACCCTTGTCTGTGCTGCTCCCAGTGGCTGTCGGCTAGCAGATCGCACCTCTTCCCAACACTGGGTCAGGTGCTGAGCTCTTACCCAGTGGGCTGGCGGGTCACTCCCCCTCTGGATGCCGCAGTCAGGTGCTGCGCTCGGGCGAGGCAGGTGGGTGGATTGCGCCCCCTCCCAGCACCGTGGTCAGGTGCTATGTTCCTGCCAGGAAGGCGGGTGGCCACCCACCCTCTCCTGGCCCCGGTCGCTCCACTGCTCTGTACAGCTGGCCACTCCACCTCGGGTCGGCGCTCCGAAGGCGGGCTCGGGGACGACCCCGGAACCGCCCCACCCCTGCTCCATGCCAAATCCCAGCTCCTTGTTTGTCTTGGCGGCACGAGTTCTCTGAGGTGCCAGGGCAGAAAGATCCTATCTGCCTTGGGCTGTAAACAAGTCTCAGTCCTGCCCAGGAGGTTGCGGAGCCCCTGGGTGCGGATTCAGGTCTCGGCCCCGCCCCTGCCCAGGCGCTGCACACAGGAGGAGATGGCGGCTGTGGCTGTGCCCTGCCTCTCTTCTCGGGAGAAGCGCCGGTGATGGCGCCGCGGGTCTGAGGAGACAGAGGCTACAGCGCCCCTCCCCTCAGGGCACACCAGCCGTATTGCTCTGCTTTTTTCGCAGTTTATGGGGGACCGAGGTTGTTCTGCTCCGTATCCCCTCCCAGCCATGGCGTGCAGCCCCTGTCATCCCCTGGGGCTGCCTCAGTGCAGCCAACCCTGTCCTCCGCCTGGCTCGGGTGGCCTGTCCCAGCCCCAGCTGCCAGCTCGTGTCTTGGGCTGGGTGTTGTGGGGACCCTTTGTGCCCGTTTAACTCAGTTCTGTCGGTCAAGGGGTGCTTGGGGCAGATCTGAGCCTCAGAGGCTCTCGCTCTGTCCCGCTGGCCTGTCCGTTGGAGACGGGGAGACCCAGTGAACAAGTGCCAGTCCTCCTTTGCCGCTCCCTCCCTGCAGGACCAGTCCCGCACTGTTTTGCTTTTTCTTCTTTCTTTTTCCCTTTTCTCCTACCAGAGTTTTGGCGTCTTTGTCTTTTGAAGAGGGCGATGTTCTGTTGGAGTTCGGCAGGTGCTCTGGTTGGCTGAGTGGGTCCATAGATGTGAGTTTTGGTGTATTTATGGGAGAGGGTGAGCTACAAGCATCCTTCTACTCCGCCATCTTGCTTCTCTCCTGTACATGTTTTTTTTTCTTCGAAGCGTTAATGTAACTTCAGGAGATGGTGGTTCAGTCCTGGCAACAAGGCTGGCAGGGGGATGGTCTTACATTAATTAGTGCCTCACCAGTGGTGTGGAGGCAGAAGTTTTATGTCAGTTTATGAATAGCCTCGGGTAACAGTGAATGAGGTGGGAATGGAGTTTTAAGAGTAGCTGCTTAGATGCTTCCTGTCACTAACTTTTCCATCACTCACAGGCTTTCTTTTTAGGATTTCTTGAGCTTGTGCTTTGTAAAGCTTTTTTTCTCTTGGCCAAATGTAGGAGTCAGTCTTAGAACCAGAGGGATGTAATTTCCATCATAGTTACTTGTTATTTCCCAGCTTCTCTCACCTCTGGGGTTCCGGCTCTCTTTAGAAGCGTGTAAATGTGGGGCTTTCTCTAGAAATCAGCTCTCACTAACTTCGGAAGTTTAATGGCTTCAGAAAAAGAAAGAAGGGAAAACAGGCCTCAGGGACTCTAGAACCTCTGAGAAAGCCTGCTTACGTGCACTGCACATACCTCCCGAGAGAGGCATGGACGGGCCGGCCTGAGCACTTGTCCCCCTGGGACCTCTGACAAGCCACCTGCCCTCTCGGGCCTGGTTCCATAGTTCATAAAATGCGCACAGTGATACTGACAGCAACAGTTAGAAGGCCTCCACTTGTAAGCGGCAACAAAAAAAGACTTCACTGGCTTCACCGTAAAGAGTTTCATTATTTCACTCGACAAGAAGTCCTGAGGCAGGTGGGTTCCAGGCTGGCCAAATCAGCAGTTCATGGACAGCACCAAGGAGCCCGGTTCTTTCCACTCCTCCGCATGGCCCCACCTGTTGTGTCGACCTTGTCTTTGGGCTGCCCGGGCTCCTGGTTGCAAAGCATGTGCCACAGTTAAAGCTGTCACCGCTGGGTGTCGTGTTGCCCTGTGGAAGAGGAGAGCATCGCTTCCTGCAGGTCTCCCTCATCAAGGAAACCTTTCCCGGGAACTCTACCAGACCTGCCGCCCTTGTTACTGGCCAGGAGTATGTCGTGTGCCGCCCCGAGCCCAGCCGTTGCCTTGAACCTGTCGGGATCTGCCTCCGGCCCTGGAGCTGGGCCTGCTCTTGTCCAGCCAGGCTGGGGAGGAGGAGTGGCGTCCACATTAGGCGGGGAGGGCGGGGAGGGCTGGAAGTTGTTGGGCGTAGCACCTCTCACAGTGGCTGTGAGGGGTAGTGAAAGTGCGCAGATACTTTGATTCTCCCTGGATGACTATCATTTACAACAAAGGTCCAGTTTGTTCACCTAGTCTATGCTGTAGTCTGGAGCCATCAGGCGTAGCTGGCAGCCACATTGTCTGGTCTCAGTTCTGAGCTTAGACCTGTCCTCTTCTGCCCAAGGAAGTGTTGGGCTCGCTGGTCGTCTTCGAGGCAGGGGTGCCTTCGTGGACTCTCATTTCCATGCTCCTTACGGTTTATTATCTTAAAAAGAAAAAACATATTGTGAAGTTTACGTTGCATATGTTTTCCCAAATAAAAAAGCACGCAACACACCTGCAGCACGTGCTTGTTAGGAGAGTACCCCCTCCCCCTTCCCTGAGCGCTAGTGTCTGCTCGCTCTGGGTCCTGAGCTGCTTCCTCCGTCAGCAGCAGGCCGTCGTCCTGCAGGACTGGCAGGCCTCGTCGGGGTACCTGGTCTGCAGGTGCTGCTTTGTGGGAGCAAACCTACTCCTTGCTGCGTCTCTAGATTTATCTGGGCTGTTGTTAGAGGAGGGAGAAGAGTAGGAAAGGGGAAGATGGCCAACGGCGCCCCCACGCGGAAGTCGCCGCTGAGTACTGGCGTGTTTTCCTTGGGGTTTTCAGAACGCGTATGTTTACACAGCCGATCAGACTGTTCCCGTGGCTTTGTAGTCTGCTTTTTTATATTTTTGCTGGTACATACAATTTTTAAAAACTTATTAAGTGTAAGAGAGACTTTAATTTACTTAGCTGGTTTTTTGACATTGGACTTAACAGTATTTTTTGTTTTTTGCTCTTCTAAATATACTATGGTGATTATTTTTGCGCCAAAATATCTACTGATGTTTTAAATGATTTCCTAAGGGATAGATTTCAGGCAAGGGTGTCAGTTAATACTTACTGCCAGCACCCTTTCCAGAAAGCTGGCTAGTTTCTGTTTCCACTAAGAGCATACTGATACAGCACCTTTTCAGTGCTTATTTCATTGAGTTTTTGAAATGGATGTGGCATATACCTTTTCTAAAAGTGCTCACTCCAGTTCCCCTTTTTTAGGAAGTAGAAATGATGAAAGCTGCATATCGGAAAGAACTAGAAAAAAATAGAAGCCACGTTCTCCAGCAGAGTCAGAGGCTCGATACCTCTCAGAAACGGATATTGGAACTGGAATCTCATCTGGCCAAGAAAGACCACCTTCTTTTGGAACAGAAAAAATATTTAGAGGATGTCAAGCTCCAGGCAAGGTAACTCTCATCGGGAAAGGCTCGGCTGTGATGCGTTCTGCGTCACTGAGGGAGCTTCCCACATTCTGTGTGGTCTGTATCTTTCAGAGGACAGCTGCAGGCCGCAGAGAGCAGGTATGAGGCTCAGAAAAGGATCACCCAGATGTTTGAATTGGAGATCTTAGATTTATATGGCAGGTTGGAGAAAGATGGCCTCCTGAAGAAACTTGAAGAGGAAAAAACAGAAGCAGCTGAAGCAGCAGAAGAAAGGTAGGAGCCAGAGTTGGCCTCCATGGCCTCATCATTACCGCCCCTGACAGAACAGGGTTGTGTCACGTGGTGTCAGAAGCAGCTGTGGCACCGGCTCCGTTCCCCAGAGAGCCCAGCCACCTCTCCACGTTCCTTTTCCCGGTCCCGAATCACTTGATACAGTCATGGAGGCGTTCATATTTAAGATTGCCATCTGAGGTCCCTAGTCGTGGCTCACCTTTCTCTTCGTGAGTGCTCATGCTCGAGTCCTCGATCCTAAAACAGAGGGCCGGCTGGCGGAGTTCGGTGTCGGTGAGCGTGCGTCAGGATAATGCCCAGACGTGGACGCCATAACCACCAACTCCCTTTCCCCTCCTGGATTTCTTACAGGCTTGACTGTTGCAATGACGGCTGCTCGGATTCTGCACCAGGGCACAGTGAAGAGGCAGCTGGCCGTAACGGTGAGGCCAGGCCCCTCAGACCCGGCGGTGCCCGCGGCAGCAGTGGGAGCCGAGGCGGCGGAGGCGGCAGCAGCGGCGGCAGCGAGCTCTCCACCCCGGAGAAGCCCCCGAACCAGAGGGCAGGCCCGTTCGGCAGTCGGTGGGACACTGCCGCCGGGGAGCCCTCTACCAGCATCCCTGCAACTGTTGGCTCACTTCCCAGCTCCAAAAGCTTCCTGGGCATGAAGGCGCGAGAGTTATTTCGTAATAAGAGCGAGAGCCAGTGTGACGAGGACGGCGTGACCATCAGTAGCCTTTCTGAGACCCTAAAGACAGAATTGGGCAAAGACTCCAGCATGGAAGCCAAGACGCCCCTGAGCCTCGATGGCCCACACCCATCTCCCCCAAACGTGGACAGTGTTGGACAGCTCCGTATCATGGACTACAACGAGGCTCACCATGAGCACAGCTAAGGACGATGGTCAGTCAGTGTTACCCTGCATATTGCTGGCGTAGAACAGGAGTGTGAATGCACGCTTCAGAGCTTTCCTGTTTCCAGGGTTCGAGTGGCTAGCTCACGCAGTGGAAATGGGATGGAGGTCCTTTTGACAGTTGACTGAGTGCAGAACGGTTTTTGGATCTGGCATTGAAATGCCTCTTAACCTTCCCTCAGCCACCCCCAGACCCTGTCTTTCATTTACCCGGCAGCGTGTGCTAACCCGAGGGCCAGTGTGTGTTCCTCACTAGCTTTATTTTCTTCCTTTTCCTGCAAAATGGGTCCTTTGAACCTGTGCAATATGAGGCCAAATTTAATCTTTGAGGCTAACACACCACTCTCTCCTTTCCTGAGGCTCAGCTAACTGGGTTGGCCCTCTGCTGGCCCAGGTAACTGGTGGCATCGCAGGTAAGTCCGGTTCTGTCCCTTTCTGGGAGGGGCAGCCTGCAAAGCTCGTCTTCTTCACAGGAAAGCTCTTACGTGAGCCTTGTTCCCTGCTCTTTGGTTCAGCACCTAAAGCAGCAGATCTAGAAAAGTGATGGTTTCTTCACCCTTGTTTTTTTGGTGGTTCTGATAAGCTGCCTAGAAACTTCTATGTGAACACATGCCCGTCATTCAGAAAGTCCAGAGCTGGCACCGTGGAGACCACACTGCCCTTTGGGAACACCCTGCCCCCCCCCCCACTACCTCTTATTTCTGTGGTGTTTGCTCGAAAGCTGGCACTGTTCTGAGCAGAGGCTGGCGTGTGGGTGCTCGGCCCTGCTCTCTGCAGCAGGGCAGGATGGCGACTAGAGCAGTTACCCGGAAGGAGGAGCGCCGTGGGTGGGGACCTGGCCCCTGGGTCCAGGCAGGGCTGCGCCGGCTGAGCCCCGCGCTGACGCGCCACTGTCTGTTCGCCTCCCTTTACACCCCGTACGCCTCTTGTTTCTGTCAGCTTCTGTGTGATGCTGCAGCAGAAAGGCTCTGAAGGTCCAAAGAGTTTCTTCAAAGTTTATGACCCTTGTTTCTCAGGCTGTGAGAGTTGCCTCACTGTGGTAGGTTCTAGGCCACCGAGAACGTAACAGCTTTTTCACAGCAATCCTGACTTTTGGGCCAACTCTGCAGGGAGCTTGATGCTGCCCCCCCCCCCCCACGTTAGTCCTGGGAGAGCGTTAAAGCGGAGGCCTGGTGACCGCTGCCAAAGGGCTGCCCGCGCACGCCCGTGAGAGGCAACACCAGTCAGGACACTGATGGTGGCACAGAATCTGAACTTGACAGATGCTCCGGAAATAAATGCTAGAGCCTAAGGATTGTTGCCTCGTGTCCCAGCCCAGACTGAGGCGGGGAGAGGCTGGCAGGAAAGAGCCAATGAACTTGGTTTTTCTCTTTCTCTTCTTTCAGTAAAAGTATAAAAGTGTTCACCCACGAGGAGGGCAAAGGCAAACTGTGATGGTACGAATGTTACCGCTTGTGGGAGCTCCCAGCACGTGAGGGCAAAGGTCTCTTTTAAAAAGTGTGGCAATAAATACTCTAGCGTCCCGACCAGCGGGAGCTGGGTAACAAGCGCCTCCCCGTGGCCATGGCTGTGCGGGCGGGGGCTCCCGGGCGCGGCTGGCTGGTGCGCAGCCGGAGGGAGGGTGTGTGCCCGTCTGCTCTCGGCCCAGCACGGCGCCGGCCGTGGCCGCCAGATGTCCGCAGTGGAGTTAATGACACCGTATATTTAATTCAGCTTTTTCCAAAGGAAAGCTTAAAATCAAATGCATTCTAGCTCCCTAGTTCAGTTTCATTTAGAAAGGGAAAACGTGAACAAATTCAGAAAAGAAATGTTACAAGATAACTATTACAACTGGTTCTCAGTGCTTACCCCTCCCCAAGACCAAAAGATCTGTGCTGCAGAACGAAGACATAGGCACTTAAACCAAAGCCTTTACCCTGACTAACTGGCAAAGGCAAGGAGGCCAACGTAAAGAAAGAAAAGAACTTTTTTTTTAAACGGGCAGTTTGTAAAAGTGTAAGGAAGAGGCAGGCAACGCGGACATGTGGCCTGAGGCCCGGGCTGGAGGCTCTGCGGGCGGGTCTCTGCGAGGCCCTTGCCCACTCCTCCAGCCTGGGCGTCTGTCTGCTCAGCCTCTGGCCGTGGCCAAGGCAGCAGCACTTAGCCTCCTCTGGGCTCTGGGAGCCCACGGCTGGGGAATGGGGGTCTGGTGGCGTGCTGAACTTGCCCAACCTGGAAATTGAGGCTTTTATGTTGCAAAAGACTTGAGTCGGTAAGAGGGTTTGGTTTGATTTTGAAAGCGATAAACCTGCCAAGAGTCACTGGCTCACTTGATTATGCTTCAGTGAGTGTCTTTAAGTAAGGAAAGGTGATGGTGATGGAGGAACTTCTGAGAGAGAATTCAGGCCCGGGAACAGGCAGGGCAAAGGCATTGGAACAGTGTTCCCGGCAGAGCCTGCCCTGAGACTAAGCAGGGCGGCGTTTGCAAGCGTCAGGGTTGGCCTCCATCCAGGGTCACTCTGAGCAGGCTTGCCTACCTTGGAGCTGTTTGGCCGACGTCCATAACCTGTTCTGATCCCCACCTGCCACTAACTGGGGTCGGCACAGGCCCTAAGAAGATCAGAGCCTGCTTCTTGGGTAGCGTGAAGCCTTGTTCTAAAAGGGAGCACTGCGGTGCCATCGGGGGCAGGGTAGGGGTGGAAGGTGGCAGCGTGGTCTCCGTGGGGCACGTGAGTTCCTGATGCTGCTGTAGGCCTTCCAGCAGACAGAACGTTCAGGGAGTTTTCAAAAGCTTTTGACAAGGTTCTGCCCCAGCTCTGTGAAAGTGGTTACTGTGGAAGTGGAAGAAATACCTGGTCATGAATAAGAAAACTAACTGAAATCCAAAGGTGGGAGGTGAAGATCGTTTCTTCGGTCAAGAGGTTTCCCTGGAGATGAGCGCTGGGACCAGCCTTACCAGGTGGGGCGGGCAGTAGACGTGCCGCCCTAGGCCTGTCAGCAGAGGGAGAGCTGCCTAGCCTTCGGGAGTAAGCTGCTGAAGGTTCACAGGCTCTCTGACAGAGAACCTACATTGTGAGCCAGAATATACGTACTGCGTTTAGGGGGAAGTAGTCCGAACTCTTCTTAAAAGGTAAACTTACAATCCAGGAAAAGGTCCCACAAGCCATTGACAGTTGGAAAAATCAGCCCACCGTGCCCCGTGGCCAGAAGCCAGCCCTCCACTGGGCAGAGCCAGGACAGCAGGAAACGAAACCCCAGCCCTGGGCCGGCCTCACGTGCAACAGCACATGTAGTTTCTGGGTTTTTGTTGAGAAAGATAAAGCTCTAGTAGTTTTGTAGAAGAGGATGAATAAAATGACGGTGACGATGGGGGGGGGAGGTCCTTGGAGACCACAAAGCTTCCGACTCCCACTTAAGACTAAAAAGGTGGATGTTTCTGTGTAGAGAATGTAACGGAAGTGCTTTGGTAGCCAATGTGAATTTTCACCAAATACTAGAACATGCCGCTTGAATCCAGGAAGAAATAACTGACGAACAAACAAAGAGCTAGGCGAAGACGCACAGCTTTTCTAACCAGAAGCAGTCGGAGGCGGTGGGGGGTGTGGCCGCATCTCAGGAGGCCTGGGCACTGTGAAGACTCGGCCCAGAACCGCAGTCGGGGTGGGCTGCCACCACCTTCTGCCGATGCTCCCGGAGGTCCCGGGAGAAGCCCGAGCCCAGCCGGGGGTGTACGTTTCACCCAGGGGAGAAGGCTGTCAGATCAGCACGTCTTACCCTGCACGGTTTCACTCTCCCAGGTTTGTGCTTTAGACATTGACAAGCAGTGAACAGGGGAGAATGTATCTGGCCTGGAGATGCTTGTGCATCCGTTCACATCCAGAGTTCTGTGACACGTGCCCCTGCCCCCTGCCCCCTGCCCCCTGCCCCCTGCCCCGACCGCTGCAGAGGGATTGCACACGATTAAGCTTTTCTTTACAAGTGAGAGAACAAATTTAGGTCCAGGCCTGGCCCCTGGGCTGCTGCTGCGACCCTTGTCCCCGTGTGGCTCGTTGCCCCGTCCACAACTCTCTGATGTGCCCAGAGAGAGCAGTGTTTCCGTCTTTCCCACGCCGTCCTGCAGTCTGTTCGTGCCGACCGGAGAGAAGCGTGGCCGCAACCACAAGGGGAACCTGCCTGGGTGCCATGTGCCTGTGCCCGTGACTGCTTCTGGCCTTGAAATGAGTTAGTGAAGGCGGAGGGGCTTTCTCTCCTCCCCATCACGGTGCCACAAAATTGTCCACCCTCTGCGATAAGTAGGCTAGTCGAACCATTGGAATAGATCTTTTAGAGGCGACCCCTGAGAGTTTGAGGCCCCCCCCAGATTAGCCCCCCTCTCCCCACCTTGATACAGTGTTGGGACAGGAGGGAACAGCACTGCCCCCAGCAGCAGGTACTTTGGCTCATCAAAGAGGCAGCCAGGCATTTTGCACTAGGAAGAATCAGTGATCGCTTTTCAGCAGACTTCTATGGACCAGAAATACGTTATGGAGGAACAGATTTTGCTAAGACATTATCTAGGTTTATAACTCAATCATGGATCAACCACATGTGGCTAACTCTCAGTTAAAAGGGGTCCTATCACTGAAAACCAGATTTTTTTGGCTGACTGCTTTTAGCTAAATATGAGAAAGTCATCTGTTGTCAAAAGGTTTAAACCTTCCCGCCTTGACCTTTAACAGCATGTCAAACAATCCGCATCAGATGCTGTAACATGAACTGCAGGAGAAAATGGTACAATCTGAGTGAGTGGGAAGTGGAGTCAAAAGGGTTTGCTGTCCTTAGAATGTCCTAAAATGTCAAGGCAGTTGCTTGTGTTTAACTGTGAACAAATAAAAACTTATTGTTTTGCACTACTCTGCTGTACTGACATGAAGTGGTTCATGTCGGCCTCTGAGGGGCTTGCGGGCAAAGTAGGAACTAGTCCCAAGATGCCGAAGCCTCGGGGCCTGGGATTGCTTGGTGACCCCGGGTGGCTGGAGGGAGGTACTGCCGAGGGGAATCTGGCTTCAGTCTCTGTAAGACCCTTTTGTTCTGGCAGATCATGTGGCAAACAGCCACAGATCCTACCCTGATCTGCCTCAAATTCATGCCCTTCAGGTGTCCTGGAGATGTGGGAAGAGGTGACTGGAGGCGGCTCTACCAGCAGACACACAGCCAGGCAGCCTGCTGGGTCTGCACCGCCACCCACCCTTGTGTCCAGGGTGTGCTCGCCTTCCTAGGGGTTGGCTGGCACCTTGGGTTTAACACAGCCTCCCCCCCGCCTCTTTTTTTAAGTTCTATTTTTATTGTTGGTTTTGGTTTTGGGTATTTGAGGTGGGGGGGACTTAGGTTTATTTATTTTTTTAATGGAGGTACTGGGGGTTGAGCCCAGGACTCATGCATGCCAAGCATGTGCTCTACCCCTGGGCGATACCCTCCCCTGAACACAGCCCTTTGGATGGAGCCCAAGTGACACTGAAGTTGTCGAGAACTGATAGACCCTGAGCCTTGCCGACCGTGTCTTGGGCGTGTGCCAAGGAGAGCGTGCAGCTCACATCCGCTGCCTTCCATGTGCCATCGGCTACCAGGAGGAAGGCAGGAAGCCACCACTGAACACTCGTCAGGTCCAGCCTGGCCTTCCTGGGAAAGGACCGGAGGCGAAGAGCTGCAGTGCAGTGTGGGTCCCCACTGCCCAGCTGCCCGGAAGTGGGTGTGCTCTGCCCACTGGAATGGCGGAAGCAGCTCCTTTGAGACAAAGCCTGAGAGGTGGCAGTTTTCAGTTCTGTCTGAGAAGTTCAGATGTTCGGATGTCTGGCTAGGCCCCTGGCTCTGCGAGGAGTCACTGTGCTGGCCTGTGGGCCTGTGGCCTGCACCTCCTCGGAGCGACTGGAGCCGGGGGTTCCTGTCCAGAGCGGCTCTCTGCTGCTGCCCAGCGCGCTCTGGTGTCTTCGGGTAAATGTCATTGTCTTTAAGGGACAAGTCTCAGGAAAGCAAGCCAGGCAAAGAGGTGGTAGAACACCTTTTATTCTTGACTGTTGCTCCCGAGGAAGCAAGAATACAGAAGCTAAGTCGCCCCCTGTGAAGGGAAAAACCAACAGTCAGACAGCACCTCTGGCAAGCTCAGGAGCTGGTGATACATTTTTTCCAATGTCTGGGCCTCAGTTATGTTGTGAAAACCAGGTAATTATTCTTGTACAGGATGCACAAAATCAATTCTTCCAGCTTCTCTCAGAGTTTCTCTCTCAAGTAAAGGAGAGGAAAGGCAGGTTCATTCCCGTTTGGGCTTTGGTCCAGGGACCTAAACACTCCGAGGCAGCGTCCTGCGAGGCGGGAGCAGCCCTGCCGTGCAGAGGGCCAGGCCTCGCCTACGGCCACTGCCGCCGCTGTGGCGGGAAGGGAGCTGTGCGGCCTCCTCCGGCCGGATGGCTCAGCCTGGAAAGCTGGACCTGGGTGGGACAGTCAGCTCTTTCCCAGCCTCCCTGCGACACCCTCTACCCACACACACTCTGAGGGTCCCCTTCATCGGCACAGAGCCTGACACTCAGAGGCAAGGGAAAGAAGTTAAAGCGAGAGAAGGAGAAAGGTTCTCAGTCGTGTATTGGGCAGTCCCCTTTGGGGTTAATAAGTGGCAGGGACTGTGGGCGACGATGAAAATGGATCACCTAGTGGAAACCAAGTTTAGTAACAAAGCACCCTATGGGAAGGGGAGGGAAGGGGTGGGACTGGGGTTGAGGCCTTACAGTTTCCCACCAGGTGGTCTCCAGGGAGGTTTTGCACATCCTTTGTCTGTCCCCCTAGGTCTGAGGCTGTCTTTTGTCAGTTGCCTATAGCTGTGTTTCCTTAAGCCAGGCTGGGCGCCTACAGTCTGGAAAGCCCGTGCGGCCGCCCTGGTGGCCTCCTGGCGGGCCTGGGGCTCACTCACGTGCTGCAGCTCCTTGCGGGGCAGCTTCTCCGAGTGGGCAACCCATTCTTTCATCAAGTCTAGGACGATGGGGATGAGGCTGACCACGCCTCCGTAGTGGTTCCTGGCCTCGTCACAGCTGAGGTGGTTCACCACATCGTGAGGGTATCTGCAGGGCGGCAAGAAGGGCCAGGTGAGCCCTGCCGTGGGGACTCGCCGCGCTGCGGCAAGACACCGCCAGGCCGCGGGCAGGGCTCTCTAACCTGCTGCACTTCAGACCTGCCTTGGGAGGCTTTAGAACTGTGCACGCACCGGGCAGGGCTCGGGGTTCCAGGTGCGGTGGTTCAGCAGGTTTAGGGGGCCAGGGGCCCCAGGTAATCCTAGTGTGAAAGGCGAGAGTTGTAAACCACGTGCCTGCGGTTTGTAGAAACCTGGATTAGGGGCCGTGGAAATCTGCTGTAATCCCTCCAGAATATACCGTTTCGTCCCTGTGACTCTTCTTAGCCTAATGTGTAAACAGCTTTCTCAGGAGTGTGGTGCTTTGTGCCGTGGATTCCCCAGGGCTCAGAATTAGGGGAGCACGCCTGCAGAGCTGGCACCCATGGGAACCGGCTCCAAACGTCCCACTTCTTCCTGGGCTTCTGGGAACCTTGCCTGGTGCTGGCTCCAGTGAGAGGGTTTGTGTCCAACTAGATCTGGGCCCCAGAATCCCTCATTTTCAGTAAAATGATTTGTGGGATCAGAGTCATTCCAGTAAACCAATGGGCCTAGGGTTCCGGGCTAGGAAAGTCTGGACAGCGGCCACATGGGTCACCAGTTTAGACTGAGCTGCCCTCTCAACAGAAGCCTGTCCTTTCCTTCAGGACCCCTCCTCTCCCGCCCCCTCCCCAGATGCACACGCTGAGGCCTTGAGAACAGGACGGGGTGGAGGGTGGGTCTTACTTTGCTCGAAGGCTGCTTAAGTCGTTGCTTTGGCTAACGAGGGTTTTGCATTTCTCGAGGAGGTTGTTGGTGACGGGGGTGCCGGAGTGCAGGGCTTCGAAGCGCTGGCACAGCTTGCTCAGCTCCGTGCAGATGTCCAGGAACATGAGCAGGACGCGCCGGTCGGTGGAGTTGTTGCAGTAGTGCTCCGTGTAGCTCTGGACCTGCAAAGGCCGGCGTCACGGGCGCTGGGAGGACCCAGGAGAACCCACTCTGGTCCTCCCACCCTCCCACAGTCACCGGGGAGAGGCCAGTAGTGTGGAAGTATCTGAATATACAGACACTGCATCCAGCGAACATCATTAAGCGTCTCAGGCACCGAGCGGAAGGCTTTGCAGGCCTGATCGCACTTCGTCCTCACCTACGTGCTAAGTGCCGGGCACCTCTTTGCATCCCTACCTGACAGGTGAATGTGGACACTCGGAGGGCTGAGACGCCCTGCTCAGGCACCCTGCTGGGGCGAGGCTGGACCTCACCCCAGCTCAAGGCGCTCTGAGCCCAGACCTCCCACTGGTCCCCACGCGCCTGTGCCAACACCTGCAGCAGAGAGGACCGGTCCCTGAGTTTTCACGCCACAGGCCCACTTAGAGGGCCCGCCTAGAGGGCCTCTGGGCTGGGCCACCCAGACTGAGGAGCAAACCAGACTCCTCTGTGGCGGCGGTGTCCGGTGTTGGCAAGGTTAGAGAAGAGGGACACGTCGGTAAGGAGAGCTGGGAAAAGTCACCCACGTGAGAAAAAAAAAATGTGTCTACCTCGTGCCGTAGACAAAAATCAGCTCGAGGAGAGCGGAGCTTAAAGACTGGAAACTAACCTCCCGTGTGGGTGTGTTTGGCGGCAGGGAGGCTTCTCTTAAACCAGTCATAAAAGGTGCCAAGACGAGCGGTAGGTTGATCTAATTTCAACTCCTTTCCTTGGCTGGCGGTGGGGATCCCTCCCGGGTCAGGGCTCTCTCTCCAGGGTGACCTGAGATGCTTGACCTTGTGCTGGGGAGGAGCTGGCTGTGGTCCAGGCGGGATGAACTGACCCAGGTCACACAGTCGCCTCCTCTCCATGACCCGGGGGCAGGGCAGCACCCACCTCCTCCAGTTCCCAGGAACTGAGGTCTAAAGCAGGGTTTCCTGCTGCCACTGATGGCCTTTTCGTTCCAAGGGGATGTCTTTGCACGTGACCTCAAGTCATCCCTTCCCAAGCACAGTCGCCTGGTAGGGGGATGAGGCTCTTGACCCCACAGCGTATGCCCACACTCCAGCACCCCTGGCCCGGGTCTGTGGTGGGTGAAGGGAGCCTGCACCGTGGTGTAAGCACAGAAGGGCACTGTCACCAGCTGCCGAGTGTGTGGGTGGGTAACCTTTGGATACTTCTGGTCCAGGAAGGGCAGGGTGAGGGTTGCAAGTCAACACACGTGGGGCCACTATTTACCAAAAGCCTCCTTGAACCTAAGGCAAGAAGGAGCAGGCCGGGGTCACTCCACCCTGATGCAGATTCTGAGCGGAAGTGGGGGCGTCTCAGGTGCTCCTTCCTGGTGCTGAAAACCTGTTCAGTGCCCTTGGAAATCTGAGCCTCTGGGGTTCGGGCTAAAAAGGATGCAGCCAGTCTACTTTCAAACAGTTCAGAGGGAAGAGGGTACACGCAAACATGGCTAAATATTACAGATTGGTGTATCTCGGTGAAGGTTACATGGGCATTCATTTTCTGTACGTTTTTAAAATTTCAAGTTAAAAACCTGGGAGAAATTCTTGCAAAAATTAAAGAATTTTTTGAAGGATGCTGCCAGGCAGGGGTTGCCCTCTGTGGGCCTGTGTGCTTCTCCTGAGCAGTTCTGAGCCCTGGTCCCCACTCTTGCCCCACCCTGTGAGCAGTCAGCCTTCGACAAGCCAGCTCCTTAGCAGGTAGCATCTCCTTAGCTGGAAAGGGTACCATCTAGGGTAGTGTTCCCAACACACCGTGGCTCAAGCCTGTGACTTCCTGGAAGGCTCGTTCAATCCTGAAGTCCTGCAGAGCAAACTTGGAAAGCAGAGAACCCCCCAGGAGACTCGGGTTAAACGGAAACATCCGTAAACGCCACTGACAATGCACTTGGTGTGTCGCGGTTTCTCAGACCCACTGGGGTCCAGTGGCCGGGACCACGTGCAGCTGCTGCCATCCATCCCCAGCACTGAGCGCAGGGCCCCGCGGATAACGCGGCTGCTGGCTGCGTGTGTTCCGGATGATGTCATGGAGTCCGCGTAACGGCCCTAGGAGGTGTGTGCTGCTTTTTTCACATTTTACAGATAAGGAAGCTGAGGCTTAGAGAGGTGACTGGCTGGCCCGAGGTCACAGAGGTGGGCATGGTAGAGCCGGGACTTATGCCCTGGCTAGCTGAGCCTTGAGCCCACGTTTTAACCCCTTTGTTATTCACTCAGATATTTGCTGAGGGAATGAATGAAGGGCTCCTTCCACCACTGGGATCTGAGGCCTGATTCTGGCACAGATGCACTTGCCTTCTCTGGGCCTCAGTTTTTCAACTTTCAAGAGAGAGGACTGGGCCTGGGCCCGCCCCCCGCCCCCCGCGCACCCCCCACACCGTGGAGCCTCTGGGTCTGGCAGGTGTCTGCGACCCGGGCCGCCCGCCCGCCCGCCCGCCCGGGAGGCGCCACCTGTCCGATGCTGGAGATGGGCCGGATCTTGTCATGGGCGTTCTCCCTGCAGTGCTCCAGAGCCGCGATGAAGGTGAACTGCTGCTGCTGGAAGAGCTTGTACTTCTGCTCCACGCCCCGAAGGGACTCCTTCACCTCATTCATGGTCATCCTTGGTGGTCGCTTATGGGAGAGGACGGTCTAGTGCGAGGAAGAGGAGAGCGATGAGATCCCAGGGGCCGGGCCCAGGGATCCAGCGCCGGGGTCGCGAGATGCCCGCGGCCACGGAGGGGTTCCTCTCAGTGGCACACTGGGCGGAGCAGCTCCCCACAGCCCTGGGGAGCGGGGAATGTTTTCACCCCCACGTTGCAGAGAAGGAAATGAGGCCCCAGGAGGCTGCAAACTCGCTCAAGAACCCAGCAGGCTGTGGCGACAGAGCCCTGCCCACCCCAAGTCCACTCGCCCTCCACCGTAGACAAGTTTCCCTGGGCCTCGGTTTCTCCGGGCCTCGGTTTCTCCAGCTTATGGGTCTCTCTCTCTCTCTCTCTCTCTCTCTCTCTCTCTCTCACACACACACACACACACACACACACGCACACACAGCCTCCAATGCCTCCAGGCAGTGTCAGCAAAAGCTGGGATTGAGGAATGAGCCACAGCATGGAAAAATCTACGATGTTGTCAACTGGAAGCAAATTATTTTAAAACAGCTGCCCCTCTGCAACTGCTGGGAAAGCGTAGGGAGTCTCCCCAGCGGGCGAAGCAGGAAAGAGCCGGCGCTGGGTTCACCAGCCTAAGCAGCCGCGGTGTCCCTGCACTGCGGGGGGCAGGGGCCCGAGCTCGGGTTTGCCCATCCCCAGGGCAGGGGTTGGCCGCTGGTGACCCCCCACCCCCCACAGTGTTTGCAGGGGTGATCCTGATTGGAAACAGGAAGGCTGCGAGGGGTTCTGTCTTTTGGTGCCTCACAGACTGTCCCTGATGTGATCCAGGAGGTCCACGTGCATCCAGGATCTCCTCTGAGCAGAAAAGGCTGTGGGTTCTGCCCTCCGTGACATCATAATTTTGCTAAGCGCCTGCAAAATGCTGCAGGTCACAGATTCACGGAATGCCCGAGCTGGAAGGGGCTTCAGTAGGTCAACCCCCCCTTAACTCCCCGGGGAAAACTGAGGCCCAGGGTGTCACAGAAGCTTGTTCCAGAGACACCCTGGGTCCTGGGTGTCCTGCTGTCTAACTAGCGTCCTCAAAGGTGCGGCAGCTGGCTGTCTGTGCACCACGGGGCACCAGCACACATGGAACCTGGGCTTGGATGTGCCGCACTGAGTCAGAGGTGGCGGCACTGAGGGAGGGGCCGAGCCAGATGCTGCAGGTGGAAGGGGCCAGAATGCTTGGTGGGGTCGGGGGACACACTCCAGGCTCCTCCTGGCAGGTCCCAGGTGGAGAAGAGGCTTGCTTTCTGCTGTGTCTCCCTCAGCATCCTGAGCACAGCAGGACTGCAGCCAGGGAGACTCTGGCAAGAGGAGACGGCGTCAGGAGGACTAAAGGAAATGCAAGGAGGACAGACCATGAGGTGGCCTTCACGGCGTGATGGGAGCAGTGAATCAGAGAACTTGGGAGGGTTGGGGCCTGGGGACGTGCAGCCTCGGAGCCCCTGTCCCGGGCCGGGAGCTGAATGCAGCCGGGTCACCATAAAGGGGCCGTGTGGCGAGGAGCCTCACAGTCACGCCTCACACATCCGAGTGGGTCTACTGCAGACGCGGGGAGGGCCCCCGCCCCCGGAGCCATAGCACCTGTGTTTGCCAACAGAGCAGGGCAGCTCCACTGGAGACGGGCCTGGTCTGGGGCCATGCAGGGCGGTGGCCTCCTTCCAGCTCAGCCTCCTCCCCCTTCAGCACAAGGCAGGAAGGGGAGCGGGGTGGAGGGGACGCAGCGAGTCGTGTTGAACACCTGCCATATCCAGCCAGGGCCCCCACCCCCTACCTGGAGGCAGAAATGACAGTAAACCTGGGGCACAGTGGTTTTCTGTCGCCTCCCACGGAAGCAGGCTTAGGACCTGGACTAGGGCGAGGAGAGTGAGGCACACACCTCAGGAAAAAATTTAAGGGGGTGCCAGAAACTTAATAATCAAGGTAGGTTGAAAACAGGCATGATGTGTACCCCGAAAGAGGCAGAGGCTGCTGAGGGCTCAGGCTGCTGGAGGAAGGAAGGTTTGAAGAGGCAGGCGGGCTTTGGAGGGGAGGAGGGCAGGTGGGCTGAGGGGTGGGGCCCTGGGTAGAGATTGGGGGGTGGGACTAGCTTAAGTGCAGAATGCAGCCGGCAGGGACCCACGCGGCAGGCAAAGCTGCAAGGGCAACCACTGAAGGCTTCTGCGCCGAGGAGGTGCCAAGCACTCGATCATTTGTTCATTCATTCATGCTGCCGTGCCTCCCGTGTGCCAGACACCATTCCGGCTGCTGGGCTGGATATACAGCACTGAACAGGACAGGATTCCCTACCGTGGAGGGACTGTGAGAGTGGGAGGCAGACCATAAGAATAAGTGAAATGAACAGCAGTTTAGACAAGGAGAAAAGAAAGCAGGGCAGCCGGCAGGAATGGCGGGAGCAGAGGGTTACACAGGCAGCCAGAGGGGCACTTGCAGGAGCAGGGTGGGTGCAGCACAGGCATTATCTCAAGTCCTCCTCACAGTCCTGTGAACGGCGGACCACGGCTGATTATCCCCACATGGCAGATGACAGAGCTGAGGTCTGGCATCTTAGGGTATGAGCAAACCAGGATTTCCCACTCAGCCTTGCCCGACTTTATAAAGTCTGGGATCTTAACTTGGATACCTCCCTCCTTCCCTCAGTGGTGGTCCATAGAGAGAAACATGCTGAATATCAGATTTACTATGGCTGGGGGGTGGTTAGGTGGGGGTGGGTACCAAGGGCCTGCATAGCTAGACCCCTGGGCCTTGCTTCCACTACCGTGAGACTGTTTCCTGTTCCCTACCACAAAGCCATGAGGACCAGCATTCTGGGGGCTGCCCTGTGTGCCCAGCTCTGCCACCCTCCTGGGGCTGCCAGGTTCTCCGGGGATAAAGCACTACCTTAGCCGGTGGCCCCAAGAGCCCCTGGGAGCAAAACCGACTTGGTTCTTGATCCTATGGACTTGTGACATGCACACGAGGAATGTCGTGAGAGGAGCTGTAATAAGCTATCCAAAGTGATCGTCCCTTGAACCAGAGTCACTGCAGCCAAATTAGTCTGGATGAAAGGCACAGGGTGCAGGCACTTCTCAATCTGGGGGAGGAGGAAGGGAAAAATGATTACCCAATAGGTTTCAGGCTTTAATTGATTTGTATTTTTCCAGGCTGCTAAAGAAGATTAAATCGTGGTATGAAAAACGCCTAGGGCTTAAAATAAATGAGGAGAAAGGCAAGTCATTTCAAAAATGTCCAGGAAGCAAACTGAGCCTCTCCAGTGCAAACTGCAGGCTTGGCGGTTGTGTTCTTTGTTCGGGGGTAGGCAGCTTCCTTTCCTCCCCCAGCCGTCTTTGCAGTTGGGTTTGACAAGGCTACCAAGGTGTGCGCGCTTTGAGGAGGCAGTTCTGAGGGGGAGAGACAGAACTGCAGCCTTTTAGCCTTGAAGGGCGTATCTCCAGGCTGGTGGCTGCTGGAAAAGCCTTTGGCTAGGAGTCAGGGTGCCTAGTTCCAGCCTGGCTCTACCTTTGATTTAATGGGCGAACTTGGCCAATAATTTCCCCCTTTCTGGGCCTCAGTTTCTCCATCTGTAAAATGAGGGAATTTGGATTGGAGGCTCTTCAAGGGCTCTTCTGGTTTTAATGCTCCATGATCAACAACTGATGGGGAAAGAGGCCCAGAAAGGGGAAATGGCTCAGCCAACAACTTTTCACCATTCTGATCCTTCAGTTTCTCATCTGTAAAATGGGAATGAAGGTACCTATTTCCCAGGGTTGGTGCAAAGATTAAATGAGATGATATTACTAATACTAGCCCTAAGCACTGTGTACTTACTACATGCCAGTTACTTTCTAATACTTCAGATATATTAGCTCACGGAGTCCTGCCATAATCCCCACTTCCCAGGGGAGGCTGGCACAGCTTGGTGAGAGCGGAGCCAAGATGTGAGTCTTGGGCAATCTGTATTGACGATGCTATCTATACTCCCTCTTCATAATGTACACAAACACCAAAGTTTCGTTGGGAGCACAGCTCAGAAAAGGTAGTTTCTACTAAAAATAGCAACGGACAGGAGGGAGAGCTCCGAATCCAGTTCTGCGTCCGATACCAGGCTGCCCACTGGGGATTAACACGACTCGCATACCTCCTTCCCCCCACCGCATCCCACCGCATCTTTCTCCCGGGACAGCAGCAGCAGCGGCGGTCCCCTCCATTCTCCAACCCCCTCACCCCACCCAGTTTCCAGACCCAGGGCTTGTCCCAGAGCGGCCTTCACTCACAGAGCGCCCTGAAGCTGAGGTGCCTCCGTGGGTGTCTGGGGCCCCGGACGGGCGGGGAGGCCCTTCCCAGGGCTTGGGAGGCGGGGTGGGTGGGGTGGGAAGATCCGGGGTGAGAAGGGGCGGGGCCGCGGGCCCGATTGTTACCGCCGGTGCCATAGCAATCCAGTCAGGAGGTAGCCCCGCCCCACCCCCGGAGCCAGCGGCGCGGTCTTGGCTGGGGCTCCGAAGCTCAGAGTTGGGCTGAGGATTTCGCGCCCGTCCCTCCCTTTTCAACCACCCTCCCCAACATCTTCCAGCGCCTTCGTTTTAAGGATGGTAAACTGAGGCCCTAACGTCTGGGCCAGGGCGCGTTGGCGGAACCAGAAGCGGGATCCGCCTCCCGCCCTCTCGGGGGCCGAGGTGCCCCGGGGTGTTGTGCGCTGTCACGGCACAGAGGGCGCCTCTGACCCCAGGAGGCCACGGCTGAGGCACCTCACTTGAGGTGCCTCACTGAGGCGTGCAGACGGGAAGGGGAGGCCGGGGGAAAGCATTTGCCCCAGGCGGCGGGACGAAACCAGCAGAAGAGCCCGAGGCCAGGCCCATCGCCGGGCCGGCGGGCCAGGCGCGCTGATGACGTAACGGCGCCCTTGGCGACGGCGGTCACCAGGGAGCGGCGCGCGCCGATGACGCGCGGCCCTAGCGACGCCGGTCACCAGGGAGCGGCAGCGCTGCACGGTGGCATGGACGCGACCACCGCCCCGCACCGCATCCCGCCGGAAATGCCCCAGTATGGGGAGGCGAACCACGTCTTCGAGATGATGCAGGTGACCCGGGCAGCCCTGTCCTGTCGCGACACAAGGCGGCGGCCGGGGAACCGCTTGTCGCGTTCCGGGTGCGCGCCGGTGACCCCGCATCAGGGAGGGGTCACGTTTGTTACCCAGGAGGCCGCCCAAATTGGGGTGTACGACTTCCGTACCGTTGTACCTCAAGGGACCCCTCAATCAGAATATGCCCCCTGACGCTATCCCGCGGAACCTGGTGGGAGGCCAGGATTTGGTTTGGGCTCTTGGCCAGTCCGCTCCATGGTCTGGTCCCTTCCTTTTCTCAGTTCCCCAATCTGTGAAATGCCAGGTTGCAAGAGGTGGTCTCCAAGGGACTTGTCTAACCCTAACAATTCCCAGGCTGTCTGCGGTGTTGGTTTCTCAGCTGGGGAGCATCTAGGTTGGAGGTGGCATCCCCATCCACTGAGAGGGCCGCGTCCTGAAACAGCAGCCCTGTGGTTTGGACAGCAGCATTTCCCATCTGGCCCTTCCTCCTCAGGGCCAAGAGTTCAGGGCAGCGTCCAAACCCTCATCCTGAGTTCCTGACCTTAGGCAAAACCCCACCCCTGCTTGTGCTCCAGATGTCCCCTGGGCATCTCGGGGAAGTAAAGGCTTTCAGGAGCCTGACTGGAAGACCTGTCAGCCACTCAGAGGTTCTGAGGGCCAAAGGGGAGCTGGAGCATTTGTCTGCTCCTCCAGGTGTATCCCATCCCCAGAGGCACCTCCTTAGTGATATCTGTGGCCGCTTGAGCCTCTGAGCTGCACATGTGAGAGCAGAGCTCAGACTAAGAAACCTGAGTCTCCATCCCCCCAGCGAATGTACGCTTCTTTGGAAAGCGTTACCTTTCCACCATCTCTCACACCATCTCTCCAGTGAAATATGACTGATGAAGGATCTTGTCCAGTGGTTTTATTTAGCGGGTGGGCCAGCAAAGGCCCCGAGAAGGGAATGTACTGTCTGGTGAGATGCACAGTGGGGCCACGGCCTCATAGTTCAGCGCTGTTTTTACTGCCCCACTCTTTCCTTGCCCCCAAAGGGTTAAAGCCCCTCCCTGCTTGTCTGTAGTGCTGAAGGATGCTCCTTAGTGCCCCAGCCCAACTCCTCTCAGCTGCCTGGTTCATTTCTGTGCCTTTTGCCTGGAACCATGGAAGCTGCTTTCCCTTGGAATTAAATGGCCAGGCTACCCCAGGACTACTTAGGTATTTAGCTGGTGAATATTCTGTCCCACTCTGGCGAAACACAGGGAGCAGTGACGGCTGTGTCCCCAAGCCCTTGTATGCTGGGCACCCACTGTGATTGTGCCAGGCGCTGGGACAAGGGTGAAGCAATACTAGGGGTGCACGGGGACTGCAGGAGCACATGACAAGGTTCAGCTGGTGAGTGTGATCAGGAAGGGATGTTTCCATTGAGGCCTGAGGGAAAGGTGTTCCAAGCTGAGGGCACAGCATTTGCTAGGGCTCTTAAGGGGGTGAATGGGCACAATGCAGGAGAAGGACCTCCAGCTCTACCTCCCCCCAGTTGCCTCCCTCCCCAGCAATACCCTCATGCCTCTGCTTGCAGGAACCCAAGCAAATGCCAGCTAGGGTGGGGCACAGGGGAGAGATCAGGCCCTGGGGCTGGTATCCGTAGCGAACCAGGGTGCTGGGCCACCTGAGCCTGGGGCCCTGGGTGTCCATGTAGGTGTTAACCATGTGGGTGTCTGCCCTCTGCCCACAGAACATGCTGGAGCAGCTCCTGATCCACCAGCCCAAGGACCCCATCCCGTTCATGATTAATCACTTGCAACGAGACAACGATTATGGTGAGCATTCGAGTGGCCCTCCTCCCCCTCCCCAGCTGTCTCCCTCCCCTTCTCCCAGGAATCTGTGAGGCCCTCTGTCCTCTAAAAGGAGGTCAGAACTGGGTGGGGAATGATTTGACAACTTGGGGAGGTGGGTGATTGAAAAATGCCTTAATTTCTTTCAGAGCATAACTAATAAAAATTCTCTTGCCAAGTTATTAAAATGAAAACCTCCGAATGGCCCACGGAATCAATTATTCATGCTTTGGCATGCCCCAGCTGATGTCGCCTGTTGGGTTTAAGCTCTGTGATCACTCCACTTGTCAGGTGTAAGTGTGGTTTCTGGTCTACCTAGACAGACAGCACCGGTTTTCCTGATGGTCTCATTATTGGCGCCCGTTAATGAGTTCCAGAGCTCCCCCGGCCTCACCCGGGCGGGTGCGAGTCAGACCCAAGGCCGGAACGCCGAGCGGGGAGGAGGGAGAGGAGGCGCTCCATCCCACGGTCGATTTGCCAAGTGGAGGATCGTTGCCATCCTCTGCGAGCTGTCAGGGAGACCGGTGTCCTGGAGCTTTGATGTTTCTTTCATTGGCGCATTAGCCGCTTTGAAGGAGCTACCAGTGCACCAGTGAAATGAGCGCACAGTGCTGCTGAGAAGGACGGAGGCCTGAGATGCCCTGTGGTGGGGTTCAGAGGCCTAAGATGAGAAAGGATGCTAAGTAGTTAAAAAAAAACAATGGTCAGAGGGAGGAGACTCCAAGCCTGCAGGTTTGCCAGGCACACCTGGCCTCTGCAGCGTGGCCGACCCGCAGGTCCTGAGCAGGGTCAGCGGGTCAGAGCGAGGGGCTGTTTCACAGACCTAGGCAGGGTGGTTCAGCGTGGCTCACAGGGTCCCCGCAGTGCCCTCTTCTGAGCCTCTAGTGAGGCAGAGTGGAGAACTGACATTGACTGTGAACCCAGGTGCCCCAGGTGGTGATCAGCTGGGATGATGGGGGTGGGGGGGATCCACTCCTCCCCACAGAGACTCTTCTTTTTTTTTTATTTAAATTTAAATTGTTTTTAGTAAAAAAAATTTTTTAAATGGATGTACTGGGGATTGAACCCAGGACCTTGTGCATGCTAAGCGCGCACTCCACCACTGAGCTAGGTCCGTCCCTCCCCCCACCCCTTTTTTTATGAAGGCAGAATGCCTGAGTTCTTTATTTTTTACATTTAATTTTCTTCCTTTCTTCCTTCCTTCCTTCCTTCCTTCCTTCCTTCCTTCCTTCCTTCCTTCCTTCCTTCCTTCCTTCCTTCCTTCCTTCATTTCTTTGTAGTCCTTATTCTCTGGTTCTCTGGTTCTCTGGTTGGGGCGAGAGGGAGGCTCACCTGCTCCGCAGGGTGAGAAGCCACCTTGTTTCCTGGTGGTCCTGCTGCAGACCTCAGCTCCCTGCCCAGGCCTCACCCAGTGGCCCCACAGGCCGGAGGAAGCCGGTTCTGCAGCCCCTACCCCGACCCTGAGGCTGTTTAGGTCTCCGTGTGGCTGAGCTCTGTTACTCCAGGGCTGCTGGGAGCATTTCTGCCCCCGTTCCCCTCTCACAGCCACCACCAAATCAATAAAGCAAAGTCAAAGTAACATAAAAGTGAGAGGCAAAATAAAGGTAAAATAAAAGTGAAGTGAAACTCAAAGAGCAAAGCAAAGGCAGGAGAGCAGGACGGTGCGTTCAGGGAGGCGTCCCCTCCCAGCCCAGCAGCCCTCAGCGCAGCGGGCTCCGTTCTCCTGGTAAAGTGTGAAGAAACGGAGAGATCATTGCTGTCTCTCGGCCTCAGTTTTTTCATTTGTAAAATGGGCAGATTTGGTAGCTGAGGTGCGGGTGGTGATGCTCTGGCCTGGTCCATGGCGAGTGGTCACCGCGGGAAGGGGTGACCAGGTCCCAGGGCTCCCGCTGGGCTGCGGGCGGTGCCGAGGCGAGCTGCCGCTTGTGGAGAGCCTATCGAGAGTTTCCTGAACTAGAGCGGTGCTTGACAGTGATGTAGCTGGGCAAGCCCTGAGTGGGTGGTGGTGGCGCTTCCTGCTGCTTTTTTCTCTTTGTTTTCCTTCTTTTTAATTTCTTATTTGGCACTTCACACTTCCAATTTGAAAAATTCTGTTCAGGGTGCATGTGGGGTCTTAAACTGCGAACCTCACAGCTTAGCTGGCCTCCCCTGGAAGAGCAAGAGCCTGAAATTGGAGTCACTCTCCGCCTTTACGTTTTACCCCCGCTCCTCTGTGTGCCGATGGAGTTTTCCCTGCCAGACGGCCCGCTGCACCCGAAGTTTTACATTCCAACGTCATGTCTTTGTTTTAGACGCAAGGCAGCCGACGTCAGCTGGACGGTCGTCTCGGGCGCCTCCTCCTCGCCCCTTCCACCGCCTCCTTCCGCCCTCCTCGGCACCCCTTTCCAGTCATTCCCGGGCCTGGCTTTCCAAGGCTGCCCTCCATGGAGCCCTTTCTCCTTTCTCCACGTTCCTCCTGCTCTGTTGCCCTCCAGCAGCTTAAGAATTCAGCCCCTCTTTGTTAGCTCGAGCTGGGGGCCGGCCTCCCATCTGTCCTCCCCCGTGGCTGGAGTCAAGGCTTCTGGCCAGACCCTCTCTCGGGCAGTCGAGCCATTGAATCCCAGTGCCCACTGTTGTGAGGGGTTGATTTGTTCCCCCAGCCTCCCACCCCCATCCCCAGGCCTGGGGTTGCCAGCTCTGGAGGATGCTGGCTCCTCTTTGCCCTTTGGCTCAAGTCCCAGCCCAGAGAGGGGACGTCTCTGGGTTTCCCTCCTGCGCCCAGTCCTCCACCTACAAGTGAGGCAAAAACCTGGGAGGGGGAGTGGAGAAGACCATGCTCCTGGGATTTCTCTAGGAGTCGGGAGAGCTGGAAATAGTGTATCCCAACCTTGGTGGTTGGAGAAGAGGACAGGAGTGGTCCCCTGGCACCCAGCAAGCACTTCCGCTGCCCCTCCCTCCCGTGGGCAGCGGCCTGTGTTAACTGAAGCCGGGTTCTCCACCCCCTGCTCACAGGGCATGGGTGTCGGGTGGGTCAGGGTTCGCTGGGACACGCGGTGGCAGGGCCAGTGGCTAGTGCAGAGGGAGTGAAGGCTCTGGGCCCCTCCCTGTAAGTGTGCACAGGAGGGAATGAGCCACCAGCACACAGACTGGCAGCCCCTTCGCTGCGAAAAAAGCAGATTTAGTACAAAGCGAGCGTTTACAGTAGCCCTGGGCAATATTAAAGCAGGCGATGGTGTATATAATGGTATGTTTCGTTTTTTATCAAACGTTTGTCCAAGAAAGCTGTGTATTAGAGTTCCAATACCTAAGGGTTTTCTTGTGAATTTTAAATCATGCTCCTAGTTAAACCTCAAAAGGATCTGTGGATGGAAAGGTTTTTTGATTTCCTTTGAAGTGTGTTGAAGAAGTTGATTACTCTTGGCAGTCAAGCAGCCTTTTATGACACTGTTTATAAATAATTACTCATGAGCAGCGCTGGAGTTTCAAGGTGTTAGATTTTAAGAAACTGAAATTAATCACAGAAATGTGTGTGAGAAATTAGGTGGGGAGAAAGGCCGAGGATGTTCCCCTTTTAAAGTGTTTTCCTAGATGTGTACAATTTGGGTGCCACTCACAGGAGCCTGGGAGGGGAGGGTTTCCCCGGCAGCCTCGGCGCCTCATCACTTTGTCAAAATGAACGCGTGATTTGGGAGTCAACTCATTTCCCCAAATGCTCTTGTCCCGGTGCCTCTCGCTTCTTGGTCCTGCAGGCCCTGAGCCCTGCTGGGTCTGGCCCAAGTTCTAGGGAGTGTCAGTGAAGGCCTGTGCTTAGAGCCCTGGGTAGGCAGCAGGGTGATAGGTGTCATGCAGCACGCTTCTCCCGCCTTGACCTCCCTCCTTGCTGCTCTAATGCTGCCCCTCCCCTCAAACCTTCCATGGCACCCCAGCTCCACCCCCCGACCAGGTATCCCCAAAGCCACCTCATTTCCAGACTCATCCTATAAGCAGTATTTTCCACCTGCTGTGGCTTCTCTCGTCTGGGTTGGAGGGCCTGGAAGGCCCTGCCCAGCTTACAAGGCCAGAGCGGGGAGTGGGCTGCCCTGGCTCCCACCCCAGAAGCTGAAAATGCCTCGCCCTCCCTGGGCCTCTGTCCTGACCTTCAATGGTCATTTGAGCCCAGACTCTGGACAAGGTCTGGGAGACACCTGCAGAGCCTGGCTCCTGGGTGGCAGTGGCTGTGTGGCTGGTGGGGCAGCCCCATGACCCACCGATGTGAACAGCATTCCGGGCACAGGCTGCAGTGTCTGGTGCCCGGGACAGCAGTGCTGGTTCCCCCAAACCACTTGGTGGCCTCGCTTGGGGCACTGTTCCTGGCAGGGGTGCCTGGGCCCGGCTCCTGCCTGTGCAGGATTCTCTGCACCACACTGGCCTTTGAATAACCCCTTTCTCTCCTCGACTCAGCCACATCTGTTTCCTGCAGCTTACACCCAAGAATGCCAACTGGCAGGAGGTGCCTTTGTAAGGAGGTAGTAATGGTGGTGACAAAGGTGACCAAACACCCAGTGACCGCAGAGAGGGAGACAGCCAAGGAGGCGGCGGCTGCTGCAGGTCCTGCTCTGTGCACGGCTCCTCGCAGTTCTGGCTGCAGAAAAGGAAGATGAGACTTGTCCCTGCCCCCAGGGAGCCTGTGGGGACAGCGGTGCCCCACTCAGCTGCTCAGCAGGGGGACAGAACTCACCAAGGCGGCGGCAGCGGGCCGCTTAATCAGGAGTGGGAGCAAGAATCCTTGCTGGGATGGGGGGCGCTGGGTGGGTCGGGGGAGGAAGACATTCCTGATGGGGGGATGACAAGTGACGAGGCAGGAACGTGGGGAGAACGTCGTCAGGAAGAACGAGGAAGTCCAGGACCCAGGCAGAGGGTTGCTCAGGGCTCCCGGGCGAGGCGAGGCTGTTTGGATTCTCAGGACACACCCCAGCCTTCTGCTGAGGTCGGGTCCCTCCGGTCCAAGAGGACTCACAGGATCACGAGACACTTGGCCAGGAGACTCCTGGAAGCTGAGTCCACCGTACTGAGGAGGGCAGGAAGCATGCCAGCCAAGCAAGACTCGGAGAGAAAAGTATGTGCTGGGGTCTGCCAAGCTGGAACCAGCAGCGTTAAGGTGCCCCTGGTGCCACCTCGACCAGGACCCTCCTGCCCCATACCCCCGATTCACCTCAGTACCCCCAGGAAAGGCTTTGGGCTTCCAAGACACAAGTTACCTACATTTCACATCAGTGGGCGATGGACTAGCTTTACAAACGTATAGAAACATGGGCAGTGACGGTGTTGTAAAGCGGTCCACGGGGAGCACGTAAAAACCCAGTAGCGGAAAGCCGGGATGAGCACCTGACACGGGTCATGTTCTGGAGGAGAGAGCAGTTCCCTCATAGAGTCTGGAGCCGAGGACAGCCCTCCCTGCCAGTGCTCATCCAATGCCATGACCTCACTGACCTGGCCGGGGAGCCGCCATCCATCTTGCTTTTCTCGGCAGCATTCAGCCCAGTGCTGAGCTCGGACAAGGCGCTCAGTGAGTATTTGTGGGGTCAGTGAATTATCTTGAACCAACCTTCCATGTTTTCCCTGAAGATGAGAAGGTGCTGTGAATGTGGGCAAAAGTCCATGTAAAAACCCAAGCAGCTTGTCTGGGCATAGGTGTGCTGATCATTAAATTGTGGGCCAAACGGACACTCTTGCTCCTACTCCCTGTCCCCAGACTAGAAGACCCTCTGTGGACGAGCTCCCCCCCGCCCCGGCAGCCAGGCAGGAGCGGCTGCATGTGGAGTTCAGAGGCCCAAGTGAGCTGGAGTGCGCCTCTGTTCATCCGCGCCCTGGGTGGGGGCCGGGCCGGCGGGCAGTGGTAGAGGGCTGGCTCCCCCACCTCTGTGCTGTCTGTGCTGGGCCCATCGCCCCCCACAGTTAGGGGAAGGGGTGACCTAGTCAAGGTGACCCTCAGGGAGGAGCCAGCATGGATTCGCCTGTCCAGACACCACATTCTGCTTCCTAAGATTTGACCCAAGTGCACACCTTCCAGCGCTCTTCTTAAGATGCTGGTTTTTTCTTTTCCTGTGGCCAGTACCTACTTAATAGTCTGCTGGTGGCTTTAGGAATTCTGCAGCCAAGAACCTTCCCGAGCCAGAAGTCTCGCACCAAAGCCAAACCCAGCTGTTTCCATCTGCATAGAAATTTGGAAACAGACTTTTCCATCTGGGGTTTTATAAATCTGCCCCGTGCACTCCAGGCTTTCCCCCATTATTTCCCTCTGTGAAATGATGGGGAAGACAATTTGCTAAATAAAAAGGCATAAATACTTAAAAAAAAAAAAGAACTTTGAAGGTCGATTTACATAAAATACAGCTTTATTTGAAAGCATGTCCCTGAGACAGAGTCCCTGTTTAAAATGCTTTATGGTGTTTGAAATCCCAATTGTTCTTGATATTTATTAGTTTGGCAAACAATTTACCATGTCCATGTCCCCTTGGAGACAGAAAAATAAACCATCTCAGTGATCACTTACCTCTCTAAACACAGAGAGTATGTTCTATGGTGAGAGCATCTTGGAGCCGCTGGGTTACAAACGACCGCGTCACTCCCAGAAAATGAAATCTGGGGGAAAGAAGTAAATACACCCAGAGCCCCGCAGGCGTGGGAGGTTGCTCTGTCATGCCAAACGGTGACATTCAAATCTCTTTATCCCACAGTGCCGAAGATCGTAATATTAGGTCCACCCGCCTCGGGGAAAACCACTATAGTAAGTGTATCATATTAAGTGTTGAAATACGGTAATGCCTCATTTATCCTGCAGAGCTGGAATGAGACTGAGCCTCAGTGAATTTTCAGTGGAACTGAGCTCTTCTTCATCTTTTCTTTCTCCACCTTAACTTACTTTCTTATTACAAGAGGCAACATGTATTCATCGTAGAAAACCTGCAGAACACAAAAACCAAAAGTACAGGTCCCCAGCCATCCAGAGAGAAGCAGTCTTTTAACATTTGGGTTAAACCTTCTAGGCTTTTCTCGTGGCTGCATGCACCCTGACCCTGCACACCCTTTGTGTCCTCAGGACCCATCTGTAGAAGTAGAGGCTCTGAGTCAGACAACAGACACGTTCCAAAGGCTTCTGATATGGACTCTGCAGATTCGCTCATAACATTTCCATTATGAAATGTTTCAGCCAATCAGAAAAGCCAAGAACCTACACCGTAGATACTCGTGTGCCCAACTCCCAGGTTTTACAGGAATTTATCATTGGGCCATGTTTGCTTTGGTGATTTCCTCTCCGTTTCAAAGACAGCACAGCTTTAAAGATGCAGCGGACACCTCGTCCCCCTTCATTCACTCTGGTCTCTCTCTCCCTGGAGGCAACCCCTGTCCTGAAGCCGGTGGGCTTCATTCCTGTAGGGTTTTCATCTTTAAGCTCCTTTTTTTTAAGTGCCAAAAGCTTGTTCAGATTATAATCGTCTGAGATGAACTCTGTCTTTTAAAAGCCTGGTTAGTGAGCATCAGTTAACACTAGTGAACCCTTCCTTGATGACGGTGTCATCGCTGTGAGCCCTCCTTCTGGGCCCCAGTGAGCTGGCACCTGGCTTTATTCTGAAAAGGAATTAAGATGGCCGGTCCTGACACCAGACTGCCTGCATCTGCCATGCTTTTGGAGCTAGTATTGCCAGCTGTTCTATTTACCTGTCACCTGTCTGTCCATCCACTCATCCCTCTGTTCATCTGTCTGTCTATTGCTCTGTAGTTTTTCAACTTTGTTCTCTGGGATCAGGTGGTCCCCCACCCCTGCAATCCACCCGCCCTGGCGCTGTTTCAGTGTTAGAGCCCAGGGGCTCCCGGGCCTGGCGGTCACGAGGACTAGCAGCTGTTTCGGCTGCAAGCCTTTTGGTGACTTCACTGTCCCTCCCCTGTCTGCTATGTGGCAAACACAGGCTCTAATCTTACAACATGATGATCTACAGTGAAATCCACACAGCGAGCGCTCACGGGCTCTGTCCTGTATTGTTGCTGACATTCCCCAGCCCGAGGAGCAGGGAGAATTCAGGTTCATACCTGCCCCAGGGGACCTTCAGGGCCTTCTGAAGCAACTCTATGCTGAAACGGTCATCACTATAATCTTGGTATTAAGAACATTTTATTGCATGATTGTTCCTCAAAATGTGTTCTTCCCTGGTAGAGGGTAGCTAGTGGCCGTCCATGAACTATAAACGCTCACTCGGCCAGGATGTGTCCTCTCCCAGTCTTCAGGAAAAGATGGACGTTGAGTTTGCGTTGTGACCCAAGGTCGGGTCTGGTCCCCGTGTTTCTTGTTTTAAACCTTTCTTGAGTTAAAAACTCATGGTCCACAGAGCTTGAAAAGGCTTGCCGAGGGCAGTGAAGTGCAGGTTTTCCAGGCGCGCTTAGAGTCAGTGGCTGGTTGAGGAGGAGAAGGCAGACAGGCAGAGTCCTGAGGCCGGGAGGGGCCCTGTGGGTTTGTCTCTCTTGGTGCCTCTTTCCAGCCAGAAACAACCGTGCTTCCCTATGGTCCCTGCTTCCTCGTAGAATTTGAAAGGCCCTGGGCATTTTAATGGAGAGCTCTTAATTACCGCTTTCACTGAAATGTTCTTTTCCTCTCTTCTTTCTTCAGGCCATGTGGCTTTGCAAACATCTGAATAGCAATCTTCTCAGCGTGGGGAACTTGATAGCAAAAGAATTTTCCTCTCTGGCTGCAGATGCCAGGAGGCATTATCAGAAATTCAAGGTAGGACTGGTCCTGGGGTGCAGGAGGGGTGAGAGCTCCCGAGTCTCCCCATCACCTGCCCCACCTGCTTCCCATTTCCTTTTGGATTAAGAGAGAGAAAGTCCTGGGGGGAAATGAGGTACAGGCAGGACGGGACAGAAGGAAGGAGAGAATTCTTAAACAGGGCTCAGACCCTGGTGGGTACCAGGGAGAGGTGTTTGTGGTGGGAAAGCGTCATTGACAGTGGGGGTGGCGGGGGCTCCAGCCCACAGGTGATGCACCTGCCAGCCGACACCAGGACGTGCAAGCCTGAGTGGGCTGCGGGTTAGAGGGCAGCGGTCCAGCTCTCTCCAGGGTGGGAAGACCCTGTGTGCTGCAGCTCAGGGGCACTTCCTTCTGCCCCCTGGGGCGCCCGAACCGGGGTGGGGGCAGCCCCCATCCACTCTGTCCCTCTCGCACACATCTGTGGGGGCACCCCGGGAGGCCGGGTGTCTGTTGCTAAAGTCCTACCAATACTGTATTTGAAAGACATTTTTAAAACGGACACATAGGGCTTGATCGTGTTGGTCCTCTTAAACACAAATTTCAAAATACCTTTCCAAATCCCCTTTGGAGCATGAACAGATGTCGTAGTCCCTCCAGGCTGCTGGAACAGACTGGGTGGCTTGGAAACAGAGTTTATCTCACAGTTCTGGAGGCTGGGAAGTCCAAGACTGTGGAGCCCGCAGATTCTGTGTCGGGTGACAGCCGTCTTCTCCCTGGGCCTCATGCGACGGAGGGGACAAGGGTGCTCTGGGGCCTCTTTCATAAGGGACTGATCTTATTCATGAGGCTCTGGCTCCATCCTCATGACCTAATCATTTCCCGAAGGCCCCCCTCCTGGCACCGTCACCCTGAGCTCTGGGGGGCAGGCATTCAGACCAGAGCAGCAGGGGATGCCCCTTCAGGAGCTCTTCCTCGACACCCAGGCTTTCCTTGTGCACGAGGAGAGGCAGCCAAGACCAGTAGGATCCTGGGGTTTGCTGAGCACTGAGTGTGTGTTGGCACTTTCCAGGCCTGCCCTCCACACCTCACTGTCTCCATGCAAGATGTGGTGTTACTTGTCAAGGTTAAGTAACTGCCAGGGCCGGGGCAGGACTCAGGCCTGTGGCCACGCTAAGCGTGGCCTCATCCGGGGCTGCCCAGGGCTCCGCCCGCCCGTCGGGGTGAAATCCCCGGGTCTCCCACCAGGCTTCGCAGAGGCCTGGTTGCCGTCAGTCTTTATCTTCGTTCATCTGGCAGGGTCTCTACCACGTGGCCGTGTGGTCGCTGTTCCACCGAGAACCTAGAAGGAAGTTTCCAGGCCTCGCGGGCTGCCAGTGACTGATGGGACGTGGGACAACTCTTGAGCAGCCCTTGGTGGCAAGTAGCCAAGGTCCACCTGGGCTGCCCAGGGCAGAAAAGGGGATCTGAAGGGGGACACAGTGACTCCTGGGACCCTGGTGGAGGGGCACCCACTGCTTTGGCTCTGTGGCCGGGAGCTGGGTGGCTCCCTCTGCCCCACTGCCCACTGAGGCCACTTGTCTCCTTTCTCTCTGTGGTTCTCGCTTCCTGTTGTCTTCTGCCTTCCTTGGCTACCACCCTGGTCCCCCTTCCTGTGTCTTCAGTTCAAGCCACCCACAGAGGCAGCTCTGAGGCCAAATTTTCAGAAGAGTGATCTGTGTGGGCCAGGTGGTCTGGTGTCCCCAGGGCCGGGTCAGCCCTGGTGAGGGGTGTGCGGAGTGGGCTTGGCAAGGCCATGGGCCATGGCCATGGCCGGGAGGGCCCGGGTCGGGTGAGGGCAGTTCCTGGAGATGTGGGGTGTGACTTAGGCAAACTCCCAGCTTCAAGTTTGCTGATAATAACAATTTCATGGAAAAGAAGGAAAACCTCATTCATCAGGGTCAGCCCCCTGCACCCTCCCAAATGGTGAACCAGCTCTACAACTGCTTAATCCAGAGTGCTTCCTGATCCCACGTTGCCCAGCTGGCACTCTCAGTGGGGGGGAGTGACACCCTCGCCCCGCTGCTCCCACCACCTTGCAGGAGTCCAAGTGTACGGTTGTGGTTTGGGGGATCCCAGTTTCGGGGGTGGGAATCTGGTTTTAGAAAGAAAGTGGTTATCTCACTTCTGCAGAAGATAAGCTTCTCAGGGTGGGGGAGGCAGGCTTATTTCTAGGATAAAGATGCTTTTATTAGGTTTATAAAATTCAGCAGAGAGGAGGGGGTTTAGGGAAATTCCTCCTGGGTTTCATTACACTAATTATCAGCGTATTTCAGACCACATCGCAGTGCTTTCAAGGGTATCTTGTTGGGGTTCTTTGGTTCGGAAGCGCGGGTGGAGGGAAGATGAAAGGCTGGGACGTCAGGACTGATCAAGGAGTAAAAGGTCCTGAAGAGCGGAGACGGGTGCGCGGCCTTGCTGTGGAGGCGGCCGCCCGGGGCCGCCCGTTCCGTGCTGTCATTAAAGCATCTGCTGATTCGGGGCTTTATAGCTCTTCCTGCAAGTAGCACTAACACCTTCAAATATGTAATGTTCTCCCGTTAATCTCAGCTCCGTCCTCCAGAATTCTCTTACATAGCTGGTATTGACCTAGACGTCTCCATTTTAGGAACTTCCAGAAGGTTTCTGAAATCCTTCCTAGTCACCTCCTGTATGCCAAGCACCATCCAGTGCCGGGGAGACCCTGAGATGAGGTCCTTCTCCTTGCCCTGGGAGATTCTAGCCAGTGGGGGAGACCGAGGGTCCCCAGCCCAGGACACAGGGCCAGGAAGCCCTCATGCCAGCGGTGGCTTGGTTGACTCATTCATTCACTCAGTAAGTGTTCTCTGAGCACCTCTAAGCCCCAGGCATGGCTCTGGGCTGGGAAGAGCGTACAGATTGCAAGATTAAGGGGCCCTGTGGAGCCATCACCACGGTCATGCTAAACAAAGCTTTCCTAAAGGGCTCATGCTGTGGAAGAACCCAGAATCTGGCAGCGGGCCACAAAACCCACGTGGGCAGGCATCACCTGAGGACGCTGGGGTTCAAGGCAACCAGGGATGGGAAACAGCTTTTCTGTTGGTTTGTTTCTAGCTTTATTATAAGATATTGTAAAGATGCTCAGAAGCAGTGAGAATAGTAAAAGAACCATCGTGGACCCATCACCTGGCTTCTGCCAGTATCAACCCATGGCCGTCTAGCTGCGTGTATACACCCCATCTCCCCTGCTACCGGGTTATTTGAAAGCAAACCCACACAGCAGTTCATTTCATCCATGGATGTTCTAGTCTCTAACTGCTGAGAGGCTGAATGTAAAATGGTCGGATCATATGTAAAAGTAGAGAAAAGGCCCACAGCCTGCGTTACCAGCCCAGGAAGCTGGCGGGCTGTAAGTCAGACGTGGAAAAGTCGGACATCCACTTCTTATTCAGTCCAGGAGGCCTGACCCCTGTAACAATCTGTCCCAATGGCCAGGGTTTGATTAATATTAAACTGCCAGCTTCCGTAATCTTTGTCCCCACTTCCAAGCTGTTGCCAGAGAAGGCCAAATATGCTCCCCTAAGCAAGCCCATAGGACGCCCTGCTTCTGGCGGGCCGCCTCCGGCTCTCTCATGCCCGCAGCCTCCACCAGGCACACCGAGGCCTCCTTTTCCTCTGTAGAGCTGTCCTGCTCCTCCACCTGCCTTTGAGTCTCTGCCAAATGCAGGTGATGGCGGCCGGCTCCCTCACTAGAACCACCTCTGACTCGGTAAGCTTTGCTTTCCTCATTTGGTTGGTCTTTGCTTCTTTCCACTCCCTAAAAGGTAAAGGAACTTTTTGATTAAACACATACACACACTGTCCTGCTTAGAAAACTTATCAATATTTCTCCAGTGTCCGGTCAGGATTAAACTGTACCTGAGGGGGCAGGCGGCTCGCGGTCCTCGGCCCCTCGGCCCCTCGCTCGGCCCCTCGGCCCCTCGGCCCCTCAGCCGGCCCCAGGGCACTCGGTGTGAGCACCTCCCTTCTCTCCCTACTCCGGTCCCGCGGATGTTTCTCGTCCAAGCCGACCAAGGCCATCTTTGCGCTCTGTTGCGTCTCTTTATTTAGTTGAATTCATCTGCTCTGTCAAGTCCATTTTCCTCATCCAGCCTCTAAGCCTGCCACCTGACTCACAACCACAAACACCACAAAAAGGCTCAGGTGAAGTGGGCCCAGAGTGAGGCCAGCAGGAGCCCCGGGCGCCGGATGCCAGGCGTGCCCTTTCAGGCGCTGACCCAGCGCTTGCACAAACCTGAACACGGGCCCAGCCTTCGACTTGGGCCCAGGGCTCCTGGAAAGCCTCGGCCCAGTCCAGGCCCCTCTGGGGGTTCGGGAGATCAGGGGGGCCAAGACCAAGTCCTGCTGGCTTTTAATCACACAGGAGGTGACGAAGGTGAAGAGGTTCGCTGGGAAAAGGATCTTTTCCAGCAAGAGCTGGATGTGGTTGCTCTAGAGTTTTAGATTGCTACTCAAAAAAAAAAAAAAAAAAAGGAAAGAAAAGCTTTACTATTAAAATCCCTGCAGGAAGAATAAGTATTTGCAAACTTACAACTGCCTAGTTCAGAGACTCTCAGTCTTAGCAGCATATTAGACTCACCTGGGCCACACTGGACTCAGTCTGAATCCCTGGAAGTGGGGCCAGGCGTCTGGATTTAAACAGGCTCCCTACAGAATGCTTATAGGGTCATCTGGGAACCCACTCCAAATCCGACTCCCCATTTCTCAGTGCAGTTATCCCTTTTACAGCACAATTACTGCTGAATCAAGGTTTCTTTGGAATGCAACTATTGCATTGGAGCCAAACAGCCTGTGTTTGTTGAATGAATAAATGACCCCCCCTATTTCGAAGGCTGGTCAGACCAGAAGGAGCCAAAGCTGGATTCTTCCTAATTTCAGTTCCATTTAATTCCTAACTTCAATTCCATTTAAAAGTTAAGAAACTGATGTAACCCAGTGTAGCTAAGTGCCCAGTTGTCAGTCACCATTTTCCTTAATATCCAAATAATAGAACTTGTGCCCTTATCCTGCCTCTGTCCGCACAGAAAACAGTGGTCCCCTCCACGTGTTTCTGAGGATTTCCCGGATTGCTGGTCAGTTCTTGCTTCCAAGTCCTCTGGATGGTGTCCATCACCTCTGGCCACATCTCCAGCCTCCTGGCTCCCTGTCCTGGAGGCGGTGCTAAGACAGAGCCAGCAGGAGCCCTCCTGCCCTGTGTTCCTCGTCAGCGCCTCGAGGCAGTGCTGCGGAACAGGCCTTTGGGGAGGGTTGGGGGCAGTGGAGGTGGTTACAGCCCAGGATGGAGACAGATGAACCCGAGGACCGTAGCTCCTTTTGAAGTTCGCTGGCCTTTCCCACTACAGGGTCTCCCTTCCAGGCCATCTCCCCCTGCAGGCCTGTCGGGTGCCCCATGGTGGGGCCTGTGCTCTTCCTTCAAAGCCTTGTCTCCTGTCCCCCCCTCCTCTCATCTCCTGTCCCTGCCTGAGAGCTCAGGCTCTCAGCCTGAGCCCTGCCTTTCAGAACTGGGAGAGTTCCTGCCATCTCCCTGCCTGACAGCCCCCAGAAGCAGCAGAAACTTGGAAATGATAGTTTTTCCTAAAGGATTCTCTGCTCAGTTCTTAAGTGAGCTCAAGTCAAGTATGGGGCTTCCCCCGCCAGCCAGCAGCCCCCTTAGGGGTCAGGGATAGGAGCTGGGCTGACCAGGAATCTCAACTCCTCCACTCCCTGCTCTGCTCTGTATGGAAGTTCATACCGTCAATCAAAAGTCTTGATCAAGCATCACCCAAAGGTGACATGGGGACATCTGGACCCTTGAGAGGGGGGCCTGGTGATGGGACCATGTGAGCTGTCACCCTGGGGAGGAAGCCCAGGCTTGCAGAAGGGCAGCGAGGTGCCCGGGAGGCAGGCAGAACCAGGGCTTGGCCCTCCACACCTGGGGCTGCGTCTTCCGGGGGAGGGGCAGGTTGGCAGGCCAGCTGTGCGGCCCCGGCCCGGCGCCGGGAGCTGAAAGGAGAGGAGAGGCCCAGACTGGGGCCAACACAGCCGATTCTGCCCTTTACAGCAAGGGTGTTGCCTTACCACCAAGTAGGGAGACCAGGGGCTGGTCGTTGGCCCCTGGGCTGGGGCTTCTCCATGACCAGCAGGGGCTTCGCTGGGCTCCACCAGTTTGTCCCTGATTCTCCCCACAAATCCAGGCTTGGGGGCTGGGGTGGGAGAGCCTGGCAGAGCTCCTGAAGGAGGGAGCCTGATTCCTGCAAAGACAGTTTGGCAGGGCTCTGAGAAGCGGCCCCCGGGAAGCCCCCACTGCTGACGTGACACATCAAAGCTGGCACTGAGACAGCGCAGAGGCAGGGAGCGGCAGGGGGCACCCGCGAGGGGCCGGGGCTCAAAGTCGCAGGCCTGTCCCCCGCCGTGAGGGCCATGGGGAGCGCTGCGCCCTGCCCGGACCTGTCGCCTTTCAACCTGTGTTCTTTGACTGGTTTGCACCCCCCTCGTTCCCCACATCCCAGGACCTGTTTGAATGCTGCCTCCTGGAGGGGTGTTGTCATGGAAGAGAGGAATCTTGGGAAACCAGCCTCAGGATGGAAACTGGCTCTGCCCAGGGTCGGCAGGGGACACTAGGGGACAGGAAAAGATAGAAGTGATTTGAGTGGGAGGGGTTAGCCAGGGGAAGTTGCCGGGATAGCAGGGGTGATATGGTCACCAGCAGACAGACACCCTCCCTCCCCAGCAACTTCTTCCACATGGGGTAAGGCTATTGGGTGCTTGAGTTTACTCAAGACAGAGGTTCTCCAGCTGTGGTGCCTGGACCAGCGTTCTCAGCATCACCCAAAAACTTGGTAGAAATGCTGATTCTCGGCCTCACTCCAGACATGCTGTGTCAGAAACCCTGGGCGGGGCCAGTGATCTGTGCTTTAACAAGCTCTTCCGGGATGCACATTCCAGCTGAGGACTGCTGGCCTGAGCAGGAAATTGGCAGAGGGCAGATGTAGGGACACAGAGGTGTCTAGGAGATACTGAGACCAGGGGCTGGGTGCTGGCTAGCCTCCCTCTTGTCTCTCTGACCTCCTCTTCTCCCTGTGTGTTATTCATCATTCATTCGTTCTCCCTCTCTCTCGCTCACTCTTGACTTTCGCTGTCCACTTTGTAGACACCTTAGTGATCCCATGCCTTCCAAGGGGACACATTACAAGTTCCATTCCCACCCGAGGTGTCCCCTCACCCTCCCACTGTCTGCTCATCCCTCTGGGCCTACATGTTCCTGCTTCAGAGTCCCTGGCTTGGCAAAAGGCAGGCAAAATGTAGATTTCCCCTGCCCCTCACCCCTCAACTGAGTGCCTCTGTGTGCACCCAGCATGCACCTGCTTGGCTGTGGCCCTGGGGGTCCTCACCTGCACCTGGAGGCCAGCTCAGCCTTGACATAGCTTGAGATGTGTGGTCTGGGGCTGGCCTAGGCCCCCTTGGCCAGATGTTTGGGAAGTTTGGGGAGAAGCACCAGCTTTTAGTGACCTTGGGTCAAAGGGACACCTGGGAGTGGGCTTTCCAGGGACATTGGCTCTGGGACATTGGAGGTTTTGTTAGAAAGAGCAGACCTGGTTGTGAAGATTGGAGTGTCAACTCTGGTCCAGGGAGACAGTTGAGAGAAACCGAAGGAAGGCCACTGTGGGTGTCACCCCCCTGCACACCCCCACCTTGCTGCTCTGTCCTTCCGGAGCTTGGCCTGCCTGGGTTCAAGGCCTGCCTCTGCTCCTCCCTGGCTGTGTAACCCTGGGGAGGTGGCTTAACCTCTCCGAGGCCCAGCTTCCCCACCTGTAAAAAGGGGATGACAACAGGCCAGACCTCACAGAGCCAGAAGCATCGAACGCTGTGCCTTGGCACGGAAGCTGGCGCCCAGCACACGCTCAGCAGAAGCCGGCCATCGTTCTTACTGCCTCTTGAATGAATTAAGGAACATGGAGTTTCGTTAAGTCATCAGTCAGCTGGGGCTTCCTCCGTCCCTGACGCTGTTTGGTGGTGGGTCAGAGGTGCGCTGGTCAGCATCTCACAACCAGTTCTCTGGGGGACAAAGCCCTCCTTTGTAGCGTTAGCACACCCTTATCTGGGGGCAAAGGTCGTGAGACTCAGCCCCTTTCCTCCAGGAACTTTGAAAGTCTCTGGGGAGACAGACAGGTGAGCAGGCCCCTGCAATGCCATGTAGTTACTGCGATTACAGAGTTTGCTGTCGAAGATTATGGCAGCCTCCAGCCCAGCCTGGGAAGGGTCAGGGAGGGCTGCCTGGAGGCAGCGGCACTTGGGGCTGAGGCTCAGAGTCACTCAGGTGGTGGTGAGGGAGAGCTTCTGGGTGGGGACAGGATAAGGAAAAGCATGGAGTCAGTGCACATGGCTGGTGGGGAGGCTGCTGGAGAGGAGCCCAGGGCAGACCAAGGCTGGGGAGGCGGGTGAAGCAGCGGAGGCTGGACGAGGGCGGGGCCACAAGGTGGGCCTGGGCTTACTGAGGCCACAGGCCTTAGTCAGGGACCTGGAGAAGCTTGGTGCCAACAGGGCCGGGCCCTCAGTTCTTAGCTGAGCCTGCTGGCCTGCCAGTTACGTGTCCTGAGCTCAGCACAAAAGTTCAGGCCCTCACTCTGTGCGTCATCTTTCCTGTAGACGGTGCCCAGCATGCTGCTCATCAGACTGGTTCAGGAGCGCCTGTCGGAAGAGGACTGCGTCAGGCGGGTGAGAATCCATGCGTGGAGCGAGCCGGGGGCTCCTGGGAGATGGGGCTCCGCTAGCAGATGAAAGAGGGTGAGGGGTGTGGTTTATTTCTGAGAGCAGAGGTGACCTGCGGAGAAGGGTAAGAGCCGACACTCTGAAACTCGGTGAAGGTCAATCTGTAGGTGTGGATGGAGGAGAAATAACAAGGGGGAATCTGGGGAATCCATCCTGGTACCTGTAGGAAAGAGCTGACTTGCCCCAGGGGGTCACAGGAGAGCCTTTAATGGAAGGACCGTGGCAGGAGTGTGCAGAGTCAAGGCCGTCAGTGGGTGCTGGGGAGGCGCCTCTGGACCTGGAAGCACAGAGGGAGAACTGGGGAGACCCCACACCCTCATTCCATCCTCTGATCTCTTGCCAGTGTCCTCTTCCACCAGACCCAGTGAAGCCGGGGGGCAGGGGTCCAGGTGAGGCGGACCATGGAGGTCAGCCTCCTGGGGCGTGGACAGGGGTTGTGCTACTGTGATTTGTAATAAGAAATATGTATTTGGTCTTCGTCCAATGCATCAATTTTTTGAACATTTTTTAGCATTCCACTTTAACTTACCTCTTGTGTTTTTTACTATGTCTCTTTTTTTAGTGGATGACCTGGTAATTACAATACACAGACTTAGATTCCTAGTCTATTTAGAGTCAATATTTTACCGTTTCAAGCAGAATGTGCAACGTAAGTGCCTCTCCTTGCCTTTCTTTACGTTGTAATTGTCTTGTGTATTACAGCTATACGTGCTGAAAACCCACTGGGCAAATGTTATAATTTTTGCTTTCAATCATCAAACATATTTTAAAAACTCAAGAGGAGAATAGTTTATTACATTTATCCAGGTATTTACCGTTTCTGTTGTTCTTCCTTCATTCCTGATTTTCCAAACATCCCTTTCTGTCTGAAAACCTTCTTTGCACAATTCTTCTAGAGTAGATATGATGGCAATGAATTCTCTAGATTTTCCTTCATCTGAAAGTGTCTTTATTTTGACTTCAATCCTGAAGGATATTTTCCCCTGGATTCAGAATTCTAGATTGACAGGTTTTTCTTTCAGCACCTCACAAACGTTCATTTTTTAACACTATGGTTTCTGGTGAAAATCCATGGTCATTCAAAGTCTTACAGATAATGCGTCATTTTTCTCTTGCTACTTTCAATATTATTTTCTTTGTTCTTAATTTTCAGCAGTTTAACTGGGATATGTCTGGGCATGAATTCCTCTGGATTTATTCTTTGCTGGGTCAGCTGAGTTCCTTGAATTTGTAAGTTTCTGTTTTTCTCTGAACTTGGGGTATCTTCATCCATTGTTTGTTCAAGTAATTCCCCCACACCATTCCCTCTCTCCTCCCCTTCTGAGACTCTGGTGGCGTGAAGGTCAGACCTTTCAGTGTTTCCTCAGGGGTCCCTGAAGCCCTATTCTTCTTTTTTTTTTTTTTTAATACCTTTTTTTCCCTCTCTATTGATAGAATTTGATCATTTGTATTGAAATGGCTTCAGGCTCATTGCAGATTTTCTCTCTCACCCCCATTCTACTAATAAGCCTGCCCAGTGAGTTTTTAATTTTGATTATTGTATTTTTCAGTTCTAAAAATCCCATTTGGTCTTTCCTTGAGTCATCTATTTCTTTGCTGAGACTTTCTGTGTGTCCATCATTTACTGGGAGCTATGTGGTGGTGGTGGGGTTTTACTAACAGTTGCTTCAGTGTCTTGTCTGATCATTCCAGCACTTGCGTTATATTGGTGCTGGTGTCTGATGTCCTCTCCCATGTGAGCTGAAATCTTCCTGATTCTTCCTGTGCTGAGTAATTTTGTATCCTGGACATTCAAAATATTGCTCTGAGACTCTGGGTCTTGTTCAAATCCTATACGGAATGCTGAGACTTTTGTCTCAGCAGAAGCTGGTTCTGTTGGGCTCGGGCCTCAGGTTCTAACCACCTTCTCTGGACTGTGGGTTCCACCCCACTTCTGTTTTCAAACCATAGCAGTGCTGTGTGGTGCTCTGCAGCTCTGTGCCGTGCGGGGCCCCCGTGGGGCCAGGGCAGGGGCCTGTGCTGTAGCTCGTTCCTCAGTGTCTTTGGAATATAGCCCCCACCTCTCCCCGCACCCCTGCCTCAGTTCAACCAGCGTCAGATCCCCTCTTTTAAAACTGACCCATCCATCGGTCACCCTCTTATCTGGGAAATGGTGTGACAATCATTCGTCAGGAATAAAGGGAAGGATAGAGCACCCTGGGTGACTGGAAACAGGCTGGCACTTTCTCATACAAAACGCTCTATGCCTGAATCCATAATTGATTTTGAGTTGCCAAGTCAAATTGAACTCTGGCGTGGCAGGTCACCAGGCTGGAAGCATTCAGGTCTGCCTTGCTTCTCTTTGCTCTTTAGAGCTGAGCCGTTTCTCCTCTTCACCAACAGTGCGCGTCGCATTGGCCAAACATGGAGGGGTGTCACTCCTTTGATGGGGGTGGACCCAGGTCACCCAGGCTGGAACCCCTCAGTGAGATGGGGGCTGTATTTTTTAATTTTTTAAAATTTTGTTTATTTATATATTTTTTGTATTTTTAAATGGACATATAGTTGATGTATACTATGATGTTACAGGTGTAGAATATAGTGATCCGCAATTTTTAAAGGTTATACTCTGTTTATAGTTACTATAAAATGTTGGCTATATTCCCTGTGTTGTACTGTATATCCTTGTAGCTTATTTTATGTGTAATAGTTTGTACCTCTTAGTCCCTTACTCCTCCATTGCCCCTCCTCCTTCCCTCTCCCCATTGGGAACCATGAGTTTGTTCTTTATATCTGTGAGTTTGTTTCTTTTTGTTATATTCACTAGCTTGTTGTATTTTCTAGATTCCACATATAAATGATATCATACAGTATTTGTCTTTCTCTGTCTGATTTAGTTCCTTTAGCTTAATATCCTCTAAGTCCATCCATGTTGTTGCAAATGGCAAAATTTCATTCTTTTTTATGGCTGAGTAGTATTCCATTGTGTGTGTGTGTTTATGTATACCACATCTTCTTTATCCATTCATCTGTTCATCTGCCATAGGTTGTTTCCATGTCTTGGCTATTGTAAATAATCCTGCCATGAACATTGGGGTGCATGTATATTTTCAAATTCGTGTTTTTGGGGTTTTTTTTGGATATATACCCAGGAGTGGAATTGCTGGGCCATAAAGTAGTTCTATTTTTAGTTTTTTGAGAAACCTCCATACTGTTTCGCACAGTGGCTGCACCAGTTTACATTCATGGGGGCTGTATTTAAAAAGCACAGCTGGGCACAGCCTTGCACGTCAGCGAGCTCAGCTGCTGTGAGCTCCTGGAAGCAGGGCATCAGCGTGATTAGCTGTGGCTGTAAACACATGGGCGGGGAGTGCGTCCGTCTTCGCTTCCTGTCCCAGGAATCGCACTTGCCCTGAGGAACGTGGGCTGCTGATAAGCCACGGTCACACCCTTGCCAAACAGAAGTCCCAGCTGAGACGGCTCCACGGTCTGTCTCAGCCCCAGCAAAGGCAGCAGGCCCTCCCACGCCCCGTCCAGATTTCCTTTCAAGATGCTCACAACCCCAAACCATCCTGTGATCCAGGAGCTTAAGTGGAAACTCGAGCCCTAGCTGGTCTGCTCACGGGCCCTCCCTCACCATCGACAGCTTGCTTTCACCGGCTGCTTAGGTACAGCAGAAGCCCCGGGCCTGAGCCCCGCTGACCACTGCGATGCAAGAGCCCCTGGGGTGCAGGCAAGCAGGAGGCCAAGCCCAGCTTCTCTGCACAACCCTCCACCAGCCCAGAGAACCGCCGCTCCCCGACCAGCCACCATGCCCAGCGCTTCACCCATCCTCACACCACCCGGCACAGTCGGTGTTAATCTTTTATTAATCCCGTTTTGCACATGCAGGACCTGAGGGTGCCCAAAGCCACAGAGAGGGGTGGCAGGGCCGGCCAGCATGGACCTGGTGCCGTGCAGCCTGGCCGAGGGAACTGAGGTCAAGCACTGGCCACGGGGGCTCTGCGCGGTCCAGGTTTGAGGGTGCCTCCTGCACCGTCATTACCTAAGGCATCGCCGGGACTGGGTGACCCACCCGCCAGGGTTTCCTGCAGGCACTTGTTTGTTCAGTCACTTATTCTCTCAGGCAACAAATGCCAAGGCAGTGAGCAAACCAGTTCAACACCCGCTCTCACGGAGCCCAGATTCTCGCCGTGGGGAGACAGACAACCACCAAATGAACAAGTGGAACGTGCGGTCAGGGCGTTGGCTAGAGATGGGCGCCTGGGAGAAGATGCTTCCAGAAGAGGGCCTGGCAGACCCTCCCAGAGGAGAGGTGTATCTAGGGGGAGGGCAGGGTGCTGCTGCAGGGCCCTCCCCAACCTGCGCCCCAGAGCTGTGCGGAGGGCCACAGGGGTGGGGAAGGATGGAGGAGGCAGCGAACCGGCTGGCATGGAAGCAGGGCATCTGGACCACTGAGCAACCGCCAGGGACGCCGTCCTTCCCAGTGTTGAACTATTCAGAACAATCTTATTTTGTGAAAGTTATTTTTATAATTTACTGCATCCCAAGCTAAGTGTTTCTGGAGCGTAAGCATTCAAGTGAGAGTTCAGAGGTGTGGAATTGTGAGGTTGGGTTACTGGGTGTGTCCCACCGGTGAGATGAACCCCCTGGAACTCATGCCGAGGGAGGTCCAGCCCCTGGGTCCAGACACAGGAGCCAGCTGGCCTGGGCTGGCTTGTTCACATGCGTATTTATTTATAATCTCCCTAAGTCACTGAGTTCTGGTTTCTGTGGTTACAACTGTACGTCCCAGATCTGCCCTCAGTGATCTGGAATGGTCTCTCCCACACGTTTAACACCTGTGAGCCTTTCTCGAGCTTACTGAAGAGCTCAGGCTGCACACCTGCAGCACGGACAGTGTGTGAGACCAGGCATCCCCTGTCTGCCAGCGGCTGCCAGTGCCATCAAAATGGCAATGACGTTTACCAGTGAATTGCATGGTAAGTGATGCTGGTACCAGCTATGCCACACTGTGTGGCTGGATCGTGCATTGTAATTCATGCTATTGGTTGAATTAATACCATTTATATTAATATTTATAATATTATCATTATTACTACTATTTTGATGATCATGTTAGTTGTTGCCTGGACTCTAAGCAAAGGCTTGGGAGACCTGGTGTGGCACTTCGTCCACCACGCCACATTGAAGAGCAGTATGCAAAGAGGCTGTGATCAATACACCACTGATGGTGACTGCTGGCTGGGGGCTTAGAGCCGCAGCCACCGGCTCCTGTAATCTGTACAATAGCCTGATGGAGGGGGACTGTCATCACCGCTATTTTAGGGACGTAGAATCTTAAGACTTGCAGAGTCTTGCTCAGAGTCCCACAGTCAGTCCCAGAACCAAGATGCAGACATGGGGTCATGCTTTGGGCCACCCTGTTTTTGTCGAACTGTCACACGGCTGTGTCCCTCCAGCGAGGACTTTGCTTCCTAAGGCCTCTGTCTGGAAAACGCCAGCCGGGCTTGAGCGCTGAAGCTCCTTCTGGCCTTGCATTCTGATTCGGATCGTGTCCAAGCCATCATTACCTGCAGAGTAAAGAAATACCCCTTTAATTTGTTTTAAAATTTCTTCTGAGCTTCAAGGGGCATCCAGTACCTTTTTCATCTCTTCCCGGTGGAGACAGGATTTCAAGAGGAAGAGGTGAGGCTCCTAATTATGTGCTTTGGTTGTTCAGAAACAAAACAAACCCTCATCCAAAATAAACAGGCTTTCTTGATTTTAGGCAGAAAAATGACACATATGCATATTCATTTATATGGTAATTATTATTATTTAGCTATACAGGGACTAGAATTGGTAATTTAGAGCACAAAAAAGGATTCAGGGACTAGTGTTCAGGGAAAAAGAAAGCAATCATAACCCATCAGGATTCTGTAGTTCATGTTGTGTTCTTCCCTTTCCTTTTTTTTTTTTTTTTTTTTTTTTTGGTCTCATGCAATCTCTTTGAAGAATGTCTTTGAAGTGACCATCAAATACATTGGAGAAAGAGAAATTAGCACTTTGTATTGGAATTATCAAAAGCAGGTGGGCTCTATCTGTTGGGGACCCATTGGCTTTTCTTTAGGGGCAGCCCAGTTTTGGAGCCTGAGAATGCCCCTTTCTTCAGATCACGGCTGTAGGGCAAAGGGCAGCTAGGAAGTAAGGCTGGGAGTTCAGGAAATGTGAGGGGGGAAGGCTCCGAACCAAAGAGATGCTAAATCTCACCTCCACTGTAGTCGCTGTCGACTCCGTTTCTGTTTTTGTTTTTGATGACTCAGCATCCCTTTCCTTTCTTTGGTGCCTCATCCATCTCCCTGCAGCTGCTGGGGTTTCTTCTTAATTCTTCCTTCATGAGGCTGCACGAGGGATTGCTGGGTTAAAAAATGAACGAGTTTATTTCTTTCCTGGAGAACATTCACGGTTCAGATTTCAAAAGGTACCCAGGTTCCCCACCACCACCCTGAACTCCTATCCCCCAGCCCCCGGCTCTGTTCCCTGGAGGCAACTGATGTTAACACTCCCTTGAAAGAACATCCTTTTGAAGATGATTTTACACGTAGAGAAGTGCTGGTCTTTTGAGAACAAGTGTTGCCGTGTCCCTCCTCTGCTGAGGGCCCCACGGCTCCCCTCCGTCTTGGGGTGTGTACTTCAAGCTGGTGAGGCCTGGGCCTGCCTGCAGTCTGTGTTCAGCACGCCTCAACCCTCGGGCAGCATGGCAGTAAATTCCCCAACAACCTGAGTGAGCGTGGGAGCAATCCTTCCTCAGTCGAACCTCCAGATGAGAGCACAGCCCAGCTGACACCTTGATTGCTACCTGTGTCCCCCCCACCCCAAGCAGAGAACCAAGCTCAGTAGCATTAGACTCCCGACCATGGAAACTATGAGATAAATGTGTTGTTTAAAGCCACTAAGGTTGTGACCATTTGTTGTGAAGCAATAGGAAACTAACACACACATGCTCCTTTCACTGGGATCCCCGCCCCTCCTGCCCTGCAGCTGAGCAGCTGCTTCTCATTCTTTGGTCTCAGGTTCAAGTCACTTCTTCTCCGGTTACACCAGTTCACAGCCTCCTGCTCTCCTCTGCACTTGTAATTAAGAATGCAGGGTCTGTGGGCAGGGGCCTCATCTGTCCTGTTCACTGCAGAATCCCCCAACATCTCACGTGGTACCTGGCACAGACACCAAACTCAGGAAATATTTATGAAATGAATGGATGAATGCCATTCAGATAATCCCCCAGTCTGCACTGCCATGGCAATGAAATCCTTTCCAAACTTGCTATTGACCCAAGAAAGGGAAGGAGTTTAAAATTCACTGCTCAATGGAATCTGAACGTCCTAATGACGGGTTTGACCATCATTTGAGCAGATTTATCCCAAGCTTCTCTGGGGAGAATTGTTTTGAGTGTTGCCCTGGCCTTTTCTGAATTGTGGAGATTGGCTTAGTGACTCCTCATCACATCTTAAGATTGTTCTCCATGATCAGTGCTTTCAAGGTTCCCGTTGGCCTTGGTCTCCTACAGCTTGATCAAGTTCAACCACTGTGCCCAGGGAGGGTGTTGTACCACCAGACCCGGGGTTCCAGTGTTTGAGACCCGGTCTTCCAGTTTGATCTGGGTGCCCTGTGCCGAGACTTCCTGTGTCCTCCTCCATTCCTTTCATCCATGATAACGAGGGCCAACCACCAGGACACTTGATTTTAAAACACTAAGTGACAGCACTTCATAGAAGTCATTGTGCCTTTGCATGAATTCCAGTTTGTCTCATCAATTTCCTTTCTTTTCTTTTGTTCATCGATTTCTTTTTAAACATTGTCTTGAGAAATATTCCTACCTAAAACCTCTTACGAAAGGAGAAACTGAGGCCCGGGTGGAGGAGGGGACTTGGCCTAGGTCAGGGGACCAGTCAGTGGGCCAGGGCAGGGGTGGACTGTCACCACACCTGGCTGCCAGGCCTGGCTTCAGCCTGGGACTCCGTGATCTGGTGCCAGCCCTTTGACAGAGGCATGTTTGTATTACCAGAACTAGACTAGGTTGGAATGAGACTAAGAGAGAAAGGAGAAGTGTTTCCATGGATGGTCAGCCACCTGTGGGGAGGGAGAGGCTGTGCCCAATTATGATGGCTTGTCAGACAGGGGGAGTTTCATCCCCCATGAAGAGGCAGAGGCCTCCACAGATGGCTCCTGTGCGCCTCTGCCGGCCTGTGTGTCCCTGAGTATCTGGGCTGGTGGGCGGCACTAGGGGAGGCAGTGGGACCTGATGGGGAGAGCTGCTCAGCCTCCGTGCGTCTAGGTGTGGGTGTGCTGCGGTTGCCCGCGAGGGCTCTGGGGTGCGCAGAGCATCATACAAGCGAACTGCTCCACACCGTGCCTGGCCTGGAGGTCCACTAGGCAGGGCTGCCACACTCTCCCACCCCAGACGGGCTGGGCGAGAGCAGCCAGAATCGCTAACGAGGTGGGAGGCTGCTGCTTCCGCGCCTCCCTGTGTGTTAAGGAGGAGTCCTGTACACGCCGGGGCCAGCGAGCCTGCAGTGTGCCTTGGGAATCACTGCTCCAGTGAGTTCTGCAATATCCTCGATCCTGCGTGGATGACAATTAGGAGTCTTCTAAGTGTAGTGCCTGGGGGAGGGGGCGCGGGGGAAACAATGAAATTTCAAAACCAGCTTGCCTCCCCCGCCCGTATGCCACCCCGGTTTCTGTCCATTTGCCTCGACTTTTCTTTCCTTCTGTGACTTCCATTCCTGGTGCTGGCAGGGTGTAAGGCAGGAAGCCCCTGCAGGCTGAGCTGGGCCGTTGGCAGCGACCTTTTGTGTGACCGAGGCAGGAATCGGTGTGCTGGGGGCCCCCCGGCGGTTTGTACCCTCCTCCGTCATGCTCTGTGTTGTTGCACCTCTTCTTTCTGTTTCCCAGACCACGAGGCTCGAGCCGCCTCCTGCTCTGAGTGGAAGCCACCCCGACTACCCCAGACTCTGAGCTGCTGCGTCCGCTGCCCCAGTCTGTGTCCAGGGTGCTGAGTTCTAAACACATCTCAGCCCCAGCTGAGATCGAGAAGTCTTCCCAATGCCCCCACCAAAAGCAAATGAGTGGAATAACGGAGTCTGTCCACGGGGGCACGTGGTTAGTTAAGTGGGAATGTGAGCAGGCCCTTTATTGGGTTAAGAGATACCCCTCACCCTGTGGTTGTGGTACAGATCGGGAAGAGTGAAAACGAAGACCAGAGCCAAGCCCCCCGCAGATGCTGGAGAGTGAGTGGGTCCATGGAGACAGATACAAGTAACGGTTCGCCTGCGTTAGCACACGCGGTGTGCCGGGCACGGCCACGCTCCGAGGCGTCTTCCGGTGGGATCCGCACGATTGTCCTCAGAGGTTTTCAACAACCAAGACTCGAGGGCACCTACGGTGCGCCAGGGACTGTTCGAGGTCACGTTAGGACAAAACAGAACAAAGGAAACAGAGTGCCGCTTTCTGGTGGTACAGGTAGGCGTTGGTGATTCTCCCATTTCACTGGAGAGGAAGCGGCAGGCCGGAAACCCACTGCTGATCCAGAGGAAGGATCCCTGTGTTCCTTGAGAGAAGACCGGCTCTTCCAGGAGCCCAGTGAGTCCCAGTGATCTCCCCCCCTGAGCCAAAGAATGACATCAAAAGCAGAACTTTGACCACACCCCCAGGTTACAGTCAGGGAGGGGTCCCCGACGCACACAGAGGAGGGTCCCTCCACCAACCAGTTAGCAGGGTGGCAGGAGTGTGTTTCCTTTACTGCACATAAAACTCAGTTGTACTTGGCGTTCACGGGTTAATTTCTTTCCCATCTCACTGAACATCATGGAGACTTCCCGGTACTTCACGGTGAAGGAGGCGATGTTGGCGCCTAGTTTTGATGGTGGAACCAAAAGTTTAAAACTTCCTTGGCAGGTTTCTAGAGCCATTTTTGTTTTTTCCGGTTTGGTCAGAGATTTATGCCTCCCTGCCCCTGGCGTGAGTCTGTGTTTTATGGTGGGAAGCCAGCGGGGCGGAGGAGCCCGGTCCTGGTCTACAGAACCAGCAGCTGTTTGTTTTATTTCTCCTGGCGGCATCACTGGGCTGGCATTAATTATCCAGCTCTCATTCTCCGACGGTGGGAACACAGGATTTTCTTGCCGTTGTTCTGACACTCACGGGTTTGTAGATGTCACTTGCATCCTCAGAGGAGCGCAGTTTTATTGATCAACAGTTCTGCTGAGGCCCAGGGCTGTGTGTTCCTCTAATACAAATGCAGTCAGGATGGCCGGGTGTCAGAGGGAGGTCTGAACTCCACTCGGAAAACTTACGGCGTGATCACGGCAAGGCAGGGGCTCTGAGGGCCGGGCGGGCGCGGGGTGGAGCCTGGTGGGCACATCCATGGAGGCCCCTCATTTGTGCGTGGACCCTGCCGTGCGATGTGGGCCTTGTTAATGGCGTGTGTGGCCAGCTCTCCGCGCACTGAGCAGCGACATCCCAGGCGCCCCGGTGTGGGCGGCGGGTGCCTGGGTTGCCTCTTACGATCCCTCTCACCGCAGGTGGGGAGGAAAAACACAGGGCAGAGCCCGATGTCCGAGCAGCTGTCAGTGGTCTTTGGAGCAGCTGGGAGTGTCGGAGAGGCCTGGTGGTGTTGGAGGCAGGTTTGGGCTCAGAACCGCCAACCATGTCGCCCTGGGCAGGTTGTGCTTGAATTCAAAGGCTGGAGCAGAGGCCTGCCTCCCGAGGGCTGCAGATGCCCCCCAGGAGGACGGGACAGAGGGGCATCCTCGTTCCCCCAACCCCAAGCTCTTGGTGTTGATTTCTGAGCTCGCCGTCCACTGTGAAGAGCTGGGGTGTGTGCGCCAGAGGCTGGAAGCAGGGGCTGCGGTTTCCCAGCGCCTGCGGGTGGCCGGCCCTCGGGCTGCCTGCCACCACAGCTGACCCTGAGCGCCAGGAAGTCCAGGCGTGCTCTGCATTGTCCCTGCTTTGCAGATGCGCAGATTGTGCACAGCTGGTTAGCGGGGGTCCAGGGGTGGTGGCTGTTGTTATTACCAGTGTGCCTTTTATTTACTGGGACTGTGTGGAATTCACTGGCATCTAGGTGGGTGAGTTCTTGTTCCTGGAGGATGTGACGCGCCCTCTCACACTCCCCTTCCAACAGCTGGTTAGGCGGCACTTTTCCTGGAGCAGGAGGATGGGGTCTGGTCTCTGGCAGCAGGTAGCCGTGGGCCTGAGTTGAGATGAGCTTTCGGAGGATGTGGAAGGTGGTCCTGGCCTCCTCTGGGCGTTAGAGTGAACGTCCCCAGGGAACTGAGCCCGCAGGAGAAGGCTGCTTGCCGGAGAGGGAGGAATGGGAGTGGGACATATTTTCTGGAGGAAGTAAGTGGCCCAGACACGCCGGGGATGGTCAGACAGAGGGAGGGGATGGAGGGGCAGCTGCTCCTTGGGACGGTGGGGCCCGAGCGTCCCTCCAGAGTATTGCCCGACTCTTGGGGCCTGAAATGGCAGCTCTGGAAAGTCATCCACCTGGGGATTCAGCCTTTCTCCGTCTTACGGAAGTGCAATACCCCTGCGCCGCAGATGGTTTTCTGGCGGGAGAAAGGCCCTGGTGTCTGTGAAGCACCTGCTGTGGGTCAGGCACTGTCTCATCACGCTTGTTAGCAATTCCACGCAGTCGTTGCAGTGATTTTCTCCTGGGTGGGTCTTACCGCCCCATTTTACAGATGAGGATACTGAGGTCAGGAGTTAGGTAATTCAAGACCACCAGGCTACAGGGCTAGAGCCAAAACGTGGACTCAGCCGCAAGTCTGTGTACAGCCAGGGCTTTTCCGGTACCAGGGCCTGGATGGACGGGTGTGGGGGCCCCAGGACAAGGGGAAGAGAGCACCAACTCGAGGGGGAGGCAGGAGTCCTGGGGCTGGCCGCCTTGGTCTCGCGCTGTGCCTGGGTCAGTGGGTTTGGAAGGGAGAGAGAGGGATGAGGTCTAAGCCGCACTGTGACCTCTGTGACTGAGGCTGGGAGCTCTGTGCCGACTTCAGTGCCCCAGCTCGGACTTCAGAATTCCCTGCAAGAAACCGGTGTTGTTGTCGATCAGACCGCAGTAGCTTGTCAGCCTGGCCCCAGTGTCTGCTCCACTGCCTGGTGGGGAGGCCTCCCTCCTTTTCAAGATTTCAGGGAGCTAGAAGAATTTCAGCAGAGAATCAGGCTGCATGATTGACAGTAAATAATGATTTAAAATTTTTTTTTACAGTCTTTTCTTTAACACTTTACTTTTTTTCTTTCATGGGGGTATGTAATTGGATTCATTTATTATTTTTTAACAGAGGCACTGGGGATTGAACCCAGGGCCTTGTGCGCGCCAAGCGTGCGCTCTGCCGCTGAGCTGTCTCCTCCCCCATGGCAAGAAAATTGTGATGTTTTAGATGTGCGGAGACCGTAGAGGCAGGGCGGTCACTCGACCTGGTCGACGCCTGTTTTCCATGCATAATTATTTATAACCTGCTGTTCACTCTTAAAATATCTTTGTTAGACCATAGATGTCTTTGTTACAAGTTACCTGGTCTAGTCCTCTTGACTCACAGGTGATGACCAGGGCCTTGCACAAGTCAGATGGCCAATTAGGAAAGAGTCCTAAGTAGCAGCGTCGGGTAAGCCAGACCTGGGGGTCATTAGTTCCGTGAACCAGTGACTGTTCAGATGCTATTGACTGGACAAGCCCCCAGACTCAGTGCTTCTGAACTTTTCAGTATGAAAGCAGTGCACTGCCCATGGTGGTGGATAAATACACTGGTGAATTAATGAATGGAGGGGTGAGTGATTGAATGAATGGATCCTAGGTCTTGTGGAAATTCTCACCCTACTGCAACAGCATTATTGTTTCCCCACGTGCTGGAGCCAGGTTCGCGGCCCAGGTGGCTCCTGGCTGTGGTTTTGGAGGAGAAAACGCCCCTGGGGAGGCCCCGGGTCGGACACTGGCAAATGGCTGGGCACCTCGGAGCAGATCTGCACCATCCAACACCTTGCTACACTCCCTCATTTTAATCAGAATGTGTTTTTCCCATGTCCTCTTTAATTAGAAAGATTTCCCCAGTTCATATCTAGAATGCTCTTTCCAAGACACTGCCTTTTAAAATGAATTCTTCATGTTAAGTTCTACAGTCTTCAGTGGGATCCCTTCTTGAAAGGAGGTAGAGAAAAAGAACACAGTTCACCTTTTTCAAAATTAAACTGAGAAAACTAGTTAACACTGATTGGGCTATTTTTTTTCTTTGTGAATATCTTTTTTTTTGAATTGAGGTGTGGTTGATTTACAATGTTGTGTTAGTTTCTGGTATTCAGCATAGTGATTCAGTTATACATACATATATATTCTTTTTCAGATTCTTTTTCATTACAGTTTATTATAAGCTATTGAACAGAGCTCCCTGTGCTGTACAGCAGGTCCTTGTTGTTTATCTATTCTGTGTGCAGTAGTTTGTATCTGTTAACTCCCAAATTCCCAACTTATCCCTCCCCCCTCTTCCCTTTGGTAACCGTAAGTTTGTTTTTTACATCTGTGAGTGTCTTTCTGTTTTATAAATAAGTTCATTTTTGTCATTTTTTAAAGATTCCACATATAAGTGATATCATATGATATTTGTCTTTTTCTAAGTGACTGACTTCACTTAGTATGATCATGTCTAGGTCCATCTATGTTGCTGCAAATGGCATTATTTCATTCTTTTTTATGGCTGAGTAATATTCCATCACACACACACACACACACACACACACACACACACACACACACACACACACACACACACACACACACACACCCGTCTTCTTTATTCATTCTCTATTGGTGGACATTAGGTTGCTTCCATGTCTTGGCTGCTGTGAACAGTGATTGGCTTGTTTCTTATTGCCAGGTACTATGCTTGCTTTGCTGTTTGTTTATGATCCTCATTTAATTATCCCGGCAGCTACGGGGTAGATTGTTGTTACTCTCCCCATCTCACAGATGAGGAGAGCAAGGCCCAGAGGGGTGGAGGTGCCTGGTTGAGAGTCACACGGCTGGCAGTGGCACAGGCCAATTCCCAAGTCCTTGCCTTTACCACTGTGATAAACTGCACCCTAATGGACTAATCTTGTTTCTGGAGAGGTGGGTCTATACCACAGACATGATCTAAAATATTTGGAAGGAACAGACCCATTAACTGGCTGCTGTTGTTGGATTATCCACTTCTTGTACTTTCAACCAGAGCCCACTGTGTGCCTGAGAACTAAATGTGATTGTGTGAAGCGAGTTATCTCTGTGGTGGGTTGTCTCGGAGCTGCGTTGGGACTGATCCATTTGGGGACAGAACAGTGTGATTTTCAAACTGTGTCTTCCTCTGCAGGCGGCACCATGGACATTGTATGTGAATTTGACTTTAAAACATTTTTTTAGCTATTTGGGAATGAACAAAAAGCCTCTTAACATTCACATTCATGCTTTACCAAGTCTTAACACCTGGAGATTACTGGCTTTTAACCTGAAGACCTAGGAGTACAGATTTTCCCAGATTCATGTGTTTGCATATAAAACATCATGCACATGTCACTGATTAGCAAGGGCAGAACTGGGCCCTATGGGTTATTTAAAAGAATCACTCCTGCACATTTCAGCCTATCTGAGCGTATGTACCGTTGGGCTGCGCGCAGAAAGTGGCCGGGCAAAGCCTGTTGGGTGGCAGAGCCAGTGTGCGGGGCCAGTTTCCGGGCATCCCAGCTGCATCCTGGACCTTAGCATGGTCGGGAGCGCCAGCAGGTGTTGCCTGTTGTTTGAGATTAAACTTTGAAGCAAGAATTCCTGTTTGTCACCTTTCAGCCGAGTTGAACGTGGAAGGCATCCTAAGGCGATGTGGGGGCTGAGACTGCCGGGCTTTTGTGCCAGCCGAGGGAGCCGGCACCAGGGCAACTTGGTGCTCACGTCCTCGTATTCGTCAGAACAGCCTCGTTGTTCTCCCTGGCTGTCTTTAGACACATTGGTGTCCCGAACGTGATCTTTTATTACGCGTGTCTCTTCTGGCCAAGAAAATCTCTCTCCTTTTTATATATTGGCAAACTGCATAATGTTTCATTAGAAAAAAAGGTTGGGGGCTGGTGGCAGACCTGTGATGCATCTTGTGGTGCTTCACCTGGTTCAGACTTTGAGCTGAGTGAACCTGGTTTATCGAATCCAAACCTTCAGCCTCAGATGGCCTCCTCAGGGCTGTGAGGACAGCGCTCGGCCAGGGGAACGCCTAGGAGGGAGCCTTCTGAGTCTGCGGTTGGAGCAGGGAGCTGGATCAGGGCAGCCTTAGCGGATCCCAGGGGAGCGCCCGCTCTGGTCTTTGGAGGAGAGGGGAGGAGACCAGGGGCACCACATCAAAGAGGCAGAGGGCCCAGAGGGCAAGAGTCTTGCAGTGTGAAGTTGCTGATTGCTCTTTAATAATAGTCAGGAGGGCAGAAAAGGCCAGCGTTCACACAGAGCGGGCGCCCTGCTCCGGGTCGGGCCGCGCTCGGCTGGGCCTCGCCAAGCTCCCTGGGCTGGCTGGCTGCTTTTCTTCCCCTTTTTTTCATCTGTGACATCTGCTCGGTGCTTGTCCCTCCTGTGATACCGTACCCCTCGCAGCTGTGCAGACCTCCAGCTCTGTGCTGGTGCACGGAGTGCCCTGAGCAGACGGCCTTTTTGATGTGTGATAAAACAGAACCGAGCCACGGGGGTATGGTGAGCGGAGGCATCAGAATATCAATTAACCTGCTCGGAACAAAGCTGCAGCTCCAGAGTGGAAGAGACATTTCACTGAAGTGTCAGGAAGATGGATAATGTATTCTAATTAGGGCCTGACTGCTACCCCCGCACTGAGCTGCTCCTGGAAGTCAGGCCCGCGACCCTCACGGCGACCCTCACCAGTGCCCCATCACAGCGGCGCCGGCGTGCTCCTTACTGATTTATGACTTCTGGCTTTGCCAGAATTCGCAGCCGTTAACTTGCTCTCAACCAGACTTGCTGTTTCCTCCTGAAAGTGTGGTCCGTTTTGCAACTGGGCTGCTGCACATAACCTCTACAAATGTGAGCACCTTGGGGAAAACTAAGATCCTTTCTGGGCTTTAAGCCTGGGGCTTCCGTCTCGAGGGTGCTCCAGGACCCGCAGTCCCTGGCGCAGAGGCCGTGGTCACCGTGCCCTTCCTTCCCAGGTGGGCTGGTGCGGGGCTGCCTTCCCTAGACAGCGTGGGGCTGCACTAGTGGGGGGGGGTGTGTGCCCTAAGAGGTCCCTTAGGGACCTCGTTTCTTTGCACCTGGGTGATTGGCCCACCTCCCTAAGTCTGAAAGGGTAGACGTGGAGAGTGGGTGGCCTGGGATTCACAGCCAAGCCCCCCACGTCCTTCTTTAAATTTCACATCCGCACCAGAACGATGCATCAGTGAGGCCAGGCTAATTAGGGAGATGTTCCTCATTTTGCTGCACTTTTCCTGTGTAATTGGAAGGCCCGCTTTCTCCAGCGAGAAGTCGGTGAGAGCTGTTCCCCTGAATAGTTCTAAAAGCTTTGGACCACATACTGATATCAGCTGCAAATTTATGGGCGAGATTATAATGATTGCTCAGTAATGCAATATTAAAAGCGGGAGGTCCTTCTCAGGGCTGAGCGAAGGCGGAGTTCCAGCCTTCCGTCAGCCTCACAAAGTGATTTTGAAACAGAATTACCGGCCCTTGTCCTAGAAGCAGCGATCAGCGGGCCCCTACTCCCTCCCCTCCAAATAAGGGGAAGAATAAAGGGGTCCGAATGCAGCCAAAGTTCAGAACACTGGGGTTCGGCTTCCAGAAGCGTAGGTGGGGGAGCTCTCCGCCGCGGCGCCTCCCGGTTCCTGTGCCGGCGTGCACACCTGTAGGTGTTTGCGCTTTAAGAGCTGCAGCCAGCGTTGGGCTGGCTATAACAAGGACTTGAGGGAGCAAACGGCTGTTAAAAAGATGTCTTTTTGCACTTTTGCTTCATTAGTTCTAGAAACCAGGGGCTCCGTGGCTGCGCGTTCTCCTGCATAATTTAAGAAATTAATGAAAGCATGCCTGATTTTTCCAGTACTCTTTACTCTGTAAATTTGTTTAGTTTTTTTTTTTTTAACTGTCAGTTGAGGCTGTTGGAACCTAAATATTTTAATATGGAAGAAATATGGGCCTCCTGTCCTTTTTTAAAGAAAGATATTTCTTGCCCTCATCCACACGGTGTTCTGTAAATCAGGCGTTACGAGTTATGGGTGACCTGGAGTCTGAGTTCACCCCACCAGTCCATCTTCTGACCTTAAAGCAACCAGGTTCTTATTAGGATGGAGAGGGAGGGGCCTATGGCAAAGTGGAGGGGGGTCCTGTTCTGGGACCCAGCGCCAGAAACCTTGGCTTCAACTTTCGGTTGTCTGACCCCACCCGCCACAACTGCAGAGTGGAGACCTGAGGCACTTTGCAGCTCTATTTCACTCTTCCAGACTCGCTCTGTCTGCATCCTGCTCTCAGGTCGAAAGAATCAGATTCTGTGTGTGCATGTATAATTCTAGACTCACAGGATTTGAAAGAACTTTAGAAATTGTTTAATGTGAACATTGCTGAGGGACATAAAAAAAAAACAACCTAAGCAAACGGGAAGATAATGTGTTGACTTGATATTGTAAAAATGTCCATTCTTCATAAATTAAACTGTATATTTAATGTCATTCCAAATCCTAGTAGAACTGATATTTTGAAACTTGACAAGATAGTTTCCTGCCTACTTGGAAGAACAAGTTTTTGAAAAAAGAAAAAGGAGGATCATATCCTATTAGATAGAGCAATAAACTATAAAACCACAATAAAATGTGAGGATGATATGAGAGCCTACAGGCAGAAAGATGCTGGAGCCATCATCATGTCAGCATTTAGACTGAGATAAAAAAAAAAGGAAAGTGACGTTCAGAGGGGAGAGGATAGGCTGTTTCATAGATGGCACGGGGACGGTTGGAGGGCCACAAAGAAACAGGTTAGATCAAGACTCCCTTTATTCCTCAAAATAAACCGTGGCTTTAGTAAATATTTAAATGTAAAGAGTAAAACTGTAAGAGATCACAGTTTAAATGCAAGTAAATATCTATCAATCAGCTTCTGCAGTGGCAAGGGCCTTTTTACACATCCATACGACGCCAGAATCCAAAGAGGAAAGCACTGACTGATTTGGCCAAAAACTCATGTGTTAGAAACAGTACCATACACAAAATTAAAATGCCAGAGACAAACTGTGGAAAATGCTGGCAACGTTGTTTGCCTCAGAGTGTCTGTGGTAGCTTTTGCCAAAATGGGTTGATGTTTTTAATATGTAAAGAGCGCTTGTAAATAAATAAGAGGGTAAAACAAAAAATAAATAAATTAATTAAAAAGTTAAAAAAGGTGAGAAACAGGTGACAGTAAAAAAAATGGCACAAATGGACATTTTGGAAAAGAAAAAATTCAAATAGCCAATAAACATATGGAAAACCTGCTGAACCTCATTTGTGATCAAAGAAATATAAATTAAAGCAACAATGGTATACTCTACTCTGTAGACAGATCTTCCCCTAGGATTATGCCTGACAGAGATGCAGGGAAACAGGTGATCTGCCATGGGATTCATAAACTGGTGGGCAGGTTTGTAGCCTGATGTGGAGACATAGAACAAAAAGTTATAAGAGAAGGTATCAGCTTTTAGAAATTTATCTTGAGGATATCTTAGGTGCATTAAGATGTATATACAACATTTGTTTAAATAATAGTTCTTTATAATGGAGCAAAACTAAATGAACAACAGTCTGTGATCCGTTAACATTTGACGGGTCAGTTCACGCAATGCCTGGCAGCTCTGAAAGCTCCCGGGAGAAGAGAGCTTTGTGACGTGGGAAGACGGGCATGAGACCTTCTCACTGTGTGAAAAGCACAGGCTGCCCAGCAGTCTGTACAGTGAGAACTTCTGTATCCCCCTCGGGAGAAAAACAGATCTGTGTGGGTGTGAAGCCTGGAAGGAGGTGGACCACAGTGTTAACAGTGGCTGCTTTGAGTCAGTGGTGTTATTAGTGACTAGTCTTATTATGTCCGCTTTTTAGTATTTTCTGCACAGTGTGGAACAATCGTGTATTATTTTCATGGTTGGACTTAAGGAGTTAATAAAAATAATAAATCTTCTAAATCAGTTCCCCAGCTGTGCCAAGAAGGGGCTGGCTGATGCCTGAGGTTAGTTCAGCCCTATAGCAAGTTCACTAAGGAGCAGAAACTTGAACTCAGTCCTCTTAATATTCAAGCTTCTTAAGAACAAGTTTTGGAACTTGCTCTTAAGTGGGAGTTTGGGATTTGCAGATACTAACTACTATATATAAAATAGATAAACAGCAAGGACCTACTGTATAGCATAGGGAACTGTATTCAGTACCTTGTCATAGCTTATAATGAAAAAGGATATGAAAAGGAATATATATATATATATATAAAACTGAATCACTATGCTGTATGCCAGAAACTAACACAACATTGAAAAACAGCTACACTTCAATTAAAAAATAAATTAAAAAACAAGAGTTAACCATTAAAAAAAAAAAGAAAATTGGGCTTTTGTTTTCACCCCAGTGGTTCCTTATCTCTCATATCGAAGACACTCTCTTTAGGAAATAACCCAAAATGTGGAAAGAGCTGCAGCACAGAGACGTTCCTCTTGGTGTTGTTTATGACAGTGGAAACTGTGTGCCGTTGGAACGTTCAGTCATGGGGCATGTTTAAGGAGGACGTGCCCAGTTGATGGAGCGTTGCGTGGCCAGTGAAATCGGTGGCGGTGAAGAGGTGGGCCAATGTGAAAAAACGCCGTGGTAGTTATAACATGCAATGGGGAAAGTCAGGACATAAAATCTGTGTGTTGTGATTATGATAAACATAGGATCCAGAAGGGAACATGACATCCTGTGAGTAGCTGTTAAGTAAGGGTGATGGAGATATCAGAAACATTAATTTTCTGTTATCTTAAAAGTTCCAGTCTTTCTATAAATTTATCTTCTATGAAGAAATAAAATATTATTATTGTATAATAATTCCCCCAAACCTGAAGAAGTAAAAATAGACGAGCATCTTTCCAAATTCTCTGCCTAGGGCTGGATTCTGGACGGCATCCCTGAAACGCGAGAGCAGGCTCTGATGATCCAGACCGTGGGCATCGTCCCCAGACACGTCAGTGAGTGGCCCCCCACCCCGTGGGGCCCATCCCCCAGAGCTGCAGCCCCCAGGTCCACAAGTGAGCACCCTGCTCTGTGTCACCTGCTCCCCAGTGTCCACCCTCAGCCCAGGCACCATCCAAGAGGGATTTGATGGGCCTGTGACCCAGTGGGAAAAAAGAGGACCCAGCAATCGAATTTCCCACTGAGCTAAATGCATTCAGGGCTTGTGCTAAAAAAAATGTGGGGTTTGGCTTTGACCCTGGTGATTCCCTGTTTCAGGAATCAGGTATCTGGGAAACTCTCTTTAGCCAGTAATCCCAAATGTGGTGAAAGTGTTCTGTACCAAGATGCTCATTGTGGTGTCATTTATGACAGGGACGGCGGTCCTCAGGCCAAGTTCAAGTGCGGGCTCCCTCTGTCCAGAGATAATGCGTTTGTGTTCTGGGCCAAGACCTCTCTTTTAAGGGATGATTGGGGATGGGAGGTGGTGGTTGGTTAATGTCCTCGTGCAGCAAAAGCTCCGGAGCTCACCACGCTCCTTTCTCCTCTGCCAGTCGTGCTGAGCGCGCCAGACACGGTCCTGATTGAGAGAAACTTGGGGAAGAGACTTGACCCTCAGACTGGAGGTACGGCTGTCTCCACCCCGACCCTCCCCACCCCGGGGTGGGGGGCAGGTTCCAGAGGTGTTCCTAGGAACAGACCCATACACCCCTTACTGAGCATTTACCCTTAGGCTTTGCTGGTAGGCAGACCCAGATCTGTGGCTCCTGCCCTCTTTCTAGCTGTGGGATGCCGGGCGAGTTCCCCAGCATCTCTGAGACCTGGTTTTCTCATCTGGACTTGAGAATTAAAATACCGAGCCCTGTCTTACAATCCAGTCACTGTGAGGATGAAATGAGGGCCTGCAGGTGGGTGCCTGGCTCAGAGTGAGCGCCAAGGTCACGGCTGTCCTGCCCTGGTGCCGAGGAGCATCATCGTTTCGTTACTGTTCAGAGTGATGTAAGAGCAGACCTGGAGCCAAAGCCTCGTGCTGCACCACTGATCTGGGCGAACCAGCGACCCCGGGACTCGCAAGCTCTGCCTCTGGGATGGTGGGTGACTAACCACGTACCCTTCCCCTTGCAGAGGTTTATCATACCACCTTCGACTGGCCCCCTGAATCTGAAATCCAGAACCGACTGATGGTGCCAGCAGGCATCTCAGAAGGGGAGACCGCGCAGAAGCTGCTGGAGTATCACAGGAACATCACCAGGATCCTCCCCTCGTACCCCAAAATCCTGAAAGTCATCCCTGCTGACCAGCCGTGTGTGGACGTCTTCTCCCAGGGTAAACGCCGACGGGCCCCTCCACCTTCCCGTCCCGGTGACACCTAACCTGGCGGCACTGCCAGAGGCCAGTGTCCAGGGTGTGCCTGGGACCCCGAGAGTCCAGTCGTGGGTGGCCCAGGCTCCCTGCCCAGAAACAAGTGTGGGGTCCCTGGGAACGCCCCATCTAGAGATCCTGGGCTAATAGTCTACCCTCCCGCGTGGTCAGGTGATTTGACAGTGAGGGGGTGGGGCGAGGAGAGGCGAGGGGTGGGGTGGGGGGGACATGGAGCAAGTAGTTTTGCCCTGAGCGTGAGGGCCTGTGATGAAAAAGAACATGAAAAGGAACATGTACGTGTGTGTAACTGAATCCCTACGCTGCACACCAGAAACTAACACAACATTGTAAATCAACTATATTTCAATTAAAAAAAAAAGAAACAACACAGTGAAACTGCAGAACACCAAAAGTAGAGGAAATTTAATAGCAACCAGGTGGCAGGGGGAGGGATAAATTAGAAGTTTGGGATTAACAGATACACACTACTATATATAAAACAGATAAACAACAAGGACCTATTGTATAGCATAGGGAACTATATTCAATATCTTGCAATAACCTATTATGGAAAAGGATCCGAAAAAAATAGATATGTACGTATGTATAACTGAATCATTTTGCTGTACACCTGAAACTAACACAACATTGTAAATCAACTATATTTCAATTAAAAAAAAAAGAAACAACACAGTGAAACTGCAGAACACCAAAAGTAGAGGAAATTTAATAGCAACCAGGTGGCGGGGGGAGGGATAAATTAGAAGTTTGGGATTAACAGATACACACTACTATATATAAAACAGATAAACAACAAGGACCTATTGTATAGCATAGGGAACTATATTCAATATCTTGCAATAACCTATTATGGAAAAGGATCCGAAAAAAATAGATATGTACGTATGTATAACTGAATCATTTTGCTGTACACCTGAAACTAACACAACATTGTAAATCAACTAAACATCAATTAAAATAAATACAGAAATAATTAAAAAAATAAATAAAACAAACAGCCGTACAAACCAAACCCACCACCACCACAAAAAACAAAAAACTGCAACACAACCTGGGTGTCCTGAGTCCACCGAGGACAGGCGCGTGCAGCCCCCTGCCAGCGCTGCGCTGCCATCCAGAACAATGACCAGTGTTGACAGCGCTTCCCGGGAGCTGGCTGAAGCAGCCCTATTTAGGGAGCGGTGGGGTGGGGGGTGTCTAATGAGTCCCGAGACTTTGGAGCCAGGTGACCTGACAAATCCCAGCCCCACCACCCAGCAAGCTGTGCAGTCTGCGGTGACTCTTTTAACCCCTCTGAGCCTCAGTAGTGTCCTCCCTAAAATGGGAACAAAAATCCTTCCCTCCTCACTGACTTGGGTGAGGATTCCGTGAGGTCCCAAAAAGCGTGCATCTACAGCCGTGAGCCCAGTAGCTGCTGCAGAGAAACGGCTCAGCAGACATCAGACATCGCTGTCAGCGTGACTCAACAGCCTGTCCCAAAAGACAAGGAACCTTAGAATGATTCTGCCCCAGAGCAGCTGAATTATCATCTTTTTAAAGTATTGCTGAGCTTCAGCTGTCCCCGCACCTGCTTACCCCTTCTATGCAATGCCGGGTCCCTGACACCATAAACATAGCACCGCAGGCACTTAAGACACTTGACAGTTTGCAGTGTCCTTTTTTAGTATATTCTCTCAGATCTCTTCAAGAAGTTTTGTTTTGGTGGGAGGTGGTCTGAGCTCCCTGGACCAGCCCTCCCACTGGCACCCACCTGCCAGTGGACTCATCTGAGCAACTGTGCTTTACTGAGAGCCAGAGACGGCGCAGCCTGGCCCTCCGAAGGGGTCAGTCAGTGATGGAGGATGTCTGGAGAATGATGCTACTTTAAAGACTGCCAGGCATGCGGATGCCTTATAAATTTCCAGTGATTTTGCATCTCGGAAGGGTCTTTAGTAGCAGACACTGCACTCTAAAGATAAACAACCACAGCATTTATCTTATGCCATGATTCTGAATTTACACATTAATTACTTCCAAATTACTTAATTAAATTTAAAAGTTCAGATGATCGTTCATAAAGAATTCATGCCTGGAATTGTAAATAAAAATGTGAGTGTCTGAATATTAATTATTATTAATTAATAATGCAGAGAGATAAATTGAAAATTGGAATGCCAAATTCTCTCTGTGTTGTTTTTTTAATCTCTGCAGTGCATCCATCAACCACATATTTTTAAAAAGAATAATTAGATGTTGAGACTGTCTGGGGGATCATTACTTCTAATTAACTTAGTTATTTGCTGTAAATTAAGCATCATCTGTGAGCTGGCTGCTTCGCCTGTAGTGTTGGTGCCCTTCAGATGTGCTGGGTCACGGACGGCCTGAGAAGCAAGGCAGCCTTGCTCGAATCTCTTCCTCCGGGTTAGTCTTAGCGGTGGGAAGTGCCCCCATGGCAGCGGGTTTGGGAGAGCTGCCCCAGCCCCGCCAAGTCTCTGTGAAAGGGGGACAAGAAGAACGCATCCCTCGTGGGACTGTGCTCGGATCAGAGCTGTTAAGGCCGGGAGAGGGTCTAGCTTGGTGGTGAATGCCTGCTTGCCGTGACGATGCTGACTGTCACCCTGACCTTGAAGACGGGCGGCTTACCTGTGCATTTAGCTCTAAAAGAGGGGGGTCGTAGTGTCTCTGATGATCCTTCCAATCAAAAAAATCCTACAAGGATTGGCGAGTTCAAAATTTGACCGGTGAACATCTCCCAGTGGGTCTCAATTTTGCCCTCCTACCCCCGGGGGACATTTGGCGACGTCTAGAGGCGTTTGTGGCTGTCACAACTAGGGAGCACGCCACTGGCACCTGATGGTAGAGGCCAGGGAGGTGGCCCAGACGTCAAGAGTGCGAGGCTGGCAAACCCTGCCCCCTGCCACAGGCTGCAGGGTCGCAGGGTTCCTGAAGGCGGCATGTGGGCTCGGCCCCTCATCCTGGGTGAAATCCATTTGCAGGCAGGAAGGTGTCTCAGGGCCACCCTCAGCCGACCTGGCACAGGTTGGTCTGGGTCCCTGGCAGGAGGCGGGCCTGGGGAGGGAAACCGGGTTTTGATGGGAGGTGGGCGGGGAGCTGATCTGCCCTCGGCCTCAGCACGCGGAGTGGCTGCCCTTTAAGGACATCCTCAGCCTGCTCTCACACCCCCTCCTCCACCCTCCGCTCTGGGTGGGAGGTGACCTGGTTTGATGTTCAGTGGCTTTTGGCATCCAGGGCTCCCCACGGCTCAGGCGCCTCACCTCCGTCTCCCCACTTCCTTGCTCATCAGATGCCGGGGGCACCACGGGCCAGGGCCACACGGCCCCACCTGCCTGCTCCCGGGACCTGTTTGATCGCAGCCTCTTTGGAGGCTTGCAACAAAGTTGGTGTCACCGGAGCACGGCTGCCAATTATTCTCCACCAATTCCCGAGTCCTTTAGAAGTCCCCGCGTGCCAGGCCCCCGTGCGGCCTGTGCATTTATCAAAGTTCGTGTCTGACTCTAGGTCAGCCCGGTCCCAGGGCTTCAGGGTGAGGCTCAGCCTGGATACAATTTAATCTTCTCAACCCAATATTCGGAGTGTGTCCCGTGTCCCGGGACCAGCCCCCAACAACACTGCAGCCTTCCTTGGACCAGGAGGGAAGTGTGGACACCGTGCTGTGGGAGAGGAATTCCAGGGCAGGGCTCTGCTCAGAGGGTGGCTTCTGTGCATCATTGCCCCCTCCCGCCTTGGTACCCAGGCCGGAAGGGTAATTCCTCCCCCCGCAGCTTCGCCCTGTGGCTGCTTGGCAGATGCACAGAGGGTTTCCATGAAGCTGTAAAAGACAGAAATAATTCCTTCCGTCACGAGACCCGAGCAGAGGCAGAGTCGGCTGGTTCCCCTTCTTTAGGACCCGGGTTTATTATCCTCACATATTCTCTCTTCCAGCTCTGACCTATGTCCAAAGCATCCATAGATCTAATGCCCCGTTCACCCCGAGGGTGCTGCTGTGCGGGCCCGTGGGCAGCGGGAAGAGTCTGCAGGCCGCCCTCCTGGCCCAGAAGTACGGCCTCGTCAACGGTGAGTGCCCCGGAGCCAGCCTTCCCGGGTTACGGAGCGGGAGGCAGAGGTCAGCATCACCTCTCTTTCTTGCTCTCTGCTCTGAACCATTTCCCATTAATCCAACTTTGCAGGGATAAGGGTTTTTCCTCCCAAAGGTCATTGCCATAAAAACATTAACCGATAAAAACATGTCCACAGCCCAGAGGGCTGGAACGTTTCCTAATCCTCATTTTTCTTGTCCTTTGGAGCAGTGATTTTTCTGTGCTCGGCCCCAGAGGTGCTTCCGTCCTGCCCCTGCAGTCTCGCATAATGGGGACCTGCTGTTTGTTTATTTCCTCCCGCCTCGCGTGGCTCCCCCAACCTGGGTCAGCGTGCTGACAGGCAGACGATTTCTGAACCAGAGGAAGACTTCTCGCTCAGCACCGTTTCAATGAATATTTTACCAGGAGGAGAGAAAATATTGAAATCAGTTCTCCAGATCTTTCCTGGGGTGGTCCCAGGCGGTCGTGGATGCCAGCCTGGCTTCAGGAGGGTAAAGGGTGGAAAGGAGGCTGTAGCAGACACAGTGCTGGACGGAGGCAAAGGCACTGGACCCCTCCCACTTCAAATGCTCCAGGAGTCTAAGTAGCCCTGCTTTATTCACCAAGGGGACGTGAGCCCTGCACCCCACATATGTAAACATGCATCTGTAGCCCCCAAAGTGTGCACACACACCACACAGATACATGTGTATACTCTCACACACACTATATATGTATATGTATATATGTGTATACCATCCCAGAAAGATCAAGTTTTGAATAAAAATGCTTTCAATTACATCTCCTCCAACTTAAAATTCCAAAAGCCACTGAGATTCCTTAGCCAGGAATCAATGACAGAAATCATACCCATAAATTGAAGGCTCAGAGAGCTGAGCAATTATTCTGATTAGTATGAAAAAAGTAGTAACGGTCGTATTAGTGTTTTAGTAAAAATACTAAAGAGTAGGATTCTGATTTGACAAATATGGAAAAATAGACTGGGCCCTTTAGGGAAAAAAAGGCTTTTACTTGTGTCAGTGGTTTTATTTTAATGGCGTTATTCAGATGATTCCTCCTCCGTCTGAGTTCACCTCTTAAGAGTACTGTAAGGCTGCCTTTCCAGCCATGGGGAAGGACGACCCCTTTGTTAAGAACGAGCAGCAGCCTGCTTGCAGCTGCACCCGCGTGCTTGTGTAAGCGCCTGCACTTACTGCTCTGTGAAGACACGCGCGGAGCTGTAGTGGGCAGCCCCTCAACGGCAGAGGGAGGGCCTGACACCACGACAGCAGTACCTTCACATGGCGCCCAGCTTAATGCAACTCACTGTCACTCTGCTGGCTTTTGTTTATGCGGACGCTCTCATTCAAGGAAAGTATTTTTTAATCTATACTGTTTTCAGCACGCCCATCATAAAGAAATGAAATCACCTGCCTAGATTTTTTTCCAAAAATGAAAATAAGAAGAGCTCATCGTGGTTTTTGCTTTGGAGCAGAAGGGCCATTCTGGGGCTCTTTGCAATAATTGAGCATTTGGAGAGTAACCTAGAAAGTTCACATTTCTCAGAGATGTTCTTGATAAATACAAGGCATTGTGAGATTTCCGTAAACCTATTTAGGGACCTGTGGTTGGCAGAGGCAAGCACTGAGCTTGAGGTCTCTTGGCAGAGGCCTGACTGCACCCAAGGCTCCGGGAACCGCCTGCCCCATCCCACCCCCTCAGCCCCCGGCCATCCTCTGACTTGGTTCTAATCTCCGCGTTTATGAACCTCTCAGTCATCGGAAAACATCTCCAAACAACCTAGCATTCACTCCAACGCGGATCTCGTGTTATAAACAGGCACATCTTTTTGAAGATGAAGGTCACTCTTGATTAACATATTCGCTGTGCACATCTTTCGGTCCCGTGATTTCACACCTAGGATTTTATTCTGCTGAAACACCCAAATACTCGGCGAAAGATGCGAAGACTGTGTAATGAACAATAAAAGACAATCCCAGTTCTGTTCATAAGAGGGTTAAGTAAGCGATGGGCAGCTATTAGAAAGAAACCTGTAAAGTGCCTGGATGTCCGTGATGTGTTGTTACACGAGGGTGGGGTGGAAAGCAAGTCGCTCAGCAGTGTTCAGGGGATGGTCTCGTTTTTGTTCAAAAATATGTTAGCCTGTGCTCAGAAAAAGTCTGAAGGACCATCCATACAGCAAGCCGGTTATCTCCATAGAGCTATGTGTTATCAATTCTGATTCTTTTTTCCTACATCGAGCATGAATTTTCTAACCAGAAACAACCATGAAAAATTCTGTTAAAATACAACTGATATTAGTCATTGAGTGCCTGCTGCACACAGTGCACTGTATTTGGTACACAGATGGGGACAATGTAGGGAGAATGAGAGGAACTTCAGGACAGAGGTGGGTCCTGCTGGGCTGGGGGAGGGGAAGGAGTGAGCCGAGGCGGGGCTGGCCCTGGCAGAGTCCCAGGTCTTCTGTGTCTGCAGCCTTCGTACTTGGACCCTCTCGGAAGTCTTTCTTCACGAGAGGTAGTAGAGTGAGGTGGCCATGTGCGAGGGTTCTAAACCATCCTTTCCTGATAAAAGCACTTACTGTTACACAGTTTTCTCAACTCTTCTTTAGCTGCATCTCACAAAATTTTAATACATTGTGTTTTATTATTCAGTTGAAAATATTTTCTAATCTCCTTTGCGGTTTCTTTTCTGACCCGTGTATTATTTAGAAATATATTGCTTGGTTTCCAAATATTTGGGAATTTTCCAGATTGTTGTTGTTGTTGAATTCCCTTGGGGTCAGAGAACACACCCTGTGTGATTTAAGTCTTTTGAAATTGATTGATCCCTTTTTATGGCCCAGCATTTGCTCTGTGTTGGCAAACTCTGCGTACGCTTGGAAACAGTACATATTCTGGTATTGCTGGATATCGTGCTCTAAGAACGCCAGTCAGGATGAAATGCTTGATGGTGGTGTTCATGGCTTCTTTGTCCTTAACGCCTTCTCGCTACTTATTATTTCAGCATCTGAGAGAGGTGCATTGAACTCTCCGACTCTGACTGTGAGTTTGCCCATTTCTCTGCCAGTCTTTGCTCCATGCAATCTGAGGCTGTGATACTGTGTGCGTGTACACTGAGCACTGGCATCGCTTCTTGACGGAATCATCCTGTTCTCATGAGGCCATGCTCCTCCGCCTCTCAGTAATACTCAGTTTCTTGACGTCTGCTTTGTCTGATAAGTGTCCTCTGTCCTTTTTCTTTTAAACTGTCTGCCTTATTTTCTAAACATGTGCCTTATAGTGACACCTAATTGGGTCCTGCTTTAAAAAAAATTCAGTCTGACATTTTCTGCCTTCTGGTTGAAGTGTTTAGTCCATTTCCATTTAAAGAGATTTTATATATAGTTGGTTTCAAGTCTGCCGTCCTGGTTTTCTGTCTTCTGTTTGTGTAACCTGTTCTTTGTTCTCCTGCCAACTTTTGGATGGATCAAATACTTTTTAGCAGTCCATTTTATTTCCTCTGCTGCCTGCTTAGCTGTATCTCTTTGCTTGTTTGTCTGTGGTTGCTCTAGGGGTTAGATGTCATCCCTCACTTACCATGCTCTGCCGTGAGCTGGCGTGCCACCTCCTCTGTGTGACACACGGGCCTGCCAGCCTGGGTTTCCCTTTCCCTCCTCGCTCTGGCCCTTTGTGCTGCTGTTTTGTCACACCTTCTACTTCTACATCTGTTGTAAACCCTACAACACATTGTAATTATTTTTGCTTTAAACAGTCTTTTTTGTTTTTTTTTTTTTTGAAGTCAAGCAGTGGGAGAAAAGGGCTTTTATACAGACTCAGTGTCAACACTTCTCACTCCTTTGTTTAGATCCAGGTTTCCATCTGATACCATCTTCTTTCAGCCGAAAGAATCTCCCTTAACATTGCTCGTAGTGCAAGTCTGCTGGCGAAATGCAGCTTTCATCTGTCTGAAAATGTCTTTATTTCACCTTCATTCTTGAAGGATGTTTTTGCTGCATATAGAAATCTGTGTTGACAGGCTTTTTTTCCCCTCTCAGCACTTTAAAGATGTCATCCCATTGTATTATGACTTGCATTGCTTCTGATGAGAACTCAGATTATTTTTCTCTTTGTTCCCTTATATATAAAGCGTCTTACCCCCACCCCTAGCTGCTTTTAAGATTTTCTCTCCCTCTTTAGTTTTCAGAAATTTAACTATGATGTACCAAGGTGTGGTTTACTTTGTGTTTTGCTTGGGTATCAGAGAGTCTTGGACCTGTGGGTTGATATTTTAAATCAGGTTTTGAAATTCTCCTCCCATTATTTTCTCAATATTCTCTCTCTCTCTCCCTCCCTTTCTCTCCCCTTTCTGGAATTCCAATTACATGTATGTTAAACTGTTTGCTGCTGTCTTCCAGGTCCCTAAGGCTTTCTTCTTCTTCCAGTCCCTCCCACCTTCTCTTGGCTTCAGTCTGGGTATTTTTTATTGCCTGTTTTCATCTCTTCAGATTTGCTGATTACAGCCCATCCAGTGATGTTTTCCATTTGAGATATTGTATTTTCCAGTTCTGGAAATTTCATCTGGTTCTTTTTTTTTTTTTATAGTTATCATTTCTCTGCTGAGATTCCCATCTTTTCATTCATTTCAATTATCTTTTCTTTTAAAGTTTAAACATTCACAACAGCCATTTTGTAGTTCTTATGTGCAACTTCTGAGATCTATGTGACCTCTTGATCTGATTCTGTGGCCTGCTTTCTCTCCTTGCAGGGGGTCACAGTTTCCTGGTGTGTTTTATTTTGTTTTGTTTTGTATTTTGCATGTCAAGTAGTTTTTTTTTTATTATGTGCTATACATTGTGGTTCTCACATTCTTGAGAGTCTGGATCGTGTGATCCTGCTTTGAGAATATTGCATTAAAAAGAATGGAGTTCTCACAGGCGGTTAATTTGCTGGAGGATCAACATAATCCTATTGAGGCTTATTTTTGGTCTGTGTTGAGGTGGGATTAGTGCTTCCTCTAAGGCTTGTGTATCCCTGCACCTACAGGGTGGCCTTTCTCGGGTCTCAGCTGAACGTCTGGGGTTCAGCAAGGTCTCTGACTCCAGCTGTCAGAGTGCCAGCACCTCCCTGCACAATGTGGGTCTCTACTCGGTTCGCAGCTTCCCAGGAGCTTTTCTCTGCCAGGCCGTGCGGGGTCTCTCCCTACATGTGCCCAGCGCTGCACTGACCGGAGACGCTAGTGCGCCCTTGTGCAGATTCCCGAAACTCCTCCTCTGCACCCTGCCTTCCGCCCATTATCCTGTCGCACAAAGTCCAGCTGTCTCAGGGCCCCAAACTCCAGGCCTTGTTTTCTGCTGCTCTGGTTGGGTTCCCCTCCGCCCGTGCTGTGCTTTGTGAAGTGCCCATAGGCAGAAACCCAAGGTGAGTGCGATTCCCTTCTCTGAAGGATCACAGCCCTGTGCCATCTGCTATCAAGTGCCTGAAAAAGAGCTGCTTCATGGATTTTGTTTAGTTTTACGGCTTCTCATGACAGATGGTAAACAGGATACCTGTTCCTCCTTCCTGGCCAGAACTAGAGGCTAAGCATACGTCTGATGTCACATAGACCTGGCTTTGCATCCAGCTCTGCTGCTTGCTGGCTCTGGGACCTAGAACAGCTTGGGTGCTTGGTCCCTCTTTGGCTCTCAGTTTCCTCGTCTAGAAAGCAGCAGGTCGTTGTGAGGACTGAGTAACACAGCGTGCTTAGCACAGTGCTCGGCATGTAGAAAGGGCCCGGCTTCCGTCAGCCTTTGTTATTACTTACGTCCCCCTTGGCGGGTGCGGCTGCCGGGCGCTTTGGATGTGGCCACTACCATCACACAGGGAATGAAACAGGTCACTGTGGAGGAATGCATCTCTGGCAGTGGTCGCTATCTTCAACATTCACTTCATCCAGCTAATTTTAGGATCACCTTTGGTTTCTTTAATATAGGAACTAAAGGCCTTAGCTTTAAAGTTAAGAAAGGCAAGGCTGTGCAATGAATAACTCCGGAAAACGTGGCTGGACCCTTCCAGCTTTGGCTATTAAAGGTTTTCATAGCCAAGGAAAGGGCAGCTGGGTTTATTCATTGCACACCTGTTTGCTGACGCCCCCATGTGTTGGCCCCGGCTGGGGTCTAGGGACATAGTGGTTCTCGTGATAGGAAGACGCCTGTGGTCCTTTTGTTATAGGAGCTGGTCCTGTCTGTGGTCCCATCCTCCCCTGGGAAACAGCATGGGTTCCCACCCCCCACCCCGTGCGTAATAGCAGTGTGAACACCAGCACACCCGTGGCATGTCATGTGGGTCCACGCGGTTCTCCACCTTGACATGCATGCTCCATGCCCGCCAGGGCTGCGCTCAGCAGGCCTAGGTGTGGCCGAGGCCCTGCGGGGCCTTCTCTGGTGGTGACATCCTGTCACCGTCCATCTTTAATATATTCTTTGCCAAACGCATTCTTTTTCATTCCACATCTTCCTCCTCGGATACTTTTTTCTTTCCAATTCCTCTTTGATACTTACTTTCACTTGGACACACACCCACACTCAGAGAAAAACCCTTTTATATTTTTTTTGGTGGCCTTTCCCCCCCCCAACAGGCAGCACTGCGGGGTTCTTTTATTTTTCTCATTATTCTTTCTGTTTAAAATTTAACGGGTGTCTTTCTGTTCCTCTCTCCTCCAGTCTGCTGTGGACAACTGCTCAAAGAGGCTGTGGCAGACAAGTCGAAATACTGCGAGATGATCCTGCCCTTTTTCGAAAAGGAGACAGCAGGTAGGCAGGCTTCTCGGACCCACCACCGCCCTCCCGGCTCTGGAGAGAAACTGCTCCGTGTGAGGCTTGCTGGGCACCTGGGGGCTCAAACTGGGGAAACAACCGGGAAATGGAAATGGGGCCTTTCCCCCAGGTCGAGGCTCTGTTTTTGCTCCCTGGTCAGTCCTGTTGGCGTCCGAGGGTGTCCCGAGTGAGGGCAGTCCGTGGATGCGACGTGTTTCACCAGTGGTGTGGGATGTTTCCGTGACTCGAGAAGGCTTGCTTTCCGTAACTGTAAAATCAAGAGCCAGAGAGGCCCCAGGGCTGCCCCCATCTTTCATCGTTTGGTGTACGAACAGACTGTGGGCAAATGTTCCGATTTAATCAGCAGTCAGAAGCCGGAAGGTTCAGACAGCTTTGCAGAGATGAGGACGGACCAGCTGTTGGTCCTCAGGGGAGGTTATCTTCCCAGAGCCCCTCTGTGACCTCCGCTCTGAAAGCATTCCCCGGACCCCACCCCTGGGGGCACCACAGAATTTGAGATCATTCTGTTTGGTTTCCTGAGTCCACAAATAAGCCACGGAGAGGTGACCGAGCTTCCGAAGGCCACGGAGCCAGTTCACCCCAGGCTGGGCTCCTGCCTGGGGCAGGCGCCTCCGCACACTCACCCACGTCTCCCACTTGGGCGAAGTGCTGTGGCTCCTCCGGGCAGTCAGCACAAGCCTGTTATCAAGTCTGATATGAACAGGTACTTGCTGTGAAGAGAGCCGACCAGAAAGAAGCTGCCATCGCAAAGGATAATGTGGTGACGGGGGGGGGCACATCTGGGTGGAGGTGCGTGGCCTCCTCCTGCCGTTTTCTGGACGGAGCGAGTTGATGAGGAAGCACGGGACAGGCTGCTTGCTCCCACTGGCTCAGAGAGCCCCCTGGGGAGGGCGCTGTTCTAGTCTCCGGGGTGAAGTTCAAGGGAGGCGGAGTTGGGTCCGCCAGACACCGTGGCCTGTGTAGTGAGACCCAGTGGTCCCAGCGAGCGTCTGCTCCCTCCTGAGTCACAGGGGCGGGAAGAGGACGGGATGGGAGCAGGAGCCCTGGGCGAGGAGCTTTGCTGCCCCCCTGCCTGGTTCAGATGCCAGCGCTGCCCCCACCGGCCACGTGGCCCAGGCTTCTTGGAGGTGAGGTGCGGGCAGGAAGCCCAGGTTGCAAGGTCCAGGATGCGTGTGCCCGGCGCGTGGGAGCCACACTGTTACGGAGAGTGAGAGTGCAAGCCGCAGGGACCAGGCCTGACGCCAACGCAAGCACAGTCGCCCCCCCAGCAATGCCCGCTCCCCCTTTACCGGGTGGGGTGCTGGTGCTCACCAGCACCGTAGAGCACATTTCTGGACTGAATGAGTGAATACGATCACGAGTTAACGGGTTTACGTCACTTTAAATGTGCGGCGCAGTATTCCAGCCGCACGGACTGGATGGTAATTTGTTTGGTTCTCCACGAGAGAGCGCTTCATGGCTCAGAAGGAAGGACAACGGCCAAGCAGCTGAGGCAGTGTCGACGGTGCGTCAATCTGCGGCGAGGGCGCGCAGGCTTGGACGCTTCTTGCGGCTTCTCTGTACTTTTGAATTTTTTTCAAAACAAAAAGTTACAAACAACTAAATATTTAGGTGGTTTCCAAATCTGCGCGCCTTCCGTGGTACTAGAACGCACCCCCCGTACCTCCTCAGGTTCGCAGACAGCCCGATCATCTTAGGGCGCGTGGGGGCCTGCCAGCGGTGTGCCTCGCTGCACGGAGCTGAGGGGCACCCTGCCACCCGCGCCCGGGCCGCTCAGGCCTCCGCGGCGTCGCCGCCTCTGGGTGCTGTGCGGCTCTTCGCCGCCAGGACCGGCTTCATGGTGTGAAACGACACAGACGTGCTGTCTTTAAGTCCTGGAGGTTGGAAGGCCTAAAACAGCCACATTGGCAGGACTGCACGTCTCCCTGAGAGGTTCTCTGGGGAGAGTCTGTTTCCTTGCCTCTTCCAGCTGCCAGAGGCCCTTTCCTCCATCTTCAAAGCCAGCAGCGTCTGTGAACCTCTCTCCCTCTGACCGCTAAGAATAAGCAAGGAGTCTGCTCACCGGTGGCCGAGAGGCAGAGCTGTTTCTCTGTGTGTGGTTTTTGTCGTTTATTTTTGGTGTCAGCAGTGGAGACTGCGTGCACAGTTCCCAGTTTTCTATGACGTGAGCGGGACTGCAGTAGCTTTCATCTTCACTGCTTTGTGCTAAATGTTTTCCTCCTCGGCCTTCTGTTTACCTGGACTACGTAGCACAATCCTCCTGCACTTCCTACAAAATTAAAGACGCAAAACAGCAACAGCCAATATCATATCTTCCTAACAGAAGCAATAAAGTCTGTCATTTCACTACTCCTGACCTCGCAGGGATGACAAAGGATGCGTTTACATCCATCACCGCTAACAAGGTCTCCTTAGTGGGCGGTGGTGATGCTGAGAAACCAGCGCGCTCGGCTGGCAGAGGGCGAGTGGGGGACCCACCCACCCGGATTGAGGGGAGGGTCGGACTGAACATGGGAACCTCCGGTGACCACAGCTGGAAGCTTCTTGAGCCCAGCATTGCTGGCGTCTGGGGTTTGGGGTGGGAATCAGCCACCTCACAACCCTGTGCTCTGAATCCATTAGGAGACAGACCCAGAGTCTGCTGGGAGCGCTGGATAGAGAATGTGGCAGGGATCTGAGGGCTCGGGCCCCCGAGTCCAGGCCCCGGGATAGGCCAGCCGGGATGCAGAGGTGGCACCTGACAACAAACGGCCACACCCTGCGGGCGGGGATGGGGAGCCCAGCCCAGGCCTCCCCAGGAGGGGCCCGGCTGAGTGGAGGTGGAGGTGGAAAGGGGGTCCCTCCTCCACACTGAGGACGAGGGCCAGCCAGCTGTGGGGGCAGCCAGAGGCACGGGGCCAGTCGGATGAGTGACTCTCGTCTCTGGGCAAGGGTGAGGCAGGGGCAGAGGGAACTCATCCTCCCAGCACTGCCTGGATCAGGAGGTCCTCCCGAGTACTCGAGAGCAGCCGGCTCGTCCTGAACGCTTTCTGCCCGTGGACAGAACTCCTGGGAGGGAGAGACACAGTGCTACCACCCCGCCGCCTGCTGGGCCACTGAGGCGCCTCCGGTCTCCCTCCTCGGAGCCCTGGGCAGACACCTCTGCCGAGTGCCAGCGGCCTCCTGGGAGCCCCCGGTCTTTGTTTTCACACGTGAGACCCAGGAGGTTCCAGAAGCCCTGCAAGGTCCAGGGAGCGCAGAGACAGGGGCAGAGATGCCTGTAAGGGTGCAGAGGTCTCCTCCCTGGGGCAGAGCGCCAGCACCGTGGAGCTGGCAGATGCCGCCGCCGGAGCGTCCTGCCGTGTAGAAGCCCACCCTCAGCGCCGCCCCCTCCAAGCCAGGCAGTCGGTGCCCTTCTGGGGGCCGGATCTCTTCTGCTGGGGACTCTGCCCCATGCTCCTGGCCACACCTGCTGCCCATCTCCCCGGGGTTCCTGCCCTTGCAGGCTCCTGCCCTCTCTCCGCTTGCCTCGGAGCTGCAAGCCCCGGGGACTGGCAGTGTGCTTGTGACAGTGCCGCTCGGCCCCCCTGCTGTCACCGTCACCACCAGCAGCTCAGAGGATAGATCCAGATGTCATCTTTCTCCCCACGGAGGCACTTCCCCTCATTCCCCCCGAGGGGCCGTGCGATGCTGTGTCCCAGTCGTGACCTCCGCAGACTTAGCTGTGTTCTTTTTTGTCCTCACAGGTGCTGCCAACACCTCCTCCTTTCAAATCAGTGGCAAAATTAATAACGGTGTTGTTTTCCCGTCTTTCCACATTTACTGGGCCAAGGACCCCAGGGCCCTCTCTCAGCTCGTCCCAAATCTCTTGATCTTAGGCTCTTGGCGTCAGCACCGTGGACAGAGGGTTGGGAGGATGCTTTGTCTGTGCTCTGGGCTTTGAAATAGGTCTGACCTCCTAGACTCATTCCCATTCCAGCTGCACCGAGCACAGCAGACACGTTCCCTGGGGCTCCGCGTGGCACTCCGTGTGCTACAGTGCCCACGGGAGCCGGGCGCTCTGACACAGGGTGGAGCCGCACATCACGCAGGCTTGGCTGCTGGGAAGTTCCCGTCACTTTTACGTGGGAACAGAATAAATCAAGGCTTCTGGGCTTTGCTTTTGCTTATACGCCGTTTCAAGTTCGATGGCTGGTGCTGGCGGGCTCCGGGCCAGGGTGTCCTGTGGCCGTGCGTGCAGATGTCCCTTTCTTCTCCCTGAAATCAGGCAGAGGAGCATCTGGGTCTCAGTCCTCTGCATCATCACAGTGGCCACTGCCTCCCCAGGGCGTCCCCAGCTCCTTCTCTGGCCTCGTTGCTCCAAAGGGCCTCCAGGGCTGACATTTCTTAATCCCACAAACCTAGAGCTTCCCGATGGAAGCACTTAATGTAGTTTCCCAATTTTCACTTAATATAAAACCAGCCCTTTTTAACGGCCTCAACTCACCTGAGCAGAAAGAAGTCTGCATTGCTCTATTTTTAGGCCTTCTCCCAGGAATCTCAGTCATGAATTACAGTCCCATGGCTGCTGGTGGTAGGTCTAACCTAGTTGCGGATGGCTGGGTCTGGTTGGCGGTGCCCACCCTCTCCCCGGTTCAGGAGGGTGCCTCTGCCCCGGCTCTGGCTGTGTTTTTCCTCGAGCGTCGCTTGGGCTGTCTCTGGAGGCCGGCTACCCGGGGCAGCCAGAGGTGTATCTCACCCTTGTTGTTTCCATCTTTGCTCTGAGTGTGTGAGATGTTTGTCTCGGTCGGTCCACACTGTGCTCCGAACACGCTGGAATTGTCAGGTGGGGGAGCCACCAGTGAATGTGTGTCCCCAGGGTGGGGTTTTGAAGTCAGACTTTTCACATCTCCTGTCGCTCCAGGAGCGGACAGGAGAACTCTGTGTTCCAGCATCTGCCACCCTGGCTTGTTGGCCAAGTTACAGTGAGCCCCTACCTCACTTCACCTCCTTACCCAGCCCCATCCTTGCCAGCATCCCCCACCCCCAACAGCTAAAGGCGTTCAATTAAAGGAAGCCCAGATTCCTTGGTGCACATGCCAGACACGTACTGACTTTCAGGTGAGAAAACAGTGATTTCACTGGCGTAGTAACTTCGCCCTAAAAGCGCAAGTCCTGGTGTGTAGAAAAGATAGTGTGGAAGGCAGATCATTACCAAGTGTTACCTGTGCCCCCTCCCGTCTACCCTGTGTTTCCCAAATATTTCTGTCTGGAGAAGGTCCCGCATGGCCTCATAGAACCTGAAAAGAGGTGGGAGATTTGATGGAGATTCAAGACTGATGTGCACCCTTTCTGGTAATGAGACCTCACCATAGCCAACGCGGCCTTCGGAACACAAACAAGCCAAACCAGCCCCAAACTGGCGTGATCACGAGCGTTTTCCAGAGCCTTCCGCGAGTCCGCACCCCAGGAGGCATGCATCAGTGCTCAGCCACAGTGCTTTTTTTTTTTTAAGGGGAATTAATATTCTCATCACTAAATGCACACGAAAGATTCGACAATACCCCAGCTTTTCTCTTTTGTTAAAAACTTGCAAAGAGTTTCTGGGTTGAAAGACAAAGTAAATCTGCCCATCTGAGGAGGTAAGCGGAAAGCGATTCGTTGTTTTTAGCAGTGCAGCCTCGGCGAGCTGGAAGCTGTCTTACCGCAGAGGGGAGACCCCGAGGGACCCCTACCCGTTTGCAGCAAGTCTTTGCATGCGGTGTGTTTGTACCAGCTGAAGACAGCGCATGACTCGCTAAATAATTCACCAGCTGATTAATAGCCTCACAGGGGTATAATTAGGGGAGGGAGAGACGGCGGGCACAGTAACCGGTGCTGTGCTTGGGGGAGCGGGAGGCTTTATTTTTTTAAAGAAACTTTCTAGGGTGCTGGGCGTTTGAAGATAAGTTGGGAAGAGCTCAGTGCCTCTCTTCTTTTGAAGTGGAAATAGGACAGTTTGAATCCGTCGAGTTTAATTTTTCACAAGCTTTAGGGGCCCTGCGGTGCAACTCCCTTTTTATTATTGAAAAAACCCTACATTTTTCTTTCATTTTTCTCCACACACACGCACACACACACGCGTGCAGTCCAAGCAGTAAGTAATAAACACATTAATTTACCCTTTTTTTTCCAAGAGCGGTTTAATTTACTCTTTTATTCAACGTGTATTTTGTTTGCTTCGCCTCCCCCAGATGTGTCCCCACACGTCCCCTTGGCGACCCCACCCGGAGCCCCCACTGTGGGCTCGCCTCTGGGTTGACTAATGGACACCCGTGTAATTTATGCCTTTTAAAGGCACCCTCACCTCGGTCTGACAATGCTTTTGAAGTAGCTCCTTTTTTCAAGTCAAACTTTTGACTTTTCCGCTGGGACTGCTACAAAGATTTCCTTCTGGAAAGGAGGCAGGAGCCTCTCCGCCGAGACGGCCCAGCGGAGCCGCGGGTCTCAGGGTGGGGGTGCGTTCTGAGGGCCAGAGGCCTGCTAATGAGGACAGCTGGAGAAAGGGGGTCAGCGCCCTGTTTATCAACGGGTCCGGGCCCCTAGAGGGTCCGGCTCCTCGTATTTTAAAACTAGACTTCCGTTGCAGAAGTATGCGTCCTCTCTCTACGTTATTAAAATAGTGCTTTGCCTGGGGCGCCGTCCAAAGCTCCGTCGCCAAAGGGTTGCAAGGCTTCCTCTTGAATGGCCAGGCCGGGGGGAGCCTGAGGCAGCTCCTTCGCGCTGTTCATTCTGTTCTATGAAACGCCCCCCCCCCCCCCCGAAGAGTGGGCTGGTCTCGTGGCACCAAAGAGGAGCAGTGCGGCTGCCTGGGCCGGACCCAGCGCCCGCCCGGCGCCTGCTGGGTGTCGGGCACCCAGGTTATAAAACCAGCAGTGGGCCCAGAGGCGCCTGGTGGCCTTCTCACTCTGAGCAGAGCGTCTGGAAGCAACTCCCCTCCACGGACAGCCCTGCGGGCTTCCAGCCTACTCAGCTGTGAAATCGTCTGCGACAGGCCGGACCCCGAGGCCCCAGCCTTCTCCTCCAGCCAGGAGGTCTCCCGGTGCAGCCCCCTCCCACCCCCTGAGGCAGGTGCAACTGAAGCCCCTCTCCCCCCTCCCCAGATGCCCTGGAGGGGAGCTGACACCGGCTTTCTCCTCCCGCTGTGACTGGGGCCTGAGCTGTGACCTGCAGCCCCTACACCTCTGACAGTAGCCACGTCCCTGAAACAGCCCAGGGACAGGAGACCTGCCGGGGTCTGGCAGCTGGAAGGCAGCGCCGAGACTTCCTGGTGGGGAACTTGGCCCGGCCGTGACAGCCTTGGGGGAGGCACAGGGCCCACACCTTCAGCTCTGCCCCGTGTGCCCTGCTCTGGGCGAGAAGGGAGCACGGGATAGAGGGAGGGGTTTGTGGGGTGGGGGTGGACAGACCTGGGGGCAGGAGGTGAGGGAAGAGTTTGGAGTACAAAGCGAAGTGCCCACCACCCCCACTCACCCTCCAGGGACATCCCATGGGACACACCCGTGACCTCGACTGCTAGAGCTCCCATCTTACTGCCCTCTCTCCTTTTGGACACAGTTAGGTTACAGACAGGTCAGATGGACCTTGCCTGGGGCCCCTCCAAGCCCGGTATCTGCTCTCCCGGCACCCCCACTGCCTGCTTCTGCTCCTGCTCCATCTGCCCCCTCCCCGGCCCCCATCGCCTGCCCGTGTGGCTTGTAGTAGGAGCTCAGCGAATGTTTGCGAAGGAAGGAAGGAAGGAAGGCAGGAAAGAAGGCAGGAAGGACGGCAGGCGCACACAGCAGCTGGCCCGGGATGGCGCTGTGTGACATCGGGATGGCATCGGGAGCCCAGAAGCTTCCTCCTGTGGCCTGCATTTCTATACAGACAAGACCCCATTCGTCTTGAAGGAACAAGGGAGAACAGGTGGCAGAAAGCAGCAGGCGGCCTGAGGGTTTCTGGAGAGGTGGCCAGCCACGGTCACTCCTGCACGGTCAAGGGAGAGGCTGCAGGTCCGGGCTGTGGAATCGCCACTTGACTCCAGTTTCTGCCCCTGCCCTGCGGTGTGACCTGGGACAAGCCACCCAGCCTCTCAGAGCCACGGCTCCCTCACTAGAAGGCGAGCTGCTCGCAGTGTCAAAGTCACGGTGTGTTAGGTGTCTAACTGAAAAGTCTGTGAAATGCTTAGCGCAGCGCACGTCACACGATGGGCCACTTGCTGGATACTTCATTATTATTAATAGTAGTGGCAGTGTCATTGTCACTGGAGAAGAAGCAATGGTAGCACCATCGTTGAGTGTACGCATATGTTTCACATGTGGATTTTTTGGTACTTTATTCTTTTCCTGTGACTGATGCCAGCTTTGGGAGCCAGGTCCCTGGGGTCACAGGAACCGGCAGAAGCCCAGGCTGCTCTGCCTCTGGTGCTCCCAGGACTTCAGGCAGGGCGTGGCAGGGAGGCCTTGACTCCCTGATGACTTACCTTCCTTGGCATGGCTCGAACGGCAGGAGAGAGCTGAGTCGCTCCTCTGCGGCCCCAGGGAGGTTCTCAGTTCTGGTGTCGACTTGGTTCCTCGGTTCTTCTCCCTGTTGCATCTGCTGGGGCAGGAGTCTTCCTCCCCGTGCCCGGTGCCTGGAATGAGATGCTTGGACCAGCTGCGGCTGGTCGAGCGTCTCTCTCCCTGCAGCCGCTCCACGTGGCCGGCCTGGGCTTCCTCCCAGCGTGGCGGCCTCGGGTGAGTCGGCCCCTCGTGTCGTGGCCAGCTTCCCCTAGCACTGGCGTCCCGAGGAGGCCAAGGCAGCAGTGGTGGCTGGGGTGGGGGACGGGGTAGACCATGAGGCTTCTCCTGACCCAGCCTCAGAAGTCCCAGAATGAGCTTCCCCCGAGTCTGTTCATCCCCCTAGTCAGTAAGCCAGCCTGGATTCCAGGGGAAAGGGATCAGAGCCTGCCTCTCGGGGAGGGTACAGCTCAGGGGTAGAGCATGCAGGTGGTATGCACAAGGTCCTGGACTCAATCCCCAGTACCTCCATCAAAATAAATACTTAATTACCTCCCACAAAACAAAAAAGAGCCCACCTCCCACCGGTAGGCGTGACCACCTCTAATCTACCAACGTGGGGGAGGCTGGAACTGAGTGCTTCGGTTTTGCTGAAGATTGGCTGCATCCTGTGACCTGGGAGGTTGAGCATAGATGGCCTTGTAGGTCCTCAGGAGCCTGGGGGATGGCGTGACTCCAGGAATGTCTTCAGATGTGACGTGCCACATAAGGGCTTGCTGAGCGCTCAGAGACCGCAGAGTTCAATTCCCTTTTAGAGGAGACACACCAGTTGGGAGGAAAAGTGACTTGCCCAAGGGCACGCTGTGAGTGGAGGGCACGATTCACGCTGCTGCTTCCCCTGAAATGTCGGCAGAGAGTGAGCAGGTGGCCCCAGAGCCAGGTGGCCCAGGTTTAAATCTGGGCCCCACAGCCTGTTAGTGTGTAGCCCTGGGTGAGTGACTTCCTCTCTCTGTGCCTCAGTTTCCTAGCCTGTAAAATAGGGTTGTTATGAAGAATACATGGATTGCTGCTTGTATTAGAACATCCACGCTTAGCACAGAGCCAAGCTCATGCTTGTTAGATGAATATGCCGTGACGTCTTTTCTGTCCCAGAAAACAGGGCTCTTGGCTGTCCCCTGGTTTCCCGGTAGAGGCTGATTCTCTCCTCACAGATCATGTGGGCAGTGGCATTCTCGCCGCCCTTGAGACCTGGGGAGCATATCTGGTTCTGAGCCCCGACTTCATTAAAATGGAAGGAAAATCGTGTTCCTTAAACTCTTTGATCTGCGGTGTACAGTTAACGTTAACACGCTGCACTTTACAACAATCCAGTCCACACACAGACTGCTGACCTCGTCTCATTCCCCACTAAAAGATGCAAAAATGTGTTTTAAGAATAACTAATTATCCAATTGTTAGACATTGTGTATCTAAGTGAGCATTTTTATGAAAAGTCTTATTGATTTGCTAAGTGAAGCACCATTTATTTATAGAAGAATGTCTGTCTTTATTTTTATTTTTTAAATCAAAGCTATTTAGCTTTGTTTTTTTAAAAAAAATTTTGTGGAGTTTTTTTTGGGGGAATTAGGTTTATTTATTATTTTAATGGAGGGACTGAGGATTGAAGCCAGGACCTCGTGCATGCTAAGCAGGCACTCTACCACCGAGCTATACCCTTCCTGCAAAGAATGTCTGTTTTTAAATGGTCTTTTTCTCTCATCTAAAACCTCCTTTGCGAGATAAACCCAGGGGCCCCCTGCTGGGGGGCTGCCTCTCAGCTGTGGATGGGTCAGCGGTGTGGGCCCCTCAATCTTATCTTTGCTTTCGGCCCGAGTAGACGTGGCAACAAGAGGAGTGATGGGAAGTGGTAGAAGAGGGGTAGCCTCTCACCGAGGGATGGACAATCCAGAACGTCCTCCTAGCTGGTGACAGCCCCAGCCCCAATGTCCTTTTCTGGGCTCGGGAAAAAAGCCAGTATTAAAAAATTTGTTATCTCCTGGCACCATTGTCTGCCATGCAGATTTAAATGTTGCTGTTTAAGCAATGAGATGTTAGGATACAGACGTTCGGAACCTAAGGAAGTCTTAGAAGACATCTGTTCCATCTTGTGCTGGGGAAACACTGACTGGCCATGCAGGGGCTTGTCTGGGGCAAGCGACTGGAGTTTACGAAGGAGACAAGCTGTCCGTGGGTCTGCTCCTCGCTGAAAAATTGCAGAGCACGACCAATTCCAACAGCCCGGTTTCTCCAGTGACCTCCTACATGGGTTTTAGAAATGTTCTGTTGTGCCAACTTGGGGGGCAGGATCCATGGTTGACCAGCAGGTGGCAGTAAATAATAAACAAACAGCATCATTAACGGAACACCTGGCCGGGGTCCTGGCGCCGCTGGCACTGCAGATCCTTCTCAGACACTCCTGATTTCTGGTTATGGCAGCAAGGAGGGCTTACAGGCCTCAGCGGCCAGGAATCAGTGTCATCCGGAGGCCAACGGTCTCCCAGACATGGTGGCGTTTAGCTTTCCCTGAATTACAACCTGTATCCTGGGCCAAGCCCCCAACCTGGGGCTGAGACGTGGTGAGGGGGTGGGAGCCCCGTTTCTGTCAAGCACAGTATGCATGAGATGGAAGTCAGAACCCAAAACAAAAGCAGCCCTTTCTCCTCCACAGTCTGGTTCCTCTCCAAGACTCTCCCACTGGGCTCCATTCCGGAGGGCGGTGGGACCCAGGGACTGTGCAGGGATGTTGGGAGGGGGGACAGAAGAGACTGAGTCTTCCATGAACCCTGACAGAGAGCCTAGTGTCACTTCACTTGATTTCAAATGGGGCCTTGAAGAGAGAAAGGCATCACAGCGGGTGTGTGTGTGTGTGTGTGTGTGTGCATCCTGGAGGGGTGCAGAGAGGTGGTGTCGGAGAGTGCCAGGGTGTGTGTGGGTGGGTGTCTGAGTGTATTTGTGGGGGTGGGTTGAGCTTCTCAGCTTTTTCTGATCTGCCCTGGGGTGGTGGGAGGGTTAAATGGTTTATTCAGGTACATCAATCAACCTTGGGTCTTTTTTACTTTTAAGCACCAGCTGAGGGAGCTATTTCCTTTTCCCACATTTTGTCCAGCTTTCCAGGGCCGGCTCCAGCAGCCTCAGTGCCCCTGTGCCCCTGCCTCCCCAAGTTGAGCCCCAGGTCAGGGGCGTCACAGGAACGAGGCAGTTTGGACATCAGGCGGCAGCAGGAAGGGCTCCCAGCCAGTCCTCTGTCCTCAGCTCCGTTTCCACAGGGGAATCTCAAGCTGGCCCAGATGCTCTCTCTCCGGGCCCTCCCTGACTCCCACTCGCCCACTCTCTGAGCTAGACCTGACTGAGGATGTCAGACCTGTGGCTCAGGAAGAACAGTCCTGTCCAGTCACCTCATGGGTGGCCTGACGCACAGCGGCACGTTCTGTCCGAGCCGTGGAACTGAAGTGCAGGAGAGAGCTTGAGGGGGGCCTGGGCCTCTAAACAGGCTCCCCTTCAAGACAAAGGGTGGGCCAGGTGCCCTGGGTGGGGTAGGTGGGGGAGCTGGTGGGACGCCCGAGGGGCCCGGGAACCTCTCATCTGTGACCATGGCTCCCCGTCAACTCCAGTGCCAAGGATACCCGGCAGGCAGGGAATAAATGGATTGAGGTTTTAATAACCCCGAGGTCAGTGTGAGGACTGCCATCTTTTATGGAAGATTTTCAGGATAAAAAAAAATCCTGAAACTGTGTGGTGTGGCCTTATGATATAATAGGATATTCATATCTTGCACTTTGCTAAATTTAGGGTAGACAGGACGTTCTGGAGAGGTAGCCTTTGGCAGTAGCTTATATGCAGGGTAACATGTTAACTGTCAGGCCCGGAAATCAAGCCCGAGGCACCTGACTCAGTGGAGGAGACTTCAGACGGGGCTGAGGGCCTCTCTCTGAGAGGAAGATGAAGAGGAGACGCACAGAATTATCAAGGAGATGTTAAACTTTCAGCAGAACACAGCAAGCGAAATCTATTCCGAAAAGGCCGCATTTTTGCTGAGCTGGCTTGTCAGACCATGTGGGGTTGGAAAAGCGAGTCCATAGACTACAGGGGAAGAAAGGCAGCGGTGAAACAAAGATGCAGAGCAGAAATCCTGCCTCGGGAGGGAGGAGCAGGGGTGGACTCGGGGAGATGTACTGCAGGCAGGGTCTTCTGGCTTCTCCCTTGGCCCCTGGGCCTGCACGCCGCCGTCAGGAGGGCCACGCACTGTCAAGTTCACTGGCCCTGGAGGTGGCGTCCAGAGGGGTCTGTTGTTCGTTTTAGCCGCCAGCAGTGTTTACCAGGCCTGCAGAGGAGGCCCCTGTGCTGGGGAGGATCACTGAGCTCCCATGGCCTCACAGCCCACTCTCTCCCAGGCCCCGGGGGCTCCGGGTACCAATATTCAACCTTGACTGAGACACAGAGAGGCTAACACCCTCATGGGAGGTTTCTGAGCATCTTCCCCAGGACTGCCAGGAAGGGCAGATCTGGGCGAGTACTTGTGATGCCGGGCTCCAGGGCCCGGGGTCCAGAGCAGGTTTACCGAAGGGCGAGGGCTCCATTCAGCACCTCTGGTCCCCCCAAAGTGAGAGCCACTTCTGGGGTGCGAGGAGAGCCTTCCAGGGAGATTTCATCCTTTGCCTCTGTTTTCTTTTTTTTTTTAATTTGGGTTTTTTTTAGGGGGGTGGTAGTTGTTTATTTGTTTGTTTGTTTATTTTTTAAATGGAGGCACTAGTGATTGAACCCAGGACCTTGTGCATGCTAAGCATGTGCTCTACCACTGAGTTGTACCCTCCCCACCCCTCCATCCCCCCGCCTTTGTCCCTTTGGAGTGGTCTCTCACAGTGGCCATTTCTACCTTCTTTAGGCTTTTAAATAGTTTCCTTTAAACAAAAACCCTACTTTCTAATCTTTTTTAAATTGAAGTACAGTCAGTTTACAATGTTTCAATTTCCAGTGTACTGCATAATGTTTCAGTCATACATACACATACATATATTTGTTTTCGTGTATGTTTTAATTGTAGATTACTATAAGATATTGAATATAGTTCCCTGTGCTATACAGAAGAAACCTGTTGTTTATCTACTTTATATATAGTAGTTAGTAGCTGCAAATCTTGAGCTCCCTGTTTATCCCTTCCCACCCCCTTAGCCCCCTGGTAACCGTAAGTGTGTTTACCATGTCTGTGAGTCTGTTTCTAAAACCCTACTTTTTAGATGGAGTATTCGCTCTCCTTTCAACATATATAAAAAGGAGAGAGACTAGAATAATGAATTGCAGGACCATCACCGCAGGTATAATGAAGCCACATGTGTTTGTGGTCACCCTTGGCACATCCAGAGCCACCTGCAAGACCCCTCCCCCAACAGGACTATTTTGAAACAAACCCCAGACGTCAGCATGCATTCCCTTGACTGCTGTTTAGTCCCCAGGTCGGCTGTGATGCAGGAGAAAGGAACCCCTGGGGGAGAAGCATTTCCCACAGCCACGGGGCCTGACCCAGTGCTCAGGAGGCAGTCCTGGTCCTGGGGGACGGCACTCTGCGTTCACTCATTCATTCGTTCACTCATTCAGAGTGTTTCTAAGTGCCTACCATGTGGCACGTGGCACATGCCCGGTGCTGGGGCGTAGCAGTGAGCCTGACTTAACAGGGGTCCCTGCCTTCTCGGGGGTGGGTGCAGAGGGTGGGCATACAGGCGTTAAACGAATAGTGCACTGGTGACTACTGATCCACAGTTGTGGTGAGGCCCTCTGAGGAGCAGTGACTCCAGAAAAGAGGGGCTTGTTTTGGTTTTGGCTCAAAGCTGGCATCCGGGTCAGCTTTCACCTTCTTCCCGCGTCTTCCGGAAATGCGGCCTTGCCCCCTGAAGCCCCGCGTGTCCTGTGTCTCCGGAGTCTGTCGGCTTTCCAGCCAGGATGTGTTGACTTACATTATTTTCTCTCTCGGCTCCTGGACCCCCAGCCCCCAGCGACCAGCTCTAACTCACGCCCCTCTCTCCCCTGTGCGTGTGTAGTGTGTGCATGTGTGGGTGTCTGTATGGAGGTTGAGATATATTTAAATGAGACCATATTACACAAGCTGTTTACTTGCTTTTTTCCCCCTTTGCTATTCTGTCAGAGACCTCTTTCCAAGTCAACATGTTACCGAACCAAACTTGGGTCCACTCGCCCGAGCACAGCAAAGCCAACCTCCTGCCCCTGGGTTGCGGTGAGGGGAAGAGCAGTGTTTACTGCAGGCTCCAAGCAGGGCGTCGAGGGCAGCCTGACTCCCCAAAGGCTTTCAGAGAGAGGGTTTTAAAGACAGAGTTGGGGATGGTGGGCTGTGATCAGCTCGTGGACGTCCTTCTGATTGGTTGCTGTGAGGTCATGTGGAGTCAAGGTCATCAACCTGGTTCCAGCCGGCGCGTCTGGGGTCCACATGCGTGTGGGCAGCAGGCAGTTAACTTCCTCCACCTGGTGGGGGTTTCAGTCTCTGCAAAACAGCCACAGGATGTAGCTCAGAATACCATCTACAGCCCTGGAGGAGACACTGAAGGTCCTGACTTTGTTTAATGGCTAAACTGTTATTATTTTGTCTTGCTTGGCTGTCTTCCTTACTTTCTGCATTTTCTCACGTCTCTGATTAAATGTTTTCTTTGGAACTTGGGGAAGCCTACGAGAGTAATGTTTTTCTATACACAAGAGGCAGGCAGAGGACATGGGGTGTGTGGAGGGGTCTGTTCTAGGAAGGCCCCAAATAGTCCTGCTCGCTTACAAACATAAATATAAATGATTTTTCAAAGGTTACGTTATATCATATCTCATAGATATACCATTCTTCATTTAAGCTGTCCTCTACTGATGGACATTTAAAATTGTTTCCGATTGTCACTATTATAAATAGCGCTGAAATGAACATCTTTGTGTGCACATCTTTTGCCATCTCTGCTGTTGTATCTTAGGTGTAAATTCTTAGAAACATGATTGCTAGGCCAAAAGGCATGTACATTTTAACTTTTGATGCCAGTCAGGAATTCCCACTAGAATTCTTTGTCAAATTAACAGGGAAAAAACAAATCCCAAACAAAAAATCTCTTTGTGTTTCTGTCTGGTCAGATTTCTTCCCAGCTAACAAACTGCCTTGGGCAGGTCACTGAAGCCACAGCCCTTCTGGACCTTGGTTTCTTAACACTGAAATGAGGGAGGTCCACAGGCTGACCTTCCAGGCCTTTCTCTCTCAGAATCACCAAGGCGCTGAGCCTACTGCCCACTGCTGTCCCGAGAAGGCTGCAGCTCAGCCCTCCCTCCTGCAGTGCAGCTTGGTTTCCAAGCAGGACCCAACTGTTGAAGAAAACAGTCAAATTATTGGCCCCATCCAGTCCTTGCCTTCAAACAACTGAGGCTTTAATGAGCCCTGGGTGTCACTGGTCAGCGAACTAATTACCCAGCGGACCTCCTCCTCAAAGGCCAAGTCCACTCCAGGCCTACAGCGCTCTCCTAAAGCCAGATTCAAACTCAGATGTGGGGCTTCATGTTGTGATTAAGGGCCCCATGTTCTTGCCAGTGGTTTCATCATAGCCATCTGCTGGGGATCTGGGCAAACTTCTAGAAGGAATTAAGATCATGCTCACACATCCCTTCCAAAGACCTCTGATGGATCTGGGAGCTCCTGTGAGCCGTCTCCAGGCCCCACAACAGCCAGTGAGGCAGGTGTCACAGAGGAGGACACTGAGGTTCAGGGAGGTCCCATGGCTGGACCACAGGGCTCTCAGCTCACACTTGCTCAAAGAAAGGAACCCAGGGGCTAAGAGTTGAGTCTTCCGGCTTTTATTCTAAGGAACTCTCATAAAAGCAGCTATATTTGCAGATCCTCCTGCAGCCCCCACCCCGCTGACAGCTCAGCCCACCCACCTTCCCAATCTGCAGACGAACAGACTGGAGCTTAGAGTCTCCCAGCTGGTTGGGGCTGACCTGGGACTGGGAGAGCGATGCAAAGAGCTCTTTCTACCACAGCTGGCCTCTCTGGGTCCGGGAGTCTATTTCTGGTTTGTGTGTGATATTTGTCTTTCTCTGTCTGACTTACTGGCCTCTCTCTAACAGGGCATTGCTAGAAACTTGGGGTGTCCCGCAGATGCTCAGGGTGTCCAGGGACTTGAAGGGCACGGTGCTGGCGGGGTCAGCAAAAGATGGTTTCCTTTTAGAAATTCAGAAAGCCGGAGCTATGAGCTGCTGGTTTGCATTCAGGGTTTCTCAGCCGGAGCTCCTTGGAGACTTTACAGGAGGTCAAGTGCTGTCAACCAGCCACATCCTTGGGCCCTGGGGACCCCCGTGGGGACTCCACTGGCTGATCCCCCAAAGTGAGCAGTCGGTGTGCAAAGCTGGAAACGCTTCTGGACGTTCTAGCTCAGGATCCTGAGATGAATCTCTACATGCTCATTCAATACGTATGCATCGAAGACCAACACGTGATCCTTCCCAACATGGCCTGGGTGTGGCCAGAGCCCCTTCCTTCCTGAAGACCTGGCAGGGCCTCCCTACCCCCACTTCCCGCAGACCTCGCTGCTCCAGCCACACCGGCCCCGGCCCACTTCTTCAATGTGCCAAGATCATTCCAGCCTCGGGGCCCCTGCCCTCGCCATCCCCTCCACCCAGAACATCCCCAGATCTTCACGAGGCCCATTGTGACCTCCCCAGAGTCCATCCTGGACCCAGTCAGACCAGCAGGCTCCTGTCCCTTGGTTTGTTTTCTTCATAGTCTTCCTGGCTCTCTGAAACAGTTTTTTATTTATCTGTGTATGATCTGTCTCCCTGGCTAGAATGTAAACTTCAGGAGGGCAGGACCCTTGGCTTCTTGCTTGCGATGCGTGGAGTGTAAACCCAGCAGCTGGACACAGCGAGGATGCCACGTTAACGCTCCACTAGAGCCACTGTGAGAGGCTTGCTTCTGTGCAGTTTCCTACTTCAGTGAGAGTGTCTAAATATTCAGGGGTAGACCTGGGTTGGAAAGCTCTGTGGCACATTCTTAACGTACATTGTCTTTAATCTGTATTTATTTCTCTTGACAGAAAACATGTGGTTTCTGGATCAGAGACTCATGATTTATTCACACAGTAACCTGAGCATGGCTCCCCACACCCCGATTGCGCACAGGGGCCATTGGGTAGAGCCAGTGCACTCTGCGTGCGCCGGCAGTGGAGTGGGGAGGGGGCCCTTTTGGGGCTTCTAGAAGGCAGCTGGCACACCTGCCCCTCTGCCCTGAATACGGACAATTCCTGGTGCGGGGGGAGGTCGTCGGTTAACAACTCCTGAAATACAGACAGAGGACTTGGAACAGAGGTCCCTAAATCTCTCTGTCTTTAGCTGCTGAGGCTTGTTTGACGTCAGCCATCCTGTATCCCAGAAGCCAGCTCAGAACACCTTGACCGAGGTGGAAATGACCATGAAAAGAGTCACAAAACACCGATTCCCAGCATACATCTCCTGAACTGAGAAATACCAGCCACCCCCTCTGAGCGTCTCCCGTGTGCCTGGAACTACATGCAGTGTTGGCCCCGTGGCGACAGACCCTGGCATCCTCTTTCGGTGGCTGAGGAAACAGACGCAGAGAGGCTGAGTGGCCAAGTTGGTGTCGGCTGGCACCTGAGGGCAGAGTTAAGATGAGACCCCAGATGTGCGTGTGCCTGGAGCCCGGCTTCTCTTCTCTTTCTTCCTCTTCCGAGCGCCCCAACGTCTGGTCGAGCTGGTCTTAACGTATTTGTTTAGTTGCAGTGAAGCGTTGAAAAGGGAGGCCTCCTGTCTATGTATTCCACACCTGCTATGTGCCAGGCACTGTGTTAATCATGGAAACGTGAGGTGGGCATGGCCCTTTGTCCTCGTAAGAGGCAGCATTTCACAAAGAATTGGCCAGATAGTTAATGATGGGTGGCAGGTGAGGGGGAAGGTGGCAGGTGCTGACCTAGTTAAGGGCCGTCCTGGGAGGGGACACTCATCTTGGGTCTTGTCCAGGCAAGGCGTGGGGGAAGGACGTCCTGGAGGGAGAGACTGCCACATTCCAGGGGAAGTGAAAAGCTGGAGATTCACCAGGGAAGGAGGCAGGTCTTGGACCTTGCAGGGCCCTGGTGACCACAGGGAAGAGTACTGCTTTCATTCTCAGAGCACTGGGGAGCCATGGCAGGTTTAAGCGGGGGAGGGATGGGATTAGCTGTATCAACTTTGCCTTGATTTAAGATAGCCAAATCTTATCAGAGAAAAATCCCTTTTCTGCTCTATCCAAGAGACGGGAAGAAAGGCTGAAAGATGCGAGAAAGAACAAATTCGGGGAAGGAAATGCAAATGACTTGATTGAAGTTTAGGGGTCTTTGCCCACAGGGCAGGAACCCGGCACGCTGTGGCCACGGAGGAAAGCAGCAGTTAGTGATTTTTCTGAACCTCTCGCCCTGCCTTCACCTGGCTGTCAGCCTGGGGGCCTTGGGAGGGTTTCAGTCGTGTGCATTAGGGCACTTGGGTGGCACACGGATGGCTGGTGGGAGGGAACCAGGCATCTCCAGAGAAGCTGCCCGCTGCTCTGTCACTGCTGCTCCAGGAAACCAGCTCGTCATGGAGGCCACGTTCATAGCAAACAACGGTAATATTTACCAAGTATCTCTGGAAAAATGAGTGCAAAGTGCAGAAAATGCAGTGCAAATTGCTGGAACGCAGTACATTAGCAACATAGGACATTTAATGAGTCTGAGAAGAGAGGCATAAATTTCAGGAAAATGTCAGTTGCAGTAATGTAAACAAGGGGCTTCTTGACATCTCATTCTCCCTAAGACTTTATTTCAGTCTCTGGTTATAACTAAAGCTGTGATTCTGGAGAGAAATTTGATTCTAAACATCAGGAAAGTAGAGCTGGGGGAAGCGAAGAAGGGGTTGCTGGTATGTCCTCGTAAATGGGCAGAGCGCCTCGAGGGCACCGTTGCCTTCCTGTCCGAGGAAAACGAAACCTTCCACTGGGACCCTGGTGAAAAGAAGAGAGTTTTTGCTGCAAAAACTGGATCCTGGGGGGAGGGATGCCCACACATCGCTGGAGGGCTGGGAACCACCCTTCTGCCAGTGGGCAAGTGACTTGTCGAAGTCAGGGGAAGTTCAAGTTCAGGGTCACCCCAGTGCTTTCCCCCTCCTCAGGCAGCCGTGTTCCTCCCATTGCTGGGACTGTGGAGGGACCTGGGAAACGGGCACCCACAGCCTGTCCACCTAAACCCACCTCTTTACCAGTTCAACCCATGGTCAAAGTTAGGAAGCCCATGGGCCACGGCCGAAGATCCTCCCTCACCTTCCTGTTGGGTCAGGAGAGGTGCAGGAGAGGATGGCAGAGTGACCGCTGTCCTCCTTTCTCTGCAGTCCCTGACAGCATCATCATGAAGGTGCTGAGCCAGCGCCTGGACCAGCAGGACTGCGTCGAGAGAGGCTGGGTGCTGCACGGCTTCCCGCGAGACCTGGACCAGGCGCACGTGCTGGACAGCTGGGGCTACAAGCCCAACAGGTGAGCAGTCCCCGTCCGGCGGGGCCGCGGCCCTCCGGAAGGTCTCCGCCCCGGGGCACCGTCTTCCCAGGGGCCCGGCCGGCCAGATCTCCGACAGCTTGCAGCTTGCAAGAGCCTCCCCACGTCCTGAAGTGGAGCGTCTCCTATTCATTTCGCTCCCACCCACTCATCCCATTTTCCCTGTGACCTAGGAGTCCAGCTCGGGCTCAGAGCCCAGCTCTGCCACTCACCTTGCCGGGCCTGCCCTCCGCACCTGAGAGTGCTAACACGTAGCAACCAGTCTTGCTTTGCTCCTGGGATTGTGATGCAAAGCAATCCGTGTTTTCTTCTACTGTTTTTACCATTTTTTACGTTTGAATCTTTGATGCGTCTGAGATTTATTTTGATGTGGGTATGCAGTACGGGTCTCTCTTTTTTCTTCTCAAATGATTAGCTGTTTTTTCAAAACAATGTTAAATATTGTTGACTATTCTGTCCTTCCTCCACTAACTTGAACTTGAGAGCACCCCAAAATTATAGACACTGTGGAAATAAACAGAGACCACCCAAATGAAGAAAACAAAGGCTGTGAAGTAAGAGCTTGCTGTCTATACCAAGGGAGTTGACTGAGGGGAGGGAGAGGCTTCTGGTGGAAAGGGCGGGGCTTCAGGGCTCCCCTGATGGAGGCTGTGGGCCTGGGGAGGCTGGAGGCGGCCCGCTGGAGGCAGGGCATCCTATGTGCGTGGTTCGGGGAGCACATTTGGCCTTCTCTAATTTGGTCCTAAATCGGAAATGGAGGCAAAATTAGGGAAGCTGCTAGTCACTGACAAAGTCCCGGCTCCCTGGGGCTGCCTGCTGCCGAGGTCGTGACTGGGCTCCTGAGCCGGGCTGCGGGGGCAGGTCAGGGCTCTCCGTTTTATCTGCTCTGGCCACCGTCTGCTCCCCTATACAGCCTCTCGCGCACCTGGCTGTACGCTAAACTTTCCGTTGTTTCCCACGAGCCTGCTTCTGCAGTAGTACCGCGCTGTTTGACCACTTCAGTTTAATCATAAATTTCAAGTCGGTGCAGGACACAGCCCTCTCATTACTCTTCTTTATTGTCAGTTTTGTGTATTTATTATTCCAAATGAACACTAGGATGATTTTATCATGAACTGCCATTGAGATTTTAGCTGGAGTCGATTCGATTTAGCAGTTCGTCTGTTGCACCTGGACACGGCCCTGTCCTCTCCGCGAAATGACCGCCACTTCCCTGGGGCTCATGCTTTTCGTCTGAAGTGTATTCCTAGCTGTTATGTGATCTGTTGTTCTTGTTGATGTGCGATAAGATATTTTCATCCATTTTATTTTCTAGCTGGACTTTTCAGGAGTATAAGAGAGATGCTGATTCGTTCTTGTGCACTTTATATTCCAGCTTCGTTCCTAGAGCTGTCTCTCTGCTTCTGATAGCTTTTCAGTCGATTCTCTGGGTTCTTCAGTGGGGGGTGGTCATGGCATCTGCAAATATTTATCCTTTTCCCTCTTCCTTTCCAGTGCTGGTATTTTTCATTTTACTCTTTCGCATAATTGCGCGGGGCGGTACCCCCAGACCTGGGCCACGACGGACAGGTGCTTGTCCCCCTGACCTGAAGGGCTGTCCTGCCGTTCTGGCCCCGGCACTGCTGCCATTGCGGGATGTACTTACTTTAACTACTTTGCTTGCTGTGTTTTAGCTTGTCGTGTGGACAGAATGAAATCAGGTTTCATAGTTTTTATTCCACCTGCTTGTCTTTTTCCTTGAATAGTTGAGCTTCTCCCACTTAATTTGCTTTTAGCACTTTATTTTATGCTTCATCCTGGTTTCCTTTGTTTTCCATCCTTTTTTATGGTCTGTGTTTTCTTTGAGTTTTATTATTGCTGCTGTTGGATTTTTCTCCTCCCCTTCAACTGATTTAGGAGATAGTGTTTCTAGTTCTACTGGTCTCACCAGGATGATTTAATTAAGCTTGTGTTTCCCAATTTGTCGATTCTGAAATGAAGCAGAATGTTTGACTTGGTCATAAGAAAGATGAAACGGAAAATGCTCCCAGATGCACACCTCCTCATTCCCCTCCCCCAGCCGTTCTCTGCTTTTGGCAGGTGGGGGTGGAGGGAGGGAGGGAGAAACACATTCTGAAACTTTTTTGTCTCAGTGTGTTATACTCAGATTATTTTAAGATTATTAAGCTCTTCTTTCTAGAAATATAACAACTACATTCTGTCTGTAGCTGCAATTACTGTACTTGTGGCGTTTTCATTTTCTCTTCAGCTGGATTCAGATTTCAGCACCAGCTGTTTACATAAGTCAACCTCTCTGTTTATCAGTTTTGACTCCTTGTTCATTTGAATGGGTTTTGTCTTTGAGTCGGTTTCAGCAAAGGTACATACAGGCTAAGCGTCCTAAATTCTTGCACATTTGAGAACGTGTTTCTGTTTGTTGGCTGGAGAATTCTCCCATCACGCGTCTCGCCCCCAGCACCCTGTGCCCTTTCTGTGCCGTCCACGCACACCTGCGGGGTCGCAGTCGTGTCCGAGGCCAGCGAGGGTCTTTCCTTTACAGGCGGTGTGCTGCTTATGTCCGGGTGCTCAAAGGGTTTCCCCTCCCTCTCAGTTCGTTTACGCTCCCCAGGCCGTGTCTCGGTTCTCTTTACTACTTTTCTCTGGAATACTATGAATCCTTTCCACTTACGTTATTTCAGGAGAACCTTCGTCTGGTGCATTTCTTACCATCTTTCCGGCTCATTTGCTGGGTGTTCTTTTTCAGGAAGACCAGTTATGTGTGTGTTGGACATTTCGCATCTGTTTCCCATAATTCTGATTTCTTTCTAGTAGCTTTTCTTTTTTCCTTTTCTGTATTTTTTCCCAATCTGTCTTTCATGATAACTTTATATTTTTATCATATGTATTTCTTGTTGCCTCTACTTTATTTTTCTTTTCTCTAATGCTTTTACGTTTCCCTTAGTTTTTTTCTTCATGTTGTCAGTTTTCTTTCATCGCCTTTTAAATTTTATCTCATCCTCTTTTCTTTGATTTCTTATATCATGGAGTCTGTCCTCTCTAAATTATTTCAAGTATACTGATAAGGCTTTATCTAGAAGGTTCTGATGTTTCCTGGAGTAACTCTGCTTCCAGAAGGCATTCATTTTCTATCTGTCTCTCTCTCTCTCTCTTTTTAATTTTAACTTTTAGGACACTTTTTTGACAACGTCTGTACCTGAGTACCAAGGTGGATATATTTTGCAAATCACTTATCTTTGAATAGGACTGTTGTTTGTCTAAGAATAGCATGAGTTGGTTTTAGAAAATAGAAAATTAGTCTTCCATGACTGCTGTAATAAACTACCACAAACTTGGGGGCGTAAACAACACAGATTGATTGTGGTACAATTCTGTAAGGCTGACATCAACATGTCGGACAGGTTTCATTCCTTTCCGGAGGCTCTAGGAGAGTCCATTTCCTGTCCTTCCCCAGCTTCTAGAGACCGCCCCCACCCTTGGCTTACCGCCCCCTTCCTCTGTGTGCAAGGACAGCAACGTTGCCACACGCTGACCTCCTGTTGTCACATCTCCCTCTGACTGGAGCTGGGAGCAGTTCTCAGATTTTGAGGACTCATGTGATTGGATTGGGCCGACCCGGACAATGCAACCTGATCCACACCCTTCGTGTCATCTCGTGTGCGAAGCCCACGTAAAGTGGGATGTTCACGAGTTCTGGGGCTTAGGAGGTGGGCCTTGGGTGAGGCTGCCTCATTCTGTCCTCCGCGGTTGGAGTCTTCTCCACCGCCTCAATCGTCTCCCTGGAGCTGGGTCCTGAGAGCTTCCTCCTGGAAGGCTGAACGGTCTGTTTGGTTCTAGGGCCACGGCGACCCCTCCTGAACATCCTGTCTTTCTCCTTGTGTTGCCTGTGAGCTTCCAGGGGCCACAGTGCCACAAGGCCAAGCTTCCCCTCCGTTTTCTGGGGATAGGACAGACTTTGGTGTAGTAGTTAGCTTCTGTGTAAACTCATCGCCTACCTGGAGATAAAAGGCACTGGGGAAGATGCAAAAACAGTCACTTAAAAGAAGGCGGGGGGCAGGCCACTGACACCGCGTAGGGAGAGAGTCTAGTGCTCATTTTTCTGAGCCCCGAGGGGAAAAACGACTGCTTTCTTTACCGGCCCTGCGCCCTGGACCAGGACTGCACGACCAACAGCGGGAGGGCGCCGTGTTTACTTAGAGCCTGCAGGGAAGGTGATTCAAGAACCTCTCTGGTTTAGGGCAGGCTTGCAGGGAAAACTTCTCTGTCCACCCCCAAGTAAAAATCAGTTTCTAAAGACTTAGTAAACAATGTCAGTTTAATTTATTTGACCCCAGGGCAGAGGAAAAGCAGAGAGAGAAAAGAAAGATGTTTGTTTACAGCAGAGGTTTAATCATATGCCACTGTGTAATCATCCTTCTGTATTTCCCTCCCGTCCCTGAGGGTTTTCCTCCTCCTTTCGCCTCTCTGACTAACCCACTTCTTCCTCCCTAGCTTTCAATTAAACAATTTCATGATTGATTCAGAAAGTAATTTTAGCCGTACACCTTCAAGTCCAGGTATGGGCTGAGGAAGAGAGAAATATTCCAAAATGAACCCACCTGGCACCGGGATAGATATCAGGGCTGTAATTCTGGTTGGGTTGTGATGCCAATTATAAAGCACTCTGGCTGTGGTGTTGCTGTTTTTGACACCAGGAGGAAATCTTGACAGAATTATAGCCTAGGAATCGATCTGGGAATACGACACAGAAATCTATAATTCAGATGTGAAAACAATCTACAAAGGCTCTTTTTTTTTTTAGGAGGGTTCGATGAAATTAGATTAAAATAAATTTACATATATATCAATTTTATTATTAAAATATATTCATACTAGTAAGTAGAGTTATTGGGGAAGGATAAGCTATTCTGTGTCTTGGACACAGAAATAGACCTCTTTGGCTTATCAGGAAACGAAGTTATTGTCTCCTTGTCAAATATAAATCTCTTCTTAGAGCTAATAAATGGATAGTGCTCAAATGCAATGTTTTGTTTGACTCCTACCTCATAAACCCATGGCACATAATACTAAATTATATTCCGCTGAGCAGTATCAATCTCTTGATTCCAACATCACACGGTGAGGGAAACAAACCAAGTAATTGATGTGTCGAAAAGAAGGAGGGAAAGTTATTTGAGAACAAATAAAATGGGCTATAAAGTTTGTTAAAACGTAATAATAATAGTAAGAGGAGAAAAAAAAAAAAAAAAAGGAAGAAGAAGAAAGAAACAAAGAAGGAACTATCCAAGGCTGTATCCGAAGCCTGCCCTCTGCCTGGCTGTAAAATCACTCATTTCATGCTGCAAGTTTGTAGCACGGTGTTTCCTTTTAAAATTAATGTTTACTGTGGAGAAGGAGTATAGGATTCTGATTGATGTTGGGAAGTTTGCGGTGTATCAGACAGACTGGTTTGTTTTTTTCCTTTTTTTCCCCCTGCATCTTCCTCCCTCAGTGCTGCGCGGAGGAGGCAGGGCTGGCGGTTCCTCCTCCCCCACCTGGCTGTCCCGCCGCAGGGCAAGGTCTGGGTCACATCCAACTGCAAGGTCCCAGGTCAGGGCTGTCGCAGCGTCTCTCACAAATCCCTGGAAAGGGGGTAAAAGGGGGGGCCCTGGCTGAAGCCGTGGCGGTGGCGTTCAACAGATGTAGCAGCGACTCTATTAGTACTGTTTTCCAGGATGGCTCTCTTTCTCTGCTCCGTTGGACTAAATTTGGGGACTAGGATGAAATCAGCCAAGGACAGCGTTTTAGATTAGCCTGTCATGTCCAAGGTCGTTTTGTGCAAATTGGCAGCTGCTCTGTAGTTTCTTTGGAGAGTGTGATGGGTTTTAATGTTGTATTTATTATCATTTCTTAAACTAAACAGTTGTGTGTCCCACATCCAGAGGAGCCCAGAGAGGGCTAGTTGTCCCTGGGAAAGCAGTGGCAGGTCCCTTCTGTTGCATTTGGCTCCCAGTTGGTGCTGGGTGAGTTGCTGGCTTTTGCTGGAGGCACAGCCCTCTCCCCAAGGAAGCAGGGAGCAGGGGTCACAGAGGGGACCCAGGCTGCTCAACACGACCCCCCCGCCTGGAGGAGCTGGGAATCCCACACCCAAGGGCAGCCTGCCCCTCAGACACACGGGTCTGGTTGCGTCTCAGATTTCCTGCGGCCGGAGCTTTGAAACAAGCCCAGGTGGCTCTGTGGGCACGTCTCTGCTTGGCGGTCGGAGGCGGACCCGGAACGTTCCATCCAGGCTACTGCTGGTGCTGATGAGAACCCCGGCTCACGTCCTCTCCCCTCTTCATCCTTCCTGTCACTTTCTGCCTCTGCTCAGCAGTGGTCCTGCCTCGCTCCTAGGGCAAATCTCTGAGGACACGTCTTCCCTCCCCGGTCCTCCTGCCCCCTCGTCTTTAACCTTCATCATCATCCTGACAACAAGAATGAAGGTCATGATACCTGACATCTATTGAGTGCCAATCATGTCCCTGTTTTGTATCTCATTTAGTCCATTCAATATCCCCATAAAGTAAGTTTGGTTTGTTCAGTAAAACAGGGGTTAAGCTGTGTCCCTTGCCCCAGACCACATGGAAGAGACCAATTGTGAACCCAGCTCTTTGCTCAGAATGGTTACATGGTACCCTTTCTGCAGGTTAGATCTGTCCCTGCTCATTGGCTAGCTGACTTGGAAAAACTCCGTTTAACCTCAGTTTTCCTATCTGTTAAATGGGAGCATTAATCTTACTCTTTTAACCTGACAGAACCACTGCTCTGGAGAGTTAGTGGAATATGTGTGGGTGTGATTTATAATTGGTGAGTGCCACACGGGCAGAGTGACCCTGTGAGCTGGCGCCGTGTACCTCCCCCACCGCAACTCCTGGGAGGGCAAACTCCCATTCAAAGTGTACGATAGTTTTCTCTCTCGTTTTCACATAGTAAATACACACTCACGCCCCCTAAATAGGCATGCTGCCGATTTGTCTACACGCTAAGAAGTGTGAAATTATTCATTATGATGGATACACATGTGATTTTGAATTTCCATTACATAAGGAGAGGTGAAAATGGCAAAAATCGTTACACTCTGCAGGGGTGACGGTCGGAGAGTAATTGTTTTATCTACTCATTATGGGTTGGTACAAATCACTAATTTCTATTCAAAATATTCTTCCTCTAATCACAGTCTGCTTGCTCTTCTTACCCATGGAAGACATTTTAAAGATTCCCGTTGGGCTGGAATTGGGGAAGGTAGCACGCGGGATGGGAGAGCGACCCTGAAATAGACACAGACAAAAATCACCTTTTTGCCTGGAAGGGCCCCACGGAGCCAGGCAAACTGAAAAATCGAGATCAGGGTGTTTAACAATGTCGATAAGTTATTCTGCTGAATGATGGTTTGATTTCTTGGTTTCCACTATGTTAAATTTAAACAATGGGATATCATGGAACATTATGAGAGTAAAAATTGAACCGGCATATAGTTAATACACCAGAGCTCTCTAATTTGATTAAAAGCTTACTACTTTTTAGCTCCATATGACACCATGTTTGGGAGGACAACACACTGAAACCCTCGGATAATGACTTTGCCATTTCTAACGTGTTCCGTAGTGAGAAGAATGCTATCAATTCTTAAGAGAGCAGTGGTAGGACCAAAGAAAAATTAAAATGCGAAATGGAGAGGATTTCTTGCCTCTCTCTCTTTTATTATCACTTGGTCCTTCCAGGAAGCTCTCATATTTCTGCAGCTGATCCTTATGTGGATTAGGGATAATAAACAGCCCATTAATGGAGGCCTGAACTAGGAAATGGAGTTGGAATCAGCCGCAGAACTCGGTGGCTGGCTGAGGTTAATAACTCTATTACTCCAGCTCTGTGCCGAGCCGTCCGACAAGCGGCATGTTAGCCTCATCTTACTCCTCATTAATTGAGCTAATAGAACCCGACTGACCCTGCCTTCTGCTGTCGGCTGAGAGTTTACCAGACATGGGCCGGAATACATATCATCCACTGTGTGCTCCAGGGTGCCTTTTGTTTTGGGAAGGAAGATCTTCCTTAAAGATCGGTTAGCTAGAGGGTCCCTCCTAACAGCAGAGTCGCTGTGCACCGGCCACAGCCGGGTCCCCAATCACTCTGGTTTTGTCCCATGAGCGAGGGGGCCACAGGGGGCCCCTGCTTCCATTGGCACCTCCAGGCAGATGTCCACTGGGTCTGAGGGCTTCAGCGTCCACGTGAACAGCTTTGGAGGAAGTAGTCTCCACGATTTCAACAAAGTGTCAGGGGTCGAGGGTGAGCATGGAAGTGTGGCATGTGTTGGCGCGGGGGTGGGGCAGGCCCCAGCCCCTCAGCCCCTGTCTCTCCTGGTCCTGGGCTTTCTTTTAACGCTCAGCAGCTGGCTCTTTTGCACGGATCCCTCCCCTCCCCTGAAGTTTCCTGATGGTTAGCCACGTGTTTCTGACAATCCGCTTTGCTGGGTAAGCAGTCTGGGGGCGTGGCTTCGCCTTTTCTGGGCCCCGGTTTCCTTCTCCATCAGATGGGGTGATAACCCAGCCCTCAGCTCACCCTTTGCTGGATTCATGTATGTGTTTGCTGGGAAAATGCAAATGGGTAGGACTTATGAAGTAGAAAAACACTCCGGACAACCAAGATGACGTTGTCAACAGATTAAAGATCATAACTGGAGTTTCCTGTGACAGGCTGTTAGCCCCTCTGCACCTCAGTTTCCTCCACTGAGAACCAGGGACAGTAACACTGGGGCCATCAGGTGGCGGATGGTACAAGGTGATGCAGGAAGTACTCTACACAGAGCCTGGCCTTACGAGGGGCTCTGGATGTGGGACCCGTATTTATTCCTAATACACTGGGAACTCCGGGTCTGGGCATGGAGATCAGAGCTTCTGAAAAGTAAGGTCAGACCAGTTCCTCCCCAAGGAAGTGCGGTCCAGGCTGGTCCCTGGGCTGCTCAGAGCAAATGGCTCCCCTCTGGTCAGAGAAAGATACTTCCTTATTTGGCTGGCAATTTGCGGCGCACAAGATAATCCCACAGATAGATACAAAATCGCACTTTTGTTGGAGAAGCCATGAAGCCAGGCAGACAGGGCAGTCTGAATCCTAGAACAGCCTCGCAGATCATACAGAGGCTGCGAAAAGGTGTGGAGCACCTGTCCTGTTATTTTATAAGGTTTGAAGATTCTTTTGATGGCAGGACACAACACAGCGACACTCGGAGAGATGAAAGGCAGGACTCTATTACTTACAGTTCCAAATGAGAGGTGGCTGCCACGCAGGGCCACATGGGGCCACGTGGGGGCTGCACCCTGGGGACAGGGTGACCACAGCTGAGCTGTGGAAGGCAGCTTCCACGTGGCAAGGGGGCAGTTAGCTAGGTTTTACAGGCTCTCGGTGGATTGGCTGATTTAAATAATTGCAGTGGCTCCGGGGCACAGGAGCCACTCTCGGATGGAGTGTGGGGGCCCATGAGGGAAGGGGTTGGAGTGGGGGCTTGGCATACTGCCCAAGAAGGGGAACTGAGACCTATCCTCTTCAAAACTAGGTCGAGGCAGCACCTGTAACATGTTGTACCCCACCTGCCCTGTGTGGGCTGGACAGCCCACCTGCCCTAATCCCTTGTTCTTCACCTTCCCACGATCGAAACATTGTTTTGGAGACAGCCCAAAAAAGCTTAAAACTCAGCAAGTTTCTACTGTAGAGCGCAGGAAACTATATGCAATATCTTGTAGTCACCTGTAGTGAAAAAGAACTTGAGAAGGAATATATGTATGTATACGTATGACTGAAACATGCTGTACACCAGAAATTGACACAACATTGCAAACTGACTGTACTTCAATTGAAAAAAAAAAAGATTAAAAAAGAATTTGAAAAAGAGAAAAAAAAGGTGGGGAAGGTATATCTCAGTGGTAGAGTTCATGCTTAGCATGCACAAGGTCCTGGGTTCAAGCCCTAATACCTCCATTAAGATAAAAACTAAAAAAAAAAAAAAGAAGAAAAAAAAAGAAAAAAACTAAATGAATAAATAAACCTAACTACCCCCCCAAAATAAAAAATAAATAAAAAAGGAAAAAAATTTTCAAAAAGTGGGAAAAAAGGAAAAAAAAAACCCTCAGCCCAAAGGCCGTCCATCCCGGCTACCCTTTCATCCCACAGCATCCCTGGACGCTCTGTCATTGTGGGCTCGGGCATCCTGGTCGAGTAAACTGCCTCGTCTCCACTTCCACATCTGCTCCTCCCGAGACGTAGTCCACCTTCCTGGGCCACCAGCTCAGTTTCCACCACACTTCTTACAGCCACTTCGCGCTCGGTGACAGCACACCCCGACAGTCCTGCCTCTGATAGTGAGTGTTGTGTTTTGTTGTAGCAAAAAGAAATACTTGCTAGTGTTGGGGATCTGGCAGCCGCCTGAGAGGTTGGAGGGGAGACAGGCGGTGGTTCCCAGAGTGCTGGGTCCAGGGCCTGGAGTTAGGGAGGGAGGGGCACCCTGGACCGCGAGCGAAGACTGTGGCCAGAAACACTGGTGACAGGCCCCAGCCCACAGTCCCTGGGCTGTAGCGTTTAATCCGTCAGTAAACAGGGACGGAAGTAGGAAAAAGGAAGTTGTCCCAGTATCTTCCCGCCTGGGACCGTTGGCATTTCACCGCTGATTTCCAGTGTTTGCGTAAGGAGAAGTCTGGTGAGGGTGATTCTGAGCAAATGTGTAAGGCCAGCACTGCTTTCTTTCCTGGGTTAAAATTTAGTTTATGACAGTCTGTTACTAAGGTTTGTTGTCTGTCTTTGAGAGCTTAAGAGCAATTACTTTTGAAGCAGTAACATCAAAAATCTGTGTTACCTTTGAACTCTTTGCCTGCAGCCTCAGGAATCTTTCAGAGAATAAAAGCACAGTGAATTCCCAGAGCGAGAGCCAGTCCTGGCCCCCGGGCTTAGCTCTGTGGTCTCCAATGGGGACATGATCCAAAAGGCGCATTGCGTGGTGTGCTGGTGGCGAGAAATTTTAGGGGCCCAGGTGACAAGCCAAGAGCCGTGAGAGATGGTCTGTGCTGGGTGATGGAGGATCGGGGAGTTTAGTTTTTAGGAAGAGACAGGGCATACATACAACATATAGATGTAACATACAACACATAGATGTAACATACAACGCATAGGTGTAACATACAACATACAGATGTAACATACAACATATAGATGTAACATACAACACATAGCAAGGGATTTGCATGGCATTTTCTCAGTTAGCAATTCTGTTAAGACTGACACTAACAGTCTCGCCATAGTAAATTGAAGCTCAGTTCATTCATTAACCATTAAAATTTTTTTTTCCTAAGAACTTTCTGAGAGCACCCCATCCTGCCTGTCCGACTCTCCCGCTGTCTCTAAGAGGTCTAGGAAGGGGTTCAGGGTCAGTTTGCCACCCTGTACTTGGAGCACAGCATTCTGAGCACAGCAATGTGTCACTTGGGGAGACAGTGACAACTTTTCTCATTCTAAGCTCTTATTAAGAGTCCAGTGGATTTTATCCAACCAGTAATAATCGGGCAGAAGCTGGTGGCGTCTGAGTGGAGGAGGAGATAAACACACCTCCCTCTGCCGCCGTTATGCCGGATCCGAAGCAATCTCCCGGCCTCGGTGGAGAGTGACAGGTGACCTTTAACAGAACGGAGCCCAGGGTAGTTGGCATTTGAGTCCAGCTCTGATGAAGACGCCCCCATTTTTGGCAGGCGCGATGCTTGAGAATTAACTTAAATTCATTTCCCAGAGAAAGGCAAGAGGACGGATGCCGAGATGACTTGGAGAAATCGTATTTGTTTTCTTTACCCACAGGAGACTTGGGGAGACATCGGTGTGTACTTCAATTTTCCATCTTCTTTAGAGGCATAAATAAAGCAGTGAACTGCTGAACCCCTGCTCATGCTTTAAAAGCCTGGGCCTCTGCCAGATTCGGGTGGCAGCTGTCTAAAAGCTTGATGCTCTTGTTCCTAAGTATCACAGAAATTATTTAATAATAATAATAATAAAACTTTTAAAGAAAGTCTTCCACAAATTGAAGTTCAGCTTTACTTTTTCTGAGCTGATAGAACTCTGAGCCTTGCCTCCTTGTTGGCTTTGAGGTGTCTGCAGATTCCAGACCCCACCCCACCCACAAGGACAGGCACGTCAGACCCCCACGGGGCTCCTGGGCAGAGCCCCTCATTTCTCTCCTGGGCCTCTGACTCATGACGCGGGGGTTCTAGATCCTAGGACAGGACTGCGTGCAGGGGAAAGAAACCCGCCAGGCCTGGGGCTCCCACCCACCACACGCCCCTGCTCGCTCGGGGCACTGTGGGCCTTTGTCCACAGCGTGTCTTTTCTGCCAGGCTTAGCTCGAACCCCTCGTCCTCTCGGCAGCCTTCCCTGGCGCTTCTTGCGCTTCACCTTCGCAGCACTTGGCACGTTGTCCTCGGGACACTGGCTAAGCAGGAGGCACTGGCTTTGAGCCACATAGGCTGTGTGAGGCTGGGCAGGCCTTTTGCCAACTCTGAACCTCAGTTTCCTCCTGTGTAGCAAGGTGGAGATGGCTTTATTCAGATGAGCAACACGTCTTTACAGAGTGTGCAGGTGCCGCTCGACTTCTGGGAACACAAAAGGAGACAAAACCTACAAGAGATGCTATCACGTGGCTTACATTCCTGCTGGGGTGAGAACCACTATATACAACTGACAGATACACACGACGTTGGGGTCCATGGAGAGCAGGAAAGCAGAGAAAAGGGGACTAGGGCAAGTGGGCAGTGGGGAGGGTTGTGGTGGGATGGCACGTTGTGTGGAAGGTGGTCAGGGGTGGCCTTTCTGATGACAGCAGAGGCTTATACAAATCCTGGAAAGATCTGGGCAAGAGCATTCCAGGCCGGGGGAGCAGCAAGTGCAAAGGCCCTGAGGTGTAATGTGCTTGGCAAATTCAAGTAGCATCGTGCAGGCTGTTGCCGATGGAGCAGTGACAGAGTGAGGCGATGAGTCAGAGGTAGATGGGCTCCTGGAGGACTCAGGCTTTTCCTCTGAGTCAGGTGGGAGCCACCAGAGGGGGAGGCATGGTGCTGAGGTCTAACTTATATTTTAAAAGGATTACTCAGGCTTCTGGGTGGAGAGTGGACTACCGACAGGAGGACAGGGGCGGAAGCAGGGAGGCCAGGCAGGGGCAGTGGGTGTCATCCAGGTGAGAGATTCCGGGGGCCTGGCCCAGGTAACAGACGTGCAAATGACAAGCAGTGCCTGGGCCCTGACCACGTTTTGAAGGTAGAACAGACAGAGCTGACATGCATTCAGACTGGTTGTGGGTGGATGAGAGAGAGCCATTAAGGACCAGTCCAGCTTCTGCCGGAGCAGCTGGGGAGAGGGAGAGTGGGCTGGCCATCTGCTGATCAGGGAACACAGGAGGGGCAGTGTGGGGAGGGACCACCAGCTCCGCTTGGACTTGGTAAGAGGGAGGCGCCTGTTAGGAATCTGAAGGGCTTTCCCGGGGCTGCTGCAACAGACACCACGGGCTGCGTGGCTCAGGCAGCAGACCTTCACTTTCTCCCAGCTCTGGAGGCTGGACGTCCGAGATGAAGGTGTGGGCGGGATGGGGTTCTCTGAGGCCTCTGTCCTTGGCTGGCAGACGGCTGCCCTCTGGCTGCCCCTTCACGGGGTCTTTTCTCTGTGCAGGTGTGACTCCTGGTATGTCCGGATTTCCTCCTTTTATAGGACACCATTCAGGTTGGGTTAGGGCCCACCCTGACAGCCTCATTTTAACTTAATCACCTCTTTAAAGGCCCTGTTTCCAGATACAGTCACATTCTGAGGTCCTGGGGGGTTAAGGCTTCTTTCAACATAGGAATTTTGGAGGACACGTTCAGCGCCGAGCAGTCTCAGGGGTCCTTTACTCTGGCAGCCTGAGCAAACGGTTCCTGACAGGCATCTCAGCCTCATCTTTGTGTCCGCGCAGGGCACAGCCAAGGCGTGTTCAGGTGAGGGGTGCTTCTCCCAGCAGCCCCTGTGGCTCCTTGGCAAGATTCTCCATCACTTCCTCCCCACCCCAGCCCCTCAGCTCTCTTTTTCATTCCAATATCCAAATCCAAGACCGTTCAGCTGAGAAGGCCCCTGGAGACCGTCCAGCGAGCCCTCCACACTGCACAGAGGGGGGACTGCAGCCCAGGGCAACTAGGCGCCTGGCCCGAGGTCACGCTGTGTTAGTGGGTGGGGGCCGGAGCCGGGCCTCTTGCTTTGCTTTTAAGGGCTGTGCACAGTTGCCCCCTGGCAGTCCTGCCCGGTGCCTGAGGCTTTCCCGGGCCCCTCCCCCCTCCCCCGCTGTCCCCTTGGCCTGCATGTGACCACCCCTGTACCTGGTGGCGGTTCAGCCACGTTTGCTTTGAGCAGATGCCTCTCTCCTCTTCACGTGGCGCTCTGGGGGCCGCCCCCCTTCTCCCCTCAGCAGTGATTAGCCTTGTAAGACTAATGGACGAAGTGGCGTCTAATTACCCTGTTGAAGGCCCAATTATGCGATTAACACTGGAGGGCTCTAAACTAATGATGAGAAGGGCCTCTCATTTGCATAGCATTAAGGTAATTGAGCCGCAAGCCCAGGGGCGGCGGGGTGGGGATGGCAGGGTTCTCCTTCTGGAAGGACTCTAGCAGCCGGAGAGGACAGTTCACCTGACAGCTTCATTCACTAGCAGCGACCTGACTACCTAGCCAGCGTGGCAAGCGGGGTGGGCAGAAAGGCCGGCGTGATGAAAAATGAGGGCTGGGAGCCCCTGGCTGAGTTTTCCTCCCAGCACTGGGCTGCGCTGGAGGCAAGCTCACCATCGCCTCGAAGAACCACTTTAGAAAAACCTCCCGTTAAAATCTTGCTGGACCCCTTCTGTTCCGCCCCTCCTGGCGCTTCCTCCACGCATTCCGCCACTCATTCACTCTCTCGTCCACTCACATTTACTGAGCGCTTCTGGCATGGAGGCTGGGGTCCCTGCTCTTGGGAGTGTCTGGGGAGGGTGGCCCGCTTGGCTCGAGGCCCCCATTTCCCCCAGAGGTGTGGGATTCAGCGCCGAGTCAGCCTTGCAGTTGGCGAACATCAGCAGAAAATCTCAGACTTTGAAAAACCCCTAAGGATTGTCAGCTCAAATCTTTGATTTTACCCTGTGAAAAATGGGGGTCAGGAAGGCTGAGAGCCTGGAGCTCAGAGTCACTTGACAGGGAGTGGCGGGGGGGGGGGTGGGGGGGTCCTGGTGCTCCTGGCTCTGCCCTGTGCCCCCGCCCGCAGGACGGTCCTGCCCTTTCAGCGCCTCCGTCAGCCCCCGTGCACTGCGTTTTGAGTATTTGGCGTTGTCTCCTGGGAAACTTGCCTGAAGCCCCCCTCTCCCCAGAAACAGCCTTGTCTGTTTTTCCTCCGTGAGGGCAAGACAGTGTCATCTCACGTTTAATACATAGGTGATGTTCAGGTGGTGTGGCCGGGACTAAAACCCGGATTGCTTTCCAATGAATTTGTTTTTTAACCAGAAATAAAGTCATGTGTATGTCCTTTTGTAACTTGCTTGCACTTGGTAAAACTTTGTGGACACATTTCTGTTTCTATAAAGCTTTAATTCATTAAATGTTTGCATAGGATTATACTGCAAATTATTACAGAGTAACAGTTTATGAACAGGATTACATAGTCCAGATGTATTGTAATGTATTTAAATGCTTTCTGTTGGCAGACATTTAAGTTAGCTACAATTTTTTTTCTGTTATAAATAACGCGGTAACAAATGTGTACACCCACACACATTTTTATGCACTGGTTTTGGTTATTTTCTTAGAAAAAGTTTATAGGAATGGAATTGCTGAGCCGAAGGGTATGCACAATTGAAAAATTAATTACTTTTATTTTTTAATGGAAAGGAGTCAGAGATTGAAGACGTACACATGGATATTCAGTGAAAAGTAACTCTCAAAAGACGAACAACTGAAAATTAATGATCTAAGTTTCTGACTTAGATTAGAAAAATAATCAGCCCCCAAAATGGCAAGAAAGAGACCGTAGGAACAGAAGTCAAGAAAATAGAAAACCAAAGAGGCAGCAACAGCCAGAAACTGGTTCTTTGACAAAATTAATAAAAGTTAATAAATAAAGTTCAAAAATTAATAAAAAAATCTCTAGCAAGATTGATTTAAAAAAAAAAGAAAGAGCACACAGATAAACAATATTCAGGATAAAAACTGGGATATAGCCATAAGCCGAGCAGAGTTTACAAGGGTAAGGAAAATATTAGGAACAAGTTTGTGACAATCAATTTGGAAACAGACAAGACAGATAAATTCGCAGGAGAAGAAGAGTCTTACCAGTGTTGACATAGGAGGAAGCAGAAAATCCAGACAGTCCTGTAAGGAAGTGTATTGAATCGTAAAACCCAAGTCTTCCCTCCCACAGATGCAGCTGGGTGTGAGCACTGTGGCAGCACGGAGCGTGGCCGCCAAGCAGTGAGACACACCAGCGATGGCGAAGGTCCTGGGAGAATAGTCCAGAGCCACGCAGGGGTCCCGCGCAGCGACGGACGTGAATGAGCCACAGCCACGCACGCCAGCATGGGGGAATCTTAGAAAAATAACGTTGAGCGGAAAAGCAAGTGGTAAAAGAACAGATACAGCATGATACCAATGCAGGCAAAACTCAGCAATGTCTTAAGTGCTCATACGCCTTTAGAAACACTGGCAATGGTGGTTCTCCTGGCAGCGGGGTGTAGGCAGAGGGACTGGTTAGAGCATCTGGAGTGTGTCACTGTCGGGGTGCACTTCTCCGGTGGACATATCCGCCAGAATAGAAATTTTTCTAGGAAAGGATTGTCTTGTTCAGCAATAAATCTCAAGCTCCTAAAATAATACCTGGCACGTTGTAGGTGCTTCATACATGATTATATGTTATGTAACTCATTTTTATACATCAAAGCATGTCATAATAAAAAATGGGGAAAATATTGTTGTCTTCTCGCCCTTCCCCAGGAACAACCCCTCTTCGTAGTGTCTAGGGTATTCGTCTAGAAAACTTCTCTGCACCAATCAGGAGATATACATACATGGCTTTGTTGTACACAGATGGAAGCATACTGCACACACTGCTTACTTTCTCTTTTCTCTTGACGGCGTGTCTGGACATATTTCCATTTAGCCTATTGGCTCTGCTCCTCATTCTTTCCATTTTTATTCTTTAAAGAGTTTTTAAAATTTTTATTTGTTTATTTTTATTTATCTTTCAATGGAGGTGCTGGGGATTGAACCCAGGACCTCGTGCACACTAAGCACATGCTCCACCACTGAGCTGTTACCCTCCCCGAATCCTCTTTCTTTTTAGTTGCCACGTAATAGTCTTGCCTGAGACGAGACAGTAACTGATTTGGTCAGGTCCTTATTGAAGAGAATTTAGATTGGGTTCTTTCTTTCATTTTGCAAACAGGCTCTGTCTGTCCACGGGACTATGTCTACAGATTAAAATGCTAGACGTGGAATTACTGGAATGTAGTTGGGCTTTTATTTTCAGTGGGCACCACAAAGTGCCCAAGAGCTCCTGGTTCTGCTGGGAGGGTCCCTGTGACCCAACGAGGTGTGCGCTTGGGAAACAGCTGGAACATCCAAGGAACAAAGTCTTCACTTACAGAGGTTTGGGGACGCCACGCTGCAGGACTCCAGAGGACACTCAGGCAGCAATGTGGGTTCCTGGGGCTACCCAAGTTTGTGACACAGTTCACTTGAATTACCATGCACATGCTCAAGCTATGGAAATGTTTGCCATCAGGGAACTGAAGTTTTAGGGAGCATGTATTTTTTTCTTGGGATCGATAATTGATTTAAAATATGCCTGAATGTTTTGTTTCAAGAATGGTTGTATTGCCCACAGCAGTTACATTCTGACTTAGAGTATTTAAGTAATGAGAATTATTCCAATTTTTAGTGCCTTGAGCCTCTAGCCACAACTGAAATGGGACAGGCTCATGAACATAAAGGCCAGTCACGAAAGAAGAGATTCTCATGAGGCAGATGCTGCCTCCTGGATAAGCCTCAGCACCCCAGCCAAGTGCAGAGCATGGGGGCTGACCGGCGATTGGGGTGGGTCCCAGGCACCCAGCCTTCGGGGAGACAAGGCCCTGGAAGCTCTGCCCGCAGCTCAGGCTGCCTGTCCTGGTGCCTGGGACAGTCCATCCTCTGTGAGAACAGCTGTGCACCTGGGAAGAGCACGGACGTAGGGCTCCAACTGGAAGCAGACTGCTCGGTTCCCCTGGGGACCGACTGCTGGCCGGCGTTGCCGGGACATTTTCTATAAGTGGTAGGTTTCGTGTTAACGGCATGAGCCTTGGAGTCAAAGAAAGACCTGAATTTGAATCGGTGGCAGCTGACATTTAGTGAGCACATGCTGTGTGCCAGCACAGGGAACAGGTCGGACAGGCCAGCTTGCCCTCTATTTGGGAGCCCGCTCTGGACGGGAGGAGGGCAGTGGGTGGGGTGATTATCCCGAGCTGCATGGGGGGGCAGTCGGGGCAGGGTGAAGGCCCGGAGACAGGGACCCGCCACACTTCTTTCTAGTCACTTCACCTTTCAGAGCCTCAGTTTCTTCATTTGCAAAGTGAAATGAATAGTTGACGTGATGTGAAGTGGCTCTAGGTTCAGAGGCAGGGGAGGCGAATGTGAAGGATACACTGTGGCAGTCAGCACTCCGGGGCCGGCTGGGGGAACTGTTCCTTCTGTGTTTCCACAGGATTGACCCCAAGGTCCCCAGGCAGGTGAGCTCCTTCCGAGGGAGGAGCAGTCTTTTTGTCTCAGCTGTCTTTTTCACTCACTCTGAGATGCTGGCCCTCCTTTCCCAGGGACGGGTGGGTTGGAGGCGCCTGGTTGGTGGAATGAGGGTGGGGGTGTGTCCTTCTGACCTTTGCCCTTTGCTCCCGAATCCTCCAGCCCTGCCAGTGAGCTATGGAAACATCCCTGCCGCTGATGGCGGTTGGCACCAGTCCCGCGGGGCTGCTTCCGGATTGACACGTCAGCCACTTCGGCTGCCCCTGGACAGACGCGTTGAGCTGTCTTCTGCCGGGTGCCCGTGGCGAGCGTGCGGCCTAATAGAGACAAATGCGGCACCAAACTGGAATTTGATGGATCTGAAATTATGTATTTAATTCATAGTTGGTATAGAGTGCTCATAAAGTCTTGATCATGATAGAGAGGCTAATAAACGTTTGAGAACATAAATATTTGGGGGAGGAAATGGCTTTGTGAAACATTTAGTCGTGGAGTAGTTAGAAGAACAGAGAAAAATCGGCCAGGCAGAACTCTCTAGATACCAGTCTGCTGAGCTGTATATGTAGGGTCAGTAATGATCTTGAGTGAGCCGTTTTATGGGTGTGCAGACGTTAATTTGATGAACACAGACGTGTGCAGTGTCTCACATCACGCCTCAAGCTGTTTGCCCAACAGATACCTGAACCGAGGGGGCAAAGGTTCAGGTGGCTGGGGAAGGGGTCCCACTGGCCTATGGAGCGCTTACCGGACACCAGCAGGTGCTCAGAACTGCGTCCCCGGGAGGCCAGCTGGGTGTGCACCTGTGCAGGGGAAGCTGATGGGGAAAGTGCCCTGAACCCCTGCCCTGCGGCGGCCCCTGAGGCTGGACAGAGCATCCATGTGGCAGTCAGGCCAGAGTGCCCAGGTTCAAATCCTGCTCTGCCATTTACTGGCCACGGACCTTGTGTAGGTCCCTCACCTCCTCTGTAAAGCGGGCATGATGATAATGGTACCTGCTTCCGGGGTCTCGTGAGAATAAATTAGGCGATACATGTCCAGTACATAAGAAAGCACATTTTCACTCCGAAGAGTGAGGTCATCTGGTGCCCTCTGGCTCGGCTGGAAGGATGCCGGGGGTCCTGGCAGCAGAGCGAGGGAGGTTCTGGTGGGAGAGTGGGTCAGGTTTGGTTTGCGGCTTGGAATGTGGCCCTGGTAGCTGATCCCCGCCCACACCTGCCCCCACAGGGCGAGACATATGTTCGTGGTTCGTGGAGAGGTGGGTCAAAAGGAATTTATTACCAAGAAGAGTGAAAGTTTTAAAATATGTAGATGATTTACTTAACAGACGCTTTTGCAGGTTTCAGGCACCCCTGCCCTGCTCCCGAGCAGAGCTCCACAGCCCGGGCTCCCTCTGCCCGAACAGAGTCCTTTCTGTAAACGCGGCGGAGGGCAAACGGTTTGAGGACTGCCCTCCACGCCGTCTCTTCACCGTCTGGGAGCTTCTTTTTGGGAGGACAGTTCTCTGTACACGAGGGAGCTGTTTTGGTATTTCCTGTGAGAGAAAAACAAAGGGAAGCAGAATTTAGGTGAACAGGAGTCTGGACAAAAAGAACCTTGGTAGTGTCTGTAAAGGTGGCAATAAGAGGGAAAAACAAAGGAGGCTGAAGGATAAATCTCTTTCCTTGGAAATCTTTGAGAATTAGAGACGGTCATTCTACCTGCAGAATTAGGGGGCTCTGGGGGTTCTCTTTGGTCCTGGGGTGCAGTTCTGCAGTTGCTACCCAGCCTGCTGCTTCTGGAGCTGGTGGTCATGGATCTCGGCAAACAGGAAGGTCATTGGTTCCTTCCACAAACCCTGGTTTAGCCCCTAAGACGAGCATCATGTGCACACCGTGCGGGCTTCGGGGATGCAGAGTGAGTGAGACGTGGTCCTGCCCTCCACGGCTCCCTCCCTCAGAGGTCTGCCTTTCAGAAGGGGACTCAGGGGTGCTCGACCCGCAGCAGTCTCTCCTGGGGGGGTTCTTGGGGTGCAGGGTAGGGCACTCAGTGCTGGAAAGACACCCTCACAGGGAAACCGCTGGGGGGATACCAAGGACGTGTGGCCTGCCAGGTCCCCTGACACGTGGGAAGTACGAAGCCCTGTTAAATATTTCAGACAAGTTATAATCCAAACATCCTGCATGACAGCGAGTCCTGCCAGCAGAGCGGAGGGAAGGTGCTGATAAAAATACCAGCGAGGACGGCTGCTCAGGTCAGCGGTCATATTCTGGCCGCAAGGCCTTTTTCTTGAGGTGCTTGGAGAAAAGTGGAATCAAATGGGAAAAGTGGGGGCCTTCTGTGAGACAGGCTCGGCCGGGGGTGGGGGCAGGGGGGCTGCCTTTTGCAGAGGCGTCTCTTGGTGGACGGGCCCCAGGATGAGCCAGCAGCCACAGATGTGCTATTGAAAAGGGGGAGGGGCTTCTGATAACACCCCACGTCCGCTCAGGGAGGCCTGGGGGCTCGATGCTCTTCCCTCATTTGCCTGCTTACCAGTCATCATCCTGGCTCACTGGTGATGCTGTGACAGTGTCACAGGCTGGTGTCACCTTGGGCTCCCTCCGCAGTGAGCGGATTCGCTCCATCATCGCCCCTGGTTGCAGCCGCGGTCCTGCTTAAAGATAATGAAATGCAAATAGCCACCTGTGTCCTGAACCCACATACATCTTTGTGTCTGCGTGGCCGAGGCACTTAGAAACATCAGAGAGAGCAATCCTCTCCGCGCCTCCTCTCTCTTGACCTCGCGCGTTCCCTGTAGAGACTCTGGGCGTTGGCATCTGTTCTCCCTCCTTCCTCGGAGCTGGCGCTGAGCTGAGCGGATTCTTGGGGTCTGCCTGCGGCCAGTGCCTTACAGAGAGGCCCTGAGGGGCGTTGGCAAAGGGCCGGCCCCTTCTTAGCTGCTCTGAGGCCGGTTATTTCTCTTTCTGGCCCCTTTCCCACATCGGAAAGTGGAGGTGATAAAAGTGCTTAATTCAGAGTTGGCAGGACACCTCTGCGCATGCCACCTGCTGTCCCCATTGTCACCTTAGTGCCACTCCAAGAGGCTGCAGGAATGAGTTGTGAGAATACTTACCTCCTGTGGTCGTGAACGCGGGGTCCCCACCCCATGAAGGTGACCTTGCCACCCCAGCAGGCAGGGAGGACCTGCCATCCAGGGCCACCCCAGGGAGGATGACCGCCAGTCCTCCACAAGGACACTAGCATGTCCGGGAGCTGCAGCCGGCCCTTCCCTACCAGGGATGTGCACACCTGGGGAGAATCCGGGACGGCTTCAGCCCCTCCCCTCCATGAGCTCCCAGCCACCGTCTAAGCAGTGTGAGACTCTGCAGCGCATCCTAGGAAACACTTCTAACCAGGCCGTGGCCCCAATTCCTTCCCAGGTAAAAATCCGAGGGCCCGGCCCTCGGGCCAGGCAGAGGGTCAGTGCCTGCTGTCCTGCAGGGCCAGGATCACCTGCCGGTGGGTGTCTGGACAACAGAGGGGCAAGATGAAGACTGGCAGGGACAAGGATGTGGACGCTCACTGGGGTGTGGCTTTGGCAGGTGACTTTACCAATCTGAACGTCCAACTCCTCATCACTAGAAGAGGCAGAGAGCAGCGCTGGCCCCTTTCTCGTGAGAATGCCGTGTGAGTCCCTGGTGAGTGTGCTCAGCCCGAGTCCAGTTGGGCAGCTGCTGCTTCTATTAATAAGGGGTGGATTTGTCCACCCCACAGGTATTTACTGCAGGCAGTTCTTTGCCAGGCTCTGTCCCAGATGCCGGGACCACAGCCGTGAACAAAACTTTCTCATGGGAAGAGACAGACAATACACATGCAAGCAGAGGAGAAATATCTGCGGAGGCAATGTGCTCGGTGGGGAATTAAAACTACGGTGAGGTATCACCTCACACCAGTCAGAATGGCCGTCATTCAAAAGTCCACAAATGACAAATGACAAATGCTGGAGAGGCCGTGGAGAAAAGGGAACCCTCCCGCACTGCTGGTGGGAGTGCAGGCTGGTGCAGCCACTGTGGAAAACAGTACGGAGATTCCTCAAAAGACTAGGAATAGACTTCCCATATGACCCAGGAATTCCGCTCCTGGGCCTATATCCAGAAGGAACCCTACTTCAAAAAGACACCTGCACCCCAATGTTCATAGCAGCACTATTTACAATAGCCAAGACATGGAGACAGCCTAAATGTCCATCAACAGATGACTGGATAAAGAAGAGGTGGTATATTTATACGATGGAATACTATTCAGCCATAAAAAACCAACAATATGACGCCATTTGCAGCAACATGGATGTTCCTGGAGAAGGTCGTTCTAAGTGAAGTAAGCCAGCAAGAGAAAGAAAAATACCATATGAGTTTGCTCATATGTGAAATCTAAAAAAAAAAAAAAAAAAAAAAAAGAACATAAATACAAAACAGAAACAGACCACAGACCCATAGACATAAAATACAAACTTGTGGTTGCCAAGGGAGTGGGGGGTGGGAACGGACAGACTGGGATTTCAAAATTTGTAGATACTGACAGGCAAATGCAGAATAGATAAACAAGATTATACTGTATATAGCACAGGGAAATATATACAAGATCTTGTGGTAGCTCACAGCGAAAAAGAATGTGACAATGAATATATGTATGTTCAGGTATAACTGAAAAATTGTGCTCTACACTGGAATTTGACACAACATTGTGAAATGACTATGACTCAATAAAAAAATGTAAAAATAAAAAAATGCCACAGGGCGGTGGGGAAGGGCGAGGTGGCAGGTTGGATGGGTGGAGAAGGCGCCTCTGAGAAGGGATTGTTTAAGCTAAGATTTCAATGAAAAGATGGAGCCAGCTGCGGGGGGGTTGGGAGGAAGTCACCCAGGCTTGGGCGGGAAGGAGTCAGGTAGGTTTCAGGGCAGCTCACCTGGAGGTGGGGTTGGGTGGGGGCAGCAGGGAGGCTGTGACAGCTCGGGATGAAGACCCGGTGGGACTCGGCGCCTCCGTCAGCCAGGGCGGGGCTGGGGAGGCCCCTCCAGGAGCTGGTCGGAGACCCCGGGGGCGGGGGCGGGGGCGGGTATTCTGTGTATTTCGAACATTTTATTACACAAGAAATCCATTTGTTGTAGAACAGCTAGAAAACGTAGCTAAGTAAAAATTTCCCAATACCCAGAGATGATCAAGGTTAACATGTCGGTATAGTGTGTATATTCTGACATTTTCAGGGCTGCTCGACAAAAACAGGGTTTTAACTATAACTGTATCACATCCCTTTTTTGCACTTAATATGTTGTGCACCCATGTTCACAAACACCTCGCCAGCCCTGCATAGACACAAGATTATTGCAGGGTGACTGCCAGCCCTCCACAAGGACACTAACATGTCCTGGAGTCACAGCGGGCCCTTCCCTACCAAGGATGGACTCGAATAATAGCTTTAATTCACAGGCGACTATTGAAACCCAGAAGTTTTAAGTAGCAGGCCTGGGTCCCCAGCCAAGGACATGGAAAAGCTTCATCTAGCAACTCAGGTGTCACCCCCTAGGTGATAGGTAGGTAGGTTCACTTAAGAAGTTTAACCCAGGAGTGCAGCCAGATAAACAGTTTAACCCTGGGTCTCTTCTTGGTAGGCAGTTAGGGGCATCTCGTCCAGGGACCGCCGAGCTGCAGGGCTGGGCTCGGAGCAAGCCCTCCCAGGGCAAGCGTCCTTTAACCCCCAAATCGAGCTTTCCTCCAGTTGTGATCAACCAAGCCCCGGGAGCAGTTCGTACCTACCTTCCATGAGTCACCGTGTCTGGGTGCTCCCTGAAGTTGGGTGCAGATTTGGGAGGGGATGGGCCCGAGGGAGCCCCTCTCTTCAGCCGCCCGCGTTGGGTAGGACTGTGTCGCGGCGGGAGTCTCCAGGTGGAGACTATGTGACGTTGTAGAATCTGAACCTGGGTCTCTGCTAGCCCACAAGTAAGAGCGTCCTATCGTGGTTAGACATTTGAGAAGAAAGAGGAAGTGGCCTTCTGGGAATGGAAGCTCAGAGGGGACTTCCCGGAGTTGGAATGTTCTGGAAAGTCCTTTGATTTGTGCCAGCAATGCCGGGGAAGTGTGCCTCCTGTTGGGTCTCTGTGGCCTCTGCTCTGGAAAGATGCGTGGAGGAAATGAAGCTGGTGGAGGCCGGACAGGGCTGTGGGAGGACGCAGTGGAGAGGCTGCTCGGGGGCACATGTGGGGGCTGAGGTCCTGGCCTGTAAGGGCCCCCGGGCAGGGCCTGGGCCTCGCCCAGAAGCTTGCGTACAGCAGGAACTCAGTAACAGTGAGCTGAGTGTCCAGCAGAGGAAGGCAGGGGAAGTGGTGGAGGAAATAAAAACCACATGAGACGCCGATGCCCCGGACCCGGTGCGGTGGCCGTCGCAGGTGCGCGTCCCTGTGGCTTGTGGCTGTGACCCCCTCAACTCGTTCTTCCAACTGCCCTCGGCTCCAACCCACCCTTCCAAAACCTCCCTCCCTTCTGAGGACGGGATTCTCAAGGGGACATAATTGAGTCCGCAGACATATATTGAGCACCCACTGGATACCGGGCACTGTTTCGGGGGCTGGCAGTGGGGCAGTGAACAACCCAGACACACCTGTGCCTTCAGGGGCAGACAGGAAACACAAGTAGATCCCTCTGTGGGGTCTCCCGGGGAGGGGGCTTCAAGGAGGACAGAGCGAGAGGTGTGAGAGGACGGGGTACTGCTCACAGCTGGGGCCCGGGGGGCTGACATCTCGGAGGAGTTCTGAGTCAACTGACGGGGTGGCCCTGTGGCCGCTGGGAGACCAAGGGCCGGGGCTCCCTGAGCAGAGGGTGTGTTCCCGACAGCGGGGAGGCCGTGTGGCCGGGAGGCAGGGGCGAGGGGCTGTGGAGGGGATGGGTCTGTGAGCAGCTAACACCAGGCGTGTGTAAACGTTCAGCCGGTCCAGTGTTACAGATCGTCCAAAGGGGACCACGTGTAGACACGGAGCTGGTGGAATTATGGCTCTTGGATCAGATGGACCTGGTTGGAATCTAGCTCTGCCCTTGACTGCTTCCTGGCCTCGGGCAAGTTCCTTCCTCCCTGGGAGCCTCCGTTTTCTCATCTGTAAAATGAGGCTGATCTTAGAACCACTTTTGAAGGTGGTTGAGGAAGAGACCCCAGAAGCACGATGCTGAGTGACGGAAGGCAGTCACAGAAGGGCACATGCTGTATGATGTCACTTGTATGACATGTCCAGACCAGGTAAACCCACAGAGACAGAAAGCAGACTCAGAGAGGCCAGAGAGGCTCTGTGGCCCAATGGTTAGAGCTCAGCCCGGGATGTCCGACTATCTGAACTCAAAACGTCTGCTTTTCCTAAGGATGTGACCTTGGGAGATTCACTGCTTTGAGCCCCAGCTCCCAGACCCATCCAGTGGGGCATAGTAACTGTACCTATGTCCTACAGGGAGACAGTCCATGGATAACGTTAAGTCTGTAACATGCTTAACCCACAGCAAACACGGTAAATGTTGGCTGATTAACAACGGCCATTTCACTGGAAAATTATTCACTTAAGACATGAGGGTGAACTTCACCCGCCGGTTCCGAACCACAGGGACCAAACACCCCGTGCCTCTCATCCCTTGGCTGGTGGCCACCTGGTCTTTTCATACTACGTCTTAATTTTTCAATAGCCCGACCGCCCCCAAGTGCCAGGGACAGGAAGTCTGCATTCGCATGTATGTAAAACGTACCTCGTAAGCTTTGTGAGGGCAGGAACGTGTCTGGCTTATTCATCCTGAGCTCCCTGGGACCCGGGACCGGAGGTGACTAGCACACAGGAGGCACTGCATCAATATTTGTTGGATGAATGAGCATACGTTGCTTTTCCTAAACCAGAGGCGTCGGTCTGCACTGCGCTATTTACACTCGCTCGTCACCTGGCTGCCCTTGCATCTGGGCCCGTGGGCGGCGCGCTGAGCGGTGTGGTCTGCACACGGGATCATTGCACTGTGTGCACCCCTGGGTGGCCACTGTCTGCTGTGTCCTTTCTCCGGTCGGCCCGCTCGCGTGGATTGCCGTGATGCCGTCAGGGGCTCGGGCTGGCGCTTGGACACAGTAAGCTCCGATCCTGCGCGCTGTGTGATCTGCACGGGAGAGTCTCGTCCACTCCTCTGTGTTATCACCATTATGCTGGCCCTGTAGCTTCAAATCGACGATCTTCCTTTTTAAAAATTAGCCTTTCCTTGTGGTTTTATAATCAGCGTTTTTCCTAGTTGTACAAAGAATACAGTCTCATTGTAAAAAGAAAAAGGCAGACGTGTGTGAAGTCCCCCCCCCCCCAGTAATCACTGTGGCTAGTCTGGGCCACATCCGTCCAGGTTTACTTCTCTCGTTAGACATAAGCAGGTTCATCTAATATGTGTATTGTCTAACTTTTCGTTTTAAGATTGTGTCGTGGCCTTAGATCCACCTTCTTTCTTTTAAAAGCTGCAGAATCTGGGGATGCCACAAGTGGCCAAGCCCCCCCGTTTGTGGACGTTTGTGTCGTGTCCTGTTTTTTGCTATTACGAGTAACTCGGCGGTGGGACGTTTTCTTCTTACTGAAGTGTGTCAGTTTGCAATGTTGTGTCAATTTCTGGCGCACAGCACCATGTTTCAGTCTTCTATGCACAGACATATTTTCCTTTTCTTATTCTTTTTCATCATAGGTTCCTACAAGACACTGAATACAGTGTCTGTGCTGTGCAGTAGGACCTTGGTTAGGCAGTGGGAAGTCTTGCCCATTTATTTTTGCACCTTGTACAACTATTTGCTTGGAAGCAACTCCTGAGCCGAGTTGGTGGACTCCCCAGGCCTCAGTTTCCCCGTTTTTGCGTTGAGGATACTAATGTTTACCTTGCAAGATGATATAAGGTCATGTCTGTAAAATATGTTGCCCAGGGTAAGCGTTTGATTCTTTGGTTTCATTTTAAACCCGAATGCATTAAACCCAGCAGATCGACCCACTGCTACTTAAGCTCCGGTCGCAAAGAGAGAGTTCAGGCCGAGTGTGGAGAGAGGGTGTGAGCACTGATCCGCGAATGCAGCTTCCGGCCGCCGGCCGGTCCCTCCTCCCAGCTCTGGGTGCGAAAGTGGGAGCAAAGGAAACTTCCTTAGGCATCCACAGGCAGGGGGTGGGGAGCTGAAGATATGAACCACAGGGTTTTAAAATCGTTTCTTTGGGGGTGGGTGTGTCAGGTGTGCACGTGTGTTTAGCTCATGTGAAGTCCAGACTTAGGAGCCAGGGAGAACAGAGCCGTCTCAGGGGACGGCCGGTCCTGTCAGACGGGCTAGGAGACCAGCAGACCCTGGAGGCAGGGCTCTGACGGTCTGGGAGGCGTCGCGGGTGAACGGGGTTTGTCCGGATGAAGGCGGCGTCTCTCAGCACCAGACCCTCCTGTTGGCCGCGTTCCCTCCTCGTCCTGCAGCCCCAGAAGCGGGCACACGCGTGCTCTCCCCTGAGCATCAGGCTCGTCTTGCCCTTCTCTGCAGTCTCCTTCCAAGCACACAGCAGCATGCTGATGACAGAGCTTCACGATGGGTCCAAGTTTGGCCCTAACTGCGAATAATGAAGCCCCGAGCGGCCACCTTGTGCGGATGGTGAACTGCCCCGGGGGACACTGGGCCCTCTGGGTGACCCGAGGGACCCCTGCCTGCACTCTGGACACGGGCACGGTGGGAACAATCTGGGAGCCACGGATTTCCCCTTCCTCCTCCTCCACAGAAAAAGGGGTCAGAGGCCCAGCGTTGCCCCTGCAAGGAAGCCAGCGTCCAGAATTGTTCGTAAAACAAAAGGCGATCAGTCTGCCGAGCCCTTTTAATCACCTAATGGCGGGGACACCCGACGCCCCAGCTCAGGTTTCCGGAGCTCCGGCCGCTGTAACTACAGCCACGTTTGGCCCGGCTTCTCCACATTACAGCCGCGACAGGGACGCACACAATTGAAGTATTTGAGAACAATGAAATATGCATGGCTATCGGTGACAGCCCCATAAAGTGCGGCAATTAGCCGCGTAATCCGAGAGAGGGAGCCGGCCCCGGCAGCCCGTGGCTCCCCATTAGTAAAATGCATTTTGTACGTCCTCATCCCATCAAATCAACTAACACTTCCTTTAATTGGTTCATGAATTATACAGCCGCCCCGCATTATAATTTAATCGCCTGTAAACATTCACAGGGCCCCACCGTAAAGCGGCTGCGCTCATTAATTCGTTAATTTCAGCAGATGGAAGGGGAGATCGGATGAACGGTGGCAGAACAGAGCGCCTTGGGCAATGGAAGAAGGAAAAAAAGGTGGGGGGCCGTTTAGGTTTTTTAAGGGCTGTCAGAAACTCAATCTGTGAGCTGTCAGCAGCCCGGACCCGTCCCCCACCCCCGCCACTCCACCGGCTGCGGGAAGTGACTGGCGGATTCATACGGAGGCTTGTCAACCGTCTTTAAACATCAAGCCAGCGGGTAAACCGAGCCCAGTGTAAATTAATTCTTGTCTTACGGGCCCCCCTTTCTCTGTCCCCATGAATTTTTCATGGCGGGCAGCATAAATATTAATTCTAATAGCTCTGCACAGTGGTTATTATTTCTGTTTTATGACAAATATTCATAAAATATTCAGGACCCTTTTTTAGAACATTTACACACTTGATTGTGAATTTTCCCAGTTTCCCGGGGACACTGTAAGCATATTGGGGTTCTCTTGATGGACTTTTCCCCCTTAATTAATACCGCTGGTTGTTAATATTTAATCAGATTTAGCTTTTTCGAGAAGGAAAACCTATTAGATCAGAGGCCCGAAGGGCACTTTTCTCCTTCAGTCTGTAAAATGGGAGAGTCTGTTTCTCTTTGACACCTGGGTAATCTGACAAAGGATGACCTCCCTGCCTTTTTATCTTGAAAACAATATCTGTCTTTCCTGCCTGTGTCTGTTTCCCTCTTACTTTTTAACCAAGAGCTCTGGCGGCAGCCCAACTCACTGTAATGAGATTCTTCGAAGATGCCATTGCAATATTTATGCAAGGATTTAACATAATTTTGGAGTAATTAAAGTGTGGGTTTAACAAACACAGTGGCGGATTCCTTAGGCAAGACAGCTGTGACTGGGGATGAAGGCTCTTTTGGAATCCATGTTATTTATCTTTAACTCTGAGAGGCAGCTGTGCATGGCGTCCCCAGGGAGACAAACTGAGCAGAGGGTGCCAGCCCCAGGGAGCCGGTGGCCCTCAGGTGATGGAGGACACAGGTGAGGGGATGGAGGACACAGGTGAGGTGGTGGCCTTGGCCCAAACGAGTCTGAGGTGTGGGGTCCGGTGAGCCTGAAGGTTGGGGATGCCTAAGTGGTGCCGACCTCACCCCACGCTGCCCTCCTACATCCTTTCAGGGTTCTTTTTCCATCCCCTGATTCTCACCAGCTGCTTCAGGAAGGTTCTAATGACTGCAGGGAACAAGTGATACTGTTTATGTGCAGGAAGCTAGCAAAAACAGTGACCTAGAGGCAGCTGGACCTGGAGCCCAGCCTGGAGACACCGCCCAGCCTCTCGGGAGCCTGTTTTCACCCTTGAGACGGGCAGGCTCACAGGACCTTCATGGATTAAGTGGGACAACACACGTGTGTAATATGCGTATTAGCACAGGCGCCTGGTGCATAGTATGTAACCGTTTGCAACAATGGTGATGATGATGGTGGTGGTGATTAAAGAGGGACAAAGGATTAAAGTTGAAGCCAAGAAGTAAAATGCTTTTAGACAGGGAGATTCGTGGAGGAAAACTCCAGCTGTGGAAAGGGTTAAAGCCGAGGCTTCTCGGCAGCACCCTATAAAAGAGTGTCTCGTGGCAAAGTCAGGAGTGGAGGTTCTGACGGCGGGAGGAGAAAGCGCGTGGCTGGGACCTGCTCTGGTGGCTCTTCACTGGGTGCATCTTCACGTGGCATTTGTCGCTGAGGGAGACTGGCTTTAGAAAGGAAACCTCGAAATTCATTCACCTCCCCTCCGTCGGCTCCCCGTTTTCTGGGACGAGTGACAAGGACATGCACTTTTTTCCCCAGCAGCCCAAGGGTCCAGATCTTGCACACCCTACTCTCTGGTCCTTGAAGCAAATTTCTGCTTGTACAGCAGTGCCGGGGGTTGGGGGTGCACGTGGTAGCAGGGCAACCGAGAGGAAGGCACATGGCGGGGCCCTCCTTGGCAGAGCAGATGCCCCATTTCCTGCCTCAGATCCTTCCAGCTGATCTGCTTAAAGTGGAAGAAGAGGGCTCTGACACCGGCTTCCTCTGTGGCAGCTCACGCTGAGCCCCGAGTTTGGGCTTGGGGTTTGGGGTTTGCGCTGAGCAGCAGATGCCACGACCTCCCCGTCCCTCCTTCCTTCCCCGTCCTCTCAGCGGTTTCATGATGGAGAGCCATGCTCTACCACACAGACGTGGGAGCCGGCTGCCTGGGTTTGGATCCGGCCCCAGAGAAACAGAACTAATGGGTGTGTATTATATAGAAAGAGTCACTATAAGGAACTGGCCTATGCGGTTATGGAGACTGGCAGGCCAAAAGATCTGCGGGGTGAGCCGGCAAACCAGAGCCCCAGGAAGAGCCAGAAGGCAGGAAGGTTCTGGCCTGAAGGAGTCTGAGGCAGGGTCCAGTGAGCCTTGCGGATGGAGGTTCATAAGCAGTGTCCATCCCACCCCCACCCTCTAGATCTGAAGGTAAGAAGAAGCCAGTGTCCCAGCTCAAAGGTGAGCAGGCAGGAGGAATTCTCTTTACTCGGGGGAGAGTCTGTTGGCGTCGCAGTATCAACGTACACATATACACCGTATGCGGAGAGAGCTGATGGCTACTCTGAAGCTTTATTAAGTTACATCGTCTTATATAGCAAAGAAGAACGACAAGGGAAATGGTTAACAGACAGCGTCTGGCTCAAGGTCATAAGACCCTTGATGTTTTGGTAAATCATGTTCGTCTTGGCACCAGCGAGCCTTACAGCTTATCAGGGCGGAACGTATGAGAAACAGCTGCTTAACAACATTCTTCTTGGACTCAGGCGGCTGTGCCAGTCTTAGGTTGCCCCCCCTCTGGGGATCTTACCCGTCATTGGCTAACCAGCCTTCTCATCTCTGCGTCTGCAGCCTTTTATAACTTGTTTACCATTCCGGCCCAAGGCCCGTTCCTTTGTTCCCACAGTCGGGGGGCTACAGAGTCAACCTTTCTAGTCTGTGCAGGCCTTCGACTGATGGGATGAGGCCCACCCACATTAGGGAGCACAGTCTGTTTCATTCACCCCTGCAATTGGACTGTTGGTCTCCTCCCAAAACACTCTCCCAGATACACCCAGAATCACGTTTGACCAAATACCTGGGTGCCCTGTGGCCCATTCAAGTTGAACACGAAAGTAACCATCATGGCCACTTTCCAGCTGGGGCACTTTGACAGGTTGCTGGCCCTCTCTGTTCCGCAGTCTTCTCAGCCGCTATAATGGACGTAGCAGTAGTCCCCTTAGAAGGTAGTGATGAGGAGTTATGACCTAAGGCAGGTCAAGTCTTAACGGCCCCATGGGTGTTCCGTATTATTATCTCCCACTAAGCAATTTGTGTGGATTATCATATTTAACCCTTAAAATAACTTAGTGAGGTACTTTTTAAAAAATTCTCAAATGGGAGACCCACAGTTGGCTGGAAGGTGAGGCTGGAATTCAAACCTGGTCTTTCTGACCTCAGAGCCCATGTCGCAGGCACTCCCCTCTCTCTGCTGCCGCGGGAGTCCCTGCCCTCGCGGGTGGCAGCCTGGGGGAGGACAGACATGCAAACCAGAAGTTACAGGTCACATCAGTGGGACTGAGGACCTTCAGGCTCCTGGTACCTTTTGGGACGTGTGTCGCAGGCTGGGCTCTCCCGGAAGCAAACCCTGAGACAAAGTCTTGGGGTAGAAAAGGCTTCACGAGGAGGTTAACAGCGGAGCCAGGAAAGGGGACTGAAGCAGGATGGGGCAGGAGGAGCCGTGGGCTCAGAGGGCAGGCCCGCCCCAGGCTCTGCCAACCTGGCGGGGACCTCCCGAGGGAGGGCTGTGTTGGGCAGAAATGGCCGTGGTGTACCCCTCCATGCTTAGTCACTGGCCAAGGGCCGCCCCTAGAAGAGTGCGACCTTGCTCAAAAGCTTAGGTTAAAATGCCCATCACCTGGTGAAGGAGTAAACAAGATGTGGTCTATCCCTCCCATGGAACACCGTTTGGCCACGAAAGGGAAGGAAGTGCTGGTACGTGCTGCAGTGTGCGAACCTGGAAAACTTTAGGCTAAGTGAGAGATGCCCGGAGTGTAGCTGGCGTGTAGGCCCACGTGGATATTCTGTGTTATTATGATGCACTTTAAATAGATTATCATGTTTAAGCTTTAAAATAACCTTGCGAGGTGCTCTCTTTTTTTTTTTTTTTTTTTCATTTTTCTAAATGGAGACTTGCAGGGCCATGCCTCGTATGATTCCATTTATATGGCGTGTCCAGACTAGGCAAATCCACAGAGGCAGAGTAGACTCGCAGTAGCCAGGGGCTGGGAGCTGGAGGATGGGGAGAGACCACTCATGGATACAGGGCTTCCTTAGGGGCTGATGAAAGTCTCCTGAACTTACATCATCTTGATGGTTACACACTCTATGAATACACCAAAATGAATTGCATTGTACAGTTTTAAGGGGGGGACTCATATCTCAGTAAATATGTTTAAAAAAAAAAAACAAGAACAGAGTTCAAGTCCCAGAAGATATTTACAGCTGGAGGCTGTACCAGTCTCCTGCGGCTGAACCACAAATTCTTCCTTGAAGGGGGACCCAGTGGAACATGCTTGTGTCAGCCACACTACGGGGCGCTGGCTGACTGTCCTCCAGCCCAGATGTTCTTCTGGGACTGAACTGGTGTCCACACCAGCGTACTTCATCGATGATCAGTGTTGCTCAATGTTCCCACTGTCAGAGGTGGTCCCTGAGGCAGCAGGACGTTGGTGGAGCTGCAGGGTGTGGCTTCTGGCTGGTGTGCAGGGAAGATGGTGGGTTTCCAGGAATACGCAGGGACTTCTCACACAGGAGACCAGCTGGGTAGTGAGCCAGGCCCCCCTCAAACACACACACGGAGCTGAAGGGCCAGCGAGAGAAAAGGGAGTGATGAGTGTGGGTGCCCAGTGGCCCCTAAGAGCCATTGTGACTCCACTGAGGTGAGTGCCCTGTACTGATGGCCGGCTTGCCCAGTGTGCGTGGGCACAGAGATTCCGGGAGAGGGCAATGTTGGGGCAAGTTTGGACACTAGGCCTGCTGGACCCGGGAAAGGCCAGAATTTTTAGAGTCCTCCTGTGTCCACACACATCCAGGCTGAGAGCCACTGGTCTGGATGGCACCACCGGCTGCACAGACCGGCTGTCTTGGAGTGGAGCTCTGGCCAGCGTTCCACGTGTCTACTGTCATTTCTGTCCTAAACCATTTGCCTTTCTCTTTGGGAGAAGTTTGCAGAACTTTCTGGCTTCCAGCGATCTGCATTTCACGATCGTCTCGGGAGTGGTCGTGTGCAGAGGAATTATTCTCAGAAATTTTTAGATGACTTAAAAACAGAGACCGATTATGCTGGAATTTGATCCTGGGGTCATTCTTACACCAGCCTGCTGCATTCTGTGTAGCGAGTGGTGAGCTGCCAGGCGTGCTCGCTAATTTACCCGTTAATGACGGTCGGAGAGAGTGTTCCTCCTGCCCCTGGAGAGATTTTAGACACTGGCAGGATAGATTTGCCGCTATCAATTATGCACAGTTTTCAACTAGAAATGGCCAGCGGGAGCCTCGTTTTTTCAGGAGTGGGGAGCGGCAGTGACGGAACATTGCAGCTGCTACCTGAGGGCAGGAGACATGATGCCCCAGGTTTTAAAATGAGGTTGAGATGTTTGGCCTTTCATTTTCAAATGGGACTCTTGTCAGAGTGAAAAAATATACATAATAAAAAATTTAAAGCTCTTCCCGGGAAGGGAAGCTCCTTTCCCGTCTCCAGGGAGGCCTCAGGTCCGAACTGTCTGCAGCACCGCCCTCCCCCGCGGGCAGCTTTTCCCCCAGCTGCGATGGGGGTCCACCTGCACCTGCGGCCCGGGTCGCCGGGAGGGCCGGCACGACCCCGCAGGGCGGGGGGGCCCTTCTCTGTGGGGTGGAACGAGCCCCCAGCGGCACCGGCTGGCTCCCTCGCCTGCTCACCCACTCCTGTGCCACCCGTGTGCTTAGCCCTCACCACGTCCCTGCACGAAGGGCGCGGCGCAGACCAGGCAGCCCAGCCCGTCCTCAGCCGGCTCACCCCGGTGCGCTCCGAGGGGTGACTCTTCTGCAGCCGACCCAGTTCTTACTCTGTATTTTTTGATCATCGAGGCACAGTTCACTTGCTCCGCCCAAGTCCCCTTTCTTCCTGCTACTTTTAGCTCCGTTTATCTTTTTTTTTTTTTAAGTATAGTTGATTTACAATGTTGTGTTAGTTCCTGGCGTACAGCATAGTGATTCAATTATATATATGTTCCTTTTTATATTCTTTTCCAGTATAGACTTTTACAAGGTATTGAATATAGTTCCCTGTGCTCTACAGTAGGACCTCGTTGTCTGTCTATTTAATATATAGTAGTTTGTATCTGCAAATCCCCAACTCCCACTCTATCCCTCCCCACCCTGGTAACCGCACCACCTGAAGGTGCCCAATCTCGTCTGATCCGTTCATCTTTCAATCCGATTAGCTTTCTCTAACAGCTTGCCCATCCCTCCCTGCTGTCCCCAGTGCCGTCACCTCTAGACAGGGTTGCTGCCTCCCCCTGCCCTTGGACTCTTGTCCCGATGAGTCTGTAGCAGTGGTCACTCCTGCTTTGTGCTGTGCGATCACCCCACTGTTTGGCGACTGCCTCGATGTTGCCTCACCACTCGATGTTCCAGGGGCACACATTTTAGTTAAAGACGAGAAGGCCATTCTACTGTACAAGGTCACTTTGCCTTTTCCTTGGTGGCTCTCCTTTCTCTCTGGTTCCCTGCTTCAGTGGCGGTCATTGCAAAGTTCCCCTTGAGAGAAGACCCCTTGATTATACCGAAATCTGAGAGCCACTCTGCCTGAGCTCCAGCCCTGGCAAGGGGCTCCCAGTGGCAGAGGCTGAGAGTTGGTTTAAAGCACAGACAGCGCCGCTGCTCCAGGGGGCCCAGCGCATCCTCCAGGCTTCAAGGGAACTGGGGCAGGAGGAGGTGTTTGAGCCTTTCTGGGGAGTCTGTCCACCTAGACCAGACTTTACCAGTTTGAATATCAAATTTGGAAACACAAGGTAGGAAGGGATCTGTTTGTGCCTCCTCCTGAATGTCATTAGTGTGCATGTAATTTACATATTCTGGATACAAACCCTTTATCCAATATAGGTTTCACAAATATTTCTCCCAGTCTGTGGCATGTCTTTCACTTTCTTAATGTCTTTTGAAGCACATGAGTTTTTAATTGTTAGATTTTTAATGAAACCTAATTCATCAATTTAAAAATCTATGGATCATGATTTTGTTGTCATATGTAGGAAATCTTTAACCCCAGGTCACAAAGATCTTCTTCTAGAAGTTTAATAGTTTTAGGTATATATTTCTGTCTGTGACCCATTTTATTTAAGTTTTGTGGATGGTGTGAGGTACCAATCAAGATTCTGATTATGATTATTTGCACACGGATGTCTGATTGTTCCAGCACCGCTGGGTGAAAAAACCATCTTTCTCCGTTGAACTGTATTGGTACCTTTGCTGGAAAGTAATTGGTCATATTTGTATGAGTCTGTTTCTGGACTCTGTTCTGTCCCTTTAATCTGTGTATCTAGCCTTCCGTTAACACTCATACTGTCTTGACTACTGTAGCTTGTCAGTAAGCCTTGAAATCAGTTTGTTCTTCTTTTTCAACATTTTTTGGTGATTCTAATTCTTTTCCAGAAATATCCTCCATATAAATTTGAGAATTAACTTGTGTGAAATCTTCAAAACACCTTCTTGGAGTTTTGGTTAGAATTGTATTGAATCTGTAGACCTATTAGAATTGACATTTTAACAATATTGAATATCTGAATCCATGAACATGGTATAGCTCCTCATATTTATTTAAGTCTTTGATTTCTTTTTAAGAAATTTTTTATTGAGGTATAGTCAGTTTACAATGTTGTGTCAATTTCTGGTGTACAACATAATGTTTCAGTCATATGTATACATATATATTCTTTTCATATTCTTTTTCATTATAGGTTACTACAAAATATTGAATATAGTTGCCTGTGCTATACAATATAAACTTGTTTATCTGTTTTACATGTCTTTGATTTCTTTCATCAGTGTTTGATAGTTTTCATTATACAGATCTTTTTACATATTTTGCTAGCTTTATACCTAAGTATTCCATTTTTATATTATTGTAAATGGTACTTTAAAATTTTAATTTTTAATTGTTTATTGCTAGTATCTTGAAAAGTTGGTTTATTTTTTGTTTATTGATTTTGCATCCTGTGAATTCACTAAACCTACTTGTTAGTTATAGTAGCCTTTTTGAAGATTCTTTGGGGCTTCTAATTAGATGATCGTGTCATCTGCACATGACACAATTTTATTTCTTCCTTTTCAGTTTGTATGCACGTCTTAGTGCACTAGCCAGGACTCCCGGTAAGAGGTTGAATAGGAGTGGTAAAAATGGACACCCTTGCCTTGTTCCCGGTCTTAAGAGGAAACATTTAGTCTTTGACCATTAAATATGATGCTAGCTTTAGTTTTTTGCCAAACACCTCTTATTAGATTGAGGAAATACCTTCCCTTTCTAGTTTGCTTGGAATACTTATCAGGAACTGATGTAAAATTTTGTGAAGTGCTTTTCCTGCATCTCTTGCCATGACTATATAGTTTTCTTCTTTCATCTGATAATATAGTTAGATTGATTACTTTTCAAATTTTGAAACGGATTTTCATTACCAGGCTAAACCCTAATTAATTATAATGTATTATTCTCTTTATGTATTGCTGCATTCAATTTGCTAATATTTTATTGATTATTTTTGCATCTCTACTCATGAGGAATATTGGCCTATAGTTTTCCTGTGGTGTCTTTGTCTAGTTTCTGGTATCAGGGAAAGGCTGCCTGATAAAATAAGTTCTAGCCTCTCCTTTTCTGTTTTCTGAGTTTGTATAACATTGACTTTGTAGTCAGTGTAGAATTAATATTATTGTATGGCTCATATTTTTTGGTCCATCCATTTTTTTTGTATATGTGTGTATATTCATTAAATCTCATTAAACTGTAAGTTTATTTGAGGCCAGAAATCCACCCCTTCCCGTACTTTATCATAATGTTTATTAACCACATCATAGTGCTTATTTTTTATTGTAACATATACATAAAATTTACTATTTTAACTATTTTAAGTGGACAGTTTGTTCGTATTAAGTACATGATCCTTGTTGTGCAGTCACCCCCACCATCCGTCTCCAGACTTTACTGTCGTCTCAAACTGAAACTCTGCCCCGGTAAACAACAACTCCAAACTTCCCCTCCCTGCAGCCCCTGCTGCCACCATTCTACTTTCTGTCTCTGTGAATTTGACTAGTCTAGATATCTCATATAAGTGGCATCCTACAATATTTGTCCTTCGGTCTGACTTACTTCACTTCATGCAACATGTTCAAGGTTCATCCAGGTTGTAGCAGGTGTCAGGATTCCATTCCGTTTTAAGGCTGGCTAATATTACAGAGTGGGTATATGTCACATTTTGTTTATCCACTCATCCACTGATGGGCATTTGGGTTATTTCTGCCTTTTGGCTATTGTGAATAATGCTGCAGTGAACTCAGGTGTGCCAATCTCTGTTCCAATCTCTGCTTTCCCTTACTTTGAGTATATATCAGATGTGGAGTAGCTGGATCACATGGTAATTCTATGTTTGATTTTTCCAGGAACCGACATACCATTTTTCACGGTGGTTGCACTATTTTACATTCCCACCAGCAATGCACAAGGGTTCCACTTTCTCCACATCCTCACCAACACTTGCTATTTGCTGGGTTTTTGATAACAGCCATCCTGATGGGTGTGAAGTGATGTCTCATCGTTGTTACATCATGATGTTCTACATGGAGTTTTGCATGTAGTAGAGGCTTATGGGTTGAGATCGGGGGCTACAAGAGCAGCCTCTGGGCAGAACGGGACACCATATTTACTTAAAGTCAGTGATCCTATGTCTTATCTCTCAGTTTATCAAATCTATCCATGGGTCCAGAGAAGATTCTGTCCCCCAGTTTTCAGTGAATTTAGCTTTCGGGCAGGGGGTAAGCTTCAAGGCCTTTGAGGAAGAAAGCTTCCTTTGTTTCCCAAACAGAGCCCCAGGCAGTATGATCAGAGGGGTCATGATGAGGGTGGGTCAGGAGGTCCCAGCTGTCATTGGGTGTCTGACATCAGCGTCCTGAGTGACAGAGTGTGAGCCCTCCCCTCTCAGTTTCCCCATCTTGTACACTGAGCAGACTGGGTCAGAGCAGTGGTTCTCAGTGTTGGCTACATACTGTTATCACTTAGCGAGCTTTTAAAAATCTCCATTCTCACAGCTCACCTTGGGCCAAGTAACACAGAATCTCTAGGGCTAGGCCCCAGGCCTCAGTGTTCTCCAAGCTCCCCTGATGGTTCCAGGGCTCGGCCCCCGTGAGACCGGGGATTAGAGCCCTGCTTCCCACAGCTGCCTGAGTGTGACTCACCTGAGCTTCTGGTTTTCAAACACAGGTCTTCCAGCCCCTCCCCTGGAGATTTTGGTTTGGTAGTTCTGGGAGTGGTGCCCGGAATCTGTTTTTTTGTTTGTTTGTTTTGTTTTTGCTGTTTGTTTTTATTGAAGTATAGTTGCTTTATGATATTGTGTTAATTTCAGGTCAGAACATGTATTTTAGACAAGCCCTCCAAGGGATTCTCAACATCAGACAAATCTGGGAAATACAGGATGAGAGCAGCACTTCTCCAACCTCACTGTGCATACAGGTCACTGTAGGTCTTGCTAAAATATAGACTCCGCTTCAGTGGGCGGGCGGTGGGGCGTGAGTTCCCAGCTGGTGCTGGTGCCACTGGTCCAGGGACCACACTTGGAGCAGCGAGGGATTTAGACCAGCCTGAAATTCTGCAAATCCCAAAGCAGGTGTAGCTCCCGCCCCTGGTGAACCCAGGCACCCCCTGTACTCACACACACCCGAGTGTCTCTGCCTGGCACGCCCTGCTTTGAGCAGTCTCTGCTCTCTTTGCTTCCCCATTCTCCCTTTTCTGGCTGTGTTATTGTAAATGACTAGCAGAAGACAAAAAACTGGCAGGTGGGGGCACGCATGGGGTGGCATATCTCCGCAGAGCTGCCTGGGCTCCCCACTCCACCTGCCAGCTGGCTCTGGCATCGGGGCGCCACGAGCCTGGCTAATCAGAAGCTTCCAGCATGGAAGCACAGCTCCTCCCCAGCGCGGCTTCTCCCAGCGACGTGTTTCAAGTCCCAATTTGGTGTCCTCATGCTTCTGATCTTGCCAGCCTTTCACAAGCCATTCCGTTGAATGACGACAAGCAGTCCTGATATGCTGGGTTAAAAAATCTTTCAATTGGGGGCTTGTTTGTTTATGAAGCAGCATCAATTATCAGGGATTTCCAAACTGGCTTCCTTTCTACTGGCGTCGGCATCCGGAGCGGCACCATCAGCCGCCGGGCGCGGTGACAGCCGTGTTTTTGGTGTTGCTGTTGAGCCTCTCAAGTTCCGGGGGTGCGAGGCAGAGGGGTGCGGGGGGAGGCATGTTTGGAGTGTAGGGGATGAAAGCACATCGAAACAGCTGTGCTCCCCGTGTTCAGACGCTGCCGATCTCATGTGTTTTATTTGGTGGCTGTTATTTTGCGGCACGTGGTGAATGGAAATCATTGTCGAGGAGGCGTGCGGGGAAGAAGTGGATTTTCATGGCTCCTGCCCGCCAGGCTGCACTCACTTCGTGGAGGGGTGGCTGCAGCTTTCATCAGGTACCCACGAGGGGCTTCTTGGCAACTGGGCAGAAGTGGACCTCAGCAAATAGCGTGGGCAGAACAAGAGAAGGAGAAGAAAGGCAGTGGGAGATGCTGGCCTTGAAGGAGAGCATTTGACTCACTTTTATTTTTTTAAGTTCACACATTTTCTGGAAGCAAGCGGCATTGGAGAGGCTAGGTGTATTACATGGCCTTTGGATTGTGATTGCAGGAAACCCAGGTCAGTCTGGCTTAAGCAAAAGAGATTTATGTATCCATGTCGGGAAAGCACTGAGGGGGGTTTGGCTTCAGGCACAGCTTGATCTGGGGCCCCAAACAGCCATTGCTCTCTGCTCTTGGGGTGGGCTTTATTCTTGGGTAGGCTCTCTCTGGGGCGTAGGCACCAGGCAACCCCAGGCTCCCAATTGCTTAGCAGCCCCAGACAAAATGAAGCTCCTTCCTCTCTGGCAAGCCGCGGGGCAGCCTCTCATTGGCCTGGCTTGGATCAGTCTGCATCCTGACCCACTTCCTGGGGCCAGGAGGAGCCAGTACTCAGACTGGCCTCACCTGGGCGTCCCTCATGCTCAGCCCCACAGTCCTGGGATGGGCTAACTCCAAACAAGTCACAGGCATGAGAGGGGATCAGGGTGGCTCCCCAGAGGGGTTCGGGAAAATCACTGGGAAGCTGAGTGTGAGGACAGCGTGAGACACCTGGGGCAGCCCAGCTTCCCGCAATCTGTCATCTCCTCAGTCTGCCGTGGCCGCATCCTCTGTAATACACGAGGTTTTGACTCAGACCAGTGACTCATAATCATTTTTAAGAACTAGCACCCCTTTGAGAATCTGTTGAGAAACGTGGACCTATCCCCTCCCAGAAGACACATGGAGCCCTCAGTTTGTATCTAATTGCCAGAGGTCACAGGACCTGCAAAGGTGCCTGGGTCAGAATCCCTGGTCCAGGTGTTATCCGAGGCAGCGGATTCCAGTCCCTGGGAGGGATACTGGGCTCCCTCCAAACCTGCTGAACCAGCATTTCTGGGCCAGGGTGTTGGCATCCTGCACAGTCACAGATTCCCAAGAGGATGCTGCTGCAACTGGTCCCTGGGAATTAGGGGAACGTGTCTTAGATCCCTTCCAACCCTTGAATTAAGCATCATTCTCAACGCTACCAGTTGGTTGAATTTTTTGGCTGGGATGGAGCAGTCAGGCAATAGGCAGAGAGAGTGTAAACAGAACACTAGAACCGTGTGTCGTTTATTCACTTATTCCTTCACATGAGTTTCCTGAGCACGTACCCAGTGTCAGGACCCTGGCTGGGGGGCGGGCATTGCTCTGACCCCAGGGGTGGCACCGGCGCCCAAGAGGCTGGTCCAGGGCCCGTAGGGACCAGTGCCCCACTGGACTCACCAAAGCTCAGCCCCTTGGCAGCCCCTTCAACACATCTGGTGAATTCCTGGGATGACGGTGAGGGGCTTCTGTCCTTCACGCACTTGGAAGAGGCAGAGTATTCATCCCAAAAGCCTCGCAGCCAAGAGTGGCAGTGGGAGATCTCATTTCTGTGCATTTTCGCTACACTTAGAGGTGCCTCTCATCTGAGCTGACTTACTTGGGAGTGAAATGAATGAGGCTTTGGGTGCGCAGCGAGTGTTGTCACTGACGTTGCCCCCTCGGGAGCATCATGGGACCTTGACACCATGATGACAGCTCTCTTCAATGTCCTGTCTCAGTCCTATCCGCTGGGCTGGTAAACGTGGGCTTACTTCAGTGCTGGGCACACAGCAGGCATTCAACAAATGTAGGTATGAATTAAGGGACAGATGAGTAAACAGTAAGTGAGCTGTGGAATATTCCAGAACTTATTGTTTTAAAAGCAAACTGAGATGGTCTGCCGCCAGAAGGCAGGGCCTGGATTAGATCTGTGGGCAGGAGCCAGAGCCCGCGGGCCTCTGCGCCGCGACCCGCCGCCCCCAATCAGAGCAGCAGCACCTCCCACCTGTCCCATTTCCTGCCCTGCTACGCTGGGGCTGGGCGATTCTTTGTGGTGGGAACTGTCACCCTGGCTTCTACCCACTAGATGTGAGTAGCACCCCGTCCCCAACTGTGACAACCGAAAATGTCCCCTTACGTTGCCAAATGTCTTCTCAGGGCAAATTAGTCCCTATTGAGAACCTCCATCCTCCTTTTATTAAAAAAAATTTTTATATAAAAAAAGGATTCCATTGCCAGAGAGGGATCAAACCATCTGAACTAGGGGTTCAGGAGATGTAGTCCCAGGCATGCCCAGCTGGAGAGTCCTGAGTTATCAGAAGTGAGCGCTGTATCTTTTCTTCTGGGCTCTGATTTGGCCTGTTGACTTTTGAGGGTCCTGTTCCCTTGGATCCAGAGCCCTTTGTGGCGGAGAGAGTGATGAAGCAGAGAACACGCAGCCCTGCCCTCTCAGGGGGGGTGTGGGCAGTCAGAGCCCGGACCCTCAGGAAGGGGTCCAGGAGGCCAAGAAGAATAGAGCGCTCGCTGCCATGTTTGAGCGCCCAGGATGCACAAAGCCTGCTTTAAGCTCGTCACACACTTCATCTCCTTGAATCTTCAACACCATGAAGTATTATAGCCCCATTCTGCAGGTGAGGAAACTGAGTCTGAGGGAGGTTGTGTTGGTGGCCCGAGGTCACACAGCAGGTCCACGGTGGAGGTGAGATTCTAACCCAAGTGTTTGTGACTCCAGAGAATATGCTGTTCTCCCACCGGGATGGGGCATGTGCCCCCCAGAGCTCCCCTGACTAGTGCCCCCTCCACGGAAGCCCACCCCCCCCCCCCGGGAGTGATGGGGGCTGGGAGCTGTCCCGGAATCGGGGGTGGAGAGCTGCGGCGACAGGGTGCCCCCTCCCGCATCTTTCCCTCCCAGAATCTGGTACCCGAGCCCTGAGCGACGGCCCCGAGGCCCCACCCACTTTCGGGCGCCGACGCCGCCCCGGGTCTCGCGCAGGGCAGCCTGCGGCTCCCCCCGGCCTGCGGCTCCCCCCGGCCGACGCCGCGCCCGCTCTTCCCCGCAGGGTGTTCTTCCTGAACGTGCCGTTCGATTCCATCGCGGAGCGGCTGACCCTGAGAAGAACCGACCCCGTCACGGGAGAAAGGTTTGTGCCGGGCTCCCCGTGGGCCGGCCTGAGGGCTGCAGGCGCCACGGCCCCCGGGAGCCCCTCTCCGTCCTGCCGCCCGGTGCCGGGGCAGGCAGCTCCAGGGAGGACGCGGGTGACGACTGACGGAAGATTCTAGAAAGGGGGTTCGCCTGGCTCGCTCCTCTGCACTCTCTGTCCTCCGTCTTTTCCTGGAAAAGCAGCGAGGACTTCAGCGCCCGGGGCTCGGCCGCCCGGTGCCGGGCTCTCTCCGCCGCCGCGTGTGTGACATGGCCCCCTGGGCCTTCGCTGTCGCTGCCCCGCGTCCCAGAGGGGGTCGCTGAGCGGACACGCACCCCCGGACCCCCCACCCCCACAGTTACAGGGAGTAAATTCAGGTTTTGTTCTGCAGTCTGACCGAGTACACTCACCGTGTTGGTGGTGAAACACAATTTAAAGCCCCTGCCGAGGCGGGAGGCAGAGCGCGTACTCGGCACGCAGGAGGTCCTGGCTTCGGTCCCCAGTACCTCCATTAAAAATAATAATAATTAATAAGCCTAATTACCCCTCTCCCCACCATCAAAAACAAAACACAAATAAAAATTTTAAAAATGTGCAAAATCAATTAAGAGAACTCAAAAGATAAATCTTAAAAAATAAAAATTAAAAAAAACAAAAGTCCCTGCCGATCCCCAGTACCTCCATTCAAAAATAAATAAATAAATAAATAAACCCAATTCCCCCACAAAGAAAATTAAAAATAAACAAAATAAAACAAAGTCCCTGCTATTGCAAAGAGGTAGAAGCTTCCCTCTTTCCCCGTGACCAGCGTCCTGTTTCTTGGTCACCAGGCCACGTGTCTCAGCAGGACTCCGTGCAGGGAGGGGGCAGGACGGGGGTACCCGGATTTCCCTAAACTATAGGCTGACCCCTCGCCCCGCTGCTGGGGGATGCGCTGACCCACGTCAAGTGCAATGGCCTTCACATGCCTGCCCAGGGCCTCTCCCACAGTGACCGCCGCCCTCCTGTCATCTCGCTGCTCACAATCCGTGTTATAACACCCCATCCCCCGTTTGACTGTAAACTCCACAAACCAGAGGCAGCGTCTGTCTTGCCTGCCACTGCCCTGTCAACAGACCTGGCAGGTGCTTCATAACTATTGTTTGGAAGGAGGAAGGAAGGGAATGAAAGAAAGGCATTTGGCACTTAGTATATTATTACCTTCTGCCTCCCTCTCCCCTGGGCGGGGACACACCTCTGGTCTCCCTGAGGCTCCCGGGGTCAGCCGAGGGCGTGCACGCAGCTGGTGCTTCGTAAATGTATGATGGTGGTGGGAATGGGCACCAACTTGCTCGACGGTAGGACAGAGGGCCCGTTTCTCCCCTGCCCTTGGGGCTGGGTCCTGGGTCACCGGCTTCCTCTCCTCTTGTAGGTACCACCTCATGTACAAGCCACCTCCAACCATGGAGATCCAGGCCCGCCTCCTGCAGAACCCAAAGGATGCTGAAGAGCGGATCAAGCTCAGGATGGACCTGTTCTACAGGAGCGCTGCGGACCTGGAGCAGTTCTACCGGCAGGCCATCACCCTCAACGGGGACCAGGACCCCTACACGGTCTTCGAATACATAGAGAGTGGGATCATTAATCCCTTACCCAAGAAAGTCCCCTGATGGGTCCAGAGCCAGGAGCACCCCCCAGGGAAACAAAGTTAACCCTCACCCCCACCTTCTGGAACCTCAGCCAAGCCAATAAAGAGTGTATAGGCTCATGTGTTCTGAGAGATGAAGTAGCTGGAAGGTGGCCTTGTTTGGGGGCCTGGGGACACAGGACAGGCGAAGCCCAGGGAGGCAGTGAAGTGGAGCCCGGAGGGGCCGGGTCAGACCTCCGATGAGTCACCGAACCCTCAGAACCTCTGTCTTCACAACCAAAGTGTGGTAATGATGGTACCTGCCTCACCAGGTTGCTTTGGGGTTAAATGAAATGATGCAGGCAAAGCTCTCGGCACAGAGCCTGCCGCATGTTACGCTCTCAGGAAGCAGTTTTCCCAAAGCCACAATCTCTAGAGCAGCCTGTCTGGCAGAACTCTCTGGAATGATGGGCATGCTTTCTGACTGTCCAACATGGCAGGCACTAGCTGGAGGTGGCTGCTGAGCATGGGCGACGTGGCTACTGCAAATGAGAAGAAAAAGGCATGTACTGTATTTTCACTGTTTTAAATGTCAATAGCCACACGTGGCTAGTGCAGCCATGCGAGACAGCATAGTTCTAGACACGCTTAGCTGTTTCTTAAGACTTGCTGGAATCCCTTAGAAGGCCTGCCTTCAGCTCCCACTGAAACAGCCCCTCTGGGTCCTGCCGAGCCCACAGTGCCCAAGAGTGGACACTGGAGGGTGTCCACCGTCGATACCACCACTTCGACGGTGATATCGAAGGCTGCCAGCTCTGATCCTCTCCCAAGAGCCCCTCTCCCCATTTTTTTTCTTACCTTGTTAGGAAGGTACTTGGGTGATTCCCTCCATGGACAGAGAGGACATTGGATCCGCAGACGGTAAGTGACTGGCCTGAGGTCA